>NC_072797.1:129797500-131047500 GCF_028583425.1 Eublepharis macularius
TCAAGGCTGTATGATGCGAAGAAATTTCCTGTCACAGCAGCTGCGGGATGGGGAAAAGTTTATATTCTAGTTTTCTTTTCCAGTCAAGGAAGCTGTTAAAAAGGACAGGATTCTCTGTCAGGAAAGGAATTGACTGTCCTCATTGTTGTAAAAGAGAGACAGTTTACACAGTTAGTAGAATCAAACACCAATGATTTTCTTTGTTTGTACCACTTCAGGCTTGAGGGAGGGGAGGGGGGGCAGAAGGTCATGTTTGGACATTTTCCAACATGAGATCTCTGCATGTGGAAAGCAAGCATGTGTGAGAGAAGGCTCCACCTGGTCTTCTCAGAGATGCTGGGTTTTTTTTTAATGTGCCAGGGTTTTTTCCTCTGTTAGGGAATCCTTCAACCAGGCAAGCACCCCCCCTCAGCTTCAAGTAGTAGTGCACTAAAGCAATTTTTTACTATTGCATTCAGTTAATTATGTAAATGGAAGAATATGCAAATGGCCTTTTTTGAGACTGCTGGCCGGACTTAAAACTCTGCTTAAACAAGGGCATTAGTTTAAATTGGATACAATAATCTGGGCAGTATACCTTGGGTAACATCAATAATTTAGAAATTGCTGGCTGTGTGCAGATTTCTAACAAAATGTTGTTGACTCTTTTGAGTGTACTCCTGCTTTAGGAGGGCTGAATTTTGGAGGGTCACTCTAAACGTTCCTTCCTTCACAAGTTTTCTATGAAGCCAACCTGGGCTTGTGCAGACACACAACAGCTTTGAAGAATGGCTTGCATTAAAAAAGGAGAGGCCAAATGAACTTGGACAGGAGAAGGAGAATGCCTGCCGTTCTCCCAAGCTTCCACCCCGCCCCACCTGTGCTAAAACAGTGAGGGGGGGACAGTTTAGAGTGACCCTGCCAGGAAACAGCTGCAGAGGGGGCTTCTTTCAGGCTGCGTGCAAATCTGCATCCAAGCTCTTTTGATAGGGTGGCAGCAGTGGGAAGGTGAGCTATTTGCTTCTCATCTCTTGCCCCCAGTAGTCTAGGTAGAGAATGCCCCCACAGTGTAACAAAGCCCAGGCTTTGTGGATTTTGCAAGTCTGTTAGGAAACACAGCTAGTGTGATTGATGCAAAGTGAGATGGGAGGTTAGCCGTTTGTTCTTCACCCATTTCCCCCACCCACATAACACAGCACTGCCCAATAACCTTGCAAATCTCAGGCTAAAAGCCACAAGCCTGAGTTTTGCAGGACTACGAGGTGGTTTCTTTTGGTGAAGGTGCCGGGAAGTAAGTAGCTTGCTCCCACCCATCCACCTCCAGCAATGCTTGGGGGAAGTTTTCCCTCCAACTGTTAGCCACTAGATTGAACGACAGCAAGGACCAAGCTGCATCTTTCTAATTTAGCCTGTGAACGGGCAGATCAGGTCAGACCTTATTTTGCCTGTATTTTAGGTTTCATCTCTTATGGGAGCAGGTGAAGGCAGAAGGTGACATTTTTTCTGCATATCTTGGAATGTCCTGTATATACACTTGTATTTGGAAGGCCACACAGTCTCCAACCACTTCATTATTGCAGGGAATGGTGTAACATTTTTTAGAAAATATGGCCCAGAGTAACTTTAGATGTCACCAAATAATTGAGGCTGTAAGAAAATGTTCTGGAGTTATTGAAACTGCCCTGTGAACAATTTTATTAAATTTCAACGCTTTAATTTCTTTCCATTTTAATAGATCTTTATTGCATTTATATTTCCTGGAGCCTTGAATAATTTTTTTGTTAGTTTGATCAGAGAGAGCTTTTGCCACTGGGTTCCAGAGAAAATGGAGCAATGAAATAGGCAGAGGAATACATGTTACAGGACATACTTCTTTGGGTGAAATAGACTGCTTACTTCTGAATTATAAGGAACTCTTCTAGCAGAATTAAATGGCCAAGTCTAAAGATGTTCAACACAAAGTTAACACTTTATTTTTTTTAAAGAAATTTTTATTGGATTAGAATATATAATCATTCAATACAAACATTCCCCCTTTATATATATCTACTTCTAACCCCCTCCCTTTCCTCCCCCCTTTTGTTTGACTTCCAACAGTTTTCCAACCCTTTGTCTATCTTATTACTTACTTACTTAATACCTCATATAATCTATTAAGCATACACTTAAACTCTTTTCTAAGCTTATTGTCTTTTTATAACACAGAATTTCCTTTAACCCCTCCTTTACTAAATCTTATATTCTAAATAACACATTGCTAGCATATATTAATAATCTTTATATTATTAGTATAACATTTTATCCAAAGTTATGGACAAAGTTAACACTTTAGACAACTTGGACAAGTTTTGGTGTTAGGCTCCTGAATGAACTTACTAAAGCACACATCTGGTTTGTAAACACATTACGCAGTCGTTTGTTACAGCCTTGGTATAAGGAATCATTCTTAAAATGCCACTGGAAAAGCATTTTCAATGAGAGAGAAATCACTGCTTTTATGGTTGTGTTTTAACTGCTACTCCACCTCAGCTTAGCAGTAATGCTTTGTGTATTGTTTAGGTTGGTGTTCTGCTCCCGAGATGGAATCTCTTATCTCAGGAAAGGGCGAGGAGCTGCAGAATTCGTGAGATGCCTTGGGAAAAATGCAGCCAAAGAAAATTCATGGTAAGAGTTTTGTAGCTGCTGCATGCTATTGAACTGAGAAATGAGGGCCTAGCTACACAGTGCGCTGTTTGCTGGTTCAGGTTCTTACAGTTCCCTAAATTGCAGAGGCACAATGGATAACCCCTGGCTGGTAGGGTCAGCAGGAAGTGGCCCATCAAAAACACTTACTAGAGGGCAGGAGGAATAGGGGATTAGGAGAAACGCCCGCCGAGTGTCCAAGGTTATTACTAGCATGGATAATCTGTGGCATGCACAGCCTGCAGGAGAGGGCACTTAACATTTGCAGGTGGCTATGGGGGTGGAGGGAGAGCAAATTCTTAGTAATCGTTATGAAAACACTGCGCCCCACCTTGACTACTGCTGTGCCCCAGCAACCAGTTGAGAACCACAACTCTAGACCATCTTTTTAAACTCCTTTTCTCCCTCTGAGTTCCAAGACCAAAAGATGCCTTCCTTGCAGGGGACACCTACTGTAAGTGGGAGTGCAGGATCGTATCGGTCGGCGTGGGAATGGTTGAGGATCCCTTCCTTCTGATCATCCCCTGTAAATGCTCTTCCCATGTCTCTGCATTTACATTAACCAACACACACACATTTGCTAGTATAACACGTTGTTGTGCCCTAAGGCTTTCAGTACTTTGTGTTCTGCCTGTACAGCTATGGAATTTGTGCAGTAGAATTGAAGCACGTGTATCAAGTCAGTTGGGAACGGAAGTCGTGGTCCCCAGAATGCTTTACTTCTCTTGCAGACATTGTGCTCACAAAGAATAACAAAGCAAGGGGAAATGATCCTTGCGGCAGTGCTGTCATACGTGCTCTGACAACAGAGCACTAGGAACAGATCTATAATACAAAATTGCACCAGGCTCACAGTTGCATTTTCCCCAAAGACTCTTGGGATCTGTAGTTTGTTGGAGACACTGAAAACTCTATAAATTGAAATATCCCTCTCACAGAATAGAGGTTCCTTGTAAATGGACACTCACATCATTCTAATATCTTGCACAAAGTACTGTTAGCTGCTGAGATTCTAAATGTGTTTGTTTTTTTTCTAGAGGGCCAGCCCAATCATGAAAGAAAAATCAGCGCTTGAGTTCTCTGAAGAAGAAAAAGCGAGTAAAGAAGATAGCTCTGTAGGGGTGGGAGACCTCAGCACGGTGGCTGTTAAACACAGAATGTATTGAGACATTTATCAGCACTCTGTGAGACTGTCAGCATTCTAAGTTACTTTTGTTCTTCAGCTCACAGCTCATGTGACTAGTTACTTCACAGAATCTACGTGGCAATATGCCTTCATCTGGATATCTCATTGAAAGTATTGCATCCCTTGTTCAAAAGTGCCTCTGACGTCTTCTTGATCCAGTACTGAAATTCATGCGGAAGAATTCTGCTCCTACATGTGGATTTTCTTATCTGGAACTAGTGGGTGGTTCTTTTTGCGCACACAAAGCCCCTCATTGCTTAAACAAGAAGCCTCTCCCAAACAAGGACAGATGTGGCAGTGGGAACTAATTTTGTTTCTAATGTTATCTTGTAATAAAAACGTCTTGGTTTTTATAAAGTGTTAAAAATCCATAGAATTTATTTAAAAATTACATATTTGGACACTTGTCTGGATCATGTTTAATTTGACTAGAGCTCTAAAACATTATCCCATCAGACAGTTCTGTTATCGGGGAACATCCTGTTCAGCTGATTGATGAGTGTTTAAATCCTTTGATGTCTGAAGTTCAATGGCTTCTGTGAAATCGATTAAGGGGATGGAGAAGCCCAACTATGTCATAATCGTGCTTCTGTACCATGAGGCTCTGGGCAAGAATCTAAAACAGGGCAGAATAAATGGAGAGAGTGAATGCGAGTGGACTTTGAAAGAGTCCAGGTTCAATTTCACTCAACACCCCCCATCACACGTATCTGTACTCTTTATATGGCAATAAATTATTCACTCATAGTTCATTTATATAAAAGCACATGCAATTACTGCAGTGTTTTATCAGTTAAAAGGAGCAAGGAACAGCAGTCTGTAAAGACTACAGAAACAGTATTACCATTACCAGTTTTAGTGGGAACTCATACAAACGACCACATAGTCTCTGGACTGCTATCACACTTACCTTCAGTATTACTTCCTTCACCTCCCAGCAGACAGCACTCCTGTTTGATGCTGGTATTCCTAATTTTGAGAATTCAATTCATATCTGTTGGTCAGCAATGAGAAAAATGTCAGAACCTGAAATCACATTGTTTGTAGTAATGCCAGTGTCAGTAGAATGTACATTTATTCAGAATACGTGGAAACATAATATCGTCGAATTAGAAAGTTATGAACACAAGCAAGAGGCTCAAAACTGGTCTTGCAAGAAAAAGTTCTTGTTGACATTCTGAAAATAATTCCCTAGTCTTCATTTAAAACAAAGAAGCAAACTTACAGTTGCTAACAAAGTCAATACAAGGTCTATACTTAAGCACTGGAAGGTATATTGTTGTGTGAAAGCATCCAGATTATAAGACAGGTATGCCGCTATTAATTTTTGATTATAATAGCCTATTTGATGAATTATTTAGTTAATTCGTTTTGAAGTCTGTCAACAGCTTTAGCAAAAAGTAGTCACAATTTATTTGATTGTGTAGGCATAGAAAAATACAACCTTTACAATAAGGGTACTGCAGTCAATAAATGGAAGGGGCACCCTTCAAGTGAAAGAAATGGACAGTAATTAAGGATCCTTAAAACATCTCCCTACTATGTTTTAGACAGGATAAATTTAAAGTTTGATAGCTATGCACTGAAAGAGAGAACTACAGTTTTTTTGTAAAATGTCTGACTTACTACCTGTTCCCTGAAGTTCTCATTTTAAAATAAGATGTGTTATAAAGTGTGTATTTTATTTACAGAATCAAATATAAACATCACCTGATAACCTAATAGTAATGGATTTTTTATATGTGAGAACAAATAGCAGGTTTTAAATATTACTATTTATTACTTGTAAAATACATTTATGTATATGTGTAAAGGGTAGTTTGTATATATTGCTGAAGTTATCAGTTATATGCATTTATACAGTTATGTGGCATAACTTTTGTAAATAGCTTTCAAAGTAAGAAATTATCAATGATTTATGAAATCTACGGCTATGGTATACTGTTTCCCCCCCTAAGACATTTCTCCATTTTATACTATTTTGAAATCTGCCAGTTTAATAAAACCAATAAGATAAAGAGGAGTAAGATCATTGTAATTATTTATTTGCACTAGAATGACAAATGGTATCAGAGAAAAATGCCGCATCTGTTAGACGAGTTGAATTTTCCCTGTCCGACACACAACATATCACCGTAAATACACCGTTTTAAACGGGATGATTTGGGCTGGCACCCAGTCACATGAATGAAATTTGGAGGAAATCTCTGCAAGTGACTGGTTGCTTACAGTGGGACAGTCAGTGGGAAAGCCTCTTCCCCTTTTCAAGGTGACTTCAAAATGGCTCCAAGTTAGCTGCCCCAGACAATCATTTCTCTTAACCGGTGGTGCATTGTCCGAAAGAGAAGGGATGTGGTTGAACAGAAGAACACATTCGATATGCAGAAGTTTCTTGGCACTATCCTTGGTACCAAGGATGGTACCAAGATACTTAGTATCCTCAGCACTTGCTGCTCGGCAATGTTTATCAACTTCGTATTAAACGTTTATTGACGTCATATCGACTTAGATGTCTCAACTTCCTTCAAAGAAGCCAAGAAATTGTAGTGTATTCGTTTTTCTTTTATATTGCTGAAAACCCTTTAGGTCCCTTTGGGGACAAAAAGGTGTTTTTGAATAGCTAAATAAATACTTTGGGAGTGTTATAAAGGATAACTGGGAGGGGCGTGGCTCAGGGGCACAGCTTCCAGCATTCGGAAGGTCACAGGTTCAATCCTGCCATCTCCAGCTAAAAGGAGCAGGCAGGAGATGATATGAAAGACCTCTGCCCGAGACCATGAAGCGTTGCGGCCCGTCTGAGAAGTCTATACTGACCTTGATGTACCAGTAGTCTGATTCTCTATAAGGCGGGTTCATGTGTTCTTGCGTTCCTCCACCACAGGACTCCAGTTCCCCATGGAAAGGAATTTATATTAAATCAATTGAAATTTCTTGGTGAGATTTTAGTGACTTGCCCAGAACGCTCTCAGTTGCCTGGAAATAAATTAAAAACTCGCTGTGCTCTGTGAGGGAACCCTTAGGAGACAGTTGCCGAAAGTCTCACTATTCTGGCCATTTAACATGAAAGGTGAATTCTCAATCAAACAGTGGTTCTATCCCTTTGAGAGCTTAGTTTAATGGGCCAGGTTGGCAAAATCCCACCATCTTTATCCTAGTAAAAATATCCCATGGAAATACTTGCCCCTAAATGCTCATAGACACCCTGTACTGACTGAACTGCTTTAGGCAGCAGATGGAATTGCATAATCAAATACCTCTGTGGAAAAAATATTCCCTGCACATAAAGGGGGAAAGCAAGAGTAAACCCCTTCTTGCTGATACTTAATTTTACTACGTACAGGGAATTTTGTTATATGCAGGCACCTTTTGTTTTGCTGTCTGTTGTTTGTGTGGTCAGTCTGTGAAGTAAGAAAACGGTGAATTTGAATATCAGGCTTTTGGAATAGCAGAACCTCTGCTGTAGTTGCTATATTTAAAAATGCTGTTCGATACATACCAATAATATCTCGAGGGGAACAAATTTCAGAGCCACACACTTCCAATGGGTTGAGAAAAGAGCAGCCAGAAATGGGGGGGGGGAGCTTATGTAAGAAAAATACAACTACAATATTGTTTAAAAACCTGGCTTGGAGATTTTGGGGTGGTGCCTGGGAAGGGTGGAGTTTGGAGAGGGGAAGGAGCTCAATGGGGGGTACGATGTCACTCTAGGCCTTCTCTTTCTCTCACACTCTATGATATACCATAAATCCGCTCTTTGAAGCTGCCATTTCCTCCAGAGAAACTGATCTCTGTAGACTGGAGAGCAATTGCAATTCCGGGAGAAATCCAGGCTGTATCTCGAGCTTTATCACTCCACAGAGACTGATCTAGTTACCCCAAAATATTGCTCATCGGCAAAAACTGCTAGCTAAAAAAATTACTCCAAGATACATGTTAATTTGGGAGGGCTGGCAAAAGCAGGGAGCTTCTGGCAAAAGCTGGAGCTCTTTCTGCTCCGTAAACTCAGGGATCTACTTAGTCATCTCCTTCAGCAATTTTTCACATCAAAAGATAGTATATAAATGCAAAAACAAATGCCTAAAAAGATTCATCACACAGAAATAAAGCCAGAATCATGGAAGGTTCATTAGGAATTTAAGACTAGAAAGTTAATGTAGGAGAATTACATGAGTCAACTTTTACTGCAAAAAAATTAAATCTTCCAGTCCTCCATTCACAACTGAAATTTAAATAGTTGGTTCCCATACAATGATTTACTTTATTTTAAATGTCCATGTATAGATCAGGCACATAAAATAAGACAGATTTTCCTCTGCAATTTTCTACCAGTCGGTGAGAAGAGTTTGACAGAAGCGAATAGAAGAAGCGGGCGGCTGCCCGTCACTTTGACTGCTGCTGTCGGATAGTTGCGTTTCATACATCCCCTTAGATTTCATAGATGGACAGATTATATAGTTTTGTTGGCATATATGGTGCCGCCTCCATTTTCAAATGCCTTCTGCTCTAACTCTTCTAGTTTATTTATGTGGATATATCTATTCACCACTTTTCTCACCGATTGGGGATCCAAAGCAGTTTATAAGGTCAGCCTCAATTTTATCCTCACCAGCCTTTAAGATAGGTTAGACTGAGGGCCAAGCTACAAGTAAACCTTGTAGCTACGTCCATACAGTCCACCCCCAAAGTAGCCACTTTCTCCAGGTGAACTGATCTCTGGCCTGGAGACCAGTTGTAATTCCGGGAGATCTCCAGCCACTACCTGGAGGCTGGCAACCCTACCCTTAGAGAGTGCGACTGGCCCAAGGTCACTCAACAAGCTTCCATGGCAGCTTGGGAATTTGAACATTGATCATCCGGGTCTTTTTTCAAGACTCTGACCTCCATGAAAAGAGGCCTTTCATTCTTTTCAAGGACATCAGATGGAAGCACCTTTTTCATTTCTTTTCTTGAACATTTCAGAGTGTAAGCTCATCTACTGCTGGAATTGGCTTTTTACGGTTATCAGCCCAACTGGCTTGCCAGATCTGTCTCGTCTATAAATCAGAGCGTGTTTTCAGATTGCAGCCTTACTTCGAAACACACGCTGATGGCCAAGGATGATAGCGGTTGCATCTGTTGTGTCTGCTTGATTGCAGTATCAGCTTTTACTGTGTCTGTTCTAGGGTGAAGTTAGTTAACAGAACTCCAGAAAACTATTCTTCAGATAGTAAAGTCACCCTTATGAAATTTTGGGTTGGTTCCTGAAGAATATGCCTTCCCCATTTTCAGCAAATAGTGACAAAATCAGACCCACTGATTGGCATATTTAGGTTGAGATCTGAAAGAGGCCATTGCTAAAAATAGATTATTTCAAAACCTACAGTTCTAATCGCCTTAGAGAACCAGTGGGGGGACCTCCCAAATCAGACCTTGTGTGGCCCCTTGTTTTATATGCACAGTACAGTTGCCAACCAACCATCCCTCCATAATTTAGGTAGCAATAAAACCTGCTCCTGGGTAGGGTTGCCAGCTCCAAGTTGGGAAATTCCTGGAGATCTGGGGGGTGAAACCTGGAGAAACCTGGAGAAAGTGGGGTTTGGGGAGGGAAAGGACCTTGGCATGGCATAATTCCATAGAATCCACCCCACAAAGTAGCCATTTTCTCCAGGTGAACTGATCTTTGTGGCCTGGAGACCAGTTGTAATTCCGGGAGATCTCCAGCCACTACCTGGAGGCTGGCAACCCTACTCCTGGGTCCTAGCTTCTCACATGCTTCTAGCTTCTAGTTAGGGATATGCCAGAGCCACACAACTCACAAGGTACCTGTCAGGGTAATTTCACAGATACGTTATGAGTACGGCCCCTCATATGATGATAAATACTAATTGGAGAGGGCTGAAAGCTTATACCGGCGGTTCCTGTGGTTGAGGGCAGCTTGGAGTGTTCAGCTGAATGGCAGTTGAAGAAAAACTGACAGTTGAAGTGAGCTCTGAGTGTGTTTTTCCTGAGAGATTTCAGTGGAAAATGGCATTCCAGAGAGGATGAGACGGGCAGCTGGCGGAGGAGCAGCCATTTTCTGGAGTGGGCCTTTTGTTCAGTTTTCTGTTGCTGTGTGCAGGGCTTTTTTCCTGGGAAAAGAGGTGGTGGAACGCAGTGGGTTGCCAGCACAGGGGGCAACTCCTGGCGGGAGGTGGTGCCCCTGGTACCACATGCGCGCTCGAAAAGTGTGTGCACACTCCCAGGACTGCACAGTGTTGTCACTTTGGGTCAGCTGGAACAAGGGGGGAGATTTTTAAAGTTTAAATAGCCCTCAGCGAAAATGGTCACATGGCTGGTGGCCCCGGCCCCTGATCTCCAGACAGAGGGGAGTTGAGATTGCTCTCCGTGTCGCTCAGCGGCACAGAGGGCAATCTATACTCCTCCCTGTCTGGAGATCAGGGGGCGGGGCCACCAGCCACGTCACCATTTTCAAGAGGTGCCGGAGCTCCGTTCCACCACGTTCCAGCTGAAAAAAAGCCCTGGCTGTGAGGAAAAGTTGCCTCTCAGAGCCTATAAAGAGGCTACAGGCTATAGTGTAATTCCTATAGAGTTTTATCAGGTTTGTACTGTATATTTTTGTTACTGTTTTATTGTTTGTAACGGCCTTTGGCCTAATGCAATAAACCTTACCTTACCTATAAAGAGGGTGTACCTTGCCAAGTATCCAGGCCTTCCTGGACTCCTGAGATTCGTTTGTTTGTTTGAACATTTCTCCCTGCCTTTCCTCACCCTAAAAGGCAGCTTACAATAACAGATTAAATCATTCCCTATTAGAGAACCAAAATAAAATAATAACTCCCAAATCCCTTGCGCCCCCTCTTAAAAGATGCCTCCCATTCAACCCCCCTCAAAAGCTCTGACAAACAGGTAAGCCTCACCTCGGATTTGGAACTACTCAATATATTTTATTGTTAGCAGTGTTGTGTTCAAGCCCCCCCCCCCAGTCCTATACCTTGTGGTCTCCCTGGTTCTTTAAATAAGTTTTTGCTTGGACAGCAGTCCTAGCTTTGCAAGGAGACCCCACAATCCTGTGACCGGGTCTTCGTTAGGCTGAAAGGCCTGCTGTGGATGCATATGGAAGAGTTAAAAGAATGGTCTCCCTTTGTGTCTGCCATTTGCTCCATATATATGCCATCATGATGCCCAGGCGGGCATTTGTGAGACGTCTCACAAGCTTCCGAAAGGATGTCTTGAAATAGCAGCTGGTGAAAGGGGGCAGACTGAAGCCACAATGGTGCAATATTGAATTATATGCCTACAGGGAATGAGCCAATGCTAAAAAATAAGACAACCACAACAAAAATCTGTGGTCAAGGGGCTTGTCGCTTATCTGGAAGCAAATCAGCAATGCAAAAAGATCAGGGAGGGGTCAGCAAGAAAGGGACTGTCTGGAAGAATGGTATTGGGACTTCAGCAATCTCCTTTCCTAAAAGGTCACCATTCTGCAGTGGCTGCAGCTGCCGGAGAGCAGAGCTCTTGCAGTTAGGACTGCCAACTTCCAGGTAGGGCCTGGAGATCTTCCAGAATTACAACTGTTCTTCAGATAACACAGAACAATTTCCCTGGGTAAAATGGCTGCTATGAGGGTAGGCTCTATGCCCACTGAAGTCCCTTCCCTACCCAGGTTTCAGCCTCAGGTCTCAAGGATTTCCCAGTGCACAGTTGACAGCTGTAGGGTAGTGAGAAAATAGTGTGTGAGTGTGGAGGGCGGGGGTGGGTGGGAAGCATCCTTCATTTTTGCACAGGACTGCAGAATTGCTATGGCTCCCCCTGGCGGACATGAAGGAAACAGCAGAAACTGAACTACTAAGATACAAATGAATGAATGAATGAATGAATGAATGAATGAATGAATGAATTTGTGCCCAGACTCTCTGGAGCGCTGCAAAAGACCATGGGCCTATTGTCGCGGACTGAACATTGCTTCATTGGCAACCTTTTGTTCCTTTAAATTTGCTTTTAGAACAGGACTAGTACTGGCTCTCAACTTTGCTACCACTGAAAGATCAGTTGCAACAGAGATCCTGCGTTTAAATTTGCAGGAGGAAAAAAATGCAAGAAAACAATACAGTTCAAAACCAAATTTGTTCACTAACATCAGGAGGAGGCAGAAGAGGAAAAAAGAAAAAAGAGAACTACAATATTCAGCAAATATTGGAGTGACCTCTGATTTTTTAAAAAAATTGTTTTACAGTGTCTTAAGCCTGCTGTGGGAAAGACATCTGAAAATGGATTAAAATAAAAGAAAATCCAGTATGAAGTTATCTTTACTCCACTTTAAAACAGTTATGCAAAGGCATGTTATCATATGTTGGCACGATGCCTAGCAACATAGGAAGCTTGAACTTGGCAGAGATCCTAAGTATCACTAAAATGATGATTGTACCAAGAGGGTTTTCCCCTTTATCTAGCTCATTCCAGCTTGATGAAAGCAACCCTTGAGGAGTCTCTGAATATCAATGCTACAATTCATGCTTTCATTTCTTTTATGGGGCTCTGTGGAGAAACTGACTTAGCAGAGATTCCACCTCAAAATGTTTGCCAATTTTATTGAACTTCTTTTGAACATCCCTGAAAATGAGAAGGCTACAGCCAGAGAATCTTACACTATTATTGAATTCATTGCTGATCTCTAGTATTCTAATGAGAATTTACTAATAGTGTAAGAATACAACCCAAAGGAGATCAACCCCTTACAGCCAGGGGCGGCGCCAGGGTTTCTGGTGCCTGCGGCCAGGCGTGCATGCACTACACTGCGTGATGACATCACATGTGATGTCATCACGCAAGTGTGCACTGTGAGCTGGCCCCATTGCTGCGGCAGGCAGCTGGGATGATGTGCGGGTGGCCTCCCAGCTCTCCCGCTTGGTTGCCCTGTGCCGCCCCAGACACCTGCCACGCCTGGCCCACACACGCATAAGAGATTTTCAAGGCTATGCTTTGGTCATGTAGGATTTAAACACATTGGAAATTTCCCTTTCTGCTGTAAAGCATTCCACACGTTCCTGATGAAGGATTCCGATATCTGCCACAGATAGCCGGCCCCAGATTGAGCGTGGGTTGGAGCTTTGCTTCACGGCTGGGCTTCACTATTCACCTGCCGAGGGGAGCCCTGGAAAGAATTGTTATAACTATTCCAAAAAGACTGTGGGAATTGTGTGTGTCTACTGCAACTTGCCCTGTATGATTATGTAAAAGATTATTGTATTGTTGATGCGTGTGCCTGAAAATTGCATCAAGAGATTATTTATTTATTTGAATACAATGATGAAATTTGTAGCCTTTGCACTCTGAATACAGTTTTGTAATTTTGTAAATTAGTATTGTATTCCCTGTGGATTTTTTCCTCTTCTATTTGCTGTTTCGCAAGGGAATAGCCATTTTGTTCTCCACAGTTTTTTCACGCCTGGCCCATGGCTGCTGCGCTCGACTGGGGGTGTGTGCTGGCGGTGGCAGCGGTGGCGCAGGGCAGGGCAGGAGGGCTGGGAGGCTGCAGCAGCTGTGGCTTCCCATCCCTCCTGCTCAACCACCAGCGCTGCCGCCACCAGCTCTGTGGTGCATGCCCCTGCACCCAGCATCTCCTCCAGTGCCCCCTCCGGTGCCCCAATGCACGCGGCAACCGCCTACCTGGCCTCAATGGGCACGCCGGCCCTGCTTACAGCCCTACTAAGTTCTAAATATTGAACCACCTCTCTGTCTTCCAAGGAGCACGGAATTCAAATGATGATAACTGTACTTCATATTGCCTGCATTACAAGACTGCATTTAATTACAATCTTTTTGGAATCCTAGAACAAAATGCTTACATTTGGGGAGATATATAATGTACAGGTGTACCATTGAAACTTTAATAGACATCAGCTGACCCACTGATCCAGGCCACAGTAACCCTGAGGTGAGCATCTTCTATATGAGGTTATGACGGTGGTGGAGAGTGCCCTCAAGTCATAGCTGACTTATGGCGACCCCTGGTGGGGTTTTCATGGCAAGAGACTAACAGAGGTGTTTTGCTGTTGCCTGCCTCTGCAACCCTGGTCTTCATTGGAGGTCTCCCATCCAATTACTAACCAAGGCCGACCCTGCTTATGAGATCTGATGAGCTTGGGTGCGCCTGGGCTATGCCAATCTGGAGATTTAAGCTCAGATCCTGCAGATCACATGCCATCAAAGGCACAGTGGAATGCAGCTATTACACCAGTGTTGAAGAGTTCCCTCTTTGCTTATTAGTTTTTGGGTTGAATTCTAGCAGTTGACTTCAAAGGCCTTCATGGCTTGGGGCCCACATACCTGCAGGACTATCTTTCCCGAGATCCCCCCCTCCCCCCCACACACACCAGCTTTGTTAATCTGAGAGCAGAACCACAAGTGACAAAAGGCACAGATTGGACACTTGTCAGCTTCCCTGAAGTTTTGATGGGAAATGTAGGCAGCTTGGCAGAATGTTGGACAAGGGACAGTTGAAAAGTCCATTGGACAGCAGTCGGAGGGCCAAGCTGCAAGACCAGGACGCCTACATTTCCCATCAAAACTTGAGGGAAGCTGACAAGTGTCCAATCTGTGCCTTTTGTCACTTGTGGTTCTGCTCTGAGGGGGATCTTTTAAAGATTCTGTCTTCGAGGCAGGTTAAATTAAGTGCTGCTCATTCTATACCATTTTCAGTTGTGACACCTTTCAGGTGCATGTAACAACTTGCTTGTCCCCATAAGACCTCCTGCATTGATGGCTTTGGAAAGCCTTTCTCTTCAGGCAATCATTTTGATGAAATGTTTGGGCCTGTGCTGTTGCAGACCGCGAGTTTGCAGTAGGGATCTGTAATTTTATGGTTTTAAATGGTTTGCATTGCGTTTTATCTTTTTATGATTTTATTGGTTTTCGTTTGTAATCTTCCTTGGGTTCATTTGAAGAGAAAGCTGGAATAGAAGAGTATACAAATAAACCCTATCATATAGTAAATTCCAAGCCAAAGCAAATTATTTCCACAAGAAGGATCAGAGGGCTTTTTGACAGTTATCTTTGTGCCATGCCTGTTTTTGATGTCTTGGCAGTAGGAGGAGCTCGAGTGGAAAGTACTCAGGGCCAAGCTACAAGTGACAAATGGCACGTGAATGGCAAGTGAACAGACTCACGTGTATTCCTCCCTGTTCACTTATGCTCCACTTGATCATGTAGTGCAAGTGAACAGGGAGGAATACACGTGAGTCTGTTCACTTGCCGTTCACGTGCTATTCGTCACTTGTAGCTTGGTCCTCAGCTGATATGCCTGCGAGAGAGACGTCTAAACAGAAGAGTTCATGCCAATTTGAATAGTCACCATTGTTAATCTGTATTCAGTGTTTCTCCTCTTCACCAAGGCTTGGAGTTAGCCTTCTGTTCTTCTGTAAGCACAGATATTTTTGCCTGAGCTATTCCACTGCTGCTTGCATGCTTTGCAGACACTACCCATTTGAATCGAGGTTGTTTTCATATGGCAAGGATGCTTCATGTAATCATCACCTACTGTGAATGCGTAGGCATGCACACTGACAATGAAGCTGCTATGCGTGGCAGTTCTCTCTATACTATCCTCTTTTCTTCCCATGTGTATTCTGCTGTGACTCTACATTTTTTCTCAGGGGATGTGATCATCAAAGATGCCACGACTCTCCTCCTATTTGATTTTTCTTTATGCATGCTGCGATGGAATGCAATTTAAAGAGAGGTTTCCACAGCGCAGCTCTCAGAGAAAGGAGTTGAAAGTGGCCTGGAATAAGAGCTTGATTGGCAGGCTTCCCCTTTCCCCCTGATTGGCTAGTCAGAACCCACCTTCAGGATGAGAGGGTTGCTGACAGGATTTTAAGTTCATTTGGGAGTTGGGAGTTGAAGAGAGTGTGTTTAAGTGTCTGACAGGGAAGGCCAGACAGGTTCCCCTCGGGCATAAAGAAAAAGAGATCTGTCGCCCTTACTGCAACACCAGTGTTTTGAGGGGGGATTCTTAATAAGAATTTTAAGTATTAAAGCCAACACAAACTGAAGCCTGTTTACACAGCCATGATAGAACTGGATGTGTGTTTTTGGCAAAGAGGCTTTGGGTTGTAAGTGGAAACTCCCATTCCAGCTAAGTGAAGAAGGATTAGTTCTTCTTAGGAAAAGATGATTAATTCCTACCCAGTGTCTACAGGGGGTTTGGATCTGAGGAGGACCCCAGGTCTGTTGTAAAAGGAAAACAGTGGTGAACTAATGTCTGGAGACTTAAGTTGAAAAAGGGAACTCTGTAAAGAAACATTGTTTTGGAAACCAAAGTATTAAACCAAACACCTCACTGTTAAGTACTGAGAACATAGAAACTAAGCTTAAAGCAAACTGTTTTGCCTGAAACTTAAAGAATATTTTGTTCTATCAACAAATTTTACCTCAGTAATTTGATTTCCTGACTGTCCTTACTCTCTCCCTACCTATTCAATAAAGTTATTGTTTATTTTTGAACTTTACACCGTCTCCAGTGCCATTTCCCACGCAGAAGAAGAGGGCTCCTGATTTTCTCCATGTCAAGTTTCTGGGCAGGGCTAAAAAGCCAAAAATATATCTGCTTCTCAGGGTGGGACAAAAAGAACTTTAAACTATAAACAGAGACATGCTACTTGAGGCTGCGAGCAAACTTTGATTTTGGCGGGAAAATCTGCCTCAGTGTGGGTGAGTGAAGGGTGTGTGTCTGTCTGTCATACATGCACTGTAGCACTACAGTTGTTTTATTAAGGTTGGAAATAAGTAAGTGGCAATATATCATTATAGTACTATAGCAAATTGCTGTTTTTTTAAAAAAAGGGCCCCAGAAAGCCCTCTGCTGATGTGGCAGAGGGAAAATGGCACCCTGGAAAAGTACTGATGGGGGTTGGCAGGAAGATGTGACCGTTCCTTCCAGGTGGTATGCTAAGGTTCTTTTATGAGGTTTGCCAGCCTCCAGGTAGGCTTGGAGATCTCCCAGAATTACAACTGATTTCCAGGTAACAGATATCTGTTCCCCAGAGAAAACAGCTGGCTTGGAGGGTGGATTCTCTAGCATTCGACTCCACTGTGCTCTTTCCACTTCCCAACCCTGCCCTCTCCAGGCTCCACCCCCAAAATCTCCAGGAATTTCTCCGTCTGGATTTGGCAATCCTATCTTATACTGTAATCTTTCCAAAAAGATTAAAGTTCCAAATAAAAATGCTTCCGTTTGGAAGCCACGATGGAAAAAAACCGCTGTGATTAAGTAGACTAAGGCAGGGCAGGTGGTGGGGAGGGAAACAGAGGCAAAGGCCATGTCCCCTCTCCCCAGCAGGCAGTCTGTCATTTTTTTAATCTCAGAGAAAAGATGCAGAAATTGCTGTTACTGCTCCCTCCTGCAGGGGACAGTAGGAAATGTTTTACTTGTATTATTTTGCCGGCAGATCTCTTTCACTGAGGGATGGGGGGTGGAATAGAAGCTCAGGCTTCGTCCCCTGCTCCTGCCACCAATAGGTAGCCCAACTACTTGGGAAACAGACTGAAGGATAATAGTGGCAGAGGCTAAGGGGTTGCGCCAGGAAAACAGGTGTGTGTGAGAAAGAAATAATCTTAAGATTTTAAAACAACAAATCACCCAAATCCAACATTTTTTTCATGCCCCATATATAATGCAATGACTATCTTTTACGTACCTGGCTGCAAATTGACAGATGCTATTTTCAGAACCAGCTGAAAAAGCTTGCACAATGGCTTTTGACGGACAGGAGATGTATCTCAGATTAACAACTAAAGTTGATGGCTGGTTTCTACCTAAAGATGTTATGATGGTGAACGTGATCATCAGTCAAACTCGCCGGGCTCGACTGTGACAATTAGATGTGAACTGATCATTAGGTCTATTCAATTTGGCTAATTGAATGGCTGATGAACCGGTTTGCATCTTCTCCCAGACTGTGCATATCCAAAAATCTTGCCAATCCAAACAGATTGGCAGCTGATAATGCCTCCCTGAGAATGACTTAGACAAACATCAAACACAGTATTTTTTTTTTAAGTACAGCATTGGTTGTTGTGGGTTTTCCGGGCTGTATTGCCATGGTCTTGGCATTGTAGTTCCTGATGTTTTGCCAGCAGCTGTGGCTGGCATCTCCAGAGGTGTAGCACCAAAAGACAGAGATCTCTCAGTGTCACAGTGTAGAAAAGATGTTGGCAGGTAATTTATATCTACTCAGGAATGTGGGTTTGGGCTGAGTCATCCTGTAAGAGGCTCTCCGGCCATGAAAGCCTTTGACAATATAAAGTACAGCATTGTTTATGACTTATTTATATGATTTGTGACTGATTTAACAACTGCCTGCCAAGTGCAGCAGCGGCACACCTGGGCATGTGTAAAAAATTATTCCTCTGTCCTATATCATTAGGAAGGAATAGCTGGAGCAACCTGCCGCACAAGTCAAAGAACAAACAGTCTGTCAAAAATTCAGATCCCTGTTTGTGATTGGCATTCCAAGATTACTATGATATAGGATTGTACACCCCTTTTAATGCGGTGCTGTGACAAGGAAGGTCATCGAAACACTTAGGCTGAGATTGAGAGGCCCTTTAGACAGAGCATCAAAACCAAAGTCTTATACTCCTCAACCTTTCCCCCCTTGGAGACACAATAGCTCTCTCAGACACTTTAAAAGTTTGGGTTTTCAACAAGAGTCTGTCTTCCACTTCTGGCCTATCTAAGAGCCCACCTTTCTTGCTGCAGCTTGCAGAGGCAAAACTCCGACCCTGAACAACCTTGTCAGTTGTTCAGTGTCACGACTTCTGTTTGGTCTGATTCCGGCAACAAACGAATGCAAACAAGAGTCACGGGACAACCACCAAAGCCGAAGGAATTTGCCCGCTAGTAACCTTTTCTGCCTGGAGCAGATGAGATGGGTTAACGTCAAATGAGCAACCAAGACATCAGAAAGGGGGGCTGAAACACCACAACAATTCCTTGGAAAGTTTTGTTCTTATTTTCAAACCAGATCCTTATTGTCTTCCATAACCAATCTCCTGTTGTTGTGCAACTTGGCTTCCCTGATGCTACATATCCTCCTCCAACATTTCTGAGACGCAAGGAAGGGTACGTGGAAGACCCTTGTTCTCACACCAGGAAATGTTTCGTCAGCCACTATCCCCGCCCCTTTACTCGTTTGCAGAGACGTTGACTTGGCATTAGTCTGTCTTGCCCTGGCATCTCAAACAGGGTGTGCTGTGAACAGATCATGCTTTGAAAAAAAAATTAAGAATGCTTAACAGGATATTTAATCTAACAGCAGATCTGGTTGTAATTATTCTAGAAAAGCGACAATACAAACACATTTGGAAAAACGTTTATGTTCGATAGGGGAGTTTAAGAACGCAGGAAGAGCCCTGGTGGATCAGACCAAAGTTCCATCTCCCCCACCCCACCCCAGTGGCCAACTAAATGCCATAGAAATCCCACAAGCAGGTACACAGAGGCTAAAGCCCCCCTCTGAATATGGAGGCAGCATTTAGAGATAATGGCTGATAGCCACTGATGGAAGTATCCTTTGTGAATCCGTCCAGGCCCCTTTTAAAGCCACCAGAGCTAGCAACTGTTGCTAAATCTGCAGTGAATTGTACACTTTACAGTGCAAGGCTAAGCAGAGTTATACTCTTATGCAGGGCTTTTTTTTCTGGGAAAAAAGGTGGTGGAACTCAATGGGTTGCCCTCAGAGAAAATGGTCACGTGGCTGGTGGCCCCGCCCCCTGATCTCCAGCCAGAGGGGAGTCGAGATTGCCCTCCATGCCGTTGAGCGGCGCGGAGGGCAATCTCAACTCGCCTCTGTCTGGAGATCAGGGGGCGATGCCACCAGCCACGTGACCATTTTCAAGAGGTTTCCGGAACTCCGTTCCACCGCATTCCTGCTGAAAAAAAGCCCTGCCCTTATGGGGCCACTGAAGGTTTAGAAAGGTGTAACTCAATTTAGGATTACACGGCCAATTTCCCATTTAGTGAAGAAGTATCTCCTTTGGTTTGTCTCGAATCTACAGCCCGTCCACTTCACTGGCTGCCCCAACAAGTGCTAGTATTGGTCATCATGAACCAGAGTACGGACTCCTCCTCGTTAGGTGAAGAGGATGAAGATGCAGAAGAGGAGGAGGAGGAGGCACCTGGGCACCGAATACTGTGGCAGAAGAAGACAGTTGAGAGACACCTCCAGGAGTAGAGTTGCCGACTGCCAGGTGGGGCCTGAAGAGCTCTTAGAATCACAGTTGATCTCCAGAGACTACAGAGATTTTGTCCCCTGGAGAAAATTTGGGTCCAGTAGCACCTTAGAGGCCAACTAGATTTCCAGGGTGTGAGTCAAAGCTCCTTCATAATGTCTCTCCATGTGTCTGATGAAGGGAGCCCTGACCCTGAAAGCTCACACCCTAGAAATCTCGTTGATCTCTAAGTGCTACTGACTGGCCCCAAATCTTGTTCTTCTATTACCAACCAACACAGCTACCCACTTGAAACTATCTTCCTGGAGAAAATGGCTGCTTGAGAGGGTAGACTTTTAGGATGATATACCGTGCTGAGTTCCCTCCCTACCCCAGGCTCTTTAGGCTTCCCAACAGGTAAAATGGCACTTACTTCTGAATAAACTTGCTTAGGATTGCTCCCCAAATGTTTTAAGAGCCCATATGTCCTCAGAATGCAAAAAAGGGAGTGGTATTTTATTATTATCATCATCGTTGTTGTTTATTATATTTTTAATCTGCTTTCCCCATAAATGGGCTCAGAGCAGAATACAACATATATAATATAACATAAACATATTAGCTGAAAAACGAGATAAAAACATCAATAGACACAGCAATACAATTTCTAAAATGCAGCTGCATAACTGCCCTTTTGCCAAGGGCAAGTGTCAGAAAAAGCTATTGTCCCTACAAGTGCTGGGACAGTCACATTGCAAGCTGTCCCCATGATCAGTGTCTTTTTTTTCTCTTTTGGAAATACATTTCATTATGCAATGTATTTCTTCACTCTATACATATCCCCCACTTTTTCCTTGCTGACATTTATTCTCCCTATCATTTGGCTTCCACTTCCACTGAACGGGAGCTCTCTCCCATATGTCTAAGTTACGGAGAGGGAGAGGGAGGGTAAGGTCGTGATTCAACAATCTGCTGCGAGTTGGGAACAGTGCGTAGCAGGGCGCAGAACGAACGGCACCCGTGAATCCACGTTTCATTTCCCAGTGCCAATTCTACTTTCAGTAAGGAAGCAGTTTTATTCGATCAATGCTGGTATTTGGCTCTGAGAACAGACTGAATCTTGACTAGCACCTTAAGAGATCTACTGAAGCAACAGAGTCGCTGGAGTGGATTTAGTTTGTATTTATTTATTTCAATTTATTTATTTAGAATATTTCTACCCCGACTCTCTACCTGATTGGGGTCTTCTAGGTGTGGCTGGGCCCCTAGGCTTTCAAGTATGTTGGGCCCCCTCTGGCACTTCCATCTTTCACCCCACTACAGCTGACAGCCTGGCCCTGGTACGGTAGGGACTAGACCACAGTACGTAGCCCTATATCCATTTTGAGGGTCTCCTGAAGAATTCTATTCATATATACTTATATATGTACATGTATTGCTACGGCACAGAGTGTAAAGTACCTTTAACCATTGGAGCTCTAGGGCGCAGGTAACAGTGCCTCTGCAAAAAAAATAATGATGGGCCCCTAGTCCCTGCTGGGCCCCTAGGCCTAGTCAGCCTTATGAATAATACAGCCCAGTCTAGGTGGTGAACAGATAAAAACATTTAAACCAACTTTTAAAAACCCTATCAAACAATTAAAAATATAAACAGGAAGGCAGGTCAATAGAAGAAGTCCAAATGAAATAATAAAATCTTCATCCACTGGCAGAGGATAACGATAGAGGGGGACAGAAGGAATCCCACAGTTTTGGTGCAACAACCAAGAAGGCCCTTAGGGCACATGAAGCAAGCTGTGTAATCCTAAACAAAGTTATGCCAGTCTAACTCTGCTCAGGATTGCACTGAAAGCTCCCAAAGATTACTGTAATGGCCAGGTAGGTCCACATATTTAGTTAGCAGGCTTTCAGCTTGCTACATGGTTAACAATCAGAAAATCATAATAAACCCCTATCTAGAAATACATTTTTTTAAAGAATCAAATCTTATAAGCAGCAACTAAATCCCATCAACATGAGCCGTATCGCAATAATCAGGTAAAACAGAGGAGCAGAAAATAACCATAACACAACATTTAAATAGATCAAGATGGGTAGCCTGCAGGGCTTTTTTTCAGCTGGAACGCGGTGGAACGGAGTTCCAGAACCTCTTGAAAATGGTCACATGGCTGGTGGCCCCGCCCCCTGATCTCCAGACAGAGGGGAGTTGAGATTGCCTGGCGCGGAGGGCAATCTCAACTCCCCTCTGCCTGGAGATCAGGGGGCGGGGCCACCAGCCATGTGACCATTTTCTCCGTGGGCAACCCACTGAGTTCCACCACCTCTTTTCCCAGAAAAAAAGCCCTGGTAGCCTGTGTTAGTCTGTCTGTAGCAGTAGGAAAGAGCAAGAGTCTAGTAGCACCTATAAGACTCACAAAATTTGTGGTAGGGTATGAGCTGATCCTTTTTAAACCGAAGATGGTGGGGACTCTATTCTGGGACCCTCTTTATATGCCATGACCCCTGTCCTACCTTAAAATAATGTCATTAGGTTCAAGTCCCCATTTGACTATGAAGTACAGCAGTTGTACCTTGGGCTGGTCATTAGGGCTTCCTACATTCAGGTGGGGCCTAGAGATCTCCCAGGATTACACTCGATCTTTGGACTACGAAAAATCAGGTCTCCTGGAGGAAAAAGCCACCTCAGAAGGCAGACTCTGTGGCATCAGATCGCTTCTGAGCTCCATTCTGCCCCCAAACTCCACCCTTACAGGCTATGCTCACAAATCTCCAGGAACTTACCCAGCGTAGGCAGCCGTATCAGCCACTCTCTTTCAGACCCAGAGACCCCTACTCCCATTCTTGGGTACTAAAGCACAGCCGCTCCGAGACCCCCTAGGAGCTTTCTGAGGACTCTGGTCCTATTTATTCAAGGATTTTCAGCCTCTGGGTTCTCTCTGAGGGCGTGCACACAACATGCAACGTAAATATAATAAAAACGTCTTGAAACAGAATCTTGTAGGATTCTTGTTGTGCAAAGAAAATGGATGAGTAGAAAAGAACGGCTTCTACTGCCCTGAGTCCCTGGGAGAAAAAATGCACTAAAAATGTGATAGCTAGATAAGGCACACCACCGTTCGTCTCAGAGAGTAATTGCTTGTGCTGGAATACCCCAGTGCTAATAATTTTTACTCAGAAGTAAATTCCATAAACCTTGCCCTGGAAGGCCCAGGCTAGTTTGATCTCGTCAGTTCTCAGAAGCCCTGGTTAGTATTTGGATGGGAGTTCACCAAGGAAGGCTAGAGGTGCTACGCAGAGGCAGGCAATGGTATGTCTCTTGCCTTGAAAACCCTGCAGGGTCACTTTAAATTGGCAGTGACTTAATGGCACACCCACCCACCTTCACATACAAATCCATGGGCTTTTTTTTTCCAGACTGTGATTTCTTTCCAGAAATGTGTTCCGAACTGTAGCTTAAAGCTGCAGTCCTAAACCTGCTTGTCTGGGAGCAAGCCCCAGTGAAGACAGCAGGGCTTGATTCTGAGTAAACATACATAGAAGCAGACCCCCAGTCTTAATGATTTTTTAGAATTAATTACAGAAGGGAACACTGTGTGGTAACAGAGGTAATAGATCACAACCCACAACAGTAGGGACTAGCAACTTGACATAGGTACTGGAAAGTACAACACACAATTATGGTAGAAATTACCAAACACTGTTATGAATAATATTTATCATAAAAGGCCAATAGCCTACTACTTTTCAATTCCAAAAAACACAATGAACCAACAGTCCCCCAAAGGAAAGGCGTCCCAATAATGTCTCTTAATGAGAAAGCATGACTCCTTTCTCCTTAAACGTAGCGGTCAATCGATGACCAGCCCCTAGTTTGGAGACTCTGCAGAAAGGACGCCAAGCCTGCAGGGAGGATGGAAAGCCACCGTGTGCTCAACAGGGCGCCCGCTGAACTCCTGTTTCGTATCCTCTTTTTCAAGAGTGCTATATGCTGGTGGTTGTGTGATCACACCTGATAACGGATATCCATTTCGGAGCTAGAGGAGAGAGTGCAGCTTTGCGGAGTGGAGTGGAGTGGAAGTGGAGCGCAAGTGAACAGGGAGGAATACACGTGAGTCTGTTCACTTGCCGTTCAAGTGTCATTCGTCACTTCTAGCTTGGCCCTAAGACGCAAGCATCACATACAAATCGGATTAGCAGAAGCAGTTCTTCATACTGCCAGCCCAGAGGAGCAGCCCATGCTAGCCTGTCACAGCAAAATTAAACAGAAGCTGCTGTAGGGAAAGAGGAGGTCACATGCCTTGAAATAACGCACTATCTTGTTTGTGAGATGATGGGCGATTTAGGAAATTCTCCCGTGGGGGAGTGACAGATGCCCTGGGCAACAGGGATAGACTCTGGTTGTGGTGGGGGGGCTTCAACTGCCATCTGACTCAACTGTCCAAAAATCAGGATAGATGACTTTTAATTTCCAGCTCAGGCACCCTAAAAATCTTTATCACAACTTGGAGAAGCCTTTCAGCCTGGTTTGGCAACATGGATCAGGGACAGAGAGCCAGGAGACAAAGACTGAAGCTTGTGCTACAGCTCAGGGGAACAGCCTTTGTCGAGCTATGAGCTCTTTGTCCCCATTTCTAGGATAGAAATGTGACGTAATTTACCAGGATTAGCTAGCAATTCTTTTTTGTTTTCTTTCTCGCACTCTGCAAGATATCTAAGTGTCTTGTGCGATTATTTCCCATATACCTGCGTTTTGTGTTAAGTTAGGTTTTGGCTGAGTTATTAAAAATATTAAATAGCAAGACCTAGCGAAGCATACAGGACACTAGGAGGGGAAGTAGGGCAAAGATACAGACCGTGGTTGGTGGCCGCCTACAGAAGAGGAGCTTCCTATCAGCCGGAGGGCTGTGGAGGAAAGGATTGCTTAAAAGGGGTGAAACACTCTCATACCATGTATTCCAGGCCCTCTTGTTCACTCACACAAGGGAGAGGGGGCAGATTAAAGGTTGGGTACATGACAGATGCCACTGAGCATGTGTTTGAGTTTGCACGCTCACTAAATTTATTCCTTTTGCACACTTTAGTTTTTGTAAATTCTTCGGACATAATCCGGAGCACTAGAAATGGCCTGAATATGTCAGCTATCACCTCTAATGGTACAGGAGAAATGCCCCTAGTGTCAGAATTTCCATCCAACCAAGAACTTTGTCTAGCTTCTTAGCTCTTAAACATTCACTGCTTGTGTGTTTCCAGATTTTCCCTACTATAACGAGAAACATATACATTCCCCTTTCCAAGCCAGATCAAACCACTTTCTTATCAGTTTCATTTTATGTAATGCAATCATGCTTTCGTGTACATGGATGTGACTGTGTGCATGAATGTGACTGTTTGAGCACATGTACACTAATTGTTTTGTATTAGTTTTGTACCAGTGCCTGACCTCATACAAAGAATTGTGGGAAATGTAGTTTGAGAAGAGTGCTGAAAATTCTTGTTTAAGGAAGATCCTAGTCTGCTGCTATCACAGAATTACAACTCCCAGATTTCCTTGGAATAATCAGCTTGTGTTCTGTAGTGTACATGTGCTACGTGCAGTGTATATGCATTGTCTTGCGTGAGAGTGAGTGAGAGGGAGAGAGAGAGGGAATGAGAGAGAGAATGAAAGAGGTGGGAAATTAGGGGCATGCATGTATATTTTGTGATGATATGTCCACTCTCTGTTTTTTAAAAAAACCATTAACCGATACAGCCCCTAGGACAAAATGCTTAGCCATTCCTAAACTGTACAACTCTTCTTTAAAAGGCTGCATTGTGCCTGCCCATCAGGTTGCTGGGAAATGAATATCGGTCTCAGAGGACATTCCATAGCCTCTCAAATTAATAGGGAGGAGTAGAAGAAGCCCGTGCTAGACTTCCTAACCTTTAGCAAGGATACTGGTCCAATTACATAACAGACTGGCAAGCACTGCATGTCTGTTAAGGGCCATTTTGGTTCACTGTCAGCTCGCTGACTTCTTCCCTTGGTAGTCTGGTCAAAGGAGTAACTTACACGTCCCCTTGTGAAATACTCTATATGTTGGTTCTGAAGATGAACTGCATGCCTTCGTGCCAATCTATGGAAAAGGGGGGCTGTAGAACAAGGTGCCAATAGGCAAGACACAGTCATTTGGGCATGAAAATGAAATAAACAGTACTTTAACTGAGCACCTTTAAAATATCAAATAAATGTCAGGGTAATCTTACAACATATCTAGGAAAAAAACCCTATACAGCATTTGTGCTAAGGTGAATCCACCCCATTTGTGGCCTCGAAATAGCTTTTTTGAAATTGTTGCCTGCCTGGGACTGGAGAAATAGTGGGGTGGTAGAAGACCAAAACACGTCTGATGGGCCAAAGTGGGGCAAATTTTGTCTAAAAATGATTTGGATACAACTGTTGTGGCTCGGGGTGGAACATCTGCTTGGCATGCAGACTCTGTCGCTTCTAGTTTAAATTGGAAGTGACATCATGAGATATCCAGACCACACATGGACAATTTTACTGTGTACTCTGGCCACCTTTTCCACATCACTTCCCCACCAGCACCACCAGATGAGAGGTGCCCGAGGGACGGCAACCGGGAGCTGGGAATTCCCTTCTCCCAGCCAGGGCTGGCAACCCTACTGTAAAGGCGGATTCAAGAACAGTTATTAGGATTACTGGCCTTTGTGCCCTACTGTTATGGCTTCTAGTTGCTATTGTGGTGAATCAGGAGGCTGGACTAGATGGACCAATGGAGTAGTGGTGCAGCAAAGGGAGAAACAGAACTCACTTGCACTGAGTTGTTACCAGGGCTTTTTTTCAGCGGGAACGTGGTGAAACGGAGTTCTGGCACCTCTTGAAAAGGGTCACATGGCCGGTGGCCCCGCCCCCTGACCTCCAGATGGAGGGGAGTTTAGATTGCTCTTTGCGCCACTTGGCGTGGAGGGCAATCTAAACTCCCCTCTGTCTGGAGATTGGGGGCAGGGCCACCGGCCATGTGACCATTTTCGCAGAGGGTGATTTAAATTTTTAAAAACTCCCCCCTTGTTCCAGCTGACCCAAAGTGACATCATTGTGCGGTCCTGAGTGCCACCACCTCTTTTCCCAGAAAAAAAGCCCTGGTTGTTACATAGGCATAAATTAGCCAGTTGGGCTGTACTGAGCAGCCATGGACAGGTTAATGAAAAGTCCATCCCAAAAATCGGCTCCCTGTTCATGGCTGGTGAGGATATGAGCTAACCAGTGAGTGTTTAAGCAACCCTAAATATAATTTCACATCATTATAAACAGTGCAAATTGAATAGAGAGAAAGTATTTTGTTCCTTTGAAATGCTCGAATTTGGGCAGTCGTTCCATTAAATTGATTGGCATCAGCTTCACAAACAAACAAAAGGAAATGCACACAACGTATAATTAATCCAGGGAATTTGTTGTTGATGACTGTTGTGGAGGCTGTCAGTGCTGAAGGCTTTTTAAATATGTGAAGCACAGACGCATCGATGACATTTAGTTACGATAGCTAATGAGGGAACAGTAGCTAATGAGAAAATGTCCATTCTAAGGGGGATTCTATAAGGCCATAGAGTTCACCCTCCACTGCAGCCATTTTCTCGAGAGGAACTAAACTCTTATTGTCTGGAGATCAATTGTAATTCCAGGGACTCTCCTGGAGGCTGGCACGACCCGACGTGATGGGCCAGTTTCAAGGCATCCCAAGGCATGGCATTCACAGCTTTGTACAAGACACTAAATGCCATATAAATAACTATAATAAAAACACCCCGAAACACAATAAAATCAAATATTAACCAAATAAAGTGATATTGACAGCATGTTCATTTTAAGGCTGTGGGGGCTGGTTTTTTTATTATCAGACCCATTCTGTTAAGAAAAGCTGTGACTGATTCCAGCAAATCGATTTTAAAAATTACTGCTCTTGACTGTTGAATCGGATACGGAGAGGAATATTAAAACACTAGCATTGTGGAAGAACGCCCTCTAGAGGAGAAAAGCAAGTCCTCCTCCCTTTCCAGATTCCCTGGAGCATCTGTATGATAATGCGGTGCCTAAGAAATGATCTTTGCACCATTTTAATATGTTATAAGACTTGGGTCTACTTCAAACCGATCACATAAGATTAAAGAAATTGCTTCTATTTGTAGCAGGGGATCATTTTGGATACTGCAGTCGACATCTGAGGCTAGATTAGAGATGCGTGGAACGACACAGTTGCAAACATATTTCCCAAGCACATCGGCTGAGTAATCCGAATGAACGTGCAGAGGAAAGTCAGAGATGGGAACAGGGATAATTGACACCCTCCGGTCTGATAATTCCACCCTGAGTTAGCTTTACTAGGCCAGCTCAAAACTGGGAACTCATATTTGCTTTGGAACATATAGTCCTGCCCGAATACCCTGATAGACATTGAGAATGCTCAGGTTTTCACAGTTCCAGTGTACAAAACATTAATATCTAGCCAGTGATTGTTCAACAAGGGGTACCACTTGAGGGCATCCCCCCCCTCCAAGACTCCTGTCCTCCCCTTCCTATACATTTCACAATGCAGGAGCCAGATCAGATAATGCACACCTCCTCTTCATCTCTCCAGGTGTCTTTAAGCACAACACAATGCATCTTGCAAAAATTTGTGAAACCCTATTGGGAAAGCATGTGCTTAAAGATACCCGAGGAATGAGAAGGGAAGTTATATTAGGGGCTCCGGCTTCTAAGTGGGGATGGCAGAAGCAAGTAAGTGGCAGAGGTTGATGCCCCCCACCCCGCTACAATCCAGCCCCCCGAGGCTACCTCCTCACTTGCCCCCACCCCATTTTAGTGCGGCTCTGCAACTAATATTGGGCAGGCAATGAAAAAGAAGCCACCTTGCACCAGCAATGTCTTGATCATATTTTTGCCAAGTATGCTCTTCCCTCGTAGTGCTGGGGAATAGAAATGCCAACTTTTTGTGCCAGTTTTTGCTCCTGTGCCTTTAACGGCAACTTGAATTACAGACTTTGGCTAGCAAATGATAATGTGTATCTCCATGGAGTGAAAAACTCTCTACTGATGCTGGCTGTTCAAACAGGCCCTGTCTTGGGCCCTATTCCCCCCCCCCCCTAACTGGCAATCCTACTGGGGAAGCAAGATGCCAAGCTCTTCACTGGCAGAGCACCTGCACGGGCCGTTATCTCCCACATCCGCTAGCGGCAAGAATCTTGGGCTCTAGCTACAGAGCTGATGTTTGTGTTCCTTCATATGCAGAGGAGATTTCACTCAAATATCTGAAATGGAAGCAGCAGAAGGTCACAGCCAAGTGGAAGAAACAGGCTTTGCCCAGAACACCCCTTACCCTAATCTCAGGGCCAAGCTACAAGTTACGAATGACACTTGAACGGCCAGTGGATTGAGTGGAGTGCAAGTGAACAGGGAGAAATACACTTGCCGTTCAAGTGTCATTTGTCACTTGTAGCTTCGCCCTCAGATATTTGCAGGCTACCTGATTGATTTTATTTCCTTATTTAGGCATTTACACTCTGCTATTCTTCCCAATGGGGACCCAAAGCAACTTAGAACATCACAATTCCCTCTTCCATTTATCTTCACAATAATCCTGTTAGGTAAATTAAGCTGACAGTGACTGCCACGGAAGCTTGCTGGGTGACTAAGAGCCAAGCTACAAGTGACGAATGACACTTGAACGGCGAGTGAACAGACTCACGTGCAGGGCTTTTTTTCTGGGTAAAGAGGTGGTGGAACTTAGTGGTGGAACTCAGGACTGCACAATGACGTAACTTTGGGTCAGCTGGAACAAGGGGGAGTTTTTTAAAGTTTAAATGGCCCTCGGTGAAAATGGTCACCTGGCCGGTGGCCCCGCCCCCTGATCTCCAGACAGAGGGGAGTTTAGATTGCCCTCCGCACCTGCGTGGAGGGCAATCTCAACTCCCCTCTGTCTGGAGATCAGGGGGCGGGGCCACTGGCCAGGTGACCATTTTCAAGAGGTGCCGGAACTCTATTCCACCGCGTTCCTGCTGAAAAAAAGCCCTGCTCACGTGTATTCCTCCCTGTTCACTTGCGCTCCACTTGTGCTCCACTTGACCAGTGATCAAGTGGAGCACAACTGAACAGGGAGGAATACACGTGAGTCTGTTCACTTGCCATTCAAGTGTCATTCGTCACTTGCAGCTTGGCCATTAGAGCCAGAATGTGGATTCGAACATGGGTCTCCCAGATCCTAGTCCAAGACTCTTATTTTACTACACCTTGCTGGTTCTCAGTTGCAATAGTAAGAGAAAACACTTTGGCACACCCAGAAGTGTATTCTCTTTTTGCATCCCCCACTCTAGAAGCAAAATGAGGCTAACAGGGGCTAGGGTTGCCAATCTCCAGGTAGTGCAACAATGGAGGGGCACCGCGGAGTAACCTAGCCGAAAATGTAAGGACCAACCATGGACACAATAATTAACGTTCTTAAAGTGCACCATTTGGGCTAAGAGAAGTTATATGATTTTTGATTGACTGAGCTGGAGATACTGCTTGTAGAACACTCTTGGAAAAGCTGGGTACAAAACAGGAGAAGTGCTAGCTTCCTGTTGAGTGGTTCTGGGTAGTTGTGGATTCTCCCCTTCGCTGAGACTTGGGGCTATAGTGGACTCTCCTACCCGGAGATGGCAACTGCGCCAACTACTTGCAACGTTTGGAATTATACCTGGAAAAGAACAAGCAAGAAGACATCAAGATTGTCATTCGCGCCTTGATTCCAAGTCTCAGGTGTGAACATAAAGAAGTAACACATTGTGGACTTTTCTGTCTTTGCTATTGAGATTCTTAGATGGGAACATGGTACAACGGTTACTCTGATTGTAGTTGCTATTGACTATGATTGTAACGGATCCTGACTGTTTGGGAGGCACCTTCCGCTTTAAGTGTTAGTATTAATATAGTAATTTATTTAAGATTAAATGAATTGGAATTTATTTAATGCACGGTGCACTTTAAGAACGTTAATTATTGTGTCCGCAGTTGGTCCTTGCATTTTCAACCTCCGGGTAGTGGCTGGAGAGCTCCCAGAATTACAACTGATCTCCAGGCCACAGAGATCAGTTCCCCTGGAGATAATGGCAGCCTTGGAAGGTGGACTCTATGTCATTATACCCAGCTGAGGTTCCTCCCCTCTCCAAATCTTGTCGTCCCCAAGCTCCACCCCCAAGATCTCCAGGAATTTCCCAACCCAGAGGTGGCAACCCTAGGACCCACTGATAGCCTCTAGACCCATGGCCTACAGAAACTTGCAGGGACGTTAATGCTCACAGCCCCCCCCCCCCCAGTTCCTAGCAATCTACAAACCCTCCAAAAACTTGGAACCTTCTCTACAGTTATACTCTCGGTCAAATCCTCCAGGAGGGTGAAGTCCCCCTCCATATCACACAATATAATAACAGATAAGGCCATGCATGGGGTTCATTTGAATCCAGTATGCATTTCAGGGTGGACACAGCGGTCCTTCTTCACTGTTGCTTATTGTGTCTATATGTTTGATAAGTTATCTCAGAAGTGCGAGACACCAAAACAGCTCCACGATGGCTTCATTTATTTGCATGTTACTAGGGCGTGTTGCATAGTTTTCGTTCTTTTGTCATCACAACCCAGGCGGTTCCGAAGCCAACATGGGATACAAATTAATTGCTGTAGTCTTGCAGATAGATCCACAGGGATTCAGGACTGGGAATGACAGGCCATTTATTTAGCTGAAATATTTATAGGCCCACCTTTCACCTGACCAGCTAAGTGTTGGGATATATGTGTGTTGCAAGGTCTGAGATTCAGTCATTATGGGGTTAATGTGTTTACCTACCATGCTATTGTTTAGATTGATTGGAAAGGGAGCCTGGCTCAAAGCCAATAATCTGCAAGCCCGGGAAACTGGAGAGTGTTTGTAAACTGTTATTGGTCAACAGGTCAGGTGACTGTCCTTTCAGGGTCAAGAAGAAGGAGGAAGAAGAAGATTCTCCATTCTGTTATCCCAGCTCTTTGTTGTAAACAGTAAGGAAAAATGTAGCTCCAGGTGTTTGTTGTTTTGTAGGCAACCTATGACCCTTTTCCCTTTAGAAGGAAATGTTTTTTAAAAGCTAAACTTGTGTGCTGACTCTCTATTGATTCAAGATCCATTGCACCTCAGATTTAAAGCTATTTTTAACCTTTTCCCCCCAACACAAAGGGCCCCATGCAGGTGACAATAACATAAGATACAATGAAACTTTATGGGTTGGAGCCGAGAATCTGTGGGCAGAAGGATTGTGGTATCTTTTCCCCCATCCACTCCCCCCTAGATCTATTCCCAGTCCTGGAAAAGGTTATTTCCAGGGTCAAGGGAGTTGTGTGTGCTAACAGCCAAATAGGTCAGACAGATGCAGTGGGGCGTAGGGAGGGGGGGAAATTCTCCTTTCTTTCTCTCCTATGGGGCTAAGGCACTGTTTTTGTTGTCTCTCTCATCGCCGCCTGTTCTTTTTAAAGTGCCAACATGGCCGTGGGGAGGTGGAGTGGCCATTGCAGCACTATCAAAGATGAGGGGGAGGGAAACAAGAGCACCAGAGCCCACCGTGCTTTGGGGCAGCCCTGACCTTAAAATGGTATCATCGTCCCAGAGCCATCACATCTCGCTTGGCCCTGCGTAGTCCTCTCTCACGGGTTCTCTTTCCTGAAAGAAGTTGTTAGCAGCTAGCGGAAGAAGTTAGCAGCAACTGAAGAAGTGAGCTGTGACTCACGAAAGCTCATACCCTTCCATAAATCCTGTTAGTCTTATAGGTGCTACTGGACTCTTGCTTTTTTCTATAGCAGCTAGCTGTGTGGGTCCCAAAGTATAATAAAGACAATGAAGAGGTGGATGCTGAAGATGCCAATATCGCTTCGGTGTTTAGTTAGTTCTTTTGGAATGGCACCTAGAGCTCTTTTCACGACTGGAGCAACTGCTGCAAAACGGAATCGTTCAAGAGGGCTTTCTACTCAGATAGGAGGGCTATATACTGTATGGAGTTGGTCTCAAAGAGCTGCTTCTCTAAAGAGATAGGGGCCGTCGTCACACGGGCCCTTATTTCGTCAGTTTTGCACTAGAAATCGTTTCTTCTGTTATCGTTATTAGAACGGATCTCCCATCTTTTGACGACTGCTTGCACTTTTAGTCAGTCACAATAAAAGGGAAAAGCACAATTCGACGGTCAGTCAAAGTGCCTCTGGAAACGGGGCACTAAAAATCCCACCCCCTTTAAAAAAAAATTTCGCATATTTGCGCTATATCACTCTTCTATTATACCAATGTTGTGCTGGACCAACCCAAAAGCCAACCGTGATAGGTAGCAGAGGTTTCCCGCCCATGGCAGAATAGTGCTATAACACTATAGCGCTATAAGGCTGACGGTTTTTTTAAAAAATTACTTTGAGGCTTAATAGCGGGTTACACTAGGGCTTGTGGGAGTGTAGGGCAGGAGAATCAGTGTTAGGTGAGACAGATGATCGGGGAGAGTGAGCGTTTTGGTGTTGCAAAGCGTTCATAGTTGATCCAGGGCATTCACATGGAAGTAGATAAAGACGACATAAAGAGTCACAAAGCGTGAATTGGGGAGAATGGCGAAATCGCAAGAGAGCCGGAATAAGGTGAGCATTCAGCGGGAGATGGCGGTAGTTTGGCGCTAAATTTATGGCCGTGTGATGACGGCCAGGGACCGTTGACTTCTCCACCATGTCCTGTCTGTTGTCTTACGTGCTATCCATTGCTTTAAGTATGATCCTACTGGGTAGTTCTATGTTGTTTACTATGCTAGTCTTAGAATTGCTTGTGCTCTGTTTCAGCATTTCTTCTACTCTGTGTTAGAATTTTGCTGATGTTATGTCTTTGCAAATTCACATTTATATACCCTATGGCATTTACTGAAATGATATTGACTGTACTAATCTCACACAATGTAATCCGCTTTGAGAAAGGCGGACTATAAATGACATAAACAAACCAATAAAATAAACCTTTGTATCTATCTCCTAGAGGTGCTGAACTTCAAATCTTAGACCTTGATATTTTCTTTTTCAGTCTCTTTTCCTTCAATTCAACTGTCACCAGTTGCAAATAATACCTCATTTATAAAATCTGAGACAGGGAGGGATGAAAAATTCCAGCCCAAACATCTGTTGGACTGTTCAAAATAGAGATAATAATAAGCCATTTCCATACTGCTTACCGGCCACAGAACATCGCACCAAGCTCCTGGAACGACAGCTCCTGGAACGGTAGTTCTCGCGTGAAATCGTGCCAGGAAGACGCTGTTGTTCCAGGAGCTTGGCGTGATGTTCCATGGCTGGTAAGCAGTGTGAAAACGGCCCATAATCCCAAACCCAGGTGACAGTCAAATTGAAGAAAAAGTGATTGAAAAGATAACTAAATATCAAGATCTAATCTCTGAAGTTCAGAGCCACTGGAAAAAACGTACAACAGTTATTCCAGTAGTGAAAGAAGTGCTAGGTACGATTCCAAAAGGACTAACTAAACATCTAGGTGATATCAACATAGACAGGATAACAACTGGACAGTTGCAAACAGTTGCAAACTATTTCAAACATGCCACATATTAAGGCAATACCTCACTGACACCTAGATTCTTGGGAAAAAATGTGAGTCAGCAAAGGACTAAAAAAATTGCAGCCCAAACATCTGGTTCACTGTGATAACATCAAATAGTAGTAGTAGTATGAGTAGTAGTTTTATTAGGTCCAACCTAATGGCCCCAAACAGTGTGTGAGCTTTTGAGTTCCCCAGAACTCTTCAGCAGAAAGATTAAAAAGAGAAAGCAAAGTTCTCCAGAACATGATAGTAAATCCTGGTCAAGTTTGCGTCATGTACAGAGCGGCTGCAGACGGTGCTGGCTGTTTGGGGCAAGAGGCAAGAAATAGAATTGCCAACTATGAGTTATAAATCAATTAAACTCCATCAGCATTAACAAATTCCAGCAATCGTCTCTGAACAGTTCTGGTGAACTTGAAGGCTTAAACACTCTTATCAGTCAATTGGTGGGTCGTAATGAAAGGTATTATGAGGATTTTGTTCTTTCCTGCTCACCAACTCCAGACCTTCTTGGATAACTCTAGTGCTCTGGAACTTTTTCAGTCTGGATTCAGACCAGGTCATGGGACAGAAACAGTTCTAGTAGCTTTAGTGGATGAGCTCTATCTGAATATAGACAAAAGCCATGCCTTGTTATTGCTCCTCCTGGATCTATCCGTACACTGTAGATCATGCCATCCTGTTGAGGTGTTTGGAGACAGAAATGGGCATCAAAGGATGTGCCTTGGACTGGTTTAGTTTCTCATGGAATAGACTCAAAGGGTTGCCATCAGAGATCAGCTGTCTCCAGAATGGGAATTATCTTGCAGGGTTCCACAGGGTGCAATTTTATCTCCCATGTTATTCATCGTCTGTGTAAAGCCTTTAGGAGAGCTCTTTCGCAGCTATGGAGTGGGATGCCATCAGCATGCAGACAGAACCCAACTCTGTATCTCACTATCCATATCACCAGAGGATGCAGTAGAAATCTTGGCTCGCTGCCTGACAGCTGTGGTCAAATGGCTGAAAACAAACAAACTGAAATTGAACCCAGTCATGATAGAAGTGATGTTCATTGGGAAGGCAGAGATATTGAAGGACATTGCACTCCCCACTTTTGATGGAATCCAAAAGACTCTGTTAAGAGCCTATGGTTATACTGGATCTAGTGCTACTGCTAGAAAAGCAAGGTGAAGCAGCTGCAAAAAGTGCTTTGTACAACCTCACTCTAGCCTGGAAGGTGGCTTCCTACCTTGACATGGCCGATCTGACCACCTGGATCCATGCTATGGTAACATCAAGGCTTGGCTACTGTAATGCGCTATGCATAGGTCTCCCCTCTAAGTTAACTCAGAGACTCCATTTGGTGCAGAATTATCAGGATCTATGAGAAACATGAATATCACTCCCATTCTACAGTCACTCCATTGGCTACCTATGAGTTACTGGGCTCCAGTCAGGGTATTGACTGTCACATACAAAGTTCTCCATGGCCTTGGACTGGCATATCCACGGGACAGCCTCCCTCCCTATGTTCCCCCATGGCAGCTTCGCTCATCTGAACAGGGTCTCCTGCAGGTGCCGGCCTGCACATGGGTGAAATCAACAGCTGTCCATACATGTGCATTCTCTGTGGTGGCCCCCGCCCTGTGGAATGACCTGCCTGAGGAGGTCAGGAGAGCCCCCACTCTCCTGGCTTTCTGCAAACAACGCAAAACTTAATTAAACAAGAGGGCTCTTTTACTCAGGAGGGCTGTATTGTAAGGAGGCGTCTCAAAGATGTGCATCATCAAAGAGATAGGGACCATAGACTTCACTGCTAAGTGCTCCTATGTACTGTCTGTTTCTTTAAGTATGTGTTACTGCGTATTATTTGTTGCGTTAAGCATGATCCTACTGGGTAGTACTCTAATGTCAGTTTTAGAATTGCTTAGGCTCTCTTTCAGCATTTCTTCAACTCTATATTGTCTTCGTAGATTTGTGTTTATATACCTGTCATGATCTGGCTGGGCCAGGAAGGCCTAGCAAGGCCGTAGAAGCCTGCTAGCGGTGAGAGTAGGCCTGCCTACGATTCCCAGGAGCCCCTGGGCCGTTTTGGCGCCCTTTTTGGCCAATCAGAACAGGGGGCTAGTGCTATATAAGTCTGGGAGGGACGACTTCCGGTTTGGGATTCATGGAGGTCTAACGCAGCTCCATTTGTGGAGCTGACCGGACTGCCGTTTTAACCGGCCGGAGGGGTGAAAATAACCCGCGGCCGACTGCTCTCAGGCGGGGAGCAGGCAAAGAACGCTCAAGACCCCAGGGTGAGCTAGATCTCGGACGAGGGGGGGCTCTACTCAAGGAGTCTCCCCCCCGATCCTTGAGGTCCCACCTTGCGACGGGTCGGCTATAATCTCTGCGGCAGTTTTGGGGCCAATTCGGCTGGCATAAGACCTACATACCCAAGCTTCGATCGGGGAGGGAAGTTGAGAGGAGAATTTAAGATCGAAACAGCGATTACAACCCGAGAAAGTTGAAGAGAAGGTAAAGATCGCTATCTCTTGAAACGGGACAGATTGATAAAAACAGAGAGGAAAGAAAGTAGATTTTTAAACTGCAACAGACTAGTGAAAAGGAGGTGAAGACTCGGCAGGAGTTGTATTTTAAAAGAGACTAAGTTTAAAGAAGTTATTACAAAATCGGACTATTGTTTTGAATACCTGTGGTTTCGGAGCTGTGGGAAAAAGACACCATCGCGAGACCTGCTGTGGGAAGACGGGAGACAGGAAGTGCGTAACAACAATAGAGTGGCTGGAGGGAAGCGGCCCTTGCCGACGGACAGGAAGTAGGGAATCGCCATTTTTGAAAGGGGAAGGGTCGCGGCTTCAGCGGAAGAGGAAGTAGGCCATCTTGGATTACAATAACATAGAGAAACCATAGAGAAAAGACGCCCGACATTTTGGATATAAAAAAATTAATTTTGGCAAAGATTGGGACATTTGAAAAAAAGGAAAACGTTTAATTATACGCCACGGAGCTAAGGAAGAGAGCAGATTCGTGGGAGCGAGCTAAAGCAAGCCCCACGATGTCGAAAAAAGAGTGGCAATCGGCAATAGAAAATTTGGACAAAAAACTTATAGACATGATGAAAGAACTTAAGGACACGAAATTGGAGCTTATTAAAGAGGTCAAAGAAGTTACACAGACAGTAAAGTCGGAGCTGTCAGAAGTGAAAAAAGGTGTGGAAACGATTAGTAGTGAATTACAAGGAACGCAGCAGAGAGTTAAAACAGTAGAAGACGCGATGGAGAACTTAATAGACACGCAACAAACAGAGATGAGACTGGTGAAGGGGAGGATGTCAGTTGCAGAAACTAAACATATGGAGAAGCAGCTTCGTTTTCGTGGTCTGCCAGAAGTGGAAGGGAAGTCAGCGCAAGAACAGATGACTGAGGTGTTGGCTGAATACCTGGGGAAGGAGGAGGAGGAAATTGTGGCTATCCTAGATGTGGCGTACCGTGTGAACTCGAGAATTGCAACCCAGAGGAAACTACCAAGGGATGTGATTGTGCAGTTTACAACTAGAAACATGAAAGAGAGGATTGTGACAAAACAATTTCAAGATCCATTGGAGATTGATGGCAAGACGATTATCATAATGAAGGAACTGCCCAGATCAGTGTTACTGGACAGGAAAAAATATAGAGTGCTAATTCAGACTTTGAAGGACATGAATATCAGGTACAGATGGGAGTTACCGGAAGGAGTGTCCTTTGAGTTTGGAGGGGCAAAAAAACGCATCAGATCTGAGCGGGAGATGGAGAGATTTATTAAGGACAATGAAAAAGACTTACCAACAAAACCTTGAATATGGAGTGTAAAGTACTATCTTGGAATGTAAATGGACTAAACTCACCGAATAAGAGGAAAAATATTTTTCATTGGCTACTAAAACAAAAATGTGATATTGTTTGTTTGCAGGAGACCCATATTAGAAAACAGGATGTAAAATATTTAAAATCTGGAAAATTGGGCAAAGAATTTGTAGCGGCTTCCAACAAGAAAAAAAGAGGAGTGGTGTTGTACATAAAAGAGGAGCTGCAGCCAAAATTTGTCATGAGAGATGTGGAAGCTAGATTTGTAGCAGTGGAATGTAATTGGAATTTAAAGAGAGTGTTGGTAGTCGGACTTTATGCACCTAACGGTGCAAAGGAAAGCTTTTTCGAGGATTTAAGGAAGCATTTAGACGATCTTGTATATGACCAGATAATTCTTGCTGGAGATTTCAATGGAGTGACAGATTTGGAACTAGACAAAAAGACTACAACAGCACAAAAGAAAAGAGGACTATTGCCAAAGCTTTTTTTTGAGTTGATTCAACAAGAGACTCTCGAAGACGTATGGAGGAGAGAACATCCTAAAACCAGACAGTTTACTTTTTATTCTGCAAGGCATCTTACATTATCAAGAATTGATATGATCTGGGCCTCAAAGGACTTAGCGTTATGGACTAAGGAGGTAGAAATAATGCCGATGGTAGGCTCAGATCACAACCCAATTATGTGGAAATTTGGAAAAAGGAGAAAAAGGAAAGCCTGGAGAATAAATGAGGACTTGTTACAGGAAAGTGAGAATATGGAAATATTGAGAAGAGAGACAAAGTTTTTTATACAATACAACCTGAATAAAGAAGTACCAACCAGTAAAGTTTGGGACGCGTACAAGGCGGTTGTAAGGGGCATACTAATGGACTTAAATGGTAGAGCAAGGAAAAAGAAAGAGGAGAAAAGACAAGAGATTGAGGAGAAAATAAAGGCCAAAGAAGCACAGTTAAAAAAGAGACCAGGGAAAAAGAAAATACATCAGGAAATCAAAATTCTTCAAGAACAGCTAACAGCAATGAGTAACAAAGAATTGGAGTGGAACCTTAAAAGACTGAATCAAAAAGCGTTTGAGGGGGCTAATAAACCTGGGAAATATTTGGCATGGCAATTGAAGAAGAAAAGGGAAAAGAAAATAATAAATAAAATCTGTGAAGAAAATAAAACGTACCTGGAGCAGACTACCATTAGTAGAGCCTTTTATAAATTCTATGCTAAGCTGTATAATAAAAAAGAAGTAAACAAAGAATCAATAGCATCATATTTGGAGAAAACCAAACTTCCAGAGATCTCGGAAGCTTGGAGAAATAAGTTGAACAGTGAAGTAACTGATGAGGAAATAAGTAAGGCAATACAATCCGCAAATCTAGGAAAGGCGCCAGGGCCAGATGGACTTACGGCTAAATTTTATAAGACAATGGCCAATGAACTGGCACCATTCCTAAAAGAGGTGATGAACGGAGTTTTTAGGGATCAAAGGATACCAGACACTTGGAGCGAAGCGAATATATCATTGATCCCAAAAGAGGGCCAAGATCTGACTAACGTGAAAAATTACAGGCCTATATCATTACTTAACAATGATTATAAAATTTTTGCGAAGATATTGGCGGAGAGAATGAAGGGGTGGCTCTCAGAAGTCATAGAGGAAGAACAAGCAGGCTTTTTGCCAGACAGACAAATAAGAGACAATTTAAGGACAGTGATCAATGCTATTGAATACAAGCGTTGTGATAAAGAGGTTGGTTTCTTCTTTGTAGACGCTGAAAAAGCGTTTGACAATTTAAACTGGGATTTTTTGTTTGCCACTATGGAAAAGCTACAACTGGGAGAAAGATTCATCAGAGCAATTAAAGAAATTTATAGAGACCAGACTGCAGCAATTGTAGTGAATGATGAACTGACCAAGAAATTGACGATTAGTAAAGGAACAAGACAAGGTTGCCCGTTATCTCCATTGTTGTTCATTTTAGTATTGGAGATTCTGATGATACAAATACGACAAGACGAGGAAATACGAGGAATAAAAATAAAGGACTATTCATATAAGGTTAGAGCATTTGCAGATGACATAATGTTAATTGTAGAAGATCCATCGGAGAACATGCCAAAAGTGATAGATAAGATCAAGGAGTTTGGTGACTTGGCAGGTTTCTTCATTAACAAAAAGAAGTCAAAGATATTATGCAAAAACATGACTAAGCAGAAACAACAATTGTTAATGGAAACAACGGATTGTGAGGTAACTAGTAAGGTGAAATACTTGGGAGTTGAGCTGACTGCAAAAAACATAGATTTGTTCAAGAATAATTATGAAAAATTATGGACTCAGATAGAGAGAGACTTGATCAAATGGAATAGATTGAACTTGTCATGGTTGGGCAGGATTGCAGCAGTTAAGATGAATGTGTTACCAAGAGTAATGTTTTTGCTACAGACAATACCAATCATCAGAGACTCTAAACAATTTGAAAAATGGCAGAGGAAAATATCAGATTTTGTTTGGGCAGGCAAGAAGCCTCGAGTGAAAGTAAAAGTTCTACAAGATGCAAAGGAGAGAGGCGGAATGCAACTGCCCAACCTGAGACTTTATCATGATGCAATCTGCCTAGTTTGGTTAAAAGAGTGGATGACATTAAAGAATAAGAAACTATTAGCCCTAGAGGGATATAAAAAATTTTTTGGATGGCACGCATACCTATGGCATGAAAAAGTAAAGGTCAACTCGATGTTCCTGCATCACTTTGTAAGGAGAAGTTTATATACAATCTGGAAGAAGTACAGAATATACTTACAAGAAGGAACCCCCTTGTGGGTAGTTCCATACGAGGTGATAGATCCGAGAGCTGTTGATAATGAACAACAATGTTTAACATACAAAGATATAACTAAAATTGAAGTATCTAAACTTAGAATAAAGACGCAAGAGGAACTATCACCTAATTATGATTGGTTCCAGTATAGACAGATTAGAGACTTATATAACTCGGACTCTGCAAAAGGGGGCATACGAACAGAGAACTCGGAACTAGAGCAGACCCTTCTTAAAGAAGACAGGAAAAGAATATCCAAGGTATACCAAGTACTGTTGAAATGGTATACAGAGGATGAGATAGTTAAAACACAGATGGTGAAATGGGCTATAAATTTCAATAAAGAAATAACAATGGAGGCATGGGAATACTTGTGGAAAACTACAATGAAGACAACGACATGTATTAATATTAAAGAGAACATTTACAAAATGATCTATCGTTGGTACATGACACCAAAGAAGATTGCGCTAGGGAACTTGAACACTTCTAATAAATGTTGGAAATGTAGGAAGCATGAGGGCTCCCTCTATCATATGTGGTGGTCGTGTGAGGTAGCTAGGCAGTTCTGGGGGGAAATAATAAGAGAAATGAGTGAAATTTTACAGTTTCAAATAAATAAGAACCCAGAACTCCTGCTGCTAAACTTGGGAATGGAGGGAATTCCAGCCCATCATAGGACGTTGATATTTTATATGACTGCAGCAGCTAGACTTTTGTATGCGCAGAAATGGAAAGTACAAGAAGTGCCAACTATTGAAGATTGGATCTACAAATTGCTGTATATGGCTGAAATGGACAAGATGACAAGAAAACTGAGAGATCTGGACTCAGGGCAGTTTAACACAGACTGGGAGAAGCTGAAACAATATCTGGAGAAGAAGTGGGAGGTGGGAGGAAAACTGTGGCAGTTTGAGAACTACTGAAGTACAATAAAAGTATAAAAGAGAGGGGTGACTTTACCGGGGGAGGAAGAGAAATGTGAATTTATAAGCAGTTAGATTAATTGATTGAGATATATATAGATATGCAAAGGTTAATTGATAGAATATTGATAGAGAATAATTAATGGTTTAAACATGAGGATTGAGTAATTAATAATATTTTCTTTCTTTGATAAGATTTATATGCACCAAACTGAATGTATAGAAGAGTTAAATCGACTGATTATGTGATGAGTTATATAGAAATACCATAAAAAGAAGAAATGAGTAACATATAGAGAACAAATCAAATTGTTTGATTTAAATGTGGGAAATTTTTATGGTTTATGATATATAGAAATATTCAAAACTGGAAAATGGGATAAATTGTTTATCTAAAGAAGTATAGTTTGGATGTATAATAAGTAAAAGAGTTAAAGATGTACTGCTTAATATAATGGAGAATATATATTTGTTTTAGGTAGAGGAAGTTAATAGAAGTAAGGGAAAAGGGACAGAGGGTGGGAAAGCTGTTGGAAGTCAACAAAAGGGGGGGAAAGGGAGGGGGTTAGAAACGAAAAACTAGGGGAAAATTGAATGTAATGTAAAAATATTAATGTTCTAACCCAATAAAAATTTAAAAAAAAAAAATAAGTCTGGGAGGGACAAAGTCTGCATTCTTCCTCCCAGGGAGCAGGCCTGGGGAGGTTTCTGCGAGGGGGAGAGGCCCTCACCCAGGTAGGGTGAGAAGGCAGGCCTGGCAGACACCAGGACAGGGAGTTCAGTTGTGCTAGGGCCTTTGTTTATTTGGCTTTCACCCATCTATTGTTGCTAACGCACCTTGTTTGCTTGTTTGTTTGATATTAACCGACCTCCTTGTAAATAAACGCTTTTGTTTGTTGTTACTCTGCTGGGCCCTCACACCTGTTTATCGGCCAAGCTACGGAGGTCAGAAGGTTTGGGAGGGTCCTCTGGGCCCTCCCAAGGGACCCCAAATCCCAGAGTGGTGGCAGCGTAGGGTGGCTCACCCCACCTGAGGCATGACAATAGCTGATGGCATTTTTATTGAAAAGTCCTTGATATTGACTCTACTCATCTCACACTATATAATCCACCTTGAGTCTCAGTGAGAAAGGCGGACTGGACTATAAGTGACACAAATGAAATAAAATAAAGTGTGATGGAACATTCGAAGAGTACGGCAAAACACAAGGAGCTGGCTTTTCTGCAAAAACTTTTCTTACACGTAAAGTTGCAATGTATGTCCTTTTATGCTCTTAAAATACCCTACTGTTAAGAACATTCTTCCGCAAGGATAGCTATCCTGTCCTTCCCTTTGATTTATTTAATCTACCTCTTAATTTTTTTTAAAAAAAATGCCCTCATTTTAAATTTGTCTGTCAGGAATTGAGATTTCAAATTACATTTGCATTTAACTTCTAGCTGAGCTATCCCAGTGGTAGACTTTCATGACTTTCACTTCAGAGGGTGGGGAAGTGATTGAGTGCTGCTCTTGCAAAGCTCTCTGCAAAATATAGGGAGATGGCCAGGCTAGAATTCAGAGTTAAATTAAATTAATTTCAATGGGAACAACGGACATTTCTCTAGCTTCAGATTTGCTCATGATCCCGCCCCCTATATTATACAATAAAATTTAGAGGAAGGCAGGCTGTGAATCTCATTTCATGTCGTAGAAATGGTATTTGTATTGGCTTCAGGAGAGGTGATTTAATGGTCTGTGCCTCTAAAAAGTCATTTGGAGACCTCCAGCCACCCCCACCTCTCTCTGTTTCAGATTCTTCGACTAGCTTAATCTTTATCTTTAGTGCGCTGCCCTAATCTGTACCTTTGAGTTAAGCCACCCGTTTAACAATGTATCTGGAGAATTTCATCTCGCTGTGAAATCCTAGACGGAGTTATTCTTGTCTAAACCCATGAAAACCAATGGGCATAGACTAGAGGAACTCTGCATCGGACTGCACTAAGAAAGAAATCTTGTGGAATTTTCCCAGCTGCTGGACTAGGCAGAGCTGTACCAGTCCCAAGATAATGATAAATTAAATGTTTTGGGGGAGGAAATATTGCTTCAGAACGTCCTGCTTTCTCCTGGTGGAGAATCGCATTGGAGTGGCCATTCTTTCCCTCTACTCTTCCCATGGAAACTTGTGGGAAACAACACACATTCTTCACATGTCACGTGTCTCATGTAGTTTCCTTCTATAAGATATAGGGTTGCCCGGTTCCCTTACCATCCCAGCAGGGGTAGGGGGCAAAGAGTGGGAGTGGGGGATCTCCTGCTCCACTGGGCGAATTGAGATTAGAGATGGGCACGAACCTAAATATGACCCCCAAAAACCCACGAACCAGGGTTTGTGGAAGCTCCTTTTCACGGAACTTCCACAAACTGTATACTGGTTCGTTGGGTCGTATTTACAGGGGCAGTTTAAATGGCCATTTCCCCAGGGAAATGGCCATTTAAACTGCCCCTTTAAGGGACTTGCAAGGGCAGGTCCCTTTAAATTGCCCAAATTTAATTGCCCTGGGGGCCTGCAGGGCGGCAGAAGAAGCCAAAAATGGCCTCCTCCATTGCCACAGTGGCCATTTGAGGGGCTAGAAGGCCGAAATGTCACGTGTCTCATGCTGCGGCCATTTGAGGGGCAGGGATGCTGTTTTCGGCCTTCCCGCCCCCCCCCCCCCCGGGAGGAGAGGAAGAACACCGCACCACAGAGGAAGGTAAGTGTGGGGCTGGAGGGGGGGTAGGGGGGGCTTGGGTTTGGGCAGTTTAAAGGGCCCTGCCACCAGCAGGTCCCTTTAAACTATCAGCTGGCAGGCGGTATGGGGGGGATCTCCCTCGCCTGCCAGCTGATAGTTTAAAGGGACCTGCCACTTGCAAGGCAGGAAAGGGCCCTTTAAACTGTTAAAAGCCCCTTTCCCTGCCACTGCTAAGGCCGGAACGGGGCATTTAAACCCCACAAACCAGGAACTGGTTCGTAACTGGTCCAGTCCTGGTTCGTTTTTTTTTTTGTGTTCAGTGTCCATCTCTACTTGAGATCCTAATATGATTAGATTTTGTGGTCAGAACCTAGCCAAGATAAAAATGTAGTAGGATGCTCTATAATTTGTTCTTAGGTGTGCATGCAGGGAAACACAGGGAAATGACACCTCTGGAAAAACACGCACACAGACAAACTCTGTCTTAATCAAAGTCTTAGAGAAATCAGAAGACGGCTCTTGCTTTCTCTGTCCCCCTTTCCCTTCTTATCTTGCTTCCTTGGATAACAGAATAAGAGTGCTAAGAAGTCCAAGCAAGTCACCTTGAAGAAAAGAATTCTTAGAACAGAATTAGAGACTGTATCATGAGGAACCTATGGGGAAGACGGAGGGAACTATGGTTCTGATTTTTAAACCTCTGGGCTTGGCATTCTCACTAAGGGATTTGAAAACTGTGCCTTCAGAATTGGAGTTAGTTGGATGGGCCCCTTGAATCTTGACCAGGGTCCAGAGAACTAGAAAATTAGTTTTAAGTTGTTCCGTCTTTGTGGGTTTGCTTTGAATGTCTTGTTTGTTTCTATATAAGAGAATTTGTCATTTTAATTTTAAGCTATCTCCAGCAGGACTCTGGAGAAGCAACGCAAGCAAGCAAGCAAGCATATTTCTATGAGCTCAACAATAAGGGTTGTTTTCTGGAGAACGATAGGCCGCAGTGCAACACAGCCCGTTTGCTTTTGGAACGTAGGTGCATTTCAGAGCAGAATTATTCCTCCTCTCAGCACAGCATGACCCACCCCCTCAAGCCCTGTGCTGCCCTGTGGGGCAGAGAACTTTTGCAGAGGAGAATTCAGAAGGCAAGAAGGTAGGTGTTTAACGCTTTGCTTTCTTCCCTGCAATCCCATTTCCCACCCATTTCCTCCCGTTGTGCTCTTTTCTGGAGAGTGTGGCTGAGGAAAAATACATTTTGAAATCCTGGGGAGGTACTTTGCCATGGAGAATCAGCAGGGGACAAAATGGTTGAGCACTGACACACACACGCACATCGCAAGCTTTCTCTTGCCCACAAAAAAGAACACGGTATATATATATATATATATATGGTAATGTGTAGTTCTGTCCTTTAAAAAACTGTTTAATACAGCCCTGTGGCTAGGTGGTCCAAGAGAGCGAAAAACTATCAAAATTCCACTGAGTTCTGCATGTACGGGAGCTGTTTTTTTAAATCCCAGCCTCAGTGTTTAAATATGAAGCATTCCCCCCCCCACCCCCTGACATTCAGAATCTGTGCTCCAAAGCCCAGATACCCATCAAAAGGCATGATAGCCGACTGCATCTTCACACGTGGCGCCCCTAGCAGACGCAACACTTTTTCGTTCCCGAAAAGGCAAGGTTGTCAATGTATCAGGACATTTCCAAGGCAGGTCATTGAGCCGATGTCAGATAAGAGGAGGCTTGCTTGCTGGCTCTGCATAGAGCTTCTTCCACTCTTAGTTTTGGACTGTCTCCCATACACTGCACAGATGCCAGACTGCAAAGACTGTCACAATGGGAAGCTGAATTGTGAGAGCCATTGCAATTTTTGTATTTTGCAGCAAAGAGCCTCCCATTTTAATGGCATTCAACTTTAGAGGCTTTAGTGGCTAGACCAGGGGTCCCCAACAAATTGCCCACGGGCACCACGGCACCTGCTGACACCTTTTCTGGTGCCTAGAAAGTGAGCAGGGCCAGACAGGGCTTTTTCACAGCAAGACTTCTGATTGGCCACTGGAGATTTGATTGGTTGTGCAGATTTTTAAAAATATTACTTTGGCAGCAGCGGCCACCACAGCATAAAGATTTGCATGGTGCAGCTGAAGCTAAGCTGCAGCAGCCATTGCGTCGCTGGCTCTGCCTCTTGTGTAGGGTTGCCAGATTCCTATACCCTCCTGGTAGGAGGGCAGAACCTGGCAGGGCTTTTTTTTCTGGGAAAAGAGGTGGTGGAGCTCAGTGGGTTGCCTTGCCAGCACAGGGGGCAACTCTTGGCGGGAAGTAGTGCCCCTGGTACCACATGTGTGTGCGTAATGTGTGTGCACACTCCCAGGGACACACAATGATGTCACTTTGGATCAGCTGGAATAAGGGGGGAGTTTTTTAAAGTTTAAATTGTCCTCAGCAAAAATGGTCGCCTGGCCAGTGGCCCCGCCCCCTGATCTCCTCACAGAGGGGAGTTTAGATTGCCCTCTGCACTGCTGGCGCGGAGGGCAATCTAAACTCCCCTCTGTCTGGAGATCAGGGGGCGGGGCCACTGGCCAGGTGACCACTTTCAAGAGGTGGAGGAACTCCATTCCACTGTGTTCCAGCTGAAAAAAAGCCCTGCCTGGCACTTACTGGAAGGTTGATCCTCCTGGCACCAACGTGGGAAGTGACGTCATCGCTTCTGCAATGGGCACGCTCGTGCACTTTGCACGGGGCCAATTCAGCCCATATGGGGCTAAAATCGGCCCCTGAGAAGTATGGGAGCATGGCTGCTGCTGGCATGATGACGTCACTTGAGGAAGTGACCTTGTTGTGCCTCGCCAGAAGCATGCCTGCTGTGAGCTTATCCGACTTGCCTGTTGGTGGCAGCAATCGGTGGGCAATAGGGCAAACTTCTGGGAGATTGCCCGCTACCGGTGGGCATCTGGGAACCCTACTCCTGTAACAGCCCTTTTGTGGCTGCATCCACCATGCTGTGTCAGAATTCCAAAGGTGCACACAGGCTCAAAAATGTTGGGGACCCCTGGGCTAGACAATGCAGATAGATAGCTGGATAGACAGATTGCAAGCACCCATTGTTAACCAGTTATAGTTGCTTTACAGTATGCTAGTCATCATCTGCTCTTTATGTCAAGGGTAGTTCCTTATTTAGTATTAATTGCTCCTTTTCAAGGGGAAATGTACCCTAACGGCAACAAGGACAGTGTATTCTAATAATGTTCTGGCATACAAAAGGAATCATTTCCTTAAGGTCTCGCAGTAGCGTTTCTTCTTTTGGAGCTTTTTGGGTGCTGGTCCTGTTCCACAGCTCTCTCTCTCTCTTTTTGGCACATCCGTCACCTGATCGCTTCGAACGAGTTATATCATTAACAGCAGCTGGCTCAATTTTTGCTCCTGCATATTACCATGAGGTTGAAGTGAGGCATGCAGGCCACTGAGTGTTCTGACAAGCATCTCCAAACCCTGATCCGAATTCCACCTTTGGCACTAAAAGTTGCCCTTCGTTTAGAAAATACAATGGGGCTTCTTTTTGTTTTTCTTTTGCCCTGGAGCAAAACTGCCTTGCTGCAGTGCCTGATTTCCCAATGTAAGCACGAACCAAGGGAATTGATTCTGGGAACTTTATCTTACACAACATCTCCTCCTCCTTTTTAAAAAAAAACATCAGCAGCTTATCTCAAAGCTGGGGAATCAGCTGGGGGGATATTTTACTCTTGTTTCTGGGTGGTCAGCAGCAGAGAGGCAACAGCTGGCAGTGGGATGGTTTTATAGCACTCGCCTCTTATGGACAGCATTTTTAAAAAATGGAAAAGGATCAACAGGCAGGAATTCCACAGGACAACCAAAGAGGAGAAAAACCCCACTGGAGACTAAACATATAATACTAATTAGTCAATGTTGAGAATTGTTTTTAGAATTTTTAAAATATATAAAGTGCTGGTGCTATAGGTGCGTAAATGCAATCATTGTGCAAACAAGGGCTGATTCCACACCACCTTACCTCCCGCGTTTTTTCCGATATTATTGCGTCATGTGTGAGGGCGAAATAATCACCCTTGTGTTCACATCACCTTCCGACTTCCGTCTTTCTCGCGCGACGCCACGATCACATCCCCTCAATAAAACCCGCAACGAACGCGAGGGGGGCGTGGTTTTGCTGTGAAAAGTCTTGTGTCTTTTTTTTTTTTTTAAATCAAGCGGTCGGTATACCGACACGATACTATCCTGTCCTGTCGAAACCACACCCCGTTAATTGGCGCTGATTGGCTCTTTTTCCTACCACCATCGATAGTCTGCAGTGATTGGCCCCTTGTTTGGGCGGGCAATTTTGAAATGTTTTTTAATGCTGGGTCTGTGGAGTTTTTATCTCTGTTGGTAGTAGGTGGATTTTTGGATTGCTCATCATGGCTCCTCGTGAAACCATTTGATTAAGGCGGGTGATCGCCTGTGATCGGGGAGGCGTCACCCACTGCGGACCCCTGTTGCCCCACTACATGACACGGGTTCCGCGATGGGCAATCAACATCCTGGTCCGTCCTATGCAGCATTCTCCCCAGCTTTCATCTGGAGATCCACTCTTGCAACATGACGGAGCAGTCGAGCCGAAAGCTGACATGACAGCTGGCACAGAAAAATGTTACGATGCGGTCCGTTCTTATAGGTACATGGTGGTTGACTGAGTAGCGGTGTCGGCATACCGATGAATTGCCCTTCTTTTTTTTCCTTTAAGTGCGGGGGCGGGGCCACGGAGATGAGGGGTGCGGATTGATTGGGTGATGCTTTAGGGGATGGACAATTTAATGAGCTAATAGCGCAATGAAATCGCGGTGGTCTGCTGCGACGCCGTAGCGGTACCATTACGATTTTTTTTAAAAAAACGTGTGAACAGAGGAATGTGTAGCGTGGCAGCAGCGAAAAACTAGCGCTAAAACTAGGTAGTGTGGAATCGGCCAAGGTAAACGTTAATCTTCCTAAAGGTAATCTTCCAATAAATAATCCTAACACAGGGTACATGTTAGTTACTATCAGACCAAAAAATTTCAAAGGCGTAGTCATAAGTGTCCTAATCCAGTATCAATAGTGAGTGCTATGATGATTTTTATGATTGTTATGATGATTTTTCATGATGATTTTGCTTTCTTTCCCCAGTGTAATTCCAGGAGATCTCCTGGAATTACACTGATCTCCACACTACAGAGATCAGTTCCCCTGGAGAAAATGGCTGCTTTAGAGGGTAGACACACTACAGAATTATATCCCAATGAGGTCCCTCCATCCTGTCCACCGAGGTGTCATTCCCAAACTCCAGGAATTTCCCAATCCAGAGTTGGCAACCCTTATTTACAGAGCATACAGAGAACTTAGCGACTCTGGTGCATCTGAAAAAGCAGAATGGAGCTGGACAACTTTGCACTTCATTGCTGCTAAATTTCTTCTCTCTTTCTCAGGAACTGTTAAGTTTATCCTGGCAGCTTGGGGCAGAGGGCATCACCGAAGACCCAAAGTCTTCGCTGCCTCTGCTCTGAAAAGGTACCTTGAGTTGGATTCTTGCACTGCACAGAAGAAACATCTTTTTTCAAAGTTTAGGGATGAAGTTGGCTTCCCGTCCCAAAGCAAAGGCTCCCTGGCTTTACTTGCAAGGGCATGCAATATCTTCAGCATGATCAATAATATGAGAGCTGGTACAACATAATGGCTAAGAGAATTCATGAGAAAGAAACTCCCCAATTCAAACTGCATCATAGCTAGAAACAGCAACGATGTGTAGGACGGAGTGCATGGAATATTCCACTTCCCCCACCACTGAGTACCACTGAATGGGGAGGGGAAGCCGGGAACTTTATTGGCAAGCACTGGAGATGCTAGGGCCATGGCTGAAGCACCATGAAGACATGCAGGAACTAGTGACGAGTGGAACTCAGCACCAGTAAGTGACACGAAACCCCACGCACAGCAAGTTTTCACTAGCCACTCAATTGCTGCTTATATCCAGGGCTTTTTTTCAGCGGGAACGCAGTGGAATGGAGTTCTGGCACCTCTTAAAAATGGTCACATGGCCAGTGGCCCCGCCCCCTGATCTCCAGACAGGGGAGTTTAGATTGCCCTCCGCGTTGCTGCACTGAGTGGCGTGGAGGGCAATCTAAACTCCCCTCTGTCTGGAGATCAGGGGGTGGGGCCACCGGCCATGTGACCATTTTCGCCGAGGGCAATTTAAATTTTAAAAAACTCCCCCCTTGTTCCAGCTGACCCAAAGTGACATCATTGTACGGTCTTGAGTTCCACCACCTCTTTTCCCAGAAAAAAAGCCCTGCTTCTATCTAAGGCCTGTACTCTGGTGACTGGATCTCCCCTACTGAAATGACAATAGTGAAAATAAGAGCATGTTGCACAACATTTTGGGCCTGTTTGGTAGGTCCGAGTAAAAGATATTACACAAATTTCATCCTGGTATTTGAACTCTGAAAAAGGCAAAGAGTTGTTTGGTTGGTGAGGAGGCATCTTTCCAGGAGAAAGACCTGGGTAATTGCAGACAAGCTCTCAAAACTTTATAAATGTGCTTTATAAATATGACTGAATTTTGGGCTAAGAGAGAAAATGAATCCCAGACTCATCACCTACAGATAGTTTTTGTAGCAGTGGAAAAGAGCAACAGTCCAGTAGCGTCTATATAAGACTAACAAAATTAGTGGTAGGGCAGGAGCTTTCATGAACCACACCTCACGATACATCTGAGGAAGTGAGCTGTGGCTCACAAAAGCCTACCACTAATTTTGTTAGGCCGTTTTCACACTACTTGGCGACAGTGTAAAAATGGCCCAGGTTCTCGTGCGAAATCACGCCAGGAAGACGTTTTCGTTCCAGGAGCTTGGTGCGATGTTCTGTGGCCGGTAAGCAGTGTGAAAATGGCCCAAGTCTTATAGGGGCTACTGGACTCTTGCTCTTTTCCACTGCTACAGACAGATTAACACAGCTACATATCTAGATAATTTTTGTTCACTGCAGATGATCAGCAGGGAGAATGCTTTTTTTAAAAAAAAATCTGCTATAAATATAATTTTCTACATCTTGATTTTAGATATTGGAGTTACTTCAAATGGATGTACAGTCCTTGGTGGGGAAGGCTAAGGATTACAGGACTTTTCCTTTCAGGAATTTTCATTGCTGGAGGGAGATGAAGTTATGGAAACAGAAAGTAGGATACCCTCTGGTAGACGGGCGTGGTCCTGGACCCGTTCTGGAAGTCCTCTCCCCCTCCTTCTGTACCCCCATCTGTAAATACAGGGCACTGTCATATGGACTGAATCCATATTTTCATCTGGCCCAATGTTTTTTCTTACCCTCCATTTATCAGATTATATTTTTTGTGATGGCTCCTCAGGGAAATGAAATTACTGAATTAATCACCCACACTAAAGATTCCTATAACCTGAGATGGTATGTACATTTTCTTTCTACAAACATCTGGAAATGCTCAAATTCATGTGTTCCTAGAAACAGTGTCCTGAAAATATCCTGAGATGTGCCATGAAGTCCCGGTCTTGTTCTCAGGAAGAAACAGAACAACAACCCATTATTCCTACAGTTCTGGGGAAATGAGAGGTTCCCTGGGAAACTATAGGAACTTTCTCAATGAAAAGAACATTAATAATGGACAAAGTACCTTCCCACAAGACAGATTGCTAGTCAAGGCCCCTTCTTTCTCAGCTACAGGAGAGTGTTGGTTGTGCTCTCAGGGCCAAACTACAAGTGACGCCTGACACAGGTTGGACACTTGCCAGCTTCCCTCAAGTTTTGATGGGGAATGTAGGCAGCTTGGCAGAATGTTGGACAAGTGACAGTTGAAAAGTCCATTGGACAGCAGTCGGAGAGCCAAGCTGCGAGACCAGGACGCCTACGTTTCCCACCAAAACTTGAGGGAAGCTGACAAGTGTCCAACCTGTGTCAGGCGTCACTTGTAGCTTGGCCCTCACTCTCCCATAATTCTAGAACTTGGGAGAACCAATGAAGCTGATGGGCAATAGATTCAGGATGGACTAAAGAGATACTTGTTTACTTAATTAAATTGTGGAATTTACTACTAGTGGATGTAGCCCTGAGCACAGGTTGCTTTAAAAGGGGATTAGACAGATTCATGGAGATTAGGTCTAATAGTGGCTAGCTACTATCTATGGTAAGAAAGGTTATCTCCATATCCAGAGGCAGTAAACCTCTGAATACCATGTATTGTCGAAGGATTTCACTGCCAGAGAACGATGGTTGTTGTGGATTTTCCGGGCTGTATAGCTGTGGTCTTGGCATTGTAGTTCCTGACATTTCGCCGGCAGCTGTGACTGGCATCTTCAGAGGTGTAGCACCAAAGATGCCAGTCACAGCTGCTGGCGAAACGTCAGGAACTACAATGCCAAGACCACAGCTATACAGCCCGGAAAATCCACAACACCCATCTCTGAATACCAGTTCTAGGAGTCTTCTATGAGTTCTTCATTGGTGCCCCAGGGAAAGTGATTGGTCACTGTGTGGAACAGGATGCTGGAATGGATGGACCACTGGTCTGATTCTTGTGTTCTAGCTTAGCCTCCATACATCACTTGGATAAGGGGGGAAAATTCAACAGGCCTGTGCAAAAATAAACTGTGCCACAAACACATCTCGGAATCCTTTTGCATGATGAGACGTTCTGTGATAGATATTGCTTAGCAGCAGGGCTTTTTTTCTGGGAAAAGAGGTGGCGGAATTCAGTGGGTTGCCCTAGGAGAAAATGGTCACATGGCTGGTGGCACCACCCCCTGATCTCCAGACAGAGGGGAGTTGAGATTGCCCTCCGCAACACTCAGCGGCGCGGAGGGCAATCTCAACTCCCCTCTGTCTGGAGATCAGGGGGCAGGGCCACCAGCCATGTGACCATTTTCAAGAGGTTCCGGAACTCCGTTCCACAGCGTTCCCCCTGAAAAAAAGCCCTGCTTAGCAGACTAAATCAGTTGGGAAGGGCAGCCTGAAAATAGAAGATTTTCAAGACATCTTTTTTGTAAACTTGTGTTTATTTATCCTACAGCATTGCTTATGGAAATGTCCTTGATACAGAATGTACCAATCTCACACTGCGTAATCCACATTATTCATCATCATCATCATCATCATCACAGCCTGCACATAGGTCAGAGTTGCTCAACATGATAAATAATCCTTCAGATGCACAGGTGCAGATCAACACAGGAGCCTTGGGGGTTGGGGGGGGGAGTCTCCTTTCGTTACCCACAATCACTTTTTCTTTCTCGCATGTACTTTATGCAGACTGAACACTGACCTGCCGAGTGGGACTCTGGCTGCCTGGTTCTTTCTCTGATGCTTGGCACCTACTCTATTACATGAGGAAGTCATTTGAGCAATTTATGGTGGGTTTGTGCCTGACCATTGTGTCACACCAACTCAATATTTGCATATTTAATTGCGATTGGTATAGTCAGGGGTCATTTTGTAGAAAAAGAGCTGGAGGAACTTATTAGCATAACTCATCAGCACAACTCATTAGCATATGCCACGCCCCTTGACATCACTGGAAATGTGTTCTTGGCATAACTGATTTGCATGTGCCACACCCCCTGACATCACCTATCCTGGCTGTTTTGGACCCAATCCTGGCCATTCAGGGCCAAAATTGGGCCCAAAATGGCAAAAAAGGGGCTGAAAATGGCCGAAAAGGGGCCCCAAATGGTCAGGATCAGGCCACTGCTGAGCAGGAGAGTGAGCCCCCACCCGTCAGAGGCCCTATTTGGGCTGTTTTGGCCCCAATCCAGGCCCAAACAGGCCCAAAATGGCCGAGAGTCAGGTGGGCAGGACCACCTGTCATGTGACCTCTTTAGGGAACTGCCGGAACTGCGTTCCTGCGCGTTCCCCCTCGAAATGAGCCCTGGGTATAGTGATGAATATGTGTGATTCAGAACTACTCAAGAACAGAGGTTTATTCTCAGTTTATTAAGGCAGTCCATCATGTCACTGCTCCCAGCCCTGTTTGTCTATTTTCTTACTTCATTCATACTCCCCAGTGGAGAACCAAAGTAGCTTACATCATTCACCTCCATTTTAGCCTCATAACAAGAACCCTGTGAGGTGGGATGGGCTGAGAGTGTGTGACCGACCCAAGGTCGCCCAGCAAGCTGTCCTATGGGCTTCCTCAAAACCAGCCATACATTCCAAAGCTAAGGAAGCATTCTTCCTCCTTGTTTTGCAGGAATCCTTCAAAATCATGCCGTTTCATGACCCGTGTTTTCTTGCGCACTGCAGGAAATTGTTTCAGGGTCAAGTTCCTTTGTAGAAAAGCTTTGAAGGCTAAATTATCTTCACAGTAATGAGTGGGCTGGCCACAGAAGCAAGCACACAGGCAGGATCAGCAATATTCATTTAGCAGCCTCAGAGCCAAGCTACAAGTGACAAGTTACACTTGCCTGGCAAGTGAACAGACTCACGTGTATTCCTCCCTGTTCACTTGCCCTCCACTTGCCCTCCACTTGATCACGTAGTGATCAAGTGGAGCGCAAGTGAATGGCAAGTGAACAGGGAGGAATACACGTGAGTCTGTTCACTTGCCAGGCAAGTGTAACTTGTCACTTGTAGCTTCGCTCTCAGAATCAACAGTAGCTCTTGTGTCCAGTGTCTTTCTAAGGCACTTTCCACACCTTGGGAAGAAGTTTTCTGCCACAGCCAACTGCCCCCCAGTGTTTCTTATGACTAATCATGATATATTGAAGGGGTGCATGTGAATAGCCCTACCATCTCAGGGACCCTGAACTCTTTGGAAGTATGCAAGTATCTAGATGTGCTAGACAGATACATAAATAAGCATTCTGGCTTTCAATTTGTAGAAGTATCAGAATATTTGTTTATTGAGCACATTTTTGCCTCACCTTTCCTCCTCCAAAGAGCCCCATGGCGCAGAGTGGTAAGCGGCAGTACTGCAGCCCAAGCTCTGCTCATGACCTGAGTTCGATCCTGGTGGAAGCCGGATTCAGGTAGCCGGCTCAAGGTTGACTCAGCCTCCCATCCTTCCGAGGTCGGTAAAATGAGTACCCAGTTTCCTGGGGGTAAAGTGTAGATAACTGGGGAAGGCAATGGCAAACCACCCCGTAAAAAGTCTGCTAAGAAAATGTTGTGATGCAACGTCCCCCATGGGTCAGCAATGACTTGGTGCTTGCACAGGTGTCTACCTTTATCTTCCTCCTCCAAGGAACGCAGAGCGACTTACCCTGGTCCCCCATTTAGATTTAGGGTTAAATTTGACAAGTAGATGAATTTCTGAGCAGTCACATTTCTCTCAACTAAAATGGCAGCCAAATAGCAGCATCGCAGGTTAGGGTGGGAGGGAATGATTGTCCCAAGGTAATCTCCTGAGCTTTGTGGTTAGACTTGTTGTTCCTGTGATGGAGGCAGAGGGAGAAAAATAAAAGAAACTGTCGATATCCTCTGTGCTGGATCCCTGCCTGCAACCCTCTTGCCAATTTCCAGGCACTGCACAGCACCCCTATTTGTGGTAGGGTGGCGATTTGAACCTGGTTTTCCCAGATCCTAGTCCAACACCTCAACCACCACACTCAGGTTTGGGGGTCAGAGGAGGGGGGAGAGTTTTAGAGTTTTTAAGGAAAGGTTTGAGAATGACAAGAATTTTATAACTTATTACCCAATATTTATAAATATCTAACATCAGCAACAAGCCCAGCTGAGCCTGATTTCGTCAGATCTCAGAAGCTACGCAGGGTCAGCCTTGGTTAGTAAGGGGATGGCAGACCTCCAACAAAGACCAGGGTTTTAGAGGCAGGCAATGGCAAACCACCTCTGTTAGTCTCTTGCCATGAAAACCCCTCCTGGGGTCCCCATGAGTCAGTTCTGACTTGAGGGCACTCTCCACCAGCAACATCAGCAACAGGGTAGAAAACATTGGGTGACTAGGTTTATTTTGGCCTCTGAGGAGCATGGCATGGAGAAAGGCCTCCTGAAGCAGTAAGCAGAAAGATTAATGCCCTTGGAATTGCTGCTACTAAGTTGGCAAGTTTTGTCAAAGGAAAAATACCAAGGAGCCAACTTAATTGCAGACATGGACATGGAATGGAAGCTGAGGTGGTTGATAGCAGATTGACAAACAAAGGGCTTCCATCCTACACAATTCTTTCCGGGGATTAGTCCCCATTGAATAGAATGGGACTTGCTTCCAAGTAGACCTGCTTAAGATTGCTCCCTTAACGTAGCAGTCCTTTCGACGTTTGTGAAAATGTCAAGTAGAGAGTGTGCTTGACTGCAGCCTTAGCATAGCCAAGATAAGAGTCAAGGTTTGTTTTAATTTCATGCTCAAAAAGAAACAGTATGACATTGCAAAATCTGTTTTTGGCAGATAGAAAGTGCAACATATCCTTCAAAAACACCAAATGTATTTTTAAGAAATTAGGCCAAAGTCTTGATGTGAATATTACCTTTATTCTTTCCTTAGTACTGCCAGTGAAAACAGGCTGGATATAAGCGTTTTTTCCCCTAGAGACCTGAAGGTGTTGGGATCATTTTCCGTTGTGTACAAAGTCATGCCTTATTTCCCATTGTTGCCTTCAGTCGAACTGGTTTTGCAGGGAATGATGGCTCTAGCCTATCATTTTAACCCTTTGAAAAAATTATACCAATATATCAAATTCTCAATGCACCCCCATCTGTGGATACTTAAATCCAGAAACTGGGGCCAGGAAAAGATAAGATAGATCTTTCTACAAATCTGAGAAAAAATCCAGGTTTGCAGAGAAATCTGAAAGACACCCCCCGCCCTAAAACAAACAAAACAAAACACTGGGGGATTAACACACACACACACCCCGGTCAAATAACAGAAGCAGAGCCTGTAGCTTTAAGAAACAAACACCCTCTATGGCAACCACAGTTTTTGGCAACCACAACAATATTTCATGGTTTCTTTCAGTAAAAGACAACAGGGGGCAAGGCCCTTTCGAGGGCTATTTTGGCCTTTGAGGGAAGCCAATCCAGGCAGCAGCAACCACTAGATGACTTGCTACCGCATGAGTTCCATGAATCACCCAGACCTGGCTGTTTGCTGCTGTCCCACACTACAAAAGCCAGTCGGTTGGAGTGGTTAGAGTTTCATAACAGGATCTGGGAGTCACAGGTTCAAATCCCTCTTCTACCAGCAGGCTTGCTCAGTGACCACGGACCAAGCACACATCGTTAACCTAACCTATCCATTACTGTTGTTATGAAAATAAAATGGAAGAGAATGACTTAAGCTGTTTTTGCTTCCCAGTGTGGAAAAGGGTGGAGTATAAATGTAGTAAACAACTAATTGACATAGCTAAAGATGGAGGGCAAATCAAATGTGGGTGGGTGGGTGGGAAAGAGAAAACGAAGCAGGGCTCTTTTTCAGCTGGAAAGTGGTGGAATGGAGTTCCAGAACCTCTTGAAAATGGTCACATGGCTGGTGGCCCCGCCCCCTGATCTCCAGACAGAAGGGAGTTTAGATTGCCCTCGTAGAGGGCAATCTCAACTCCCCTCTGTCTGGAGATCAGGGGGTGGGGCCACCAGCCATGTGACCATTTTCTCCGAGGGCAACCCACTGAGTTCCACCACCTCTTTCCCCAGAAAAAAAGCCCTGAAAGGAAGGATATGGTGGTTGACAAGTGGGAAAGAATAAATAGCAGGGAAGGGGAAAATAAGATGTCCTCTGCAAGTTCTCTTACAATATCTCCTATACAAGTATACAATTATAACAATTTAAATACACATTAACAAAATAGTATAAAGTGTTCCATATTCAGTATTTACAACAGCCACACACAAAGACTAATAAGGTCCATAATCATCTAAAGCATGATTATGCACGAGTAGATTCCAACTTCAATATAAATTACCTCCAGTCTTGAACTTCGGTTGTTTAGAACTTCTGCTCAGTTGTTCAGTTAGTTAACGGGTAGCCCTGGATAACTCCTCGTTTCAACGATAAGCCTTTATCGAAACCATGATTCCATTTAGGACAATATAGCTTATTCAAAGGCACCACAATATCTACTGAAATTCAAAAACACTTCTAAACTGCGTCACCCATCGACACCATTTTTCATAGGACAAAATCCTTCAACCTTTCCTCCTGGCAACAATGTGTATTGTTTGACTTGGTTGAGTTGACTCTGAATGTTCATAACTATAATTAAAGCTCACGAAACACCTTTTGAAGTGTATTAGGATGATTCCCAATTTGTAAACTAGCAAAGTGAAGCCTAGAAACCCCCCTGACTCAAGTTGTCTCTGTGGCTCAACGAGGAAAACGATGTCTGGACATTCACTATTCAATTGAAGTTTCTGTTGATAAAATTTCAGATGTTGCTCTTCTGGCAAAAGTTTAGCATACTTTTGAGGGTGCCTTGTGTGGCATCACATCCCCAAAGCCTTGCCTCCAAATTTCCAGGACTTTCCCAAGCCAGGATTGGTAACTCTAAGAGGCAAGCTAGATGTGACGAATGACTCTTGAACGGCACGCGAACAGACTCATGTGTATTCCTCCCTGTTCACTTGCGCTCCACTTGCACTCCACTCGACCATGTAGTGGAGTGCAAGTGATCGAGTGGAGTGCAAGTGGAGCGCAAGTGAACAGGGAGGAATACACGTGAGTCTGTTCACGTGCCGTTCAAGTGTCATTCATCACTTCTAGCTTGGCCCTAACTTAACCCCATTCCTTGCTCATGCTATAGTCACTATAGCATAGTATAGTGTAGTATGACCAAATCTTCCCCCTACCCCTGTCTCTCCCCATAGAGAACTGCTTTCCTTGCAAGAAACGTAATACCCATTCTGGGCTTCAGCAGGATTTGCCACAGGCATATGTGTTGCTTTAAAATGGCCCTGAGAGGATTGGAAGGCGGGGCTTTCTCCCAAACAGACCTCCGCCTTGGCCAGATCAGGATGCTTGTAGGAGACGTAAAACTAGGTATATCAGAGGCTCCCCCTTCTGCAGCTGGAGAAAGGCCCAGAACACACACGCACAGAGAAAATCCCAGCACTTAAGCGATCTTTGTGCAGCAAAGCTGGGATATTTCCCTTAAGGATTTAATCATACTAATGATCAAAGGAAAACAACTTTCAGCTGCAACTCTGGAATTTAAATTCTGTTAAAACTGGGGGTGGAAAGCTTTGAAGAATGGTGTTCATTCTGCTCTGCCTGAGATCTGGGCTGTAATCACCACCAGTCACAGGCACAGCACCAGACCCGGTCCCAGACTGGATGAAAGTCAGATAGGAAGCTGTCTTATACCAAGTCAAACCTATGCCTTGGCTCTTACCTTGAATTTCTGCAGGTGTGATATGTATATGTGATTTTTGATGATTCCTCCCTCCTGCAGGAGTCCTCCAACTTATTCCTTGGGACGGTCCCCCCAAACCCCAGGAGTAGCATTTGGGGGGCTACTGTACGAGGGGGAAATAGGTGAATATTGTCCCCCACCAGTACTTCAAACAAGCCACAGGTCTGACGCGGTATCATAGTTTTATTTTCATATGAAATGGCCTGGAAGTCATTATCTCTGCTATGAAACTTTGCAAAAAGTTCATTTCAGAACTGCGGTGTGGCAATCAGGGTAAGAAATATTTGTGGCAACCTCAATTCCTCGTTGCACTGCAATCCAATGTCACCAGGCTGACTCAGCCCTTGAGGCTGCTACACCAGTTTCCAAGAATTACACAATGTGTGTTGCTTGGAAGAAAACTGCAGGCCCTTTGCATTGTTGACTGTACACTGTGTGCCCAGTGTGCCGAAGACTGGGGGCTAAGCTAGAAATGACGAGTTACACTTGAATGGCAAGTGAACAGACTCACATGTATTCCTCCCTGTTCACTTGCACTCTACTTGCATTCCACTCGATGATTGTGTGGAGTGCAAGTGGAGTGCAAGTGAACAGGGAGGAATACATGCGAGTCTGTTCACTTGCCATTCAAGTGTAACTCGTCACTTCTAGCTTGGCCCTAAGAGAGCACATCCAGAGACCCCCCCATAGCATTGCATTATGAAAAGGCTGGCTGTATCTCTTGTATCTCTTCTGCCATCTACTGTCCGTTAAGAAAACTGCAGTAGTAGAACTCTAGAAATCTGGAAATCTAGTTGGCCTCTAAGGTACTACTTCTCCCAAATCTTGCTCTTTCAAAATGATAATTTACATCAAGGCCTGTAAAGCAGGGTTGCCGGGCACGGCCTAGCAGTCAGTGGGAGATTGAGGAGGGCAGTGACCGTAGCGGGGGCGCCATTGAGGACAGTGTGATGTCGCTTATGAGAAAAAAACCCTAGAAGTGATGTCACACCTCTATAGGAGTCATCGGCCCACTGCAGTAGGAGTGGGAAATGGAAGCTTGGGGTGGGGGATCTCCCACCAGAGGGCTTGGCAGCCCTACTCTTAAATTATTTTTGATAGCTATAACCTATTTTCCTTCCCAATGGAGTCCAAAACCACTTATAACATCATACTTCCCTGCTCCATTCTATCTTTATAACAACAATTTTGTGAGGTAGGCTAATATAGTCTAAGTTCACCCAGCAAACTTGCATGGCTGAGTCTCTCAACACGAGGCATCCGGCATGTGAAGAACACGTGTTGAGAGATGCAATGGTAGCCGGGAAGGGTAGTTTAAAAAGACAGAGCCAGCAGCAGGGCAAAGGCTTTGCTATATACTGGAGCTGTGTGAAGGGGCTGTGAAATGCCAGAAGGGAAACTTCAGCCCATTAGAACATCTCCAGGTCCAAGCCTGGCTCTGGAAGGCAGCTCCAGCCCATTTCCGTTCCTGGCTGCCCTCTGGTTGTGATCCTACAATTTTAGACTGGAGAGGTGAAACTGACAGAGCCTTTGGGAAGGGGAAGATGAAATTAACAAAGCCTCAGCAGGGATCTCTGCTGGCTCTGTCTTTATAAACTATGCTTCCCAGCTAATATTGCATCTCCCTAAACTTGATGAACATGTGCCAAAGTGTAGAGAGACTCACTGTGAGAGTCACACCGGAGTCTCCCAGATCTTAGTCCAGTGTAGCATATGGAGGGGAGGGGTCGCACCCAGCCTGGATTGCACACTCCCCCTCTTTCATGACTTTGGCAACTGATTTGTATCCACATGGCCCTCACTCCCTGCACCACCTATATATCTCTGGTCAGTTTCTTCTTACCCTTCGTGCATCTGGCGAAGAGACCTGTGGTTCTCGAAAGCTTATGCTACAATAAAGTTGGTTAGTCTTAAAGGCGCTCCTGGATCTTTACTATTTTGCAACAACAGACTAACACGGCTGACTCCTCTGGATCTTAGTCTGACACTCTTAACAGCTGCTCCATGCTGGGAAGGAGATCTTACTTTCTCTTGGTTTCCCAAAGATCTTTTGCCTGAGCAGGAATTGCACTGGCAGCCATAACGTGTTCTTTAGTGTTAAAAAGCAGCGACAGGGAAGGAAGGGGGGGGGCAATTTGGATTAGGACAAGAACACTGGAGAGACCTGGGTTTAACCCTTTGTTGTTTTCCCAGTACGAATTGCTATGGTAACCCTAGACCAGCAAGATAGCAAAGAGTCCAGTAGCACCTTTAACACTAACCAACTTTATTGTAGCATAAGCTTTCGAGAACCACAGCTCTCTTTGTCAGATGCTGCATATAATGCATCTTATGATGCATCTGATGAAGAGAGCTGTGGTTCTCGAAAACTTATGATGCACCTGATGAAGAGAGCTGTGGTTCTCAAAAGCTTATGATGCATCTGACGAAGAGGGCTGTGGCTCGCGAAAGCTTATGCTACAATAAAGTTGGTTAGTCTTAAATAAAGTTGGTTCTTGAAAGCTTATGATGCATCTGATGAAGAGAGCTGTGGTTCTCAAAAGCTTATGATGCATCTGACGAAGAGAGCTGTGGCTCGCGAAAGCTTATGCTACAATAAAGTTGGTTAGTCTTAAAGGTGCTACTGGACTCTGTTGTTTTGTGACTGCAGACTAACGCAGCTAACTCCTCTGGATCTAGACCAGCAAGGAGTTTTGTGGGATATCAAATCCCCCCTCCCCCACTCTTTCCTCTTTCACTTCCCTGGCATCCCCCATAGCCCCTCTCCTTTTCCTGCTTTCTTCTCTCTCTCCCAGCCCCAGGTTAGGCTGAGAGTGTGTGACTGGCCCAAGGTCACCCAGCGAGCATCCAGGGCAGAGTGGGGGCTCATGTCTGGTTCTCCCAGATCCGAGTCTGAATTCCATGTAACCACGACACCCTCAATGAAGCTTATAGGCATTGCTTTGAGTAGTGCTATTTGCCCTCAGTGATATAGCCCTTTAGCCTCATTGGCTGCAAACCACTGCAAAAACAGGCATGGATGGAAAACTAGATGATGGGGGCTTTGGAGAAACTTTTTGCAACTCAGGGCTGTTTCCACACGTCTTACCCGCCTGCAGAATATTGCGTAAAATACCCAGAAGACACCATCTTTTTACGCGAAATCGCGCCAGGAAGACGCTGTTATCTGGGAGTTTTGCATGATTTGCAAAACTCGGATAACAACATCTTCCTGGCGCGATTTCGTGCAAGAAGACGGTGTCTTCCGGGTCTTTTGCGTGATGTTCTGCAGGCAGGTAAGATGTGTGGAAAGGGCCCAGGTCTCTTCTGAAAAAAAGTTAGCACAGCATTGAATGAGATCACTTTCAAGCCTGTGTACTGTGTCACTGTTATTGTACTTGGGGAAAAAAGGGCAGAGAAAAACTGGCGACGGGGACTCTTAGAGTGCTTTCACAACTGTTGAGTGAACCACTTTCAATGCACTTCAGGAATCGTTTGCAATTTGCAGCCTTAGACTGAACACAAATGGCATTTGAGGAGAGAATGTAGTACCTTTTTGGCAATTCAGGGGGAAAAAACAATTCAGGGGAAAAAGACAAACTAGGCATTTGAGTTAGGGTTGCGAGCTCCAGGTTGGCAAATTCCTAGAAATTTGGGGGGTGGAGCCTAGAGAGCGCAGGGTTTGGGGAAGGAAGGGGGGGTCAGCAGAGTACATTGCCATATAATTCACCCTCCAAAGCAGCCATTTTCTCCAGGGGAACTGATCTCTGTGGCCTGGAGATCAGCTGTAATTCCGTGAGATCTCCAGCCACTAGAGATCTTGCAACTAGAGATAGGGATGAATCAAATTACAACTCAAAAAAATGCACGAGGCCAGTTCGTGGTTCGCTAACTAGCGGTTCATGGAAGCTCGCTTCCACAAACTTCCATGAACTGGTCTACTGGTTTAGGTCGTAAAGGGGAAGTTTAATGGCCATTTTCCCAGGAAAATGACCATATAAACTTTTCCTGCAGTTTGCAAGCCGCAGGTCCCTTTAAAGTATCAGCTGTCAGGTGGCGAGGGGGGGTTCCCCCCCTTGCCGCCTCCCAGCTGATACTTTAAAGGGACTTGTGACTTGTAAAGCAGGAAAGGGCCCTTACTGTCAAATGCTTCTTTCCCTGCAGCTGCTAAGCAGCTGGAAAGGGGCATTTAAACCCCACGAACCACAAACTGGTTCGTAAACTGGCCTCAGTTTGTGCCAGTTCGTGGTTCCTGGTTCATGAAAATCCACAAACCACGAACCTCATGGTTTGGTTTTTCTGTGATTCGTGCTCATCTCTACTTGCAACCCTAATTTGAGTAGATTTGCTAGGTTCCCCGGAGCCCAGGTGAGGATAGGATGGTGGCGTGGGCATGGTGAGTACTCATCTTTTGTGCACTTGCACAGTGCATGTGTGCTCCAGAGCACTTTCTTGTTGCACCAGAACAAGGAAATGAAGGCCCCCGTGTGGGGCTGATTTGGTATCAAATCAGTCCTACTCCAGGGCCTTCACTTTGTTGTTGCACCAGTTGGGGGAGAGGTGGACGGGTAAAGACTGGGAGCAGGAGATCTCCCCTCCCACCAGGGGACCAGCAACCCTACATTTGAGCAGTACGGAAACTACAATTGTCAACTTTGGCTTGGGAACTGTTGTATATTGGCCCTAGCTTCAATAAAAGTTAGGCTTCTCTGGCTTTGCTTCTCATTGGTTGTCACAGTTGTCAGCAGCCAATCTGTCCTCTCTTAATAAAGACCAATCACTATCGTGTAAATATGTTATATTGTAAATAATGCAAATGAGGATATTATAGGGTGCATGTTTCTATTGGTTGATGGTTAATGCAGGGGCGGGGTTTGTGTGTATATATTGGGCTTTTGTTGAACTGGAGTTGTCTATCTGTTCTGGCTTGCAATAAAGCATGTTGTGTTGAGCTGAAATCAATCTGGGCTGAAATCATTCTGAGCTTCAAGCTCAGTATTTAATAGGAACTTCCGGGAATTTGGGGGGTAGCGCCTGGAGAGGGCAGAGTTTGGGGAGGGGAGGGAGCTCAATGTGGATATGATACATGGAGTCCATCCTCCAAAATAACCATTTCATGTATGAGAAGTGATCTCTAGTCTGGAAATCATTTGTAACTTTAGGAGATCTCTAAGCCCCCACCTGGAGGTTGGCAACCCTAACTGAAATAGGTTGTGGTAATGTCAGGCTTCTACCATTGAAGACTGGCTTATGTTAGATTAACAGAGGCTGTTTAAAGTTTCAGTGGTTTAATGTTTGATTACCTAGGCAAAGAAAAAAAAACCTGGAAAAAATATGGTCTGCTGTGCCTTCCTTATTACAATGAAGTGTTCATTGGTTTTTCACTTTTTCTCTGGTGCTTTCAAATATCATTGAATAATGCATTCTCAGTGCATTATAGCAATTGTTTGCAACTGTGTTTTTCTGTATGAAACAGGAGAATTCAAATGCAAACTATTGTTGTCATGCATCTAAAATGTGTGTGACAAGAGTTGCAAAATGTGAAACTAATTTTATTAAAAGTTTTAAAAATGGAGAAAGCCACACATATCTCGGTTTTAAAGGGAAACAGCAAGAAATGTCTCTCTCTCTCTCTCTCTCTCTCTCTCACACACACACACACACACACACACACACAAAACACCAATATGCAGAAAGAGTATATGCTGGAAACATTTATTCAAGTGAATAAATTACAAGGTTGAAAATGAGCCCAAATGGGAAAAGGAGAACTTGCTAGAGAATCTGAACCAACGGGAATTAAACAATAGAAGCAAATTTGTTTTCAGAGAGCTCGGGAAGGGTACTTGTGTGAAAGCGTCTTGCCTGGGCCTGTAACACAACAGAAGAACACAGACCAGTGAGTTGGTTTTATAAGACACGACATGACTTCATTACTGGTGATATTTGTTCGTTTGCAAAGTTGCGTTTGCAGGAAAGCATGGAATCACATGTGGTGGGAAAAAAATCTTCTAGCCCGTATGTAAAGTATACCTTGAATTACATATATTATGCGTGCAATCTCTTTTTATATACCTTGTAGATATATTCATAAAATTAATACTTCCCCCCAGAGATTTCCTTAAAGAGGGTTCAACTTTCAATTAATGAGGGAGGATCTGGTCTTCTGGACCTCGGTACTTGTCATCAGGCATATTTATTAGCCTGACGTACAAATTACTGGGATCCCTTCTTGCATTTATAGTATCTGTCTTGGGCTCTTTTGGAGGCCTCTTTTTTGGAACCACTTTTTAAGTGGAATGCTTTAGAGTCTACTTATATTAAAATGGGTTTTATTCCTCCAACAATTTCTCTGTCTAGAGAAGTAGGGCACATAACATCATGACAGTATCAATTTGACCGGTTCTCACATGCAAAATTAACATTATGAGCAAATTTTGATTTAAAAATTGGGAAGGAATCTTTTTTATTGAAGGCCTGGACAAATAAGGGCTTTTACTTTAGATCAGTTCATAGGTAATGCTGATAAGTTTTTGTCATTTTTCCAGCTGAGGTCTAAATATAATTTGCCAACTTTTGCTGAATGGCAATGGTTACAGTTCCAACATGTGTTGGTGTCCAAGTATGGTCTGGCAGCTTCAGAATCTCCCCCACTTTTGGAGATTCTTATTAAATCAATGTGGTGGTAGAGAGTGCCCTCAAGTCACAGCTGACTTAAGGCGACCCCCGGTGGGGTTTTCATGGCAAGAGACTAACAGAGGTGGTTTGCCATTGCCTGCCTCTGCAACCCTGGTCTTCCTTGGAGGTCTCCCATCCAATTACTAACCAAGGCCGACCCTGCTTAGCTTCTGAGATCTGACAAGATCAGGCTCACCTGGGCTAACCAGGTCAGGGCTATTGAATCAATACAGAAAGCGAAATCTACAATATTTGTATAGGAATGTTTGAGGCTGGTTAATCAATATAATACACAGACTCGTAGAGATGAATGGAATAACAATCTGGAATGTCCAATTTTGCTAAAGTAATGGGATAAGGCCTTAAGCCATATACCTGTTGCTACTATGGATCTTAAGCTGTGACTTACTCAGCAAAAAAAATTGTTTAAGGTATATGGGGCACCACCGCATCTTTTTACTAAAGGTTTAAGTATAGTGTCCAACTATTGGTGGTGTAATTCACAAGATGGATCTCTTAAGCACATGCTTTGGACATGTTTAGTCATTCAGCCCTTTGGGGAAGAAGTTATTAGTCATATTAATTTTGTGTTAGGAAACTCATTTATTTTTTAGGATGTCAAAAAGCTATTGCATTTACCTGGATAGACCAGGTGAGCCTGGTCTATCAGATCTCAGAAGCTAAGCAGGGTTGGCCTTGGTTAGTAATTGGATGGGAGACCTCCAGTGAAGACCAAGATTGCAGAGGCAGGCAATGGCAAACTGCCTCTGTTAGCCTCTTGCCATGAAGACCCCACTAGAGGTTGCCATAAGTCAGCTATGACTTGAGGGCACTCTCCTCTAATACACTATTAAACTACTTGCCTGCCTCTTGGAATCTAACCAATGGTTAATAGAAATGGACCCTCCGTGCTCTTACAGTGGCTAAAAGACTTATACTTCAACACTGGAAAGACAAAAGCCCACCTCCTGTAAATCACTGGATTGAAGAACCTATAAACATACCAACATTTGAACATATGACACATAAAAGGTAACCGTGCATGGACTTATATTTAGATTTTTGTAAATCTTTTATAGATACCTATGTATAGATTTGCCATATGTGTTTTTGTAGTCAGCATTATATTCTTTCTTTTTTTCTTTTTCTCTCCTTTATGCTTTTTTACTTTTTTTTGGTTTTGCAATAATAATAAAAAAAAATTAAATGTTTTTTTTTAAAACCTTAGGGACACTGGGGGCGAATCGGAACATAAAAGTCTAGGCCAAGGGCCAACCTTTCTTCTACATCAACTGGAACTGGACCTCTTGCAAAGGGGGGGGGGCACGAAATCTGCTCCAGAATTGTGCCTTTTCTTTTTACTGTGGCAAATGGTTCTTATTTACGGCCCCGCCTTAACTGAGAAAAAGCTAATTGGAAAGAAGTGATATCCCAGAAATGGGATTTTCAGGTGTCCGGTTTTCACCCAGATAGTCCGGTATCGTGATGGACTGTCCAGGGGAAACGTTTTTCAAACACTGGACACCTCACCCTTCCCCCAGCTTCCAGGTAGTCTGACCACCCAGCCTCCGGTGCAGTGCTACCTAGCAGTGGCCAGCTAGCCCGGGGAACCTGGCCTCCTGAGGCTGCATTGTTCTGGATCCCATCTGGCAACTCTACCCAGAAGAGGTAGCAGAGGAGCATGCCCTACCAAAGGCTCACTGAATTCATGCGACTGGCTAAACATTGCCTCACAAATCCTGGTAGTCTCAGCAGCCTTTGGCTGAAAGCTTTGAGAAGAAGGGTCAAAAAGCAAAACAAGGAAATGGGCCTTCCCTGTACTAAGAACTATAGGAAGGGAATGTTGCCATGCGAGGCTCTGACCCTGCAGGCTCAGGTTGCCAACCTCCAAGTGGGGCCTGGAGGGCCCCGGAAATTACAGCTGCTCTCCAGTCCACAGAGATCAGATCCCCTGGAGAAAATGGCTGCTTTGGAGGGTGGGCTCTATGGCATCATACCCCGGGGAGGCATCTCCTCTCCACAAGCCCTGCCCTTGCCAGGATCCATCCCCTTTTGTCCAGGAATGTTCTGATCTGGAATAGACAGCTCTACTGCAGGCCTCTCCCATGACAGCCTCAGAGAGGCCTGAATGAAACTAGAGACTAAGGGTCAAGCTAAATGTGACGCTGGGCACAGGTTCAGATCCATGGCCAGTGACACAATTTTAGCTGGGAACTGTAGTTTTCAAAGATAGAGCTGTGCAGGCTCATAGGGGGATGAGGGAGAGGAAGAGCTTCCCTCTTTGCCCTCCACTTGGCCACCGGTTCTGCTGGCATCTCATCAGTGTCCCATCCCCTTTGCTCCCATACTCTGGCTGCTCACTCTGTCAGAGCTAAGCTACGCCTGACACAGGTTGGAGACTTGTCAGATTCCCTCAAGTTTTGATGGGAAATGTAGGCGTCCTGGTCTTGTAGCTTGGCTCTCCATTTAATTGAAGTTTACAGAGCTGCAGTCTATGGGAGGGAGAACATGCGGTCAGGAGGGGAGTGCAGGCGTTGGGCTCTTGCTGGGTGCCCCCCTTCCCCTCCGCTGGGTGTGTGTGTGTGTGTGGGGGGGGGGTTCTGTAAACTTCAATTAAATGGAGAGCCAAGCTGTAAGACCAGGATGCCTACATTTCCCATCAAAACTTGAGGGAATCTGACAAGTGTCCAACCCATGTCAGGCGTCACTTGTAGCTTGGCTCTCAGTTTCACCTCTGCACAGAGCTGGTGTAACCCCTAGGAGGTAACTGGTTGAGCCCAGTAGGGTGGAGTCAGCAACTAGAGCCAGGCAGCTGAGGAAGAAGCTGGTTGTGGGGGAGCTGAATAATAATTAATATGCTCTTATCACCTTGAATAAGGTAATCAGAAATGTTGTATGTGATCAATATGACTGAAAGCGGTGCGTGTGTATTGTGTTTGGTTGGTGTCACTGGGATTGTATTATTTTTGCGGGCTGTCATCCCCCAAGAAGAGGACAGACACCTGGGCTACAGTTGCTTCAAACTGGAAAGATGCTGAAAAAGCACTCTCTCACTTGGTGGGATCCAACAAGTTGAACTGTTTACCTTTTCAAAGACAAAGTTTCTGTGTGGTTGCACTTACAAGTTTAGTTAAAGGGGAAAAGTTAGTTGTATTTATTTATTGTTAAATGGTTTTTTTTTTAAAAAAAAAACTTACTTACAATTGTGTGCAAGTTTGCTTCCTGAGCCTCATAGAACACATACGAAGAGGTTACACTGGCAGAGATCGCCCCGCAGAGGGTTTGTTAATTTCATCTTCGCCTCCCCGAAGGCTTTGTCAATTTCACTTCCCCCTTCCCAGAGGCAGCTCTGTGCAGAGAGGTGAAATTGACAGAGCCTTTGGCCCTGTAAAACTACACTTCCTGGCTAACCGTGCGTCTCCCTACGCTTGAGCGTCGCCGTGGAAGATGTATAGAGAGACTCAGACAAAATTGTGTCACTGGCCATGAGTCTGAACCCAGGCTCGGGAGAAAGAACACGTGGGATTGGACAACCAGAAGAAAACCAGTATTAATTAGTCAGTGAGTTAGCCTAGGTCGCACAGAAGTCTTTAACTGAGTGATATGATACAATTAAGTCTTTCCTTGAACAGACTGAGCCCCGTTTGCCCGTGCGGAGAAGCCTCCGCTGGTTGCAGATGAATCGCTGGTCAGGGACAACAACTTGTAACTATGACAAATTATATGCCTAATGGAATCTAAGGGCAGGGCTGCTCTTGTCACAGTGGTAGTGAATGCCATCCTCGACCCTCCTGTGCGGAGGTATGTCTACTTATACTTACCAGAAGGCAGATCAGCCATTTACTGGAGGAACATTTGGGGGTGGCTGTGGTTCTCCGGCAGGTGGTACATTAAAAGGCCAGAAGGGTGGTTGTGGTGGATAATTGGCAACAGCTGGACACGGTGGACACGGTGGACAATAGTCCTCAAAATGCCACCTTCTTTCTTTGCTTTCGCTACTGCTAGCCTGGAAGAAGAGTGGGGGATGGGGGGAGAGAAGATATATACATGGTTCCATTTTTAACACTGTGATTGCCATCATGTTCCAAAACTCATTTCAAAAGCACTTCACCCTTTCATTCTGGGGAACTGTGCGATACCCTGCCAAATAATGAATCCTCAGAGGGCTGTTTCGCATGGTGAACTTTAGATCTGTGTATTTGACCCATGAGGATTCGATCTGCTTTATTCATCGGTTCTGGCCCTGTACTGCTTCAATTATTTAATTCCGCATTTTGGAGTGGTGCCTGTTTTTTTATTTCTGCACTAATAAAATGTCCAATTTCTGCTGTGGGCTTTCTGGAAACTTACAAGGCTTTTTGTTTTGTTTTTAATGACACTGAAGTTGCAATGTCATGGTTTAAATTAAAAAAAAAAAGAATAGACAGGAAACAGAGGAAAATTTAAAATATTGAGGCTCTCTTAAGAGCTTTTGTGTTAGCTATATTGCAGTGTCTCCCACTCCCAGTTGCAAGGGTTTTTTTCCCTTTAAGGTACCAATGTTGCAATGCTGCAATTTATATTTTTTAAAAAATTCCGGAAAAAAATCTGGATTGGTTGCTGTTCAAACAGGACGCAGGGGAATAAAAGGAAGGGCGAAAGGCACAGCCAGGTCTCACACTGAAGAAAACATTCTACACTTCAAAAAAGCCCCAATTTGACTTTGCTTGGAAAAAAATCAGGGTATGTATGCAGGGAGAAAAGCGGCAGAAAAACCAAGGACAAATAAATTCTGCGGCAGATGCAGTCTTTCTCCGTGAAGAATGCAAAAAAGTCTGGAAAGCCATTTGGAGACGGAATTGGGGTATTTTGACCATGAGTGCAGAAATCTGGAGATAAATCGATGCAGTGTGGGGCCAGAACCGATGAAAAAGACCAGAGCAGTTCATTATTTGTCTACAAAATGTGACCCAGTAGCTGCACCTTCAGTTTTTCAGACTTGACACATGGTGTGCATGAGACCCACTGAACAATAAAGGACATGGAAGGACGTTCTCTGACACTAAAGTCATGTCACTAAAGTCATGTGATAGAAAAAGGAAACACACAGGTTGGATCAAAGTCAAGCTTATTTATCCCTAAATCCCGCAATGGATAATTTTATATTATCCCAGATCATGTTTTACATTTCTTTTTAGTCCTTATTACCAGGTTATGCCAACTTGATTCATGTCACTGAGGTGGAAGGATAGTTTTGGCTTTAGAACTGATGTCCTGAGAAAACAATGGAACACAAGACCTGGCCACCTCCAGTAATATTCACCTGCCCTTAAAGGGATATTGTAAGAGTACTAAGGGCCAAGCTACAAGTGCCGAATGACACTTGCCTGGCAAGTGAACAGGCTCACATGTATTCCTCCCTGTTCACTTGCCATTCACTTGCGCTCCATTTGATCAAGTGGAGCGCAAGTGAATGGCAAGTGAACAGGGATCTGTTCACTTGCCATGCAAGTGTCATTCATCACTTGTAGCTTGGCCCTAAGATAATGAACTCCAAATACCAGGACTGTTTTCACTCGTCTTACCGGCCATGCAAAATCATGCAAAACGCATGGAACGACGGCATCTTTCTGGCACCATTTCCCGTCATGACTCCCGTTTGTGGCGCAATCACGCCACAAACCGGAGTCATGACAGGAAATCACGCCAGGAAGGCGCCGTCGTTCCAGGAGTTTTGCACAGTTTTGTGCAGCTGGTAAAATGTGTGAAAACAGCCCACAACATACTATATGCATTTCAAGAATTAGAATTACTGTTATGTCATTAGAAAGTGTTGTGAAATTAAATAGAATTCTTAAGGGCTACCTCAAAAGGAACAGTGATGGCCAAAAGGCAGGCAAGCACAAATACCGTCTTCATTCTTCTTAATAAACCTCTAAAAACAATAAGCACAAACAAGTTCATGGAGTCACAATTAAGTATTATCCATCGTCTCTCCCATCGAACCCAGGGATGAACACTTTAATAATTCTAGACTATAAATTACCCCAAAAACTACAGAAAGAGCAGTAAAAAAATATCCGTGTTCTACCTTACCTTCTTTTTCACAATACAGACAGCTCTTCTCTCAGGAGCTGATGCAGAATAATGTACTTGCAGCTGTTATATATACTCTGAAACATCCTGGGATTAGGTGGCGAATCCCTCAAGTAATCCCCAAGTTTAGAATATTTTGCCCTAATCTTTTGTAAAGACAACCGCAATAGCTCTCTAAAAACACCTATTTTGAAATATTTTAGTAAAGGAAACCATTGTTGCCAGTATAACAGTCTGTGGGAGTGTCCCTGAGGAGACGGAGGGGTCCTCGTGGATCCAAGATAAGAAGAACCAGAGGTCCAGAGAGGAGTCAGCCGCGTTAGTCTGTAGTATCAAAATCGAAAAGAGTCCAGTCGCACCTTTAAGACTAACCAACTTTACTGTAGCATAAGCTTTCGAGAAACACAGACCTCTTCGTCAGATGCAACAGTTCTCTTCGTCAGTTGCATCTGACGAAGAGTGCTGTGGTTCTCGAAAGCTTATGCTACAGTAAAGTTGGTTAGTCTTAAAGGTGAGAATGGACTCTTTTCGAAGAACCAGAGGGATTCCTTTTCTCCAGAATGCTTCCGGTGACATCACTTCTGCGTGACATCATCGTGCAGGTGCAGGAGCACGCGTGCACTTTGCAACGGGCTTATTTAGGCCTCAAACAGGACCAGTTTGGCCAATCGGGGCCCAAAGCGGCCTGCCACAAAGCATGAATGTGTTCTTGATACAGTGCAATGATGTCACTCCTGGGAGTGTAGTCATCACCCCCGCCCCCCCCTCCCGGGTGTGTGTCTGGGAAGCCCGTTCCCATGCTATTCTCCCCCACCGGAAATGTAGGCGTCCTGGTCTTGCAGCTTGGCTCTCCGACTGCTGTCCTATGGACATTTCAACTGTCACTTGTCCAACATTCCACCAAGCTGCCCACATTTCCCATCAAAACTTCAGGGAAGCTGACAAGTGTCCAACCTGTGCCTTTTGTCACTTGTGGTTCTGCTCGTAGTTCTGCTCACAGTAGGCTGCCCCTGGGAAGAGGACAGAGGGGTCGGTCAGAAGCACCTGGGGGCTTCTTGGGGTTTGAACCTCTGAAAGCCCCTGAGGAGGGTGGGGCAGGAGAAGGGAAGGCCCAGCCAGGGATGCCATTGGCCCAGATTCCCTTCATTTACCTGCAGAGGGGGCATTGGGAGAGTTCAGGGGCAGCCCGTTCCCAATCCTTTATTAGGCCGGCCCGGGGATGGCCAGGGGAAGGGCCAGAATGCTTGGAGAGGAGGAGGGCTTGAAAGAGAAGGACCGAGGTGCAACAGAACCCAACCTCCCTAGGTTCATCTAGGGCCAGGGCTTGGAAAAAGGGATGACGGAGGGTGCTGCAGCCCCAGTGGTTGCCCCTGCTGGGGAAGAGTCTGACAGAGCACTCCTGGCATTAAGTGGGAGAAGATCACTGTACTTTACATAGGGATGCCAGCCTCCAGGTGGCGGCTGGAGATCTCCCGTAATTACAGACCATAGAGGGTAGTTCCCCCAGAGAAAATGGTGGCTTTGAAGGGTTGACTCTATGGCATTATAACCTACTGAGGTCTCTCACCTCCCCACACCCCACCCTCCCTAGGTTCCATCCCCAAGATCTCCAGGAATTTCCCAACCTGGAGCTGGTAACACTAATACAGCGTTAATGTATTTGTTTCAGCCAAAGTCACCACACTTTGAAAGACTGTGGTCCAACTCTCACACACACTACAAAAGAACAGAAAGGAAGTAATGAAGGAGAATGGCTACTTGGAGACTGCCAGCATAGTACCATAGATAGACGGTGAGACAAAGGGTCAAAGTAGACATTTTTAGTGAAGCTTGGCATTTTCCCACCTGCAGTGATAAATACCTACCTTTGAACCCAATCCCCTGTCCTCAAGAAAGTGACAAGTGGAGAAAAAATGCCCAGAAAATGCCCTCTACAATGACAGTCTAGGAATTTCCCTATTTTTCTATGGTTTTTACCCCAGAGATTAGGGGAAATTCCTAGAGCATCACACCCTCCCCAAAGTTCATCCTCCCCAGGCACTGCCCTCCTAGTATTTGCTGAAGCAGTGCAGGCAGCTGTACTCTCATTCTATTCAGTAAGAAAACAACTAGTAGGAACTGATTTTCCAAGCTCTACATGGGCCTGCTTCAGAAAGGGGCCACAGTGCAGGGGAGAAGAAGCTTCAACCCGCCTCCTGTGCTGTTTTCCCCACGTGAAATTGCCCTGGGAGCCGTAATTTGTCCAACAGGGCTTGAGAAATTAGTTCCGATCGCCTGCTATCTGTTTTTTTAAAAAAGGAAATTGACTCCTTGAATAGGGGGGTGCCGCCCCCTGGTCTGCAATACATCTGGCAACTGACCACCCCACCCTACAGGATCTTTTGATCTTGAGGCATCTGTGCCATTTGTGTGCTGCCGTGTTTTATTGATTGCATTGTTGTAGATTTTATTGTCATGCTACCTGTTTTTATCTTTTATACTGTATTTACTGATGTGATCCACTTTGAGCCTGTTTGCGGGGAAAACGGACTATGAATATAATTGAATGAATAAATAATACACTCAAAAGCTTGTGTTCGGCCTCAGGATAGAAGCCCTGTGGAACGTCATCGTCTTGCTCAGTGCCTCCATTCTCGTTCCAGCTGCAAATGCTGGAATGAAGAGGGGCGAGGACGCCTGGGCAGTGGCTGTTGAAGGCTCCTGTGTGATTCCACTGCTCCACCAAGAGAGCAGGGGTCACTGGGGGAGCCGATTCCTCATTTGACCCCCACCCCTGGCTCGGAGGATGGAACATGGAGGAGCTGAACCTGAAGCCACTGCAGGGCAGGAAAAAACAGCCTGAAGGAGGAGGAGGAGGAGGAGGAGGAGAGGAGGAGGAGGAGGAGACACTGAGGACAAAGGCCTTCCTGGGCCCAAACAAACAGACTCCCACGAGATACAAATGGAGACGTGCAGATTCGGCCCACGCAGGGTTAATTTCACCTGTTCAGATCCCAAACTGCAGCATTTTTTCGTGACTGTCTGCACCAGATTTACCGCCAAGAGCAGTTACTCTGGCCACTATGTGGCTTTCCACCAGCTTGCCCCAACTTTTTTTTAAAAAATCCACTTTGCGGTAAGCTGTTTCCCCATGCATACTCTGTATTCCGATTTTAGTGTTCCACCCTCTTCCCCCTCTCCTGCCCCCTACCAACCCACTGCATTGTGATTGGCTACTCTTGTCTAGCCGGCCACTCCCCCTCCCCTCCCCTCCATTCTTTCCGGTTCCCCTCTATCCTCTTTTTACAGTTTTTTTTTTTAAGTCCAATGCAGGATTGATGAATTGCTGGTTTGAAAGCACAGGGGGAAGTTCCATTTCACTCTTTTTACTTTGGTATGGAAGGGAATATTGTACAGGGGGCTAAATATCTGGGTATAAAAAAAATAAAGATTTTAATGCAGAGTTTTAGAGAGGTGCGAATGGCCACATACAAGCCGATCCCATGTCTTTCGGCTTGACTTCAGGGAGAGTGAGAAGTTATGTCCCCGGTGCGGAAGGGGCTATGGATTAATTTAGTCCCTGATGCCATTACAAACCAGTATATGATTTAGATTTAGAAAAAATTATGGAGGGAAAACTAATTCCAGTGCAAGAAGGAAGGAAGAGGTGAGGTTCATGCACCAGCCTGGACACAACTTGGCTTCACATGTATTGGGGCTTAATGTTAGCATGCCATGAGGACTGAGTATAACCTGTTGGTCCTAACCTCAGTCCTACAAAAGGAGATAATGAAGGTGAACGCAAGGCAGAATCAATCATGCTGCTGCTTCTCATACAAAGAAAAGTATGCCCGTCTTTGCGGCAGCCAGGGCTTTTTTTCAGGGGGAACATGGGGGAACGGAGTTCCGGAACCTCTTGAAAATGGTCACATGGCTGTTGGCCCCGCCCCCTGATCTCCAGACAGAGGGGAGTTCAGATCGCCCTCCGTGCCGCTTGGCGGCGTGGAGGGCAATCTCAACTCCCCTCTATCTGGAGATCAGGGGGCGGGGCCAACAGCCATGCAACCATTTTCTCCAAGGGCAACCCACTGAGTTCCACCAGAAAAAAAGCCCTGGTGGCAGCCAAGACTTTTACTATTCCCCACCCCCAGCCCTTCTGGGGGAGCAGGGGATCCCCCAGAAGGGGTGGGGGAATCCCCTGCTCCCACCCTCTGCCCCTCCCATTCACCTGGCCAGTGGGAGGGGAAGTTGAGGAAACAGGCCTCCCAGACACACTCCCGAGGTGGCACAATTACGCAATGATGTCATTGCGTAAGGCCCAGGAGCATTCCCACATTTTGCAGTGGGTGGGCTGATTTGGGTGGGAGAGCTCCCAGGCCCTGCAGTATGATGTCACTTCCAAGTGCAGACCCATTGTGCTGTGGAAAGACAACACCAAAGCTGAGCTCTGGGTTCCCCCTCCTGTCGAGAGAGTAAGGGGACTTGGCAATCCTAGCATACATACCCAAATTTCTTTAAAAAAATGAAATGTTATGCAAACCACAGGACCTCTGAGTTAGCAAAATTCCAGACTTGTTGACAAACATGATTTTCCATATTTCTACTAATTAAACATGTTAGAAGCTAGAGTAGAATCAGTCACCATTGAACTCTGGATTTGTTGCCTGTCCATCTCTGTCAAGCCTTGTGTTGGCTGTATTAGAGAAATGACAGATGAAATGAGAAGCATCACTTTCACCACAAAATGAGAAAACGTCAAGACGCCTTGGTGTGTGTTTGTTAAGCGTAGGGAGATGTAATGTTAGTCGGGAAGTGCAGTTTAAAAAGACAGAGCAGGTGAAGATCGCTCCTCAGAGGGTTTGTCAAATTTATCTTCGCCTCCTAGAAAGCTCTGTCAATTTCACCTCCCCTTCCCCCAGGCGAAGATGAAATTAACAAACCCTCTGAGAAGCGATCTCCACAGACGCTGTCTTTTTAAACTACTCCCATGCAGTGAGGTGAAACTGACCTCACTAAATGGGAGTTATGCTTTCTGGGTAACATTGCGTCTCCCTACACTTGAGCATCCCCGTGTAAGATGTCTCATGCAGAGAGACTCTAAGAGTCAGCCTAAAAGCCACCACAGTCCCTTCTTGCTTGCAGTGAACATTGCTTGGCATGACTGAGGGTGCAGCTCACAACTGGCAAGCCAATTGCAATTTGAACAGAGGAGTAACTCCGTGCCTTTAAATCAGCAGCATCTTCCAGGGCCTCAGTGGATTCCATGCTATGAACGGACTCCCCTCAGCTAAACTTTCTGCTTCCAGTGACAGCAGTTGGCGGCGTTCCCGTTTACAGGGTGAAAGCGGTGGCAGGATCAGAACCACATAGGAACTTTGCAGTGCCTTGTGTAACAGGGTGGCAAATGTCTTTGGTGACCTAGAGCTGAATGTTGTAATCTTCCTCCCTTATCCAGGTATAATAAATTGGATTGTACTAGTTGGCTGAGATTAAAGCTTTTTATGTGCACAATAAGTGAGTGACTCACTAAAGGGTCTAAATTTCAAATCTTTTTGGTGCATATGTCCTAGACGCTTTCAAGAGAAGGGTGGGCCACCAGACATCTCTAGATTAAGCTAAGACATCTTTGAATGTTACTTGATGGCTGAATTAGTTTTTGACCATGTTCCTTCATTCCTATACACAAAGGAATTTGCAAAGATTACAAAGGTCTGCTAGATGCTGACATAGCAGAAGAGATAGCAATATGTTTTTATTCAGGAAAAGTGGAAAAAGTTATATTTTTCTAGCACACTATCAATTTTGTCATTCTTAAGTGCCCCATGAAAAACTTGCTTTCTCTGCTCTGACTCCAGTAGCACCTTTAAGACTAACCAACTTTATTGTAGCATAAGCTTTCGAGAACCACAGCTCTCTTCATCAGTAGCAACTTTATTGTATCATAAGCTTTTGAGAACCACAGCTCTCTTCATCAGATGCATTTGATGATGCATCTGACGAAGAGAGCTGTGGTTCTCGAAAGCTTATGCTACAATAAAGTTGCATCTGACAAAGAGGGCTGTGGTTCTCGAAAGCTTATGCTACAATAAAGTTGCATCTGATGATGAGAGCTGTGGTTCTTGAAAGCTTATGCTACAATAAAGTTGCATCTGATTATGAGAGCTGTGGTTCTTGAAAGCTTATGCTACAATAAAGTTGCATCTGATGATGAGAGCTGTGGTTCTTGAAAGCTTATGCTACAATAAAGTTGCATCTGATAAACAGGGCTGTGGTTCTCGAAAGCTTATGCTACAATAAAGTTGCTTCTGACGAAGAGGGCTGTGGTTCTTGAAAGCTTATGCTACAATAAAGTTGCATCTGACGAAGAGGGCTGTGGTTCTTGAAAGCTTATGCTACAATAAAGTTGCATCTGACGAAGAGGGCTGTGGTTCTTGAAAGCTTATGCTACAATAAAGTTGCATCTGATGATGAGAGCTGTGGTTCTTGAAAGCTTATGCTACAATAAAGTTGCATATGATTATGAGAGCTGTGGTTCTTGAAAGCTTATGCTACAATAAAGTTGCATCTGATAAACAGGGCTGTGGTTCTCGAAAGCTTATGCTACAATAAAGTTGCATCTGACGAAGAGGGCTGTGGTTCTTGAAAGCTTATGCTACAATAAAGTTGCATCTGACGAAGAGGGCTGTGGTTCTCGAAAGCTTATGCTACAATAAAGTTGCATCTGACGAAGAGGGCTGTGGTTCTCGAAAGCTTATGCTACAATAAAGTTGCATCTGATGATGAGAGCTGTGGTTCTTGAAAGCTTATGCTACAATAAAGTTGCATGTGATAAACAGGGCTGTGGTTCTTGAAAGCTTATGCTACAATAAAGTTGCATCTGATGATGAGAGCTGTGGTTCTTGAAAGCTTATGCTACAATAAAGTTGCATCTGACGAAGAGGGCTGTGGTTCTCGAAAGCTTATGCTACAATAAAGTTGCATCTGACGAAGAGGGCTGTGGTTCTTGAAAGCTTATGCTACAATAAAGTTGCATCTGACAAAGAGGGCTGTGGTTCTTAAAAGCTTATGCTACAATAAAGTTGCATCTGACAAAGAGGGCTGTGGTTCTCGAAAGCTTATGCTACAATAAAGTTGCATCTGACGAAGAGGGCTGTGGTTCTTGAAAGCTTATGCTACAATAAAGTTGCATCTGACAAAGAGGGCTGTGGTTCTTGAAAGCTTATGCTACAATAAAGTTGCATCTGACGAAGAGGGCTGTGGTTCTTGAAAGCTTATGCTACAATAAAGTTGCATCTGACAAAGAGGGCTGTGGTTCTCGAAAGCTTATGCTACAATAAAGTTGCATCTGACGAAGAGGGCTGTGGTTCTTGAAAGCTTATGCTACAATAAAGTTGCATCTGACGAAGAGGGCTGTGGTTCTCGAAAGCTTATGCTACAATAAAGTTGCATCTGACGAAGAGGGCTGTGGTTCTTGAAAGCTTATGCTACAATAAAGTTGCATCTGACGAAGAGGGCTGTGGTTCTCGAAAGCTTATGCTACAATAAAGTTGCATCTGACGAAGAGGGCTGTGGTTCTTGAAAGCTTATGCTACAATAAAGTTGCATCTGACGAAGAGGGCTGTGGTTCTCGAAAGCTTATGCTACAATAAAGTTGCATCTGACGAAGAGGGCTGTGGTTCTCGAAAGCTTATGCTACAATAAAGTTGCATCTGATGATGAGAGCTGTGGTTCTCGAAAGCTTATGCTACAATAAAGTTGCATCTGACGAAGAGGGCTGTGGTTCTCGAAAGCTTATGCTACAATAAAGTTGCATCTGACGAAGAGGGCTGTGGTTCTCGAAAGCTTATGCTACAATAAAGTTGCATCTGACGAAGAGGGCTGTGGTTCTCGAAAGCTTATGCTACAATAAAGTTGCATCTGATGATGAGAGCTGTGGTTCTTGAAAGCTTATGCTACAATAAAGTTGCATCTGATGATGAGAGCTGTGGTTCTTGAAAGCTTATGCTACAATAAAGTTGCATCTGACGAAGAGGGCTGTGGTTCTTGAAAGCTTATGCTACAATAAAGTTGCATCTGACGAAGAGGGCTGTGGTTCTTGAAAGCTTATGCTACAATAAAGTTGCATCTGATAAACAGGGCTGTGGTTCTTGAAAGCTTATGCTACAATAAAGTTGCATCTGACGAAGAGGGCTGTGGTTCTTGAAAGCTTATGCTACAATAAAGTTGCATCTGACGAAGAGGGCTGTGGTTCTTGAAAGCTTATGCTACAATAAAGTTGCATCTGACGAAGAGGGCTGTGGTTCTTAAAAGCTTATGCTACAATAAAGTTGCATCTGACGAAGAGGGCTGTGGTTCTCGAAAGCTTATGCTACAATAAAGTTGCTTCTGACGAAGAGGGCTGTGGTTCTTGAAAGCTTATGCTACAATAAAGTTGCATCTGATGATGAGAGCTGTGGTTCTCGAAAGCTTATGCTACAATAAAGTTGCTTCTGACGAAGAGGGCTGTGGTTCTTGAAAGCTTATGCTACAATAAAGTTGCATCTGACGAAGAGGGCTGTGGTTCTTGAAAGCTTATGCTACAATAAAGTTGCATCTGACAAAGAGGGCTGTGGTTCTTGAAAGCTTATGCTACAATAAAGTTGCATCTGACGAAGAGGGCTGTGGTTCTCGAAAGCTTATGCTACAATAAAGTTGCATCTGATGATGAGAGCTGTGGTTCTTGAAAGCTTATGCTACAATAAAGTTGCATCTGACGAAGAGGGCTGTGGTTCTTGAAAGCTTATGCTACAATAAAGTTGCATCTGACAAAGAGGGCTGTGGTTTTTGAAAGCTTATGCTACAATAAAGTTGCATCTGATGATGAGAGCTGTGGTTCTCGAAAGCTTATGCTACAATAAAGTTGCATCTGACGAAGAGGGCTGTGGTTCTCGAAAGCTTATGCTACAATAAAGTTGCATCTGATGATGAGAGCTGTGGTTCTTGAAAGCTTATGCTACAATAAAGTTGCATCTGATGATGAGAGCTGTGGTTCTTGAAAGCTTATGCTACAATAAAGTTGCATCTGATGATGAGAGCTGTGGTTCTCGAAAGCTTATGCTACAATAAAGTTGCATCTGACGAAGAGGGCTGTGGTTCTTGAAAGCTTATGCTACAATAAAGTTGCATCTGACGAAGAGGGCTGTGGTTCTTGAAAGCTTATGCTACAATAAAGTTGCATCTGACAAAGAGGGCTGTGGTTCTTGAAAGCTTATGCTACAATAAAGTTGCATCTGACGAAGAGGGCTGTGGTTCTCGAAAGCTTATGCTACAATAAAGTTGCATCTGATGATGAGAGCTGTGGTTCTTGAAAGCTTATGCTACAATAAAGTTGCATCTGATAAACAGGGCTGTGGTTCTCGAAAGCTTATGCTACAATAAAGTTGCATCTGACGAAGAGGGCTGTGGTTCTTGAAAGCTTATGCTACAATAAAGTTGCATCTGACGAAGAGGGCTGTGGTTCTCGAAAGCTTATGCTACAATAAAGTTGCATCTGATTATGAGAGCTGTGGTTCTTGAAAGCTTATGCTACAATAAAGTTGCATCTGATAAACAGGGCTGTGGTTCTTGAAAGCTTATGCTACAATAAAGTTGCATCTGACGAAGAGGGCTGTGGTTCTTGAAAGCTTATGCTACAATAAAGTTGCATCTGACGAAGAGGGCTGTGGTTCTCGAAAGCTTATGCTACAATAAAGTTGCTTCTGACGAAGAGGGCTGTGGTTCTTGAAAGCTTATGCTACAATAAAGTTGCATCTGACGAAGAGGGCTGTGGTTCTTGAAAGCTTATGCTACAATAAAGTTGCATCTGACAAAGAGGGCTGTGGTTCTTGAAAGCTTATGCTACAATAAAGTTGCATCTGATGATGAGAGCTGTGGTTCTTGAAAGCTTATGCTACAATAAAGTTGCATCTGATGATGAGAGCTGTGGTTCTCGAAAGCTTATGCTACAATAAAGTTGCTTCTGACGAAGAGGGCTGTGGTTCTTGAAAGCTCATGCTACAATAAAGTTGCATCTGACGAAGAGGGCTGTGGTTCTTGAAAGCTTATGCTACAATAAAGTTGCATCTGACGAAGAGGGCTGTGGTTCTTGAAAGCTTATGCTACAATAAAGTTGCATCTGACAAAGAGGGCTGTGGTTCTTGAAAGCTTATGCTACAATAAAGTTGCATCTGATGATGAGAGCTGTGGTTCTTGAAAGCTTATGCTACAATAAAGTTGCATCTGACAAAGAGGGCTGTGGTTCTTGAAAGCTTATGCTACAATAAAGTTGCATCTGACAAAGAGGGCTGTGGTTCTCGAAAGCTTATGCTACAATAAAGTTGCATCTGACGAAGAGGGCTGTGGTTCTTGAAAGCTTATGCTACAATAAAGTTGCATCTGATTATGAGAGCTGTGGTTCTTGAAAGCTTATGCTACAATAAAGTTGCATCTGACGAAGAGGGCTGTGGTTCTCGAAAGCTTATGCTACAATAAAGTTGCATCTGATAAACAGGGCTGTGGTTCTCGAAAGCTTATGCTACAATAAAGTTGCATCTGACGAAGAGGGCTGTGGTTCTCGAAAGCTTATGCTACAATAAAGTTGCATCTGACGAAGAGGGCTGTGGTTCTCGAAAGCTTATGCTACAATAAAGTTGCATCTGATGATGAGAGCTGTGGTTCTTGAAAGCTTATGCTACAATAAAGTTGCATCTGATAAACAGGGCTGTGGTTCTTGAAAGCTTATGCTACAATAAAGTTGCATCTGACGAAGAGGGCTGTGGTTCTTGAAAGCTTATGCTACAATAAAGTTGCATCTGATGATGAGAGCTGTGGTTCTTGAAAGCTTATGCTACAATAAAGTTGCATCTGACAAAGAGGGCTGTGGTTCTTGAAAGCTTATGCTACAATAAAGTTGCATCTGACGAAGAGGGCTGTGGTTCTTGAAAGCTTATGCTACAATAAAGTTGCATCTGATGATGAGAGCTGTGGTTCTTGAAAGCTTATGCTACAATAAAGTTGCATCTGACGAAGAGGGCTGTGGTTCTCGAAAGCTTATGCTACAATAAAGTTGCATCTGACAAAGAGGGCTGTGGTTCTTGAAAGCTTATGCTACAATAAAGTTGCATCTGATGATGAGAGCTGTGGTTCTTGAAAGCTTATGCTACAATAAAGTTGCATCTGATAAACAGGGCTGTGGTTCTCGAAAGCTTATGCTACAATAAAGTTGCATCTGATAAACAGGGCTGTGGTTCTCGAAAGCTTATGCTACAATAAAGTTGCATCTGATGATGAGAGCTGTGGTTCTTGAAAGCTTATGCTACAATAAAGTTGCATGTGATAAACAGGGCTGTGGTTCTTGAAAGCTTATGCTACAATAAAGTTGCATCTGACAAAGAGGGCTGTGGTTCTTAAAAGCTTATGCTACAATAAAGTTGCATCTGACAAAGAGGGCTGTGGTTCTCGAAAGCTTATGCTACAATAAAGTTGCATCTGACGAAGAGGGCTGTGGTTCTTGAAAGCTTATGCTACAATAAAGTTGCATCTGATGATGAGAGCTGTGGTTCTTGAAAGCTTATGCTACAATAAAGTTGCATCTGATAAACAGGGCTGTGGTTCTCGAAAGCTTATGCTACAATAAAGTTGCATCTGATGATGAGAGCTGTGGTTCTTGAAAGCTTATGCTACAATAAAGTTGCATCTGACGAAGAGGGCTGTGGTTCTCGAAAGCTTATGCTACAATAAAGTTGCATCTGACGAAGAGGGCTGTGGTTCTTGAAAGCTTATGCTACAATAAAGTTGCATCTGACGAAGAGGGCTGTGGTTCTTGAAAGCTTATGCTACAATAAAGTTGCATCTGACAAAGAGGGCTGTGGTTCTCGAAAGCTTATGCTACAATAAAGTTGCATCTGATGATGAGAGCTGTGGTTCTTGACAGCTTATGCTACAATAAAGTTGCATCTGATGATGAGAGCTGTGGTTCTTGAAAGCTTATGCTACAATAAAGTTGCATCTGATAAACAGGGCTGTGGTTCTTGAAAGCTTATGCTACAATAAAGTTGCATCTGACGAAGAGGTCTGTGGTTCTTGAAAGCTTATGCTACAATAAAGTTGCATCTGACAAAGAGGGCTGTGGTTCTTGAAAGCTTATGCTACAATAAAGTTGCATCTGACAAAGAGGGCTGTGGTTCTCGAAAGCTTATGCTACAATAAAGTTGCATCTGATGATGAGAGCTGTGGTTCTTGAAAGCTTATGCTACAATAAAGTTGCATCTGATGATGAGAGCTGTGGTTCTCGAAAGCTTATGCTACAATAAAGTTGCTTCTGACGAAGAGGGCTGTGGTTCTTGAAAGCTTATGCTACAATAAAGTTGCATCTGACGAAGAGGGCTGTGGTTCTTGAAAGCTTATGCTACAATAAAGTTGCATCTGATGATGAGAGCTGTGGTTCTTGAAAGCTTATGCTACAATAAAGTTGCATCTGATAAACAGGGCTGTGGTTCTCGAAAGCTTATGCTACAATAAAGTTGCATCTGATAAACAGGGCTGTGGTTCTTGAAAGCTTATGCTACAATAAAGTTGCATCTGACGAAGAGGGCTGTGGTTCTTGAAAGCTTATGCTACAATAAAGTTGCATCTGATGATGAGAGCTGTGGTTCTTGAAAGCTTATGCTACAATAAAGTTGCATCTGACGAAGAGGGCTGTGGTTCTCGAAAGCTTATGCTACAATAAAGTTGCATCTGACGAAGAGGGCTGTGGTTCTTGAAAGCTTATGCTACAATAAAGTTGCATCTGATGATGAGAGCTGTGGTTCTTGAAAGCTTATGCTACAATAAAGTTGCATCTGACGAAGAGGGCTGTGGTTCTTGAAAGCTTATGCTACAATAAAGTTGCATCTGATGATGAGAGCTGTGGTTCTTGAAAGCTTATGCTACAATAAAGTTGCTTCTGACGAAGAGGGCTGTGGTTCTTGAAAGCTTATGCTACAATAAAGTTGCATCTGACGAAGAGGGCTGTGGTTCTTGAAAGCTTATGCTACAATAAAGTTGCATCTGACGAAGAGGGCTGTGGTTCTTGAAAGCTTATGCTACAATAAAGTTGCTTCTGACGAAGAGGGCTGTGGTTCTTGAAAGCTTATGCTACAATAAAGTTGCTTCTGACGAAGAGGGCTGTGGTTCTTGAAAGCTTATGCTACAATAAAGTTGCATCTGACAAAGAGGGCTGTGGTTCTTGAAAGCTTATGCTACAATAAAGTTGCTTCTGACGAAGAGGGCTGTGGTTCTTGAAAGCTTATGCTACAATAAAGTTGCATCTGACAAAGAGGGCTGTGGTTCTCGAAAGCTTATGCTACAATAAAGTTGCATCTGACGAAGAGGGCTGTGGTTCTCGAAAGCTTATGCTACAATAAAGTTGCATCTGACGAAGAGGGCTGTGGTTCTTGAAAGCTTATGCTACAATAAAGTTGCATCTGACAAAGAGGGCTGTGGTTTTTGAAAGCTTATGCTACAATAAAGTTGCATCTGACGAAGAGGGCTGTGGTTCTTGAAAGCTCATGCTACAATAAAGTTGCATCTGACGAAGAGGGCTGTGGTTCTTGATAGCTTATGCTACAATAAAGTTGCATCTGACGAAGAGGGCTGTGGTTCTTGAAAGCTTATGCTACAATAAAGTTGCATCTGATGATGAGAGCTGTGGTTCTTGAAAGCTTATGCTACAATAAAGTTGCATCTGACGAAGAGGGCTGTGGTTCTCGAAAGCTTATGCTACAATAAAGTTGCATCTGATGATGAGAGCTGTGGTTCTTGAAAGCTTATGCTACAATAAAGTTGCATCTGATAAACAGGGCTGTGGTTCTCGAAAGCTTATGCTACAATAAAGTTGCATCTGACGAAGAGGGCTGTGGTTCTTGAAAGCTTATGCTACAATAAAGTTGCATCTGACGAAGAGGGCTGTGGTTCTCGAAAGCTTATGCTACAATAAAGTTGCATCTGATAAACAGGGCTGTGGTTCTCGAAAGCTTATGCTACAATAAAGTTGCATCTGACGAAGAGGGCTGTGGTTCTTGAAAGCTTATGCTACAATAAAGTTGCTTCTGACGAAGAGGGCTGTGGTTCTCGAAAGCTTATGCTACAATAAAGTTGCATCTGATTATGAGAGCTGTGGTTCTTGAAAGCTTATGCTACAATAAAGTTGCATCTGATAAACAGGGCTGTGGTTCTCGAAAGCTTATGCTACAATAAAGTTGCATCTGACGAAGAGGGCTGTGGTTCTTGAAAGCTTATGCTACAATAAAGTTGCATCTGACGAAGAGGGCTGTGGTTCTTGAAAGCTTATGCTACAATAAAGTTGCATCTGATAAACAGGGCTGTGGTTCTTGAAAGCTTATGCTACAATAAAGTTGCATCTGACGAAGAGGGCTGTGGTTCTTGAAAGCTTATGCTACAATAAAGTTGCATCTGACGAAGAGGGCTGTGGTTCTCGAAAGCTTATGCTACAATAAAGTTGCATCTGATGATGAGAGCTGTGGTTCTTGAAAGCTTATGCTACAATAAAGTTGCATGTGATAAACAGGGCTGTGGTTCTTGAAAGCTTATGCTACAATAAAGTTGCATCTGACAAAGAGGGCTGTGGTTCTTAAAAGCTTATGCTACAATAAAGTTGCATCTGACAAAGAGGGCTGTGGTTCTCGAAAGCTTATGCTACAATAAAGTTGCATCTGACGAAGAGGGCTGTGGTTCTTGAAAGCTTATGCTACAATAAAGTTGCATCTGATGATGAGAGCTGTGGTTCTTGAAAGCTTATGCTACAATAAAGTTGCATCTGATAAACAGGGCTGTGGTTCTCGAAAGCTTATGCTACAATAAAGTTGCATCTGACGAAGAGGGCTGTGGTTCTCGAAAGCTTATGCTACAATAAAGTTGCATCTGACGAAGAGGGCTGTGGTTCTTGAAAGCTTATGCTACAATAAAGTTGCATCTGACAAAGAGGGCTGTGGTTCTTGAAAGCTTATGCTACAATAAAGTTGCATCTGACGAAGAGGGCTGTGGTTCTCGAAAGCTTATGCTACAATAAAGTTGCATCTGACGAAGAGGGCTGTGGTTCTTGAAAGCTTATGCTACAATAAAGTTGCATCTGACGAAGAGGGCTGTGGTTCTTGAAAGCTTATGCTACAATAAAGTTGCATCTGACAAAGAGGGCTGTGGTTCTCGAAAGCTTATGCTACAATAAAGTTGCATCTGATGATGAGAGCTGTGGTTCTTGACAGCTTATGCTACAATAAAGTTGCATCTGATGATGAGAGCTGTGGTTCTTGAAAGCTTATGCTACAATAAAGTTGCATCTGATAAACAGGGCTGTGGTTCTTGAAAGCTTATGCTACAATAAAGTTGCATCTGACGAAGAGGTCTGTGGTTCTTGAAAGCTTATGCTACAATAAAGTTGCATCTGACAAAGAGGGCTGTGGTTCTTGAAAGCTTATGCTACAATAAAGTTGCATCTGACAAAGAGGGCTGTGGTTCTCGAAAGCTTATGCTACAATAAAGTTGCATCTGATGATGAGAGCTGTGGTTCTTGAAAGCTTATGCTACAATAAAGTTGCATCTGATGATGAGAGCTGTGGTTCTCGAAAGCTTATGCTACAATAAAGTTGCTTCTGACGAAGAGGGCTGTGGTTCTTGAAAGCTTATGCTACAATAAAGTTGCATCTGACGAAGAGGGCTGTGGTTCTTGAAAGCTTATGCTACAATAAAGTTGCATCTGATGATGAGAGCTGTGGTTCTTGAAAGCTTATGCTACAATAAAGTTGCATCTGATAAACAGGGCTGTGGTTCTCGAAAGCTTATGCTACAATAAAGTTGCATCTGATAAACAGGGCTGTGGTTCTTGAAAGCTTATGCTACAATAAAGTTGCATCTGACGAAGAGGGCTGTGGTTCTTGAAAGCTTATGCTACAATAAAGTTGCATCTGATGATGAGAGCTGTGGTTCTGGAAAGCTTATGCTACAATAAAGTTGCATCTGACGAAGAGGGCTGTGGTTCTCGAAAGCTTATGCTACAATAAAGTTGCATCTGACGAAGAGGGCTGTGGTTCTTGAAAGCTTATGCTACAATAAAGTTGCATCTGATGATGAGAGCTGTGGTTCTTGAAAGCTTATGCTACAATAAAGTTGCATCTGACGAAGAGGGCTGTGGTTCTTGAAAGCTTATGCTACAATAAAGTTGCATCTGATGATGAGAGCTGTGGTTCTTGAAAGCTTATGCTACAATAAAGTTGCTTCTGACGAAGAGGGCTGTGGTTCTTGAAAGCTTATGCTACAATAAAGTTGCATCTGACGAAGAGGGCTGTGGTTCTTGAAAGCTTATGCTACAATAAAGTTGCATCTGACAAAGAGGGCTGTGGTTTTTGAAAGCTTATGCTACAATAAAGTTGCATCTGACGAAGAGGGCTGTGGTTCTTGAAAGCTCATGCTACAATAAAGTTGCATCTGACGAAGAGGGCTGTGGTTCTCGAAAGCTTATGCTACAATAAAGTTGCATCTGATGATGAGAGCTGTGGTTCTTGAAAGCTTATGCTACAATAAAGTTGCATCTGATAAACAGGGCTGTGGTTCTCGAAAGCTTATGCTACAATAAAGTTGCATCTGACGAAGAGGGCTGTGGTTCTTGAAAGCTTATGCTACAATAAAGTTGCATCTGACGAAGAGGGCTGTGGTTCTCGAAAGCTTATGCTACAATAAAGTTGCATCTGATAAACAGGGCTGTGGTTCTCGAAAGCTTATGCTACAATAAAGTTGCATCTGACGAAGAGGGCTGTGGTTCTTGAAAGCTTATGCTACAATAAAGTTGCTTCTGACGAAGAGGGCTGTGGTTCTCGAAAGCTTATGCTACAATAAAGTTGCATCTGATTATGAGAGCTGTGGTTCTTGAAAGCTTATGCTACAATAAAGTTGCATCTGATAAACAGGGCTGTGGTTCTCGAAAGCTTATGCTACAATAAAGTTGCATCTGACGAAGAGGGCTGTGGTTCTCGAAAGCTTATGCTACAATAAAGTTGCATCTGATGATGAGAGCTGTGGTTCTTGAAAGCTTATGCTACAATAAAGTTGCATCTGATAAACAGGGCTGTGGTTCTCGAAAGCTTATGCTACAATAAAGTTGCATCTGACGAAGAGGGCTGTGGTTCTTGAAAGCTTATGCTACAATAAAGTTGCATCTGACGAAGAGGGCTGTGGTTCTCGAAAGCTTATGCTACAATAAAGTTGCATCTGATGATGAGAGCTGTGGTTCTTGAAAGCTTATGCTACAATAAAGTTGCATCTGATAAACAGGGCTGTGGTTCTCGAAAGCTTATGCTACAATAAAGTTGCATCTGACGAAGAGGGCTGTGGTTCTCGAAAGCTTATGCTACAATAAAGTTGCATCTGATTATGAGAGCTGTGGTTCTTGAAAGCTTATGCTACAATAAAGTTGCATCTGATAAACAGGGCTGTGGTTCTTGAAAGCTTATGCTACAATAAAGTTGCATCTGACGAAGAGGGCTGTGGTTCTTGAAAGCTTATGCTACAATAAAGTTGCATCTGACGAAGAGGGCTGTGGTTCTCGAAAGCTTATGCTACAATAAAGTTGCATCTGACGAAGAGGGCTGTCGTTCTTGAAAGCTTATGCTACAATAAAGTTGCTTCTGACGAAGAGGGCTGTGGTTCTTGAAAGCTTATGCTACAATAAAGTTGCATCTGACGAAGAGGGCTGTGGTTCTTGAAAGCTTATGCTACAATAAAGTTGCATCTGACAAAGAGGGCTGTGGTTCTTGAAAGCTTATGCTACAATAAAGTTGCTTCTGACGAAGAGGGCTGTGGTTCTTGAAAGCTTATGCTACAATAAAGTTGCATCTGACAAAGAGGGCTGTGGTTCTCGAAAGCTTATGCTACAATAAAGTTGCATCTGACGAAGAGGGCTGTGGTTCTTGAAAGCTTATGCTACAATAAAGTTGCATCTGATGATGAGAGCTGTGGTTCTCGAAAGCTTATGCTACAATAAAGTTGCATCTGACAAAGAGGGCTGTGGTTCTTGAAAGCTTATGCTACAATAAAGTTGCATCTGATGATGAGAGCTGTGGTTCTCGAAAGCTTATGCTACAATAAAGTTGCTTCTGACGAAGAGGGCTGTGGTTCTTGAAAGCTTATGCTACAATAAAGTTGCATCTGACGAAGAGGGCTGTGGTTCTTGAAAGCTTATGCTACAATAAAGTTGCATCTGATGATGAGAGCTGTGGTTCTCGAAAGCTTATGCTACAATAAAGTTGCTTCTGACGAAGAGGGCTGTGGTTCTTGAAAGCTTATGCTACAATAAAGTTGCATCTGACGAAGAGGGCTGTGGTTCTTGAAAGCTTATGCTACAATAAAGTTGCATCTGACAAAGAGGGCTGTGGTTCTTGAAAGCTTATGCTACAATAAAGTTGCTTCTGACGAAGAGGGCTGTGGTTCTTGAAAGCTTATGCTACAATAAAGTTGCATCTGACAAAGAGGGCTGTGGTTCTCGAAAGCTTATGCTACAATAAAGTTGCATCTGACGAAGAGGGCTGTGGTTCTCGAAAGCTTATGCTACAATAAAGTTGCTTCTGACGAAGAGGGCTGTGGTTCTTGAAAGCTTATGCTACAATAAAGTTGCATCTGACGAAGAGGGCTGTGGTTCTTGAAAGCTTATGCTACAATAAAGTTGCATCTGACGAAGAGGGCTGTGGTTCTCGAAAGCTTATGCTACAATAAAGTTGCTTCTGACGAAGAGGGCTGTGGTTCTTGAAAGCTTATGCTACAATAAAGTTGCATCTGACGAAGAGGGCTGTGGTTCTTGAAAGCTTATGCTACAATAAAGTTGCATCTGACAAAGAGGGCTGTGGTTCTTGAAAGCTTATGCTACAATAAAGTTGCATCTGACGAAGAGGGCTGTGGTTCTTGAAAGCTTATGCTACAATAAAGTTGCATCTGACGAAGAGGGCTGTGGTTCTTGAAAGCTTATGCTACAATAAAGTTGCATCTGACAAAGAGGGCTGTGGTTCTTGAAAGCTTATGCTACAATAAAGTTGCATCTGACGAAGAGGGCTGTGGTTCTCGAAAGCTTATGCTACAATAAAGTTGCATCTGATGATGAGAGCTGTGGTTCTTGAAAGCTTATGCTACAATAAAGTTGCATCTGATAAACAGGGCTGTGGTTCTTGAAAGCTTATGCTACAATAAAGTTGCATCTGACGAAGAGGGCTGTGGTTCTTGAAAGCTTATGCTACAATAAAGTTGCATCTGACAAAGAGGGCTGTGGTTCTTGAAAGCTTATGCTACAATAAAGTTGCATCTGACGAAGAGGGCTGTGGTTCTTGAAAGCTTATGCTACAATAAAGTTGCATCTGACGAAGAGGGCTGTGGTTCTCGAAAGCTTATGCTACAATAAAGTTGCATCTGATGATGAGAGCTGTGGTTCTTGAAAGCTTATGCTACAATAAAGTTGCATCTGATGATGAGAGCTGTGGTTCTTGAAAGCTTATGCTACAATAAAGTTGCATGTGATAAACAGGGCTGTGGTTCTTGAAAGCTTATGCTACAATAAAGTTGCATCTGACGAAGAGGGCTGTGGTTCTTAAAAGCTTATGCTACAATAAAGTTGCATCTGACGAAGAGGGCTGTGGTTCTCGAAAGCTTATGCTACAATAAAGTTGCATCTGACGAAGAGGGCTGTGGTTCTTGAAAGCTTATGCTACAATAAAGTTGCATCTGATGATGAGAGCTGTGGTTCTTGAAAGCTTATGCTACAATAAAGTTGCATCTGATAAACAGGGCTGTGGTTCTCGAAAGCTTATGCTACAATAAAGTTGCATCTGACGAAGAGGGCTGTGGTTCTCGAAAGCTTATGCTACAATAAAGTTGCATCTGACGAAGAGGGCTGTGGTTCTCGAAAGCTTATGCTACAATAAAGTTGCATCTGACGAAGAGGGCTGTGGTTCTTGAAAGCTTATGCTACAATAAAGTTGCATCTGACAAAGAGGGCTGTGGTTCTCGAAAGCTTATGCTACAATAAAGTTGCATCTGACGAAGAGGGCTGTGGTTCTTGAAAGCTTATGCTACAATAAAGTTGCATCTGACAAAGAGGGCTGTCGTTCTTGAAAGCTTATGCTACAATAAAGTTGCATCTGACGAAGAGGGCTGTGGTTCTCGAAAGCTTATGCTACAATAAAGTTGCTTCTGACGAAGAGGGCTGTGGTTCTCGAAAGCTTATGCTACAATAAAGTTGCATCTGATGATGAGAGCTGTGGTTCTTGAAAGCTTATGCTACAATAAAGTTGCATCTGACGAAGAGGGCTGTGGTTCTCGAAAGCTTATGCTACAATAAAGTTGCATCTGACAAAGAGGGCTGTGGTTCTTGAAAGCTTATGCTACAATAAAGTTGCATCTGACAAAGAGGGCTGTGGTTCTTGAAAGCTTATGCTACAATAAAGTTGCATCTGACAAAGAGGGCTGTGGTTCTCGAAAGCTTATGCTACAATAAAGTTGCATCTGATGATGAGAGCTGTGGTTCTCGACAGCTTATGCTACAATAAAGTTGCATCTGATGATGAGAGCTGTGGTTCTTGAAAGCTTATGCTACAATAAAGTTGCATCTGATAAACAGGGCTGTGGTTCTTGAAAGCTTATGCTACAATAAAGTTGCATCTGACGAAGAGGTCTGTGGTTCTTGAAAGCTTATGCTACAATAAAGTTGCATCTGACAAAGAGGGCTGTGGTTCTTGAAAGCTTATGCTACAATAAAGTTGCATCTGACAAAGAGGGCTGTGGTTCTCGAAAGCTTATGCTACAATAAAGTTGCATCTGATGATGAGAGCTGTGGTTCTTGAAAGCTTATGCTACAATAAAGTTGCATCTGATGATGAGAGCTGTGGTTCTCGAAAGCTTATGCTACAATAAAGTTGCTTCTGACGAAGAGGGCTGTGGTTCTTGAAAGCTTATGCTACAATAAAGTTGCATCTGACGAAGAGGGCTGTGGTTCTTGAAAGCTTATGCTACAATAAAGTTGCATCTGACGTAGAGGGCTGTGGTTCTCGAAAGCTTATGCTACAATAAAGTTGCATCTGATGATGAGAGCTGTGGTTCTTGAAAGCTTATGCTACAATAAAGTTGCATCTGATAAACAGGGCTGTGGTTCTCGAAAGCTTATGCTACAATAAAGTTGCATCTGACGAAGAGGGCTGTGGTTCTTGAAAGCTTATGCTACAATAAAGTTGCATCTGACGAAGAGGGCTGTGGTTCTCGAAAGCTTATGCTACAATAAAGTTGCATCTGATTATGAGAGCTGTGGTTCTTGAAAGCTTATGCTACAATAAAGTTGAATCTGATAAACAGGGCTGTGGTTCTCGAAAGCTTATGCTACAATAAAGTTGCATCTGACGAAGAGGGCTGTGGTTCTTGAAAGCTTATGCTACAATAAAGTTGCATCTGACGAAGAGGGCTGTGGTTCTTGAAAGCTTATGCTACAATAAAGTTGCATCTGACGAAGAGGGCTGTGGTTCTTGAAAGCTTATGCTACAATAAAGTTGCATCTGATGATGAGAGCTGTGGTTCTTGAAAGCTTATGCTACAATAAAGTTGCATCTGATTATGAGAGCTGTGGTTCTTGAAAGCTTATGCTACAATAAAGTTGCATCTGATAAACAGGGCTGTGGTTCTCGAAAGCTTATGCTACAATAAAGTTGCATCTGACGAAGAGGGCTGTGGTTCTTGAAAGCTTATGCTACAATAAAGTTGCATCTGACGAAGAGGGCTGTGGTTCTCGAAAGCTTATGCTACAATAAAGTTGCATCTGACGAAGAGGGCTGTGGTTCTCGAAAGCTTATGCTACAATAAAGTTGCATCTGATGATGAGAGCTGTGGTTCTTGAAAGCTTATGCTACAATAAAGTTGCATGTGATAAACAGGGCTGTGGTTCTTGAAAGCTTATGCTACAATAAAGTTGCATCTGATGATGAGAGCTGTGGTTCTTGAAAGCTTATGCTACAATAAAGTTGCATCTGACGAAGAGGGCTGTGGTTCTCGAAAGCTTATGCTACAATAAAGTTGCATCTGACGAAGAGGGCTGTGGTTCTTGAAAGCTTATGCTACAATAAAGTTGCATCTGACAAAGAGGGCTGTGGTTTTTGAAAGCTTATGCTACAATAAAGTTGCATCTGATGATGAGAGCTGTGGTTCTTGAAAGCTTATGCTACAATAAAGTTGCATCTGACGAAGAGGGCTGTGGTTCTCGAAAGCTTATGCTACAATAAAGTTGCATCTGATGATGAGAGCTGTGGTTCTTGAAAGCTTATGCTACAATAAAGTTGCATCTGATTATGAGAGCTGTGGTTCTTGAAAGCTTATGCTACAATAAAGTTGCATCTGACGAAGAGGGCTGTGGTTCTTGAAAGCTTATGCTACAATAAAGTTGCATCTGATAAACAGGGCTGTGGTTCTCGAAAGCTTATGCTACAATAAAGTTGCATCTGACGAAGAGGGCTGTGGTTCTTGAAAGCTTATGCTACAATAAAGTTGCATCTGACAAAGAGGGCTGTGGTTCTTGAAAGCTTATGCTACAATAAAGTTGCATCTGACAAAGAGGGCTGTGGTTCTTGAAAGCTTATGCTACAATAAAGTTGCATCTGACGAAGAGGGCTGTGGTTCTTGAAAGCTTATGCTACAATAAAGTTGCATCTGACAAAGAGGGCTGTGGTTCTCGAAAGCTTATGCTACAATAAAGTTGCATCTGACGAAGAGGGCTGTGGTTCTTGAAAGCTTATGCTACAATAAAGTTGCATCTGACGAAGAGGGCTGTGGTTCTCGAAAGCTTATGCTACAATAAAGTTGCATCTGACGAAGAGGGCTGTGGTTCTTGAAAGCTTATGCTACAATAAAGTTGCATCTGACGAAGAGGGCTGTGGTTCTCGAAAGCTTATGCTACAATAAAGTTGCATCTGACGAAGAGGGCTGTGGTTCTTGAAAGCTTATGCTACAATAAAGTTGCATCTGACGAAGAGGGCTGTGGTTCTCGAAAGCTTATGCTACAATAAAGTTGCATCTGACGAAGAGGGCTGTGGTTCTCGAAAGCTTATGCTACAATAAAGTTGCATCTGATGATGAGAGCTGTGGTTCTTGAAAGCTTATGCTACAATAAAGTTGCATCTGATGATGAGAGCTGTGGTTCTTGAAAGCTTATGCTACAATAAAGTTGCATCTGACGAAGAGGGCTGTGGTTCTTGAAAGCTTATGCTACAATAAAGTTGCATCTGACGAAGAGGGCTGTGGTTCTCGAAAGCTTATGCTACAATAAAGTTGCATCTGATGATGAGAGCTGTGGTTCTTGAAAGCTTATGCTACAATAAAGTTGCATCTGATGATGAGAGCTGTGGTTCTTGAAAGCTTATGCTACAATAAAGTTGCTTCTGACAAAGAGGGCTGTCGTTCTTGAAAGCTTATGCTACAATAAAGTTGCATCTGACGAAGAGGGCTGTGGTTCTCGAAAGCTTATGCTACAATAAAGTTGCATCTGACAAAGAGGGCTGTGGTTCTCGAAAGCTTATGCTACAATAAAGTTGCATCTGATGATGAGAGCTGTGGTTCTCGAAAGCTTATGCTACAATAAAGTTGCATCTGATGATGAGAGCTGTGGTTCTTGAAAGCTTATGCTACAATAAAGTTGCATCTGATGATGAGAGCTGTGGTTCTTGAAAGCTTATGCTACAATAAAGTTGCATCTGACAAAGAGGGCTGTCGTTCTTGAAAGCTTATGCTACAATAAAGTTGCATCTGACGAAGAGGGCTGTGGTTCTCGAAAGCTTATGCTACAATAAAGTTGCATCTGACAAAGAGGGCTGTGGTTCTCGAAAGCTTATGCTACAATAAAGTTGCATCTGATGATGAGAGCTGTGGTTCTCGAAAGCTTATGCTACAATAAAGTTGCATCTGATTATGAGAGCTGTGGTTCTTGAAAGCTTATGCTACAATAAAGTTGCTTCTGACGAAGAGGGCTGTGGTTCTTGAAAGCTTATGCTACAATAAAGTTGCATCTGACGAAGAGGGCTGTGGTTCTTGAAAGCTTATGCTACAATAAAGTTGCATCTGACGAAGAGGGCTGTGGTTCTCGAAAGCTTATGCTACAATAAAGTTGCATCTGACGAAGAGGGCTGTGGTTCTTGAAAGCTTATGCTACAATAAAGTTGCATCTGACGAAGAGGGCTGTGGTTCTCGAAAGCTTATGCTACAATAAAGTTGCATCTGACAAAGAGGGCTGTGGTTCTTGAAAGCTTATGCTACAATAAAGTTGCATCTGACAAAGAGGGCTGTGGTTCTTGAAAGCTTATGCTACAATAAAGTTGCATCTGACGAAGAGGGCTGTGGTTCTCGAAAGCTTATGCTACAATAAAGTTGCATCTGATGATGAGAGCTGTGGTTCTTGAAAGCTTATGCTACAATAAAGTTGCATCTGACGAAGAGGGCTGTGGTTCTTGAAAGCTTATGCTACAATAAAGTTGCATCTGACAAAGAGGGCTGTGGTTTTTGAAAGCTTATGCTACAATAAAGTTGCATCTGATGATGAGAGCTGTGGTTCTTGAAAGCTTATGCTACAATAAAGTTGCATCTGACGAAGAGGGCTGTGGTTCTCGAAAGCTTATGCTACAATAAAGTTGCATCTGATGATGAGAGCTGTGGTTCTTGAAAGCTTATGCTACAATAAAGTTGCATCTGATAAACAGGGCTGTGGTTCTCGAAAGCTTATGCTACAATAAAGTTGCATCTGATGATGAGAGCTGTGGTTCTTGAAAGCTTATGCTACAATAAAGTTGCATCTGATAAACAGGGCTGTGGTTCTTGAAAGCTTATGCTACAATAAAGTTGCATCTGACGAAGAGGGCTGTGGTTCTTGAAAGCTTATGCTACAATAAAGTTGCATCTGACGAAGAGGGCTGTGGTTCTTGATAGCTTATGCTACAATAAAGTTGCATCTGACGAAGAGGGCTGTGGTTCTTGAAAGCTTATGCTACAATAAAGTTGCATCTGATGATGAGAGCTGTGGTTCTTGAAAGCTTATGCTACAATAAAGTTGCATCTGACGAAGAGGGCTGTGGTTCTTGAAAGCTTATGCTACAATAAAGTTGCATCTGATAAACAGGGCTGTGGTTCTCGAAAGCTTATGCTACAATAAAGTTGCATCTGACGAAGAGGGCTGTGGTTCTTGAAAGCTTATGCTACAATAAAGTTGCATCTGACAAAGAGGGCTGTGGTTCTTGAAAGCTTATGCTACAATAAAGTTGCATCTGACGAAGAGGACTGTGGTTCTCGAAAGCTTATGCTACAATAAAGTTGCTTCTGACGAAGAGGGCTGTGGTTCTTGAAAGCTTATGCTACAATAAAGTTGCATCTGACGAAGAGGGCTGTGGTTCTTGAAAGCTTATGCTACAATAAAGTTGCATCTGACAAAGAGGGCTGTGGTTTTTGAAAGCTTATGCTACAATAAAGTTGCATCTGACAAAGAGGGCTGTGGTTTTTGAAAGCTTATGCTACAATAAAGTTGCATCTGACGTAGAGGGCTGTGGTTCTCGAAAGCTTATGCTACAATAAAGTTGCATCTGACAAAGAGGGCTGTGGTTCTTGAAAGCTTATGCTACAATAAAGTTGCATCTGATGATGAGAGCTGTGGTTCTCGAAAGCTTATGCTACAATAAAGTTGCATCTGATAAACAGGGCTGTGGTTCTCGAAAGCTTATGCTACAATAAAGTTGCATCTGACGTAGAGGGCTGTGGTTCTTGAAAGCTTATGCTACAATAAAGTTGCATCTGATGATGAGAGCTGTGGTTCTTGAAAGCTTATGCTACAATAAAGTTGCATCTGACGTAGAGGGCTGTGGTTCTTGAAAGCTTATGCTACAATAAAGTTGCATCTGATGATGAGAGCTGTGGTTCTCGAAAGCTTATGCTACAATAAAGTTGCATCTGACGAAGAGGGCTGTGGTTCTTGAAAGCTTATGCTACAATAAAGTTGCATCTGACGAAGAGGGCTGTGGTTCTTGAAAGCTTATGCTACAATAAAGTTGCATCTGACAAAGAGGGCTGTGGTTCTTGAAAGCTTATGCTACAATAAAGTTGCATCTGACGAAGAGGGCTGTGGTTCTCGAAAGCTTATGCTACAATAAAGTTGCATCTGATGATGAGAGCTGTGGTTCTTGAAAGCTTATGCTACAATAAAGTTGCATCTGATAAACAGGGCTGTGGTTCTCGAAAGCTTATGCTACAATAAAGTTGCATCTGACGAAGAGGGCTGTGGTTCTTGAAAGCTTATGCTACAATAAAGTTGCATCTGACGAAGAGGGCTGTGGTTCTCGAAAGCTTATGCTACAATAAAGTTGCATCTGATTATGAGAGCTGTGGTTCTTGAAAGCTTATGCTACAATAAAGTTGCATCTGATAAACAGGGCTGTGGTTCTTGAAAGCTTATGCTACAATAAAGTTGCATCTGACGAAGAGGGCTGTGGTTCTTGAAAGCTTATGCTACAATAAAGTTGCATCTGACGAAGAGGGCTGTGGTTCTTGAAAGCTTATGCTACAATAAAGTTGCATCTGACAAAGAGGGCTGTGGTTCTTGAAAGCTTATGCTACAATAAAGTTGCATCTGACAAAGAGGGCTGTGGTTCTCGAAAGCTTATGCTACAATAAAGTTGCTTCTGACGAAGAGGGCTGTGGTTCTTGAAAGCTTATGCTACAATAAAGTTGCATCTGACGAAGAGGGCTGTGGTTCTTGAAAGCTTATGCTACAATAAAGTTGCATCTGACAAAGAGGGCTGTGGTTTTTGAAAGCTTATGCTACAATAAAGTTGCATCTGACGAAGAGGGCTGTGGTTCTCGAAAGCTTATGCTACAATAAAGTTGCATCTGATTATGAGAGCTGTGGTTCTTGAAAGCTTATGCTACAATAAAGTTGCATCTGATGATGAGAGCTGTGGTTCTCGAAAGCTTATGCTACAATAAAGTTGCATCTGACGAAGAGGGCTGTGGTTCTTGAAAGCTTATGCTACAATAAAGTTGCATCTGACAAAGAGGGCTGTGGTTCTTGAAAGCTTATGCTACAATAAAGTTGCATCTGACGAAGAGGGCTGTGGTTCTCGAAAGCTTATGCTACAATAAAGTTGCTTCTGACGAAGAGGGCTGTGGTTCTTGAAAGCTTATGCTACAATAAAGTTGCATCTGACGAAGAGGGCTGTGGTTCTCGAAAGCTTATGCTACAATAAAGTTGCATCTGATGATGAGAGCTGTGGTTCTTGAAAGCTTATGCTACAATAAAGTTGCATCTGACGAAGAGGGCTGTGGTTCTCGAAAGCTTATGCTACAATAAAGTTGCATCTGACAAAGAGGGCTGTGGTTCTTGAAAGCTTATGCTACAATAAAGTTGCATCTGACGAAGAGGGCTGTGGTTCTTGAAAGCTTATGCTACAATAAAGTTGCATGTGATAAACAGGGCTGTGGTTCTTGAAAGCTTATGCTACAATAAAGTTGCATCTGATGATGAGAGCTGTGGTTCTTGAAAGCTTATGCTACAATAAAGTTGCATCTGACGAAGAGGGCTGTGGTTCTCGAAAGCTTATGCTACAATAAAGTTGCATCTGACGAAGAGGGCTGTGGTTCTTGAAAGCTTATGCTACAATAAAGTTGCATCTGACAAAGAGGGCTGTGGTTTTTGAAAGCTTATGCTACAATAAAGTTGCATCTGATGATGAGAGCTGTGGTTCTTGAAAGCTTATGCTACAATAAAGTTGCATCTGACGAAGAGGGCTGTGGTTCTCGAAAGCTTATGCTACAATAAAGTTGCATCTGATGATGAGAGCTGTGGTTCTTGAAAGCTTATGCTACAATAAAGTTGCATCTGATTATGAGAGCTGTGGTTCTTGAAAGCTTATGCTACAATAAAGTTGCATCTGACGAAGAGGGCTGTGGTTCTTGAAAGCTTATGCTACAATAAAGTTGCATCTGATAAACAGGGCTGTGGTTCTCGAAAGCTTATGCTACAATAAAGTTGCATCTGACGAAGAGGGCTGTGGTTCTTGAAAGCTTATGCTACAATAAAGTTGCATCTGACAAAGAGGGCTGTGGTTCTTGAAAGCTTATGCTACAATAAAGTTGCATCTGACAAAGAGGGCTGTGGTTCTTGAAAGCTTATGCTACAATAAAGTTGCATCTGACGAAGAGGGCTGTGGTTCTTGAAAGCTTATGCTACAATAAAGTTGCATCTGACAAAGAGGGCTGTGGTTTTTGAAAGCTTATGCTACAATAAAGTTGCATCTGACGAAGAGGGCTGTGGTTCTTGAAAGCTCATGCTACAATAAAGTTGCATCTGACGAAGAGGGCTGTGGTTCTTGAAAGCTTATGCTACAATAAAGTTGCATCTGACGAAGAGGGCTGTGGTTCTCGAAAGCTTATGCTACAATAAAGTTGCATCTGACAAAGAGGGCTGTGGTTCTCGAAAGCTTATGCTACAATAAAGTTGCATCTGATGATGAGAGCTGTGGTTCTCGAAAGCTTATGCTACAATAAAGTTGCATCTGATTATGAGAGCTGTGGTTCTTGAAAGCTTATGCTACAATAAAGTTGCTTCTGACGAAGAGGGCTGTGGTTCTTGAAAGCTTATGCTACAATAAAGTTGCATCTGACGAAGAGGGCTGTGGTTCTTGAAAGCTTATGCTACAATAAAGTTGCATCTGACGAAGAGGGCTGTGGTTCTCGAAAGCTTATGCTACAATAAAGTTGCATCTGACAAAGAGGGCTGTGGTTCTTAAAAGCTTATGCTACAATAAAGTTGCATCTGATAAACAGGGCTGTGGTTCTCGAAAGCTTATGCTACAATAAAGTTGCATCTGACGAAGAGGGCTGTGGTTCTTGAAAGCTTATGCTACAATAAAGTTGCATCTGATGATGAGAGCTGTGGTTCTTGAAAGCTTATGCTACAATAAAGTTGCATCTGATTATGAGAGCTGTGGTTCTTGAAAGCTTATGCTACAATAAAGTTGCATCTGATAAACAGGGCTGTGGTTCTCGAAAGCTTATGCTACAATAAAGTTGCATCTGACGAAGAGGGCTGTGGTTCTTGAAAGCTTATGCTACAATAAAGTTGCATCTGACAAAGAGGGCTGTGGTTCTTGAAAGCTTATGCTACAATAAAGTTGCATCTGACGAAGAGGGCTGTGGTTCTCGAAAGCTTATGCTACAATAAAGTTGCTTCTGACGAAGAGGGCTGTGGTTCTTGAAAGCTTATGCTACAATAAAGTTGCATCTGACGAAGAGGGCTGTGGTTCTTGAAAGCTTATGCTACAATAAAGTTGCATCTGACAAAGAGGGCTGTGGTTCTTGAAAGCTTATGCTACAATAAAGTTGCATCTGACGAAGAGGGCTGTGGTTCTCGAAAGCTTATGCTACAATAAAGTTGCATCTGATGATGAGAGCTGTGGTTCTTGAAAGCTTATGCTACAATAAAGTTGCATCTGACGAAGAGGGCTGTGGTTCTTGAAAGCTTATGCTACAATAAAGTTGCATCTGATAAACAGGGCTGTGGTTCTCGAAAGCTTATGCTACAATAAAGTTGCATCTGATAAACAGGGCTGTGGTTCTCGAAAGCTTATGCTACAATAAAGTTGCATCTGACGAAGAGGGCTGTGGTTCTCGAAAGCTTATGCTACAATAAAGTTGCATCTGACGAAGAGGGCTGTGGTTCTTGAAAGCTTATGCTACAATAAAGTTGCATCTGACAAAGAGGGCTGTCGTTCTTGAAAGCTTATGCTACAATAAAGTTGCATCTGACGAAGAGGGCTGTGGTTCTCGAAAGCTTATGCTACAATAAAGTTGCTTCTGACGAAGAGGGCTGTGGTTCTTGAAAGCTTATGCTACAATAAAGTTGCATCTGACAAAGAGGGCTGTGGTTCTTGAAAGCTTATGCTACAATAAAGTTGCATCTGACGAAGAGGGCTGTGGTTCTCGAAAGCTTATGCTACAATAAAGTTGCATCTGATGATGAGAGCTGTGGTTCTTGAAAGCTTATGCTACAATAAAGTTGCATCTGACGAAGAGGGCTGTGGTTCTTGAAAGCTTATGCTACAATAAAGTTGCATCTGATAAACAGGGCTGTGGTTCTCGAAAGCTTATGCTACAATAAAGTTGCATCTGACGAAGAGGGCTGTGGTTCTCGAAAGCTTATGCTACAATAAAGTTGCATCTGACGAAGAGGGCTGTGGTTCTTGAAAGCTTATGCTACAATAAAGTTGCATCTGACAAAGAGGGCTGTCGTTCTTGAAAGCTTATGCTACAATAAAGTTGCATCTGACGAAGAGGGCTGTGGTTCTCGAAAGCTTATGCTACAATAAAGTTGCTTCTGACGAAGAAGGGCTGTGGTTCTTGAAAGCTTATGCTACAATAAAGTTGCATCTGACGAAGAGGGCTGTGGTTCTCGAAAGCTTATGCTACAATAAAGTTGCATCTGACGAAGAGGGCTGTGGTTCTTGAAAGCTTATGCTACAATAAAGTTGTATCTGACGAAGAGGGCTGTGGTTCTTGAAAGCTTATGCTACAATATAGTTGCATCTGACAAAGAGGGCTGTGGTTCTCGAAAGCTTATGCTACAATAAAGTTGCATCTGATGATGAGAGCTGTGGTTCTCGACAGCTTATGCTACAATAAAGTTGCATCTGATGATGAGAGCTGTGGTTCTTGAAAGCTTATGCTACAATAAAGTTGCATCTGATAAACAGGGCTGTGGTTCTTGAAAGCTTATGCTACAATAAAGTTGCATCTGACGAAGAGGGCTGTGGTTCTCGAAAGCTTATGCTACAATAAAGTTGCATCTGACGAAGAGGTCTGTGGTTCTTGAAAGCTTATGCTACAATAAAGTTGCATCTGACAAAGAGGGCTGTGGTTCTTGAAAGCTTATGCTACAATAAAGTTGCATCTGACGAAGAGGGCTGTGGTTCTCGAAAGCTTATGCTACAATAAAGTTGCATCTGATGATGAGAGCTGTGGTTCTTGAAAGCTTATGCTACAATAAAGTTGCATCTGATAAACAGGGCTGTGGTTCTCGAAAGCTTATGCTACAATAAAGTTGCATCTGACGAAGAGGGCTGTGGTTCTTGAAAGCTTATGCTACAATAAAGTTGCATCTGACGAAGAGGTCTGTGGTTCTTGAAAGCTTATGCTACAATAAAGTTGCATCTGACAAAGAGGGCTGTGGTTCTCGAAAGCTTATGCTACAATAAAGTTGCATCTGATGATGAGAGCTGTGGTTCTTGAAAGCTTATGCTACAATAAAGTTGCATCTGATGATGAGAGCTGTGGTTCTCGAAAGCTTATGCTACAATAAAGTTGCTTCTGACGAAGAGGGCTGTGGTTCTTGAAAGCTTATGCTACAATAAAGTTGCATCTGACGAAGAGGGCTGTGGTTCTTGAAAGCTTATGCTACAATAAAGTTGCATCTGACGTAGAGGGCTGTGGTTCTCGAAAGCTTATGCTACAATAAAGTTGCATCTGATGATGAGAGCTGTGGTTCTTGAAAGCTTATGCTACAATAAAGTTGCATCTGAAAAAGAGGGCTGTGGTTCTTGAAAGCTTATGCTACAATAAAGTTGCATCTGACGAAGAGGGCTGTGGTTCTTGAAAGCTTATGCTACAATAAAGTTGCATCTGACGAAGAGGGCTGTGGTTCTCGAAAGCTTATGCTACAATAAAGTTGCATCTGATGATGAGAGCTGTGGTTCTTGAAAGCTTATGCTACAATAAAGTTGCATCTGATAAACAGGGCTGTGGTTCTTGAAAGCTTATGCTACAATAAAGTTGCATCTGACAAAGAGGGCTGTGGTTCTTGAAAGCTTATGCTACAATAAAGTTGCATCTGACGAAGAGGGCTGTGGTTCTTGAAAGCTTATGCTACAATAAAGTTGCATCTGACGAAGAGGGCTGTGGTTCTCGAAAGCTTATGCTACAATAAAGTTGCATCTGACGAAGAGGGCTGTGGTTCTTGAAAGCTTATGCTACAATAAAGTTGCATCTGACGAAGAGGGCTGTGGTTCTTGAAAGCTTATGCTACAATAAAGTTGCATCTGACGAAGAGGGCTGTGGTTCTCGAAAGCTTATGCTACAATAAAGTTGCTTCTGACGAAGAGGGCTGTGGTTCTTGAAAGCTTATGCTACAATAAAGTTGCATCTGATAAACAGGGCTGTGGTTCTCGAAAGCTTATGCTACAATAAAGTTGCATCTGACGAAGAGGGCTGTGGTTCTCGAAAGCTTATGCTACAATAAAGTTGCTTCTGACGAAGAGGGCTGTGGTTCTCGAAAGCTTATGCTACAATAAAGTTGCATCTGACGAAGAGGGCTGTGGTTCTTGAAAGCTTATGCTACAATAAAGTTGCATCTGACGAAGAGGGCTGTGGTTCTCGAAAGCTTATGCTACAATAAAGTTGCTTCTGACGAAGAGGGCTGTGGTTCTTGAAAGCTTATGCTACAATAAAGTTGCATCTGACGAAGAGGGCTGTGGTTCTCGAAAGCTTATGCTACAATAAAGTTGCTTCTGACGAAGAGGGCTGTGGTTCTCGAAAGCTTATGCTACAATAAAGTTGCATCTGACGAAGAGGGCTGTGGTTCTTGAAAGCTTATGCTACAATAAAGTTGCATCTGACGAAGAGGGCTGTGGTTCTCGAAAGCTTATGCTACAATAAAGTTGCTTCTGACGAAGAGGGCTGTGGTTCTTGAAAGCTTATGCTACAATAAAGTTGCATCTGACGAAGAGGGCTGTGGTTCTCGAAAGCTTATGCTACAATAAAGTTGCATCTGACGAAGAGGGCTGTGGTTCTCGAAAGCTTATGCTACAATAAAGTTGCATCTGACAAAGAGGGCTGTGGTTTTTGAAAGCTTATGCTACAATAAAGTTGCATCTGACGAAGAGGGCTGTGGTTCTTGAAAGCTTATGCTACAATAAAGTTGCATCTGATAAACAGGGCTGTGGTTCTTGAAAGCTTATGCTACAATAAAGTTGCATCTGACGAAGAGGGCTGTGGTTCTTGAAAGCTTATGCTACAATAAAGTTGCATCTGACAAAGAGGGCTGTGGTTCTTGAAAGCTTATGCTACAATAAAGTTGCATCTGACGAAGAGGGCTGTGGTTCTTGAAAGCTTATGCTACAATAAAGTTGCATCTGACGAAGAGGGCTGTGGTTCTCGAAAGCTTATGCTACAATAAAGTTGCATCTGATGATGAGAGCTGTGGTTCTTGAAAGCTTATGCTACAATAAAGTTGCATCTGATGATGAGAGCTGTGGTTCTTGAAAGCTTATGCTACAATAAAGTTGCATGTGATAAACAGGGCTGTGGTTCTCGAAAGCTTATGCTACAATAAAGTTGCATCTGACGAAGAGGGCTGTGGTTCTTGAAAGCTTATGCTACAATAAAGTTGCATCTGACGAAGAGGGCTGTGGTTCTCGAAAGCTTATGCTACAATAAAGTTGCATCTGACAAAGAGGGCTGTGGTTCTCGAAAGCTTATGCTACAATAAAGTTGCATCTGATGATGAGAGCTGTGGTTCTCGAAAGCTTATGCTACAATAAAGTTGCATCTGATTATGAGAGCTGTGGTTCTTGAAAGCTTATGCTACAATAAAGTTGCATCTGACGAAGAGGGCTGTGGTTCTTGAAAGCTTATGCTACAATAAAGTTGCATCTGACGAAGAGGGCTGTGGTTCTTGAAAGCTTATGCTACAATAAAGTTGCATCTGACGAAGAGGGCTGTGGTTCTCGAAAGCTTATGCTACAATAAAGTTGCATCTGACAAAGAGGGCTGTGGTTCTTAAAAGCTTATGCTACAATAAAGTTGCATCTGACGAAGAGGGCTGTGGTTCTCGAAAGCTTATGCTACAATAAAGTTGCTTCTGACGAAGAGGGCTGTGGTTCTTGAAAGCTTATGCTACAATAAAGTTGCATCTGATGATGAGAGCTGTGGTTCTTGAAAGCTTATGCTACAATAAAGTTGCATCTGATTATGAGAGCTGTGGTTCTTGAAAGCTTATGCTACAATAAAGTTGCATCTGATAAACAGGGCTGTGGTTCTCGAAAGCTTATGCTACAATAAAGTTGCATCTGACGAAGAGGGCTGTGGTTCTTGAAAGCTTATGCTACAATAAAGTTGCATCTGACAAAGAGGGCTGTGGTTCTTGAAAGCTTATGCTACAATAAAGTTGCATCTGACGAAGAGGGCTGTGGTTCTCGAAAGCTTATGCTACAATAAAGTTGCTTCTGACGAAGAGGGCTGTGGTTCTTGAAAGCTTATGCTACAATAAAGTTGCATCTGACGAAGAGGGCTGTGGTTCTCGAAAGCTTATGCTACAATAAAGTTGCATCTGATGATGAGAGCTGTGGTTCTTGAAAGCTTATGCTACAATAAAGTTGCATCTGACGAAGAGGGCTGTGGTTCTTGAAAGCTTATGCTACAATAAAGTTGCATCTGATGATGAGAGCTGTGGTTCTCGAAAGCTTATGCTACAATAAAGTTGCATCTGACGAAGAGGGCTGTGGTTCTTGAAAGCTTATGCTACAATAAAGTTGCATCTGACGAAGAGGGCTGTGGTTCTTGAAAGCTTATGCTACAATAAAGTTGCATCTGATAAACAGGGCTGTGGTTCTTGAAAGCTTATGCTACAATAAAGTTGCATCTGATAAACAGGGCTGTGGTTCTTGAAAGCTTATGCTACAATAAAGTTGCATCTGACGAAGAGGGCTGTGGTTCTCGAAAGCTTATGCTACAATAAAGTTGCATCTGACAAAGAGGGCTGTGGTTCTTGAAAGCTTATGCTACAATAAAGTTGCATCTGACGAAGAGGGCTGTGGTTCTCGAAAGCTTATGCTACAATAAAGTTGCATCTGATGATGAGAGCTGTGGTTCTTGAAAGCTTATGCTACAATAAAGTTGCATCTGACGAAGAGGGCTGTGGTTCTTGAAAGCTTATGCTACAATAAAGTTGCATCTGATAAACAGGGCTGTGGTTCTTGAAAGCTTATGCTACAATAAAGTTGCATCTGACGAAGAGGTCTGTGGTTCTTGAAAGCTTATGCTACAATAAAGTTGCATCTGACAAAGAGGGCTGTGGTTCTTGAAAGCTTATGCTACAATAAAGTTGCATCTGACAAAGAGGGCTGTGGTTCTCGAAAGCTTATGCTACAATAAAGTTGCATCTGATGATGAGAGCTGTGGTTCTTGAAAGCTTATGCTACAATAAAGTTGCATCTGATGATGAGAGCTGTGGTTCTTGAAAGCTTATGCTACAATAAAGTTGCATCTGATAAACAGGGCTGTGGTTCTTGAAAGCTTATGCTACAATAAAGTTGCATCTGACGAAGAGGGCTGTGGTTCTTGAAAGCTTATGCTACAATAAAGTTGCATCTGACGAAGAGGGCTGTGGTTCTTGAAAGCTTATGCTACAATAAAGTTGCATCTGACGAAGAGGGCTGTGGTTCTTGAAAGCTTATGCTACAATAAAGTTGCATCTGACGAAGAGGGCTGTGGTTCTTGAAAGCTAATGCTACAATAAAGTTGCATCTGACGAAGAGGTCTGTGGTTCTTGAAAGCTTATGCTACAATAAAGTTGCATCTGACAAAGAGGGCTGTGGTTCTTGAAAGCTTATGCTACAATAAAGTTGCATCTGATGATGAGAGCTGTGGTTCTCGAAAGCTTATGCTACAATAAAGTTGCTTCTGACGAAGAGGGCTGTGGTTCTTGAAAGCTTATGCTACAATAAAGTTGCATCTGACGAAGAGGGCTGTGGTTCTTGAAAGCTTATGCTACAATAAAGTTGCATCTGACGTAGAGGGCTGTGGTTCTCGAAAGCTTATGCTACAATAAAGTTGCATCTGATGATGAGAGCTGTGGTTCTTGAAAGCTTATGCTACAATAAAGTTGCATCTGATAAACAGGGCTGTGGTTCTTGAAAGCTTATGCTACAATAAAGTTGCATCTGACGAAGAGGGCTGTGGTTCTTAAAAGCTTATGCTACAATAAAGTTGCATCTGAAAAAGAGGGCTGTGGTTCTTGAAAGCTTATGCTACAATAAAGTTGCATCTGACGAAGAGGGCTGTGGTTCTCGAAAGCTTATGCTACAATAAAGTTGCATCTGATGATGAGAGCTGTGGTTCTTGAAAGCTTATGCTACAATAAAGTTGCATCTGATAAACAGGGCTGTGGTTCTCGAAAGCTTATGCTACAATAAAGTTGCATCTGACGAAGAGGGCTGTGGTTCTTGAAAGCTTATGCTACAATAAAGTTGCATGTGACGAAGAGGGCTGTGGTTCTCGAAAGCTTATGCTACAATAAAGTTGCATCTGATTATGAGAGCTGTGGTTCTTGAAAGCTTATGCTACAATAAAGTTGAATCTGATAAACAGGGCTGTGGTTCTTGAAAGCTTATGCTACAATAAAGTTGCATCTGACGAAGAGGGCTGTGGTTCTTGAAAGCTTATGCTACAATAAAGTTGCATCTGACGAAGAGGGCTGTGGTTCTCGAAAGCTTATGCTACAATAAAGTTGCATCTGATGATGAGAGCTGTGGTTCTTGAAAGCTTATGCTACAATAAAGTTGCATCTGACGAAGAGGGCTGTGGTTCTTGAAAGCTTATGCTACAATAAAGTTGCATCTGACGAAGAGGGCTGTGGTTCTCGAAAGCTTATGCTACAATAAAGTTGCTTCTGACGAAGAGGGCTGTGGTTCTTGAAAGCTTATGCTACAATAAAGTTGCATCTGACAAAGAGGGCTGTGGTTCTCGAAAGCTTATGCTACAATAAAGTTGCATCTGACGAAGAGGGCTGTGGTTCTTGAAAGCTTATGCTACAATAAAGTTGCATCTGACAAAGAGGGCTGTGGTTCTTGAAAGCTTATGCTACAATAAAGTTGCATCTGACAAAGAGGGCTGTGGTTTTTGAAAGCTTATGCTACAATAAAGTTGCATCTGACGAAGAGGGCTGTGGTTCTCGAAAGCTTATGCTACAATAAAGTTGCATCTGATGATGAGAGCTGTGGTTCTTGAAAGCTTATGCTACAATAAAGTTGCATCTGATGATGAGAGCTGTGGTTCTTGAAAGCTTATGCTACAATAAAGTTGCATCTGAAAAAGAGGGCTGTGGTTCTTGAAAGCTTATGCTACAATAAAGTTGCATCTGACGAAGAGGGCTGTGGTTCTTGAAAGCTTATGCTACAATAAAGTTGCTTCTGACGAAGAGGGCTGTGGTTCTTGAAAGCTTATGCTACAATAAAGTTGCTTCTGACGAAGAGGGCTGTGGTTCTCGAAAGCTTATGCTACAATAAAGTTGCATCTGACGAAGAGGGCTGTGGTTCTTGAAAGCTTATGCTACAATAAAGTTGCATCTGACAAAGAGGGCTGTGGTTCTTGAAAGCTTATGCTACAATAAAGTTGCATCTGACGAAGAGGGCTGTGGTTTTTGAAAGCTTATGCTACAATAAAGTTGCATCTGACGAAGAGGGCTGTGGTTCTTGAAAGCTTATGCTACAATAAAGTTGCATCTGACGAAGAGGGCTGTGGTTCTCGAAAGCTTATGCTACAATAAAGTTGCATCTGATGATGAGAGCTGTGGTTCTTGAAAGCTTATGCTACAATAAAGTTGCATCTGATGATGAGAGCTGTGGTTCTTGAAAGCTTATGCTACAATAAAGTTGCATCTGACAAAGAGGGCTGTGGTTCTTGAAAGCTTATGCTACAATAAAGTTGCATCTGATGATGAGAGCTGTGGTTCTTGAAAGCTTATGCTACAATAAAGTTGCATCTGATGATGAGAGCTGTGGTTCTTGAAAGCTTATGCTACAATAAAGTTGCATCTGACAAAGAGGGCTGTGGTTCTTGAAAGCTTATGCTACAATAAAGTTGCATCTGACGAAGAGGGCTGTGGTTCTCGAAAGCTTATGCTACAATAAAGTTGCTTCTGACGAAGAGGGCTGTGGTTCTTGAAAGCTTATGCTACAATAAAGTTGCATCTGACGAAGAGGGCTGTGGTTCTTGAAAGCTTATGCTACAATAAAGTTGCATCTGACAAAGAGGGCTGTGGTTCTTGAAAGCTTATGCTACAATAAAGTTGCATCTGACAAAGAGGGCTGTGGTTTTTGAAAGCTTATGCTACAATAAAGTTGCATCTGATGATGAGAGCTGTGGTTCTTGAAAGCTTATGCTACAATAAAGTTGCATCTGATAAACAGGGCTGTGGTTCTCGAAAGCTTATGCTACAATAAAGTTGCATCTGACGAAGAGGGCTGTGGTTCTTGAAAGCTTATGCTACAATAAAGTTGCATCTGACAAAGAGGGCTGTGGTTCTTGAAAGCTTATGCTACAATAAAGTTGCATCTGACAAAGAGGGCTGTGGTTCTCGAAAGCTTATGCTACAATAAAGTTGCATCTGACGAAGAGGGCTGTGGTTCTTGAAAGCTTATGCTACAATAAAGTTGCATCTGACAAAGAGGGCTGTGGTTCTTGAAAGCTTATGCTACAATAAAGTTGCATCTGACAAAGAGGGCTGTGGTTTTTGAAAGCTTATGCTACAATAAAGTTGCATCTGATGATGAGAGCTGTGGTTCTTGAAAGCTTATGCTACAATAAAGTTGCATCTGATAAACAGGGCTGTGGTTCTCGAAAGCTTATGCTACAATAAAGTTGCATCTGACGAAGAGGGCTGTGGTTCTTGAAAGCTTATGCTACAATAAAGTTGCATCTGACGAAGAGGGCTGTGGTTCTCGAAAGCTTATGCTACAATAAAGTTGCATCTGATGATGAGAGCTGTGGTTCTTGAAAGCTTATGCTACAATAAAGTTGCATCTGACGAAGAGGGCTGTGGTTCTTGAAAGCTTATGCTACAATAAAGTTGCATCTGACGAAGAGGGCTGTGGTTCTCGAAAGCTTATGCTACAATAAAGTTGCATCTGACGAAGAGGGCTGTGGTTCTTGAAAGCTTATGCTACAATAAAGTTGCATCTGACGAAGAGGGCTGTGGTTCTCGAAAGCTTATGCTACAATAAAGTTGCATCTGACGAAGAGGTCTGTGGTTCTTGAAAGCTTATGCTACAATAAAGTTGCATCTGACAAAGAGGGCTGTGGTTCTTGAAAGCTTATGCTACAATAAAGTTGCATCTGACGAAGAGGGCTGTGGTTCTTGAAAGCTTATGCTACAATAAAGTTGCATCTGACGAAGAGGGCTGTGGTTCTCGAAAGCTTATGCTACAATAAAGTTGCATCTGATGATGAGAGCTGTGGTTCTTGAAAGCTTATGCTACAATAAAGTTGCATCTGATGATGAGAGCTGTGGTTCTTGAAAGCTTATGCTACAATAAAGTTGCATCTGACAAAGAGGGCTGTGGTTCTCGAAAGCTTATGCTACAATAAAGTTGCATCTGACGAAGAGGGCTGTGGTTCTCGAAAGCTTATGCTACAATAAAGTTGCATCTGACGAAGAGGGCTGTGGTTCTTGAAAGCTTATGCTACAATAAAGTTGCATCTGATGATGAGAGCTGTGGTTCTTGAAAGCTTATGCTACAATAAAGTTGCATCTGATAAACAGGGCTGTGGTTCTCGAAAGCTTATGCTACAATAAAGTTGCATCTGACGAAGAGGGCTGTGGTTCTTGAAAGCTTATGCTACAATAAAGTTGCATGTGACGAAGAGGGCTGTGGTTCTCGAAAGCTTATGCTACAATAAAGTTGCATCTGATTATGAGAGCTGTGGTTCTTGAAAGCTTATGCTACAATAAAGTTGAATCTGATAAACAGGGCTGTGGTTCTTGAAAGCTTATGCTACAATAAAGTTGCATCTGACGAAGAGGGCTGTGGTTCTTGAAAGCTTATGCTACAATAAAGTTGCATCTGACGAAGAGGGCTGTGGTTCTCGAAAGCTTATGCTACAATAAAGTTGCATCTGATGATGAGAGCTGTGGTTCTTGAAAGCTTATGCTACAATAAAGTTGCATCTGACGAAGAGGGCTGTGGTTCTTGAAAGCTTATGCTACAATAAAGTTGCATCTGACGAAGAGGGCTGTGGTTCTCGAAAGCTTATGCTACAATAAAGTTGCTTCTGACGAAGAGGGCTGTGGTTCTTGAAAGCTTATGCTACAATAAAGTTGCATCTGACAAAGAGGGCTGTGGTTCTCGAAAGCTTATGCTACAATAAAGTTGCATCTGACGAAGAGGGCTGTGGTTCTTGAAAGCTTATGCTACAATAAAGTTGCATCTGACAAAGAGGGCTGTGGTTCTTGAAAGCTTATGCTACAATAAAGTTGCATCTGACAAAGAGGGCTGTGGTTTTTGAAAGCTTATGCTACAATAAAGTTGCATCTGACGAAGAGGGCTGTGGTTCTCGAAAGCTTATGCTACAATAAAGTTGCATCTGATGATGAGAGCTGTGGTTCTTGAAAGCTTATGCTACAATAAAGTTGCATCTGATGATGAGAGCTGTGGTTCTTGAAAGCTTATGCTACAATAAAGTTGCATCTGAAAAAGAGGGCTGTGGTTCTTGAAAGCTTATGCTACAATAAAGTTGCATCTGACGAAGAGGGCTGTGGTTCTTGAAAGCTTATGCTACAATAAAGTTGCTTCTGACGAAGAGGGCTGTGGTTCTTGAAAGCTTATGCTACAATAAAGTTGCTTCTGACGAAGAGGGCTGTGGTTCTCGAAAGCTTATGCTACAATAAAGTTGCATCTGACGAAGAGGGCTGTGGTTCTTGAAAGCTTATGCTACAATAAAGTTGCATCTGACAAAGAGGGCTGTGGTTCTTGAAAGCTTATGCTACAATAAAGTTGCATCTGACGAAGAGGGCTGTGGTTTTTGAAAGCTTATGCTACAATAAAGTTGCATCTGACGAAGAGGGCTGTGGTTCTTGAAAGCTTATGCTACAATAAAGTTGCATCTGACGAAGAGGGCTGTGGTTCTCGAAAGCTTATGCTACAATAAAGTTGCATCTGATGATGAGAGCTGTGGTTCTTGAAAGCTTATGCTACAATAAAGTTGCATCTGATGATGAGAGCTGTGGTTCTTGAAAGCTTATGCTACAATAAAGTTGCATCTGACAAAGAGGGCTGTGGTTCTTGAAAGCTTATGCTACAATAAAGTTGCATCTGATGATGAGAGCTGTGGTTCTTGAAAGCTTATGCTACAATAAAGTTGCATCTGATGATGAGAGCTGTGGTTCTTGAAAGCTTATGCTACAATAAAGTTGCATCTGACAAAGAGGGCTGTGGTTCTTGAAAGCTTATGCTACAATAAAGTTGCATCTGACGAAGAGGGCTGTGGTTCTCGAAAGCTTATGCTACAATAAAGTTGCTTCTGACGAAGAGGGCTGTGGTTCTTGAAAGCTTATGCTACAATAAAGTTGCATCTGACGAAGAGGGCTGTGGTTCTTGAAAGCTTATGCTACAATAAAGTTGCATCTGACAAAGAGGGCTGTGGTTCTTGAAAGCTTATGCTACAATAAAGTTGCATCTGACAAAGAGGGCTGTGGTTTTTGAAAGCTTATGCTACAATAAAGTTGCATCTGATGATGAGAGCTGTGGTTCTTGAAAGCTTATGCTACAATAAAGTTGCATCTGATAAACAGGGCTGTGGTTCTCGAAAGCTTATGCTACAATAAAGTTGCATCTGACGAAGAGGGCTGTGGTTCTTGAAAGCTTATGCTACAATAAAGTTGCATCTGACAAAGAGGGCTGTGGTTCTTGAAAGCTTATGCTACAATAAAGTTGCATCTGACAAAGAGGGCTGTGGTTCTCGAAAGCTTATGCTACAATAAAGTTGCATCTGACGAAGAGGGCTGTGGTTCTTGAAAGCTTATGCTACAATAAAGTTGCATCTGACAAAGAGGGCTGTGGTTCTTGAAAGCTTATGCTACAATAAAGTTGCATCTGACAAAGAGGGCTGTGGTTTTTGAAAGCTTATGCTACAATAAAGTTGCATCTGATGATGAGAGCTGTGGTTCTTGAAAGCTTATGCTACAATAAAGTTGCATCTGATAAACAGGGCTGTGGTTCTCGAAAGCTTATGCTACAATAAAGTTGCATCTGACGAAGAGGGCTGTGGTTCTTGAAAGCTTATGCTACAATAAAGTTGCATCTGACGAAGAGGGCTGTGGTTCTCGAAAGCTTATGCTACAATAAAGTTGCATCTGATGATGAGAGCTGTGGTTCTTGAAAGCTTATGCTACAATAAAGTTGCATCTGACGAAGAGGGCTGTGGTTCTTGAAAGCTTATGCTACAATAAAGTTGCATCTGACGAAGAGGGCTGTGGTTCTCGAAAGCTTATGCTACAATAAAGTTGCATCTGACGAAGAGGGCTGTGGTTCTTGAAAGCTTATGCTACAATAAAGTTGCATCTGACGAAGAGGGCTGTGGTTCTCGAAAGCTTATGCTACAATAAAGTTGCATCTGACGAAGAGGTCTGTGGTTCTTGAAAGCTTATGCTACAATAAAGTTGCATCTGACAAAGAGGGCTGTGGTTCTTGAAAGCTTATGCTACAATAAAGTTGCATCTGACGAAGAGGGCTGTGGTTCTTGAAAGCTTATGCTACAATAAAGTTGCATCTGACGAAGAGGGCTGTGGTTCTCGAAAGCTTATGCTACAATAAAGTTGCATCTGATGATGAGAGCTGTGGTTCTTGAAAGCTTATGCTACAATAAAGTTGCATCTGATGATGAGAGCTGTGGTTCTTGAAAGCTTATGCTACAATAAAGTTGCATCTGACAAAGAGGGCTGTGGTTCTCGAAAGCTTATGCTACAATAAAGTTGCATCTGACGAAGAGGGCTGTGGTTCTCGAAAGCTTATGCTACAATAAAGTTGCATCTGACGAAGAGGGCTGTGGTTCTTGAAAGCTTATGCTACAATAAAGTTGCATCTGATAAACAGGGCTGTGGTTCTTGAAAGCTTATGCTACAATAAAGTTGCTTCTGACGAAGAGGGCTGTGGTTCTTGAAAGCTTATGCTACAATAAAGTTGCATCTGACGAAGAGGGCTGTGGTTCTTGAAAGCTTATGCTACAATAAAGTTGCATCTGACAAAGAGGGCTGTGGTTCTTGAAAGCTTATGCTACAATAAAGTTGCATCTGACGAAGAGGGCTGTGGTTCTCGAAAGCTTATGCTACAATAAAGTTGCATCTGATGATGAGAGCTGTGGTTCTTGAAAGCTTATGCTACAATAAAGTTGCATCTGATGATGAGAGCTGTGGTTCTTGAAAGCTTATGCTACAATAAAGTTGCATCTGATAAACAGGGCTGTGGTTCTTGAAAGCTTATGCTACAATAAAGTTGCATCTGACGAAGAGGGCTGTGGTTCTTGAAAGCTTATGCTACAATAAAGTTGCATCTGACGAAGAGGGCTGTGGTTCTCGAAAGCTTATGCTACAATAAAGTTGCATCTGATGATGAGAGCTGTGGTTCTTGAAAGCTTATGCTACAATAAAGTTGCATCTGATAAACAGGGCTGTGGTTCTTGAAAGCTTATGCTACAATAAAGTTGCATCTGACGAAGAGGGCTGTGGTTCTTGAAAGCTTATGCTACAATAAAGTTGCATCTGACAAAGAGGGCTGTGGTTCTTGAAAGCTTATGCTACAATAAAGTTGCATCTGACGAAGAGGGCTGTGGTTCTCGAAAGCTTATGCTACAATAAAGTTGCATCTGATGATGAGAGCTGTGGTTCTTGAAAGCTTATGCTACAATAAAGTTGCATCTGATAAACAGGGCTGTGGTTCTTGAAAGCTTATGCTACAATAAAGTTGCATCTGACAAAGAGGGCTGTGGTTCTTGAAAGCTTATGCTACAATAAAGTTGCATCTGACGAAGAGGGCTGTGGTTCTCGAAAGCTTATGCTACAATAAAGTTGCTTCTGACGAAGAGGGCTGTGGTTCTTGAAAGCTTATGCTACAATAAAGTTGCATCTGATGATGAGAGCTGTGGCTCTCGAAAGCTTATGCTACAATAAAGTTGGTTAGTCTTAAAGGTACTACCAGACTCTTTGCTATTTTGCTACTGCAGACTAACATGGCCAACTCCTCTGGATCTGCTATACCTGTGAGCATGGCAGGTACTTGAAGGGGGATTGGGGTAAGGTATCATCATCCTTGCAGTTGGATCCTTCCCACGTCAATCTGTTTGGGAGCCTTGTATTTTAATTCAATCGTCACTGAATGTTAGAGGCCTCTACTGGGTGCTTAAAGCAGACGGAAAATGAATTCTACTAAGACGGAGGTCCTGCACCTGGGCCAGGGGCTGGCAGGTCTTGGGATCCAGCTTTTAGCCCTTGATGGAGTGCCGCTTGTACCTGTGCCAGTGGTGAGAACCTTGGGTGTGGACTTAGATGCCTCCTTATTGACGGAGGTCCAGGTCACAGCGGCCGCCAGATCAGCGTTTTCCGTCTTTGCCATCTTCTTCCTACCTCTCAACCCGTGACCTAGCAGCAGTGATCCATGTAACTGTCGCCTCCAGCTTGAACTACGGCAACTTGCTCTATGCTGGGCTGTCCTTGGATCTGCTCCAGAAGCTGCAGCTGCTACAGAATGCGGTGGCACGTATTCTGACCGGGACACCATTTCAGACACATAGAACAACAGTCCTGTGCCAGCTGCACTGGATCCCAGTGGAATTCCTGATCAGGTCCAATGCTCTGGTCTTAATCTTTAAAACCCTTAGCGGACTGGGGCCAGCATATCTGCGGGACCGCCTCTCACCTTATGTTCCACGGAGGATGCTGCATTCAGTGGATAAACATCTTCTGGTGGTCCCTGGCCCCAAAAAGGCTTGCCTTGCCTCAACCAGGACAAGGGCCTTCTCAGTCTTGGCCCCCACCTGGTGAAATTCTATTTGTAGAGACCTGGGCCCGGTAGGAATTGTTATCCTTCTGCTGGGCCTGTAAGATGGAGATGTTCTGCCAGGCATATGGTGGTTGAGGCGGATGGGCTGTGGAACTGGCCTCCTGCCATGGGGGGGGCGTTATTGCCCCCCCTGTTTTGGTAACATCTAGGAGTTAGCCACCTGGCCCCATGATTTATTGACATTGTGCAGTGTGTGTGCCTCTGTTGCTTTCTTTTAGAAATTGCTGTTTTCATTGAGGTTTTTAGTTGGTTTTAAACTAAATTTTTATACTGTTTTATATTTGCTGTACTCTGCTCTGAGCCCACCTGCAGAGAAAGCAGACTAGAGATGATGATGATGATGATGATGATGATGATGATGATGATGATGATGATGATGATTTTGGCCAGCATATGTCTATATTCCCCACTCACCATGCTGAATAACTTCCCCTCCCAACACTAAGAGGAAGTGCATGGGTATGCATTCAGATGTAAACTAATCAGCATTTCCCCCAAACAGGTCCCATTCAAAAATATTTCTATTACTAGTCTAAGAGTAACAATTCTGGAAATAAAGAGGGAAGGTTGTTAAATCACTATATATTCTCTGACACATTGCTGATGCTGTCCATGTTCATGAGGATGCTGTCCATGAGGAACAATTTGGAGGTGGAGGTGGGGCAGAATGGAGAGGGAGTGACTTAGCAGCTGTGTGCCTAACAGAGACATTGTCCAACTAAAATAGTTTCCTGATATCACCACTGAATAGGATCACCCTGAGTAATTTTTCTATGAATCATTATACCACCTCTATAGTACAACTCTAAGGTGTCTTTGTATGGGAAATTTCATTATTTAAACACCTAACTGTTCAAGACCCGAGAGAACAATGTCGAGGAAGGATGAAGTCATATCTCTGTGTGAGGAAGAACCACTTACTCAGAATCTAACATCTCTCATGATCTTTAAAAACACTTAGCTGCTGTGCCTCCATCTCCCATACCAATAACTCCTTCTCCCATCACTGGTAGATTAAAAAAAGACAGGCAACTCCCTTTTCCAGGTATAGAGAAAGAAGACTGTTTTTCATTAAAACCTGTGCCCTCTGGTGTTTGAAATATTTTTTTCCTGGCCAGGTTCCAATAGTAGAAGTTAGGGTGACAAAAAAATCCTGAATTCTACTGAGAGCCAAGCTACAAGAGATGAATTGCAGTTGCCTGGCAAGTGAACAGACTCACATGTATTCCTCCCTGTTCACTTGCACTCCACTTGCCCTCCACTACGTGATCAAGTGGAGAGCAAGTGGAGGGCAAGTGAACAGGGAGGAATACACGTGAGCCTGTTCACTTGCCAGGCAAGCGTCATTCGTCACATGTAGCTTGGCTCTCAATGCTGTGAAGTGGCACAGAGTCCATGTGCTCTGTTTTGTTTAAAATTAGCTCCTTCATTTCTTCCACTTGATTATCCTGGAAATGGAGAAAAATTCACATGCCCATTCATGACTTCTTGTGCTCGCAATTCAAAAACGACTGGGGGGGGGGGTGTTTTCTTCTTGCTACCTGAAATATACCCTTCAGTGAAGGGTAGCATCCCTGAGTCTTTCATGGCAATTGACAGGGAAACAAAACAAAAAAGTTACAGGAATAAATATATTTCCCACTGAAACCAAAGGAAACGAAGAATGGACCCCAGGAACACACATGGTGCACACACTCTCAGATGATGCAATGACATCACTTCCGGAAATTACATCATCATGCAAGTGCCAGGAGCACACAGGAGCTTTGCATGCGCATAAAAATACACACGTGGAAGGCACAAGGTAAATGCTAGGTCTCTCCCCCTCCCTGCCACGTGGGTACAGGGACTTGGCAACCCTAGTTGTATGCAAGTTACCTTTAACAGTTATTCAGGGCTTTTTTTCTGGGAAAAGAGGTGGTGGAACTCAGTGGGTTGCAAGCACAAGGGGCAACTCTTGGCGGGAGGTGGTGCCCCTGGTACCACATGAGTGAGTGCAAAGTGCGCGAACGTTCCCAAACTGCACAATGGCGTCACTTTGGGTCAGCTGGAACAAGGGGAGAGTTTTTTAAAGTTTAAATTGCCCTCAGTGAAAATGGTCACATGGCTGGTGGCCCCGGCCCCTGATCTCCAGACAGAGGGGAGTTGCCCTCCATGCTGTGCCACAGAGGGCAATCTCAACTCCCCTCTGTCTGGAGATCAGGGGGTGGGGCCATCAGCCATGTGACCATTTTCAAGAGGTGCCAGAACTGCGTTCCACCACGTTCCAGCTGGGAAAAAAGCCCTGCAGTTATTACATCTGTTTTGATTCTCTCTTTGCTTCCCTGGCTTTCAGTGGGAAATACCTTTCTGCCTCTAAGTTTGTGTGGTACATCCTGTTATGTATTGAGCTAGCTTCAGTCAAAGTTGGGCTCCTCAGGTCTGCAGTCGTATTGGTTAATAGCGTTAGTAGCAGCCAATCTGTCCTATTGAACAAGGACCAATTGCTGCCAGGTAAATATGTTATGTTGTATACAGTGGATGCAAATGCAGGTTTCTAGGAGGATGTGTTCCTATTGGTTGTTGCTGAAATGGGAGGTGTGTTATCATGTGTATATATCTAGCTCCATCGAGAGCATGTTGCTATGTTGTTACTAACCTGCAATAAAGATGTCCTAATGAGCTGAAATCACTGCCTTGCTGAAATCACTATGGGATGAAATAACATTGGCGATGAAGATGGGATTTCAGGCAGGTATGCAGCCCCACAGCCAGAGTGCTAAGAGCAGAATCACTTCAGGTGGGTAGGCAGCCCTGTACCACAGAGCTGAAGCTCGCACCAGTGAGGAATTGTCGCCTCAACCAGCCAGCACTCCCTCTCTCCAGAACACATGCGTTATGGCTGCCACTGGCCAGTTCTAACTGTTCAATTCAACCTCCGAAGACTGGGAGTCCTATATAACGAGGTTCAAGTTTTACCTTGAAGCGAACAAGCTTGAGGATGTGGAGCTACAGAAAGCTACATTATTCAGCGTCTGTGGATGATCCACGTTTGATATTGCCCGGGCACTTGTGGCGCCAGCACAGCTTCAGGCAACTGCATTCAGCGTGATTAAAAAGAAGCTCCGAGACCACCTCTTCCATCCTGTTAGGAATTGTACCCTCCATTGAAGAGATGCTCGAGGCTCAATTTCAGGCACATAGAAGAAAGCAAGCCCATTTTAGAGCCAATTAAAGTACTTGCAGAGTGGGCACAAGAAGCTGTGAATTGACATATGAATTTTTCTTCTTCCACAAGCATGGCAAGCAAGGAGGATGCAAGGAGTTGTAAACAAAATGGAGGACACAGGCCAGGAGAGAGGCATTCTGTTCTGACACCACCTTGCCTCACTGTGCTCTGCTGATTTCAGCAGTATTGGAGCCTGTCTAGAAGAAACACATTCAAATACTAGAGTGAGGCAAGGGAAGGCCCAGGGCACAGCACAGGTTTGTTTGGCAACTTGTCCCTTGCCTGTCAACCCGTGACTTAGCTACAATGATCCAAGCAATGGTAATCTCTAGGCTAGATTATTGTAACTCGCTCTACACGGGGCTGCCCTTGAGCCTGATCTGGAGATTACAGCTGGTACAAAATGCAGCACCGCGTGTTATTACGAGAGTGCCAAATAAAGCGCATATAACACCATTCTTACGCAAGCTGCATTGGTTGCCAGTGGAGTACTGGATCAGATCCAAGGTTCTGGTATTGACCTATAAGGCCCTGTGTGGACTGGGACCAGTGTATCTACGGGACCGTCTCTCTCCATATATTCCCCAGAGGACACTCTGATCAGGGGACAAACAGCTGTTGGTGGTCTCTGCCCCAAGGAGGCCCGCCTAGCCTCGACTAGAGCTAGGGCCTTTTCGGTCCTGGCTCCCACCTGGTGGAACACTCTGTCTGCTGAAATCAGGTCCTGGCAGGACCTACTATCCTTCCACCGGGCCTGCAAGGCAGAGTTGTTCCGCCAGGCTTATGGCTGAGGCTGCACCTCCGCCGGCCTGGAAAAAAGGGGTATATAAAACCCTCCCTGTGAAGGCTGTCCACCATCTTGTTTTAAATATGTTGTTTTTCATGAACATGAATTTTTAATTGTATTTTAATTATATTTTTAATATGTTGTTATCCGCCCTGAGCCCGCTTGTGGGGAGGGTGGAATACAAATTTGAAATAAAATAAATAAATAAATAAATAAATAAATAGAAATTGAACTCCCTGCTTTCTTTTTTCCTACCACGGCTTACAAGCAGTTTAGGGACAGGGAAATGTATTGGGAGGGGAAAACACAGTTGCTTAAATGAAGTTAAAGATGCTGAGAGATCCTGTACTAGTAGTTCCCTCTCACACAGAAATATGGCATGTTCTTTCATCAGCTCTGTGCCTTGGTTAGGTGTGAGTCTTTGTACCTCTGGGGGAAAGCCTTAACCTTTGACCCTGTCCCCCATGCTCCAGTCTGTAAAACAGGTCAGCTTCAGCTATCATGTGTGTGTGTTTGTGGGTTCCTGAAAGCTGGCATGGCTTAGTGGATAGAGTGTGGGACTAGAATCCTGGGAGACCTGAGATCAAACCCTCACTTCTACCATGGAAGCTTGTGGGGCAACCTCAAACCCCTCACAAACTCTTCAGCCTGGCCTACCTGGGTTAGTAGAAAGGCTGACTAGTGATGTGAGATCTCCCCTGTCCTGGATGGGGTTATATGCTCCTTGAAATCCAGAATCACAGTTTAGGAGCACTGCTAGACGCAGCGGTCATCTTAGAAAGTGAGGTGGCTGTGACAGCTCTGAGTGCGTTTACCCAACTGTGCCCATTCCTGGTTCAGTCAGATCTAGCTACAGTGAGTCATGCCTTACTTACATCTCCACTGGACTACTGCAACATACTCTACTTGGGGCTATCCTTGAAGAGTGTTTGGAGGCTGCAACTTGTGAAGAATACTGTTGTTAGACTGCTGGTCGGAGCCAGCTACTAGGAACACGTGGCCCCAATATTACAGTGGCTACCAATCTGTTCTCAATGTCAGTTCCTGGCAGGTAGATCCCTCAGCCCCTCTCCAGTGAACACAGATTGGTTCCAGTAGAAAAGCTTTTACTGGGATTCTTACAGTTCAGGTCTGAACTCCATCACGGAGCTTGGTAGAAGTGACAAGGCAAAGCAAAAAGTCTATGTTATACTTGATTTTCCTATGTTCCACCAGCTGTTAAGGTTTTGGCACGCAAGTCTACTTGGATCCTGTGAGAATCTTTTATAGTTATAGCTAAATAGTGAGTACACAATAATAGGTTCCCAGTGCCTGGGCAAAGTAGCAAAAGCTGGCATTTGGATACTCCAAGGTCGTTTCTAGCTAGGAGATGCATATTTCTGTGCGATAACATGGGAGGCCCATCCTGGGTCTGAAAAAGTACGAATTACAATATGGAAAGAGCACAGCTAAGGAGAGAATACATCAGGTTAGTATTAAAGCATTGCAACTTCAATATACTGTGGCATCAGTGACATAACAACCAAACAATCATGACATGGATGTACACAGACATGACACTCAAGCCCAACTCAAGGTGTTGGTTCTCTCCTTTAAAGCCCTACCTGGCTTGGAACCCAGATATCTGCAGAATGCTGTGGCCAGACTGCTGGTCTTCTCTCGTACATTCCAGTCTGGGAGTTAAGATCTCCGGGAGAGACCCTCCTGACTGCCCCATTAACCAAAGACCAACCAAGTTGGTGGGTACGAGAGAGAGAGCCTTCTCAGTGGCGTCCCCATGATTATGAAACAGTCTCTTGAGCGAAGTGCACTTCGCCCCTTACTCTCTATCTTCAGGAGACAGCTGAAGACCGTTTTATTTAGGATGGCTTTAGTCAGGGCTTTTTTTCAGCTGGAACGCGGGGGAACGGAGTTCCGGAACCTCTTGAAAATGGTCACATGGCAGGTGGCCCCGCCCCCTGATCTCCAGACAGAGGGGAGTTGAGATTGACCTCTACCTTTTGAAAATGGTCACATGGCTGGTGGCCCCACCCCCTGATCTCCAGACAGAGGGGAGTTGAGATTGCCCTCTACGAGGGCAATCTCAACTCCCCTCTGTCTGGAGATCAGGGGGCGGGGCCACTGGCCATGTGACCATTTTCTCCGCGGGCAACCCACTGAGTTCCACCGCCTCTTTTCCCAGAAAAAAAGCCCTGGCTTTAGTATAGCCACTTTTTAAGGTATTGGTGTTTTCTATTGTTTTGTATTGCAAGCCACCTTGAGTTCCTCTAAGATGGAAAGACAGTGAATACACATTTTAAATAAATAAAAATTTGCTACGACACTTCATAGCTTGAATAACATAACAGAAAAACTGAAGAGTTTAGGATTAGGATTTGTGGTAGCATTAAGTAGAAAACATAGTCTTAAAACCCCCTGAAGGCAGAGCAGTGACATGAAATAACTCGAGTTGTACTCAGATCGCAACTAACAAGCAGCACCCTGAAACCATAATCTTATTTGCTACTAGAAGGTTTCGGTAACATTGATACAGTATTTAGGTAACATTTTCTAATTCTTTGTGGTGAAAAATATTGTCTTTCCTGTCATCGCTTTAGTACAGCGAGCACCTAGTGACATAGGACCAAATCCACAATATTCAGTGATTCAGCTCTAGCTACTAAACACATCATATTAAATATTTGGCAAGTAAGGACACTGTATTTGTCATCAGGGGGATTTGGGGTAGGGTGTGTGTAATCCTTTTGAGAAAGAACCGAACCCAAGATGTTTGTTAACTCAAGGAATGTAGAATTGAGAAACACATTACTTTTTCTAACTCAGGTGTGCATGTTATCTGAGGCCCTTGCAGAAATCTGGGCAGCTTCCAGATTTTAAGACCCCTGGTCATAATAATTTTTTAAAGAAATTAAAAGGTAGCCATAACAAGGCTTTTTCAATGTTGGCCCCTTGTCCGTGGAATGTACTTTCTCTTGAGCCTTGCCTGTAGCCCCTCTTAGGCACCAGGCTAAAACATTCTTTTTTACCTAGACTTTTAATCTTTTGAATGGTTATGCAGACTGTTCTAGTCTATTCTATGATACTCTTTTAAAGCTGTTAAGTGTTTCCTCCTTTCCTTACACTCTAGTTAAGTTTTGAAAAAATGCAGTGTTACTAGTTAGTTCATTCTTAACTAATTTTATCTGCTGATGTTATCATCATATTTTACTTGTAAACAGCCTCAAGCAGGGGGAGTAGAAATGTTCTATAAAAATTATGACAAATGAAAAAATATTTATACTGTATCAGTGCTGATATTCTTCTGAATGAACAAGGACTTCTTTATCAGATATTTATTTATTTGCTTACTTATATCCTGCCTTATTTCCTTATACTCAAGGCACCTAACTGTGGAACTAAAAGTTGCAGGACACAAAACATGGAAGTCCATTAAGAAGTAAAATTAATGCACATTTTAAGAACACACACACGTAGTTCGCCCTTCTCCAAATGCCCTCCAAAATAGAACTGTCTGCCTAAAAGTAGTCAGGGAAGACGTCTTCCATGCCCAGAAGGCTAGACCTGCCACAGAGAATCCTTGTAGCTCTTGTCCTATAGACAGTCCCAAGACAGGACACTTCGAGAAGATGGGTGTCAGAGGAACATAAGTGGTAAATGGGAGTATACCGGGAGATCAGGAGATACAGTTCAATAAGTGTGAGGATCTGAGGTGTTTGACTTGTGAGTAAAATATGACTGAAAGTGTTGGAAGAGGAGGACTAATGCTGTCCCTTCCTCACTGTTTCAGAGGGGGACAAACCAGAAAGTTAGAAAGATAGAGAGGTCAGAGATCTGTTTACTCTCTACTCTTTACTACCCTGAACTCTCCTTTGTTGTGTAGATTGCTACTCTCAGGACTTCCTCCTCGTGATATCCTTCTTCTTCCTCTCTGTCACAATCCACTCCTCTTTCCTCTCCTCTCAATCTTGCACCATGGATGCAAGACCTGTCCTGCAATCCAGTGCCAGACTAAACAGATAGATAGGAATCTATATCTCTTTCCTATCCTCTTTCCTATGGAGTTCCTATAATAAAGAACTCTCATTTCTTTTTCTAATCCTATACCAAACCTCAGAGTGTAAGATTATTTTCTCTCTTTCTGTCAGTCTCTCTACATGTTGTGAATTACCTGGGGATGCTCATCAAGTGCAGGATTTTATGTGTGGCCCTCAATTTACATGCAGGCTGTTCTTTCTTGGTGCCTGGGAGCTCCCTCTGTGTGATTGTATTTTCAAGTGAGTCTGGCTCTGGTTTTGCTGTGAGGCTCCTTCGATTTGCCAGTATGCTGTAGGCTCCTTTGACTTGTCAGTTTGCATTTCTTTAAGGTGTGAGAAACTGTCAAGTTCTACATTTCAATGAAGGGATGTGGGAGGTGGTGAAACGGGGATACTTTTAGCAGTTGAGGAGGAACTGATATCGAATGCCTGAGTGTACTTACGGGGAGCAAACTGAAGTGTGACTGTGAGCCAAGCTACAAGGGATGAGTTATACTTGAACGGCAAGTGAACAGACTCATGTGTGTTCCTCCCTGTTCACCTGCCCTCCACTTGCGCTCCACATAATCATGTAGTGATCGAGTGAATGGCAAGTGAACAGGGAGGAATACACATGAGTCTGTTCACTTGCCGTTCAAGTGTCATTCATCACTTGTAGCTTGGCCCTAAGTGAGCAAGTACATGGAAAGTTGAAGGGGGTACCCATGAAATAAGGTTCACTTGAGCATCCCTACATACTTTGTAACGTGTCGAGAAACTGACACACGCTAGCCAGCAAAGCTCCTGTATCCATCACGCAAACTATGCAACTCTGCTACCCTCTTCATATTCTACGGAGGTCCATTTTTTAAACAGAAAGAAGTATCAGGATGTCTCCTGTCATATTTTGCAAGGCCTGGTTGTGTCTGTGTAACTCTGTAGGGATTGTTTGATTCTAGGTAACTCTGATGCTAGAAGTTGTTCTCTTCTTGGAATGTGGCAGCCTGCTCTTATTTCTTTTGCAGCTTGCAGTTTATTTTTCATCTGGGAGGCTGGAAAACTCTCATAAACTCACTGCTGTGTTTTGCTGTTCGCCTGTTAAACTTAGCTAACTGTTTCCTGGAGGGGGTGGGAAATTTGGGGCTGGGTTTATATTATCCTATATACATTATGTGCTTGTAGAAAAACGCCGTTCCTGGCAAAGAATGTAACAGTGAATGTACTAGTAGCTTATCAAATAAATACTTCTAACTCATGCAGTGAAGTTTCTGAAAGTTATTTGGCAGAACCTTACAAGAAGGTGCTCCTACAACAATACGGACCTAGTTATCCAAGAGCACTCTTGAGCCAGTTTGGTGCAGTGGTTAAGAGCGCGGGACTCTAATCTGGAGAGCCGGGTGTGATTCCCCACTCCTCCACTTGAAGCCAGCTGGGTGACCTTGGGCTAGTCACAGCTCTCTGGAGCTCTCAGCCCCACCCACCTCACAGGGTGTTTGTTGTGGGGATATTAATATACTTTGTAGACTGCTCTGAGTGGGTGTTAAGTTGACCGGAAGGGCGGCATATAAATCAAATGTTGTTGTTGTTGTTGTTGTTAACAATCCACCAAAGAAAATTTAGCCCCATCTAAGTCTGGTAGATCAAAACCCAGTCGCCCACTTCGCCTTCTCAACCAGCATTGCCTCCATCTTTCTGGATTAAACTTCATTTTATTTACACTCAGCCACGTGACCACAGCCTCAAGACACTGGCCCACGGCATTCAAAGCTGCTTCTAGAGGCTAGCATAATAATGACTAAAGATGAGAATCATTTGCATATGGATGATAACCCAAAGATTAAAGGGCATTTTTGTTCCTCTCCAAGCCTCAGGATTGTGGGAAGGGGGGGGGGGTGACTGGCCAATCAGAACTCTTCAAGACTGCTCATTGTACAACTGAGCGTTTCAATTGCCAAATGCCACCTGAAATTTAGGAGGGGTACAAACCCTGTGTGAGGATACAAACTCTGAGAATTTCATCCCCGGTGGACAGGCCCAGGAAAGGGTAATGTTAGAGGCAGAAATATGTTTCCTATTCAGTGGAAACCAGTATCAGATTGCTTTCCTCATTCAACAAACTTTCACTCTTTATTTTATTTTTAGATATTTATACCCCACTTTTCTCTTCATTGAGGACCCTAAGTTGCTAACAACACCATTCTCCCATCCTCCTTTTTATTCTAACACCAACCCTGTGAGGTAGGTTAGGCCGAGAGAAAGTGACTGGCTCAAGGTTAGAGATGGGCATGAACAGCAATACGAACCAAAAAAAGCCACAAACAGCCCCATCTGCTGTTCGCGAACAAGCAGTTGGTGAGGCCCCATTCTAAACGAACAGGTGGTTGTTGCAAGCCTCGTTCATTGCTGTTCGTCAAGCCAGGCAGTCTGGCACCTGCAATCAATTCCCTTGGCAATTTAGGCAGGGATTGTCCAAACTCTGTCTGAACTCCTGCTGTTGCCTTGGAAACCCCAATCTAAGCCCAATTTAGCTTGATAGGCAGGTCTTCCCTCCAAGTGTGGACTGGAGCCCCAAATTTGTTACAAGAGGAAAAGACCAGGGGGGAGGTGGCTTCCTAGCTCTAGCTTTCAGGGAGAGACAGCTGCTGTTAGAGAGAGAGGGTGAGTGCATTGGAGCTTGAATTTTCTTTTGTGCGTGGTGGGATAGGGATCTACCTCTTCAAGTTCCAGGGTTGCTGCCAGGCTCTGGGGCCAAGCTATTATTTATTATTGGTACCTTTCCTGCTGCCTGCTCAGGTAAGGTTTCTGGGAGTGGTGCGGTAGGGATCTTGATGGCTGGAGGAGAGCCTGCTGGCTCCCCTAAACGAATATGTTCATGACAGGATCCTGTTCGTCAGTGTTCAATGTTCATTGTTCGTGGATAGCAACAAACAACGAACACCATGTTCATTTTTATTTTTCTATTCATGCCCATGTCTACTCAAGGTCACCCTGTTAGCTTCATGACAGAGTGACAATTCAGACCTATGTCTCCCAGATCTTCATCCTGTGCTGTAACCATTAGATGACACTGTTGTAAAGAATCCAGTTCGAGATTTCAAAATGACTAATAATCCTCTTCCATATCTAGCTAGGGCAGTCCCTAACACCTCCAAGGAAGGGAGACAAACTCATAATTGCAGACTGTAAAAATCAAAATCCTTCTCGACCTCAAATCTGAGGCACAATGGATAGAGGGTGTGGTGGTTTTTAGGGCTGCTTTTTAGGAAACAAGGCTTAATCCTTTGTGGTGAAAATGAACACAAGGCTTGATATTGTGGGACAGAACACCAGAGCCACAACATCCAATGACAACATGATTAATCAGCACTGGCTTCTAAATATATCCAGTTCAGTATCTGGATAGTAGAAATGTGGTAGGGACAATATTTGTCATCAACAAAATCAAGGGGATTTTGATCAGGGTGTGTGTAATCTTTTTGAGAAAGGACTGAATGAAATATATTTACCAACCAAAGAAATGAACAAAGAATTAAAGCTAAAGGTGCAAGCACCGAGTCATTACTGACCCATGGGGGGACATCGCATCTAGGGCCGGCGCACCCATTGAGTCCAGGTAGGCGGTTGCCTCAGGGTGCGGGGCGCCGGAGGGGGCGCTGGAGGAGGTGCTGGGGGTGGGAGTGCGCGCAACAGATGTCCTCAAACAGGCTGTGTGTGCGCGTGCATGCGCGTGCACACACACCTGGCCGGTTGGCCGGCTGGCTGCGGGCACCGAAAAACTTGGCGCTGCTCCTGGTCGCATCACAACGTGTTCTTGGCAAACTTTTTACAGGGTGGTTTGCCATTGCCTTCCCCAGTCATCTACATTGCATAACACTTATTTTGTTTTACTTTAATATGTACACCTGAGCACAAAAGCCATGTAAGTAAACTGCGAATCATGAATGGATATGTAAAACACTGAATATGGAAGCAGGACAAGGCTTCATTAAGGCATTGATGGGCTCTGGGTGAACCAGAAAGTAACAGGCCAACTTTCTTCACTCGAAACAATTGGAAACACTTTTGTGTTGGGTGGGTGGGTAAGGACTCTTCCTTGCCCATCAGCTATAGATTCATTCAGGTCTTTTTTCCAGCTGGAATACAGTGGAACGGAGTTCCGGCACCTCTTAAAAATGGTCACATGGCTGGAGGCCCCACCCCCTGATCTTTAGACAGAGGGGAGTTTAGATTGCCCTCCGCGCCCCTGAGTGGTGTGGAGGGCAATCAAAACTCCCCTCTGTCTGGAGATCAGGGGGTGGGGCCACCAGCCATGTGACCATTTTCGCCGAGGGCAATTTAAACTTTTAAAAACTCCCCCCCCCCTTGTTCCAGCTGACCCAAAGCGACGTCATTGTGCGGTCTTGAGTTCCACCACCTCTTTTCCCAGAAAAAAAAAGCACTGGATTCATTTCTATGTAATTGCAAATTCTACAGAATTATGTGATCCTTTCCCTGCTCCAGCAGAATAATCTAATGAATTACAATATCCCAAATGTTTAGCTGTTTTCTCACAATGGCTGATTTCACACACGTTGGATAATGCACTTTCAATGCACTTTAGCAATCATTTAGAAGTGGATTTTTTGTTTCACACATGAAAAATTCAGTTCCAAATGATCTCTAAAGAGGATTGTAAGTGCATTATCCAACGTGTGCGGAATCAGCCAATGCCTAAACTCTTGACAGCTGATGTTTCTGGACCTGGCAATTGGCTAGAGAGTGTAATTATCTGAAAACACCACAATCTTTTGGCCATACAGACACATAAAGTCACCTTATACCATCAGAATATTGCCTCATTGACTTCTTTTGTTCCAAGAACCAGTTTGATGTAGTGGTTAAGAGCAGCAGGACTCTAATCTGGAGACCCAGGTTTGATTCCCCACTCCTCTGCTTGAAGCCAGCTGGGTGACCTTGGGTTAGTCACAGCTTCTCAGAGCTCTCTCAGCACCCCCCGCCCATATCACAGGGTGATTGTTGTGGGGATAATAATAACACACTTTGTAAACTGCTTTGAGTGTGGCATTAAGTTATCTTGAAGGGCAGTGTATAAACTCAATGTTGTTCTTACTGTTATCATCATTATTATCCAGTCTGTGATAGAGCTCTGTTTTACTGATAAGGTAGCTTATTATTTTAATTTGCTGAAGTCTGGAATGGGTGAGGCAGTAATAAAGGCAACTATCTCCATATATGTCCGAAGTGTCTTCCTTCATCATTAAAGAAATGTAATAGTTTCACAGTTAAAAGGGGAAAGGAGGGTTTCAGGCAGATGGGATAGCCACATTCTTTTCTGCTCGATTGGAACATGGCTTCATTTTTTTCCTTCTTCCCTCCATCATTCCTTAACAGGTAACCCTGGAGGGGAGGGAAGGCCACAAAATGTGTATGTGTTTGTTACCAAGCTGGAACCACTGCTGAAGAAGCCCACTGCCTTCCATCCAAGGCAAAGGTTGAATAAAATGTCAAAAGGTTCCAAATCAAGCACCCTCCTTTTATGGAAGCAAATGAACAGACATACGAAGAGCCCTGGGCCGATTCCAGACGACTAACCTGAAGGCGCTGCATGCCGCCATGTTCCGGATCGCGATGGGGAAAACGCGAAATACGCCCTGCTGGATCCGGCTGATGGTCCATCTAGTCCATCACCCTGTCAACACTAACTATGGAAGGCCAACAACAGGGCATAGGGGCTGAGGCCTTCCCCTGATATTCCCTCTTGACACTGTTATTCAGAGGTCGACTGCTACTGTCACCACGGCTAGTAGCCACCGATAGACCAATCCTCCATGAATCTATCGAATCCCCTTTTAAAACTATTTGTGCCTGTGGCCATCCCTACACCCTCTGGCAGTAAATTCCATATCTTAATCAGTTGTGTAAATAAGAATTTCCTTTTGTTCATCCTGAAGACGGAGGTCCTGTACTTGAGTCACGGGTGTGTAGGTTCAGGACTCCAGCATCCGACCCTCGATGGGGCGTTACTTGTGCCAGTTCCAAAGGTCAGGAGTCTGGGGGTGATCCTAGATGCTTCCTTGAAAAGGAGGCTCAGGTCACAGTGGTTGCCAGGTCCTCTTTTTTCCATCTTTGACCGACCAGGCAGCTTGTCCCTTACCTTTTGGTCCACAATTTAACTACAGTGATCCAGGCAACGGTCACCTCTAGGCTGGATTACTGTAACACGCTCTATGTGGGGCTTCCCTTGAGCCTAATCCGGAGATCACAGCTGGTCCAAAATGCAATGGCGCATGTTATCACTGGAGTGTCAAGTAGTACACATATAACACGGGTATGGCACCAGCTGCATTGGCTGCCAGTGGAGTACCGAATCAGATTCAAGGGTTTGGTATTAACCTATACATCCCTATGCAGACTGGGACCAGTGTATCTGCGGGACTGCCTCTCCCCATATGTGCCCCAGAGGGCGCTCTGATCAGGAGAGAAGCAACTATTGGTGGTCCCTGATTCCAGGGAGGCCCACCTAGCCTCGACCAGAGCCAGGGCCTTTTCAGTTCTGGCTCCAACCTGGTGGAACTCTCTGTGTAATGAGACCAGGGCCTGGCAAGATCTACTGCCTTTCCGTTGGGCCAGTAAGACAGAGATGTTCTGCAAGGTATATGGTTGGGGCAAGCCTAGGCCTCCACCGGCCAGGATAGAGGAGGAGAAGGGAAGATCGGGTCCCACCCTATCAGCGGCAACCACCATCCAGCTTTTTAAAGTGGTAGATTGATTGCCTCCAATTAGCTGATTGCTGCTATCTTGTATATTTTTAAAGTTGTATGGCATTGCTATGCTGTCTGTCTGCTGATTTTAAACTGTTTTAAGATGTACGTTTTTATTATAAATGTTTTTTACCCGATGTAATCCGCCCTGGGCCTGCTTGTGCGGGGAGGGCGGAATAAAAGTAGAAGTAATACAAACATACATACGTGATCTGCTGCCCGTTAGCTTCGTTGAATGCCCTCAAAGTCTAATATGTTGAAAGAGGAGAAAAAGTTCTCTCTGTCCACTCTCTGCCCGAGAAAATTTAAAGCTCTAATTTCCGTTCTATTTTCAGGTCCATAAAAGTTTTGGATGAACATCAGTGGATTAAGGAAAGGAATGGACATTGATAGTTCTGTTTGATATTGCTTGTACTATTTATTGGATACATGACTATTTATTGGATGATTATTTATCACTATTTATTATAGGCACTAGAGCACTATGTCACTTTAACCATTTAAAAAGACAAAAAGTTACAGTTACATTGGATTGTAGTAGTTTATCATACCCTTGGGGAGTGGTATGCTCTCATTTTTGTTGTAGCTCTTACCAGGCGAGCCTCTTTTTCTGTTTGGACAGAAAGAGGACAAGAAGGATGGGACAAGAAACATACAGTGAAAGCTTTAAAAGTATGAAGATGTGTTGTGTTACATGCCGTAAAGTCGTCCCCGACCGATTGTGACCCTATGAATGAAAGACCTCCAAAATGTCCTAGAAGATATGGCAAACATTAATGGGATTTCTTTATGCTGCAAAGATTTCTGTTTCTCCCCCTGCCCCTGAATAGCTGTGCTGTGGAATATCTTTGAGAGAAAAGGGGTCTGGGATCACCCACCCCGACTGAGACAAGCTCAGCTCTTGTTTGGCTACTCAATAGAAGGCAAAACCTCAAAGGTCTACAGAAATAATATGTAAATTTTGTAAATTTTTATCAAGTTTTTTTTGTAATTTTTATAAAGTTCAGTGCATGATACAAAGTGCTAAAGTGCTGATAAATAATGCGTAATAAATATACCATTCAATAATTCGATAAATATCCAATAAATAATTCCATAAAGAGACATGCAATCCTGATTAAAAAGTCCAACTGGTTTAGTTTCTCCAATCAGATGTTGTTGTATTATGAATCATTTATCAGCACTTTAGCACTTTGTATCATGCACTGAACTTTATAAAAATTACAAAAAAACTTTATAAAAATTTACAAAATGTACGTATAATTATTTCTGTAGACCTTCGAGGTTTTTCCTTCTATTGTGTAGCATTTACTCAGAGGAGCCCCCTGTTGTTGAAGTGATAGGTATTGTTTGGCTACTGGCGTGGCAACACTACAATTTGCAATTACCCAAATGTTTCAAAATTAGTAATATTGAGGTCAATTGTGCATGTGCTTAGAAAAGATTAGGGCAATGTGTCCTAATCCCAGGCAATTTTTGTGGCATTTCCTACCTAATCCCAGCAGGTTTTAGAGCATATATAAATTGTTGTTAATTCAACACACTGCATTAATTCGAGAGAACTCAAAACTGCACTGTGAAAGAGAAGGTAAGGGAGAATGTCTTCATGGGGATGTTTACTATTTATTTTCTAATACAAAACTGGTCTCTGTTCGAATTTTCTCTGGTTTTACTAACAAAAACTAAAGTTTTATGGCACCTTAAACACTAACAAAATTCCATTCCAGTGCAAGCTTTCGTGGACAAGAGCTCACTTCTTCACATGCAGCTCCTTTTACGAATACGCATGATCAGTTACTGTCTGTGGAACAGATGTTTACAGACCCTCATTTTTTCCAGACTTTAAATTTCAAGATTCAGGCCTGATTTGGGGATAACAATTGTGTTGGTTGCCCTGTGCCAGGAGAGTGATAGGGGGCACATGTCCCTGTTGATTCTCCAGGACCTCTCAACAGCTCTCGATCCCATTGACCACGGTGTCCTTCTTGAGAGACAGGCAAGGCTGGGAGTAGGGGGCACCACTCTTACTTGACCAACCAATTCCAGAACTGGGTGCCGGGGGACAGCTGCTTAGCCCCTTGGCATTTTTTTTAATTTTTAAAATTAATTTTATTTATTGAAGAACAAAAAACCAGAAAGGGACTGTAAAGAGTACTGCCTTTGAATACAGTTTGGAAATGTCTATTGGTTCAAAGTGCAGTGGCCAGGCTACATTCAGGGGGTGGTTACAGGGATTGCAATGGCCAGGGCTTTTTTTCTGGGAAAAGAGGTGGTGGAACTCAGTGGTGATGTCGCTTTGGGTCAGCTGGAACAAGGGGGGAGTTTTTTAAAGTTTAAATCACCCTCGGTGAAAATGGTCACATGGCTGGTGACCCCGCCCCCTGATCTCCAGACAGAGGGCAATCTAAACTCCCCTCTGTCTGGAGATCAGGGGGCAGGGCCACTGGCCATGTGACCATTTTCAAGCGGTGCCAGAACTCCATTCCACCGCATTCCCACTGAAAAAAAGCCCTGGCAATGCTGCTAAAAGCTTTACTTTGGTTACCCATCTGTTCCTGGGCACAATTCCAAGTGCCGGTTCTTACCTTTGGGTCAGGGTACCTGAATGTCTCCTTCCATACTATCTAGTCCACCAGTTAACATCTGCCTCTCAAGACCCGCTGTCTGTGCCCCTGCCTTCAGAGATGAGATGGGTGGTGACTCTAGAGTCAGGGCATTTTCTGTGGTGGCACCTTGCCTTTGGAATGCACTCCCACTTTGCGGCTTGCCTGGCATCTACATTTCTTTCTTTTAGGCATCAGGCTAAAACACATTTTTTAATTCATGCTTTTTAAGTAGGGGTTTTATCTTATCAGCTTTTTAATGGTCATTCTCTGTTTTATGGATAGTTTTTATGTGGCTTATGTCCAATGGCTCATATTTTAATTTGGTTATTTAATTTTTTTTTAATTGTGATTTTTTTTAATTTAAATTTTAAATTGTAAGCCATTTTGTGCAGTACTCTGAAGGGTGGCATAAAAAATGTTCTAAATAAATAAACAATAGTCTCTTGGGTGGTCAACGAAGACCACTCCTCCCCTTTTCACTAGCAAAATATGAATGCACTCAACAACATAGTTGTAGTTCTGGTGGAGGATGCTGTGTACATTTATAGGCAAATTCCAATAATTAGTTCCATTTAGGTCATGATAAAAATAACCTGTTGTGAAAAAGGATTGTTTTTGCTCATTCTTTTTAGAGATTTATCAAGCAGAATGAAGACTCTACTTGTACTCGCCTGCATTTTGGCCTTCATTGTTCCTTTTCAGGTAGGCACCCGAGATTTCTGTTCAACACCCAAACATTTTTAACGGGAATTCTAAGCAGGTCTACTCTGAATCCCGCTCAGGTCCATTCAATGGGCTTACTCCCAGGAAAACACTGTAAATGGTACAACACTGTACCATTTACTGTAAATGGTACAACACTGTAAATGGTACAACAACAATAGACATTCTTAGAATTTGTATCCTTATTTGCAACACTCAAAGCACTTTGTATGCATTATCTCATTTTTCTTACAACAGCCCTGTAGGCTAGACTTGGCTAGGCTAGGATTAATGATGCTATATTGGGAATGGGCACTTAGGCAAAAAGATAGTGGCTGTTTAAAGCCCATGTAGGGGTTCATGGCAGAAATAAACCAGCGACTTCATGTTCATTAATCCACACTTGTGAGCAGGGGTCATTTCGAAGAAAAAGAGCTGGAGGAACTCATTAGCAAAACTCATTAGCGTATGCCATGCCTCTTGCCATCACTGGAAGTGTGTCATTAGTATAACTGATTTGCATGTGCCATACCCCCTGATGTCACCTATTCTGGCTGTTTTGGACCCAACCCTGGTCATTCAGGGCTGAAATTGGGCCCAAAATAGCAAAGAGAGGCTGAAAACGGCTGAAAAGGGGCCCAAAATGGTCAGGATCAGGCCGCTGATGAGTGGGAGAGTGATCCACCACCAGTCAGAGGCCCGATCTGGGCCATTTCAGCCCCAATCCAGGCTGAAACGGGCCCCAAATGGCCTAAAGTCAGGTGGGTGGGGCCAGCTGACATGTGACCTCTTTGGGGAACTGCCAGAACTGTGTTCCTGAGCGTTCCCCCTTGAAATGAGCCCTGCTTGTGAGGGAAAGTTAAATAGTGGTGTAAGTTTTGTAAACACATACACACAGGTATACAGTCTTAGATCTCCATCTGATGCAGTCCAGCAAAGCTGGAATTAAGATCTAGAGGCATTACCGTTATTGAACACCACACTTCTAGGAATATTTGGATAATTTAGCTGTCATTTCTAAGAATGTTATAGTAATCCAAGGGCCCCCAACCTGGAATCTGTGAGCACCTCTTGAATCCTGACACAGGGTGGGAGGTGCAACCACAAAATGGGTACCACAGAAGGTAGAGCCAACCAGTAAATGGCTGCCACATGGAGGCAAAGCCATACACACAGAAGAAGCTCAAGTGTCAGGGAAAAGTGTCAGAAAAGAGGAGTGAGAGAAGAATAAAACCAACACTGCTGTGACAGCTGCAGCTGAAATGCTGTTTCAGTCTCCCCAGCCAACCCGATCTCCAGCCCTGCTGGAACAAGAGCCCCCATGTGTCCCTACCCACTTTCTAAAAACACTTGATGAATGCCAGGAAAGATGTCAGCAGGCACCACATTGCAGACCCTTGTACTAGTCCCTGGCTGCGCTGTGACTCCCTAAACAAGAGAAAGCATGAATGTTTGCTTATGTCTTTGTAAATGTGTTAACCAGCCCCAAACCATCTTATATATATATAACATCACAGGTTTAATGGCAGACACCTTTACTTAAAGGATCTCACACCATGTGGTGGAGACCATAGTCTGCAGCCGTGGCGTGTCAAAGTTAGCTAGGGGAGATGAAGGCTGCCCAATTTCTGACTTGCAAAACCAGTCCAGAAACCCAGATATTATAGTCTGTCAGATGATGGGTAACACCTGTCCCACTTGTCGTGCCTGTCAGGTGGCAAATAAAAACAAAATCCCTCTTTCACCCAGGCCAAACATAATCGAGCAGACGTGTTGGCACAATGGGCTAGACAGGTGCCTGAGACACCATCCCTTTTCTCTTTATTTATTTACTTTATTCCCACTCTGCCCTTCTGCAGAGAATTCTGGGTGACCCAAATTAAGAAAAAGGACTAAAACAACTATGAATGCACAAGATAAGAAACAAACGAACAAACAAAAAATCCAAACAAATGAAGCGAATAACGCCCCCCCCCCAACAAAATTCTAAAAACAGATCAGCATAAAAGCAATAAGAAGAGTAAAACAATACAGAGCTGGGAGCAGGCATCTTCGAACGTCTCCAGAATAAAAGTGTCTTTATCAGCTCTCAGAAGGCCAACAGTGAGGGGCTCGGTCATGGTTTGGGGGGGGGGTCAAAGAATTCCAGAGTCGGGGAGGGGAACCACTGAAATGCCCTCTTCTGCATGCCAGCTAACTTTACGTCACTTAACACAGGCACGGAGGGAAGCACTAGATCTAAAACTACTGGCAATCTGAGATGGACAATGCAATGGTGAACCCTCAGCTCTCCAGATCTAACCCTTTTAAGGCTTCTGGGTCACCTCCAGGGCATGGCCAAAGAAATGGGTACCCAGCGCAATTGACCTAAAGATAGGGAAATGAGATCTTTGCAGTGAGTCCCTGTTAGCTTTTTGGCTGTTACGTTCTGCACCAGGTGATCCCCAAACCATTGTAGAAGGTGCTGATGCTGAATGTTACTAGGGTATGGTTACTTTAGTCTAGATCAGTCATCACAGCTGGTGAAGCAGATTAAAATAGGGAAAAGGTTCTCTAGATCAGGTTATCTCTGTAAGCGGCATCTCAAGAAGCTGGGAAGAATACAAGAAAACCCTGAAACCATGAATGTATTATTTCAAGAAGAGTGAAACTCCATCTGCATCACCCTGTAAGCATATCATTTTTTTCACGCAATCAACAGTCGTACCATTTTGTCTAGATTAAGCTTCAATTTGTTTGCGCTCATCCACCCCTTCACCACTAATGGGTGCTGATATAAAGTCTATGTCTCTTCCCTATGCCAGGGAGATTATTAACATTGAATGGACTGCCGGGCTGGATACAGCTGGATGGGGCATATAGTATAGGCCTGGATAGCTATGGATCAGTGTTCTGAATTGGGATAAAGTATCTCTTTATATCTACAACCTAAATATGATCTCAGAAAGCAGGAAGTGTTGTAATTTTTTTTTTATTAAGAAAGGTAGAAGGTACAATACCATGAAATTTTCCCAAATGCAATCAATATTGAAAATGCAATAAATACAACATTCTAACAATAATTCATGAATGGACCATCTCATTTTTGTAAATATATATAAATCAGCAGTGGCAGCCAACTAGTTTCTCAAAGTCACCTTTTTAATGCTGCATTAAGTCAATTTCACAGCATATTGCGAAAACTAATTACGGAGCACAGAGTTGAAAACTGCACCAATTTCTCTCTCCCCTTCTCCCTTCGTCTTTCCTCCCAGGCTAGCAGAAGTGACAGCGATAGCAATGAAAGAAGGTATTTTGGCCGATACCATCGACCACCACCACGACTATATTATCCGTATTATCCATATTATCAAAATTCATATTATCAGTTCCCTTATCCACCAACAAATGTAGGGCCCATTGGATATCCTAGGCAACCTGGGTCACCTTATATATATGTGTACATGCTGCCACCACCACCACCTGCACAGGCTACTACAGCGGCACCAACAACCACTGCAGCAACTACTACTACATCCACAACAGCTGCTAAAACCACTGCGGCAACTACTGCTACATCCACAACAGCTGCTACAACTGAACAAAAGACACCTACCAACTGATCTACCATCTGGTAAGTGTCTGTTGAAATCTCAGCAGTAGAAATGATAGGATATTATTTGTCACCACTGCAACTGGAGACACCCCTGCCTTGAAGCAGGGTGAGGTGGACTGAGGTTTCCATTCAATGTGGCCTTCAAAGAAGGGTCCAAGCAGGGCCAATTCCACACGGCTTACCTAAAGCCGGGACGTTGCAAAACATGCCGGAAAAGACGCGGAAGATCACGTTTTCTTGAGCTAGTTTTGCGCGATATAGTGCAAAACTCGCGTGAGAAAATGCGATCTTCCACGTTTTTTCCGGCATGTTCTGCAACGTCCTGGCTTCAGGTAAGCCGTGCGGAATCAGCTCAGGTTTCCATTTATTTGTCTGAAAAATCAGGGGATGAAGTAGTATGGTACATATAGGTGGATTTAGAGTCAGATCTGACATGATTGTTCCTCAAGGGCACCTATATTTCTCATTCTGTGAATAAACTGACAATTGCCATAAATAATGGAATAGGTCAACAGGACTTCTGCTTGTGGGAATCTGACCTGAGCAGCTTAGAGCTGGTGACTAAAGTTGGCTTTGCTAGTTTGGGACTTGTGGAGTACAGTCTATACACAACAGACTGTAAACAACAAATGAACACAACTACCAGCAAACTCTGAGATATGAGGCAGAGAAAGAATACCCTCTCTCAAAGTAGTAATAACTAGCAGGTCCAAGGAGAAGTCTCGGAAGGCACAGATAACAGAGTTACCAAATTATGTTAAAATAAAATTGGGTAGTTGGCTCAGCTCTTTCTTCATGAGGGTTGCTGACCTGCTGAAATTGTGTCACAGAGGAATGCCGAGAGCTCCCAGATTCCATAAATGGGCCAATGCATTATGTATGCTTGCTCTATTAAATATACTTTTGAAAAGTGGTGTGTGTGGACCTGCGTTGCAAACAGAGTAGCATAGGTAAGCCAACACGGTAACACAGTAAGTCAAGAGAGCACATGCTCTTAATATGCCTGCCCAAGATCTCTCTCAGTCCATCAGTTGAAGCTCCTTTCTACATAAGTCCACCCTCAGCAGTCGCCAGAGAAAGGGCCTGTGACAGACAGGAATGGCTTCAGCTCCGACTCTCCTATGAAACAACCAATAAGAGTGGGCAGAATGTTGGGCCAGTGACAGTTGGAGTCTGTTGGGGAGTGAGAGGCTGAGAGAAGGACTTTGCTGAGACAAAGCAGCAGAGATATTTGCTGGCTGATTACAAACCTGTTCTGTTACATTGAAACATTCCCTGTTTAACCCCAGTGTATTTATGAGTTTAAAACCATTCACTCCTATGTTTCATCTTGTAAATAAAGGTTCAGTTTGTTTTGTTTAACCCTGGCTGGCTTGAAATCGTTCGCTGAGGGAAAATATCACACACAGAATACTCAAACGCTTTGGTCACATTAAATGGGCCAAGTTTAAGTAAATGGTGGTAGTGTATGTAAGGGAATGGGTTGACCCCCTGAACATGTTCCCGTATGCACTGGATCACTTCCTCATTGCACCAGGAATGATGTCATTCTCAGCGTGATGCAGAAGCACGGGGTCGTGCCAGAGGCTGATTGGGTAAAAATTGGCCACCAACACTAGATTTATGACATTCCTAATGTGATGTAGAAGTGATCTGGAGTGCACAAGAAAAGTTCTCCTGGTGCACCCCTCCTGCGGCCCCCCGTCCTCCAGTTTGAGACCTGGGGGATCTGGCAACCCTAGCAGAGGCGGCCTTGGCGGTGCCCCATCCAAGCACTAACCCTACTTACTTTCTAAGCTCTAACAAGATCAGGCTGTACCATGGTTCACATGTAGTTCAGTTGGTTGATTTTAAAATGCTATTTTGCAGGGATCATCTTCTAGAAAAAGAACTGGAGGAACTCGTTAGCATAACTCATTAGCATAACTCATTAGCATATGCCATGCCCCTTGACATCACTGGAAATGTGTCATTAGTATAACTGATTTGCATATGCCACACCCCCTGACATCACCTATCCTGGTTGTTTTGGACCCAATCCTGGCCATTCAGGGCCGAAATTGGGCCCAAAATAGCAAAAAGGGGCTGAAAATGGCTGAAAAGGGGCCCAAAATGGTTAGGATCGCGGAAAGTGATCCACCACCTGTCAAAGGCCCAATCCAGGCCATTTCGGCTCCAATTCAGGCCGAAACAGGCCCAAAATGGCTGAGAGTAAGGTGGCCAGGGCCACCTGTCATGTGACCTCTTTGGGGAACTGCTGGAGCTGCATTCCTATGTGTTCCCCCTTGAAATGAGCTCTGCTAGTTTGCTAGATTGTTGTTTGCTGCCTTGGGAGCCAATGGGTCAGGGACAGCATGCCAAATTTTAGAGTCTTTTTTTCTTTTTTGCCACATCAAAGACTTCTGGATCCAGAGGAGTTAGCCGTGTTAGTCTCTGGTAGCAAATCAAAAAGAGACCAGTAGCACCTTTAAGACTAACCAATTTTATTGCAGCATAAGCTTTCGAGAATCAAGTTCTCTTCGTCAGATGCATGATACAGAGACTGATGAAATACAGAAGAGGAGGGGGGAGAGGGGAGAGAAGGAGAGGAGGGACAAGATGCAATTAGGGGGGAGGCAACCAAAACATTCCTTTGCTAGTAAATGTAAACATCTCCTTTTGGTGTGTAGTCAGTTGGCCGTGTTAGTTTGCAGCAGTTCTTCTGGAGTGGTCTTGTAGAGGATCTTTTCTCTCCCACCAGTGAAATTTGCAAGGGCATCCCTGCAGGATTGCTTTTCCTTTTCCCAGTCCCAGACCACGTGCAATGCTCCCCCTCTGCTTCCTGCACCCCTCAACAACTGAATTTCACTGACTGTGATGGTTGCCTCATGGTAATGCTGCCTCTGCCCTTTGTAACATGAGAAAGAGAGCTGGACCACTGAATCACCGGCAATATTGAATGCAAATGAGTGGACTAATATTGAGACAAGAATTAATCCACTTCGGCATCATAGAGAGGTGATAGCCAGAAGTTAATGATAGCTCTCGTTTGTGGTTTCTTATCAGCAATTCATCCCTAGCTCAATCTTAGGTTCTTTCTACAGAAGACATCTTACATGGGAAGCTCAAGTGAAAGATCTTACGCTTGTTGTCCCATTGTGGCTACACATGCACTGCTAGGGAGACAAAGTACACTTGAATAGAAGACCATACAGAAAGTAAGTCATTGTTTAAGAATCTCTCTACACAACACATCTTACACAAGGATGCTCAAGTGAAGAGAGACGCCAAGTCAGCCGGGAAGTGTAGTTTAAAAAGACAGAGCAGAAGGCTCTGTCAATTTCACCTCTCTACAGAGCTGGCAAAGATCTCTCCTCAGAGGGTTTGTTAATTTCCTTTTTGCTTGACAGAGCCTTGAGGAGGCAAAGAGGAAATTAACAAACCCTGTGAGGAGCTGGCTCTGAGTCAGAGGTGAATTAAACTATGCTTCCCAACTAGCATTGCATCCCCCTACACTTGAGCGTTCTCATGTACAGACACTAAGAGCCAAACTACAAGTGATGCCTGACACTAGATGGACGCTTGTCAGCTTCCCTCAAGTTTTGGTGGGAAACGTAGGCGTCCTGGTCTTGCAGCTTGGCTCTCCGACTGCTGTCCAATGGACTTTTCAACTGTCACTTGTCCAACATTCTGCCAAGCTGCCTACATTTCCCATCAAAACTGGAGGGAAGCTGAGAAATGTCCAGTCTGTGTCATTTGTCACATGTAGTTTGGCTCTCTAAGAAGTCTTATGTAGAGAGACTCAGAGAGGGAAGAATACCCATACAGAGTCTGCCAGAGGTATGTACCGTTGTTGGAACCACATGAGACTGACCTAAGGGAAAGGAAGAAACTCTTTACAGGAATTCCACGCAATTGCCTGTTTGTTGGGCTCAAGGAAAGTAACAGTGGAAGGAAGAAAGGTGTTTGGGAATGACTTGGGGCTCTAATAGTGTCTTTTTAAAGAATACCAACAGCTCTCAGCTCTTTTGTCCACTGTAAAGGGTGGGGGGATGCTGAATTTATTGCCATGGCAACGTCTTTTGTCTTAGAGCCAAGCTACAAGTGATGCCTTACACAGGTTGGGCACTTGTCAGCTTCCCTCAAGTTTTGATGGGAAATGTAGGCGTCCTGGTTTTACAGCTTGGCTCTCCATTACAGCTGCAAGACCAAGACGCCTACATTTCCCATCAAAACTTGAGGGAAGCTGACAAGTGTCCAACCTGTGTCAAGCTACCTGTGTAGCTTGGCTCTGAGTCATTAACCTGTTCTTTTCTGTCGCATTAGGACTTGATGAGATGCTTTCCACAATCGGCCTTCATAAACTCGCTGCACTTTGCTCTATAAGGAGTAACCTGAACAACAGCGACTCAGATTTTCCTGCAACTTGATGGTCTTCCCTCCTGTTCTTTTTCAGCTTTGTAGTATCTTCCCTTGAATAAATATTTTCAGCATCTACCTCTGCAGTCTTTAAATCTTTTTTTTTCATGTGTGTGTGTGTTTGGGTGAGAGCATATGTGCAGCAAGAGAGAAGCTTCTTTTCCAGAGTTCTACTTTTGGAAATGAGGACAGGTAGCTTAACAGAAATTTGGGTCTTTGGGATCCGAGTTCGACCCTTTAATCATCACACTGTTCTGATTGTCAGCTCTGAAATTAAATGTTCATCTCAAAAGCTGAGCAAACCATATTCCATTAGGGCACTTATATTCTTATTCTTATATTATAGGACCAATGTGCTTCCTTCTTGCTTAATTCCACACTATTTCAGTCACAGGCCATGGACACAGGCTGGCTCATGTGATTTATTTTCTCTTCAGTGTTACCCGAGTCCAGGGGTGTGTGTCATGCCAGCACTGGAATTAACTTACCACATTGACTGTTCCCATATTAAAGTCAACCTCCCCCATCATTTAATATCGCAGGCCATTTTCACACTGCTTACCGGCCATGGAACATTGCGCCAAGCTCCCGGGACGACAGCGTCTTCCTGGTGTGATTGCCGTTCTCGCGTGAAATCGCACCAGGAAGATGCTGTCATTCCAGGAGCTTGACATGATGTTTCGTGGGCGGTAAGCATGTGAAAACGGCCCTAGTTTCTGAAGCCCTGATGCCCTTGCACCTGTGCCCTTGTATTATAGGACCCTTGCACCTGTGTTCATACATTCATACATATGTCTAGTTTCTAGAAGGGGTGAGTAGCTAAAAATTGACAGATCAAAGGCTGGACTCCTGCAATGCAATAGTGGAACAGACGTTTGACTTAATGCAGTTCCATTTGTGTAAGATATTGAGTTCAAGTGCTGTTTTTTCCCATTTCTGATCAACTTTGCTATATACAAAAGGCAAAAGGCTATTGGATGCACATTTAATTTGGATGGGCACAGGGGTCATTTTGTAGAAAAAGAGCTGGAGAAACTCATTAGCATAACTCATTAGCATGACTCATTAGCATATACCATGCCCCTTGCCATCGCCAGAAGTGTGTCATTGGCATAATTGATTTGCATATGCCATACCCCCTGACATTACCTATTCTGGCTGTTTTGGACCCAAGCCTGGCCATTCAGGGCTGAAATTGGGCCCAAAATGGTCAGGATTGGGCCACTGATGAGCGGGAGAGTGATCCGCCACCCATCAGAGGCCCGATCTGGGCTGTTTTGGCTGAAACGGGCCGCAAATGGCCAAGAGTCAGGTGGGCAGGGCCACCTGACGTGACCTCTTTGGGGAACTGCCGAAACTGCGTTCCTGTGCATTCCCCCTCAAAATGAGCCCTGGATGGGCAGTATAATTTTCATTGAAGTAGATTATTATTGAGGGTGGGAATTGATGAGATAAACCTTGCACAAGCACAAGATGGCATATGGACAAGCTGATTTAGTGCAAGGGGGTATTTGCAATGCCTTTTGTGTGTTCTGTTCTTGTGCAAAAGCAGAACTGGGCCCAACCCGAAGATTTCACATGAACAATTGCCACTGACAAATATCAGAAACGTTCCAAATATAAACAAAGTGATTTTTGATATTCAAGAGCAGGTGGAAGCTGACCTGATGATTATTCTGGGGCCTCGCTGTTGGGTTTTGATTTCCCAGAAAACAAAGGAGATATAATTCAGCATCAAGAAATAGCTCTGTAACATGAATGTTACAGGAACAGGCTCATCTTGAGAGATATTTTTTGTGGTCAGCATTTCCAGTTTCTGGCAGTCATTATGTTTCCTCCTTAGCTTTGGGAGGAATTTTTGTTTCTATATTAGCACATGCAATCTGCTTGAGCTGTTCCATTGTCAAATGCAGTGTGTCTTCTAGGCAAGCTGGAGAAAGTCTTTGCTTGCACATGCTGTATGGCAGGTCACAGGGACAGATACACGAGCAAAGGCTATGGGTCCTATGTATTGTCAAAGGCTTTCACGACCGGAGAACGATGGTTGTTCTGGGTTTTCCGGGCTGTATTGCCGTGGTCTTGGCATTGTAGTTCCTGACGTTTTGCCAGCAGCTGTGGCTGGCATCTTCAGAGGTGTAGCACCAAAAGACAGAGATCTCTCAGTGTCACAGTGTGGAAAAGATGTTGGCAGGTCATTTATCTCTACTCAGGAGGGGTGGGGTTGAGCTGAGTCATCCTGTAAGAGTTTCCCAGGGTGTGGAATGCTAATGGCAGGAGGCTTCACGGTATCCTGAGGAGATTCTTTTGCATATGGATTGGTACTTGATGTGCTAATCTTCTCTGCAGGGCTATTGTCGGGGATAGAATGTTTTGTTAGCCTGGTGTTTTTCAGAACTGTTCATTCTTAAGGTTTCTTCTTTCCTGTTGAAGTTTTGCTTATGCTTGTGAATTTCAATGGCTTCCCTGTGCAGTCTGACAAAATAGTTGGAAGTGTTGTCCAGTATTTTGGTGTCCTGGAATATGATACTGTGCCCTGTTTGAGTTAGGCTATGTTCAGCCACTGTTGATTTTTCCGGTTGTCCAAGTGTTGTATTCCTGTATAGATGAGACCAGCCTATTTTTCTATCCTGGAATCCATTTTAAGTATGGAAAGTACCATACTATTTTACTTGACGCACACGGCTATGCTCATTTGGGACGAATTCCAAAGTGACGTATTCTGAACGGGAAAGGACAAAATGTTTGCTTTTGCTGTTTGCATTAGCCAGTGTACAGAAGCAAAAATCGATAGCAGGTCAGTATCTTGTCAGTCGGCCAGAACCTGATCATGCTCAGTGTCACAGAAACCTAGCAGAAAAGGAGGGGCTGACAGACCAAAAACCCAGAGGCTTATTTCAAACGGGTAGCTTTTTTCCTCTTTTAAGATTCAAAAAAACACAGTAATTCATACATTTATTCTTATGCCCAAAGAAGGAAGACACTATGCACACACTAACAATCATGAGAACACAATTAAAGAAAGGAACATGAGGAAAATCCACAGCAAGGGAGATTCTTTTAAAGAGCTTTTGGTTTTAGGAAAAGAATCACTGACTGACCGATTTCAGACTTAGCTCAAACCATTCAGAGACACTCAGAGACACTGTCTTGGCTGTAACATCACGCTGACACTAATCACATGATTGCATTACTGGAAACATACACACATGCATGCATATATCCATATATTCACAGCTCAATCAATCTCTACATGAAATAATTCAGCAATCACTATGCATATATCAATCACATAGGCCTCAATCATAAGGAACCAAAGATATACTGAACCAAACAAAATGGAGTCTAAATGAACTTTGAATGGAAACGTAGCAATAAGTTAAGATCCAGGGGATTTTCGCTGATACATGATATTCATATGAGTAATGATAGCAAATACTAAGGCATCAGAGTGACCTGACCGTTTTGCAGATATCACGATTTCAGCGCAAAATCTGCAAATGCTGCAATTTTTAGGTGATTTCCAATGCCAGGAATGACTCTGAAGAATCTCACTGGTGAATTTGAATGGGTTGATGTGAGCCAAAACTGTATAAAAATGAGCAAGAAAATCATGGAGTCTAAGAAGCTGGGAGGAGAGAAAGGAAGGAATACCTCCTTGCTGTCTCTCTCCTGTTCCTCTCAGGTTGGCCAGATGCTCACCCATTCTTTCCATCAACGAGAATCTCTGGGGCATCTCCAGGATTGGTAAAATGATTCACTATGTCTTGTTCTTGCTGTATTGTTGATCAAGCTATTGCAATGCTAAGACCATGCTGTACCATGATACTTAGAGTCTATGTAACCTATGCAGAATGATTCAAATAAAACTTACTGAAATTTATGTCCAGGCCTGTGTTGTATCCTTGCTCTCTTCTCATTTGGGAAACTCTGATTCAGTTGGAGATATGTTAAAGATCCCCCCCCCCCTTTCGCATGGTAAACTGTTGGCTAAAAGGGCAAAGCTAACAGAATTGGTGGAGAAAGCGTGCATATCTTTGAACTGACAGAGCAACCCAGGGGAAAAGAGAGCAAACAATTGTGTAACGGGGAAAATTTAACCATTAAAGCAACATGGGGAATAAGACATCCGTTGAACCAGAGTCACGGAAAGCTAAAGTGTCTATCTGGAGAAGGAAGAAAGACAGGAATATAAAAGATCCGCTGCAGAAATGGGTAGAGAAAAAAGGAAAGTTGACGTTCTGAAACCCGAAATGTTCCAGGGAGATAATCCTTTGGACGCTGCAAGCTTAACCTTTAAAGAACTGAAAAGCTTGACCAAAAGCAAAAAGCAGTTAGATAAATTTGGAGTATGGACACTGTGGTTAACTCTTCAAGAGCAAAACAATAAACTTCAGGAGTGTAAAACTAAAATAGATGATCAAGAGAATCAAATTGAGGATTTGAAAGACAAACAGGATTTAAGCAAAGCCCAATATCTTGATAGAGTGGCTCAAAATTTACAGAACTCCGCAGCCTTAAGGCAAAAGGAGACAGACTGCCAAATCTGGAAGAAAATGGCAGAACAAGCGGAAAAACGAGTATCTGCCTTAACAAATAAAATAGCAGAAACTCAAGCAGCAATTCGTGTGATCACAGGACACAAGCCACCTATGGAAGGACAGGAGCATAAGAAGTGCCGGGAACGTATGCAGAAACTGAAAAATGCTTTAGCTGCAAAAAGGGGATTGATTTCTGCAGTTGTAGAAGGGTTTGATTCATTCCCTGAATGTGACCCGAATCATGTAGATTGTGAGGAAGAAGTCCGGGAAGTAGTCCAAAGTATTTGTGATGAAAACACACAAGCAGTGCTAGAAGAGATGGGAGAAGATGGTGATGCTGAAGTTCCATACCCAGTAGAGCCTGTAATCAGAAGATCAGTCCGCACACGGCGGAATGGTGGCCAAGCCACATTTGATCAAATAGACGAGGTAGCCCCAATGAAATTTAATGAATTACAAGCAGCAGCAAAGACGTTTGGCCCTTTAAATGCTGAAACAGTTTTGCCATGGCTTTTTGAGGCCAATCGTCACCCAGAGTTTGCCCTAGAGGACATAAAACGAATTGCTAGACAGTCCTCAGACCCGGAGACTTGGGCAACTATTGATCTTCATGCAACTAATGGAGTTCAAAGTTTTGGAGGATTTCTTGCCAGCTGTGTAAAAGCATTAATGCCTGGCAGAAGCATTTCAAAGGCATATTACCAGGAGGAACAAAAACCAGATGAATCACCCGAGATATACATTCAACGTAAGGAAATTTTGGGAATTGCTAGTGACCTAGTCCGCTTACCCCAAGGTCAAGCCGACTTTAATACGGTCAAATTTAAACGGGAATTGGTAGATGGCTTGAATGTTCAAACAAAAATGATTCTAGGACCAATTGTTGTTGGACCCATGACTTATCCAGAGCTCCTGGAAAGGATCAAAAATGCAGGAAACTTGTTTAGGGAAAGCAGAAAGGCAGAAAGCAAAAAAGGAAAAGACAAACATGGGGTCTTGTATAATGTAACTTTCTCTAACAATGGACCTTGGAACCGTGCACCAGACACACAACAACGTAATTTCAGGACTAGTCCACCTCGAAACAATTACACGAACACATCAGGAAGTAACTTCAAACCTAACACCGCATGGGTTAGTTCTAGAGGGGGAAGAAATACACCACCTAGGAGATACCAAGAGGATTCAGGGGTGCAAAATTGGGAATGCCCTCCAAGACCACCTAGACGGGATTGGAATGAAGGAATTAGATCTGGGATATGGGAAAAATTGATGGAAGCTGGAGAACCGAGAGAGAAATGGGACAGGAAACCCACTACTGAACTGATTAAAGGTTTGGCTGAAATAATAAAACAGCAAGAGGATGCAGCTTGTGCATTGGCACAAAACCAGGCAGCACCGCAAGCATGTGCAACAGTTCTGAAAGGTAAGAGTCCTCTTTCTTCTATGCCTGGGCAGGGCGAAGCCAGAGGAAACTCTGGTGGAGGTCCGTAGCGGTCCTGACGTGCAAATCGGTCACCCGACCTGGGTATAGGGGCGAAAGACTAATCGAACCATCTAGTAGCTCAAGTCTGCAGTGTCTTTCATGTTCTTTTATTCTTGTCTGGATGCTACGCTTTGTGGTCCCGATGTAAACTTGTCCACAGCTGCAGGGTATACGGTATACTCCTGCAGAGGTGAGGGGGTCTCTACTGTCTTTTACTGATCGTAGCATCTGTTGTATTTTTCGGGTGGGTCTGAATACTGCTTGAAGGTTATGCTTTTTCATAAGCTTTCCCATCTGATCAGTAATTCCTTTGATATATGGCAAAAACACTTTTCCTGTAGGAGACTGTTTTTCCTTGGTTGTTTGATTCATCCTGGGTTTGATTGCTCTTCGGATTTCATTTCTGGAGTAGCCATTTGCCTGAAGTGCATGGTTTAGATGATTAATTTCCTCATTGAGAAAGTGCGGCTCACATATCCGTCTTGCACGATCCACTAATGTTTTCATTATGCCTCTTTTCTGTCGGGGGTGGTGATTGGAGTTTTTGTGTAAGGTCCGCGGAGGAGCAGCAAAACAACCAGCTTTTCATGAAGAGAAGGAGCCCAGTGGAGTGGGGTATGTGTGAGTAGGTACCAAGACACAGAGAGAGAGAGAGAGAGAGAGAGAGAGAGAGAGAGAGAGAGAGAGAGAGAGAGAGAGAGAGCATGGGGCTGGACAGCCCAGTTATAGGTCGAAATGTGCCCAGAAGCGAAACTGACATCTTGCTTCCAAAAACAATACTTTAATGGCTTGTCTGGAGGTACAACAATAAATGGGGAAAGGTGTGACGTGACTATCTTAGGGTGGACTATAGATAAAAATATAGCTTGATGACCTAGTAAGTGTTGGACAGGAAGGTTATCAGGTTCACTTAATAGCTTTTTTAGGTAAGTGGGAGAGGAAAAGTCTTGATGAGATTAGATAGGGAGGTATCTCTCAGGAAACCTTGTTATCTCTGCTGCTCTCCAGGACGTGGGGGCTGTTCAGTCAGTCATCCCCTATGACTCATGGCTTGGTATATTTCCAGTCTCCAATCTCCAGGCTGCATCCCTTCTACCTGGGGCCAGGCAGTGTCTGGGACTTCTGGCAAGGGGTTTATGATATTCCATATCCATAAACAGTCCTTTTAGCACGAGGAGGGTTCTGACTGCTAACACCAAGGCCCTTTTCACACTGCTTACCTGCTTCCAGAACGTTGCAAAACATTGTGCAAAACCCACGGAAGATAGCATCTTCTTGCGAGTGTTTTGCGCGATGTCGCACAAAACTCTCGCAAGAAGATGCCATATTCCGCATTTTTTGCGCAATGTTTCGCAGTGTTCCGGGAGCAGGTAAGTAGTGTGAAAAGGGCCCATGGCATTTCAATCTGGGTTTCCCAGATCCTAGTCTGACACCATTATACCACAAGAGCTCTCATAGTCTTTCTAATAGCAATTAAAGAATTCTGGAAGGCCGTTTGCAATTGATTTCTCAACTCGACTTTGTGTAAGTCATGATTTTATCTATAGATTTTTTTTAATGGTTTCTCTTTTTTTATACTATTGTAAGCACACCTTGAACATTTTTTATGTAAAGGTGGAACCTAAATATGCTAAATAAATGGATAAATATTCAGATGTTTAATAAAGCAGTTTTAGATGCTGACTTACAGCACGATCCACAAGTTTTCAGTAATTACCATCATAGTTAGGTCTACTGAGAAGTAAGCGTCACTTTATTCAATGTTTCTTACTAACGTGTTTAGAATTAGAGCCGATATAACAGAACCCTACGGCGATTCTTCTCCCACTTTATACTAGGGCCATTTCTACACTATTCGCCTTCATCCGGAATGCTATGGAACATCGCAAAAAAAAATGCGGAAGATAGCGTCTTCTCGCACAAAAGTCGCATGAGAAGACTGTCGTAGCCCAGTCTGAGAGTGAGGTCTCCTCTGGAGGAGAGGAGCCTCGTGTAGCCAGCCAGGACTCCTCAGGAGAAGAAGAGTTCTGTGTAGCCAGCCCTAGCCCTGACTCAGCAGAAGCCAGCAATCATGAGCAGCAGCTGCTGGCTGATCAAGGCTCACAGCTAGCAGCTGAGACACCCGCACCCTCTAGCCCCAATACCACAGGGGAAGCTCAGCCAGGAACTTCCACAGGGGAGGCTCAGTCAGGGACTGCCAGCACCACAGGGGAAGCCCAGCCAGGGGCTTCCACCCCCCCCCCCAGGCTCACCCACGCCTAGAGAGCGCCGCAGGCAGCGCCAGAGACTGGAACTGCAGGAGAGACGGCGCAGTGCTCGCCTCCTGAGCCAACGCCAGTTGCTGGAGAGTGATGATGAGTAGCATCAGGATGGAGCCCCAGCAGCTGGCTGAAAATCACGCCTGGCTATAAAAGCCAGTCAGGAGCAACTGCCAGGCGTGGAAGCAACGTGTCAACTACCTGCAACCACTCCCTGGTACTTTGTGTCTTGCTCTTGCCCGCACCTTGACTTGATATCCTCGTGCTCTGGACTGGGCTTGGCTTTTTGGATCCTGGAGGCAACCCTGGCATTAACCTTGTGCTCTGACTACGGACTGGACCTGACTTGTGACTTTTGAACACCCCTTGGCTTCGTGCTAGTACCTGGACTACCAGCTTGGGCGGGCCCAGCCCACGACAAAGACGCTACCTTCCGTGTTTTTTTCATGACATTCCGCAGTGTTCCGGATGAAGGTGAGTAGTGTGGAAACGGCCTAGGAGTTGCCTTCTCTTCTCTGGGGATAAGTTCCCCAACCCAGCAAAGAAAAATGATAACATGGGGGACTGAGGTGGAGGCAAGAACGTTTCCATTGCTTGATTTCTTCTTTATTTATCTGCAAATAAGCACTAGGCAATCAAGGAGCGTGACTGTATTGAGGAATATCTTTTGAAGAAAAGGGTTCCGTGCACTGATTCCTGCCCAATTCAGGCAGTCTCCAGTTGTAGCCATTTGTCTACTGTGGCAACACCCTAATTTGCAGTCACCTTAGCATTTCAAAATAGGTGATTTGGAGCACTATTGTGTGCATGCTTAGACAAGATTAGGACAAAACATTCTCAGCCTGGGAGTTTTTTGTGGCATTTCTTTCTAATCCCAGGAAGTTTCAGAACATATATAACCGTGGCTAACATCTCTTTTCATTAAGTCAAGAGAGAAGAGAATAGAGCATTGTGTAAACAAGGTAAGGAAGAATCTTAAGCATTTTGAAGTGCCATTGAGTTATATAGCTGTCTCTTTTTCACCCTGATTTTCTTTTTGGGTTTCCATCTTTCCTTTGTGTCCATACAGAGTCTTGGCAAAGGAAAAAATTAATCTTCTGCAGTAATAAGAGTTATTTTTTGAGAATCTACTTGCAGTTTTTAATGAACACAACCATGTAAAGCTATCTTACTCTGGTCAATACTTTTGTATTGTCATGTATTGTCTGTTGAGGGGAGCAATTTTCCAAGGTCCTTTCCGGGATCCTTTTAATTGGGTGCTGCTCTTGAATGATTCTCGGATCTTGTATCTTCAAAGGATATCACTACCTTGTGAGTTATACCACCTTCCTAACAGTGCAAGTTCAAGACAAAAGTGAAATTGCTTTGGAGCTCTTCCAACTCCCCCCCCCCCAGAAGATTATGTTGCTTAGTCTTTTGTTAATGTTTCTTCTGAATTGCAAATAATGATCTCCCAGGACGTTGATGGTAATATTGTTTGATCATTTAAGAGTGAAGAAAGAGTTCTTTGCCAGCTGTTATCAAACTCCCTCTTGTTATAAAGTTTGACCCTAATGCTATGGAATTTGAACGAGTGTCACACATCCAAATTTTCCAGGCCAACTTTCCTAGTACGTCTTTCTAGAATTTCTTATTTTTAAGATGGCCCTGCCTGAGATTTAATCCCTCGATTGTAGAAGCAAACAGCAAGTTAAACCAGGTCAAGGGGTTCCAGATAAGTGATAAGGTAGTAATTTATTCTGCAAAATACTTGCATTTCTGTTGGTGGACAGGGCAATACAGCTGACTGTGTGTCAATATTGTGTACATGTATATATTGTCAGGTCTTGGCAGATAAATCCCCAAGCACTTCACGGCACCACCTCAGGTTACTAGTTAAAGATACTTTATTGATGAGATATCAAGATGTTCAGACAGAAACATTGGCAGAAGTGGCGCAAGGTGGGCAAGCAATGTTAATTATAAGGAGACGTTCCCGCCCCTGGGAAAGAGAGACCGTTAGGGTTTTGGTGCAAAGTGCCCCGGATCTGGGAGAGGAGGGAGCAGGGGAGGGGGGATGAGTTCATCTCAGTTCTCAGGGAGGATGATACGGCTCCGGCTGGAACTTCAAGGACACGTTCTTAAGCCGGCCAGGAAATGGAAAGCAAAACACCTGGAAGATAAGCAGCTAACAGCCAAGCAGCAACTACGTTCCCTTTGCACATTCTCAGAGGTTCAGAACATTATGCAGAAAGACAATCATGGCAGATATGCTGGGGTGTATCTGGCATATATGCTCTGAATAATAAGTTCAGTTTGATTGATTGTGACATTTTATTTATTTAATATTGTTGTCTTGCCCTTTCTCTGAGGCAACTGCAGGAGGCTTTCATGGTTTCCCTTCCATTTTCACCTGACAATAACCCTGTGAAGTAGCCAAATAAAAAATTTACTATGGTATAAGCTTTCATGAGATAAGGCATACAATTTACTATCTATTTGCTTCAATTATACCCCACTTTTCTCACAATGGGGAGGCAAAGTGGCTCATAATATTCTCCCCTTCTCCCCATTTTATTATCTCAACAACCTGGTGAGCTGGGTTAGGCAGGGAGAGAGTGACTGATCCTAGGACACCAAGTTAATTTAATTTAATTTATTGGATTTATACTCCGCCCTCCCCACAACAGCGGGCTCAGGGAGGATCACAATACAACTTAAAACACATTACATGCTTCAACTATCGTTAAAATTATAAAATACTACATACTATCGTTAAAATTACATATATATATACATATATTTATATATATAAAACAGGGAGACATAGCAGCACACAATTTAGACGATCCATAAAGCAGTTTTTCCTAGAACAGCATGTGAGAGATGGAGGGTGACATTGGCTGGGAGGGCATATGGTTTATCCGCCCCCACCGCCCCCCGCAACTGGGGTGGGGGATAAAATCTGGCATGTTAACCACTACACACCCTGGTGTAATCTATTTTGTTAGACTTTCAAGTGTCACAAGGTCCTGTTGTTTTGCTTGTGGTATACTTACAGTGTGACCTGGAGCAAAGGGACTCCAGTTTAATTGCTATGGGCTTAGAGCAGGATAATTTTCATAGTATTGGTTGGTGAGACAGCAACCACCCCTTGCCCCAGAAACTCGAGAGACGGGTTATGCCGAGAAAGTGACAGGCCCAAGCCAGCCAATGAATTTCATGGCAGAGCGGTGATTGTTGCGGAGAGTCTTTTGTTAATGTTTCAACACTCTAACTACTACACAAAACGGATTCATTCCTTTGTGATGACATGGGTTTGTTTGTGCTCATTGTTTTTAAAGATCTATCAAACAAATGAAGACTCCGTTTGTGCTTGCTTTTCTCTTGGCCATCATCATTTCTGTACAGGTAAGCATTAAGATTTTCATTCCGTCTGAAAACATTACTAAAATTCAGCATAAATTAGAATGAAAGACTATAGCAAAGTAGTTGGCAATGCATTCATATAGTACTTCATGGTGTTCAAAATACTTGGTACGTGTTATCTTAGCTCAGGAAGGCAGAAGCCTGTTGGATGCTTGAAATTTTGCATCCATAGACAATCAGCAAGAACAGGATAATTATTAAATACTAAATGGGCAGCCATGCATTTGGGCTGCATTTGGCTTGGTAGGCCATACTGTGTAAGTCTGGGATAGACAATGCTCATAGTAGTTACCAGGGCTTTTTTTCTGGGAAAAGAGGTAGTGGAACTCAGTGGGTTACCCTTGGAGAAAATGGTCATATGGCTGGTGGCCCCGCCCCCTGATCTCTAGACAGAGGGGAGTTGAGATTGCCCTCCGCAGCCATCTAAACTCTCCTCTGTCTGGAGATCAGGGGGCGGGGCCACCAGCCATGTGACCATTTCCAAGAGGTTCCGGAACTCCGTTTCCCCACGTTCCTGCTGAAAAAAAGCCCTGGTAGTTACTGTGTGGATTAATGATCTGATGGAGTATAATAACAATAACAATAGCAATAATAAAACAATAACATTTGATTTATATACCACTATTCAGGACAACTTAATGCCGACTCAGAGTGATTTATAAAGTATGTTGTTATTATCCTCACAACAAACACCCTGTATATCACACTTATAATAACTGCAATATGGATATGATTAGTACAAGTTTGAAGTTTTGTGAAAATTAATTGTTAAACATGATGGCAACATGGAGTTGAAAACTGAACCAATTTATATGTCTCTTTCCTGCTTCTTCTTTACCCCCCAGGCTAGTAGTAGTGGCAGCCACAGTAATGAAAGAAGGTATTGGGGGCGATATCGTCGACCAAGACCATCATTTCCACATAGGTCAAATGTATATTATCAATTCCCATATCTATCAACAAATAAAAGATGGTGTAGATATTTTGTTCACATGTGGACACCTATGTTGATTTGCATTCTACCACAACCAGCCCAGACTACTACAGCTTCACCACCCCAGGCTACTACAGCTGCACCAGCCCAGACTACTACAGCTTCACCACCCCAGGCTACTACAGCTGCACCAGCCCAGACTACTACAGCTTCACCACCCCAGGCCACTACAGCTGCATCAGCCTGGACTATGAAAGTTGCTCCAGCTACTATAACTGTACTGACACCAATTACACCTGTTCGTGGAGATGGTTAAATTGCTGTCTGGTAAATGTCCTTTCCTTTCCTCCAATAAAAGCTCTATGATACAACTATCTTGAGCAGTATATAGTTACCCTTTATCATTTATTATTAATTTATCTAGAGTAAATATGCTTTGAAATATTGCAGCATTACAGTGTAGTGGGTGCCATTTGCTACAGCTGAGCCCGGAGGCTGTTCCCCCATATGCCCCTCCCCATATTGGTACTCCTGTTGTGGAAGCCTCTTCTGGAAGCTCGGGGTCTCATGATGCCAGAGGTGCCAAGGGTCTCCATCTTTGATATCTCCGAGAATCTTGATCAGGCTGGGAGTGGACAAAGAGAGATTGCACAAGGAAGTGGCTTGTATACAGGACCTCCATCCAAATGCCTGCTCCCTGGGCTCAAGGAATATAAAAGCTGCAACATGTGTGGGTGCTTGTTGTGAATGGTTTGGGCTGTGATAGGACTCACCTTTATAGCAAGCTAAGAATACAAGCAATACGAGCCTTCCTTGTCTATAATAACATAAATAATAACATTCGATTTGTATACCACCCTTCAGGATAACTTAACGCCCACTCAGAGCGGTTTACAAAGAATGTTATTATTATCCCCACAACAATCACTCTGTGAGGTGGGTGGGGCTGAGAGAGCTCCTGGAAGCTGTGACTGACCCAAGGTCACCCAGCTGGCTTCAAGTGGAGGAGTGGGGAATCAAACCTGGCTCTCCAGATTAGAGTCCTGCCACTCTTAACCACTACTGGCTCTCAGTTTGGATCTACTATAAAGGGTGGGGATACTGAAGTAAATTAAATTCATCTGCCAGTTTGACTCACGGATTTGTTCTTTTCTGTTGCATTACAGTCTCAGGGAGATGTGACCTCCTCAGACTCTCTACCAACAATTTTGCTTCGGAGTCTTTATAAAGTATAATCAATGATCGGTTCAGATTTTTTTTTCTCTACTTGTTGGTTTCCAGCTTTGGAATGTTTTCCCTTAAATAAATGTTTCCAGCATCTATCTATAACGACTCTGCCGCTTTTTATCTGTCATGGGAAGGCATGTTTGTTTGTGAAAGAAGAGGGCAACATTTTTCAGAGTTTTACTTTTGGAAATGAGGACAAAGCAGCTTTCCGCATACAGACTCAAAAGTAAAATAAAAAATTGTAACTTCAAATCATAGTCAAGTAAGAGACATGGGAAATTTAAAAAGCCTATTAACCCTATTTTTCAAAGAAGAAACATAGTTCATTAGAAGATATGAAAAATAAACACAAACTTTTAATAATCTCGCACTGTCATTACACATAAATACCCAAGTGCAGGGCTTTTTTTCAGCAGGAACGCGGGGGAACGGAGTTCCGGAACCTCTTGAAAATGGTCACATGGCCGGTGGCCCCGCCCCCTGATCTCCAGACAGAGGGGAGTTGAGATTGCCCTCTACGCCGCAATCTCAACTCCCCTCTGTCTGGAGATCAGGGGGCGGGGCCACCAGCCATGTGACCATTTTCTCCAAGGGCAACTGAGTTCCACCACCTCTTTTCCCAGAAAAAAAGCCCTGCCCAAGTGTGTTACCCAAAGGGGTCTCCTTGTGAGTTGGTGGGAATTAGCAGAAAGGAGACAATTCTAAGAACATTTTCTTAGGAGTAAGTCACATTGAATAGACTTGCCTCGGATTCTGAATAGATCTCGTAAGATTGCTCTCTTAGTTTGCTTTACCAATAGACATGTGGCATTTGTGTAAAAACCAATTTTACACAACCAGTTTATAATGATTAAAGGGAGGTAAACTGAGGTATGTTGAATTTTTTAAAATAAAAAAATTATTCAGTAAATAGAAATTTGGATACAGTGTTACCTGAATTGGTCTCCTTGCAATAAAAGAATTGTGGGGGGAATTAGCAGCAAGGAAAGACGGCTATGTGAGAGTCGGTAAATACGGGATCTTTTTCACCAATGTTTACGGGGTCCCTTCCAATTTAGCAAATGAGACTGGTGCTTTAAATTCAAAGAGCAGACTTTTATTGAAGAGGAAAAACACACACACAGGAGTAATTAATAAAATGGTTTACACAGAGAGAGAGTCCTAGGAAGCTAGTCAGAAAGTGGAATAGAGTGAGGGAGGGCAAAGTATATCTACCTATCCTGAAGAGTAGTTCAGTCCACGGGAAGAGGGCAGCTTCAAACGCCAGTGTTCTCAGCCAGAAGAGCAAGAGGCTTAGGGCAACCTCATGGGAACAGCACCTTGGATCCAGTAAGCATATACTGTTTGATTTGAACGGGGCCAGGGCATGACTCTTATAGGGTAAAATGTGCCCTTAGGTGCGGGGACCCACTTAGTTGTTAGAACAAAGACTCCAACGGTCAGTCCCTGGGAGTAACAAAAGATCTGATTACCTTGATTGCAAGCGGCATAGGGAACCTTCTTCCCTTCAGACTCTCCCCTCCCCTTCCTCCAGCTGGCCAGAAAGGGGGACAGTTGAAGAAAAGAAGTTTCCCCGCACCATTTGCATGTGGTGTGGGGAAACTTCTTCCATTTAAACTCTCCCCTCATTCCTCTAGCCGGCTGGAAAGTGGGAGAGTTTGAAGGGAAGAAGGTTCCCCACGCTGTTTGCAAGTGGCGCGGGGAACGTTCTTCCATGTGACCCAGATGGAGTTTAAAGGACCAGCCACAAATCCCGCCAAGCAGCTGATCTGCTCAGTCGGTTTTGAACTTCCCCCCTCAGCTTATTTCACCAGATGGGAGGAGAAGGAGGGGGTTCCCTCCTCTCTCTCCCATCGGGTGAAATAAGCGGGGGGGGGGAGTTTGTCAGTGTGCTCTGAATCTTTACGGAGCACACTGAAGCGGGTCAAACAAGGGATTCCCTTATTTCCGACTTTTTTTTCTACTTCGGGTTTCCCGAAGCAGGAAACCCGGGTTTTTTGGGGGGGGCACCCCTATGACAGAGTGTCATGGATATGACCAGAAATATAGAAGAATAGTGGCTGAACTTGACCAGCCACTATTTGTTGAGGCCCAAATGCGGAAGTGTCTGAGGGGCAAGTTTCCCAGACCCAACTCAAGTTCCCTGAAGCTACACAGCAGTTTGGGGAGTAGCTTTTATAAATAAAGGAGACCCTAAATGGCCTCAGAATCTCCCTCAAGTTTTGATGGGAAATGTAGGCATCCTGGTCTTGCAGCTGTAATGGAGAGCCAAGCTGTAAAACCAGGACGCCTACATTTCCGATCAAAACTTGAGGTAAGCTGACAAGTGTCCAACCTGTGTAAGGCGTCACTTGTAGCCTGGCTCTGAGAATGGCAAGATTGCCCAACTTCATAGAAGTGAAGATACAGTTTAAAGATGGCGTATGTATGACAAACTTATAATCACTATTTTAAAATAGACTTTGATAAGATAAAAAGTAGCAAGAGTGAACTTATAGTTTTTATATATTTATATATTTTTAAAACCTGTAAATGTGGGAAGCTGAATCGATGAGAAGAATCTTCTCAGAAAGGGTTCTTGCTTGTGACCTGTTTATCTTTGGGGTAAGATACTTTTATAGACTTATGTAATGGCTCTCCTTTAATTATCTATGTATCAATAACAGATAGTATAATTTTTGTTTTAGTCAATGTTAAAAAATAATAGATATGCTTTAATAAAGTATTAACATGGAAGCAGAAACTCTTGAATGTTATTACTTGTGTGCTAGACATGCAACAAATCTAAAACATTGTTGAGGTGTACCTCTAGCCAGGAATTAAATGATCTGATATAGGAAAGCTAAGTAGATGTCTAGGACTCCTTAAATGCACACCTATATCTGAATCAGGCCTGAACTGAGTTGTCTAGAACAAGAGGTAGAGGCCATTTGCTGGCATTTCTGTTTAATAAGCACCATGGCCCCATCTTTAAGGAAAGGAGGTGGCTGTGGTAGCTGCTGGCCTGAGCTACAGATGTAGCCCTGCGGCTTTTGCTGTGCAACACAAAATAGAGTGGGTTACACAAAAGGGAGAATCAAAAAGAGTCCAGTAACACATTTAAGACTAACCAATTTTATTATAGCATAAGCTTTCGAGAATCAAGTTCTCCTCATCTGACGAAGAGAACTTGATTCTTGAAAGCTTATGCTATAATAAAATTGGTTAGTCTTAAAGGTGCTACTGGACTCTTTTTGATTTTGCTACCACAGACTAACACGGCCAACTCCTCTGGATCTACAAAAGGGAGAAGCATCTCTGGGGCAAATTTATCTGGCAGGAAAGAAGGACAAAAATGAAGCAGCCAAAACAGCATTTATGTTTATGCCTAAGGCATGCTGTGGCTGTAATCCAAAGAAGGCTTTCCTGAAAGTAAGGCCCACTGAACAAAATGGGGCTTACTTCTGAGTACACCTGCAACAGGTACATTTGGAACAATGGTAGACATTGGATTTTGATCTAACGTTGCCAAGTATGGCATAAGGCATTTTATTTCCTACAGACAAAAAGGGCTATAACAGCTGCCACCAATTCATTAAACTCTTCCTTTTTTTCAGAGAACATTGTTAATTATTGAGAAGGGCATCCTTGAGTAATGTCATAACATCAGGAAACATATCCTCAAACATTTAGAGAACTGCATAATAGCACAGGGGCCATCAAATACACGTCAACTTTTTTGTTGTCTTGTCTTAAGAACATCTCTTCTTTTTAAAAATATATTTTATTAAAGGAGAAAAATAGGAATAGAAATAAAAGGGAAAATGGCAATAAACAATACATAAAGTAACAAAAACAGACCATATACAAAGTGCTTAATCTACATAATACTTCTCCTCTCCCTCCCTTAGGGTTGCTAGGTCCCCCGACCCCCCCAGGTGGGAGGTGGGAGGCCCGGCACCAACCGTATTGTTCCCCTGTTTGGCATGGCTGAATCAGCCTGAATCCAGCCTCTGTGGAGTGCGGGAGCATTCCTGCACTCCGCAGCAGCCCAATTCAGACTGATTTGGGCCCAATTTGGCCCAATTCTGGTTGCTGCAGAGCATGGGAGCACTCCCACGCTCTGCAGCAGCCCGATTCAGGCTGAATCTGGCCCGAATCCAGCCAAATCAGGCCTCTGCAGGAATGCATCGCACTGCCTGGGAGTGTACCACGCTGCTCAGGAGCATGCCTTGGGAGATGTGCCCCCCTGCTGGCCAGGGGTGTGTGTGGGGGGTGGAGGGTGGGAGTGGGGGATCCCCTGCCACAGGAAGGGGACTGGATCCCTACCCTCCATCATTACTTTACATCAAACTTTTTGTATTAAGCATTTTATAATCAACATGATATAATATATATCTTAGTTTTTCTTAAATTCCAGCTACAAAAAAAGGTTTCAATTTTTTTCTGAAACTCTTGGATTGGTCTGTTATGCATCTAAGAAGTGAATTTAGCCATTGACATGTATTCATACAATTTGTATGAATTGAGAGCCAGCTTGGTGTAGTGGTTAAGAGCGCGGGACTCTAATCTGGAGAGCCGGGTTCGATTCCCCTCTCCTCCACTTGAAGCCAGCTGAGTGACCTTGGCCTAGTCACCGCTCTCTGGAGCTCTCTCAGCCCCACCCACCTCACAGGGTGTTTTGTTGGGGGGATAATAATGACATACTTTGTAAACCGCTCTAAGTGGGCATTAAGTTGTCCTGAAGGGTGGTATATACATTGAATGTTATTATTATTATTATTGTTAATCCATTCAGATTTATCTGGACATTATTCTGTCTTCCATTTTGTTAAGAACATCTATTCCTGAGACATTTTTACATAATATAAATACAAGTGAAATATAGATGGATATCCTGTCTTTAGTAGATAAATAAGTAGCAACCTTATAAATACAATAAAATACATCATTAAAATGTCCAGCATTCTCCAGCTGACCAACATAACTGCCGACATTCCAAGCAAATGCAGTTTACCAGCAAGGGTCTTTGATCTGTCAAGGGCTTGACAAACCTGTTTGTGTAGTCCTGGGCACAAAGTAACAGAAGAGAGTTTACCAAGGCCCTGGTGGGCTGCTGTGTAGTGCTGGTGACCTGCCAAAACTTGTCCGGTCCCATCTGTGGTTCCAAAACCAGACCCACATAAATGCCACACTTTTTAATTTCATAAGTTGGTGACGCTCTTGTGTTGGTGCGTACCCTCTTAAAAATGACTTCTTCTGCATTAGCTCTTTTCAATCCAGTTCAATATCAAGCAGATATTTACATTTTCCATTGAACTAAATAACACAGCTGAATTAACCAGAAGAACTTGTATTTAAGCTGACTTGCTTCTCTTTAAACTGCCGAGGTTAAATGTTCTTAAACAAGTCATTTAGCTTAATTGGGTGGTGGATTCAGGTCAGAATGCGGTTATGAGTAAGCAAAGCCTGTCAGAAATATTTAGGATGATTTAAAAACCGAGATGCTTGAAGGCAGGAATATATAGACAGCTTTCACACAGGGGAAAAAGCAAACAGAGAATCTGTATTGTTTATCTGCCTTTTAGCTTGTACACAAATGATTTGCTGCCAAACAAGAGGAAGACAGATGAGTTTTGGAGGATATCTCTAAATTATGCAGGACAATAAAATACAAGTAGATATTAGAATTCAAACAGGATATCTCCAAAACTGGCATATGAGAAACAACATAAAGGAACGAACTTCACAGATAACGTGAAGAATTCTCATTCAGATCTGGTGGAAAGTACTATCAAATTGTAGTCGACTTATGGGGGCCCTATAGGGTTTTCAAGGCAGAGACGTTCAGAGTTGGTTTGCAGTTGCCTGCCTCTGCATAGCAACATTGGACTTCTTTGGTGGACTACCATCCAAGTACTAACCAGGGCCAACCCTGCTTAGCTTCCAAGACCCGGCAAGATCAGGCTAGTCTGGACCAACCAGGCCAGGGCCATTCAGATCTAAGCTGTTTCTGTATGGCCCACTCACTGAACATGGGCAGCTGTTTTGCTTCCATTTTTTTGGTGCCTTTTCTGGCACCGTGGGAAAGTGCAATTCTAGAAAAGGTGCCGGAAAAAATGGAAGCCAAACAGCCAGCAACCGTTTTGAAAACGTAGACGTCTGGAGAGAAGTGGAAAAGCCGCCCACATTCGATCAGTGGTCCGTCCCTTTAAGGATGTGTGGAAATGGCCCTAGCTACCCACAGAACAGATTTAAAATTATCATGGATAGCTCACTGAAAATATTGGCTCTGTGTTCAAAAGGCTTATTCAGTGTTAAGGATTAGGAGGAAAGAAACTAAAAATGAAACAATGACATTTAAAAACTTACCTTGTCCTCACATTTAGAATCCTACAGGCTGTTATGGTTGACTCCAGTGACACTGTCAAGACTAGACTTTGGGGTGGCAATCCAGGGCCTCACTCAGGGTAGGGGGTAGAGCAGGCTGTACCTAGCAAGGCCAGCAAAGCACAGAGGTGCTTACTTCTGGATAAATTGCACACAAACGAGTTATACAAAGTGTATTTATCTGTAGAAATAAATCCAGAATCTAAAATTACCCATTTTCTTGGTTCAAGTTGAAAAGTGCACTATAGACCCCCCAAAAAAAGCACTGAAAAGGACAACTAAAATCATTAGGGAGCTGAAATAATTTCCCTGCCAAGAATTTCAGAGGTTAGTGTTAGACCTTTCTTTTACTGGCGAGGAGGGAACTGAAGGTTACACATAGAGATGGGCACGAACAGAAAAAAACACGAACATGATGTTACTCTGAGAGACACTTGCTAGCATCACGGCTGGATGTTTAATTCACTGTTGTTATGTATGATGGGTATTTGGTTAATCCTATATTCATGTTTGGTTAATATTTTTGTACTGAATTACTGATTGGAACATTCCTCATATATGGATTTCTGTTAATAGCTGTTCATTGTGGATTTCATTCCCTGGGAAGCTTTTTGGGTATTCTGGTATATTTTCCCTTTGGGAATACCTCTGTTGTCTTGTACTGTTCGTGGGGGCCAGCAGGATCTCCTCCAGCCATCATCCAAGTTTGGTCAAGATCCCTACTGCACCACTCCCAGAAACCTGACCTGAGCAGGCAGCAGGAAAGGTACCAATAATAAATAATAGCTTGGCTCAGAGCCTGGCAGCAGCCCTGAAACCTAGGGGTAGCTCCCTATCCCACCACACACAAAGAAAACTCAAGCTCCAATGCACTCTATCTATCAAAATGCCAACAGCAGCTGTCTCTCCCTCTCCAAAGCCAGAGCTGGGAGCCCCCCTCCCTCCTGCTCTTTGCTCCCTTGTTATAACAAATTTGGAGCTCCACACTTGAAAGGAATACCTGTCTATCAAGCTAAATTGGGCTTAGATTGGGGTTTCCAGGGCAACAGCAGGAGTTCAGACAGAGTTCAGACAATCCCTGCCCAACTTGCCAAGGGAACTGATTGCAGGTGCCAGACTGTCTGGCTTGACGAACAGCAACGGACAAGGCTTGCAACAACCACTTGTTTGTTTAGAATGGGGCCTCACCAACAACCACTTGTTTGTTTAGAATGGGGCCTCACCAACAGCTTGTTTGCGAACAGCAGATTGGGCTGTTTGTGGCTTTTTTTGGTTCGTATTGCTGTTCGTGCCCATCTCTAGTTACACAGTTATGAATAGTGCGGAAAAAATATTATTGTCAAGGTGGTTTTCCAAGCTTCTTGTCTTCTCTGCCAAGAACCCCCTAAATATTTGTCAAGGATCGGCTGGACATTGCAGAGATTCTGGGAAATGTACAAGGCATGGTACACGTAGCATACAGGCGGGCTCTGTAGGGCATCAGTCTCAGCAAAGATGATTATACCCTGCCACCCACTTAGCATTCCTCTATCACTGTATATCATAGAGAACATTGATAATGAAGACTAGTCTCTCTTTCAGGGAATCTTGCTCACTGTGACTGATTTTCTCATTGAGAAAGCCTCCGGGAATGCCACGGCTCCATGCAACAGTTTAAAAACTACTAGTCTAATGTTAAAGAATTGCTGTGCAATTCCTTCTGCCATGACTAAGCTGTTGTTTAAAAAAACTCATTGTGAGGGCAAATGTAAAGCATAGGTCTGACAGCCAAATTTAAACCTATTATGCTTTTGGAGATACAGTGGTACAAAATATGGAAAGTTGAACAAGAATAAGGTTGCTCATTCTGCAGTGTTGCAGACAGAGTGGGTTTTAAAAAAAGAAAACTCAACTGGGATCTAGGCCTTGCTATCTTAGTAAAGGTGGATAATTGTGTTGGTCCGCCGTAGAAGAGCAAGATCTGGGTCCAATACTGGACCCTGAACTATCTCAGTAAAGTACTTTTTGCCAGCATAGTAAGGCTAAATAAACATTAACATAATATAATGTTTCATTTAGTTTGTACATCTAATTCCTTCATATTAAAAATCATAATGTGAGTTTTATATCAATCAAGCTGTTGTACTGGTACTACTGATGTACAGAAAAGAGAAAGATCAGAATGTTTGCAACAAGCTGCACTTCTTGGCATTACCAGCAGAGGGAGGAAAAACACAAGACATTGGACAGTTTGATGCCTTTTGCATCATGAAGGATAAAAACTAGTAGAATAAGAATCCAAGCCAGCTAACAGTGCAATCCTATGCAGAGTTACTCTGGTCTAAGTCCATTCAAGTCAATGGGCTTAGACTGGAGTAATTCTGTAGAGGATTGCCCCATTTACCTCCTAAAAGAAAAGATTCCTGAACAGACCAGTTCTGAAAAACACCAGGCTAACAAAACATTCTATCCCCGACAATAGCCCTGCAGAGAAGATTAGCACATCAAGCACCAATCCATATGCAAAAGAACCTCCTCAGGATACAGTGAAGCCTCCCGCCATTAGCATTCCACACCCTGGGAAACTCTTACAGGATGACTCAGCTCAACCCCAACCCTCCTGAGTAGATGCAAATGACCTACATCTTTTCCACGCTGTGACACTGAGAGATCTCCGTCTTTTGGTGCTACACCTCTGAAGATGCCAGCCACAGCTGCTGGCGAAACGTCAGGAACTACAATGCCAAGACCACGGCAATACAGCCCGGAAAACCCACAACAACCATCGTTCTCCGGCCGTGAAAGCCTTCGACAATACATAGACCAGGGCCATTTCCACACGGCTTACCTGCTTGTGTTATGTCCCAGCAGATCGCGCAAAAAACATGGAAGATCGCATTTTTTCGCAAGAGATTTGCGCAATGTCATGTGACATCGCGCAAATCTCACGTAAAAAAACGCGATCTTCCGTGTTTTTTGCGCGATTTGCCGGGACATAACACAAGCAGGTTAGCCATGTGGAAATGGCCCAGTTCTAAGAACAATGAGAGTAAATATCAACAGAAACCTAAGGAAGTATTAACAAAAACTTTTCCAAAATGAATGTTGAGAAATGAGAGAGAGAAATATAACACGTTGAGCTGTTAGGAGCGCTTGAAAGCAGTACCATGTTCTCATCTAGTATTTATTTATTTATTTCAAATTTCTCTTCCACCCTCCCCACAAGTGGGCTCAGGGTGCATAACAACATATTAAAATACAAAATACAATAAAAACAACATATTGAAATAAAATAACACATTTAAAACAGGATGGTGGACAGCCTTCACAGGGAGGGTTAAGATTTTATACACCTCTTTTTTTTTCAGGCCAGCAGAGCCCCAGCCTCAGCCATATGTCTGGCGGAACAACTCTGTCTTGCAGGCCCGGTGAAAAGATAGTAGGTCCTGCTGGGCCCTGGTTTCCTCAGACAGAGCGTTCCACCAGGTGGGAGCCAGGACCTAAAAGGCCCTGGCTCTAGTCGAGGCTAGGCAGGCCTCCTTGGGGGCAGGGAACACCAACAGCTGTTTGTCCCCTGATCAGAGTGTCCTCCGGGGAATATATGGGGAGAGATAGTCCCGTAGATGTGCTGGTCCCAGTCCACACAGGGCCTTATAGGTCAATACCAGAACCTTGAATCTAATCCGGTACTCCACTGGCAACCAATGCAGCTCACGTAAGAATGGTGTTATATGTGCCTTATTTGGCACACTTATAATAACACGCGCCACTGCATTTTGTACCAGCTGTAATCTCCGGGTCAGGCTCAAGGGCAGCCCCGCGTAGAGCGAGTTACAGTAACCTAGCCTAGAGATAACCGTTGCTCAATTCAAAATCTTGAATTGAGCTTGGTAACTGATAGGCAGCTATGATCCCTCCAGTCACAGTTGAAATTGACTTCTTCCTCACGGTGGAAATATACATTACAAAGTACCTAAGGATGCTCAAGTGAACCTCATTTTACATACTCCCCCTCCAACTTTCCATGCACTCACTTGCACAGTCACACTTCAATTTGCTCCACATGAGCATGCCTTAGTTCTTCCTCAACTGCTAAACGTATCCCAGTTTCCCCCACTTCCACAACCATTCATTGAAATGCAGATCTTGACACTTCCTTACTCCTTAAAGAAATGCAAATTGGCAAGTCACTTTGGGAGTCAGGCAGCAATTTTCCACAGGCCAGTTTGGCTAGGGATCCTGGAGGTGTTTTGCCATCTTTTGAGTATGGATTGGGGGGGGGGGTAGTTGTGAATTTCCTGCATTGTGCAGGGGGTTGGACTAGTTGATTCTAGAGGTCCCTTCTAACCCTACGATTCTATGATTCGCTATGATTCTAAGTCAAAGGAGCCTACAGTACTTCTTCTTGTAGAGAAGGACTCACTTGCAGATGCAATCACACGAACAGAGTTCCTGTGAAAGTGACATTCATGTCCGCCGAGCAAGAACAGCCTGCACACGACTTGAGGACCACACATAAAATCCTGCATTTGAGCATCCCCAGTTGTGTACTTCCATTCTCAGTACCTAATAATCACCCATGAGTCCTGCCAGTTTATAGAGAAACTCAGGATACTGGCAGATGGGCAAGGAGGAACGTTGAGCTTGTTATGCACAAACTTGTGCCCTAGGTGTCCCTCTCGCCAATCACAATAAGAGACACACACACCACGGAGTCCTGTAGAATGAAGCAATATATGATTGTTTAATTTAAACAATGGAGGAGCCCCTTTTTCACAGGAGTAGGTGGTCTCCTTGTGTCCTGAGCTCATCAAAATTACAATAGAAACACAGGCAATTAATACTTTCAGATAATCATAACAATATTACAATATTCTAATATTTGATATCTTACTGGCTCGTAACATATCTAGGGTCAGTTCTGATTTGAAGATGCAATTCTGGGCTGGCCCCTCTATTTGGGGGAATTCCAGTCTTCACAGTTTTTTTTTCCCTCTGCCCTCATTTTGGAAGGACACTGTCTAACCTTTTACCTACTTTCTTCTGGGCATAATACTTTCAAGGGCGCCAATGAATCTCAATCTGGTGGATAGGAAGGGATGTTTTCCTATTCGTGTCCTTTTCCCGAGTTTCTTCTCAGCTTTAAGGAAGATAATACCACAGGTGGCCAAAACCAGCTTGCTGCATCAAATCAGTTTTCTACAAAAGGCTCTCTGGTACTGATTTCTATTGGAATCTATAGAATATTATAACATATAATATAAGTGCAGCCCTAAAAGCAGTATATCAGTTCTTACAGAGTTTCAAGTATTCTTGTTTCAAGTGTCAAATTCTTACAGGTTACATTGCAAGTACTACTTTGGCTCCTGAGCATAGAAAAAGTGCAAAGCATGTAATACTGAAAAAGCATAGGTTTAGTATATAAAAATAAGTATATAAAAAGCCTCCAAATCTATATCCATCAAGCTGGCAACAGCTGCAAAAACTGTTTCCTCAGCACTTTGTCTGTTTGAGGCCCCTTGGGTTCCCAGCTAGTTCTTCCAAAGCACAGGCACTCTTGAATGGGGTCTCTCTCTTGGAGCGCCCATATTACCAGAAACTCTGCCAATAAGTGTTGACATTCACATTGAACTTTTAAACATTGCTTTTTAATGTTTCTCATAATCTGCTTAAAGACTAATAGGTGCTAAGTTAGGACTACAGTGGTAAGAAAGAGGCCCAAGATGGCAGCCCACTGTGGTTTGGGCCAGGATGTCACACAGTCACAGTTCTCTCAAAGGTCACTAACAACAACAACATTCGATTTACATACTGCCCTTCAGGACAACTTAACACCCACTCAGAGCGGTTTACAAATCGTATTATTATTATGTGAGGTGGGTGGGGTTGAGAGAGCTCCGAGAGAGCTGTGACTGACCCAAAGTCACCCAGCTGACTTCAAGCAGAGGAGTGGGGAATCAAACCTGCCTCTCCAGATTAGAGTTCTGCTGCTCTTACCAATACACCAAACTGGCTAAAGAGGCCTCAGTGTCATTTGAGGGGGCCACTTTGGTCAGATGGAAAGCGTCTGAGCCACAGGCCCCATTAGGACTGAGGTGGTGGGGAAGTAGGTTGGGGTGTCCTTGCAATCAGATCTTGGACCCAGTGAGCCTGGGCTGTGTACTGCTTGTCCAGCATTCACTGGATCAAGTCTCCTTCAGCTTGTGTCAACCATTCACTACTAAAACAGAGGGTACTTCCTCTCAAGCTTCTGGAGATGCCATCTTCTGCATAGGGATATACCAACTCGTGAGAATTCCCCATCCATGCCACCACTTCTGATGGTTCTTGAGGAGGCAGAAAGACACATATGCCCAGCGACTGCTAACAATAAAATGTTTATCTTCTCTTCTAGGTACAGGTTGATTCTGCTCAACAGCCAGTTCTCTCCTTTAACTTAGGAAGGAGTCTGGATTCTTGGTGGTGATCCATCCTTCTTCAGGTAAGCTAAGGCCATGGGGAGACGGGTGCCCATCAGGTCATCTCCCCTGCTTGGCTCCCCAATGTCTTCCTAAGCCACATTTCTTTCTTCTCTTCTCTTTCTTCTCTCTCTGCTGCCTCCACCCACCTATTCCTATTTCCAGGAGGGCGGAGAGACTCTAGATGGCGCTGTTGAGCCCTTGTGACATCACTGCCTCTGGACCAAAATGGGCCACGGGGATATCATTGCTGGACCACTGCAGGTGAGATGAGGGAAGAAGAGGGCCCTCACCAATGGACTTGGCTGGAGTCTCCTCCTGCACTTCACATCAGTTTCACCGTGTGAACCACCACTCATGGCCAGCCACACCATTAGGGTTGCTAACTCCTGACTGGGAAATTCCTGGAGATTTGGGGCAGAGCTTGGAGACAGCAGGGTTTGTGGAATGGAGAGACCTCAGGCGGATATAATGCCATAGACTCCACCTTCCAAAGCAGCCATTTTCTCCAGGGGAACTGATCTCTAGTCTGGAGATCAGTTGAAACTTTGGAAGAACAGGCCCCCACCCCCGGAGGCTGGAAAACGTACTCAAGCCACCTTCTTTTCTTTCCCTTTTGCTGGTGAGCCCTGTCTTTGTTTCTGACCCACCACGCTACAGAATATTTTCTGGGGCTGTGATTAGGAGCTGGCTGTGCACAAAAGAATGCGAGGAAGCTTTTTTACAATAAAGTCCATACAGTACTTGTTTCCTTTAAAGAAATTCTATATTGGTAAAGAAATGCATACTGTGATAGGAAATGCAACATCTAATGAACTATCTATCTAAGGGCCAAGCTACAAGTGACGAATGACATTTGAACGGCAAGTGAACAGACTCACGTGTATTCCTCCCTGTCCACTTGCCCTCCACTTGATCCACTTGCCATTCAAGCGTCATTCGTCACTTGTAGCTTGGCCCTTAGAGCCAAGCTACAAATGACGAATTACACTTGCCTGGCAAGTGAACAGACTCACATGTATTCCTCCCTGTTCACTTGCCTTCCACTTGCACTCCACTTGATCAAGTGGAGAGTGCCATTCACTTGCGCTCCACTTGATCAAGTGGAGAGCAAGCGAAAGGCAAGTGAACAGGGAGGAATACACGTAAGTCTGTTCACTTGCCATTCAAGTGTAATTCGTCACTTCTAGCTTGGCCCTAAGAGATGGAATGAGATTCAGAGTACAAGTTGCCCTCTTGGAAGTCAGAGAGAGAGGACAGAGAGTGAGAGAAAGAGCACCCAATTGGGGATACAAATCCAGTAGCTATTTTAAGAGATCAGGAGGATCAAATGTGTGGGTCTATTCTTGCCCATTATGTATATTTAAACTAAGCATGGTATGAATCACATTTGTGCTTACTGCACACTTCTGCAGAATGGCCCACTTATTATATATAATTCTTAACCTAGATGGGCAAAAATTAGTTTCTTTGCAGTCGGAGAAGTTAAAATTATAAAAGCCGGAGAAGTTAAAATTATACACCGCCCGTCAGTTCTGCCATTTCCCTCTCCCGCGTTATTACTGAATAATTAACTGGGCTTAGAACTTTGCTGATGCTGCATTCATCTCTATTATATTAAACTTAAAAAAGAATCTTAAGGACATCCTAGCCCTGACTAGACCATTAATTACAGCATGACGGGTGTTGTGCTCTCCAGACAAGCAACTCCTGGTGGTCCCCGGCCCGAAGGACATCTGTCTGGCCTCAACCAGGGCCAGGGCTTTTTCTGCCCTGGCCCCGGCCTGGTGCAACGCTCTCCCGCTGGAGATCTGGGCCCTGTGGGCCCTGTTACAGTTTCACAGGGCCTGTAAAACGGAGATGTTCCACCGGGCCTTTGGCTGAGTGCCAGCGGGTATCCTCCTTCTTCCATCTAAGACCACCACTTCTTCCGGGGCTGCCCTCGGCCATCTGCTATGCCCGTATACGGACTCCCAATATTTGTCTAAATAGCCTGCTCCTGGACTATTTTAATGATTTTTAAAAAATTGTTGATTTTATGTTTTTGTGATTTTAATGTATTTTTTAATGTTGTTAGCTGCCCTGAGCCCATTTGTGGGGAGGGCGGGGTATAAATCGAATAAAATAAATAAATAATGAAAAATAATTACATAAAATACAATATTTTTAAAAAAGTATATTTCATGGTCTCAACTTTTCTCAACTTATAGACATAAAAAAGAAGAAAAATACAAGGGCTAAAATGTAAAAAATTGTTTAAATCCACAGCGATAAACCGCCAACATAAAAAAACCCTTCAGTTAAAAATTAAAACTTGCATGAAAAGAAAGGGCTGACAGGGCAAAGTTAACTTTAGGCTGAACCCACTGCATTGTCAGTCAGCATCTAAAAATACCCAAGCAGGATGATAGGCAATTCTCTGCTGGAAGGGAGTTCTATAAGCAGGGTGCCACCATAGAAAAGACCCTGTCCTATAACTGGGCAACTCAAAAAATTTCCTGGAAAATGAACGTCTAAGAAACAAAATTTAACTTTATCTATGAGGTTCTGGATTTTTCCTATATATTTCAGCATAGATAAGTACATTCCCTTTCTTAAGAGAGCTAGTCAGACCAGGGTTTTTTTTCAGCTGGAACGTGGTGGAACGGAGTTCTGGCACCTCTTGAAAATAGTCACATGGCCGGTGGCCCCACCCCCTGATCTCCAGACAGAGGGGAGTTGAGATTGCCCTCCGCGCCACTCAGCGGTGCGGAGGGCAATCTCAACTCCCCTCTGTCTGGAGATCAGGGGGCGGGGCCACCAGCCATGTGACCATTTTCTCCGAGGGCAACCCACTGAGTTCCACCACCTCTTTTCCCAGAAAAAAAGCCCCGAGTCAGACCAATTGCTAGATAATTTTGCGAAGATAAACAGTCTTTAAGATAGCTTTTAAACAGTCTTTAAGATCGCTTTTAAAAATGTATTTAGATTATTTATATCCTGCTTTTCTCCCCAATGGGGTCCAAAGTGGCTTACAGCACATGTCACCTCCTCTATTTTATCCCCACAACAGCAAGGTTAGGTAGGTTAGGACTGAGAGAGCGACCAGTTGAAGGTCACCCAGCAGGCTCTCATGGCAGAGCGGGGATTTGAACTCGGGTCTCGCAGATCCTAGCCCATGCTAACAACCACACCATGTTCACTATGTAACCTGGCTTTTTCCAAGGGCCAAACTGGTTGAGAAGTTGGGAAATCTGTAAATGAGGTAAGGTTTCTCCCAAGAAAAGTAAATTGAATGGTCTTCGCTTATTCCAGATTGTAGTCCTTATTTGACGCTGTTCCATCCGCCTGAGATTTCCTCAATGACCACAGACACCCTGTGACATAATGATGCCTGCTGATAATAAGACGTTGGGCACTGTGTGAAACAAAAATGACTTCATGCGGGTTCTGCTCGGATGATTGCCGAGTTAGGAGAGAGTTTAAATTCCCACAGGAGGCACCGGCATCTCAAAAAGCTTGCTGCCACCAAGAGAAGTGCTTCAACAACACAGACTCGAAACTATTTTATTATTCACTCTGGATCTGCTGTACAGGCAGAAAGGTAAGAGTTGCATATAATGCCGAGACGGATATGTGTATCGGTGAATAACTGTGTGCCTCAGAGACAGTGTAGAACAAAACAGGATTTCTGATTTTGTTTGTGCAGGTACCAATTTGAAGCATGAAGAGTATAATTCTGTTTCTTTCTCTTCTGGGACTGACATACACCTTACCAGTAAGTAGCTTTTAATTTACTCCGCTTGGGTTTTCTTTGTTTGTTGGTTTGGTAACGCACGCCTGGTAAGCTCAGTACAGTGTAGAATTGAGATTGGCGTTCAGATCTCCACTCTGCCATGAAGCCTCACGGGGTGACTTTGGGCCACTTACTCTCTTTCAGCTTACGTTACCTAACCTACCTCACCATGGCTGCTTCCACACACATTGGATAATGCACTTTCGTTGCTCCTTAGTGATCATTTGGAACTGGATTTTCTTGTGTGAAACAAAAGATCCACTTCTAAAGGATCGCTAAAGTGCATTGAAAGCGCATTATCCAACGTGTGTGGAAACAGCCAAGGCAGTTGTGAGGATGAAATGGAGGAGCGGAGATCCACAGACCCTGTCTTAAACTATGGTTGTTGTAGGTTTTCCGGGCTGTATTGCCGTGGTCTTGGCATTGTAGTTCCTGATGTTTCGCCAGCAGCTGCTGGCGAAACGTCAGGAACTACAATGCCAAGACCACGGCAATACAGCCCAGAAAACCCACAACAACCATCGTTCTCCGGCCGTGAAAGCCTTCGACAATACCTGTCTTAAACTCCCTGGAAGAAGAACAGAAATGTGATGGAGGAGGTGTATGTGTATGCACACAGTAATAAATGAACCTTGCATTCTGCAAGTACGGATCTAAGGGCTTTGGCTGCTACAAACCTAATTCTGAATCGGCAACAGAATTCCCATAACTAATACTCGCCACGTGCAACTTGGCTTGTTCTGTACTGCAATGTTACCTCTATTATGAAGCAGGTTTCATGCCCTTCCTTCTGACTGTTAGATGTAAAGCCATAATGTTTCCCAGACATTTCTGGGAATCCTTATTTCTTGGGCAACATGTGTCCCAAATGCCAGTTCTTTCAGTGGTGTGGAAATGTCTTCAGCGTTTGGGACGACACCTCTTGTTTCCACCTCTAAAATGGGATTCCAGATGTCTCCCTTCTAGGCAGATCTAGAAGAGTGCTGCGAATGAGATATGCCAGATTTCAGCTGTGAGAATTGTTACTTGGGTGTGGGAGTTACAATTGTTGCAAACATTTCTCTTTCATACTTAGCAACTAGCATATCTGTAACTGATAGCTTTTCGGATGGCCTGGAAGCCTCATGTTTCTACTTGGAGTACTTTGGATCTCAGGTCCCCAATAGGGGGCGGGGGATGCCGTGCTCCCACCTTCTGCCCCCTGCCTCCACTCACCTAGCCGGCTGGGAGGACAGGAAGGCGGGGGGACAGGCCTCTCAGCTGTGCTCTCGGGGTGGTGTGACAATGTCACTCCAGGGAAATTGTTGCCTACTTCAGGACTTTCCAAACACATCACTTAATGCAGAAAACTGCATTACCAGATTTACCAGCACAATTTTAGAATGCTTTTCACCACATTTTAGGGTGATTTGAAACACAGTTTGTTTTCAGGTGCAGGCGCACTATTACAAAATAATGCAAGCACCATCTGAGTTGTAAAAGTGTGCATCTAGACTACTCGTCGTTTTCCCTTTTAAAATACATGTAAACAGCAATCAGAAAGGTCTTGCAAGTTCACTTCTGTCTATTCTAATGTAATCTTCACTTAGTAACGATATATTAACAATGAATAAGTGCTTGGATGTTCCCTTCACAATTGGCACAACAGCCTTAGAAGAGCTGCAAGCCTCTTAACTCCCAAGATCTAGAAGCATTTTTGGGTGTAGGGGTCAGAGTAGCAAACTAGGACTGAAGAGATCTGAACTCAGAGCCTCACTTGGGCCATGCAGTTCACTGGGTGATTCTGGACCAGTCATTCTTTCTCAACCTCACTTGGTGGTACAGAGTGCCATCAAGTCATAGCTGAATTATGGCGATCCCCCTGGTGAGGTTTTCATGGCAAGAGAGTAACAGAGGTGCCTTTGATAAATAAATCATATGTTGTCCTCAGAAACCTAATGTAGGTGGTTTTGGGCTGGTTCCGCTGGCTGGTGTGTGTGTAGGACAGAAAGTAACAAAGCATACACTTGCTTATATTTAGAAAAGTAATAAGAGTTCTTTATTGTAGTTACTCCATATTCTGATAGGAAAGGAGGAAAGACAGATCCTAACTACCTATCTGGTCTAAGGATGGGCATGGATGCTAGGACAAGTCCTGCATCCATGGTTGCAAGATGGAGGGAGGAGAAGGAGAGAGATGATGCCTGGAACAAAGCCAGGAAGAGAAGAGTGAGAAGGAAGATCTGGAGGAAGAAGTCCTGAGCGTAGCAATCTACATATCAAAGGGATAGTCAGAGCAGTAAACAGTAAACAGGATGCCCTGACCTCTCTGTCTTTCTGACTCTTTGGTTTGTCCTCCTCTGAAACTTGAGGAAACAGAAAGCGCCAAGTCCTCCTCTTCCAACAGGTTTGCTGTTGCCAGCCTTTACAATCCTCATCTCCATTGGATGAATTGCTAACCAAGGCTGACCCTGTTTAATAACGATAACGATAATGATAACGATCTATTTATATATCGCCTTTCAGGTCAACTTAATGTCCACTCAGGGTGGTTTTCAAAGTATGTTATTATTATCCCCACAACAAACACCCTGTGAGGTGGGTGGGGCTGAGAGAGCTCCAGAGAGCTGTGACTCGCCCAAGGTCACCCAGCCGGCTTCAAGCGGAGGAGTGGGGAATCAAACCCGGCTCTCCAGATTAGAGTCCCGCGCTCTTAACCACTACACCAAACTAGCTCTCTTAGCTTTTGAGATCTGACAAGATTGGGCTTGCCTGGGCTATCCAGGTCAGGGCAAAACTTACTTCACATGCAAAAGTCACATGGCATTTTAAAAGCTAACAAATATTGATTCAAGCATAAGCTGTCCTGGGCTAGAGCTCTTTCTCAGGTGAACCTATTAGGTCTTTGCTAGGCAGACATATGGGGCTATTAAGACCAATGGGCAAAGTCCAGTGGGCCAACAGCCTGAGAGACTGCCCCATGCTGGGACTGCCCCAGCCAACCAGCTACCTCTGCCACATACTGGCGGTCCTTGCCTTAGGCAGGGTAGGTAGCACCAACTGTGAGCCTCACTCTGTGAGGGGCAGGAAACAAGGTGAAATGCTCAGCCAAGCCCCACATGGGGTGGCGAAAGAAGTGCACAGAACCCACAGGATAGGAGTCCCCCGATCCAAGCCCTGCATCATAAAGATGTTCTTTCTTTCTCCATCCCTCTCTCCCTCCTCTTCACCTCCTTTGTGGGGAGGGGCCCTTGTTCCAGACCATTTTCTTCTCCCAGTCCACCTCTCAGACAGCTATGTAGAAAAGAATGGTAAACAAGGCCCGCGGAATGCAGTAAATACCAGATGAGATATAATTAAGCAAAATTTCAAAGGTAATCAAGAAAAATATAGCTGTGGGGAAAACTGGACTATCCCATCCATTACAGCACTCTGAATGCCACGGAAAACGAGGATATTATTACACCCCCCACACACACACACACTTTTCTGAGCAGTGAGAAGTTCCCCCCTCTCCCAGGAAGGAAAAGAAAATGGAGAAGAAAATAGAGACTCAAAGAGTTTTTATAGTATTTTGTTTATCTACGTGTATACAGTATACAAGTAGAGCCATGCCAGATCAGAGAGAGGGCGCACACAAACCTTAAGACGCTTTAGTCAGTTCATAGCATCTGTTTCTTTCTCCCTCTTCCAGACTCAAAACTATTCTCTGTCTACACATAAGCATACATGTGCCCCCGCTCGCCTTACCTAAGAGTGGTCACCACCTCCAAGTTCGGACGGGCACCTGAACAGAGACATTTCCTACCAACGAAGACAGACAGAGAAAATTCCCACTGTCAACAAGAAATTTTTTGACCCCGGGCTTGTCTCCATGCCACTTAGGCAAACCCATTTCCAATAATGAGATATGTATCTTGCAGAATATGAGGGGAGTGAATGAACAGTGGAAATCGGTCAAGCAGTCTATATGAACAAGAATAAAAAATGTAACCCACTAATTTCTACCACAAATATAATGTTGCAACTTACTGACTCTGCTGCAGTGTCAGGTGGGAAGCCATGTTGGTTTGAAGTAGAACAGTAAGATCTGAGCCAAGTGGAACCTCACAACACTTAACAATGTCAGTTATACCATCTCAGGTTCGTTCACAGGTTCATCTTGCAATGTTATATACGCCACTAAGTATCAGCAATGCCCTTTCCCTTCTCTCCATTGGACAAACTGGTCAGTCACAACGCAAAAGAATAAACTGACATAAATCTGACATTAAACATCACAACACTCGGAAACCAGGGAGAGAACATTTTAATCTTCCAGGACTTTCCACTGCTAACCTAAAAGTGGGAGTCTCAAACAGAGAAACTTCAAAAGGAGATTATAATGTGAGGTTGCTGAATTTGAGATCATTCAGAAATTCAGAACAAGGGGACTCTTGCAGGATTCTTAACTCACGGCAGATGCTAATTTCTGCACTAATCAAGCTGCATTGCGCCATTGCTACTTTTCATCCCAAGCCCCATCTTTGCCATACCCAGGGCTTTTTTTTAGCTGGAATGTGGTGGAACGGAGTTCCGGAACCTCTTGAAAATGGTCACATGGCTGGTGGCCCCGCCCCCTGATCTCCAGACAGAGGGCAGTCGAGAGTGCCCTCCACGCTGCAGTGCAGAGGGTGATCTAAGCTCCCCTCTGTCTGGAGATCAGGGGGCGGGGCCACCAGCCATGTGACCATTTTCTCTGAGGGCAACCCCTGAGTTCCGCCACCTCTTTTCCCAGAAAAATAGCCCTGCTCTAGATGATACCTTTTTGAACAGGCATGCACTCATGTTAATATGTCCTCATTCAGTCACAGGATACTTGTGGAGAATTGCTTCTTTTAAAAAATGGAGAGCCCAGATGGGCTTGGAACAGCAACGGTGTGTCCCTTCCTTCCCTCACAGCTGTTCTCCTGCAAGAAATCAGCACACATGTGCATGGGGAAGGGCCGTATTTCCCCAGTTTTGCTGCTCTACATTGAGCAACAAAATCGGTTAAATGTCCCCCCTCGGGTGGTTTTCGCATGAGAAAACTGCATGGCCGGTGAGCAGGAGCCTTTCCTATTTCTAGAGGGAGAGAGATGAATTTCCCTGGGGAAGAAGTTCCAAATGGTGCCACAACCAAGAAGGACCTTTCTTGGGTTGCCACCCCATCCAGCTTCCTAGTCCCAACTTCAAAAGGGGGTCCATGATGGTATGGAAAGCCTCTGAGAGCCAAACTACAAGTGATGCCTGACACTAGTTGGACACTTGTCAGCTTCCCTCAAGTTTTGATGGGAAATGTAGGCAGTTTGGTGGAATGTTGGACAAGTGACAGTTGAAAAGTCCATTGGACAGCAGTCGGAGAGCCAAGCTGCAAATCCATGATGCCTACATTTCCCATCACAACTTGAGGGAAGCTGACAAGTGTCCAACCTGTGTCAGGCGTCACTTGTAGTTTGGCTCTGAGAGGTCCAGCAGAGGTCATCCTATGGGATGACCAAGGCTATTTCAGCCTCCTAACCAGGCGTGAAAACATACTGGAATGGATCCATGTAATCTGCTTCATACAGGAATCCCTGAAGTTGCCCAGCCACCACTTGTTCAATCACCTTGCTCAAGAATGGTACATTTGAGAGAGGGCAGCAGGTATTGGTATGGAGTTGCTATCCTAATCTTAAACCATGTTTTGGGGTGTGGCCCTCTCATAGCCAGTTTGGTGTAGTGGTTAAGAGCATGGGACTCTAATCTGGAGAACCGGGTTTGATTCCCCACTCCTCCACTTGAAGCCAGCTGGGTGACCTTGGGTCAGTCACAGCTTCTAGCTCTCTCAGCCCCATCCATCTCACAGGGTGCTTTGTTGTGGGGATAATAATGATATACTTTGTAAACTGCTCTGAGTGGGCATTAAGTTGTCCTGAAGGGCAGTATATAAATCTAATGTTGTTATTGTTTGTTGTTATAGTGGTTAAGCTGATATGCCCTCATACGTATTTATGAGCTAGTTTAGTGTCTTATTATGACTAGATTTTCAGATTACATATTCAGAGTGACAAATGCTAATAGCAAATAAAATAATGTTCAGATATATTTTGAGATATTACTTCTGGAATTCCTTGCTTCCTCAGGTAAACCAGTTTGGTAGAGTCCTTGCTACAAGCAACAGCAGAGAAGTAAGCAATCTGGGATGTCTGGATCTTTTGTTGTAAAGCATCTTTTAAAAATATCCACTTCATTTGATGAGCTACTTCATTAGCTAGACGAATGATCTATCATAGGGGTCCCCAACATAGTGCCCACAGACACTTTTCCTAGTGCCCACCAAGTGTTTTCAGAAAGGGCCAGGGCCAGATGGGGTGTCTCATTGGACACTTGAGATCTGATTCTCTGAGCAGATTTTTAAAAAGTTGTTTTGGTTGTAACTTCCACCAGTGAACAAGGATTTTTACTGTGTGACTGTAGGAAAAAGCTGTGCGTATGTTTTTTTTAAACATTATATTCATTTTAAAAAGGGCATCTTGTTAAGCAGAGTATCTCTCTGAAATGTTGAAGTGTTACTGCTAGAGTTATTCATGACCTCACGCTCTGACATTTTGTGGTTGGTTCTGCCTCCTGCAGTAGCCATTCTGTACCAGCGCCCACTACCCTGTTTCAGAATTTCAAGGATATTCACAGGCCCCAAAAATGCTGGGAACTCATGGTCTATAAAGATGAAAGCAGTCCAGGGTGGGGAATAGCCTTGGTTCCTTCACCTCCTTGATCCATGTGAAAAACTGTTTCTGGCTATGGATCCTGTTGGCACAGCCTCTGTCTTAATCATTTTTTTTTGCCGATCTGCCTCATGCAATGCCATCTTCTGGTTCCTGCCAGATGTGAGATGGGAAAGTCTGGTCTTCTGGGTCTGGTACAGAATGCCTTTCAAATGCATCCCAGAATACAGAACATGACTGAAGTACCCTACCTTGAGAGCTTCCGATCTACTGTCACTGTAAGGAGCTGTGTATGTCTGTGTGGTGCCCTCAAGTCACAGCTGACTTATGGTGACCTCTGGCGGGGTTTTCACGGCAAGAGGCTAACAGAGGAGGTTTGCCATTGCCTGCCTCTGCAACCGTGGTCTTCACTGGAGGTCTCCCATCCAATTACTGACCAAGGCCGACCCTGACGAGATCAGGCTCACCTAGGCTATCCAGGTCAGGGTCTCTAAAGAGATACATCAGCAATTTCAAATGTCACCCAATATTGGCTCTTTGCTTTGGGCAAGCGATGTTTCCTCAAAGAAGCAAATGGGCACCAGGAAACCCGTGTGCTATGTTGGGGATCACTGCTTTCGTAAAAACATATATATATATATATTTTAGTGCTAGTGAGTAGACAGCCTAAATGAGTATGATAAGTCAGCGGTATTGCAAGGAAAATTTTGCATGCAAATTGTACATAGCACAGTATGAAAAGTTTCTCTTGTTTCTGTTATGATGAAGACTTCCAATACGTTACATATTCCATAAAACTGTCTACAATTCAATTTATCAGATATTACGGCTGATGCAAAGGTTCAGAGCCATGGGAAACAACGCACAGAAAACACAGGTATTGCCACATCCTTTTAAAAATGATTGCTGGAGTTTAATTTTGTTAAGAAAAGTCAGGTCGGTGGATGATGCTATCTCAAGAATCTGAAATGTTAATTGCTCAGGGAAAACATAGAAAGGGAAGCAAACCCAAGTTACACAAAAGGTCTAGCAAGACTTCGCAAGGGGATGGGAAAGGAGCACCCATAAGCTATAAGTTATATCTGAAAGAAAAAATGGTGTCTTTTACCTTATTCTGTTTTGGAGCCTGGAATACCCCACATCTACAACCTATTACGTCTTTCTTTGCATGAATGGAATTGGAAGCACTGCAGAGAGAATTGCGGTTCTGAAGGAACATTTTTATGTAATCATCATAGTGCGGTTTTTGTTCAAAGTGAAAATAGAGCAAATAGAAGGGTGATAATCTTTTTTAAAGACCGTCCTGTTCCATTATTAATTTTTAATTGTTTTCTGATGGTAGCAGATACCAAAACCCGGGTTTGGACTACCTCCAGCAAAGCTGGTTCCAGATCAGGCTACATTAACCAACCAGCTTCCGAATGAGGTAAGAAGCACAACGTACGTCCTATGGCACCAGCCATCATTGTGCAGCTTATTGCTGTGGGGGTTGGCATTACTATTGTGCAGGGCAAAAAATAATCAGACATCAGTACCAATGGCCAGCCTTCAGTCTGCAGCAAGCCTTTTTTGTGAAGGAGAACTCTTCTGCCTAGGTTCCTCAAATAAAGTACTGTGGGCGTACTGAAAGGTAAAAGTTCACAATCCCCGATCAAATGTTTTGATGTGGAGAATGAGAACTATGCCGCTAGGCAAATTGGCATAGTGGTTCCAGTTCAAGAGGGATGGTGGTATCTGGACACCCTCACGAGTGGAGCTTCTGCTACTGTGTTGTGCTTGACTACTATGACATTCCTTCCTCCTCTTTCCCTCTACTTAAACAGCAGAAATGGCACCAAAGGCATTTTTAAAATTCAAAAAAAGACTGTTTTATTTATTTTAGAGGAGAAAGGTCAGCTGAAATTAGGGGTTGAAAATTTCTGCAGTAATTCAGCATAGATCTCTGAGGTAAAATCAGCATATGCACAGACTTCAGTTCTTATGCTCTTCACAAATACTTAAATGCTTCTGTTTTGAGGCTTTAAGTTCCCTTGTTTCCCCCCCAAGTACTCTGGTATACTCTCTTTTAGCATTCTCTTCCTCTTCTGGAGTTAGGAAGGCTGGTACCCACTTTCTAGTACTCCAATTCCCTTCCCTCCAAAAACCAGTGCTTTCTTTCAGTTGTTAACTGAATCTGAAGGTCTCCACAGGCAGTTTCCAATCTTACCCGACCTGGAATCTCACCACTCTCCGAAGCTACCTCTCTGACTGGTTAGGGAAAATCTCCTCTCCTTAGGAGATCTATCCCCTTTCTTTGGCCCATTTGGGAGTCTGCAGCTACTTCCCAAACCTCCTTGCCAGCTTTTCCCCAGTTCTCCTGTTGGTGTTAAACTGCTTTTAGTTAGGACTAAAGATGGGCATGAACTGGGAAAAAACCAAACTGTGTGGTTTGTGGTTCATCAAATTTCACAAACCGTGAACTATGAACTTTCACGAACCTGCCCCTGGTTTGCGAACTGGTTCGTTTGGTTCGTGAAAATGGCACATCCAGGTCAGAAAAATCATCACTTCCGGGTCAGCAGAAGGTCACTTCTGGGCCAGCAGAAGTTCACTTCTCGGTCAGCAGAAAGTCTGCAGGAAGTCCATCCCCTGTTGCCTAGGAAACTGATTGATAGGCACTAGGCTGTCTGCACCGACGAACCAAAAAACGAACCAAATAAACCAACCTAAAGTGCGTGGCGGTTTGTCAGAAATGGGATCTGACAAACTGCTGGTTCGCGAACCACAAACCAGCCTGGTTCATGCTTAATTTTGGTTCATATTTTGGTTCGTGCCCATCTCTAGTTAGGACTTCATCTCCCAACTGTTCACACTGATTCCTTTCAGCGAGGCTGAAAATCAAAAACCCTCCTCTTTCCAGCTCATGCTACCTAATCAGATGCCTTAGAGTAGCCTGTCAAAGATCTCTGTGAGGGATTAACCCTTAGCAGTCCTTCAATTGTTCATTCAGCACTTCCAGACTTTTAAAAAGTGCAGTCCATCACAACTACATATACTTCCGCTGTTGGATTCCATACCAAAAAACATGAAGCAGTATGTCAAGATAATTCTTTCCTTCTTGCTGCTGTACTTTTAAACTAAGTGCGCAGAAGAAACAAGGTTCCTTTGACAAAGTAAGAATTCCAGGTATATCCCCTTTGTACTGAAAATTGAGGGGGCACTCTGTCCACTAAATAATAATAGTGACCTGTTCATCACATTGTACAGCTGCAAATGAATTGGGCCAGTACATTTCAGAGCTAGAACTCCTGAAAGTCCCGGCTAATTCCATCGTGCTAGCAGTCCACATGTTTTCAGAATGGAATGCCTCTATTGTAAAGTCATTTATTTAGAAATAAGTTTCATTGATTTCCACTCGATTTACTTCTGAGGAAAGACTTTTCATCGTTGTTCACTCAGATATAATTTTGGGGGGTATATTGCATGATCAATATCTTTCACGCTATGCCATATGTATTACTCATGGCTGATTTATCAGATTATATTTTAACCAGCTTGCTGATCAATATGATTCTTTGTCGTTTTGACAGATTTCTCCACTTGAATTTATAAATTTCCCCATGAGCATGCCACAAATCCTATCAGAGCTAGGAACGACAAACTTACAAGTAAGAAAGCTGGGAATGCGCACAAAATTTTTGTTTTGGTTAAGCCACTATTTTTCATCGAAATGTTTGTTTCACTTCTTTATTATTATTACATCATATAATTGGAATCTTTACTGTATTTGGAAAATGTTTACGTTGGTTTTAATGGCTAACACATCCCCATCTGTAACTTCTCATCCTGCACCAGTTTGGAACAAAATTCTTGAGGTAGTTTACCTCTTACCCAAGGAAGGTTGCCAACAACTTGGAGAAAAAAATATCCTGCCACTTTAATAGAGGCTTAATGTGTACAAACTGGCAACTGAGAGCCAAGCTACAAGTGACGCCTGACACAGGTTGGACACTTGTCAGCTTCCCTCAAGTTTTGATGGGAAATGTAGGTGTCCTGGTTTTACAGCTTGGCTCTCCATTGCAGCTGCAAGACCAGGATGCCAACATTTCCCATCAAAACTTGAGGGAAGCTGACAAGTGTCCAACCTGTGTAAGGCGTCACTTGTAGCTTGGCTCTGAGACTGTTTATGACATGGAAGAGAAGAACATCTGGTAAATAACATCCCATTAATTAATTTATTATTTATTTATTATATTTATATTCCGCTCTCCCTGCAGAGCAGCTCAGAGTGGATTACATCACAATATAAAAACAGGTAGCATAATAAAACCAGATTCAATTTATAAAATCCAGCGGCACTCACTAAAACGAGTAGGGTGGGTGGCGAACTGACAGAGGTTATACAAACTGGGGGGCAGTGTCCCCCTTGGCAGGAGGCCGGTCGAAGAAGGGGGGGTCTTTCCACCTCAACCATCATACATCTGGCAGAACATCTCCATCTTACAGGCCTGGCAAAAGAATAGTAGATCTTGCTGGGCCTGTTTTTCCACAGACAGAGTTCCACCAGGTCGGTGCCGGGGCCAAGAAGGCCCTGGCCCTGGTCGAAGCCCTGGGGCTGGGAACCACCAGCAGATGTTGATTTGATGAACAAAGGGCCCTCTGGGGAACATATTAAGCCTCTATTAAAGGGGTAGGATATTTTTTTCTTCCATGTTGTTTATTATTTATTTATTAATTTACTGTATAGTCTGCTTTTTTCACTGAGACTCAAAGCTGATTATACAGTATGAGTCAATAACAGTAGGCCACACAAAGAGACACCTAATAAGCACAGTCAATACAATCAGTTTGAGGAGACATTGGTTGTTTTCACACTGCTTACCAGCCACAGAACATCGTGCCAAGCTCCTGGAATGACAGCATCTTCCTGGCACAATTTTGCACAAGAACGGTAGTTCACACGCGAAATCGTGCCAGGAAGTTGCTGTCATTCTGGGAGCTTGGCGCGATGTTCTGTAGCTGGTAAGCAGTGTGAAAAGGGCCATTGAATGAGCAGAAATTTGTGCAAGCATAGCATATAAGGCCTGAATCAGAGTGTGGATATACTGAAGATAATATTATATTAGCAGAAAACACTGAAATGACAACAAGGTGTTACGTGCATCTAACTGATGGCAGGGGGATCCATATAGTAGGATATGTGCCAGCAGGCGGGTCAGCCAGTGCTTGGATATGTGCCCTATGTGGTGCCAAGGCTTCATAAACTGTAAGCCAATAAAGTTGTGGCCTTTTTCATGTGTGCCACCTGCCATGGCCTCCTCACCCTTCAACCCGGGACCCGCAATACGCTGCATGAATTTTATAAATGAGTTGTTAATTTCATGCCTATCCAAGATTTCAACATACTAGGACTTTTCATAATTTGGAGTATTAACTCTGCAAACCAAACTTCAGCCATTCTTTGTTTTACAGGCTGTCCCCGGTTTCAATTTACTGCCATTCACACAGATGGTCCCAATTGACATCAATACTGTAAGTTTCCTCCTTACTTTTAAAGAGCATTCAGTGTGATTTCTTGAATTTTTTTCTGGCCAGGTTTTTTATTCACCAACAAAAATCCTGTCTCGCTATGTAATGACTGTTTTATAGAATATTTTGTTGGTATGTTGTGTTTGCTTGGGAAACATTAGTATCGTGTGTGCCATATGTTCTTGCTTACCAGGGGTTCTCTGGGTCTCTTGAGAGGAGTTAGTCGCGTTAGTCTGTAATTGCAAAATAATAATGAGTCCAGTAGCACCTTTAAAACTAACCAACTCTATTGTAGCATAAGCTTTCGAGAACCACAGCTCTCTTCGTCAGATGCATCTGATGAAGGGAACTGTGGTTCTCGAAAGCTTATGCTACAATAAAGTTGCATCTGACGAAGGGAACTGTGGTTCTTGAAAGCTTATGCTACAATAAAGTTGGTTAGTCTTAAAGGTGCTACTGGACTCCTACTATTCTGGGTCTCTCTAGACATGCAGGTTTCGAGTTTCCTCCAGCTACACAGCAGCTTTGGGGAATAGCTGTTAAAAAATAAAGGAGAGCCATTTCCCCATGCCAAAATAGCATGGAGAGAAAGTTTTTCCCTTTTTTCCTGTTCCACGTGGAGTATTCTGTGTTCATAGAGCAGTAAAAACAGAGGGGGGGGATTCCTCCTGTGCTATTTTGAACCCTTCTTCCTCCCGTGGAGGCATTCTGAGGCCATTTGGGCTCCCCTTTATTTTTAACAGCTATTCCCCAAAGCTATTGTGTAGCTGCAGGGAATTTGATTTGGGTCTGGGAAGCCCAAGCCCAAGTCTTTAAAAACCTGCATGTCTACAGAGACCCTCTGTATTTTCTGTTTCAGGCAGGTAGCCACGTTGGTCTGCAGTAGATGGAGCAAGTTTCAAGTCCAGTAGCACCTTAAAGACCAACAAGAGGTTCCAGGGTATAAACTTCTGAGAGTCAAGCTCCCTTCGTCAGATATGGATATCTACTTATACTGAAGGAAGCTTGGCTCTCAAAAGCTTATACCCTGGAAACTCTTGTTGGTCTTTAAGATGCTACTGGACTTGAAACTTGCTCATCTGTATTTTCTAGTATCTGTCCCTGTTCTGCCGTTTGGATGGTTTTTTTTACATAGGCCGTTTCCAGACGGCTTACCTGCCTCCGGAACGTTGCGCCATCTTGCCGGGAAAATGCGAAATATTGTGTTTTCTTGCGCGAGTTTTGCACGACATCGCACAAAACTCGCGCGAGAAAACGCGATATTTCGCGTTTTCCCCGCAAGATGGCGCAACGTTCCGGAGGCAGGTAAGCCATCTGGAAACGGCCATAGTTAATACAAATAAGTTACTACAACTGCTGTTTTCAAGCTTTTGCTTTCTCCCCAAGGTCTTTAGAAGTTAATTTTTTGATGGGATGGGAGGGGCAGAAGGAAGTGTTTCATTTCTAGCACACAGGCATGAAATATGAACACTAAAGCACCATACGACTCATAGCCTGACAAGTTACGGACTGCAGCTGGTGAAATTAATTTTGAAATTACTGGTAACCCATTAAAGGAGGCTTATGTATCTATAGCATATTTTTGGACCAAATGAACAAAAACAAGCCCTTGTGTCTTTTATTTGCTTCTGAATATATCACTGCAGAGTAAATGAATACAGTAAGCAAAAAAACCCTCCATCTACAATAGTGAGTGTTCTGGCGGTTCTCAAGGCATAAGAGAATATGGGCCTTACTAGAAATATACAAAAACGTGCCCCTTTTTGCAAATGGGAGTCGTTGAAAGGCCATATTCCGTGGCACTACACACAGTTTTAAAATAAAAGATATTTATTTATGCAGTGGTTTGTTTCGAAAAAGGAGGCAATTTTAAAGTAAGAGGAATAAATCAGTAAAAATTGCCCCCGCCACCCTTCCATTTTGGAAAGTTTTCCCTGTTGTCCATACAATTTAAACATTTAAGCGAACTTAAAATTACTCTTGTGCAGCAATAAAGCTCAGCTTTAATAAAAGCCGATTTGTGTGAGGTTCTCAGGGCCTTTATCTTATCAGCAAGTTAAGTAACCAGGTGCTGAGATGCAGCCAAATGACTTCCATGTGTCTAGGCAACCTATTTCTCAGAACGAAGAGCAGCAGCAAGGCCTAGAGCACAATGGAATTAGCTTCTCTCCATCACGATTAGACCAGTTCTGCTCAGAAGTTTTTATCTGCCGGTTTAAAGAGACAGGGGACCTGCATCCCTTCCTCTCCACATATGCACCATCAGTGCACTAAGAAGTTTCCAAGTTCAGGCTCTACATTGACACAAATAAAACTCTTCTTGAAAAGGGCAGGATATCAAACAGCAATGTAAGCGGCAATATTTGTTAACCATGAAACTAAAGGTAAATATCATAGCCAAGCAAGCTCTCATTGTCAGCCTTCTTAAACTCCGGAATTAAACATACCTTTGAACAGGGGTCATTTTGTGGAAAAAGAGCTGGAGGAACTCATTAGCATAACTCATTAGCATATGTCGTGCCCCTTGCCATCGCTGGAAGTGTGTCATTAACATAACTGATTTGCATGTGCCACGCCCCCTGACATCACCTATCCTGTTTTTTTTGGATCCAATCCTGGCCATTCAGGGCCAAAATTGGGCCCAATATGGCAAAAAGGGGCTGAAAATGGCCAAAAAGGGGCCCAAAATCGTCAGGACTGGGACACTGATGAGTGGGAGAGTGATCCACCACCCGTCAGAGGCCCAATCTGGGCCATTTTGGCCCCAATTGAGGCCGAAACGGGCCCAAAATGGCCAAAAGTCAGGTGGGTGGGGCCACCTGACATGTGACCTCTTTGGGGAACTGCTGGAACTGTGTTCCTGCACATTCCCCCTCAAAATGAGCCCTGCTGTTGAACCATTTGTTAGGAATTTTCAAGAGATTTTACATAGGGACATTTAATTGCAAGATATTAAATCCTCCGTATCTTTTTGTATTGTTTCTAATGATTTCCAACCCTTCCTTGCTTGTCATGTAGCTTATCGCTCTGTTAGGACTCGGAGGATTACCCTCAACACAAACGTTTCCTGTAGCAGGTGGTGGAATGAATGTCCCACAGCAGCTGTTGCCACCACAACAAGCAAGTATTTTCTAGCCTCTTTAGCCATCTGTATTGCCTAGTTCACATCTATTTCATCAATACATTCTTTCTCATGTAGGAACTTGCTAGAGGATGCTGGTGCAACGCTCACCTTTCTCGATAAACCAGTACAACTACAGATTGGGAACTGGGGTGTAAATAACCTCTCAATATTCTATTGAATTAATCTTAGAAACATCAGCATTGTACTACTTGACCATTTTATTTGTTCATCTGTTTTATTTATGTAGGTGCTATGGGGTCCCCTACCTTTTGATCCTGTGGATACTTTTAGAATTTTGAGAATGGGGAGTGGGCACCACCACAAAATGGCTGCCTGGGAGAGGCAACCACAAAATGGCTGCCATTGGTGCTGAAGCCAATCACAAAGTGTTGAGAGGTTGCAAGCCAAGCATCCTCTTACAGGGGAGGCAGATGCTTCTGAATGTGTGCTCCCTACAGACACAAATGTGATTGTTCTTCAGCATCCCCTTCTCCATGCATCTGATGAAGAGAGCTGTGGTTCTCGAAAGCTTATACTGCAATAAAGTTGGTTAGTCTTAAAGGTGCTACTGGACTCTTCTCCATGAGGTGGAGGAAAGCCAGAAGTGGCTCTTTGTTTTAGGGAAGAGAGGCTCTGTCCAACAAACAAATGGTGGCAGGAGGAAACCCATAGACCCATCATGTCATGGGGATCACTTTGTTCCATGGTAGGTGTATATGGGAAGGTAACAATAATCAGTGACAATAACTATATTATAAATATTATTGATTATTAACAACCAATGACAGATTATTCTGATTATCAACAGCCAGGCATGGGGCAAAGCAGCATTTACTTGCTTCATTTAACCCCCATTTTCTCCTCAATGGGCAGAATTCAAATACAGGTCTTCCAAATCCTCGTCTGTCACACTTACCACGGCATCATGCTGGCATCGCACAGTTGCCTAGTCAATGCCTTTCACACACATGAACCACAATTCCCAAGCATGAAAAAATGCACATACAGAATATTTGCAAATCCAATTTAAAACACCTGACGAACAGCAATTTTCTTTATAGCATTTGAGAATGCTGCTCAGTCTGTGATCCAACTGCAGTTTGAACAAAGTTGAGTTCACCCATTGCTAGAATTTCACATGCTAGAAGAAGTGGCTACCACCACTCCTCCTAGTCTGTTCTTTGTTAGGTCCTATAACTCACCCTTTTCTATGCCTGTTGTTGCAAGCAGAATGAGAAGAGGTGGATGGAATCCAGAAAGAAACAGGTAAATTACAAGGCTTGCCACACACAGCACAGTCTGATCTTACCAGATTCTGGTCAGAAAAACTATGATTATGTAGGTGAAGTATACTGAGTGCTTAAGAAAAGCGCTTTTTAAATATACATTTTTCCCAAGGCACTCACACTCTAGCCTGAAAGACTGCATCGTTTTAGAAAAGGGATCAAACAGCTGCAGCAGATAGTGGCAAAGGACCATATAATTTATATACCTGCAAGATTTTTTTACAGATGTGATAAGTCAGCTTATAGTGCCCGTGCCAAGGAACTCACAATCAGTCTTAACTGTCATTTACCAAAACAGATGAATAACCTAAATATAATTATGGCAACTTCTCTTGCAGATACTTCCAATTATAGTTGCACAAATGGGGCCGCAGGTAAGAAATAAATAAATGAATTGCTTGGGTTCTTAAAATACAGGTAATCCCCCCCCCCGCTTTTGCCTCAACTGAAGCTTATGAGAGACATCCATTCTCCAGCAGGCATCTCGAGGGGAATACATATGGAATGCGAGGAAATCACCCCTCAGGGCTGACATGGTGGTTTTTCCCCCGACATGGAGCCTACAAAAACTAAATGCTAAATGGAATGGACCTGTACTAAATGGCTAAAAGCTGGTTTAGTCCAATGGTTAAGAGCAGGGGTCATTTCACAGAAAAAGAGCTGCAGGAACTCATTAGCATAACTTATTAGCATAACTCATTCGCATGTGCCACACCCCCTGACATCACCAGAAGTGCGTCATTGGCATAACTGATTTGCATATGCCACACCCCCTGACCTCACCTATCCTGGCAGTTTTGAACCCAATCCTGGCCATTCAAGGCCGAAATTGGACTAAAATGGCAAAAAGGGGCTGAAAATGGCTGCAAAGTGGCCCCAAATGGTCAGAATTGGGCTGCTGCTGAGCGGGAGAGTGATCCACCCCCTGTAAGAGGCCTGATCCTGGCCATTTTGGGACCAATCCTGGCTGTTTGAGGCCCAATCCTGGCTATTTTGGGCCCAATCCAGGCCTAAACGGGCCCCAAATGGCCAAAAACTAGGTGAATGGGGCCACGTGACATGTGACCTCTCTGGAGAACTACCGAAACTGCGTTCCTGCACGTTCCCCCTCAAAATGAGCCCTGGTTAAGAGACTGACTGTGCAATCCTAAGAAGAGTTACGCCAGTTTAAATCCATTGAAGTCAAAGGACTTAGAATGGAGTAACTTTGCTTAGGAATGGAGATTTTAAACCTCCATTCCAGCGCTTACCTCTATCATGAAATCTTTGTAATATTGGTAAAATATGACTCATCCTCCATTATTTACTAATTTGTGTAAAACATTTGTAAGCCCACCTTTCTCCCAGAAAACTGGGGCCCCGAGAAGAAAACCAATACGTCATAAAGACAAAGACAACCATTAAAATAACCAGCACTACAAATTACATAGTTGTTGAAAAGATAGATTATGGGTTGGACTGAGCCAGCTGTTTCACTCAGGCTTTCATTAATTCCCCCTCCTTACTACAACCCCCGCCCCTCATGTTTTATCTATGCCAATCCCATGATCCCAAGCATAGGTTTTGGGGGGGTCAAAGGGGTTGGATTCAACCCCATATTTGCAAAGTGCCTTGCATGCTCAAAAAGCACTATAGAAATAGTAGACATTTATTAACATGACTTGGCTCAAAATGATAAGCATTTTCCCTATTTATTCTGGAAGTAAATTGCCCAAAGACTATATAGGGTGGTGGAGGGTTTTCACTTTCCTCCACAGGATGCATTAGAGATCACTTGCTCAAGACATCCAGGAGGGTTTTCTCTTCTTCATAAAAGCTCAGTTTTTCCTGTCCTTTCCCTATGACATTTTATTATTTGGACTTTAGATGCCAATTGGTTAGTTTTTCAATGTAGACTTCAAGAGGCTACTACGATGTGATTTGGAAATGGCACTCACTTTATACAAGTAACCACCCTGTCATTTCTGGCCTTTTCTCTTTCTCCCCCTCCTTGAACATGGAACTAAGGGACACTTCACACATCTTTCTTTGATACTGTGGGCTGAGAATCAGTGCGCTAGTTACTAGGTTGCCAACTGATCTCAGAAAAACAGTTTGACTTCCTTCTGTGAAAAATGATGTGCAAAGATCAGCAGGTGGAACGTTTCTTGGCATGGAAACAAGTCCAGCTGTAATGATATTCAGCAAGTTTTGAAACTTGTCAAACATCCAAATTTAACATTTTTACTTTTGATGTCAGCGTCTGACCTCAGAATTCAATCTGAACCCCAGAATCAAAACGTGACTTTAAAATTCAAGAAATGCCTGTTTTGATTGGTTGAATGAAGTCAATATAAAGTAATGCAGCATAACAGAGCAGGCCCTGACCTGAATTTAGCAAATCAGTAGTTAGGAAACCCTGTAAGACTATCCTTTCTCTCTCTCTCTTTAAAAAAACCTCTTTAGTTTGTTTTTAATTTTTGCTTCTCCTCTCTCCCCTCCCTTCTCTTTGGTTTGAATTTTAGGGTGCAGTGCTCAGTTCAGAAGAAGCGGTAAGTATTTCACTTGATTTCTATAATGATTTTATAATATGGTTTTTCAAAATCAATCAACAGCAGACTGTTTCCAGTCCACATGGCTGACATGGCATGCGACTAACCTACATGTTACTTCTTTTACAAGTTGTGCACGGAGCCAACCTTTGCTCTGCACAGACACACGTCCAGGGGTCATTTCATAGAAAAAGAGCTGGAGAAACTCATTAGCGTAACTCATTAGCATAACCAATTAGCATATGCCATGCCTCTTGCCATCACTGGGAATGTGTCATTAGTATAACTGATTTGCATATGCCACACCCCCTGATGTCACCTATTCTGGCTGTTTTGGACCCAATCCTGATAATTCAGAGTCAAAATTGGGCCCAAAATGGCAAAAAGGGGCTGAAAATGGCTGAAAAGGGGACCAAAATGGTCAGGATCGGGCCGCTGATGAGCGGGAGAGTGAGCCACCACTTGTCAGAGGCCTGATCCAGGCCGTTTCGGCCCCAATCCTGACCAAAACGGGCCCAAAATGGCTGAGAGTCAGGTGGGCGGGGCCACCTGACATGTGACCTCTTTGGGGAACTGCTGAAACTGTGTTCCTGTGCATTCCCCCTAGAAATGAGCCCTGCGCACGTCACCTCAGGACTTGGCTTCTATTAAAAAAAGAGAGTGCAAATGGGTTCAGAAAGGTCAAGGGCTGGTAGATGAGGCAATGCCAGGTGAAAACTCAGGTGCTCTGTGTGTGTGTGTGGAGGGGAGGGGTGCTTAGAATTATTGGTGGGCTTTGGTTCATTGCCTGTTCCCATTAAAGAAAAACTGGAGACAGGAGGCACAACTATTCCGTTTTCTTTCCTCTGTGATCTGTGCTTGTAGCCTAGGATCCTGACATGCACGCTCTTACTTTCCCCCACACAGCAATCACCTTCTCAGATTTTTACTGGGTTAATTCTCCCTGGAATGCAAGGAATGTTGATCCCTTCAAGCCAGGCTGGAGCCCTCCCTGAAGGTCAAGAGGGGCTCCTTCCAGCAGGCCAGGCAGGATCGAACCCAGGCAATTCAGCAGGCCAGCTACCGTTTCCAGAGGGCACAGCTGACGCAACGGTCCTAGCGGGCATCCAGAAGGTTTCCCCAGAGATGAACAATGACCTGAGCGAGATGGCAAATGGATTGCACCCAACTCCTTCGGGCTTTAGACAGCCAGGTGTTGATTACAGTGTCACCGATGATCCATTTGCCGAACCCACCATCTTTGTCAAATTAAATATGGAACCGAGTGAGCTTCGGGAGCCACCGACGACAATAGCAAGACTGGAAAACGACAAAAATCTGAGTGGCACGATCACTTTGGCCCAATTACTTGTGAGAGGAGACAGCCATGAGCCCATAACCACCGTGGAGAGCAAGCTATTGAGAGAGCCCTAAATAAGGATTGTTTAAAGCCGTTTATGCTGTGTGCTGTGCTTCGCCCCCTTTATGTGACCTGTATATTGCTGCTTCCCTGATTTCCTTAGGGTTCCCTTAGATTTTTGCTGCCACCAAAGGTTTTCATCTTAGTTCCCTCTCAGTTTGAATTATAGAATAGGACATCTTAGCTATAAATAGTAGTATGACAGACCAGTCAGTGCGTGGGGTGGCTGTGAGGTAAAAAAGAGAACCTTTACTCTAGAGGATACAGACATTTAACTTTACCAGAAATAGAGTTTATTTATAAGTACATATGCGTAACAGTTTCAGAGTATTATAAACGTATTAGTTTCAGAATGGTTCAAAATGTGGTGGTTTCAAAATAAGTTAAGTGTGGTGGTTTATTAAATGATTCTCCACAGTCCCAGTCCCAGAGACTAATTTCTCCACAGTTGCCACTTGGGCTAAAAATATCCCCAAAAGAGAAAAACAGGCCAAAGAGGGCCAAACTACAAGTGATGCCTGACACAGGTTGGACACTTATCAGCTTCCCTCCAGTTTTGATGGGAAATGTAGGCAGCTTGGCAGAACGTTGGACAAATGACAGTTGAAAAGTCCATTGGACAGCAGTCGGAGAGCCAAGCTGCAAGACCGGGACGCCAACATTTCCCATCAAAACTGGAGGGAAGCTGACAAGTGTCCAACCTGTGTCATTCGTCACTTGTAGCTTGGCCCTGAGTTCCCCAAAGTTCACTTACCACAGGTTGATCTCATCCACAAAGTAAAACACACAGACTTCTTCGCTCAGCTCCTCACTCAAAGAATAACTCTTGTCGTCTCACAGACACGGCACAGAGTTCCTCACGGACTAACTGACTGAACACTTTCTCACAGCACTCTGCTTAAACTGCAGCTCCCTCCGCTCTCTAAGGTACAGCTGCCATCTAATCAAAGCCATGTCCTGTTGTAAATTCAAAACACTCCTTTGTCTCAGAGTCTCTCTATACAAGACCTCTTACGCGAGGACACTCAAGTGAAGGGAGCTGCAATGTTAGCCAGGAAGTGTAGTTTAAAAAACAGAGGTGAGGGTTTTGTCAATTTCCCCTCTCTACCAGTGCCGGATCTAGGGTTGCCCGCGCCCGGGGCAACCCTAGGCTGAGCACCTCATGTGCACGCACAGCACGCGCGCTCCCCACGCTGTGTGATGACGTCACTTCGGTCGCCCCCTGTCCTGCGGGGCAGGCGAATGGCACAGGCAGCCCTGCAGCCCCCCGCCTTTTGCCTGCCCTGCAGGACAGGGAGTGCGTGGCAAGCCAGCCGCCCCCTGTCCCGCAGGGCAGGCGAAAGGCAGCGCGGGGGGCTGCGAGGCTGCCCACGCTGCTGTCTGCGCCCTCTGGCAGCTGGTAGCTGCTCCCGGCGCCCCCTCCCTGGTGGCGCCGGGGGCAGACTACCCCCCTGCCCCCCCTCGTTCTGGCCCTGCTCTCTACAGAGCCAGCAAAGATCACTGCTTAGAGGGCTTGTTAATTTCCTCTTCGCCTCCCCAAAGGGAGGTGAAATTGACAGAGCCTTCAGAGGCTCAAATTGTTCAAAAAGGCTTTTGAATTGTGTGTGTGTGGGGGGGGGGGGGTCTCAGATGCTTCACTAATGAGTTGGGGACCACAGACTTCACCACTATGTTCCCTTATGTACTACCTGTTGTTTTAAATATGTGCTCCTATGAGTTACCTGTGCTTCATGTTGTCTAATGTCGGTCCTAGCTTATGCTCTGTTTCAGCATTTCTTCAACTCTGTATTGGATTTTTGCTAATGGAAACTTGTGTTTATTTAGCCTATGACGTTGTTTATGGAAATGTCCTTGAAATTGACTGTACTAATCTCACACTGTGTAATCCATCTTGAGTCGCAGTAAGAAAGGCAGACTATGAATAACATAAATAAAATAAAATAAATAAAAATAATCACAGCACACTTCACTCATCCAACCTGCCCCCCTTCTTTCTTGAGAGGCCTGCATTTTAAACCATAGTAACATACACTTAAAACCCCACATTAATTAACAGAAACAAATGCTAATTATTTGCATGGCAAAACATTACACTGTGCATTGATCGTTACTGCCAGGGGTCATTTAGTAGAAAAAGAGCTGGAGGAACTCATTAGCATAACTCATTAGCATATGTCACGACCCTTGACATCACCAGAAGTGTGTCATTAGCATAACTGATTTGTATATGCCACACCCCCCCCACATACCTATCCTGGCTGTTTTGGACCAAATCCTGGCCATTCAGGGCCGAAATTGGGCCCAAAATGGCAAAAAGGGGCCCAAAATGATCCAGATCTGGCCGCTGCTGAGCAGGAGAGTGATCCACCACCTGTCATAGGCCCAATCTGGGCTGTTTTAGCCCCAATCCAGGCTGAAACGGGCCCAAAATGGCTGAGTCAGGTGGGCGGGGCCACCTGTCATGTGACCTCTTTGGGGAACTGCCGGAACTGCATTCCTGTGCATTCCCCCTCAAAATGAGCCCTGGTTACTGCAGATATTAATGTGCATATGGTGACTTTTCTTAAATTTAGAGTAGGACTGGCACAAGGAATTTAAAAAATATTTTATTTGAATTTTTGAGAATATCCCATATCTAACACCTTAAGCATGATGTAATTCTAGCTTTACATCTTAGTGGCTATTTTGTTCTGTAAAATTCTGAAAATTTCCTTCTTCTATTTCCTTCTAATTTCTAAGGAGAAATTTCCAACAGTTTAGCAGAGAAAGACAGAGAATATCCAGCAATGACGATAAAAATAATGGTCCACATCTCTGTTTAATATGTAATGATGTAACATTGCTTGTTCTAGCTCAGTGAAATTATGATAGTCTATGGATGGAACGGCACTCCATTTAATCTTCTGGTAAATTAAGTGTTCATCTACATATTGCTGGCAACTGCCGTATTGTTGCTAAGTTTGCCAACTCCATCTTGAGAAATTCCTAGAGATTTGGGTCAGCGCCTGGGGAGAGTGGAGTTTGGGGAGAGAGCATAATGCCATAGTGTCCAAATTATTGTTACAGAGCAACAATAGCACAATATCCAACACTGGACAGATGCAGCTTAATTAGCCTTCTCGAGGGTTGTCAGCTCAAATGTATTTACTCTATTACATGGATTGATTCAACTTGGTGGACAAATTTATCCTTTTCTTCTAAAAAGCCAGTTTGGTGAAGTGGTTAAAAGTGACGGGACTCTAATCTGGAGAGTCGAATTTGATTCCCCACTCCTCCACTTGAAGCTAACTGGGTGACCTTGCATCTGCCGCAGCTCTCTCAGAGCTCTCTCAGCCCCACCCACCTCACAGTGTGATTGTCATGGGGAAAATAATAATACACTTTGTAAACTGTTCTGAGTGGGTGTTAAGTTGTCCTGAAGGGCAGTATATAAATCAAATGTTGTTGTTATTATTATTATAGAAATCTCAGTGTGCCATATCCTAGCCATTTTTAATTTCTGTTGACTTTGTTGGATAAACTATGATCAATAAAGATATTTTCAAAGGTATACGATTGGGTTTCAATTTACTATACTGTTCAGACTTCAGGTTTCAGTCATGCAGAAATGGAGAAAATCTACCCCTTTGGAATACATTGACTTTAATGGATTTAGAAGGGTGTTTAGGATTGCACTGAAAGTCTATTACTGTCATCCTTATTACTTCATCAAGTAGCTCCCGCATGGCTGCAAAACTTCTTGCATCAAACAGCCTGCCTTAAGCATGCAGAAGGGACTCTAGTCTAGCCCAGCAGATCTAGGAGTACAGCAGAACGTTGCTTCACTATTCAAATCTTCCCTCATGTTGGGGTTTTGCATAGACTATGAAGTTTTCTTTCTTCTGCAGATGCACAAGGAGCATTTACCTATGAACTCTGTCACGTGTTTCATTTTTGCAAAAGCAATATAGCAAGTCACCACTTAGGAATTTTTAATACTTCAACCTGGTCTCCCGGCCAATGTAATACAGATCCAGTTTTGTGAAAGTGGACATCTTTGTAAATATATTTTTGTATGCCAATCAGGTGGCCATGTTAGGAAAAATTCATTTCCTAAGAGAACTGGAGCAAACATTGCTCCAGTCTAAGGCCAATGAAACCAATGGATTTCTAAATTTTTAGGAGTAAATCTGCATAAGATTTGCACAGAGTGTCTTAAAATGCAAATTGTAGAATAATCTTTGGCCAAGCCTCTTTGAGGTCAAGCATGGAAGTTCTAAGTCCTCATCCTTCAAAAAACTTGGAGGGTTGCCAAGCACCTACAAGGGTACAATATTTGGCTAGTGAGCAGTGTTGTGTAGTGGTTAGAATACAGGATTTGGCCTGAGGAAACTTTAGTTCAAATCCCCACTTGAGCCTGTCATTCTTTTTCACCCTGACTTTTATGGGGGGAAATGCTGTCACACAAACAATGTATCTCACTCTTAAACTCTTTGAAGAAAGGGTGAAATATAAATGTGGTGGATTAGAAAACAATAGGATACACGGGACTTGGTTGGTGGACGCAAATTGGGCCGGCCTGGAGGGCCTCTTTCCATGACGTTCTGGTGCTTGATGAGTAGGCTTCTACAGTAGGGACAAGGAAACAATTGACTGCTTGGAACCATACATACTTTGTGCATGTTATCCAGATAAGCGCACCATATACTATGTCTGTTGCTCCACCAGACTCTTCCATGCATCTGATCATTTATCCCATGTCCCTCACTAACCTATTCCATACCATTCTTACTAAGCTCTTCCTCTGCAGCTTTTATGAGAGGAGACTTGTTTACTCAATTGGACGTTGCCAGGAAGGGAGATCATCTATGCAAAGGCGGGTGGACAATCTCCACTTCGGAAGCCATGGCAGCGTTTCTTGCTGTCAGCTAGAATCAACTCTTTCCTGCCTGTTTGTCCCCAGCCACCTCCGATCTCCATTATTGTCTATGGAGAAAACTACAGGGACTATCCAGGGAGGTGGGGTGGCATTTTGCAAAATAAATCTACATCATTTTCAGGGAACCTACTGCTAACTGTCCTCTAAAGACCCCCCAAGTTTCAGGGAGATTGGAACTTGAGGAGCCTTTTTAGCCCCGCCCCCCAAAGAAGGTGCCATCAGCCACCTCATTTTTTACTATTTACCATTTTTTACTATTGTGGAGATAAAATGACAGCAACTGGAGAAACCCATCAATCATGCCTGAAACCCATCTCCCTGAAACTTGGCGGTGTGTGTGTGTGTGTGTGGGGGGGGTTGTCTTTAGAGAACAGTGAGGATTAGGTCTCCTGCAAATTTGGAGGATTTTGCTTGCAAAATGCCACCCCAACCCCCAAGATATCTTCCCTAGTTTTCCCCACAGGGAATAATGGAGATTGGAGGTGGCTGAGGGCACCTTCTTCCAGAGCCCATAAAGCGCCCCCTCAAAGTCCAAACTTCATGAAACTTGTAGAGTCTTTAGAGAACAGCAAGTAGTAGGTCCCCAGCAAATTCTGTGAAACTCGGTCCTAAAATGCCCCCCCCCCAAACCCTCGGAAAGCCCTGAATCACATTTCCCATTGGAAATCATGGCCAAATTTTACCCAATTCGCTCTTTATTGCTGATCCAAACTTGAGAACAATTGCCTCCACCCTTTCCTTTTCAGGATCATGTATCAGGCATGCTTCTGAACTTTTGCCCCAATGCTCAATCATGTTGCCATGGTCTTTCTTCCCACTTCCTCCTTATCCCAATTGAAGACGCTGCATGGAGAGGAGGAGGAGGAAGTTACAGGGGAAGGAGGGTGCAGGAAGGAGGAGTAGGGAGGCGGCAGCTTCAACTAGAAAACTGGAGGGTTTAAAATATGCCATATTAAAAGCAAAACAATTTGTGTGTAAGCTGGATCTAAGGGAAAAAAGAGAGGAGAGGAAAGCAGAAGCCGCCCAAAATCGACACACTGCAATGACACTCATTGATTATGACCATGGACACTTGCAACCACGACTACACCAGTTCCCTGACATGTGCTCAAACTAGGGCTACAGGACACGTCAGGTAAAATGGACACAAGCAGGTAGGAGCAGACATGATTCTAGACACTAGCATAGCCTCGTGTAACTTGTCTCGTGTAGTTTGGTTCTGGGGCATCTGTGTCTGAACAGATGCTCCCTGCAGACATAATGTTGATTCTCCTGGATTCCGAAGTACACCCTGCATAGAGGAGGCAAGGAAGGCCAAGATTTGCTTGGGGTACAAAGCAAATGGGTGCCAACAGAGACACACACTTCAGTGAGCACCACAGAGCCCATGGACACCACGTTGGGAATAACCCATACACCCATTAATTCATCATTTCTTTCTGAAACTGTGAAACTTATTTGAGCTGAAGCTATGAGATACCTGCCCATTATATGATTTATGAAGTATGTGCATTTTAAATTAGGTACTGGGACTCTTGTTAGAAGGCGAATGGTTCTGTGCTTTGTAATGCTAAATCAGATTTCCTTTTCACTAGAACCCCTCCCCCCCTCCCAAAATCTAGTCTCTTTGAAAGCTATTCTCATGTTTTGGATACCCTGGAGACATCCTCTGGGTATTTGATAGTAAATGCCTTAAATTCATGCATTTCATAATTAATATTTACTCAGACATTTGCACTGGATAATCAACATTGCTCAGCAAGATCAAAGAACTTCCCAATCTTGAGTTATCTTTATTTTTAAATTAAATCTCCCCTTCCCACAGGTTTGTTAACACACTTTCTAAAATGCAGACTGTGAAGGACTATGCAAACTGTTGTAGGGAGAAAACTTATTTCCATTTCAAAGCTAAAAGGATTTTCTCCCCTTGGGGCTTTGCCAGAGAAAATTCATGTGAAAGAATTCCCATGGTACAAGAATTATCATTCTGACTGCTTGTGTCTCAGAGAAAGGACTTTGATTCTAGATAGAAGACTGACTTCTATTATTTGGCAACATGAGGAAATATAGGCACAACATTTGAAGCTGAGAGTGTTTGAAGCAGCTGAGATAGTCTGAAAGCATCTTATTACTCTCACAACACAAGCACTTTTTCATTTCTGGGATGATCTCTGCTGAGAAACACAGTTCTGTGATTTTTTTTAGTGCCCTTTCAAGGTTGAACTTGAAAAATGTCAATTTCTGTTTTGACTAGTTATGTCATGTATGCCCTGACCTGGATAGCCCAGGTGAGCAGGGTTGGCCTTGGTTAGTAATTGGATGGCAGACCTCCAACGAAGACCAGGTTGCAGAGGCAGGCAATGGCAAACCACCTCTGTTAGTCTCTTACCATGAAAACACCACCAGGGGTTGCCGTAAATCAGCTATGACTTGAGGGCACTCTCCACCACCATGTCATATAAAGAGTGCCTACTGACTAGTACCTGTGACTTTACCAACATATGCATACTTAGAACAATATTTTTTTCCAAAAAAATATAAGGTGAAGGATGAATGTATATGTACAAAAATGTGTAATCTGTCTTGATAAGGAAGGTGGACTACTAATAGTTATAAAATAAAATAGATGCCTCATTTTTTAAAAAAATAAGTCAAACAGCCTACTCCGCTTGAAGCCAGCTGGGGGACTTTGGGTCAGTCACAGCTCTTTCAGAGCTCTCTCAGCCTCACCCACCTCACAGGGTGATTGTCCTGAGGATAATAATAATACACTTTGTAAACTACTCTGAGTGGGCGTTAAGTTGTCCTGAAGGGTGTTCAGGACAACTTAACAAGGTCACCCAGCTGGCTTCAGGTGGAGGAGTGGGGAATCAAACCAGGTTCTCCAGATTAGAGTCCTGCTGCTCTTAACCACCACACCAAACTGCCTATATTTTAAGACTGTTTAGATTATTCCAACTGAAGCACCATACAGTAGCAAAATTGCTGGCTGATATTAGCCACCGGGAAGAGATCTTAACAGCTTGAAAAAGAAATACACTGGCTGTAGATTTTCTTCTAGGCATAATTCACAGTGATGAGAATTACTTTCAGAGCCCTAAATGGCCTGGGACTAAGGTAATGAGGGGTAACCTGCTCCCATGTGAGCCTGCCTATCAATCAAAATCACCTATGAACTACCTGCTCTTTGTACCACAACCTTCTGCAATAAGGAGGATGTGTGCAAGAGACAAGTCCTTTTCTGTTGTGGTACCAGAAACATTCGAACAGCCTCCACAAACCAATCACCTGGTGCTGAGTTGATTAAGCTTTTGGCACTAGGAAAAAAACTTGATCTTCCTGAGATTTTTCCAAGTTCTCCTCCTTCTTGATTTGTCACCACTTGTTTTTAATGTTTTATTTCTATCAGTCTTTAAAGTATGTGGTGTACTGCTTGCATTGCTGCTTTATAATTATTTTTGCCATTGGTCTTTTGTTTCTAATGATCACTATATTGTTTTGATCAGTTGCTGGCAAGGCAATTTAGGTAACTACTACACTGAGAATGCAAGAAATAAATATACAAATAACTCTAATTCTGCAACTGAGTTGCTTGCACGTACATTTCCACTACAGCTACTGCATGTCTGTCTCGAGAGTGCCAATGCAAGAACTCTTGGGAAGAAAGAATACTTCCAGCAGGCTGCCTGGAAGCTAATAGGAGTCCAGATAACTCAGTAGGACTTCACCCAGTGATAACTTTACTCTCAAGTAGGCCCTAAGAGTAGACGTAAGATTCTCATGCATCAGTATTGGTAACGAGACTGGAAGCCTATGTCTCTGTTCAGCCCAGGTGGATGCATTGTCCTGAGCTTCGTTATCAGTAGCAATTCTGCAGTCTCTCTTTCTAATCTCCCTTTGAAATTCCTCTGCAGGATAACCAGTTAAAAAGAGAGACTGTTGAATTGCAACTGATAATGAAGCTGATTTCTCCGCACCCGCTACCCCTCTCCATACCCCACCCTATTCAATCACCCCTGCCTTTGTCATTCACTATTATCATTCAGCTTCTGTAATTACTCCACTCTCCAAGATAAAGGAGAGATGGATTCACATTCTTGCTGTATCCAAAGAAGTGAGCTGGGACTCACGAAAGCTCATACCCTACCACAAATTTTGTTAGTCTTATAGGTGCTACTGGACTCTTACTCTTTTCTATCTGAAGAAGCGAGCTGTGATTCACGAAAGCTCATACCCTACCACAAATTTTGTTAGTCTTATAGGTGCTACTGGACTCTTACTCTTTTCTATCTGAAGAAGCGAGCTGTGATTCACGAAAGCTCATACCCTACCACAAATTTTGTTAGTTTTATAGGTGCTACTGGACTCTTACGCTTTTCTGTCTGAAGAAGTGAGCTGTGACTCATGAAAGCTCATCCCCTACCACAAATTTTGTAAGTCTTCTAGGTGCTACTAGACTCTTGCTCTTTCTTACTGCTACAGACAAACATGGCTACCCATCCTGATTCTCTTGTATGTATTATTTGTTTATTTAGAAGTTTCTTTGACACTGCTCAAGGGAACCTGCCCAAGGGAGGTTATAATAAAACATAAAACACCATAAAACTCAGTATTAAAATTCCCACCAGGGCGTGTAGCACAGTGTCTGGACATCGGGGTGCCAACTTCCAGGAGCGAGGGGCTCACATTATCCCAGGATAACAACTGATCTCCAGGCCATCCGTTCCCCTGGAGGAAATGGCGGCTTCATAGGATGTCATCTATGGCATTATATCCCTACTGGACTCCCTCCCTTCCCCACAGCCTCCCATTTCTTCAGGAACTTCCCAATATAGAATCAGCAACCCAACTTGGGGCAATGGCTCCTTTTCAAGACCCAGATCCCAAGTTATACCAAGAAAACCTAGCCTGTTTTCCTGCAGTACCTCCGAGATACATCCCGCCACACTTCATGGATCTTAGCTGCCAAATCCTTGCTCTTCCATACTCCAAAACTCATCACACGACACCATTGCCAACCCTGCAAGGGGGGACACCTGCCTTTTCTCCTCTGCTCCCTATTTGACTCATCCTCTTGATCTGCCTTTTGGCTCATTCCTTTGCTTACCTTCTGAGTCCTTTCTCTTGGTTTGCTTCTTTCACTCGCTTGTTCTCACCATCCATTTAGCATTTCTTAAGGTAACTCCCTGTCCCCCCCATTAAATAACGGTCTGCAAGAAGCTTCTCTAGCACGTTCCTCTGATTCTCCCCTGTGAATTCATTTTGGAAAGCTTCCTCTGTAGGCGGCAGAAGCTATGGGAGATTGGTTCTTTCCTTTTCCCCAAAGTCTCTTCCAAATTCCCTGCAACTTAGCAGTAACTGATAAGACTTTATTTTCTTAGCTACTGGCCAGGTAAGAGCTCAAATCCTGTGGGTGCACCCATTCCCCACTCCTATTTGTCAGGGCTTTTTTTCTGGGAAAAGACGTGGTGGAACTCAGTGGTGGAACTCAGGACCGCACAATGACGTCACTTTGGGTCAGCTGGAACAAGGGGGGAGTTTTTTAAAGTTTAAATTGCCCTCGGCAAAAATGGTCACATGGCCGGTGGCCCCGCCCCCGTGGCACGCTGAAAAAAAAGCCCTGCTATCGGTCACAAATGCAGGTGGGGTGAAATACTGTACCCACTGGTACCTATGCAAAAATTACACTTTTGAAAGACAAATGGTTAATTTGTAGTCAAGTCAAGTTTATTATTACAGTCTGTGACCGGCACATATAAAACCATTTGCAAATCAGTTTAAAAACAGCTGAGACTGGATACAGGAGAAGAACAAGGAATAAATATAAGAGTAGAAAAATAAGATCATAAATTAGTTGTTTAAAAGGTTAAAATACATATGGTTAATTTGTACTGATAATATAGACGAATATAGACAAGCTATGAAAGGCAGAAACTGAACACATGGCTGGAAATAGAAATCTGTTAAATTTAAGATTATTCTGTCTACCTCTTAACTCACCATAATGTAGAGATCCCATTCCTCCATGACGGCAGGAGATTCCCTGTTTTCACCCTTCACCCCAAGCTACCACTCACCCAGCTGGCAGGTGGGTGGGTGGGAAGAATGGGAATAGACCTTCCGGGTGCATTCCAGGGGTGGCACGATGACTCCCAGGAGTGATGTCATCGCACCACCCCGACAGCGCTCCCATGCTTTGGCAAGGCCAGTTTTGGCTCCAAACAGGCCCATCTAAGGCCAAAGCTGGCCCATGGCGAAGCAGCGCGCACCCAGGCACCTGCACAATGGCAGCACTTCCACAGCATTTCAACTGTGTTTGTCAATGTACATTATCAGTATGCAGAAAAGAGTTACAAATGAGCAGAAGGAACTGGAAGTTGCTGAAGATTTCATATGCTGAAATTAATTTTTAAAATTCTCCAAGTTAATTAGCAAGTGAGGAGCGGTATGAAGCAAAGGGAAATCTTGCAAAGCGATACGAGAATGGGACTGGGGAAATCTTTTTCATCTATATTTCTATGTTTTCTTTGTTTTCCTTTTCTAAGGACATTCTTTTTCAAATAGTTTCCTTACAATAAATTATTTTTTGCCTGCTGATACTGTTATGTGGGAATTCGCCCTGGGAAGTGTGAAATTCCCACATAATACTGATACTGTAGAGCTGATCAGACACCCAAAGGACCCACTCTCTTACTTACAATGGAATTCATTTTGAACTCAAGGCACCAGCAGGGAAAAGACACCGACATGCAATAGCTTTTACTGAATTCATATAACACAATTTCAGTATGGTTGCATATTTACCGCAAATGAGGCTCGGTGGATGGAGCTATACTGACTGGTCAAGAGAAATCTGGCAAAGGAAATTTTTTGTCCCACCCTCCTTGGGCCACCTTTTCCCCTTTCTAGTTCCAAGGCCTTATTTGGGTTGTTACCTGGATACCAGTACCTATGCAGACTTTTATGATTGGATATTTCCAATCGTTCAGCAGTCCCTCAGTGGAGCAGGCTTCCTCGGGAGGTGGTGGGCTCTCCTTCGTTGGAGGTTTTTAAGCAGAGGCTCGATGGCCATCTGGCAGCAATGCTGATTCTGTGAACCCAGGCAGATCATGAGAGGGAGGGCAGGAAGGGTTACATCAGTGCTTAGTTCTTGCGGCCCCTTCTTACATGCCCAGGGTAATACCAATCGCCACTTTTGAGCCAGGCAGCTATTTTCCCCAGGCCAGTTTGGCTAGGGATCCTGATGGTGTTTTGCCATCTTCTGGGCATGCAATAAGGGCCGCTGGGTGTGTGTGTGGGGGGAGGTAACTGCAAATTTCCTGCATTGTGCAGGGGGTTGGACTAGATGACCCTAGATGTACCTTCCAAACCTATGATTCTATGATTTCAATTGACATATATTCCCGACACACTTGGGTATTTTTACTAACACAAGTTCTTGACACCTGGCATGAGTCATTCTGACTTTTAGTATCCATAAACTATTTGTCATGTCTGTGTACAACCATGCCATGACTGTTTGCTTGTTATGTCTCTGATGCCTCAGTATACTGAAGTTACAATGCCTTAATGCTAACATGATGAATTCTCTCCTTAGCCATGTTCTGTCCATATTGTAATTGTTACTTTTTCAGACCCAGACTGGACCTCTCATGTTATCTCACAGGAATATTAATCTCCTAGCTAAAAACGACCTTGGAGTGTCCAGATGCCAGCTTTTGCTACTTTGCCCAGACGCTGGGAACCTATTATTGTGTACTGAATATTTAGCCATGACTAAAAAGGGTTCTCACAGGATCCATGTAGACTTGCGCACCAAAGCCTTAACAGTTGCTGGAGCGTGGGAAAATCAAGTATAACATAGAATCTTTGCTTTGCCATGTCACTTCTACCAAGATCTGTGATGGAGTTCAGACCTGGGCCGATTCCAGATGGCTAATGTTCACGCGGGACGTCGCGCCTCGTTGCGGGGAAAATGCGAAATATCGCGTTTCCTCATGCGAGTTTTGCGCAACAAACTGTAAGAATCAGGGCTTTTTTTCAGCTGGAACGCAGTGGAACGGAGTTCCGGAACCTCTTGAAAACGGTCACATGGCTGGTGGCCCTGCCCCCTGATCTCCAGACAGAGGGGAGTTTAGATTGGCTGCACAGAGGGGAGTTTAGATTGGCTGCGCAGAGGGGAGTTTAGATTTCTATCTCAACTCCCCTCTGTCTGAAGATCAGGGGGCAGGGCCACCATCCATGTGACCATTTTCTCTGAGGGCAACCCACTGATATCCACCACCTCTTTTCCCAGAAAAAAAGCCCTGGTAAGAATCACAAATAAAGCTTTTCTACTGGAACCAAATGTGCGTTCACTGGAGAGGGGCTGAGGGATCTACCTGCCAGGGACTGACACTATTGAGGCCTATCTATACTATACCTCTCCACCTGGAATTGCCTTAATTTCTTTGTTTCATGCTTTAATAGGAGTTTAGTGTTCAATCAGCAGCTGAGAATTTAAGTATGCAATCCTGTGCAGAGTTGCTCCAGTTTAATTTACTGGTTTCACTGGGCTTAATTGGGTGTAACTCTAAACAGGATTGCAGTGACAACAAGGATCTGAACTGGAATGGTTATTATATTGTCTCTATGTTCAGGTAGAGCTACAGCACATTTATTTACTTTATTTGTGTCCCACCTTGCTCCCCAATGGAGACTCAAAGCCGTTTACATTGTTCTCTTCTTCATTTTATTGCCTCAACAACCTTGTGAGGAATATTGGCTTGAGTGTATGTGACTGGACCAAGTTTACCCAACATGGTGCTATGGCAGAGTGGAAATTTCAACCAGGGTCTCCTAGATCTTAGTCTGACACTCTAACCACTAAACCATGCTGTACCAGGCCCCCAGGGTTACCCAGGAATACAATGCAGCTAGACCAACAGATTGAACCTTTGCACAGTGTTGGGCTGGGAACTCATAAGAACAGCTCTCAAATATTCCTCTACCAGCTATTGGTTTCCTTCCACCCTTGTCCCATGAATGAGGGATACTAAAAACATCTATAGTTTGGATTTATGGAGCAAAATCCACATATTTACTGGAGCAGATAAGCATGTTACGAAACAGCCATCAAAAGCAAATAGTTTGTTCCATGTTTAGCCTATGGTACAAAATGGGTGGATATTCTCCAATGTGAAAGAATGAAAAATGGCTCAGTCAATTCTTTTGAATGTGGATAAGCAACATATTTATGTAGGCTGAGCTTTTAAAATTTTCAGGTTTTTCTGATGTTTTTATTCTTGAACAAAATGATCTTGTTGACGGAAAACAATAAATGCATATCCCTGGAGCAGTTTTTTTGAGAATGTTTCAAACAACCAAAGTATGTGTATGTGCAATTCTAGGGCGTTTCCACACTGCTTACCGGACACGGAACATCGTGCCAAGCTCCCGGAACGACGGCGTCTTCCTGGCGCATTCCGGGAGCTTGGTGTGATGTTCCGTGGCCGGTAAGCAGTGTGAAAACGGCCCTATTTTTAAAAATTGCAATTGACTCGAAGGCCTCCGTAAGGTTACTTTAATCAAATGAATACATTATGGTTTCAGACAACATCGACCATTTCCACATATATTTAGGAATTTTGCATAGAAGCATAGCAGTACCCATCAGGGTTATATGCTGCTCGTCCTACAGGCCATTTAGACCTTGTGGTTGTCTAGCCGGAGATCTACCTAACTTGCCACGTTGAAAACAAACTTACATTTTTCTAACCACCCTGCATTAGCCTTGTTGGTGTAAGCAACCTACGCACCGTCTAGTACCAGCAATTTAAAAACCTGATGCTCTGTCTGTCCCTATCATAATTACAGTTTGCTTGATAAGGTAAAGGGAAGGCCTGAGAAAACGTCGTCTCATCATTCCAACCTGATTCTCTACTTAAGTTTACATATGAAAGTGCAAACTGAGGGATCAAAACCAGACAGACATTCTAGGGTCCCACCCAGAAACATTTACTTTCAGCAGTTTCACCATCTTCCGCAGCCAGAATAAGAAGCCACCCATAAGTCAGACAGCCAGTGAGTCAAAGTCTGTCTTGGACCATTTTCAGCCTATTTTCAGGGGTGGTTTGGCCATAAAGACCACTGGGGAAAGCCGTGATGGGCTGTTGGCCTGGGCAGCTCCCCAGTTATGCAAGGCAGGCATGTGCCTGTTCTTCTTCCTTCCCTCCCTTCCAACTTCCCATGAGGGGTACAGTTTCCAGGGCTATTTTTGCCTCCCAACCCACCCTACTGTTTTGCTAATGTTCTAAGGATAACCAGCATCTGTGGTCTCTAGTAGCACAGCCCACCCTACTGCACAAGAAGACCCCCACAAGATCAGACTCGGGCTGTTTCCACATGTTCTTAAAGGGAAGGCCCACTCACCAAACACTGCTGGCTTTTCTCCTTCACTCCACACATCTGTTTCAAAATGGTAGCAGGCTGTTTGGCTCCCTTTTTTGGTGCCTTTTCTAAGAATGAATTTCCCGAGTACCCCAAAAAGGCAATGAAAAAATGGAAGCAAAACAGCCTGCTACTATTTTGAAATTGGAGAAAAGCTGGCAGTGTTTGGTGAGTGGGCTGGCCTTTTAAGGATGCGTGAAAATGGCCTAAAGTTCCATCCTGTAGTTAGAGCCCCAACTGTTAGTTAATGGGTTTAGAGGGGTATAACTCCGATTAGGACACCTCTGTAATTGACTTCTTTTGGCTTTCCAAATTAATTGTTAAGAATAAGTTTTCCTTAATTTCTTCAAGATCCTCTACAAACAAATTTCTTATTATTTGTCCAGTTGATTTCCCCACAACTGTGGCCTTTGCCTCAGGCTTAGTATGGATATTACCAGTAACAGAATGAGGGCTTTCAATACATGGCAGCCTTCCTACACTGCTGGTTCATCATTAATCCCAGGACTGGTGCCAGGGTTTTGGGGGGCAGTGATAAGGTTATTTCCCATGCCAATGTATCACCAGTCCCTAAGGCAGAGTGACAGTGGCATGAGAGGAAGCCACTTTGCTAGTCCCAACCACATTATTGAATTGCTTCCAATAGGAGAGGCATATTTTCTATAGGAGAGGCATGCTTCCTATAGGAGAGGTAGTTTCCATACCACTTTAACTATGTACTGAGTCTTCGACATCTTACAAACATTATGGATACTGACTATTGCTACTTGTATGTAATGGGGATGTTAGCCTTCTTTTAAGGGTACAGCCTTCTGCTTCTCTGTGGAAAGTGGCTTTTGTTTGGAATACCAAGTGAGGGCCTTCAAAGAGCATCCCATAATGACTGATGTTCCACTTATAATTACTTTGTTGGTGTTTGGGTATAAACATGCAAAGGAGGCTGTTCCACAAGGTGGAAACTACGAGAGAGAATACAAGTGTCTGAGGGTCACTCTTACCCATTTGTATGGTGGCATCTTCAAAAGGCTTCAGATGCGTGCAGCCATTGCAGCAGAGCAGAGCAGGAGAGGAGGTCCAACAGTTATATGGGTCAAAGGCCCTGTAGGGCTCTGCAGGTGATAACTCGTACTTGAATTGAACCTGATAACTGCTAGGTAGCCAGTGGAATGACTGCAAAATGACTGTAACATGCCTACACTGCCTAGTAGAGGTGGGCATGGACCGGATAACGGACCAAAAATATACACGGTCCAGGTCAGTTTGGCATTTGCAAACCGACAGTCTGTGGGCTGCACCATTATTCACGGACACAACAAACTTTGGCCGGTCCATCAGTCCATCAGTCTGTCAAACCAGACATCCTGGCGCGAGCAATATATTCCCCAGGCAACGCAGGAGCCACCTGCAGTCCTTCAGCCGCCCTTGAAACACACCATTCGTAACCCCCAAAACCTTGATAGGCAGCTCTGGCTGCCAATCCGAGAGCCCCCATTATTCTCTATGTCAGCATCTAGTATGTAAGACAGAGCTGCAGATCCGCTCTTTCACTTCCCAGCCCGCAGTTACCGAGTGAGGAACTGCTTGTGGCCGGGCGTTTTTTTCATACTGCGCCAGAGAGAGAGAGGATAAGGGCTTGTGTTGCAACAAGGCTCTGGGTGGAAGCAAGCTTACTGGGGTTTCTCACCTCACGGCTCATTCTTGTTTCTCCTTTTTTTCTTTCCATTCTCATTTGCTTCTGGGGTGGAGGACTAGCCTGGAGCTGCGCTGCATTCCAGTCTGGGTGCAAGGCAGGCTTCCTTGGCTAAGGGCTTGCTCTCTTTCTCTTTAATATGTTGCTCTTTCCATTCCTCTTGTGCTTCTGGGGTGGTGGGCTACCTGGGCCTGTGCTCCAGTCCAGTTCTCCTTCTGTTAGCTCTCCTTCTGTTTCATAAATTTCTCTTCCATTCCTCTTTTGCTTCTGGGGCGGTGGGCTACCTGGGGCTATGCTCCCATCCAGTTTCTGGGTGCAAGGCACGCTTCCTTGGCTAAGGGCTTGCTCTCTTTCTCTTTAACATGTTGCTCTTTCCATTCCTCTTTTGCTTCTGGGGCGGTGGGCTACCTGGGGCTGTGCTCCCATCCAGTTTCTGGGTGCAAGGCAAGCTTCCTTGGCTAAGGACTTGCTCTCTTTCTCTTTAACATGTTGCTCTTTCCATTCCTCTTTTGCTTCTGGGGCGGTGGGCTACCTGGGGCTATGCTCCCATCCAGTTCCTGGGTGCAAGGCACGCTTCCTTGGCTAAGGGCTTGCTCTCTTTCTCTTTAACATGTTGCTCTTTCCATTCCTCTTTTGCTTCTGGGGCGGTGGGCTACCTGGGGCTGTGCTCCCATCCAGTTTCTGGGTGCAAGGCACGCTTCCTTGGCTAAGGGCTTGCTCTCTTTCTCTTTAACATGTTGCTCTTTCCATTCCTCTTTTGCTTCTGGGGCGGTGGGCTACCTGGGGCTGTGCTCCCATCCAGTTTCTGGGTGCAAGGCACGCTTCCTTGGCTAAGGACTTGCTCTACTTCTCTTTAATACCAGCACAAACTTGTACAGTTACTATAATGTTGTACAGTTACAACTTTAACAGTTACATAATAAAATATTTGGAACGGTATCAGTTTATAAGCACTCTAATTATCTACGGCCTCTGTCCTACACCACTTTTAGGGCAGAAGTCGAGCCAAGCCTGTTGGGTTTTCTTTCTCCTCCCTTTTCATTCTAATTTGTGGTGTGGGTGTAGGCACCTGCCCTACTCCTGTCTTAGGGCGGAGGACAGGCTCTGACCAGGACCGAGCCTGCTGTGTTTCTTCGGCTGAGCGCTCTTCTTATAAAACCATGCGGGATGGAACAAGGCAGAAAAGTGGCCATGGGGGGAAGAAGTGCCAGGGTTGTCCTGGTTGCTCGTCGCCATTGCTGCCCAGCACTAGCCATACTGGGGAGGTCTCAGAGGCAGAACCTCTTCCTGTGGATTCGCTTTTGGGACTCGAAGAGGAGACACAACAGCTCTTAGCTTTGCCAGAGGAAGAGCGTCTGTTTTAAATTTTTAAGGAGGAGGGATCTAGTCAGGAGGAGGATGCCTCAGAAGGACCTGCAACGTCTGGCTCCTCCACCGCCCAACCTCTTGGGGCTGCCGCTGCCTGCAGTCCATCCTCCTGGCACAGCCCCTTGGCTTGGTAGTCATGGCTCCATCCTCTTCCCGACCCGCCCACTCCTGGTCACCGTTTCACTCTCCTGCTTGGTAGCATTTCGAGACTTCCCCCAAGAAGTGTTCAGGAAGTTGTTCCCTCGGGGTTGTCTGTGCCAAGCAAAAGATTCAGCAGGAGGGCTTGGGAGGTGGGTGTTCATGTCCTGGCTGAGGGCCAAGCTACAAGTGACGAATGACACTTGAACGGCAAGTGGATTGAGTGGAGGGCAAGTGAACAGGGAGAAATACACTTGCCGTTCAAGTGTCATTCGTCACTTGTAGCTTGGCCCTGAGATGATAGCCCTGGATAGACTCCATTTGTCCGTCTTGAAGGGAGTGGGCTTTTGCCGGGCGATGCATCATTTTGTCCCCTGGTTCACTATGCCCTCATAGCGGACCATTGACTGACGAGCCTTGCCCACCCTCTACAACTGTGTGGCAGACATGGTCAGGAGATAGTTGGAAAGAGAAGGAGGGCGGACCGTGCACTTCACAGCTGATCTGTGGAGTGGTCACCATCACGGCTACCTCGCCATCACCACCCACTGGTGGTAACCAGAGGACCTCCGGAGCCTCCAGAGAAAATTTGTCCCCTGGAAGGAGGAGCCCACCCTGCCGCCAGGCTACAGAGCAGTTCTGCTCCAGGTGTGAGGGATGGACTCGGATCAGACAAGGAAGAACATTGCCGGCATGCTCAAGGGTACACTGAGGAAGTGGGTGTCCCCGTCTCATGTTGTTTGTGGCTACATGGTCACGGATGCTGGTAGAAACATGCTGGCAGCCCTGAATGAGGCATGCCTCGAGGGCATAGTCTGCCTGGCGCACAAGCTGCACATGATTGTGGGGGATGCTCTAGGGCTGGGTAGCACCATCAAGACGAACTGGGATCGGGGAACATGGGAGATGCACGAGTTGTTGGACAGGTATCATCGTCTCGGGGCCCACTTTGCCCGCAGCATCGTCTTCCCATCAGCTGCACAGGAAGCAGGAGGAGTGGATAGATCTCAAGTACGAGCTGTTTCAGGACATGCCTACCCGCTGGAACTCCACCTACAGCATGATAGCACATCTGGTGGAGCAAAGACACATGTTGGAGGACATCATGACCTCCACACCCATTAGTCAGTCAGGAAGGGTGCTCAGCATCAGCTCCATGGACTGGCTAGCCCTCTCCCAAATGGTGCATGTCCTGAAGTCCTTTTGGGACACCACTGACCTCCTCTGCTCCTACAGGTCCAGCCTGGGGCAAGCCATCCCCCTCATCTGTGGGCTGGACTGGGTGCTGGCCAAAGAGCTGGAGCGGGAGGAAGCTCATCTTCTCCCCAGCATCAGGGAGTTGGTGAAGAGGTTGCAGGCAGGCATGGCTGCCCACTTGTATCCTGTCTGCAAACTGTGGGCATACAGAAGGGCCTATTTTTGCAACCCCTGAGTGAAGGGTGCCATCACCATGCACCAGTGTGAGCTCCAGCAGTGGAAGAAGGAGCTCTGCAGAGAGGTCTGCAGGTTTCAGAACAACAGATGTGGCCAGAGGGAGGAGGGCAGGGAACAAGAGTTGTTGGTGGAGGAGGAGGAGCAGGAGAAGGAGGAGGAGGCAGTGGTGGCAGATGAGCCCACCATCCCAGGACGTGAGAGCCCACCTGACAGGGAACACCCCTGCTACTGGTCCTCGGTGCTGAACTGAGAGGTTGCCGGCATCGGGAGGAAAAGGGTTGCCCTTGAAGAGGACTCAGCGGAAGTGATGGTGCAAGAGTACCTTGTCGAGCCCCGTGTCCCCTGACTCCGATCCCCTGGAGTATTGGGCACGTAAAGCTGTCATCTGGCCCGACCTGTCGTCCGTGGCCATGAACTTCCTCTCCTGCCCCCTCCCACCAGTGTCCAGAGTGAACAGGTGTTCTCCTACCTGGGAGACATCCTCCATCCCTGCTGCTCATGCCTAGACCCAGAACTGGTGGACCAGTTGGCCTTTATCAAGATTAACCTCCTCCTGCTGGGCTACCCCTCGCTGGACCTCGGGCTGGGTATTTCGCTCTGAGTGACCCTGGTGTCTGTGCTGTTGCCGGGCTCTGGGAAAGCCCCACTTCCTCGAGGAGGAATGCCATGTTAGTCTGTCTGTAGTGGCAGAGAAGAGCAGGAGCTCAGGAACTGAGGGTCATTTTGATCTACTTGTGCATGAGTTCACTGGGGAAAGGCATCTTTGGCATCCATCCTGTGGGTTAGATGGTTCCCTCTTCTGGGTCTTGTGCTGCTGTTAACCAGGGTGTGTTTCTTTATTAGTGGGGTTCTTCCACCAACCCGCCCATTGGTGAGCTGTCTCTTGCCGGCGTTAATGAATCCACGATAGATGTGAAAGCCCCCACCTGCAACGGGAACCGAAATCTCCTTCCCCCAAGGGTTGGGGGAAGGCATCCGCTGTGTTCCGTTGTGGCCATTGTTTTGGGGACATGCATTTAATTGAGAAGACTTTGCCTAATATCCTCTGTCCTGGCCCATCGACACATGAAGACATGTTGCCATTGCCCCATTGGGCACTCACCGCCTCAGAGACCTTTGGGGAAATGTAGGCATCCCTCTGCCCACATCTCCTTTCCCCTCACATCCCCAGGGCGGGGAGGGGGAATGGCACCCCACAAGCAGGACTCACAGTACTCTTCCAATGAGGTGGGGAAGGCATCCATACATCTGTTCCTTTCCACACCATCGGACAGGTGGGTTTTTTGGACTGCTGGTGCAAATATAGCCACAGTTTGTTTTGATGTCTGTGGGCTTTTTTGCTTCCATGCATCCTGTCCTTCTACGTTGGGGAGCTGGGTGGGGTGAGGCAGCCCACTGTGTTGGAATTGAAAAAAGTGTCTCCATTTGTGAGCTCCTGGCCTGGGTGGCAATCAAGGCCACCGTGTGGCCGGACTGTCAGAGAGGTAGGTTTCAATGGTCACCACTTCCTGATTGGTGGGGTGTCCTGCTGTCTTGATCGTGTGCTGGGGCAGGTGATAGGGGAAGAAGAGTTGCCTTTCCCCAAAAGCGAGGAAGGTATCCATCTGTTCCTGTTCCCATCACATTGCTGAGGTGGGTCTCGGAAGACAGAAAGCAGGAAAGCCTCTTATTCTGAGCACTTGTCCTTCCCCATTGAAAGATGCGCTACTAGGTTTGGCCCCAGAGGTTAACTGTGCCACAGAGACTGCAGGGGAAGGCATTCATTCCTTTCCTTTCCCATCACATCACTGAAGTGGTCACCTCTTTCCAATAGGTGGGGTGTCCCACTGTTTCAATTGAGTTCTGAGGGCGGTACTAGGGGAAGAAGAGTCGCCTTTCCCCAAAAGTGGGGAAGGTATCCATCCGTTCCCTTTCCCATCACATTGCTGAGGTGGGTTTTGGTGGTCACCTCTTCTCGATCGGTGGGGCATCCTGCTGCCTAGATTGTGTGCTGGGGGAGGTACTAGGGGAAGAAGAGTTGCATTTACCCAGACGTGGGGAAGGCATCCATCCATCCTTTCCAACCAGTGGCAGCAGCCACACGGTCGTAGAGGTGGGTTCTGACGATGGGGAGGCATCCTCCCTTCTCCATCTCTCCCATTGGGTGACCGTTGAGTCACCTGCCCTGAACAGGGAGAAGGCATCCTTCATCTCCCTTTTCCATGGTGGACGTCAGGTTGCTGAGGTAGGTTTAGGGGGACACGAGGTGGGAAACCTGCTTGTTTTGTGCCACAGTCCCTTGCCATGGAAAGACATGCTTGGCTAGGCCCCAGAGGTTGGCTCTGCCACAGTGACTGTTGGGGACAGATAATGGTGGGGAAGGCATCCATCTATCTGTTCCTTTCATTGGTCACCATTGGTCACTGGGGGAGGGGTGTTGGGTTCCCTGTAAAGAGGGGGTGACCATCATGAAACCCTGCCTCAGCGATGTGATGCCCTCAACTAAGGGGGGTTCTGGGTGCCCCCACCCACCCACGCTGCAGGGGCCCTTTGCCCCAGGGGAGGGAAGGGCAGCAGGCCCCTGCAACCTGCCAGGCTCACAAGGAGGGGGCGGCCAGCAACAAAAGACGCCCCTCCGATGTGGTGTGTCCACCCTCCTTACAAGGGGGGTGTTGTGGAGGTGTTGAGAGCCATGCCACACACCTGTGCCCCAGGGGAGCGAAGGGGAATGGGCCCCTGCAGCCTGTTGGACCCATTCGAAGGGGGTGGCCTCCCAGGAAACCTGCCTCTATGATGTGATGCCTCCCATCTACTGGGGGAGGGGTGTTGGGGTGCTAGCCACCCACCCACAGGCCCATAGGCCCCAGGGGAGGGAAAGGCGACGGGCCCTTGCAGCTTGCTGGGCAGCCTGATGGAGAGATTTCTCTTCCCCCCAGGAGACTGTCCTTCCCCCCAAGATCGTCTCTGTCCCAAAGTTGACCTCCTCTCCTGGATTGTCTGTGTCTGTCCTCGTGTCCTTTCAAAGAGTATTCCTCCTGCTTCCCCACCCCCCAACCTCTCGACTGTCCCCTCTAAGAGTCCTTCTCTCTCTCCCCGTTCCGGCCCCAGAGCAGGTTTTCTGCTCGCAGGAGGTGTCATGGTACTTTGGGGGCTGTCATTCAGTTCTCGGAAGAAGATTATCCAATTCCATCCCACGTTTCCTTCCGTTCCAACTGTTTGGTGCTGCGACTCAAACCAATGCGAGTCAATTGGCATTTGCGGCTCCTATTCTGTGTACTGGAAGTTTTGTGGGAGTGGCTGATTTGGAGGTCTGTAAGTTGGACCTGTGAAGTGCAATCTTGGGCAAACATGGAGAGTGGCTGGAGGACAGCCTGCCAAAGACTCACTGTGAGTTTGGCATCTGTGAAGGCTTCAGGAGCAGGGCCAGGGCCTCAGAAAGTGATGGACCACGGACCGACAGACCGGTCCAGGGACCGGGGTGGTCTGTGGGTGTTTTGTGGTCTGTGACAATCAATGGACCACGGACCAGCAGTCCATGGGGTTTCCCCAGTCTGTGCCCACCGCTACTGCCTAGTTCCTGCTAGTAACTGAGTTGCAACATTCTGCACTAACTGGAGTCTCCAATCTGACTGAAAATGAAATGTCACTCTCAAACAGAGCCTTCAAATAATAGGCTAAAGGTCGCATCAAATAACTTGATATAAAAACTCTGTAACAGGAATTGTTTACACTATCATAAAATATGTGTCAGGAATTCATAGTCCAAGAGGACATTATGATGCTGTTGTGCCTTATGAGAATTTCAACAATCGGTAAGGGACAACAAAAAAAGAGAGAAAAACAACAATCCTGCAATCCAAGGGTAACCAAGGAGGTTGGAACAGAGGGGGGGAAATGTTGAAAATAACTAAAAATATGAATAAAAACTCGTATAAAGTTTAATTAGAAATAGATAAATTAAATTAAAAATATCATATGGTTCTATAATTGCCTGTTATGACCTTTACTTTCACTACGGTAGATTTTGCCTTTAATCTTTCCCTTGACACCCTCTGGGTAGTTTGCTGCCACCAGGAATATTATATTCCAATATTTTTTATTTAGGTTTTCCCTTTGGTAACATTCCTAAGCGTCAGGCTCCTTCGTGGTTCTATGTGGCCCTGAGGATAGGAATGGGATATAGCAATGACAGCTACACTGGGATATAACAAAACAAAATAAACTTTTATTTAGTCAAGAAGCGTATCGGTTTCATAAACGTAGTTCTCGGTTCTTAAAGTTACTTCCTATAAACTCATTCATACTGATCTCCCCTAAGGCTTCACACACAGTCAGCCTCTTTCTCTAACTCAATATTTGTCTCACGGAAATGCTTAAAACTCCTCAGGCAGCACACAGCCAGCCTCTCTTTCTTCTGAACTGTTATTCACAGAAATATGAAACCTGCTCAGGCAGCACACAGCTGGCCTCCCTTTCCCTGACTGAGTGTCCTTTCACAAACATGCTCAGTTCAGGTTCCACGCAGGTTATATTTCTCTCATAAACACTTCAGTATACTCAGGCAGCCCACAGCTAGCCTGCTTTCTTCTGACTGAAACTTTTCTCTCTGCCCTGTCAGTCTCAGAGCAGAACCACAAGTGACGCCTGACACAGGTTGGACACTTGTCAGCTTCCCTCAAGTTTTGATGGGAAATGTAGGCATCCTGGTCTCGCAGCTTGGCTCTCCGACTGCTGTCCAATGGACTTTTCAACTGTCACTTGTCCAACATTCCGCCAAGCTGCCTACATTTCCCATCAAAACTTGAGGGAAGCTGACAAGTGTCCAATCTGTGCCTTTTGTCACTTGTGGTTCTGCTCTCAGACTGCATTCACTCCGCCCACACTCTCAGTCATCAACCAATCATATCGCTCACTCATCCCTCTCTTTCACCCCCACTCTTCACCTATCTCACCAAGCATTTAAAGACACATGCACACATTTACTTGAAATCATTACAGCCTGGTAGCAGCTTTGCAGCAGTAGCAGAATGAGGTGACTTAGCAAAAAAAATGAGTGCAGTCAGTTTTGTTGCAAGTCACCTGAAGGGGTCAGGAGAAGCTCCTCACAGCAGTATTTATTTTTGTATGTTCCTCAGAAGACATTAACTGCTTCCAGCTGTGGGCCTGGCACCCATTGACCTTCAGCAGTTGTTTTTCTTCAAGCCAAAACTGTCCCTGGCCTCAGGACCAAGAATCAAGGCCTTTATACCATATCTATCCTACCAAGAACACTAGCAGATGATGAGCCAGTTTGGTGTAGTGGTTAAGAGCGGCAGGAATTTAATCTGGAGAGCCAGGTTTGATTCCCCACTCCTCCGCTTGAAGCCAGCTGGGGGACTTTGGGTTAGTCACAGCTCTCTCAGAGCTCTCTCAGCCTCACCCAGCTCATAGGGCGATTTTCCTGAGAACAATAATAACACTCTTTATAAGCCGCTCTGAGTGGGCGTTAAGTTGTCCTGAAGGGTGGTATATAAATCAAACGTTGTTGTTATGCTGTTGTTGCCTACTCAGCCAATTTAGAGACATGCTCCTAGAGTTCTTCACAAACTGGAATAATTTGCTGTCATGCCCAGTCGTGGCTACTACTTTACTCGCCCCCAGTTCCAGATCATTTTGAACACATTAAATAGCATCGGCCCCAACACTAGTCCTTGTGGAACCTCGCTGCTCACTTCCTTCATTGTGAGGAATGGCCATTTACTCCTATTCTTTGTTTTCTGTCATTTAGCTAGTTTGCAATCCACAAGAGGACCTGTCCACTTATCCTATAAGTGCTAAGTTTACTCAGGTGCCTTTGGTGATGTACTTTGTCACAAGCCTTTTGTATCGGATCACTCTTATCTACATGCTTGTTAACCTTCTCAAAGAACTCGAACTCCAAAAGGCTGATGAAACAGGACTTCCCTTATTATCCAATGGGATTCAGTTCTTCAGACACCCAGGGCTCATTTTGAGGGGTAACACGCAGGAACGCAGTTCCAGCAGTTCCCCAAAGAGGTCACATGACAGGTGGCTCCACCCACCTGACTCTCAGCCATTTTGGGCCCGTTTCAGCCTGGATTGGGGCTGAAATGGCCCGGATTGGGCCTCTGACGGGTGGTGGATCACTCTCCCACTCAGCAGCGGCCTGATCCTGACCATTTGGGGCCCCTTTTCAGCCATTTTCAGCCCCTTTTTGCCATTTTGGGCACAATTTCGGCCCTGAATGGCCAGGATTGGATCCAAAACAGCCAGGATAGGTGATGTCAGGGGGTGTGGCATATGCAGATGAGTTATGCTAATGACACAGTTCCCGTGATGGCAAGGGGCGTGGCATATGCTAATGAGTTATGCTAATGAGTCCCTCCAGCTCCTTTTCTACGAAATGCAGACACCCTTCCCCAAAACAATAGCTCTGGCATGGGTAGGTGCCCTACAATAAAAACAGATGCAAAAACTTCAAAAACAGATGCCAAAAAGTCAAGGCCCTGATCCACCTAGATCAGTACTGTCAACTAGGACAATAGATCAAGATGAGTAGCCATGTTAGTCTGTCTGTAGCAGTAGAAAAGAGCAAGAGTCCAATAGCACCTCTAAGACTAACAAAATTTGTGGTCGGGTGTGAGCTTTTGTGAGCCACAGCTCTCTTCTTCAGATAAAGCTAGAATCTGAAGAAGCTAGCTGTATCCGAAGAAGGGAGCTGTGGCTCACGAAAGCTCACAACCCTACCACAAATTTTGTTGGTCTTATAGATGCTTCTGGACTCTTGCTCTTTTCTACTACTAGGATAATGGTTTTCATATGTCAGGAGGACTGTAGGAAGAGACTTTATAATTTAGAGACAATCCCCTATACTGAATGTAATTTGGGAACTGGTGTTTTGAGAACTCGCCATAAAATGACATTATCATAGTTGTAGGACAAAAATATTCCCAATTAGTTCGAGAACAAGAATACTCAGACAGAAATACTACAGGGGCTGTGCATTGCAGGGCCCACCTGCTCGGCCCCAATACACCACTTTTTAAACTTTCTTTTGAAGGATTTGCTGCTCGTAAACATGTGTGGGCACCTCCCTCCTGCCTCTCCTTGCACACATTTTGAAAGAGCAGCATGACAGCCGGGAAAGGTCACTCGTGGTCATGTGATTGGTTCGTATCACCTGTGTCTCTGAAAACGCTGTAAATGGACAGGGTAGTACCAGAATACCCTGTTCAAAGCAATTACGATTCTCTGAGGTGATCTTAGCAAAATTTACCAAGTCCCTAATCAAGCTTCTCGTGTCTTCTTTAAGAGCCGCAGATAATAGATATGCTTCATGATTGGTAAGGGTTAGAAATGGTTCATTGGGCAGAAACTCATAAAGGGAGGTGTTGGCACATCCTTAGTAGTCATTGTTAGCAAGAAATCACTATAATTGGAATTGCTTTGCTTCATGTCCTCTCAAGTGGTTCTCAAGTAGATCAGAAAATGGAGATGTGGAAATAACAACAACAACAACAGCAATAACAACATTCGATTTATATACCATCCTTCAGGACGACTTAACACCTACTCAGAGCGGTTTACAAAATGGGTTGTTATTGATGTATTGTCGAAGGCTTTCACGGCCGGAGAACAATGGTTGTTGGGGGTTTTCCGGGCTGTATTGCCGTGGTCTTGGCATTGTAGTTCCTGACGTTTCGCCAGCAGCTGTGGCTGGCATCTTCAGAGGTGTAGCACCAAAAGACAGAGATCTCTCAGTGTCCTGAGAGATCTCTGTCTTTTGGTGCTACACCTCTGAAGATGCCAGCCACAGCTGCTGGCGAAACGTCAGGAACTACAATGCCAAGACCACGGCAATACAGCCCGGAAAACCCCCAACAACCATGGGTTGTTATTATCCTCAAAACAATCACCCCGTAAGGAGGGAGGGGCTGAGAGAGCTCCGAAGAACTATGACTGACCCATGGTCACCCAGCTGGTATTCACAGCATTTTTTCTCTCTTTATTATTTATTATATTTTTAACCCGCCCTCCCCGCAAGCGGGCTCAGGGCGAGGGCTAGAATTAAAATTAGAATATTAGAATTAGTACAGGGAAGCAGTAACACAAGAGAGAAAAGTAGCCAAAGCAGCATAGAAAGGAATCCTGCAGTAGGGCTCCGTTGCCTCTACGGTTAAGTTTTTGTGAGAGGAAAGGAATTGCCACCTTTCCATGTCTTCTCTTCTTTATATTATGTACTTTATAACCATGTGTGGCGTTATATCATTGTAGTGACCACTGCTGTGCTATAGTCTCACCGCCATGAGCAGGCAGTATCTTAATGGTTGTTTGCATTTTTTTTTCATTCTGCAACCCTAATCCTATTGCATTGTTCGTTGGATGTCTTATGCTGTCTGAGTGCATTACATAGTGATGGTGTCCAACAGATTTGGAAGAAAGCCAGAGGCCCTACGCTCAGACAACGGAGGCAGAAAAGAGAGATTATTGGGCCTATATGTTCATTTGCATACAACATAGTATGAATTTGGATTTAAAACCAGACATAAAACAATTCTGCTTTCACTGTGAACTGGTGAATAAGCAACAATCATTTTGGGGTTAATGATTTTTTTATATGCACTAAGGTTTTTTTATGATTCTGGATGGTTTAACTTAGGGCAAAAAAATTGTTAATATTTGCGGGCGGGAGGATAAAAGTTCTAATCAACTGGACCAGTTCACACAGCCACCCACTTTATTTATATTCGCACGAAGTGGTAACTTGCATCTACGTATGAGCCAGCACAGGTTTATCAGACAATGGGTTAGATCCTACAATACAGTTGAAACATCTTCGGCCGAATCCACACTTTCTTTTTGTTTCTGTGCCTTTTTCGCAAGCGGCGCGCTATTCATGCAGATACTCACACGCTTTCCCATTCCGCATGTTCCCCACCATCACCGCACCACTATTGCACCTTCCTTCAAAACCACGTGATATTGGCGGAAATCCGTTTTCTCCCCTTTTTTTTTACAGTGCATAAAGGTCAGTATACCGGTAAACCAATTGTAGTGAACAGCGGTTTGCGCGGGAAAAGAAACTGTCACCGGAGTCAAGATATCAGTATACCGGATAATTGACCCTTTTGTAAAAAAAAAACCCGGGAAGTGACGAGCGCCATCAATTCTGACGGCGGAGAATGGAACCGCCCACTGTGACGCTTTACTAAGTGGCGTGTGGAGAACTGATTGTGCCATAAAGACGCAATGGAAGGGTGAATGTGAAGATGCACAGCATGGTAGCGGAATGAACCCGATTGCCATGACCGCGCAAGATAAGCAGATGGTGAGTGCATGTGGATTCAGCCCTCCAATGCCAGGGGCCTCCACTGGTGGAACACATCCATTGGTAAAAAAGCAGCGTGTTGGTCCTTCCTGATATCAAAGAACAGCTCTCCCATTAACAGAAAAGAGTCCAGCCTGCTGCTGGTTTTGTATTCCACCGTGGGCCAATTTCGAGCAGTTGTTGGTCACCAACGAGAGCACATATTACTGCTAGTGGACTTTCAACCCAGCAGGAATCAAAAAGAGGCACCAATTGTGTGAGCCAGTTGTTTTTCTTTGAAAGCTGTGCACTTGTGTAACCTTGCCATTTTCACAAGTGCAACAGCCCTTTCAGATTCTGCCTCTACAGAATTGGGCCCCAATCCTTGGGCAGTCCCAAGGTGATCATATGAAGATAACTAACCATATGAACTGGGTATGTATCCTCCTCCTCCTCAACTGATGACACGGTGAGCTCACCTGTGAGACTTGGCCTGACTGGCCTTTAAGAGGCTGTTAGAGAAAAAGGGAACTGAGATAGACAACAATGTTTTAGGAAGGTGGGTAAACAACACAGATTAAACACTGATTTCATCGTTTTCTTCCATATTCAGAAATACGTAGAGAAGCTACTTATTCACTTTATTATCCAGAGTCATCACTTTTCCCCCTCTCATACAGACTTTGTGCCTGTAACAGTTGCATAGAAGATATTCACCAGGACAGCATTTGCAGGCCCAGCATAGAACGGGGAGGAGGGGGTGGCAACAGAAGACTCAGACAACTTGTCGGGTTTTAAAAGTCCACAACTTTTACTGGATATAGCTTCGGAAGCCTTGGTCTGCATAGGGCGTGGAGCCAAGCATTGACCAACCCGCCTGCCGGCCAATGACCCCCTCACCCCTTCAGGCCACCAGCTGAAAGGGGGCACTGTGGAATCACAGGCTGTGGGATTCCACATGGGCGGACCCTCTGCCTGGACCCCTCTGCCCCCTCGGAGCGAGCATACTCTGACAGCCCCCACCTGGGCATTGTCAGGACTGTGACCCACAGCACTTCCATCTTGCTTTTTCACTTGCTGTACTTTTCCAGTATTGTTTTTGTGTTCAGGTTCACAGGAGCAGCTTTGGGAGCTTTGGTTCCCAAGAGGTGGCTCGCCGCAGCGACCTCGGAGCAGCTACTTTCACATTCCCAGCTTCTATACTAACTAGGCAGACAAAGGGGGGATGGACTGGAGGGTTTGTTATACTGTAACAAGCCATTAACACGTCATTCTCAACAAGGGACTTGTGTACAGCCAGAAGCTATCTTAGCCTTCGGATTACCTATGGACACTTGTATTTTGAATATATACTCTCTCAATAAATAGCCTTTGATTCAAGAGACCTTGGATTTCTTGCTGCAAGGGGTGGGAGATGAAATCGGAGTAACCTGAACTCCATAGACTGACAGGCATGCCCCTGCAATGCTTCACCCCAAGATCCTTTAAGAGGATCGCCAAGTATGGGAAAACTGGGCTCATGGCCCTGTCCCCCCCCAAAAAGGATCCATGCCCAATGCCCAAAATGTCCTTCCTGGAGTTGTGACAAGAATAGCGTTTGCCAGCATAAAGTTGAGATTCCAAACACAGGGCCCAGCATGCCCTAGAACAAGGGAGGGATGGGTGGGTAGGTGGTTCAAGAGCCAAGTGTTGGCAGCCCGGCCGGCACTGTGGCTTGTGCCCTCCGACAGTGTCTGGAAGGAAGCCACCGCTGCCCACTCCACCCCAGAGGAGGGCTGCCAGGCCCCAAGCATTGTCAAAAGGACAAGGCAATTTCCTAGTACAGACAAAGTATAAGATAATTGGACAACCACCCAGGGAAATAGAAAATTATTACTATGTATTAAGGCAAAAAGCTCAAAGGTTTATACAATGGGTGTGCTCAACAATTGTCATATATATCGTGCATTCATATATTCAGTTCATTCATAGGTACGTTAATACAAAATTCAACAGTCAAAATCAAACAAGGGACTGTATGCCCTATTCCAAATCCTTTAAGGAACAGGGAAGGTATATGAACGCACGATGTTTATGACAATTGTTGAGCACACCCATTGTATAAACCTTTGAGCTTTTGGCCTTAATACATAGTAATAATTTTCTATTGTCCACTTATCAGGCCCCAAGCATTAGCTGCTGCCCTCCCTACCCCTCCACAGGCCACAAGCTGAGCCCACGGGGTGAGTCAGTGGTCATGGCTTCGTGAGAGCGAGGGAGAGCTGCACTGGGTGAAGTTTTGCCCCTCGCACACCTGTCAAAGGCACAGCGCCTCTGTTGTGGTACAAAAGTAGCAACCTTATTTATGTCTAGTATCCCAAACAGACTTTCTGTTGCTTTATCGCACATTTTTTGTGCTCATTTTCTGTGGGCTAGGAAATGGCTTCTGTAAATACAGACTTGAGGAGGTAATTAAAACTAATGAGATATTACGGCTTTGAGTTTTGTGTGCTCTGAAAAGGGGGTGGGGTGGGGCCTAGCTAGAAGTCTATAATTCATCTGCCCTCTCTCTCACTATTGATTGGCCGGCCAACTATTTCAATAAGGTTTATATTCTACAGCGAGAGAAGCACGTTCACAAGTCGTTGCCTTGAAACCTTTACCTTGTGAAGATTTCTTGAATCGCCTCAGGAGCTTTGGGGGGATATTTTTTTCACAACAGAAGGGAAAGGTAAAATTTGTTTTCGTCTTCTTCTATGGATATGGTCAGAGAAGGTGACGGAGAAGGGCTGCTGTCTCTTTAAGAATTCTGAGGGGGGAAATGTAATATGATTGGTACAATTTCTCCCTTTACTTTACTGCAGTGATGTGAAAAGCTGTACCTGCTTCATTGTATTCTGCTTCAGACTAGAGAGTGTGTAAAACTGCCCCTGAGAAAGCTAACTAAGTAGGCTGCAGCTCACGAAAAGCTTATTCCACCATAAATTTATTGGTGTTAAAAAGGCCACAGAACACTTGTGTCAGCTAACATGGCTGTTACCCCCATTGGAACTTATCCCTGAGATATGCTGTTAGCCTTAGAGAAACTTTTTAATTTCCTTGGTGCCCCTTAGGTCCACACAATAATCTGCTCCAGGTAAAATGCCTACAGAAACCGTGTCCCTTTTGGAATACGGTCATGGGGGTCACCGTAAGTCGGTTGTAACTTGACAGCATCCCCCTCTCTCACACACACACTTCAAGCTAGCTCTAAACAGATGCATTAGCATTGCTTTTTTATATTTGGGTGCTCTCTCTGAGTCTAGAATCATCTTGCTCTTAAGAACGATGAATTTGCAATGGAAGCTACTGTTTAGGGAAGAAAAATGCCTGGTGCTGGGACTTTATTATATACCAGACTGTTGCATGTCCTAGCTGCAATCTTTATAAGAATCTTAGTTTTCTTGAATGCAGCTTGTGTGTCTTAAGACCTTATTCTTTGGGGATAACTCTTTCTGGATATAAGCTCATTATGTGTAGTGTCAGTAGAGTAAGCAGCAGCTAGTATGAATTGTCCAGTGGGTGGAAAAGACGTGAAAGTGTTTCCTTGCTATCAGCAATGACTGAGGCAGGGAAGACGCTTGCTCTTATTGACTGTCTAGCAGAGTTAGAGCCAAGCTACAAGTGATGCCTGACACAGGTTGGACACGTGTCAGCTTCCCTCAAGTTTTGATGGGAAATGTAGGCGTCCTGGTCTTACAGCTTGGCTCTCCATTTAATTGAAGTTTACAGAGCGGCAGTCTATGGGAGGGAGAACATGTGGTCAGGAGGTGATTGCAGGTGTCGGGCTCTCACCGGGCACCCCCCTTCCCTCCGCTGGGGGGTTTCTGTAAACTTCAATTAAATGGAGAGCCAAGCTGCAAGACCAGGACGCCTACATTTCCCATCAGAACTTGAGGGAAGCTGACAAGCGTCCAACCTGTGTCAGGCATCACTTGTAGCTTGGCTCTTAGAGGCAGAGATCTGGTTTGTCTGCTTTGCCTCCTCCACCATCTCCCACTGGTTGTTCACCAGATGTGTTTCTGCCCGTCTGCTTTATTGCCCCTTAGCAGCAGAAGGTAATTGCCGCCAGCGAACCATTCCTAGATGCCATTGACTGGCAAATAAATATGCTACTTTTGGTGTGCTCCCTTCCACTCAGTCTGAGTGTAAGAGTGAAGTGTGCCTCTTGCTCAGATGTCTCTATTGTCTGACTGCTGCTATTTTTTCTAAATTAAAAATGGAAGCACATTTCACTGTCCCGCTGAAAACACTTATCTGAGAGCCAAGCTACAAGAGACGAATTACACGAGGAGGAGCACGTGAAGGCGGTCGCGATATTAGCCGGGAAGCTGAGTTTTAGAAGAGATGGGAAGGCTTTGTCAATTTCCCCTCTGCACAGTGCCAGGGAGATCTGCTTAGAGGGTTTGTTCCTTTCCTCTTTGCCTCCTAGAAGGGGAGGTGAAATTGACAGAGCCTTTGGGAGATAAAGAGGAAATTAACAAACCCTCTGAGCAGCCATCACCCTGGCTCTGTAGAGAGGGGAAATTGACAAAGCCTTCCGATCTCTTTTAAAACTCAGCTTCCCGGCTAACATTGCGACTCCCTTCCCATGCTCCTCCTTGTGTAATTTGTCACTTGCAGCTTGGCTCTCAGTGAGCCATTCAGAGTCATGGCAGATTACCTCCCCGGAAAGTAAGCCATACTTCCTGGTGCATCTCTGCAGTGGTTGTCACCCGATCATTCATAAGCACTCCCACTGCAGAGGCTCATCGGAAAGGAGGCACATCGAACATCTCTCTGAAGCTGTAATTTATTTCTAGCAGGGCGCTTCTGGTTTCCTTAAGTCATGCTCATGTGCCTGATAATTTTATTAGCTGCACAAAGAAAGGAGCAACTTCTATGCTGCCAGCAAACATGCGAGAATGTTCTGTCTTGTCTTCTACTTAATCCAGGGGCTCAAGAAGGTGGCTATGATATCTCATTCCCAAAAAACAAACCCCCAGAAGTTTTATGTTAAAAATATAGTTTTCTTAATATTCAGGAACTCTCCTTTGCAGAAAGGGTTGAAATAGCAGACGTATCTGTTAGGTGCCATCAAACTGCAGCCAACTTATGGTGACCCCTAGTGGGGTTTTCAAGGCAAGAAACGTTCAGAGGTGGTTTGCCATTGCCTGCCTCTGACCCTGCTTAGCTTCCAAGATCGGACAAGATTAGGCCGTCCAGGTTAGGGCTCAAACAACACAAAGTGATAATTATACTTCATTTTAAAATAATAGAAGAAACTGAAAAAAGGAGATGGTTTATGATCAATGTCACAATTTAAATTATTACATCTCTGGGGTTTGTATCTCTGGTTTTATCATAATGGGATTCTTTAAAAAAAGTAATGCATTTCAGTGGAGAACAAATTTGTCAACTTTTCCTAATGGATAATGTTTTCAAAATGATAACTTCTACAGTAGACTGGTTGTAAGCATCAGCCAAGCTATAATTTTGTGCAAATACGATATTTGTATTGACTGTTTCACTGTATACTGTGTTTTAATTCCAGGCTCAGATCCTCATCTGAAAAAAAAAAAAACCTTCCAAGCAGTTTTCTCCTCCAGACAGCATCACAGATATGAAACGATGGATACTTGTCTCGTGCTTATTAGGAATATGCTCTGCTATGCCGGTAATTCCAATATACCTTCACATCAAACTACTGACAGTATGCCAAACTAGAGAAGATACGGGCTGTTTTCACACTGCTTACCGGCCACGGAACATCACACCAAACTCCTGGAACGACATTATTTTCCTGGCGAGATTTCGCTGTCGTTCCGGGAGCTTGACACAATGTTCCGTGGCCGGTAAGCAGTGTGAAAATGGCCACAGTTTTATAGAGGTGATAAGTTGTAGCCCTCAGGACTTGCTTCTGAAAAGATCTGATTAGGATTGCTCCTATATCATGGCTCTCAGGTCAGTGGTTCAATGGAGACAAAGGTCCAACACAGACACCCCACCTGATCTTTTAAAGAGGGTGGATTCAATCAGTTCTCCTCTCAAGCTTTCCCCCTTTCCTGAACTCCCTTCCTCTCCCTTTACCTCCATTCCTTTCATTCATCCCAGTTTTGAATTATAATCAACGGCGGTGCTAATTATGCTTAATGCAAACCTGTTCCTTTGGATCCAGAATAAATTTTCCAGTGGCAGAATGGAAATTTCCTACCTCTCTTTCCCACTACAACCCATTGATCTGTACGAAATGCAGCTCCTGGGGGAATAGGAAAACCTGAGAAATGGCACAAAGTAAATCTTCAGTGGGAAGGGGGAATCTGCAAAAATTGCCAGTTTGTTCTGAATCCGACCTATGGAGACTCACAATTCTTTAAGTATAACTTTGAAAGCTTTCATCCCCATCAAGCTAATGTCGTTATGGTTAAATCCCACTACAACTAATAGAACAAGTTAGGCACAATTAATTTGAATGCCATTACATTCTATGGGATTATTTTATGATGCGGCGGTATTGGACCATTATTTTCGTGCATCGTGGAGTACGAATCTGTGGACATTTTAAAAAATTAATACAATATCAGTTCCATGAGTTCAGACTAATCATCAGTGGGAAAATAAAAGCCACAAACAGCTTACCAAATGCATATGCTGGGGGAAAAAGAAATTCCAGTAATATTTTGTTTGTTCACAAATGCTTCCTCAACACCCTGGGATACCTGGAAATGGGTAGTATAAGCCTTAAGGGATATATTTCCCACGTGTAGTTGCAAGAATTACACTGTAACCTATTTGGTATTCATTACAAAAACCTCTGAGAGCTGATCAATTTACAATGTGATCTTATACAGAGTTACTCTAGTATAAATCCATAGACTCAGACCCGAGTAACGGCGCATAGGATAGTTCTGAAGCTTGTCAGAGCTATAATTAATACACCCAAAGTCAAAGCTGCAGCACAGAAATTGAGCATAATAAATTATGTATAAATAGAGCATAATCAATAAAGAAGGGGGACAGAAACAAGGCAAAACAAAGAAAAAAAGCCAACTGGCACCAAGTGAAGAATCTTTAATAATTGCACAACCCTACGTGTTTCACATACAGCTTCATCAGGGGGACTCTTCCAAATTCCTTTTAATCACTTTAGCATAAATCAAATGTTTATAGTAGGGGAAAGGCTAGCAATTACGCCCTGAGAGTTATTTGTAGGCTTGTTAATCTTGCCAACAGCAGAATTTAAAGGTGAGATGATTGAACAGAGCACAATAAACAAATTTCAGAGGGGCAGCCAAGCTGGTCAACAGAAGAGTCCAACAGCACCTTAAAGGCCAACTAGATTCCCAGGATATAAACTTTCTGATCCCTTCATCAGATCTGAAGAAGGGAGCTTGACTCTCGAAAGCTTGTACCTTGAAAATTTTGTTGGTCAAGGTGCTAGTGGAATTAGAAGCTGAAACCAAGCCAACATAAAAATGTTGTTTCTTTTTATAGATTCAGAAGAGTTCGCCATGTTAGTTTGTAGTTGCAAAATAATAAAGGGTCCAGTAGCACCTTTAAGACTAACCAACTGTATTGTAGCATAAGCATCTGACGAAGAGAGCTGTGGTTCTCAAAATGCTACAATACAGTTATGCTACAATACAGTTGGTTAGTCTTAAAGGTGCTACTGGACTCTTTACTAAGTTTCTTTTTAAAAATTCATCTCTAAAGATTTGGAACAGCAGGCCAAACTAGAGGCATTCCAAGAAGTACCCTTGGAAAAACTGGCAAATTCCTTGTTAGGCAGTACTATCGGCATCACAGAACTCTTTCTGTGATGTCGATAATACTGCCTAACAAGGAATTTGGGCAGCTTCACAAAGCTACAGTTCCAAGAGTTCTTTAGGCATTCCAAAAGTACTGAAGTCTACCATAATTTACAGTCCTATGCTGATATTTAAGCTGTACATTTGGCAGGAAATTCTAAGTAACAGAACGCCAAAGGACTCTACCCCCTTGGCATGTTTACTCCACCACTGTCTGCCATTTGTTCAGGGCCTCTACATCTAGTGCAAATTTGCTATGATACCATTTGCATGATTCTTTACCATTTGGATTGGACAGAGTGCATTAATAGTAGCTATGCACACTGATCTCAGAGTGAACATGAATTTCTAAACATGATTGGAACATAGGGCTGGGTCAGGGAACTGATTGAAGGGAGACGGCAACATAATCAATGCCCCGTGTGTATTGTTTCAACCTCAGCATAGTCTCATAGTTATTAATAGATCTGTGTGTAAGGAAGGGAGAGAGTTACAGGCTGAGAATATTTGCCACACAGTTCAGTGTTCAATATCATTTTTCAAATGGTCCACGTGACACACAAAACTTTTTGGCCCATTCAGAATGCCTCCTGTGGCTCATCCAGGGGCTGACCATCGCATTCAAATTAAAGCTTTTCTCTGGAGAAAGTATGAAAAGTCCCCCCAGAGAGCCCCTCCATTGATAACCAGTTGCATATGGGAATCACTTCCTGATGGGCGTGGTGCCACCCTCCCCAAATTGGCTCTAGCGAAGCGTGGGAGCATGCCCGTGGCTGGCATGATGATGTCAGTTCACGCAAGCACACAAGCGTTCTTTGTGTGTGCACAGACTGCAACACGCGGGAGGTACCAGGAAGGTATAAGGGACCTGGCAACCCTTACTGGGGCCATGCTAACAAAACTATTGTTAAAAAATCTATGAATGCCATATTGATGTTGCTTTATTCAGAATTTCCTCAGTCATTTGTAAGCTGCCTTGAGACCTCCTTTGGTGTACAAAGGGAAGAGTAGCAGATAAACAAATAAATGCTTATTATCAGGGCTCTTTTTCTGGGAAAAAAGGTGGTGGAACTCAGTGATGGAACTCAGGACCGCACAATGATGTCACTTTGGGTCAGCTGGAACAAGGGGGGAGTTTTTAAAAGTTTAAATCACCCTTGATGAAAATGGTCACATGGCTGATGGCCCCGCCCCCTGATCTCCAGACAGAGGGGAGTTGAGATTGTCCTCCGCACCATGTGGCACGGAGGGCAATCTAAACTCCCCTCTGTCTGGAGATCAGGGGGCGGGGCCACCGGCCATGTGACCATTTTCAAGAGGTGCCAGAACTCTGTTCCACTGCATTCCTGCTGAAAAAAAGCCCTGCTTATTATTCCTTCCATCTCTTTCTCTCTAGCCAAATGTACAGATGTATTATCAAGCAGAAAAGAACAGAATGGAAACAGAACAGGATCTCTTTGTGTATTAGTTTCGGCTCCCAGACATTTGTCCTGAGTTGTAGCCTAAGCTTTTAAAGACTTTAAAGTTTGAATTGCAGTTGAGAATAAACATATTCTCTTTTCCTCCCTCCTCTAGTATGCTCGGCACTATAGTTACTCTGATCCGTTCCATGTGTGGATACACAATTTCCTTCCACCGCATTCATCGCCACCTTATTGGGGGAAGCGAAGAATTCATGATCACGATACTCAACAGGTGAACTGTTCCGGCTGTGATAAAGCCAGAGTGAGAGAGAGTTTAAACTAAGGATGCGTGAAGGCACCTTTTTGTTACGTTTCTGAATATTTCCTAAATGCATGACAATTTTTCACTGAGTCTTAAAAATATCTTTGGAAATGTTCACCAAGGTGCAAATTATCTACATGTGTTTGTTTGTTGCCTGAGGTTTACAAAAGCATCTTGCTGCCATGAAAAAGAGATCGCTTGGACAAAGTGTAGCGGAAACAAAACCTCGCCCTTTTATTACACGTTGACAGTCATCACTTAGGAGCAGTGGGTTCTTACCCCCATGCGCATGCAAGCTCAAGCGTGCTCTTGTGCCTACCTGCTGCACCGGAAATTGACATCATTTTCCAGCATGGCATGGAAGCTATGGGTCATGCCAGGGGACAATTTGCTGTGTTTGCATTGGTGGTGTGTGTGGGGGATTTTTAGCAAATCATCTCCTGGCACAACCCATAGCTTTCACATCACACCAGAAAATTGCATCATTTTCTGGTGCAATCACACAGCCTCAGCTCTCAAATAGCAATTTGGTGTAGTGGTTAAGAGCAGCAGGACTCTAATCTGGAGATCCAGGTTTGATTCCCCACTCCTCCACTTGAAGCCAGCTGGGTGACCTTGGGTGAGTCACAGTTCTCTCAGAGCTCTCTCAGCTCCACCCACCTCACAAAGTGTATGTTGTGGGGATATTAATAACATACTTTGTAAACTGCTCTGGGTGGGCATTAAGTTGTCCTAAAGGGCGGTATATAAATTGAATGTTATTATTATTTAAGGTGATAAGAACGCAGAAAATTTTATCAAGGTTCCCAGCAAATAGCCCCTTCCTTGGCTTCTCAGGTCCAGATGCTGACTCCACCTTTCTGGGCGAAACCATCTAACGCATGGGAGTTACACTAGACCACAGGCTTTTCCCATAATGAATCCAGTCCTTTGGAATGACCTACCACAGTGGGAGAGCGCTTTTGCTTGCCACGTTTAGAAAAAAATATAGTATAGTTTTATTCAAAGACAGCATTTTGCAGCGGGTAAACTGTCTTGGCAGATTTGGCTGCTTTTTATTTCTCTGTATTTTTAATTGATGCATTTTAAAATCTTGTTAACTGATTCATGTTGCATTGTTAGCCCCTTGAGTGTCAGGAGATGAGGTTAGATAATACATATTTTAACCAAATGAATCACTTCGTACAATGATAAAGATGACCAGCAATGCAACCCTCAGAAAAGATAGATCCTTCTAAGCCCTTTGACTTCAATTAGGTCGTGACCCATCTGTTGGAACCTACCAGGTTTTCATCTGGTGAAAGATGGAGGAAGAGTCTCTTTTCACCACCAAAAGTCTACTGCAGGGGTCATCATGGGACATCCATAGACAGAAGCCATTCAGGGCTACAGTGAAGAAGAGAATTGTTAGGGATCAGGTAGAATAGCTGGTAGGATCCAGCCCACCGTCTCGCACTGAGAACCAGCAGTGGCGCTAGGGCTTTCGGGGCTTGTGGCCAGGCGGCGGGCTGGGTGCCCACGCCTGCATGCACACGCACGCACACACGCACTGGCCTGTGTGATGACATCATGTGTGACATCATCATGGGTGCACACGTGCCGCTGGCCTGACTGCTGCGGCGGGCGGCTGGGATGGCACGCGGGTGGCCTCCCAGCGCTCCTGCTCGGTTGCCCTGCACCGCCACAGACGCCTGCCTGTGGCTGCTGTGCCTGGCTGCGGGCGTGTGCTGGTGGCGGTGCATGGCGGGAGGGCTAGGAGGCTGCAGCTCCATGGCGTGCACTCCTGCCCCCCAAGCCTCCTCTGGCGCCCCCTCCAGCTCCCCACGCCCTAAGGCCACCGCCTACCTGGCCTCAATGGGCGCGCAGGCCCTGCTGAGAACAATAAACGGACCTCACAAAGCCATTTGGTAGGGAACAATGACTGGAACTGGCAAACGCTGTAGCAAGAATGTTTTAATTTTAAAATGAAAACAATCTAAACTATGTTCACAAATATTTATGAAAGAAGAAAATTCACATTCTGACTTCCATGACTGTTAGTGTGTTTTAATGGCTTTGTATTGTTATCTTATCCATAAGCTACCTTGAAAGGCAGTATATACATTTTCTAAATAAATGTATACAGTAATAAGGACTACAGATGTATTAGATGTATTAGGATGTGGCTTCTTCGGACGACTGGCACAATCAACACATTTTCCTTTGCATTGTCAGGAGAACTCAAATAAAGTTGAGAATGTGATGAAGTTAGGTAACTCACCATCTTGAGCATAATTCATTGGTGATTTTATCCTTTTCCTTATGGTAATTTGTTCTGCTCTTGCTCCACAGTATGAATATACAATGCCGGTACACCCTCCTCCTCTGCCATCTCAGCAAACTCCCATTCTGCATCATGGAGTGCAAGAGCAATTTCCTATCCTAGTGACAAATCAAATCCCATTCTCTACAAGGCAAGGACAACTCCAGCAGTATGATATACAGCCGCCATTCCAGCAGAAACTCTTTGCACAGCAAGAAGGACATCACCCGGTTGTTCAACAATTGCTGCCATTAGACAGGCAAACACAACAGGTCAGTCTTATAGACATTTGACAAATCAATCCAAAACCCAGTAGTACTGGAGACAATTTGCAGGGACGTTAGTTCTTGGACCAATAACCTCATTGCATATAGTGGGGAACCTACCACAATGCCTCTACCAAACACAGAATAGAATGAAAGTGAGAGCCAAGCTACAAGTGACGCCTGACGCAGGTTGGACACTTGCCAGCTTCCCTCAAGTTTTGATGGGAAATGTAGGCGTCTTGGTCTTGCAGCTGTAATGGAGAGCCAAGCTGTAAGACCAGGATGCCTACATTTCCCATCAAAACTTGAGGGAAGCTGACAAGTGTCCAACCTGTGTCAGGTGTCACTTGTAGCTTGGCTCTGAGCAACATGGCCATTTCCACACACTCTTAAAGGGACGTACCACTCACTGCTTGTTGTCATCCCTCGCTGATGGCTTTTCCCCAGGAATCCAGGCAAGTGGGCGTCAATGTGGCAAATGAGGTTTAATGTAGCCAAGTGTCAAGTAATGCACAATGGGGCCAAAAACCCCAAATATAAAGACACACTGAAGGGGTCCAAACTGGCGGAGACTGACCAAGAGAGAGATCATGGAGTCATGGTGGATAACTCACTGAAAATGTCAATACAGTGTGCGACGGCAATAAAAAGGCCAACACTATGCTGGGGATTATTAGGAAGGGAATAGAAAACAAATCAGCTAGCATCATAATGCCCCTGTATAAATCAATGGTACGGCCTCATTTGGAATACTGTGTACAATTCTGGTCACCAAAGTACAGAAAAGGGCAGAAAAGGGCAACTAGAATGATTAAAGGGATGGAACACTTCCCCTATGAAGAAAGGTGAAAGCGCTTGGGGCTCTTTAGCTTGGAGAAACGACGACTGAGGGGTGACATGTTAGAGGTTTACAAGATTATGCATGGGACAGAGAAGGTAGAGAAAGAAGTATTTTTCTCCCTTTTTTACTATACAAGAACTCGTGGGCACACAATGAAATTCCTGCGCAGTCGGGTTAGAACGGATAAAAGAAAGTACTTCTTCACCCAAAGGGTGATTAACACATGGAATTCACTGCCTCAGGAGGTGGTGGCAGCTTCAAGCACAGACAGCTTCAAGAGGGGATTGGATAAACATATAGAGCAGAGGTCCATCAGTGGCTATTAGCCACAAGGTATAGATGGAACTCTCTGTCTAGGGTACTGGTGCTCTGTATTCTTGGTGTTTGGGGAGGGCAATCAGTGGGAGGGCTTCTAGTGTCCCTTCCCCACTGGCAGACCTCCTGAGGGCACCTGGTTTTTGGCCACTGTGTGACACAGAGTGTTGACTGGATGGGCCACTGGCCTGCTCCAACATGTCTTCTCTTAAGTTCTTATCCAGACGTCTCCATTTGCAAAACGTTTGCAGGCCAATTGGCTTTCGGTTTTTTTGGCACCTTTTCTGGGAATGCACTTTCTGCAGTCACAAAAAGGCGCAGAAAAAATGGAAGCCAGACGTCACCCTCATTCCATGCGTGGGCTGTTCCTTTAAGGGAATGTGGAAATGGCCAGTGTTCTCAGAAAGAAGACAATATTGTTGAAAGAAGACAATAGAGAAGACAATATTGTTGAAAGAAAACCCCTTATAGACATTTGACATGAAATAGATAATAATGATGTGATGAGTTCTGGATTTATGAACTAAGAAATTTGGACATTAGAAAAATAGAGCTTTAATCATCAACACAAAGTAAAGAGAAAATTTGAAAATGATTCTTACATTTGTTGCAGAGAAAATTGGAAGCCTTCTTTTAGCTTATATCGTTTTTTCTTCTTGCCTTTCCCCCTGCCCCATTTTTTGTTTTGTCTATATGCTTTATTTGTTAGCTGGTTTTTTTGTTTGGTTAGTGTTTGTGTATCTGTTTTGCTATGCTTTATCTTATTTTATAAAAAAATTAAGTAAAAAAAAGTGGGGAAAGTTGCATAGAAAAGGTGTGTGCATGTGTTGTGACTGGCAAGCAACATGAAGTCTCTTATTTGGCCAGCTTAGATTTAAATATTAGGCGTCTGCATGCAGTTTTAAGTGCATGTTAAGACTAGGGTTGCCAGCTCCAAGTTGGGAAATTCCTGAAGATCTGGAGGGTGAAACCTGGAGAAACCTGGAGAAAGTGGGGTTTGGGGAGGGAAAGGACCTTGACATGGCATAATTCAATAGTCCACCCCCAGTTCTCCAGGTGAACTGATCTCTGTGGCCTGGAGACCAATTGTAATTCCAGGAGATCTCCAGCCACTACCTGGAGGCTGGCAACCCTAGTTAAGACTGAGGACCAAACTAGACATGACAGCATCTTTGTGGCTACTATCATGGGGATGTTGTCACCATTTTAAGGAGATTTTAAAAGAACCCACTATTGATTGGGCCTGCAGCACAGAGCTCTTGTCCACCCCTTGTGCAACTTTAGAGTGAGGGTGCAGCCATTTTGGCACTTGATAAGCTGGTGGGGGGGGGGGACAAGATCAGGTGCTCACAGGATTTTTAAATCACCTTAAATGGGGTTGTCCCTGTGGAATCCACAAAGCTGCCACCACCACGCCTTATTTGACCCTCAGTCTTAACTTTATTCACTTTAAGCCTTGAAAGTGTATAGTTTTTAATCTATCTTCTTTTTATAACACAGTTACCATTTCAAGAATACTCGGCAACATTGGGTCAGGCAGTAAGTATGCTTTTCCATGGCATAGCTCCCTAGTTCACTAAAGTTTATTGCGTTTCATTTCACGGTGGATAAAAATAAAGAGCTGGCACACTGCAGTGGATAAAAATGTGAGATTGGATGAGCCCTGATCGAATCTCACCCCAGCCTTTGGCAAACTGCTATTTCCTCAGCGCTGAAGTAGAGGCATAATAATACCAGTCTACCATTTATGACTTTTTAAAGGATTACTAAGATAATATCTGTTAGGTGAACACTACATTTCAGCACGATAAGTTCTTGTGTAAAAATCGCTATTTACAAATAAGTCACTGTTATTTGTTCCTTTCATATGTGAGGGTTCACCTTGTTTTGATAGTTATGCATATGCTGAAATACCTGTTCTGTGTACATTTAATTTTCCCCACACTGGATGCTGTTCTATTTCTTGTCTTTGCAAAGATTTACCCAAGTTTGCTTGGAACTCCACAGGAGCCTGTACAGCAGCCACAGCAACGATCAGTAAGTTCATTATTATTGTGGCTGTTATTGTTATCTATCTTCTTCCTTTCTCACTGAAACTCAGGGCAGATTTCACAGTTACTCTCCAAATACTGCCTCCACGCTAACCCAAATCCAGTCACGTTGACCACGAGTCAAGGGAGGGGGGATCACTTTGACGGGTCCTGTTGCCTTACCCACTGGGCCCACAGTTTCCCCCGAGCCAAAGGCAGCAGTTCCTACCACATCTTTTGGGAGGCAAGCTTGACTGTGCTGTGGGAGATTGTTTCTACCTAAACGGGGGCTTCTCAGGCAGCAGAGTTCCGTCATGCAGTAAGATCTTCACAACTGGTGGCGCAGTGCATTACCTGGTGCTGCTGCAAGCCCAGGCAGGCCCCAGGCAGCCAATGGCAATCAGGATCACCAGATGCAAAATGCCATGAGAGTACAGGCAGGGAGGACCAAAGGGAATATTGACAAATATTTTTAATTTTTCTGTTTCTTTATAAGAAGATATTAATATGAGGCTTTTTCTTATGTTACATCAATCTATATATATATTTAAAGGCAAGTGTCCTGACTGACTTATCACCGCCAAGCCCAAGCCCCTGGACCTAGAAACATGAAATTTGGGGAGAATATTCCTTTCACGATGTAAACACTCACTAAGAAGGGATTTTAAGAAATTCTCCCCCTAAGAGGGTAAAAAGGGGTAAAATGTATTTTCCTAAAGGGTACAGCTTCCCTGTGTGGCTGGCAGGTAGCTGCCTGCTTGCACCCCCGCCCACTGCCAGCTCGGCCACTCTTCCCTGATTGGGCTAGCCTTTCAAGGACATTTGCACATGCGGGTTGATTGGGGCTCACAATATTCCACACCTCATCTCCCCCCCCCCCACACACAGAATGTTGGAACGCAGAGGTCATTTGCATATGCAGCCTGATTGGTCCTCACCCCCCACTTTTGAAACAGTCTGTAATTGCTATTAAGAGTCATTGAATGTGTCCTGAGATCAAATGCACCTCCCAGTCTTCCCCTCAAAGTTCCCCAGGGTTGCCAATGTACCTGTGGGGGTCTGATTTTCCTGTGGGGCTGGCAGGCTTCTGCCTGCTTGCACCTCCCTCTCTCTGATTGGTCAGCTGTGGGACTCCGTGTTCTGAAGTAAAAATCCGGTAAAGGAAGCTGCAGATGGTTGAAGAAAGAACAAGACTCCTGAATAGGGATAACATGCTTTGCTTTATTCAAACACCTTTGTAAAAATTGGGTACTATGCTATTATACTACAAAACCAACTCAAAACACACATACAAAACAAAAATTGATACATACCCATAAATATTATAACTGGATTTAAAGTAGTTAAATACCGTAGCGAAGCATGGGTATCAATCTAGTCATTAATAAACAGGTATACATCCGCTATATGGCATCCAGGCTGGTTAATTTTAAAGACTCGCCTGCTTGGATAACTAAAGGATTCTTTTGGCCACTAGAAACCCCCTCCCCAAACCCCAATCCTATCAATGAGCAATATATATTCAAAGCAACTAGTTTTGATTTGAATAATAATGCTTAATTTGGTCTAGTGGGACTGGAATGTTCATAATCTGTATACCAATGGAATATGACAACCGATGATATGCATGGCTGTATCCATACATTACACTAAACTCTTACTGATTTTTGAATATCATCATTTCTCTCAAAGAATCCTGGGAAATGTATTCTGGTAAGGTATTGAAAATTCCTTGTTGGAGGTCTCTACACACCCTCTCTGATCTCCCTGATAAAGTGGGGATGATTTAATTTGTTACTGTTTTACATTACAATACCAATTGTCTCCTAAACCAGCTCTTCATTAAACTATTTCTCTTTGTCTAGATTTATCCCAGTTTGTATTACATGCCTTACGTAGCAAACCAAGGAGTGAGTATCTTCCATTTCTATACAACCGATGGATGATATCTCCATCGTTATGATGGTGGGGGGAGGCTAATATGTTGCAAGGACCTGGGGCTGGAGCACATAGGGAAACTGGGCCACCCAGCATTGGGACATAGTAGACTTGCTGGTCCCCCCAGTCAGGGTGGGTCTTGTTGCCTCCAGCAGAGGGAGAACAACATTTATTTTTATTGATTTTAATTTTTAAAACCTCAACAGCAGTGCATGCATCATTACTTCACTTCTGAGGAAAACCCAGAAGAGATAGAGGGTAGGAATCACCAGAAACTCCATGATAAAACTATAGAGTTCCCAGCAATTCCTGGAGCTACCCTCCATCAGTTCTTGGTTTTCCCCAGAAGTGACATAATGACACATGTGACATCACAGCCCTCCTCCCCCATGTTCTCACCTCTTAACTATCTAACCCTAGGACAAAGGAAAAAGTTTTGCCTCTGTTACGATGATATCCCAGATGGTATCCCTCTGTTACGATGGTATTAATTAGAATTTAAGGATTATAAACGTGTTCAGTACAGGAAACGAACTGACCCAAGGTCATCCAAAAGTGTGCTTTGTGGCCTTGAACCCAGACATCCCAGTGCTAACTACTAGAGCCAGTTTGGTGTAGTGGTTAAGATCGCTGGAACTCTTATCCGGAGAACCGGGTTTGATTCCCCACTCCTCTGCTTGGGTGACCTTGGGTCAGCCACAGCTCTCTCAGAGCTCTCTCAGCCCCTCCCACCTCACAGGGTGATGGTTGTGGAGATAATAACAACATTCTTTGTAAACCGTTCTGAGTGGGTATTCAGTTGTCCTGAAGGGCAGTATATAAATCAAATATTATTATTATATTATTATAGACTCCTCTGACTTACTATTATGAAATGGATACTGAAGTTGTTGGGGTTGCCAACCTGAGCCCGCTGGTGTGGGGAGGACGGAATATAAGTCAAATATAAATCAAATAAATAAATAAACCTCTGGGTGGGGCCTGGAGTTCCCCCAGTATGACAATTGATCTCCAAACCATAAAAATCAGTTCCTGTGGAGAAAACAGGGTCTTCCTCTATGCTGAGCTACTTTTCTTCCTCAAAATCCACACTTCCGAGGGTCCAACCCCAAATCTCCAGGAATTTCCCAATACAGCGATGGAAACTCTCGTTTTTAAACAAAGGGTTTTTCACGCTATGTAAATTGGGCTGGCGAAACTTTTTCCTGATATGTGGTTTGTTTACGTGTTCCTTAGGCCGCTCCTGGCAGATTAGGAGGAATAGTGAGCTCAGAAGAAATGCAGGTAGGTAAAAAAAGCCAAGCTGTGATTCGCTCTTCAGCAGCTTCTCTCTCCAGAGATCTCATACTATAAATAAAAATGTCCTGATGTGAGCTGAATCAGACAATTATCTGCAAAGTGTCTAATAACTCAGGGGAAAGGGTGGTCTTTGAATCTAACCCCAAGTTCAAGTATTAGGGGGCACAGTGGTCATTCCACAGAAAAAGAGCCAGAGGAACTCATTAGCATAACTCATTAGCATATGCCATGCCCCTTGCCATCACCAGAAGCGTGTCATTAGCATAACTGATTTGCATATGCCAGACACCCCTGACATCACCTATCCTGGCTGTTTTGGACCCAATCCTGGCCATTCAGGGCTGAAATTGGGCCCAAAATGGCAAAAAGGGGCTGAAAATGGCTGAAAAGGGGCCCAAAATTGTCAGGATCAGGCTGCTACTGAACAGGAGAGTGATCCACCACCAGTCATAGGCCCAATCTGGGCTGTTTCAGCCCCAATCCAGGATGAAACGGGCCCAAAATGGCCGAGTCAGGTGGGCGGGGCCACCTGAAATGTGACCTCTTTAGGGAACTGCTGGAACTGCGTTCCTGCGTGTTCCTCCTCGAAATGAGCCCTGAGGGGGAGGCCAGACAGCATGCCCAAGACAGCTCACAAAAATACTTTGAAATGTAAAGCCGGTTGCAGCAGCAGCAGATTATGGTAGGGCAGCAAGCAACAGCAGTCTTTTAAAAAAATGTATCAGCAGATCAGATATACCTGTCTCCTTCTTGGAGCAAAGAATCCCATCATTCTTGGTATGGCGCTGAAAAAAGCTTTGCCTCATATGCCCATCGCTCTCATCTCCGTTATTCATGATCACACAAAACAGGGCATCAGTTGCTGACCTCTGACCCCTGGCAGGCTCAAATGAGCAGATGGGGTCTTTAAGGGACCCTTGTCCTGGGCTTTTTTCAAGGTCTGAATAAGCAACCAGAACCTTGCCCAGAACCTTGCCCAGTGAAGGTGATTTATCTCAGGTCTTGCCTGCTGATCATGATGGGTCCCAATTTTGACCCTGCCTGTTTCATTCTGGAGCAACTTTGTGTGCCCCCCCCTCTCCATTTGGACTCCTAGCATCTCTGCATTTAATGACCCCACTAAAAACAGAGGGAATGGTTTTCCACGCCAAGCATTTTATTTTTTCTATATGAGACTCAAACTTTCGTTAGCAACCTAATTTTTACTGATTCAGCTATAAAGCTTAAATCCAGAATGAAAAGACAAGATCATAATGCCAAAGAAAACTCATGCAGAGATTTCATAAGCTATTACAAACATGAAGGAGTCCACAGAATTTACAAACCAAAATAAAATAAGAGATTTGGGCACAATCCAGACACAAGCAAGGACTTCCCAATTGTATTGATGTCTATGGGATAGGTTAACAGTGTAACAGAGTTGCACCCTTCCAAATCCGTTGAAGCGATTAGAAGGATATAACTCTACTTTCTGTCACTGAGAATTAAGAGATCTAAAAGGTCTCAACTTTACTTGTTTCCCCCCCACGGGTTTCACAGATTGCTAGTATTGACTTCAGTTTATCTTGAGTTTTGCCATTCATTCATTAGAACTAGGCTATAAGTATATTAATTTAGGAGTGAACATAACAATGTCATGATATTCCATTGTTTCATGGTCACTTTTTCAGGTTTTGAATTTATCTTCCTTGTATTCATTGCACAAAAATGTGTATGCACTGTCCAAATGAATCTCTACAGTGAATGAAATGTGTTTTCTATCTGTGCTAATCTCTCAGGGAAATGGCGGCGGCGGTGGCAAGTGCCATCAAGTCACAGCTGATTTATGGTGACCTTCCCCCCTCCCCCCGCTGGTGTTTCTAAGGCAAGAAACTGACAGAAGTGGTTTGCTATTGCTCTGGGTCAGATCTAGGGTTGCCGGTGCCCGGTGCAACCCTTGCTCTGGCCTCGGTGTGCGCACACAGCGTGCGCGCGTGCTCCCGGCGCTGCGTGATGTCACTTCTGTGACATCATCATGCAGGGGTGGGAGGCGTGCTGCCCACGCAGCAAGCTGACCGGCCAAGTGGCTGGTGCGCTGTGGAGCTGGTGGTGGCGGTGCTGGGGCAGCCGGCTTGCCACGTGGGCGGCTGAGCGCAGGGCTGGGAGGTCCTGTGCGCGCGGCAAGCCAGCCGCTCCATCGGAGGGGGCAGGCGAGGGCCTCCCAACCCTGCACTTAGCCTCCTTCACGGCAAGCCATGGCACGCTCCTGGCAGCTAGCAGCTGCGCCTGGCGCCCCCTCTTTGGTGGCGCCAGGGGCAGGCTACCTCCCCTTCCCCCCCTCAATCCGGCCCTGCTATTGCCTGCCTCTGTATAGCAACCCTGGTCATCTTTGGAGGTCTCCCATCTACAGCCAACAGTGGTTAGCTTCAATATTTGACAACATCAGGCTTGCCTGGGCTATCCAGATCAGAGAACGATAGGTTACATCAAATATGTATCAGCCAACAACAATGGCGACCCTATGTCTAATTCTCCCTCTCACTTCACAACGTCTAGAACCATTTATTCATGTCCCGATGGCACAACATTGTGTTTCATTGTCCCCCCCCACCAGCAAATGATGCAGAGCAGCAGCAGGGAAAGACACAATGTTCTAAAATCAGCATAGGCTTGCAATTTGCCCGTTGGGGAGGGGAGATCTTCAGCCCCCAGCTCCCGTTGCTTGCCTCTGCTCCAGGGGCAAGTAGGAGAAAAATAAAGAGGAAAATAGTTGTTGATGCCTTAGCATGACATCAATTGACATAGGACCAAGCTAGAAGTGACAAAGGACACTTGAATGGCAAGTGAACAGACTTGAGTGTATTCCTCCCTGTTCACTTGTGCTTCACTTGCACTCCACTCGACCACGTGATCCAGGTCAGAGAACAGGGAGGAATACACGTGAGTGTGTTCACTTGCCGTTCAAGTGTCCTTCGTCACTTCTAGCTTGGCCCTTAGGTAGCACCATTGTTCCGATGGCATACCCCATGTCCTCACCCACCCCCAACTCTTGGCTGGCAACCGTAATCAGTGCCCAGGTAAGTTTTCCTAAACGATATGGAGCGGGGAGGATTACAACTTAAAATGTATATATATTCCAAAAAGGTAAATATTATAGGTGTGCACAAAATTCAAAATAAAAACAAGTTAAAAACATAAGGCCTGAATAGCAGGCTACAGGCGTATGTTAAAATTTGCTAAAACGTTCTCCATACACAGATGATGATCCAGTCCGATGACCAACACAAAGACAGACCATTCGTGTTTGGGTCCTAAGGCCTTCCTCAGTGGTCAATTGTACAATATTTATGATAATCTTAACACACCCACACTGTCAGAAACCAATATAAAAATGCTCCCGGTGCTCTTATCTTTTGTATTGTGTGACAGAATACAAATTGTTGCAGCAGGCTGTGGATGGCGCTCATACAATGCACTTCATTAGATACTGTATCCTGAGGCTTGGTTTCCAATGCATTTGGGTGTGTTTCATCAGTCTGTAGTTACAGCCAAGTGGCCAAGAATGTGAAACAGTCATGGTAAATAATTAAATGTATCATCGTATTTTCCAGGGTGGTGGCCTCGGTGCACCAGCCTATCGTGCCATGAGCCCTGATTTCTTTGGTATGAGTGCTGGATTTGGAAACCCTCCACCGAACAGACTAGGCCAGCCCGGTGATTACACAGTAGAAGACGATCAACTTGGAATAACAGAACAGCCTGACGTTCAAGGAGGAGCTAACCCGGCCGCTAACCCTTCAGGCAACGGGAACAGTGTCGTCTCCCTGAACAACAACCTGGGAGGTGCTTTGTCTAATGCCAACAGCAACCTGATGAACCCTGCTGGGCAGAGTCAAGGACCTGCGGGTGGCCTCCAAGCTACTGTAAACCCACTCGTGACTCAAGGCCTCCCCGACAGCTTTGTCCCTTTTGAGGCCGACACTCTTATGCCGCTGGATCCCACCATGTCCCCGGATGCCATATACACACCCCAGACAGGATATGAGGCTGGCCAGCCACAAGATGGATGGCATTTTCAAGAACCCTGAATAACCCATCAGGAACATGCCACACCTGCATATATACCCTTCAGCAGGGCTTTTTTTCTGGGAAAAGAAGTGGTGGAACTCAGTGGGTTGCCCTCGGAGAAAATGGTCACATGGTTGGTGGCCCCGCCCCCTGATCTCCAGACAGTGGGGAGTTGAGATTGCCTTCCTCGCCGCTGCGTGGAGGGCAATCTCAACTCCCCTCTGTCTGGAGATCAGGGGGCGGGGCCACCAGCCATGTGACCGTTTTCAAGAGGTTCCGGAACTCCGTTCCACCGCGTTCCAGCTGAAAAAAAGCCTTGCCCTTCAGATATTTCCTGTGCTAGATGCGCTAGCTTAGGAGGACTATTACTCTTCTGTTGAACGAGCACTCAGGCATTCCTTGTGCTAAAATAAATGTATGCAGCTTGCAGCAGCGATGATGTAACCTTTCTTTCACGTTTTGCATTTCACATTTGGAAAAATATCGGAGGAGCCAGATGATGGATGGCTAAAAATATATTAAAAAACAGGTTCTCGACTGGTGTTTGTGCCTTTGTTTATGCCCCCTTTAGCTTTCATATGCTTCAAGCCCTTGCACGACTGCTATTTTGAATAATATTTATGAAAGCTTTGGCTTTAGAGACAAGCAACACTCTCAAGATTTATAAGTAGCTTCACTAAACTGAAGTTGATGGTTGGTATGTGGCTCGGGTTCCAATGAGATGGCTTGGTGTATTACATTGATTTACTTAGGCACTGTGCAATAAACTTTTATTTAACCATGTTAATGTTTCTGTGGCTTTTTTAAAAAAAAATCCTTTTTTTTAGAAGAGTCTTGATTAAATGAGAGTACGCTGTGCCCAGGATGTTTGACAATCCTTACAATTTGCAAATGAGACGTCTTGAATGCTTCCGAAACACTCTATATAATTTCTCTACGTTACACTACACACCCACACAAGATTTACTTCTAAGTTCCTGGACAGCAGCTAATTTTGCTAGATGACCTTTTTGAGACAGAGTGGAGGATAGGAGGATGAAAGATGAGTTCCCAACTCCAGTGCCGGATCCAGGTGCGCAGGCAACCGGGGCAAACCTTGCCTGGGAGCTCCACACGTGTGCAGCGTGCACACTCCTGGTGCTGCGTGATGACGTCACTTGTGACGTCATCACACAGGGCGGGAGCCATGCCCGCCTGCGTGGCAAGCCAGCCGCTCCAGCGCCCAGTGAGCCGTAGAACTGGCGGCAGCGCAGGCGTGCGCTGGGGCGGCTGGCTGGCTTGCCGCGCGCGCAGGACAGCTCTGCGGCTCAGCAGGCGCTGGGGTGGCCAGCTTGCTGCGCAGGTGGCTGAGCGCAGGGCTGGGAGGCCCTCCGCGCAGTTAGCGCACCCCACTGTCCTGTGCCGCCCGTGCAGCAAGCCGGCCGCCCCAGCCCACGGTGAGCCACGGAGCTGGTGGCGGCGAGGGCGTGCACTAGGGCAGCTGGCTTGCCACGCTGGTGGCTGAGTGCAGGGCTGGGAGGTCCTGCGCGCAGCCGCCCCATCAGTGGGGCTGGCGAGGGTCTCCCAACCCTGCACGCAGCCTCCCGGGCAGCTGGCAGCTGCGCCCGGCGCCCCCTCTTTGGGGGCGCCAGGGGCAGGCTACCCCCCCCTGCCCCCCTCAATCCGGCCCTGCCCGACTCCCCTCTTTCATATTTCTGCATGTACCAGTCCATGCATGCCCCTCTTCATTGCCTAGTTTTGCAACTGGGGAAGACCAGGTAATAAATAGATTTTGTAGGGCCAAAATGGCGTGGGATTGACCAGTTGCTGACTACTTATTTGTGGATGCTGCAATAGCACAGCCCCACAACTGCGAAGTCCTCTGTATATAAGGCAGAAACGTCATAGAAGAATTATATTGCTGGGGCAGAGGAAGTTCTGTCTAGTTTCGCATTCAGGTTTTTTTGTTTGCCTGTTTGCACTAAACTTCATAAATATGTAGCTGCCAGATTGGTACATCAGTAGAATTGTCCCAGGGGGCGGGGGGGAACCAGGTCTGTTTTTGTTGCAGTCATAGTCACATCATCTCAGGAAGAATATCACACATCTGGAATATTTACAGAAAGGGGAAACCAAAACAGGATTTGGATTGGAGCCCTTTTTATGCAATATGATGGTAGGAGGCCAGATGGACTAGAGGTTTCCAAAGTTATGCATGATGAGAAAGAAGTATTTCCCCTGCTGTAATGCTAAAACTCAGAGGCACTCAATGAAATGGATGTGCAGTAGATTCAGTGAGGAAGCTCGTCAGACAACACAATTTATGGAATTCACTGCCACAAGAAACAATGATGGTAACGTGGCTTTAGTACGAAATTAGACAAATTCCATATTCCCACATCCCGTCTAGGTCTTAAAGCCAATAGGCTGTTCGACCAGAAAAAGACAGCAATGTAAATAAAAAGTTATTGCTGTTCGATATTCATTAAAAACAAGCGACGTTTAATTGCAACAGCTATACCTTTGCCCACATCTAATGTTATATTAAAATCCAGGTCTGCTTACAAAGTCATTAAATGATAGTTAAAAGAACGAACAACCTTCTTATTCAGATAGGGATCCAGATATTTTCTTTTCTGATCTGAATAGATTACACAGGAAAAAAAGAAATGCTCAATAGTTTCTACTGAAGACTTATCACACTGCTGTAGCACAGTGGTTAAGTGGTTTGGCTGTGAATCAGCACTCTACTGGTTCGAATCTCTCTACTGCCACAAATTCTGCAGGTGGCCTTGGGTAAGCCCCTCCTCTCAGTCCCACCTCCCCAGCTGTTTTGTGGGGATAATAATAACACGAATTTGTTCACCTCTCTAGGTGGGGCACTAATCTGTCTACAAGAGCGATATATAAGCACAGTTATTATTATTACAAATACTAACACTAAATCCCTTTTGTTGGCCTGTAAATCGTCCATATAAGACAGCAAGTGGAAGTGAATTCATTCTTGCAAGAAAAAAACTCTCTGATAATATGGAATTGTAATACTATACAAATAATATGGTAACTGATATTGATTGAAGTATGAATATCCAAAATAGATGGGTGAACAAACATGCTACATCCCTTCTTGGAGACCGTGCCATTCTTTTGCCAGAAGGTGGCTATTAACCAAACTGTAAGTGCCAATCTTCCCTAAGGCCAGCAGAGAGTCACAATCCAAATCAAGTGTTTTCAACAAGACAAATTCACGAAGGATAACGCTCCCTCCACCTCGTGTATGTCTCCCCACCCCCAATCCATGTGTTGGTGCTAGGAGGACCATGAGGGCCAGTATACAAGTTTCCAACCATTACAAAGACCTGCCATAAAAGCAGAAACACACCTCATCCAATCATGCTAACTGGAAGGAACTTTTGTCCCAGACAGAAGTATCTCCTTGCCCAGTGTCTGGCTGGATCATTAATCAAGGATTCCTGGTTTCTGATCAGTTCGCCACAAGCAGAACCTGTTGCATTCACATTTGCCACCCTAATCGGATTGAAGAGACAGGCACCAAGTTTGGATATAAGGGCCACTTTATTAACTTCATACAACTAGAACAAGCCAGAACAGCAGCAAGGACCTAAAGTGGTATAGGTCAAGCCATGGGGTCCACCCTAGACCGCTGCCTTGACCTGTCTGGGCGAGCCCCGAAGCCCCGGGTGCGACCCATCCATGGATGGTGCAGACCCAGCCAGCCAGGCAATTTGGTCACCCCCCTTTCAAGCTCCTGAACACCTCAGCTGTACAGTGGTGAGGGATGGACTTCCACGTGGGGATTCCCAAAGGGAGCCTGCCCCTGCAGCTGGCAGCCATCATAGCAGTACCAGCCCTTCAGGCAGGCCCCTCTTTCCACCAATAGGGAAGCACCAAGGGTGCTCACCAGCCTACACCCTATCTCAGACTCAAACCTGCCAATGACACTGCTAATGTGCACCACCCTTAGCTAATGACCGCAGTCCCTGAAATCGGTACAAGGTAGGTGAAAAACCCCTCATTCCCATGCCAAATTGAAAAGAGAGTAAAAAATTCCTACCTGGCTCTGATAACAGCAGCCAGCTAATCCTGCACCAATACAGCGTGAGGAGGGTGGGCCGAGCGACTCTTCCCAATGGCGACTGGGCAGGGCGGAGCAGCCTCCTAAGGCCCTTGTCTCTGCCGTCCCAGCCAAACCCTGGACTGAAAGGAGGGGCTGGTGCTGCCTTCCTCGGGTGGCAACTAATGGCCCATAGCTTGAGCAGCATAGCTGCATGCCGGGAAAGGGCCATATTGCTGCCCTAGTTGGAATGAAGAGACAGGCACCAAGTTTGGATATAAGGGCCACTTTATTAACTTCATACAACTAGAACAAGCCAGAACAGCGGCAAAGGCCTAAAGTGGTACATGTCAAGCCACAGGGTCCACCCTGGACCGCTGCCTTGACCTGTCTGGGTGAGCCCCGAAGCTCCGGGTGAGACCCATCCATGGATGGTGCAGACCCGGCCAGCCAGGCAATTTGGTCACCCCCCTTTCAAGCTCCTGAACACCTCAGCCATACAGCAGTGAGGGAAGGACTTGCACGTGGGGGTTCCCGAAGGCAGCCTGCCCCTGCAGCTGGCAGCCGTCAAAGCAGTACCAGCCCTTCAGGCAGGCCCCTCTTCCCACCAATAGGGAAGCGCCAAGGGTGCTCACTGGCCCACACTCTATCTCAAACTCAAACCTGCCCACGCCAGGGCCGAGCCTCTGCTTAGGCCCTAGCGACCCCACCGGTAGCCTAAGGCTATCCGGAGCCCTTGCCGCAAATCCTCCATAAAAATTTTGCCTGCTGAGGAAGATGTCTTTGTCCTTAGCGGCCAGGTGAACCCCCATTACCTCAGTAGAGGTTAGCAAATTCAGCCTAGTATGCAGAGGTGTGGCAAGTAAAGGCCCATACCATCCCCGAAAGCTTTCTCTATGGCTCCGTTAGCCTTTCGTCTAGCCCTTGACAGGGCTAACAAGTCCCAAGCTTCCCGCTGCACTGACACGGAAGCATTATGGACCTATAACGAAAGGGCCATGCCCTGCAGCCAAGATCATGCCCAGCAAACCATCGGACCACTACTTGCGTGGGCGCTGCAAGCCTGTAAGGAAAGGGCCATGCCCTATGAGACAAGGTCCACATCATGCGGCAAATGACCAGGATGTGAGGCGGAGGTCTGCACCTCCCCTCAACCATCAGGCCCCTACTTGCCTGGGCGGTGCAAGCCTGTGTGAGCCTGTAAGGAAAGGGCCGTGCCCTGTGAGACAAGGTCATACCACCCAAGTGAATGACCTGAACATGAAATAGAGGCCCCTCCCCCCTCCAGCTCACAAGCACAATGTTTATGTGTGCAAATCTGCCTGAGCCCATACCGGAACGGCCATGCCCCGCAGCCACGGTCATTACAGCCCAAGTGAATGACCAGGATGTGAGGTGGAGGACTGCTCCTCCCCTTGAGCACACTGGGCCACCTTGCCTATGCATGCGCATCTGTGGGGCCTGTAACGGAAGGGCTGTGCCCTTGGGAAGCCCAGCTTATTACTCCCAGGTGAATGACCAGGAGTGAGGCAAAGGACCCCACATCACAACAAACAGAAGTAGCAGCTTGGCCATCACTTCCCCCGTGGCTAATGCGGAGTCAACAGGACCCTTCCTTAAGGGCTTGGGTCACCACTGCACTAATGCTCAGGATCTAACTCCCATGCCCACCATTAATGTCATGCTACGCTGCAAACTGCCCGGGCTTACTTCAAACTTGGAGGTTTACTGGCGAACCAAAAGGCGCCAAAGCTGTCTGATGGCAGCCACTGGATGTGAGGTAAGCCCCTTAACTTTCCACTCACCCATAATAATAAGTTCGATTCCGGCAGAAGCCGGGTTCAGGCAGCAGGCCCAAGGCCGACCCAACCCTCCATTCCTCCGAGGCCGGCAAAATGAGCACCCAGCCCCCTGGGGTCAAAGCGCAGATGAGGGGGGAAGGCAATGGCAAACTACCCCTTTATAAGTCTGTACTGGTTATCAACTGTAAATAAATAATCTGAATCTGATTCTGCACACCACCCCGCAGAAAGTCTGCCAAGGAAACGTCGCAGTGTGACGTCCCCCCATGGGTCAGCAATGACTCAGTGCTTGCACAGGGGGCCACCCTTACCTTCATCATCATCATCATCATCACCACCACCACCACCAATAACAACAACAACAATTTTATATACCGCTCTTCAGGATGACTTAAGACCCACACAGAGTGGTTTATAAAGCATGCCATTATTATCCCCACACAACAAACACCCTGTGAGGTGGGTGAGGCTGAGAGAGCTCCCAAAAGCTGTGACTGACCCAAGATCACCTAGTTGGTTTCAAGTGGAGGAGTGGGGAATCAAACCCAGTTCTCCAGATTAGAGTCACGCGCTCTTAACCGTTACACCAAACTGGCTCTCACACCAAACTGGCTCACCGAAACTGTGGGAGTGATCTACCAGTTCAGGCAGAAGAATTCCTACAGATAGGGTTGCCAGGCCCCCTCAATCTCCCAGTGGGAGAATGTGGCCTGGCTCTTACCGGGGGGGGGGGGGGTGTGCACGCAAAGTGCACATGTGCTCGATCCTGCAACTGTGATGACGTCACTTCTGGGAAGTGACGTCATCACGCAGCCCCTGAATTGCGCCGTTGGGGGCTGCTGCAGAGCGCAGGAACGCTCCTACACTTCTCAGCAGCCCAAACCAGGCCTAATCCACACCAAATTGGGCACAGATCAGGCCCGTTTGGGTCAGATAGGGCCCATTGTGGGCCCCTGCGGAGCGCTGGAATGCTCCCGTGCTCCACAGGGGCCCCGATCCAGGCCAAAACAGGCCTGATCCTGGCAGCTGCTGTGCGCAGCGGCTGGCCAGGTAAGTAGGGGCGGGGATGGGAGGGTGGGGGTGGGGGATCCCCCACCCCCACCAGGGGTCTGGCAGCCCTACCTACAGACCAACTGGTACCCCAGCCTAGAGACTGTTGGCCACTTGGTCATAGGTTCACCAGATGTTGGGGGTGATCCACCCAGTTGCCAAGAATCAATAGCCCTCCCTGGAGGCATAGCTCAGAGGAAATCCAAGGAACAAGCTGCACCATTCCATCTGCAGGCAATACTGGGCACTGCCTTAAAACCTAAACACTGGGATCAGTCTCCAGAACCCACCAGGACCCATCTCAAATTCCTATGCCACTCGGATGAGAGAGGGTTAAGTATGGGCACCACTGTCTAACTGTATACATGAAGTGGGTTGAGGGGTTATCTAGTTCCTTCCTCCACAATCCAACTGCCATGAGGACTGGAAAATTCCAATCATATATGATTTATAGACTCCCGTATTGACTGGTAAATGGGCCACTTCTCAGCCTACCAGTCCCCTGACTTAAACCCAGAAGCCACTGGGCCCCAAGGCAGCGGAAACTCCAAGGAAATTCCACTGCCCAGCCCACCAATGCCTCTGAACGAAACCCAGAAGCCACTGGGCCCCAAGGCAGCATAGACTCCAGGGAAACTCCTCGTCTAGGTGCCAACACCTTCGAGACAAGGCTCAGTGCCCCGCCGGCTGCTGGAGCTCCCATAAAGAAAGACTGGCCAGCAGCCGACTGGCCCAGGTGCAGTAAACCTTCTTAAGTCTCATTTATTTGTCTCCCTCCTCAGGTCCACCTCATCCTTCTCCTCCATTTCCTGACGAGGGAAGTTAACCCCCAACGTGCTGCTCCCTTTATGGCTGTCCCTTTAGGACTGAGTCAAGTAACAACCCAAGGGCTAAACTGCGAAACTCGAAGGCAAGACCCAAGACGATACAACTCATGGGAGTCAGGAGACTGTTGCCTGACACCACCACCCCACCGCCCCCAAGAACTTACCTAACTTGTCAATTATCCACTGTCATCTCAACGTGACTGGATTACAGCAGCCCAGGCTAGATCTGCGACCGGCGATCAATTGTGCTAATCTAGTAGGAAGATCAGATCACATCTTAGACTTCAGTGCCCTGCGTGGCAGCATTGCAGATTTCAGCAGATGCAATAACACAGCATGTCATTAGGTGGCCTGAGTGACAAAACCTAAAAACAGCTCTTTAGGCCCACCAAGGCTGCAAAATTGAGCAGGGGAAAAGGAGGAGGGCTTTAAGCAGCGACCACCCTGGGGCTGTATAGCTTTGCTACACCAGTAGAAATAAAGTGTGCAGCAAACCCCTCTTCAGATGACAGCAAGCCCACCCCCCACCCCCTGGCCTCAGCCAGGCCTTCACTGCTGCTGCAAGCACACTCTCCAGATAAAGTGAAAACCATTAGGGAGGCCTAGCTAGGCAGGAGGCCGACAGGGGCTGGGCCTAACCCTGCTTCAGGCCTCCCGGCTGATACTGATAGCCCAGTAGTTCCCTCCTCCCCTTGGCCACTTCTTCATCCTCAAAGGAAGAGTCTGCCGGGCCGCTTTGCAGGAGGCCTATTTTCTGGCTGCTTGCCCTTAGCAGGGCTACTAACCTTTCTGGGTGGAATGATGGAAATGTACAGTAATGTAATGTAATGTGCTGTAAAATAACTGCTTTTAGAGCTTCAAAGCCCAATAGGAACACAGCACCCCCCAAATGGCAGCCCAAACACTGTGCAGCCTGTAGAGGCCTCTGTAAAATGGCCACCAGTGCAAGGAGGCTAAGCAGGCCGCCGCGAGACACACTCAAAATGGGCACTGCCAGCACAGGATAAGCTGCAAAAAGCCCACAAACAAAATGGCCACTACCGCCAGTAAGCAAAAGGCAAATCAGGCCACACAAAGCCCACAAACAAAATGGCCACCCCTGGTGCTGTGCATATTATAGATGCCTTCACAACATGGCTGCCACTGCCCAGAAGCGAAGCAGGGGTGCCACTCTCAAAATGGCCACCCTACCACATGATCAGCTGCAAAAGCCCCACTAAAATGGCCGCTACTGCCAGTAAGCAGGAGGTAAATCAGGCAACACCTATGCCACACTCAAAATGGCCAACTCCCAGAGCTCTGCATATTGTAGATGCCTTCACAACATGGCCGCCACCGCCAGGAGGCTAAGCAGACCACCGGGTGCCACTCTCAAAATGGCTGCACCCAACTGAATAAACTGCCAAGCCCTCCCTAAAATGGCCCCTGCTGCCTGAAGTCCTTAGGCCAAGCTATTGCTGCTGGCAATACTCCCTCCCAAGTAAGTGCAACGGCGGGGGGGGGGGGGAACCTAGACGGGGAGGGGGGGGCTACCAGCATCCACTCTGCCAGGCCAGTAGCAATAAAGGACGGATTAATTCACCCTTCCGATGGCTGCAAGCCTCGGGCTGATGCTAGAAGTCCTCTCTCCCAAGCAAGTCAAATTGGGGGGGGGGGGGGGTGAGAGGTGCCTAGGTAGGCCAGAGGCCTGCAAGGGCTGGGCTTCATCCTGCTTCAGCCCTCCTGACTGACAGACAACAGGCCCCAAATGTAAATAAGAAAAAGCCTCTGCCAAACCTCTGAGCCCGGTGCTGGGCCTTTGCTCCCTCATGGAGCAAGCAGGGGAATAGCACAGCTTCTCCAAGGCAGCTATCCCTGCATAACCAGGAGGGCCTTTGGTAAAACAGCCTCAGAGGAGATTGGCTGAAAGCGCTTGAGATGTGCTCTGCTCAGGCTGAGCGACTCTTCCCAACGGCGGCTGGGCAGGGCGGAGCAGCCTCCTAAGGCCCTTGTCTCCGTCCTCCCAGCCCAACCCTGGATTGGAAGGAAGGGCTGGTGCTTCCTCCTTCCAGGGCAGCAACTAATGCCCCCCAGCTTTAGCAGCATAGCTTCATGCCGTGAAGGGGCCATATTCCCAAGCAAAGGTTCACCCACCACGGAAGCATATCAAGACACAATTTAAATCACTTGCATTGCCTACCCAAAGCCCCTCTTTTTCCTGATCAGACCAAGAACAAGAAAGTGGAGAGAGGGGGCCCTTTGGTGGGTAATGCAAATGGTTTAAATTACAAAGACAGGATTCAAACGCACCACTGTCTAAAGACCTCCTCCCTTCTGCAGCTTTTCTGAGGACAAGATGTCTACTTTTCCCATCAAGGTATAAATCTGATCTTCTACCTTCTCCCCTCCCTCTTTCCAAGCTCAGAAAGAAGACATTATTTCAGAATTCTGCCCCTTTTCCTGTGATGTGACCAGAATCTGGCAAAACCCTGTCCTGCGATGTCGTTTGTATGCCTTGCTTCTGTTGTTCGGATGCCTTGCCTCTGTTGTTGCATCACACCATACACATGTAGCTGCAGGATTACGACAAGTCTTGTCTTCTCCTTTTGGCATTTGCTGCTTAGATGCTCTGTCCTCCTGGATCCTTAAAAATCCAATCGCTGTTTTCTTACCTCTTTGGCCTCTGGTCTCCCGTCCCTTCTTGAGTGAAACAGTTGCCGTCTGCAGATATCTGAAATAGCTGGCTGTTTGGGAGGCTTTTAAATATTTTGTAGCATTGCAAAAGCTTGAGGCTACAATTGCCTGAATTTTATTCTCCGTGATTTCTGGGTTTCACCCCATCTGGATCCGTGCTCCTTCTAAACTTGTAGCAGTGTCTTGGCGCTCAGTCAACGTTCCCTGACTGCTTTTAGGTAGGCCACTGTTTAGGGTTACCCATCCATGTTGTGTTATGTGCCATCAAGTCACCTCTGACCTATGACAACCCTATGAATGAAAGACCTCCAGAACAGAACTTGCTCAGATCCTGCAAATCGGACGACGTGGGTTTTTTGATGGAGTCAAGCCATCTCGTTTTGGGTCTTACTCTTTTCCTACAGCCCTCCACTCTTCCTGGCCTTATTGACTTTTCCAGAGAATTGTGTCTTCTCATGATGTGACCAAAGTACAATAGCCTCAGTTTTGTCATTTTTGCTTCTAGGGAAAATTCAGGCTTGATTTGATCCAGTACCCACTTATTTGTCTTTTTGGTCATCCACGGTATCCACAAAACTCTCCTCCAGCACCCATTTCAAATGAAACATCCGTACATAATGGGATATTGTGGTAACATTGAGCTATAGCAATAATGATACCACTTGCAAATGATTGCTATAGTGCAACAACAGTGCATTATTCAACCATACGTGGATGTAGTCTAGAATTAATATATAAAAACCTGAGCCACTGGCTCCTTAGGCATTGAGCAAGTAACGGCAGAAGGAAAGTATCTCCCTTGTTCAGACTTTTAGTGCACATTGGGCCTTCAATTAAAAAGTGGGGCATGTTCACCGGGACAGGAGTCTGCAGGGCTTTTTTTCAGGGGGAACACGGGGGGACGGAGGTCTGGAACCTCTTGAAAATGGTCACATGGCCAGTGGCCCCGCCCCTGATCTCCAGACAGAGGGCAACTTAGATTGTCCTCTGCGCTGCTGAGCGGCGCAGAGGGCCATCTTAAACTCCCCTCTGCCTGGAGATCAGGGGGTGGGGCCACTAGCCATCTGACCATTTTCTCCGAGGGCAATCCACTGAGTTCCACCACCTCTTTTCCCAGAAAAAAAGCCCTGTGAGTCTGGTATGCTGGTCTTCCAGCCATGAACAATAAATAACCCCTTGGTGAAACATTGTCTTCTCAGTACACATCTCATCACATCCATGATTCCTCCTTGCTCGGCTCCATTGTTCTGCAGATGCCTTTTACATGCTACCTCCTTCCAGACTTCCCTCATTATGTTTTTGAATGTTGCATCACAGATGCATGATCCAAGATATGTGGGGTCCAAAATACAGATGTAAGCTATTATCTTAACTTAATAGTAGAGAGTACACTCAAGTCATAGCTGACTTATGGCAACCCCTCGTGGGGTTTTCATGGCAAGAGACTAACAGAGGTGATTTGCTGTTGCCTGCAGCTCCAATTGTCTTCATCAGAGGTCTCCCATCCATTTACTAACCAAGGTCAACCCTACTTAGCTTCTGAGATCTGTCAAGATCAGGCTCAGCTGGGCTTTCCAGGTCAAGGTATTATCTCAACTTACATACTGCAAAAATGCATGCAGGCAGGTGTTTGGTGAGGAACAGACTCCTCCTATATTCATCTAGTGTTTATGGTCCCTCCATATCACCCTCTTAAGGACTTATATCTTCCACATGGGATTCAGTTAATTCTGCACTGTCCCGAGATAGATAGTATCAGTGGTCCTTTAGCACAGGTTAACAAGGTCAAGTACCCTTGTCAAGTACACCCTGGCTTACCAGCTGGGAGCCATAAGAACAAGTGCAGGTTAAAAAAAAAAAGAACAAGTACAGGTACAGGTAGCTGTTTACAAATGGGTGCTCCTTGTAGACACAAAAGAGATGCTCCTGGACTCTTCTGAAGCACGTCCTACTCCAATGAAACAGAGGAATGCCAGAAATGGCTTTTTACTTAGAAGAAGGGATGCTTTGGATAAGAAACAAGTGAGTGCCAAGAACTATACTGGCAAGTGTCCGCTGTCTATGGTCACCAAGTTAGGGATCACTAGCATAGTGAAATGCAATTCCCACTTTGGAAACAAAAAGGCCACTTTGGAAACAAAAAGGCCTGTGTATGGGGAAGCCTAAAAGAGGGGCAGCTCCACCAACCATGCCTAATTCCAAGGTGGAGAGCTCCACCTGGGCTGACCCAGACCTCGGAGATGGAGGCTAGCACCAGCCAGCCAAAGAAGCCTCTGCTGGGATGGAGGCTGGAGCAGCAGTGGCTCCGTTCTTTTCACACTGTGGGTGTTGGGCCAGAAATCCCCCCCAACCCCAGACCCTCAGGGCTTTGGGAATCTTTTTTTTAAAAAAATCATCATTTTCATAGTGATATATTCACCTCCTGTTGTAACAATACATGCAGCAGAGTCTCTGCATTCCCAGCTTTCATTTCAAAATATATATACTCTCTAGCCTGTTCCATCGATGACAGGATTATGGCTTTTTTCCTTATGTCTCTGCAAGGGATACAATAAAGAGGGACTAGATAAAAAATAGATAAAAAAACAAAACCAGGAAGAGGAGAAAGGAAGATGGGCGAGAGGTTCAATGATGATGAATGTCCAATAGTCGAAAAGTGGGTGGAGGTGGGTGGGACAAACAAAATGAAAAGAGACCTTGCGCACAGGGGAAATAAGCAAGTTAAAATTGGCTTCCAGAAAAAGATTGGGGTAAAACAAGGGCACCAAAGTGAAAACCAAGGGCAAAAAATGTCTGTGGAAATCAGGGGATAAATTGAAGCAGTACGGGGCCAGAAATGACAGGGAAAAAATTGTGCCGAAAACCCTGCTGTGAACCAAAGGCCATTCTATAACAACAACAACAACAACAACAATCAATCAATCAATTTATATACTGCCCTTCAGAACAACTTAACATTCAAAGTGGTTTACAAAATGTGTTTTATGATCCTCATGACAATCACCCTGTGAGGTGGGTGGGGCTGAGAGAGCTCTGAGAGAGCTGTGACTGACCCCAGGTCACCCAGCTGGCTTCAAGCGGAGGAATGGGGAATCAAACCTGGTTTTCCAGATTAGAGTCCCGCCATTCTTACCCACTACTCCGAACTGCCGCTTAAGAGCTGGGGCTGTGTGATCCTCCAGTGATCCTCCTCTCTTTAGAGGCAAGGGATTCTCTCTTCTCTTCCTCCCGTCCTCGACTCCAATCACACATACATGCATAAGATTTCACTTGATGAGTTCCACATTTGTTGGGTCACTGCTGAATGTGTGAACTGACTGCATGAAAAAAGAATTGTATGAACTGAGTGGCCATCCAGCTCCCCACCACTTCTTACATCGTACGGTTCTCAAATGCACGGCATGGGAGAGAAATGCTAGAATTACTCATTTTTCCAACCAGAAACTGTTGTGCCTTTAATAAAAACTTGATGTACAAACATTAGGAAGTGACAATATGACAATATGACATTGTCAATATGACATTGACAATATGACAAAGTGACATTAGGAAGTGACAATCCATGGCATGAAAAGCTTCGCCTGTTGCATGTTTTTAAATTTTGTGTGCTTATTGTTTAACTGTTTATAGTTGTGTTTTACAGTTTTAATAAAAAATTATTTTTTAAAAAAAAGCTTTGCCTGTTAATTTCTACAGAGTAATGTGCTGTTAAGTATGCGATAGCAGGTAAAAGGTAAAGGTGGTCTGTGCAAGCACCAAGTCATTACTGGCCCATAGTAAACCGGCCTTCTTTTTCTGGTCACTTGTATCCTTGCCGTTAAACTCACTCCAGCTTGATAATCACTTGAACCTGGCCTGCAGGGATCTGATGGCCTGGTCAAGCTGGGTTCAGAACTATTTCCTGTGGAGGCCTTTTTGATTGGGATTAATGGATAAACAGCAAGAAGCTACTCATGGAATATTGCTTTTGTATATGACAAAATGGGCCCCGGAAGGCCCTGGGCTCCACGGAACCTTCCAGAGGCTTTGTGACGGGACAGAAGAAGGCTTCCGAAGGTATTCTGCACTTTCAACATTCCTACTGAAGGAGGTATATACATTTAATACGCAAATAGCTGTGGGGTGGTTCATATTTTGACCGGAACCTGTCTCCTCTAAGTGCTGGCTTTTAATGCGCAAAACCTCTCCTGAAGGCCAAGCAACGTCTGATGTCATCAATGCCATTATCCCCCTGGGAATGACAGGGCAGGCCCAGAGGCGGTTGCTAAGAGACGGGCTCCAGCCTCCTCTCTGGTAGCCCCCCTCCCCGGCAGTGGTTCATGTGACCGCACCCAGCGAGGTAGGGAAACCTCCCAGCTGAGGGACCCCCGTCAGAGGGAGGGGCCTGTGTGGAGTAGCAAAAAGGGTCGCTGGCCTTCTTCCAGGCCCCGTGCCAAGTGCTGGCTTATGAAGTCCTCCGTTCTAAGCAGAGCCCGGAGACACGGGGGAGCCCCTGGGATCTGTCCTGGGCCCTGTCTTGCTTAACACCTCTTTAAAGGGCTTGGGGGAGGGAATGGAGGGGGCGCTCAGTAAAATGTGCAGACAAAACTAGATCGGGAGGGGGAGCTAATCCAGCAGGAGATTCAGGAAGATCTGGGCAGGCTGGAAAGCTGGGCTAAGACTAACCAAATGAATTTCAACCAAGAGAAATGTCCAGTTGTGCATGTAGGTAGAAAGAATTAAATGCAACATTCTCGAAGGGACGAGCCTTGTCTCGGCAGCAGAGCATGAGAAAAGGACCGGGGGCCTTAGTAGACCATCCCCTGAAAGCAAGCCAGCAGAGAGAGGAGGCAGCTAAGGAGGAGATGCAGTTCGGGGGGGGGCAGCATCACAGCCCTGCGGTCCAGATCACGGTGGAGTCACAGTTTCCCTTCACGCGGCTCTGCTTAGTCTTGAGTGTTGTGTTCTGTTTGGGGCCCCACCGTTGCAGAAGGCTGTTGAGAAGCCAGCAGGGGTCCGAAGGAAGCGAACAAGATGGCCGGGGAGTTCTGGAGCTCAAGTCCTATCAGGGAAGGTTGAAGGAGCTGGGTCTGTTTCTCCTGGGGAGGAGAGGACCGGAGGTGAAACGACAGCCCTCTTCAAGTATTTAAAGGGCTGTCACATAGGGAACGGAGCCAAGTTCTTTTCTCTTGAACCAGAGGATTGGACCGGAACCAGTGGGCAAAAATGAAAGCAAAACAGTGTCTGGCTAACCATTAGGAAGCACTTCCAGAGAGCTGGAGCAGTTCCTCAGTGGAACAGGCTCCCTCGGGAAGTGGCGAGCTCTCCTCCGCCAGAGGATTTCAAACAGGGACTAGGTGGCCCTCTCTCAGCCATGCTGATGCTCTTCTCTTTCGGGTTCTGTATGCCTTCTGGGTTGCAGTTTAGCGACTGTGGCTCAATAGCCATTCTTCTCTGCTTGGGACTAATAGCCTTTCTTGCTCTTTGATCTTCTTCCAGATGGCTTCTAGAAGCAAGCACCTCTTGATGTAAGTAAGATTTCCTCTCATTTCATCTGTTTGCCTCTCCCCTCCTCCCTTCCTCCTTCCTCCCTTTCTCCCCCAGCCAGGGAGGGCTCTCAGCAAAGGGATGCTCAGGCCCCCACGAGGCTACCTGGGACTCCTCGCCAGACCTTCTGCCCTGGAAGGGGCTTCTCCTCCTCCCGCCTGTCCACAAGGGGCCCCCAGCTCTCCATCCCAGGCAACCCCCAGGTTTTCTAGGCAGGGAAGAAAAGCTGTGCTTGTGATGCTCCTCCGCATGCACAGAGGCCCCATTGCCGTCAGGCAAGCCATGAGACATGGGGGGCTCATCGGCCTTCGTTGCACACCTGCCTTCACTCCTGGCAGTCGGCCATTGGAAAGCTGGATTTGTTCCAGAGTTTTCAGTGCCCCATCAGACCGTGAGCTGCAGAAAGCAGTTGCTGCAGCAGAAAGGCTGACGTGAGGTGGGAGAGGGAGGGCTGAAATCCCTCTTCAGACACCAATTCCCCTTCGGCATTCCCCTTCTCAGCAATCGGGGGAGGACTCACAACGGCCTACCTTTCAGGGCTGTTGTTAGGGACTCTGACTGGGAAGCACTTAGGGTTGAATGCTCACCAGCCTCTCACATCGGCTGGGTACCATTGGGCCAGTCATATACTCGCACCCTAAGCTACCTCACAAAGTTGTGAGCACAAATTGGAGAAGATGTATGCCACTTTGGATCCCCGGCCCCCGGGTAGAAAAGTGGGGTATAAACCAAGTCAATCGATCAATAAGGATTGTATCGAACCACGATCAAGAATGCCTCACGGCCTCTGCATCGAATTGGTATGGAGGAAGAGGCAGAAGAGAGGAGGCGAGGCAGCAGGCGACAGCAGGACACGCTGCAAGCAGGCCTGGGCTGTGAAGGGGGGAGAACAGCAGAGCAGAAGTAGACACCGGGCTTCCCCCTCCCCAGCCGAGCAGAGGGGAGAGCTGCCCTCCCCGTCCAGAGAAAGGTCACCCGGAAACCCCCAGGAAAGCCCAGAGTTGAGGGTTCCCTGAGGTGCCCGTCACACAATCCTTCCAGGGGACCACCAGTGCCTGCCAGGCCTAGAGTTTCCGGCAGCCCCAAACCATGGCAAGCGCCCTAAGAGAGCGAGGAGGCTGCCAGGCCCACTTCTCACCTTCTTGCTCTCTCCTAGGCTTCGCCGACGAGTGGCACGATGGTGTGGGGGGGGGAGTAAAATCTTCCCCCTGCCCACCAATGAGGAGCCGCCGCAGCCTCAGGCAGCGCCTGGTGAGGAGATGCTGCGGGCCCTGGGGAGTGTGTCGGGGGACGAGGCTGATCTGTCTGTCCTGGCCGGGGGGGGGTTGCTTCCCTGTGGCCTCCCCACCTGCTCTACAAAGCTCAGGCTCCCACCCTGCCCAGCACCAGCCATCCCAGGACCCTTCCAGCTCTCCAGGGTGTAGATTGCAGAACCCTGGCGGTGCTGGGGACTACACCAGGCAGAGAGAGAGAGAGAGAGAGAGAGAGAGATCAGAGTGGGCCCTCCCTGGAGCTCTTAGGAGCCTCGCTCAGCTGGCTGATGCTGCAGGATGTGGGGCCAATGCTGAAGCCAGATAGAAACCTCCTTGCTGGTGAGGCTCCCGGCCCAGGCCATAGCATGCAATCCTCGGGCTGACGGACCCGTTCGAGGAGAAGGAAGAGGCCAAAGACAGCAGAAAGCAGATCCACCTGAAGTCTTCTTCCCCAGACTTTCCCTGGCTTCTGGGGAAGGGGAGGTCTCCCTTGCCTAAGCAGGCCCAAGAAAGCCCGGAGGGGCTGTCACCCCCACCCCACCCCCAGCCCGTGTCCCCCTGCTGTGTCGAGAGGGGCAAAGGGGAGTGAAATCCCTGGACTCACCCCCAAGGGTAGCCTGCTCTACTGTTCTCAAAACAGCAGGGGGAGCCCGTGAGGTCAGCAAAGAGGATCCCACCCCCCACCCCCGCTGATCCATCCGGACCCCTGAGGAGACTGTGTGACTGCTCTAAGCTGTGTGGAAGCCCATGGAGAGGGGTGACGGGGAAGACAGCTTGGAAGGTGGAAGGAAGCACCACTCTTCCCGGTCTCACTGTCTCCTCCATCTCTTTCTTCCCAACTTTTAAAAGCCTGTACTTCCGGAAGGCAAAGGGCCCTCAAGAAGGCCATCCGGGACCACATGAGAGGGCGTGGCCAGGTAACCCCCCCCCCCCGGCATCCGTATCCCTCCAGAAGGCCCAGGGCAATTTCCATTCCCTGGCTGAGCCTCCAGGGACCCTCAATACCACCCCTCTTCTCCCACTCCCTTTGGTGTCCTGCAACCCCTCCGTCAAAGAGCAGAAGACCCCAAACCCCACGGAAAGGCCGCTTGGCAGCCAGGTCAGGCCAGACGCACAGGGGCCCTGTCTGCCCATCTGGCTGCTGGGTGCAGGGTACTGGCAGAAGAAGAGGGCGTTTTGGAGCCCCAAATCCTGGTCCCTTTGGTGAAGAAAGCTTCTTTGCTGGCTTCCGGAGTGCTTCTGCCTCCGAAGGGTGCGGTCTGCTCCCCGTGTCCCCCGAGGTAATACCCAGAGGCCTCCAAGGTGGCCAGAAGAGATATTTGGCCAGGGAGCAAATCCGGCTGGCTCAGCCTGCTGCTCTTCCCTGGGCCATGAAGGCAAGGAGTGGTAGGAGGCACGCCCCCCCCCGCTTCTTCAGAGGACTGTTTGGGATGGGGGATCAACCACTCTCAAGCGAGAGGGACTCCTTCAGAGAATCTCGATGGAAACGTGAGGACCCCCTGGGCCCATCACCTCAGCGTGGGCCCCGGGGTGGTCCCTGCCCTGCTAACAGCCTGACTCTTGCTACTTCCAGGGAGTGAGCAGTGGGTTTTTGGCAGACGTCATCTGCCTGGCGGAGCAGGGGAAGCGGCAGGGGAAATACCATCTCCCCTGCCCGAAGGAAGAGGTGGTGGAGAAGATCAAAGTGAGTGGAATCCAAGAGCCGCTTCCAGTGGGAACAGGGCGGTAGGAGATCGGAGGGGAGGAGGGGGACAGATGGGGGCAAGGCCGACTTGTGGCTGGAGCAGAGAGAAGCGGGAGGGAAGATGTTGTGACTCTTCCTGGGGGCCGACCAGGAGGCCAAAGGAGCCCAGGAAAAGGGCCTGGCCACCCTCCCGTGGAAGGAGCGAGAGAGAGCAGGGCGAGGGCCACTGGCACAGGCTGGGCAGGGCTGCTGTCTCCCCAGAGAAGGCAATGTCTCCGATGGAGAAGGCAACCGACATGCGGTGGAGGCTCGTGCCCACCTCTCCCAGAGTCTTGCTGCACACGGGGCAGGTGGGGGTGCGTGCTTTTCCCACCAGGGCTTTATCCGTCCGGTGGACTTCCAAGTGAGCTTCTCAGCTCCCGTGGACAGCCTGCTGAGATGGGAAGCTGCCTGATGGTGAGGCGGCTATGCGGAGGGCCTCCTTCTCAGGGACGGGAGGCCCCAGAGTCCAGGAGAGAGACTGTGGGGTGGGGGGGCAGGCAGCCTCTCTGGGACGGACTCTCCTCTCCCGGACATCCTTGCCTGCCGGCCATTGGCTGGGATTCAGCATTCCGTCCGCTGTTTTCTGGCTTTTTGTATTCTGAGTGATCTTGGGGTTGTGATTTGAGCGGGAGGCATTTGAGTCCCGCAATGCATTCCCTTCCAAGAGACTAATTCCTGCTCTGAGGATTTGTGCGCAGGGCTAAGGAAGGCCCAAGAGCCAAGACCCACTCCTGTGGGGTGGAGAGAGCGGGAGACAGGAGTGCTCGTGGGGCTGCTAGGGGCTACGGGCAGCTGTGTTTGCCTCTTCGTCTCTCCTAGGACATCATGATGTCAGACTTCTTCACCACCTCGCCCCTGCTCCTCCAGTGCCTTAAGGCCATCACCAGCCTCAGGTATGCCTCTCTTGGGGGAATGATTCTTCCTGGCCAGCAAGGGCTCAGGAGACATTTGAGCACCCGAGGAAGGCCGGCCCTTGGATCCAAATGCCGCCTTTGGCTTCTCTGCCCCGACTGGCCTCTCGTGGGTGGGCTTTGCTGCCAGTCCCCCTCAGTCAGCGTGTGGACCTGGGGCTTTGGCTAGGCGTTGGGTTGGATGGGGGGGCAGGCCCAGAGAGTTCCCTCCCTCCCATGCACGGCAGAGTCCAATCATTTCTCCTCTTCCTTGCCAGCCACTTCCTGCCCGCCCTCTCGTGGGACCTGGAAAGGTCCATAGTGGCCTGGGCTTTCCGGGTCATCATCGGAGAAAGCCCAGGCCACCAGGATGCAGCCAGCCAGGTACGTTCCATCCGGAGTGGCTTTCTGGGAGGAGGGGCTGTCCTCTGTTCGGGAACCCAGGGCTGCCCCAACCAGAATCCCCAACCAGCAGGAGCCCTCCAGGGACCGCCCAAGGGGCAAGCGAGCGATCCAGGCCTGGTAGCGACTGTCCCCAGCCTCTCTGCTCACCCCCAGGACTTCGAGATGAAGAGCCAAGCCTCCAGCCTCAGGGCACTAAACAGACAGCTCCAGAGGCAGGCCACTTCTTGTCTGTTGGGAGCCTTGGATCCAAAAGGCCTGCCAAGGAATTCTTTTGCTTCTCAGATCTGAAAGGGGGTGGTGGTGGTTGGGAAAGAGGCCTCAGCTGCAGTGCCTCCACCCGCCATGAGCCCAATTCCAACGGAGGGTTGTTTGGACAGGGAAGCAAGCAAGTGACTTTGCTGCCCCCCTCTTTCCTTTCAGACCCTCCATCGCGAGGCAGAGGAGGCCCTGCTGGAAATGCTGCAGGGACTGTACAGGGGGCTGCCCTCTGTTCTGCATCTGGTGGGACTACTTGACGTAAGTGTGTAAGAGAAGAGGGGACGGAGCAACCAGGGAAGAGACGATCCCCGGGGGCCAGGAGAGGCCGTCCCCTCCACTTCCCCACTGGCCACGCTGGAACTCCCCACCTCATAAGGTCCCCCGGCCGTTGCCCCGGAGAGGTTCCTGGGAGCCTCTCCTGTTGTGCCTGGAATCTAAGCACGGTGAAGCCACGTGTGGACTGGTCCTGTGTGGGGTGTAGCTGGGAGAATGGACCTTTGGGGCTGACCCATCCTCCAGTTTCTCTGGGCAAGGCACAGGAACTTGTCCGGGAAGAAGTGGTGCCTTCCTTTCTTCCCCCTGTCCTGAGGTCACAATCCCAGAATGGATGCAGGCAGATATCTCACAGGAGGAGATTTCTCTGCAGAGGAGCAAAGTCCTGGGTGGGCACAGCGGTGGGCACAGAGCTGGGGGCCTGATTCCAAAGCGTTGCTTCTTTCCACAGCATCTGTCCTACTGGATGCAGAACAGGCGGGCAGGGGTGAGATCAACAGCCCTCTCCCTGTACAGCTCCCTGCTGCCCTATGCCTGCCGCCTCCTGGCTTTTCATGTAAGTGTCTGTCTGGGGTTTGGGGGGAGCGGGGGGAGGGGGAAGGCTTGGTCTCACTTGCCAAGGTCCTTGTCTCTGTGGGGGCTCCCTTGGCCTGGCTCTCAGCCCATGCCCCAGCCGAGCCCTTCGGACTCCTTCCGGGAGAGGCTTTGCTGCCCTCTCCTTGGCTGGAGCACAGAATCCCAAAAGGAGCCCTTCCGCTGGGCATCCTAATCCGCATTCGGGGTGGGGGCAGAGCTCCAGGAGACGCCATGTGCAGACTTTGGAGCAGAGGACGCGGCTCTGAGGGAGGGGGGGATGCAAAGGGTGAGGGGTCAGTGCAGAGGAACCAGCAAGAGCCGACTGAGCCAGTGCAGGTCAGCAGGCAAAATGAGGCTTCACACTTTTTGGCGGTGAGAATGCAGTCCACCCCAAAGGGGTTGCCCTAGAAAGAAAGGGTGTTCTTGAGGACTTAAGAAATCCACCCTCTGCTGGGAAAGGCCTGGCAGGCATTCTCTTTAGCTTTCTAAGGGGAGGACGGAGAGAGAGGACGAGAAAGGAGGGGGTGATGACAACCAAGTGGCTATCCCTGAGAATCGCGTTCTGGGTCCCAAAAGAGAGGCACCACCCGCCGCAGAGCAGAGAATGCAGAGAGCAGACAGAGGCCCCTGCCTTGCCCCTGGACCGCCTCGACAGGACGAGGGTGCTCAGTGCTAAGAACTGGGGCCCCATTCAGACCCTCAAAGGCCCACAAGGTGGGACGTCAGAGTCAAGCCCAGGGTTCTTTGTGGGTTGGAAAAGACGCCTCTTCTTTCCCCTTCCTCTAGGACTTCTTCGAGCCCGACATCGGCCACCTTCTGGCCCCACTGGCCCTCTCCCTGGTGGATCCCGAACCCAGGATTCGGGAGCAAGCCAGGGAGTCCGTGGGCCAGCTCTATGACAGCTTGCTGGGCCAGAAGGGTAAGTCAACCGGGATGGAGGAGGCCAGCTGACCTTTGAGATCGCTCAACCAACTGTGCTTGCAGTTTCCCTTCATGCCCATGGATTTCATGGCCCTTATGCAAGGATGCATCTTCTGAAAATGTGGCTCTTTCCATGCACAGTAGCAGAGCCAGGACCCTCCCCGACACGCTTCCTCCCAAGACCCCACCCCTTGAGCCCACACGGAAGGGGAACCTTCACGCGCCCCTCGCAGCCCTTGCATTTCTCGAGTCTTGCCTCAGAGCTCTGCGACAGCAACTCAAGAGGGAGTCAGGGAGAAAGGGGGGCTGGAGGGGAGGGGGCTCAGATGGGGGGGGGGAGAGAGAGAGAGACAGAGACCCAGAGGAGAAGGACGGGAAGCTGTGCCGGTCAGGGCAGCCGAGGCTGAACGTGAGCTTTCTTCCTGCCAGGGCTGGGCCGGAGGGGGCGCCGCCTGAGGTGGAAGGCAGAGGACGGGCAGGCCTGGAGGTCCCAGTACCAGAATGTCATCTCTATGGGAAAGGTAAGGAGAACGTTGTGGCGGTGCTGGCAGGGGTCTTTTTCCAAGACAGCTCTCTTGAGAAGGGAGGGTCCCGGGCGAATGGGGTCCTTCTGCCCTTCCCCTCCAGTAAGCCTGACAGTCACGGCCAGGAATTCTTTAGCCAGCGGTGCCAAGCGACACAGGCCTCCCTTCGCTTGCAGTCAGGACTCCCCCTTTCCACGCTTCTTCCCCTTCCGATGACACCTGGCTTTCCATTTCCCTCGCCCTCCGGAGCGTAGCGGGATGAGAGGAGGAGCTTCTGGTCTCTCTGCTGAAAGGGGGCTAGGCAGAGGTGGGGGGGCCAAGCCGGGGGGGGGCTCCGCAGGGTCAGGTGTCCAGGCCACTCCCCTTGTGTCCGGGAGAGAGTGAGCCGCCGCTGAGGGGGACTTCTCTTTGCAGCACTTCCAGGCCTGCCTGAGTGAGGAGCAGCTCTCACAATGCCTCCTGGCCTGCTGGGACTTCATCGTCTGCCTGGGCCCGGACTGGGTGAGGGAGGGAGCCGCCTTCGTGGTCCTCTCCCTCCTCGGCCAGGCCCAGGCAGTTTTGGACGACGAGGAGGAGGTGAGCAAGTGGGCCCACCTGGCGAGGGGCCTTCAGGGTGGGTGGGGGCATGGGTGGAAGCAGCCCCCTCCCGATGTGATGGGGAAAGAAGCATTGGGGTGATCTGGGGTCTTTTTGGTTCACATCTACAGGAAAGAGAACTCAGGGCGGGACTTGCGTTAGTCGCTATTGACTATCGTAACACCAGCAACGTCCCCCCTGAACTCCAACTCCTCCTCTGACCAGCAGGTAAGGCCATTTCCCAGCAGAATGGGTGGGGGATTATAAAGACAGCCACCTCCCGAGAAGCAGGGAATGAGCCCAAAGGACTGCTGCTCCCCTCAAGGCCCCCCCTTGAAGTTTTCCTTGGTCCATGGGAGCCCCCAAGCCCCCTTCCCTCTCTTCAGCCCGACATCTGAAACTGACCCTTGACACAACAGACCGGTCCCAGGCCAAAGATGGACCCGCTTTGGTTTCTTTAAGGAAAAGGGTCCTCGGTGTCGCCTGCCCTTGAGCAAGCGGTCTCCTGGTGCTGCCCGGCCCCCTTAGCAGAGGCCTCTTTGTCTTCGCCCTCTGGGAGGTGGGAAGGAAGAAAGAAGCCGGCCTCTCCTGGGAAAGGAGACCCGGAGAGCGATCCCGACTTCGGCATGCAAAGCTGAGGCTCCGCTACTGAGGAGGGTTGCCAACACGACTGGAGGAAACAGCTTTTCCCTCCAAGCAGTCGGTCACCTGAGTCCTGGCCCTTTGCCTCTCTCCCCTTGAAAACAAGGAAAGCCAGAGAAAGTGCCTCTCTCAGGCAGGGTCCTGCACGGATCGGAGACTGAGGACTATTTTTGGTGCTGTTGTTACTGTAAAAAAAAGCTTCCCCAACCACGAAACCCCAAGAAAGGGAACAAAGAAGGGAACCATGGGGGAAAGAAGAGGGAAGGGCTGCTGCTGGGGGAGGGAGGGCAGTCCCCTCCCCCACCAGGAGGGTGGTGGGGGAGGGGGCAGTCCCTCATTCATTCCTCGACCGGCCAATGGCCTGGCACCATTTCCTCTGACTGTAGGCATCTTCACAGGGGCGTGGTTCCCTGAAGGAACATGGCATGCCGAAGGTTGGACCAGTGGACTAAAATCTTCCCTTTCTGCTTTCTTTCGCAGGCCAGGCAAGGCAGTGCAGAGAAGCCATTTCAAGCGCTTGTGGTATGGGAATAGCTTCAGTGTGCAATCTGCTGTCGTTGCCCACGAAAACACGCATGCTTTAGAAAAGCTACACAGGAGTTCCAACTGCAGGAAAATGTTTCAGTAACCAATCCCAGGTCCCAAGAGGGCACACAAGAAACAAACCCTGTAGGTCTTTTGCCTGTGGCAAAAGGACCATTCAAGGTCCTTCCTTAAAAGACCTCCTTCTCAGGCACATTAGACCCCACGCGGGAGAGAATCCATCCCAAATGCAGGGATTGTAGGGAAACCTTCACCCACTATAAATTCAGAGAATCTACACAGCCATAAACCTGTCCCGACTGTGGGAAGCCAGAAATCATACACCCTTAATTGTCCACAAGAATAAATAGAATTGGGGGTTTTTTTGAACATTTTCTTTAAAAGGAAAGATTAGATATAACAATAAAAATGCATAATAAAGCTTATTCAGGCAGTAATTGAAATTAATTTGAGACTTATACTAACTTAAATAATATCTCTGTAACTAAATTCTAACAAACAGGCACTACATTTAAAATTGAATTCAGTTGATAAAACTTAGTTGTATAGTAAATCTCCTTCCTCTCCTTACTTATACAAAAGGTAGTATCAACTATTTCACCAATCCTTTCCTGTGTGCCATCCCTTTCTCTTGATGCAAAGTTCCCTTAATTAATATTAGTTCTGGGCTAAGTAATCAAAGAAATCTCTCCATTTCCCCCCACGTCCCATTTTTGAGCTCTTGGGGACACGAGCAGTTAATTGGGCCCTTGCGTCGTATTCATGACCCTTCTCTGTCCCCTCTGACACTTCAGGAGAGGCATCTCGCTGCATCTCGCACTCTAGCGGCTGTCGCATGTAGCGAACAAGGTCTCCTGGCTCTTTTCTGAGATTATTTCGTAGGATATTTAATGACATGTTTTTTGGATTCCACGCAAACCGCCGTTTTCAAAATCTTCTGCATTTCCTTGTGTATTTTCTTTATCCAATATTTTTGCTCTTTCTTACAAGTCCACCACATGTGGTAAGATGTTGCATCCATGCACTGACATTTCCAGCATTAGCACTTCGTAGTTTGCGCAACGTCTTTAGGAGTAATATACCATCTAAAAACATTTTATACCTGTTTTCTCTTAGTAATGGATGGGCTGAAAATTTTATATCCATGGTCCACAGATCTTCCCGTAGGTTCATCATAATAGTTTCTCCCAATTTTTCCATCCATTTTATCATACAGGTTTTGACTTGCTCCGTTTCTGTGTTGTATTACAATCATATTTTATAAATTTTCCCTAGGAGATTTCAGATCTCCAGATATTCATAGTTCCCATTCAGTTTCCTCCCTTAATTAACAGCCTTGTTTCTTACATTGCTCTTTGAGCCTCGACTCGTTTGGCGATCCATCAGTCCTGGAATATATGTATGTTGAGCTTGACTTCCTTGCCAGATATTACCTTTCTCATCAGTCGTTGACTCATAGCTGGGCTGATGGATTCTGCTTCTGGTGGCTGCATCATAGAATGCATTTCTGGGCGACATCAAGGGGGAAATTGGCGGGCTCGGTGTGTTTCTACATTGAAACCATGTTTTAAGGAGTCCATCTCTTAGTATGGACTTAGTCCCATCCTGTTTTTGAATAGATTTCAGTGATTTCTTGAGCCGTAGATAGTTGTGGATCCCTTCCTTGGCACTCTCTGTCTCCAGTTGGATACGTCTACTACGTGGATTCATCATAATCCAGTCAGACATCCAAGCCAGGGCTGCCCCTTGGTGATATAACTTAAAGTTTGGCACAGCCAGTTCTCCTCATTTTTTCTCATCCTGTAATATTTTAAACCTCACCCTTGGTTTCTTCCTCCTCCATCTCGTTACCTTAACCAGCTTCACCCTCAACAGGAGGAACCTGAATCCCCTGGAATCGCACGGAGACTCCCAGCACCACCCACCAATCCTGCATTGGCAGCCCTTGAGCCCCCTGTGAGTGGCACACACAGGAGCAGCCAATCACGGACTGCCGATCCATCCGCTGCCCCCTCCAAAACCACTCCCACCCCCAACGGGGATTTACCAGACAGAGAGGAAAAAACGCCACAATGGTGGGCCCCTAACGGTGGGCACACGGCCCAATAGCTCCCCTCCCTGTTCAGAGGGGATACCCACCCCTGTGCCAGACCAGGTGCCCACCCCTTCCCTGGCAAGGACCAGGCGGGCACTAAAAGTGCCCACTCCAAGCCACAGCCCCACTCTAAGACACACTCTGCCACCCCCAGAAGAGTAAAAAATAGCAAGCTAGCAGACCAAACAGCAGACTTGCTGTTTCAATGCTTCAGTAAAGTCCAATAGGACTTTAAAGCCCCCAAAGATTTAAAACAGTTATTCTTGCTGGCGATTAAGGATGTGCGATTTCTGGCTTCCCACAATCTGACAGTGATGGCGGCTCTCTGCAGAGTGGATTCTCAGGGGTGAGTTCAGATCGGAGTGGTGACTGAGGCTTTCCATCTGGCCATTTGGGATGGCTTTTCTCTAGGGTTGCCAAGTGCCCTGCGGCTCAGAGCAGGGGAGGGGAGAAGGAGGGTGCAGCGTAAGTACTCACCTTGCATGCGCGCAGAGAGCATGTGTGCTTCCGAATGCTTCTGCGTCATGCTGGGAACGATGTCTTTCCCAGCGCGACGGAGAAGCGACAGGTCACACCAGGGGACGATCTGTTAAAAATAGGCCCCTGATCAAGTCTTGGAGGCTGATTTTTATCAAATCATCTCCTGGTGTGACAAAGCCTTTCCCCATCACGGTGGGAATGACGTCGTTCCCAGCGGGACGGGGAAATGACCGGTCACACTGGGGCCAATTAGGTAAAGTAGGACCCCCAATCTAGTCTGAAGAGCCTATGTTGATCAACTTCGCCCCAGTGGGACCCCACGCTTCAGCGTTGAGCTGGAAATAACGTCTTTTCTGGCACAACGCTGAAGCAATGGGTCGCGCCGGAGCCAATTGGGCAAAAATGGGCCTCCAATCTCATTCTGGAGGCCTACTTTTATCGAATTGGCCCCAGTGGGACCCCACACTTCTGCACTGCGCAGAGAGTGATGTCATGTCTGCGCACTGCAGAAGCAACAGGTTATCCCGCGGCCAATTCGGAAAAAACAGGGCCCTGATAGAATCTCGGGTGCCTATTGTTATCAAACAGGCCGTGGGGCAACCTTGCACTGCTGAGTCACGCTGGGCATGACATCATGCCCAGCGCGACGTGGAAATGTTCCGGAGAGCCCTGGGAGGTGCTCCAGGGGCCTGTGAGCAGTTTCGTGTGCCTCTCCCTCCACCGCTCAGGTGAGAGGTGGCAGGGGACGGAGGCTGGAAGGGGAAAATCCTGAGTCCGAGTGGCGGAATGGTAACTCTATATTTCTCTACCCGGTGGGCGGTCAAGTGCTGAATGAGGACCGAGCTCAGGTTGAAAGTTTTCCCACAGGCAAAAGACTTCCACGGGGTCCTCTTAGGTCCTATCCAAAGTGGGGTTTGTTACTGAAACATTTTCCCGCAGCCAGAACTCTTTTGTGGCTTTTCTGAAGCATGAGTGTCTTCGTGGGCAATCACAGCAGACTGCAGACTGAACATTTCACATACCACAAGCACCTGAAAGCGAGCCTCTCTGGGAGCCATCGAGAGCGGCTCCTCACTCCTGTGCTGAGAGACCAGCTGCTCAGCTCTGCCTTCACTCCTCGGCGCCCTCCGTCGGGCTCCACCAGAGAGGCGGCAGTAGGACAACCATTTCCAGCAGGCGCAGGCAGCAACCTCCACCTCAGCGCTGCCTCCTCTGCCTTGAGGCACTTTACCAACATCTGCCTCTATCAAACAGCGCTGCCCTGCGGAGAATTGTCTCCATTCTGGGCAGAGCTAGCCTGGCAGAGAGAGACCAGCATCTCAGCGCAGCCTCCTCTGTGCTTCAGGCACTTGACCATCAGCTGCCTTCTTCAAACTGCGCTAAGGCGAGGAGAATTGTCTCCAGCCTGGGCAGAGAGAGACCAGCATCTCAACTATTCCACCTCTGTGCCTGGAGCACTTTACCAACAGCTGCCTTCTTCAAACTGCGCTACAGTGAGGAGAATTGTCTCCAGCCTGGGCAGAGGGAGACCAGCATCTCACCTCTGCCTCCTCTGTGACTGGAGCAATTTAACAACAGCTGCCTTCTTCAAACTGCGCTACAGTGAGGAGAATTGTCTCCAGCCTGGGCAGAGGGAGACCAGCATCTCACCTCTGCCTCCTCTGTGACTGGAGCAATTTAACAACAGCTGCCTTCTTCAAACTGCGCTGCCGTGAGAAGAATAGTCTCCATCTTGGGCACAGAGAGCCAACATCACAGCCCAGCATCCTCTGTGCCTGGAGAACTTTACCAAAGGCTGCCTTCTTCAAACCTCGCTGCCGTGAGGAGAATTGCCGTGACTTGACCAACATCTGCCACTACTAAATTGTGCTGCCATAAGGAGAATTGTCTCCAGCCTGGGCAGAGAGAGACCAGCATCTCTGCCCAATGTCTTCTGCGCCTGAAGCACTTGCCTCCTTCAAATTGCACTGCCCTGCAAAGAAAGATATCCAGCACGAGCAAAGAGAGGCCATGAGCTCAGGCCAGCGTCCTCTGTGCCTGAAGAACCTTACCAACAGCTGCCTCCTTCAAACTGCGCTGTCCGGCGGAGAATTGTCTCTAGCCTGGGCAGAGAGACTCCAGCATCTCCACCCATCATCTTCAGTGCCTGGAGCACTTTACTAACCCCTGCCTCCTTTAAACTGTGGTACCGTGAGGAGAATTGTCTCCATCCTGGACAGAGAGAGACCAGCATCTCCGCCCAGCATCTTGTGTGCCTGGAGCACTTCAACAACCCCTGCCTCCTTCAAACTGTGCTGCCATGAGGAAAATTGTCTCCAGCCTGGGCAGAGAGAGACCAGCATCTCCGCCCAGCATCCTCAGTGCCTGGAGCACATTACCAACCCCTGCCTCCTTCAAACGGTGCTGCCGTAAGGAGAATTGTCTTCAGCCTGGGCGGAGAGATAAAAGCAGCACAGCTCATGGTCTTCAGTGCCTGAAGCACTTTACCAACCCTTGCGTCCTTCAAACTGTGCTGCCGTGAGGAGAATTGTCTCCATCCTGGGCAGAGAGAGACCAGCATCTCAGCCCAGTATCCTCTGTGCCTGGAGCACTTTACCAACAGCTGCCTCCTTCAAACTGTGCTGCCATGAGGAGAATTGTCTCCAGCCTGGGCAGAGAGAGACCAGCATCTCAGCCCAGCATCCTCTGTGCCTGGAACACTTTAACAACCCCTGCCTCCTTTAAACTGTGCTGCCGTGAGGAGAATTGTCTCCATCCTGGACAGAGTGAGACCAGCATCTCCACCCAGCATCCTCTGTGCCTGGAGCACTTTACCAACACCTACGTTCTACAAACTGTCTGCCATGAGGAGAATTGTCTCCAGCCTGGGCAGAGAGAGACCAGCATCTCCGCCCAGCATCCTCAGTGCCTGGAGCACTTTACCAACCCCTGCCTCCTTTAAACTGTGGTACTGTGGGGAGAATTGTCTCCAGCCTGAGCAGAGAGAGACCAGCATCTAAACTCTTTCTCCTCTGTGCCTGGAGGACGTTACCAACACCTGCAACTATTACACTGTGCTGTCCTGCAGATAATTGTCTTCATCCTGGGCAGAGAGAGAAAAGCAGCACATCTCAGGGTCTTCTGTGCCTTGGCAATTTATCAACACCTGCCTCCTTCCACCAGAGCTGCCCTGCAGAGAATTGTCCCCCGCATGGTCAGAGGGAGATCAACACCTTCATCCAAGGGAGTCAAAGAGAAATTAGCTGCAGTTCCCAGAAAGGGATTCCCACGTCTAAGCAGCTGCCTGCTGATGGAGCCCCTTCTGTAGAGCTCTGGAGAAAGAGGCCTCCTTCCTTCAGCCAGGAGATGAGGATGGGCATGGAATCCGGGGGTCCTTCGGGAAGCAAAAGCAGATCAATATATGAAAACACCAGAGTCAGGCCACTGGCCCGTCCTGCCCAGCATGAAGCACTCCAAAGGCGAGGGGAAAGATCAGTCCAACCCTGAACTCTGGCCCCTTCCCATCACTACGCTATATTTCTTGGAGACCTTCCAGAAAGCAGAGCTCTAATATCTGCAGCAATAAAACATCTGTGGGCCCAGCATGGATTGTAATGGGTATCTGAAGCATAATACAAAACTGAGCAGTAATGCAAGAATAGGAAGCCCTGGATTCAATCCCTGCACATCCCGTTAACAGGAGTCCTGAAACCAGGCCTAAGGAAGGCCTTGGCCTGAAAGCCTGGTGGGATCCTCCCCACCAGAGCAGGTACTGCTGGGGACGGTGGGCCAACACCTTTGAAAAGCTTGCATCATCATCATCATCTTCATCATCATCATCGATTTAGATACCACCCGTCAGGACAGCTTAGAATCATAGAATCATAGAGTTGGAAGGGGCCATACAGACCATCTAGTCCAACCCCCTGCCCAGTGCAGGATCAGCCTAAAGCAACTCTGTCAAGTATTCGCCCACTCAGAGCAGTTTACAAAGAGTGGGGCTGAGAGAGCTCCTAGAAGCTGTGACTGAGCCAAGGTCACCCAGCTGGCTTTAAGTGGAAGAGTGCAGATTCAGACCCAGTCCTCCAGATTAGAGCCCCACCACTGTTAACCAGTACCCCAAACTGTCTTAAAAGGAAAGGCGGAAAACACGGGCTCTCTAAGTATGTCATTGAAGCCACTCTTATCTCAATTCAATTCAATGTATGTAATAAACAAAAGTATGCAATAACCATGTGTGAAAAATAAATTGATTACATCATATCCATTCTTGATTCCATTTTTGACTGAATGGAAACCGTGAATAGATTTTTTGCATGAAATGGATAATCAGGACTTGATGATATCTGGATTTATGGATTACGAATCATGAACAATAGAAAAAACTTAGAAAACTTATGTTTAACTTAAAATAAGTAAGACCTTGAAAACTATTTATATTTATTGCAGAGAAAATTAAAACTCAAATTGTAGTTTAGTTTTAGGTTTTTTTTCTTTTCCTTGTTTATGTGTTGTTAGTGTGTCTTTTTTTAGAAGGTGGTGTTTTTTTAATCTTCTATGTTTATTGTCTATAGCTTTTATGTTATTGTTTATAGCCTCAATAAGGAAAAATGCTTCTTCAACGACTAGCACATACATTTCAAGATGAGCTTTTGTAAGTCAGGGCGGACTTCTGCAGATATCATCATTTCTTTATTATGGAAATCAACCTGAGAATCATTCTTACGTTTTCTTTTCCCCACGTAATGAATCTGCCCCTGAAAGACTCAGGACAGAATCCATCCTTGATCTTAATCCCCGCCCTGCCCGACCTGTCCCATACGGAGGGTTCTCAGTTGGATTTCCACATCCGAAGAAGTGAGCAGTGACTCACCGAGGCTCACGCTGAAATAAAAGTGAGTCTTGAAGGCACCTCTAGACTAGTTATTTTGTGCATGCAACTCCAATAGCCTGAAGTCCACTGGCCAGTTTGCTGGGGCAAATAAACAAGAACTGCGCAGTGTTGCAGCTCAGAGGGACAGAACGTGCAAAGACAGGGTTGGAAACTGATTTTTCCTGCAAGTATTTATGGACCACCTGTAGAGAGAGCTGCATGAGGTGGCTCACAAGCGAAATACAACTTCAACTTTAAGACGTCTGGATGACAGGAGGAGACATTTCTAGAATGCTTCGATCTGTCATTATTAGGATGCCTTAAAACTGAGCCCGTCGGCAGGTTGCAAGCCTGTTTTTTTTTTTTTTTTTGAAAAATTTTTATTGGGTTAGAACATTTTTATTTTTACATTACAGTCAATTTTCCCCTAATTTTTCGTTTCTAACCCCCTCCCTTTCCCCCCCTTTTGTTGACTTCCAACAGCTTTCCCACCCTCTGTCCCTTTTCCCTTACTTCTATTAAGTTCCTCTGTCTAAAACAGATATACATTCTCCATTATATTAAGCAGTACATCTTTAACTCCTTTACTTATTATACACCCAAACTATACGTCTTTAGATAAACAATTTATCCCATTTTCCAGTTTTGAATAATTCTATATAAACCTATATATCATAAACCATAAAAATTTCCCACATTTAAATCAAACAATTTGATTTGTTCTCTATATATTACTCATTTCAACTTTTTATGGTAATTCTATATAACTCCTCAGATACTCAATCAATTTAACTCTTCTATACATTCAGTTTGGTGCATATAAATCTTGTCAAAGAAAGAAAATATTGTTAGTTAGTCAATCCTCATGTTTAAACCTTATCATTAATTATTCTCTATCAGTTGACCTATACATATCTATATATATCTCAATCAATTAATCTAACTGCTTATAAATTCACATTTCTCTTCCTCCCCCGGTAAAGTCACCCCTCTCTTTTATACTTTTATTATATTTCAGTAGTTCTCAAACTGCCACAGTTTTCCTCCCACCTCCCATTTCTTCTCCAGGTATTGTTTCAGCTTCTCCCAGTCTGTGTTGAACTGCCCTGAGTCCAGATCTCTCTGTTTTCTTGTCATCTTGTCCATTTCAGCCATATACAGCAATTTGTAGATCCAATCTTCAATAGTTGGTACTTCTTGTACTTTCCATTTCTGCGCATACAAAAGTCTAGCTGCTGCAGTCATATAAAAAATCAACGTCCTATGATGGGCTGGAATTCCCTCCATTCCCAAGTTTAGCAGCAGGAGTTCTGGGTTCTTATTTATTTGAAACTGTAAAATTTCACTCATTTCTCTTATTATTTCCCCCCAGAACTGCCTAGCTACCTCACACGACCACCACATATGATAGAGGGAGCCCTCATGTTTCTTACATTTCCAGCATTTATTAGAAGTATTCAAGTTCCCTAGCGCAATCTTCTTTGGTGTCATGTACCAACGATAGATCATTTTGAAAATGCTCTCTTTAATATTGATACATGTCGTTGTCTTCATTGTAGTTTTCCACAAGTATTCCCATGCCTCCATTGTTATTTCTTTATTGAAATTTATAGCCCATTTCACCATCTGTGTTTTAACTATCTCATCCTCAGTATACCATTTCAGCAATACTTGGTATACCTTGGATATTCTTTTCTTGTCTTCTTTAAGAAGGGTCTGCTCTAGTTCCGAGTTCTCTGTTCGTATGCCCCCTTTTGCAAAGTCTGAGTTGTATAAGTCTCTAATCTGTCTATACTGGAACCAATCATAGTTAGGTGATAGTTCCTCTTGCGTCTTTATTCTAAGTTTAGATACTTCAATCTTAGTTATTTCTTTGTACGTTAAACATTGTTGTTCATTATCCACAGCTCTCGGATCTATCACCTCATATGGAACCACCCACAAGGGGGTTCCTTCTTGTAGGTAAGTTCTATACTTCTTCCAGATTGTAAATAGACTTCTCCTTACAAAATGATGCAGGAACATCGAGTTGACCTTTACTTTGTCATGCCATAGGTATGCGTGCCATCCAAAAATTTTTTTATATCCCTCTAGGGCTAATAGTTTCTTATTCTTTAATGTCATCCACTCTTTTAGCCAAACTAGGCAGATTGCATCATGGTAAAGTCTCAGATTGGGCAGTTGCATTCCGCCTCTCTCCTTTGCATCTTGTAAAACTTTTACTTTCACTCGAGGCTTCTTGCCTGCCCAAACAAAATCTGATATTTTCCTCTGCCATTTTTCAAATTGTTTAGAGTCTCTGATGATTGGTATTGTCTGTAACAAAAACATTACTCTTGGTAACACATTCATCTTAACTGCTGCAATCCTGCCCAACCATGACAGGTTCAATCTATTCCATTTGATCAAGTCTCTCTCTATCTGAGTCCATAATTTTTCATAATTATTCTTGAACAAATCTATATTTTTTGCAGTCAGCTCAACTCCCAAGTATTTCACCTTACTAGTTACTTCACAATCCGTTGTTTCCATTAACAATTGTTTCTGCTTAGTCATGTTTTTGCATAATATCTTTGACTTCTTTTTGTTAATGAAGAAACCTGCCAAGTCTCCAAACTCCTTGATCTTGTCTATCACTTTTGGCATGTTCTCCAGTGGGTCTTCTACAATTAACATTATGTCGTCTGCAAATGCTCTGACCTTATATGAATAGTCCTTTATTTTTATTCCTCGTATTTCCTCATCTTGTCGGATTTGTATCATCAGAATCTCCAATACTAAAATGAACAACAATGGAGATAACGGGCAACCTTGTCTTGTTCCTTTACTAATCGTCAATTTCTTGGTCAGTTCATCATTCACTACAATTGCTGCAGTCTGGTCTCTATAGATTTCCTTGATTGCTCTGACGAATCTTTCTCCCAGTTGTAGCTTTTCCATAGTGGCAAACATAAAGTCCCAGTTTAAATTGTCAAACGCTTTTTCAGCGTCTACAAAGAAGAAACCAACCTCTTTGTCACAACGCTTGTCGTAGTATTCAATAGCATTGATCACTGTCCTTAAGTTGTCTCTTATTTGTCTGTCTGGCAAAAAGCCTGCTTGTTCCTCCTCTATGACTTCCGAGAGCCACCCCTTCAATCTCTCCGCCAATATCTTCGCAAAAATTTTATAGTCATTATTAAGTAGTGATATAGGTCTGTAATTTTTCACGTTGGTCAGGTCTTGGCCCTCCTTTGGGATCAATGATATATTCGCTTCACTCCAAGTATCTGGAATCCTTTGATCCCTAAAAACTCCATTCATCACCTCTTTTAGGAATGGTGCCAGTTCATTGGCCATTGTCTTATAAAATTTAGCCGTAAGTCCATCTGGCCCTGGCGCCTTTCCTAGATTTGCAGATTGTATTGCCTTGCTTATTTCCTCGTCAGTTACTTCACTGTTCAACTTACTTCTCCAAGCTTCCGAGATTTCTGGAAGTTTGGTTTTCTCCAGATATGATGCTATTGATTCTTTGTTTACTTCTTTTTTATTATACAGCTTAGCATAGAATTTATAGAAGGCTCTACTAATGGTAGTCTGCTCCAAGTACGTTTTATCTTCTTCACAGATTTTATTTATTATTTTCTTTTCCCTTTTCTTCTTCAATTGCCATGCCAAATATTTCCCAGGTTTATTAGCACCCTCAAACGCTTTTTGATTCAGTCTTTTAAGATTCCACTCCAATTCTTTATTACTCATTGCTGTTAGCTGTTCTTGAAGAATTTTGATTTCCTGGTATATTTTCTTTTTCCCTGGTCTCTTTTTTAACTGTACTTCTTTGGCTTTTATTTTCTCCTCAATCTCTTGTCTTTTCTCCTCTTTCTTTTTTCTTGCTCTGCCATTTAAGTCCATTAGTATGCCCCTTACAACCGCCTTGTACGCATCCCAAACTTTATTGGTTGGTACTTCTTTATTCACGTTGTATTGTATAAAAAACTTAGTCTCTCTTCTCAATGTTTCCATATTCTCACTTTCCTGTAACAAGTCCTCATTTATTCTCCAGGCTTTCCTTTTTCTCCTTTTTCCGAATTTCCACATAATTGGGTTGTGATCTGAGCCTACCATCGGCATTATTCCTACCTCCTTAGTCCATAACGCTAAGTCCTTTGAGGCCCAGATCATATCAATTCTTGATAATGTAAGATGCCTTGCAGAATAAAAAGTAAACTGTCTGGTTTTAGGATATTCTCTCCTCCATACGTCTTCGAGAGTCTCTTGTTGAATCAACTCAAAAAAAAGCTTTGGCAATAATCCTCTTTTCTTTTGTGCTTTTGTAGTCTTTTTGTCTAGTTCCAAATCTGTCACTCCATTGAAATCTCCAGCAAGAATTATCTGGTCATATACAAGATCGTCTAAGTGCTTCCTTAAGTCCTCAAAGAAGCTTTCCTTTGCACCGTTAGGTGCATAAAGTCCGACTACCAACACTCTCTTTAAGTTCCAGTTACATTCCACTGCTACAAATCTAGCTTCCACATCTCTCATAACAAATTTTGGCTGCAGCTCCTCTTTTATATACAACACCACTCCTCTTTTTTTCTTGTTGGAAGCCGCTACAAATTCTTTGCCCAATTTTCCAGATTTTAAATATTTTACATCCTGTTTTCTAATATGGGTCTCCTGCAAACAAACAATATCACATTTTTGTTTTAGTAGCCAATGAAAAATATTTTTTCTCTTATTCGGTGAGTTTAGTCCATTTACATTCCAAGATAATACTTTACTCTCCATATTCATGGTTTTGTTGGTAAGTCTTTTTCATTGTCCTTAATAAATCTCTCCATCTCCCGCTCAGATCTGATACGCTTTTTTGCCCCTCCAAACTCAAAGGACACTCCTTCCGGTAACTCCCATCTGTACCTAATGTTCATGTCCTTCAAAGTCTGAATTAACACTCTATATTTTTTCCTGTCCAGTAACACTGATCTGGGCAATTCCTTCATTATGATAATCGTCTTGCCATCAATCTCCAATGGGTCTTGAAATTGTTTTGTCACAATCCTCTCTTTCATATTTCTAGTTGTAAACTGCACGATCACATCCCTTGGTAGTTTCCTCTGGGTTGCAATTCTCGAGTTCACACGATACGCCACATCTAGGATAGCCACAATTTCCTCCTCCTCCTTCCCCAGGTATTCAGCCAACACCTCAGTCATCTGTTCTTGCGCTGACTTCCCTTCAACTTCTGGCAGACCACGAAAACGAAGCTGCTTCTCCATGTGTTTAGTTTCTGCAACTGACATCCTCCCCTTTACCGATCTCATCTCTGTTTGTTGCGTTTCTATTAAATTCTCCATCGCGTCTTCTACTGTTTTGACTCTCTGTTTCGTTCCTTGTAATTCACTGCTAATCGTTTCCACGCCTTTTTTCACTTCTGACAGCTCCGACTTTACTGTCTGTGTAACTTCTTTGACCTCTTTAATAAGCTCCAATTTCGTGTCCTTAAGTTCTTTCATCATGTCTATAAGTTTTTTGTCCAAATTTTCTATTGCCGATTGCCACTCTTTTTTCGACATCGTGGGGCTTGCTTTAGCTCGCTCCCACGAATCTGCTCTCTTCCTCAGCTCCGTGGCGTATAATTAAACGTTTTCCTTTTTTTTCAAATGTCCCAATCTTTGCCAAAATTAATTTTTTATATCCAAAATGTCGGGCGTCTTTTCTCTATGGTTTCTCTATGTTATTATAATCCAAGATGGCCTACTTCCTCTTCCGCTGAAGCCACGACCCTTCCACTTTCAAAAATGGCGATTCCCCACTTCCTGTCCCTTGGCAAGGGCCGCTTCCCTCCAGCCACTCTATTGTTATTACGCACTTCCTGTCTCCCGTCTTCCCACAGCAGGTCTCGCGATGGTGTCTTTTTCCCACAGCTCCAAGACCACAGGTATTCAAAACAATAGTCCGATTTTTGTAATAACTTCTTTAAACTTAGTCTCTTTTAAAATACAACTCCTGCCGAGTCTTCACCTCCTTTTCACTAGTCTGTTGCAGTTTAAAAATCTACTTTCTTTCCTCTCTGTTTTTGTCAATCTGTCCCGTTTCAAGAGATAGCGATCTTTACCTTCTCTTCAACTTTCTCGGGTTGTAATCGCTGTTTCGATCTTAAATTCTCCTCTCGACTTCCCTCCCCGATCGAAGCTTGGGTATGTAGGTCTTATGCCAGCCGAGTTGGCCCCAAAATTGCCGCAGAGATTATAGCCGACCCGTCGCAAGGTGGGACCTCAAGGATCGGGGGGGAGACTCCTTGTGTAGAGCCCCCCCTCGTCCGAGATCTAGCTCACCCTAGGGTCTTGAGCGTTCTTTGCCTGCTCCCCGCCTGAGAGCAGTCGGCCGCGGGTTATTTTCACCCCTCCGGCCGGTTAAAACGGCAATCCGGTCAGCTCCGCAAATGGAGCTGCGTTAGACCTCCATGAATCCCAAACCGGAAGTCGGCAGGTTGCAAGCCTGTTAATGTGAACAGGCTCAAAACTGAAACCTCTGGAGCTGGCCGGTAACCCCTGGTTTTGGGCAAAGCGAAAGAGGAGATTTTGAAGCACCAAAAGAGTTTCCGTTTGGTAGCCCTCCTGGTCTGCAGTAGAACAGCAGGAGTGAAATCCAGCAGCACCTTAGAGACCCACAAGATTTTCAGGGAGGGAGATCCAGATGGTATCTGAAGATGTGTGCTGTGGCTCACGAAAGCTCAGACCCTACCACTGATTTTGTAACTCTTATGGGTGCCACGAGATTTTCCGGGTATCAGCCTTTAAGACTCCGGAAAGCTCCTATCCTGAAAATCTTGTTGGTCTCTAAGGTGCTCCTGGATTCAAACCCTGTAAAATCTTTAAGGCTTCCTGCTTGATTCTGCACCTATGGATTCCCCCGTGAACAAGGAGGCCTCCCCTCGGCTTCCACAGCAAGAGAGAAGGCAAGTCAGTGCCAGCTGCCCTTGGAAGCTCACTTTAGCTTCAGAAACAGATTTGGCATGGGAGGCAAAGACTGGCTGTGATCCTGTGATCCTACAGAGAAGGAGTAGTCTTTGAAAAAGAAAAGGATAGACCCAAAGAAATTAATCATAATCCATGTTTAATAGCTATTTTAAAAATATGGGATAGATATAAAAACAAATTAATCCCCAAGGTATCTCGCTTTGCTACCATTGCTTCGCAAGAAGATCCAAAATATAATTATAAGATAATCAATTTAAAAACCAAAGATCAATACAGTAACCCTCGTTTAATTGATATTGCTACGAAAACTGGCTTGTTAGAAAAGCACAAATTAGAAGAAAAAATGGGACAGAAAATTCCTTGGTTCTCCTACTTCCAATTCGTCTATTTTTCAAAAGATATCAAGCTGAAAGAAATAATGAATAAACCAAAAACTGAGTTGGAACATTTTATTGCCGCTCAAGAATTCATAAGAAAAGGTTTAACTTCCAAAATTTACAACTTACTAATACACTTAACAAGCACAACCAATACTAAGGGGCTAGGGGCGCATCCTGTGATCGGGGCTCGTGGGGTCCCTGCTGGGAGGAGGAACCATAACTCGGGGTGGGCGCAAAGGAAACTCCCGGACGGTAGTCCCTTGGTCCCCTTCCCCGGTTAAAGCTGCCGCTCCTTCCCCTCAGGATTCCTCCCCTTGCCTCCAGATACGGGCTGCGTCCCTGTGGTCGGTACTGAGAGTGGGGGCCATGATTGGCATAGGTGACTGCACTTATTGGCTTGCTCTCCTTCCTACGAGAGGCCGGGGGTTTCACATGGCGGATGGCGCCGGTTTCTCGCAACAGGCCAGCAATGCTTCTGATGCGAGCTTCCAGGTCTCCCCATGAGATGCTCCCGGGCTCCACTCCTGCTAGTGCTAGGCGGGGTGGTACTATTGAGTCCATCTAAGACTGCTCTCCTGAATTCTAACTCGTCAAAGTCGGGTACATCGCTTGCATCTAGGTCCACTTCGTCTGCTAGCTCAGCAAGAAGCTGTTTCCTAGCTAAATATGCCTCTGGGTCCTCCCCAGGTTTCTGGGACTCCGCAATATACAGGGCTTTCAAGCTCTTGGTGGGCCACAGGAATGCACAAATTTCTTTAATTGCTCCATACTGGCTGCGTGTGGCTAGCCTTCGGTTAGAAATATAGGCATTGAGGGCCGAAACTATCTCAGGGGCGGCGCATTGGCGAGCCAGTTGGGCTACATCGGAACCACTAGCGGAAGGCTGAGAGGTGGTCACATGGGTGAACCACTGGATGGCTGTGTCTCGGTTTAGGGGTCCCATACGGTCGGCTATGGCTTGGAGCTCATCGGGCCTCCAATTGCGGGTTTCTTTAACGACCCGGTCTGTCTTCCTGCCATCCTCGTCCATGGATACAATTTCCTTAGTAGCTATTGGATGGAGGGGCTGTGGGGCTTCCTCGGGTTGGGGCGATTGAGATGCCCAGCTATCCTTACTATCTTCTGGGAGGGCCAAGAGGGCTGAGGGGTGTACGGCGGAAATTACGGCCTGTTGCATCCCCAAGTGTCGCTTTAGAGCCTCTAGATCCCTCTTACAAGCTGAATGGTCCGCGGCTGCGGTTTTAGACTGGTTGTGGTCCGCCATGAACCGGGCGGCATGGGTGAGCTTAGTAATCTCCTCTTGTCCCTCCGTTAATGCGTGCTCAGCCATATCGGCACGAGCGGTGGCCGCTTCAGCCTTGTGCTGGGCGTCCTGGAGGGCGGTAGTTAATCCTTGCTTTTCTAGTATGAAATTGACGCGTTCAGCGCGCCACTCAACTGCCTTTTCCTCATGTTCTTTCTCCTGTTCGGTTAGCTTGGTCCTGAGAGTCTGGATTTCTAGGCGCAAGGCGTCCTGCTCTCGTTTTGACCTCTCCTCTAACTCCTCCTGTGCTGTTTGCAACTTGCTAATTAGGGACACACTGTCCTGCAGGGCGGTGAAAAGTGCCCAGGCTCCATATCTGTCCTTTTTGCTAGACCTAGGTTTCTCCTTGTCACAGAAGTCCTGGAAGGCACTTCTAACTATCTGGAGTGGGTCAGGTCCCTTGAAGGAACCGGCTTCCCAAGGGCAATCTCCCTTCTTAACTAGCCACTTCTCCAGGCGGGGCACGGTGGGGTTTGCCCGGTACATTTTACTTTCGTTTAAGGCTGATCTCGGGGGAGGTTAAAGAGTGGATCAGCGACACCAGGGGTGGGGCGATTAAAGCTGCTCAAGGGTTTTAACGACTTCTTCCTCTCTATGTCCCTTTTGGGAGGTTTATCCTTCCCTCAGGTCCTCAAGGGTTTTTACCAGGGGGTTTTAAGGTTCTACTTTTAGGTTCAAAGGGTATTTTAAGGGTCCTACACTCGGTTCTTCTCCACCGGGGGAGAAGGAAGAATTCCTATTCCCGTTTCAAGCTTGCCTACAAGCCATGGGACCAGGAAAAGTTTACTGGCTCAGAGGGTGCTCTCAAGCTCTCTAAGCCCAAGAACAAAAATTCTCAGTGCTTCCAAGCCTCTGCTTAGAAGCTAAAGCTCAGGGGTCTCCCAAGCCTATACTCGGAAAACCAGAAAGTGTTCCCAAGCCTCTGCTCAGAAACTGAACTGCTCCCAAGCCTCTGCTCAGAAGCTAAAATGCTCTCAAGCTCTCTGCCCAAGAACTGTACTCAAAGTGTCCCCAGGCCTCGTGCTCAGAGACAAACGGTTAAACTGTCTCCAAGCCTCGACCAAAAGACTAAATGCGCTCAAGGACTGCCTCTGCAAGTCCCCAAGCAAGATTGCTCAGGAGTAACACTACTGTACTCCCAAGCGAGGTGCGCTCAAGAGTTCAAACAACTCCCAAGCAGAAGTGTGCCCAAGAGTCCCACTGACTCCCAAGCGAGGTGCGCCCACGAGTCTAACTTAAAACTCGCAAGCGGAAAGGCGCCCAAGAGTCTGACTTAAAACTCTTAAGCATGGTGCGGCCGGCTGCCGCGGGGCTTCAGGAACCTGGCTTTAGATTCCCAAAGCTAACTAACCAAACGGACTAACGATCCCTTCACGTTTCCTCCGGAGCGGGGATTGAAGCCTAAGTGCTGGCAGGAATGGGGTTTGGACGGACTTAGGAGAGACGGGGGAGGGCGGAAAAGAATTTTATATGTGCTGCTTCAGGATATATATAAATCTATAGAGCCTACTTCTGGGATCCCACCCACATAGACGCGTTTAGGCGGCCCGGAAAGTGGCCAGGAACTTCACCAGTTCAGAGGTCCTCACCCACAGTACACCGGTTATAACGGCTGGAGGGCCTCGCGGTGCACCACAAAAGGCAAGTAGTCCAAAGCTGGCTGAAGGAGGAAATGGGGGAAAAGCCAACCCACAAGATAGAAATGCTCGCTAGAGCCACACACATTCACACTTTTAATTCCCTGAGCTAAAATTGCGCTCTTTACACTGAGGTCTGGAAAATTTTCCTCTAAGTCAGTTCGCTGAAGACACGCGTGTCGACTCACGTGTATTCACATGAACTGGGTTATGCCCGCATTCTCCACCAGTAAACTGTTACCAGAACTGCTCTTTATTATAATGGGGAATTAGCTGTAGCAGTCTGTAACTATTAATATTAAGCGAGGATCATAACCTATGTATACGGAGGTCCCGATCCCAGACACTCTAGTGACAAAGAGGCAGACACCGAATAAGTTCCAAACACGTGTATTGAGTGTAGCGTAAGCCTAGCTTGCACAATCATACAAGGAACACACAAGGTCTAAGAAATACAGAGCAGGAAATACAGAGACGTTCGCATTAGCGGGTTCCCAACGATGGTAAGGGAAATACTCACAATCCTGGAGCGAAGCAGAGACACGGCAGCGAGGGTGGCCCAATGCCAGCACTGGGACCACAGACGGACAGCAAGGAAGTCTGGATAGGAATGGCCTGAGCACCGAGTGGTCTGGGAGACCAGCTTAAATACCCCAAAACGTACCCTGGGGCTGGTGCTGTACTTGGTGGTTCTCACAGATTAAAACAAAGGGTCTAATGGGCTACTGAATGGCTTGGATGGGCCACTTTGGTAATCAGATTGTGATAAGTGACACCTCAGGAAGAGGGGACAAAAGAGGGAGGGGGAAATCCAAGTGGGCTGAAAGGATGTTCCAGCGGACAGGGCTTGTCCTGATGTCATCAGCTTTGGAATGCGGAGGTTTCTTTGAGATGCATTCTTTAAGTGCTTGGGATGGTCGGCACTTAGTTCCTTCTCCGGGGCGGCTCCTAAGATATGCAGAGCGGGGCGAGGGGCTCTCGCTGCGGACGTGGTGTGCCCGCTTCGCCGAAATGGCTTCTCAAAGCAGTCTCTTCCTCTGGGTCTTCTGGGTGCCTGAGAACATGGATGCCGGCTGGGCATAGCTGGGGCTGGATAGCAGGCTGCCCGGTAGCGAGGGCAAGCTCGGCGACCGGCTCGCGGGAGGCTCCAGACGGGAACTGACCAGGGAGCGCCTAGCCAGGCTCGCTGGAGGTTTCCCCGGCAGGCGCCCGGCTGCTAGCAGCGGCTAGGGCCCATATGAGGCAGGCTTCCATGGAGGCAGCGGGAACAATACTTTAAAACACAGTCCAAAGCAGGGAACAGGCACGGTCCGTGGCAGATGGCAATGCAGGCGCGGGGCACACTTGTAACAGAGTCCAAACGCACACTGGGAATTCTAGATACAGGTCAGGGCAGGGTTGCCCAGAAAGAGAGTCCTTTTGTGTAGTTAACCAAACATGGAGTCAGTAAACTACACAGACTATTGCAGCAGCCAGGTAATTGACACGCAGGCAGGAAACTGACACGTGTACCAGAACACACACGTGCAAAGCAGTCTTTGGTGTAGCAGTAAAACAGCAACGCAGGAAACTTTAACACAGTTCATAGCAGGCTTCAAAGCAGGGGAGGGGGCCTACTTGGCAACAATTCAATTTAAAAACCAAAGATCAATACAGTAACCCTCGTTTAATTGATATTGCTACGAAAACTGGCTTGTTAGAAAAGCATAAATTAGAAGAAAAAATGGGACAGAAAATTCCTTGGTTCTCCTACTTCCAATTCGTCTATTTTTCAAAAGATATCAAGCTGAAAGAAATAATGAATAAACCAAAAACTGAGTTTGAACATTTTATTGCCGCTCAAGAATTCATAAGAAAAGGTTTAACTTCCAACATTTACAATTTACTAATACACTTATCAAGCACAACCAATACTAATCTATATTTCAGATGGCAAAAAGATTGGGCCATCACTATTTCAAATACTGATTGGGAACGAATTTGGGTCTCTAATTCATTTAATACACATGTGATCAATCTTTATTTACAATCATACAAAATTATTAATTACTGGTACCTCACACCCTATAAGTTGCCAAAAGCCTATTCAAAAAGTTCCCCCCTATCTTGGAAACAATGTGGGGAACTAGGTAATTATGTACATTGTTGGTGGAACTGCACGTATGTAAACGAATTTTGGAAAAAGATTTTATATCAAGTAGAACTTATAACTTCATATAAGATTCCTCTAAAACCAGAAATTCTTTTTTTTTGGATAATTGGGACGATCTCAATATCCCTTCTGTTAGAAGGGATTTAATAACTATACTGTTTCATGCAGCTAAATCCTCACTTGCTTCATTTTGGAAGTCACAATCAGTTCCTACAATTAACACCTGGTTCAACAAGATATGGGATTTTCTAATAATGGAAAAAATAACAGAAAAGCTATACCTACAGAAAAACCCCACGGGTACTTGGAATTTTTGTGTTAAGTGGGAGCCTTTCCTCGAATGCCTTTCTAAAAATGATCTACTTTTGACAAAGCTACCTTACCAGGAAATGTGGGGTTTGTGGTGACCTTTTGTGCAGATTGTTATATTACTATTAATATCTCTACTGTTAAGATTGTTCTGTTTGTTACATATTTAAAATAAGTGTTAATGGTTTCTTGTACAGATACTGACAAACTTGTATCCATCTTTGGTTTTAATCTGAGTATATTGTTGTTTGGTTTGATGATAGCTGTTAATGTTATTAAAATTATTAAAATTAAAAATAAAAATAAAAAAAAGAAAAAGAAAAGGAGAGAGCCAAGCTGGAGCCAGCCCCCAAGCGGCCATGCTGAAATCAACCCCCAACTGCACGATCCTAAGCAGAGTTACTCCAGTCTACCTCCAGTGATTCCACTTAGATGGAGATGCTCAGCTTGCCGAGACAGGGCAGCCAGATCCGATTCGTGGCCGAGTCGGCATTCCAGGCTGTAAAAGTCACTTTGGAGGAGGCCTCATCAACGACAAAGCTCAGTTATCTTCCTTCAGCACCCCATGGGCCTTCTCCTCCTCCCCCTCCTCTGCCCATCGGTGGGCACGGGCTGCTCGACATCCTTCTTGCGGGACTCCTTCTGTGCTGAGGCCAAACGACACCTTCCCCGTGGCGGCAGCTGAGGTGCTCCCTCCTCGCCTCCCCTCCCCTCCCCTCCCCTCCCCTCCCCTCCCCTCCCTACGACTGAGGGAATCCCAGCGGTTTCATGCTGCACTGGTCAGGCCAGGCTCCATCGCTCGGCTCCTCTCCGTTCCTCAGCTAGAAAGCCAGTTGGAGAAGCTCTCTAGCCCTGCCTTGAGGCCAAGCCAGCCACAGCAGGTGGAGGTTCCCTCCCTATTGGGCCTGCCCGCAGGTGCTGGCAGAGGCGGAGGGCGGGGCCACCTGGGAGTTCGTACCTGGGAGCTTCAGCCGAGAAGCTGTGAGCAGAGGAGTCAGAAGCTGTGAGCAATTGCTCAGTTGCTCACATTAGCGGTAACACTGGTGCCAAAAGTATTTAAAACCAGGTCTCCTCTGCTGGCATGTTAGCAACAACAGTATCTGCAGTATAATGTTATCAGCAGTAAATGCTGAGTTCATTCCATATCATTTTTATAACCATCCAAAATAATAGACATCAATTCTGTATTAGGCATATTATGTTTGAACTAGCAACAAAGCCCGTTTTTTGGGGGGGGGGGAATACAACGGGCTTTAGAAAGGAGAAGGCGGGCAGGCAGGCATTCGCTCCTCCTCCGTCACTGATCCCAGTGAAGGAGAGCGGTGGGCATTGTCATCTGCTCAGTGGCTCATTCTGGTAGCAGGCATTGGCCCCTGCTTTGCTCCTTATCCCGGCTGGGTGAAGGGAAGAAGGACTTTGCCTCCTGCTCTGCGCCTGATCCCAGCCAGGTGAAGGCATGAGGTGGGCACTGCCACCTGCTCCACCACTAATACCACCTGGCTTAAGGCAGGGGAGGACATTGCCACCTGCTCTGCTTCTAATACCAATAATAAACCTACAGCGAATCAGTCTAAGGACCAATAATTTTACACTCAGCGCCACCAATTTACACAATTGATACAAGTTTATAGTGTGTTAAAGTGCCAAGTGCTCAAGAATGGAATAAGTACAAAAAAGGCAGACGTCCAGCAGACGAGAACGTCTAAAGTCTAAATAATTAATCCTTCTTGCTCCTCCCGGTGCTGTCTCCGTCCGAATTACTGGAGACCTCTCCGCTGACGGGAGAACGTAGTGAAGCTGCGGGACTTGCCGCAAGAAGTCGCAGCCCGACGCTCAACAGGGCAGCTTAACTCCTGTTTCGGGTCTTTGGCAAGAGCGTCGTCAGACAGCAAACGTTCCTAATGAAAAAATCAGATGTACAATGCAATCGAAATACAGTCAAAAGGTTACATGCCACGGCAAATACAAGTCTTAATTACAGAAGCAAGAGAAACTTGCTCTGCTCAGGCCGGGCGATTCTTCCCGATGGCAGCTGGGCAGGGCGGAGCAGCCTCCCGAGGCCCTTGTCTCCGTCCTCCCAGCCCAACCCTGGATTGAAAGGAAGGCCTGGTGCTGCCTCCCTCCTTCCAGGGAGGCAACTAATGCCCCCCAGCTTTAGCAGCGTAGCTGCATGCCGGGAAGGGGCCATATTCCCAAGCAAAGGTTCACCCACCATGGAAGCATATCAAGACACAATTTAAACAGACAATACCAATCATCAGAGACTCTAAACAATTTGAAAAATGGCAGAGGAAAATATCAGATTTTGTTTGGGCAGGCAAGAAGCCTCGAGTGAAAGTAAAAGTTTTACAAGATGCAAAGGAGAGAGGCGGAATGCAACTGCCCAATCTGAGACTTTACCATGATGCAATCTGCCTAGTTTGGCTAAAAGAGTGGATGACATTAAAGAATAAGAAATTATTAGCCCTAGAGGGATATAAAAAATTTTTTGGATGGCACGCATACCTATGGCATGACAAAGTAAAGGTCAACTCGATGTTCCTGCATCATTTTGTAAGGAGAAGTCTATTTATAATCTGGAAGAAGTATAGAACTTACCTACAAGAAGGAACCCCCTTGTGGGTGGTTCCATATGAGGTGATAGATCCGAGAGCTGTGGATAATGAACAACAATGTTTAACGTACAAAGAAATAACTAAGATTGAAGTATCTAAACTTAGAATAAAGACGCAAGAGGAACTATCACCTAACTATGATTGGTTTCAGTATAGACAGATTAGAGACTTATACAACTCAGACTTTGCAAAAGGGGGCATACGAACAGAGAACTCGGAACTAGAGCAGACCCTTCTTAAAGAAGACAAGAAAAGAATATCCAAGGTATACCAAGTATTGCTGAAATGGTATACTGAGGATGAGATAGTTAAAACACAGATGGTGAAATGGGCTATAAATTTCAATAAAGAAATAACAATGGAGGCATGGGAATACTTGTGGAAAACTACAATGAAGACAACGACATGTATCAATATTAAAGAGAACATTTTCAAAATGATCTATCGTTGGTACATGACACCAAAGAAGATTGCGCTAGGGAATTTGAATATTTCTAATAAATGCTGGAAATGTAAGAAACATGAGGGCTCCCTCTATCATATGTGGTGGTCGTGTGAGGTAGCTAGGCAGTTCTGGGGGGAAATAATAAGAGAAATGAGTGAAATTTTACAGTTTCAAATAAATAAGAACCCAGAACTCCTGCTGCTAAACTTGGGAATGGAGGGAATTCCAGCCCATCATAGGACGTTGATTTTTTATATGACTGCAGCAGCTAGACTTTTGTATGCGCAGAAATGGAAAGTACAAGAAGTACCAACTATTGAAGATTGGATCTACAAATTGCTGTATATGGCTGAAATGGACAAGATGACAAGAAAACTGAGAGATCTGGGCTCAGGGCAGTTCAACACAGACTGGGAGAAGCTGAAACAATACCTGGAGAAGAAATGGGAGGTGGGAGGAAAACTGTGGCAGTTTGAGAACTACTGAAATATAATAAAAGTATAAAAGAGAGGGGTGACTTTACCGGGGGAGGAAGAGAAATGTGAATTTATAAGCAGTTAGATTAATTGATTGAGATATATATAGATATGTATAGGTCAACTGATAGAGAATAATTAATGATAAGGTTTAAACATGAGGATTGACTAACTAACAATATTTTCTTTCTTTGACAAGATTTATATGCACCAAACTAAATGTATAGAAGAGTTAAATTGATTGAGTATCTGAGGAGTTATATAGAATTACCATAAAAAGTTGAAATGAGTAATATATAGAGAACAAATCAAATTGTTTGATTTAAATGTGGGAAATTTTTATGGTTTATGATATATAGGTTTATATAGAATTATTCAAAACTGGAAAATGGGATAAATTGTTTATCTAAAGACGTATAGTTTGGGTGTATAATAATTAAAGGAGTTAATGATGCACTGCTTAATATAATGGAGAATGTATATCTGTTTTAGACAGAGGAATTTAATAGAAGTAAGGGAAAAGGGACAGAGGGTGGGAAAGCTGTTGGAAGTCAACAAAAGGGGGGGAAAGGGAGGGGGTTAGAAACGAAAAATTAGGGGAAAATTGATTGTAATGTAAAAATAAAAATGTTCTAACCCAATAAAAAATTTTTCAAAAAAAAAAAAAAGACACAATTTAAACCATTTGCATTGCCCATCCAAAGCCCCTCTTTTTCATGAGCAGGACCAGATGTCTACTTTTCCCATCAAGGTATAAATCTGATCTTCTACCTTCTCCCCTCCCTCTTTCCCAGCTCAGAAAGAAAATATTCTTTCAGAATTCTGCCCCTTTTCCTGTGATGTGACCAGAATCTGGCAAAACCCTGTCCTGCGATGTCGTTTGTATGCCTTGCTTCTGTTGTTCGGATGCCTTGCCTCTGTTGTTGCATCACACCATACACACGTAGCTGCAGGATTATGTCAAGTCTTGTCTTCTCCTTTTGGTATTTGCTGCTTAGATGCTCTGTCCTCCTGGATCCTCACAAATCCAATCGCTGTTTTCTTACCTCTTTGGCCTCTTGTCTCCCGTCCCTTCTTGAGTGAAACAGTTGCCGTCTGCAGATATCTGAAATAGCTGGCTGTTTGGGAGGCTTTTAAATATTTTGTAGCATTGCAAAAGCTTGAGGCTACAATTGCCTGAATTTTATTCTCCGTGATTTCTGGGTTTCACCCCATCTGGATCCGTGCTCCTTCTAAACTTGTAGCAGTGTCTTGGCGCTCAGTCAACGTTCCCTGACTGCTTTTAGGTAGGCCACTGCTTAGGGTTACCCATCCATGTTGTGTTATGTGCCATCAAGTCACCTCTGACCTACGGCAACCCTATGAATGAAAGACCTCCAGAACAGAACTTGCTCAGATCCTGCAAATCGGAGGACGTGGGTTTATTGATGGAGTCAAGCCATCGCGTTTTGGGTCTTACTCTTTTCCTACAGCCCTCCACTCTTCCTGGCCTTATTGACTTTTTCAGAGAATTTTGTCTTCTCATGATGTGACCAAAGTACAATAGCCTCAGTTTTGTCATTTTTGCTTCTAGGGAAAATTCAGGCTTGATTTGATCCAGTACCCACTTATTGGTCTTTTTGGCCATCCACGGTATCCACAAAACTCTCCTCCAGCACCCATTTCAAATGAAACATACGTACATAATGGGATATTGTGGTATCCTTGAGCTATAGCAATAATGATACCACTTGCAAATGATCGCTCTAGTGCAACAACAGTGCATTATTCAACCATATGTGGCTGTAGTCTAGAATTAATATATAAAAACCTAAGCCGCTGGCTCCTTAGGCATTGAGCAAGTAATGGCAGAAGGAAAGTATCTCCCTTGTTCAGACTCTTTTAGTGCACATTGGGCCTTGAATTAAAAAGTGGGACATATTCACGTGGACATGAGTCTGCAGGGCTTTTTTTCAGGCGGAACACGGGGGGACGGAGGTCTGGAACCTCTTGAAAATGGTCACATGGCAAGTGGCCCCGCCCCCTGATCTCCAGACAGAGAGGAGCTTAGATTGCCCTCCACGCTGCTGAGTGGCACGGAGGGCCATCTAAACTCCCCTCTGTCTGGAGATCAGGGGGTGGGGCCACTAGCCATGTGACCATTTTCTCCGAGGGCAACCCACTGAGTTCCACCACCTCTTTTCCCAGAAATGAAGCCCTGTGAGTCTGGTATGCTGGTCTTCCAGCCATGAACAATAAATAACCCCTTGGTGAAACATTGTCTTCTCAGTACACATCTCATCACATCCATGATTCCTCCTTGCTCAGCTCCATTGTTTTGCAGACGCCTTTTACATGCTACCTCCTTCCAGACTTCCCTCATTATGTTTTTGAATGTTGCATCACAGATGCATGATCCAAGATATGTGGGGTCCAAAATACAGATGTAAGCTATTATCTTACCTTAGCAGTAGAGAGTGCACTCAAGTCATAGCTGACTTATGGCAACCCCTCGTGGGGTTTTCATGGCAAGAGACTAACAGAGGTGATTTGCTGTTGCCTGCCGCTCCAATGGTCTTCATTGGAGGTCTCCCATCCATTTAATAACCAAAGTCAACCCTACTTAGCTTCTGAGATCTGTCGAGATCAGGCTCAGCTGGGCTATCCAGGTCAAGGTATTATCTCAACTTACGTTCTGCAAAAATGCACGCAGGCAGGTGTTTGGTGAGGAACAGACTCCTCCTATATTCATCTAGTGTTGATGGTCCCTCCATATCACCCTCTTAAGGACTTATATCTTCCATATGGGATTCAGTTAATTCTGCACTGTCCCGAGATAGATAGCATCAGTGGTCCTATAGCACAGGTTAACAAGGTCAAGTACCCTTGTCAAGTACACCCTGGCTTACCAGCTGGGAGCCATCAGAACAGGTGCAGGTGGCTGTTTTCAAATGGGTGCTCCTTGTAGACACAAAAGAGATGCTCCCGGGCTCTTCTGAAGCACGTCCTACTCCAATGAAACAGAGGAATGCCAGAAATGGCTTTTTTCTTGGAAGAAGGGATGCTTTGGATAAGAAACAAGTGAGTGCCAAGAACTATACTGGCAAGTGTCCGCTGTCTATGGTCACCAAGTTAGGGATCACTAGCCTAGTGAAATGCAATTCCCACTTTGGAAACAAAAAGGCTTAAGTTGCTGCTGCTAAGCATGCTTCACCATACTTGCTCATGCTTAATAATGTTACCAGTGAATTATGGCAAGTGAACATCTCTACGGCTGTATGGGCAGGGCTGTATGAGGCAACCCCCACGATTGCCTCCAGCACCGAAGCGCTGGAGGGGGCACCAGGGGCAGGGGGCACGCCGCGGAGCTGGCGGCAGCAGCTGGCAGATGGCTGACCGGGAAGGATGGGAAGCTGCCCGCATGCCACCCTGGCCGCCTGCTACGCCTGGCTCACAGCTACTGCAGCCACCCAGCTCTCCCGCACTGCTGCTGCCTCCAACACGCACCCCCAGCTGGGAGCAGCAGCCATGAGCCAGGCATGGCAGGTGTCCAGGGTGGCGCGTGGAGCAATGGAGCAGGAGGGCTGGGAGGACACACGTGCGCCTCCCCAGCCACCCTCTGTGCCTGGCTGGGGTGGCAGCTTCTCAGCCCTCCCACCCAGCCACCTGCCGCCCCGTAGTCCAGGTGCACGCGTGCTCTCTGTGTGCACTCGCACAAAGGGGCAGTAGCAGTCCTAAAGCTGCCCCCCCTGGCCTCAGGCGCCAGAAACTCTGGCACCGGCCCTGTGTATGGGGAAGCCGAAAAGAGGGGCAGCTCCACCAACCATGCCTAATTCCAAGCTGGAGAGCTCCACCTGGGCTGACCCAGAGCTCGGAGATGGAGGCTCGCAGCAGCCAGCCAAAGAAGCCTCTGCTGGGATGGAGGCTGGAGCAGCGGTGGCTCCGTTCTTTTCACACCGTGGGTGTTGGGCCAGAAATCCCCCCCAACCCCAGACCCTCAGGGCTTTGGGAATCTTTTTTTTAAAAAAAATCATCATTTTCATAGTGATATATTCACCTCCTGTTGTAACAATACATGCAGCAGAGTCTCTGCATTCCCAGCTTTCATTTCAAAATATATATACTCTCTAGCCTGTTCCATCGATGACAGGATTATGGCTTTTTTCCTTACGTCTCTGCAAGGGATACAATAAAGAGGGACTAGATAAAAAAACAAAACCAGGAAGAGGAGAAAGGAAGACGGGTGAGAGGTTCAATGATGATGAATGTCCAATAGTCGAAAAGTGGGTGGAGGTGGGTGGGACAAACAAAATGAAAAGAGACCTTGCGCACAGGGGAAATAATCAAGTTAAAATTGGCTTCCAGAAAAAGATTGGGGTAAAACAGGGGGGACCAAAGTGAAAACTAAGGGCAAAAAATGTATGTGGAAATCAGGGGATAAATTGAAGCAGTACGGGGCCAGAAATGACAGGGAAAAAATTGTGCCGAAAACCCTGCTGTGAACCAAAGGCCATTTTATAACAACAACAACAACAACAATCAATCAATCAATCAATCAATCAATCAATCAATCAATTTATATACTGCCCTTCAGGACAACTTAACATTCAAAGTGGTTTACAAAGTGTGTTTTATTATCCTCATGACAATCACCCTGTGAGGTGGGTGGGGCCGAGAGAGCTCTGAGAGAGCTGTGACTGACCCCAGGTCACCCAGCTGGCTTCAAGCGGAGGAATGGGGAATCAAACCTGGTTTTCCAGATTAGAGTCCCGCCATTCTTAACCACTACACAAAACTGCCGCTTAAGAGCTGGGGCTGTCTGATCTTCACTCCAGTGATCCTCCTCTCTTTAGAGGCAAGGGATTCTCTCTCCTCTTCCTCCCGTCCTCGACGCCAATCACACATACATGCATAAGATTTCACTTGATGAGTTCCACATTTGTTGGGTCACTGCTGAATGTGTGAACTGACTGCATGAAAAAAGAATTGTATGAATTGAGTGGCTATCCAGCTCCCCACCACTTCTTACATCGTACGGTTCTCAAATGCACGGCATGGGAGAGAAATGCTAGAATTACTCATTTTTCTAACCAGAAACTGTTGGGCCTTTAATAAAAACTTGATGTACAAACATTAGGAAGTGACAATATTCATATCCATGGCATGAAAAGCTTCGCCTGTTGCGTGTTTTTAAATTTTGTGTGCTTATTGTTTAACTGTTTATAGTTGTGTTTTACAGTTTTAATAAAAAATTATTTTTTTTAAAAAAGCTTCACCTGTTAATTTCTGCAGAGTAATGTGCTGTTAAGTATGCGATAGCAGGTAAAAGGTAAAGGTGGTCTGTGCAAGCACCGAGTCATTACTGGCCCATAGTAAACCGGCCTTCTTTTTCTGGTCACTTGTATCCTTGCCGCTAAACTCACTCCAGCTTGATAATCACTTGAACCTGGCCTGCAGGGATCTGATGGCCTGGTCAAGCTGGGTTCAGAACTATTTCCTGTGGAGGCCTTTTTGATTGGGATTAATGGATAAACAGCAAGAAGCTACTCAGGGAATATTGTTTTTGTATATGACAAAATGGGCCCGGAAGGCCCTGGGCGCCACGGAACCTTCCAGAGGCTTTGTGACGGGACAGAAGAAGGCTTCCGAAGGTATTCTGCACTTTCAACATTCCTAATGAAAGAGGGATATACATTTAATACGCAAATAGCTGTGGGGTGGTTCATATTTTGACCGGAACCTGTCTCCTCTAAGTGCTGGCTTTTGATGCGCAAAACCTCTCCTGAAGGCCAAGCAAGGTCTGATGTCATCAATGCCATTATCCCCCTGGGAATGACAGGGCAGGCCCAGAGGCGGTTGCTAAGAGACGGGCTCCAGCCTCCTCTCTGGTAGCCCCCCTCCCCGGCAGTGGTTCATGTGACCGCACCCAGCGAGGTAGGGAAACCTCCCAGCTGAGGGACCCCCGTCAGAGGGAGGGGCCTGTGTGGAGTAGCAAAAAGGGTCGCTGGCCTTCTTCCAGGCCCCGTGCCAAGTGCTGGCTTATGAAGTCCTCCGTTCTAAGCAGAGCCCGGAGACACGGGGGAGCCCCTGGGATCTGTCCTGGGCCCTGTCTTGCTTAACACCTCTTTAAATGGCTTGGGGGAGGGAATGGAGGGGGCGCTCCGTAAAATGTGCAGAAAAAACTAGATCGGGAGGGGGAGCTAATCCAGCAGGAGATTCAGGAAGATCTGGACAGGCGGGAAAGCTGGGCTAAGACTAACCAAAGGAATTTCAACCAAGAGAAATGTCCAGTTGTGCATGTAGGTAGAAAGAATTAAATGCAACATTCTCGAAGGGACGAGCCTTGTCTCGGCAGCAGAGCATGAGAAAAGGACCGGGGGTCTTAGCAGACCATCCCCTGAAAGCAAGTCAGCAGAGAGAGGAGGCAGCTAAGGAGGAGATGCAGTTGGGGGGGGGGCAGCATCACACCCCTGCGGTCCAGATCACGGTGGAGTCACAGTTTCCCTTCACGCGGCTCTGCTTAGTCTTGAGTGTTGTGTTCTGTTTGGGGCCCCACCGTTGCAGAAGGCTGTTGAGAAGCCAGCAGGGGTCCGAAGGAAGCGAACAAGATGGCCGGGGAGTTCTGGAGCTCAAGTCCTATCGGGGAAGGTTGAAGGAGCTGGGTCTGTTTCTCCTGGGGAGGAGAGGACCGGAGGTGAAACGACAGCCCTCTTCAAGTATTTAAAGGGCTGTCACACAGGGAACGGAGCCAAGTTCTTTTCTCTTGAACCAGAGGATTGGACCGGAACCAGTGGGCGAAAATTAAAGCAAAAAAGTGTCTGGCTAACCATTAGGAAGCACTTCCAGAGAGCTGGAGTAGTTCCTCAGTGGAACAGGCTCCCTCGGGAAGTGGCGAGCTCTCCTCCGCCAGAGGGTTTCAAACAGGGACTAGGTGGCCCTCTCTCAGCCATGCTGATGCTCTTCTCTTTCGGGTTCTGTATGCCTTCTGGGCTGCAGTTTAGCGACTGCGGCTCACTAGCCATTCTTCTCCGCTTGGGACTAATAGCCTTTCTTGCTCTTTGGTCTTCTTCCAGATGGCTTATTCCAGGAGTAAGCACCTCTTGATGTAAGTGAGATTTCCTCTCATTTCATCTGTTTGCCTCTCCCCTCCTCCCTTCCTCCTTCCTCCCTTTCTCCCCCAGCCAGGGAGGGCTCTCAGCAAAGGGATGCTCAGGCCCCCACGAGGCTACCTGGGACTCCTCGCCAGACCTTCTGCCCTGGAAGGGGCTTCTCCTCCTCCCACCTGTCCACAAGGGGCCCCCAGCTCTCCATCCCAGGCAACCCCCAGGTTTTCTAGGCAGGGAAGAAAAGCTGTGCTTGTGATGCTCCTCCGCACGCACAGAGGCCCCATTGCCGTCAGGCAAGCCATGAGACATGGGGGGCTCATCGGCCTTCGTTGAACACCTGCCTTCACTCCTGGCAGTCGGCCATTGGAAAGCTGGATTTGTTTCAGAGTTTTCAGTGCCCCATCAGACCGTGAGCTGCAGAAAGCAGTTGCTGCAGCAGAAAGGCTGACGTGACGTGGGAGAGGGAGGGCTGAAATCCCTCTTCAGACACCAATTCCCCTTCGGCATGCCCCTTCTCAGCAATCGGGGGATGACTCACAACGGCCTACCTTTCAGGGCTGTTGTTAGGGACTCTGACTGGGAAGCACTGAGGGTTGAATGCTCACCAGCCTCTCACATCGGCTGGGTACCATTGGGCCAGTCATATACTCGCACCCTAAGCTACCTCACAAAGTTGTGAGCACAAATTGGAGAAGATGTATGCCACTTTGGATCCCCGGCCCCCGGGGAAGAAAAGTGGGGTATAAACCAAGTCAATCGATCAATAAGGATTGTATCGAACCATGATCAAGAATGCCTCACGGCCTCTGCATCGAATTGGTGTGGAGGAAGAGGCAGAAGAGAGGAGGCGAGGCAGCAGGCGACAGCAGGACACGCTGCAAGCAGGCCTGGGCTGTGAAGGGGGGAGAACAGCAGAGCAGAAGTAGACACCGGGCTTCCCCCTCCCCAGCCGAGCAGAGGGGAGAGCTGCCCTCCCTGTTCAGAGAAAGGTCACCCGGAAACCCCCAGGAAAGCCCAGAGTTGAGGGTTCCCTGAGGTGCCCATCACACAATCCTTCCAGGGGACCACCAGTGCCTGCCAGGCCCAGAGTTTCCAGCAGCCCCAAACCACGGCAAGCGCCCCAAGAGAGCGAGGAGGCTGCCAGGCCCGCTTCTCACCTTCTTGCTCTCTCCTAGGCTTCGCCGACGAGTGGCGCGATGGTGTGGGGGGGGGAGTAAAATCTTCCCCCTGCCCACCAATGAGGAGCCGCCGCAGCCTCAGGCAGTGCCTGGTGAGGAGATGCTGTGGGCCCTGGGGAGTGTGTCGGGGGACGAGGCTGATCCGTCAGTCCTGGCCGGGGGGGGGGGGGGTTGCTTCCCTGTGGCCTCCCCACCTGCTCTACAAAGCTCAGGCTCCCACCCTGCCCAGCACCAGCCACCCCAGGACCCTTCCAGCTCTCCAGGGTGTAGATTGCAGAACCCTGGCGGTGCTGGGGACTACACCAGGCAGAGAGAGAGAGAGAGAGAGAGAGAGAGAGAGATCAGAGTGGGCCCTCCCTGGAGCTCTTAGGAGCCTCGCTCAGCTGGCTGATGCTGCAGGATGTGGGGCCAATGCTGAAGCCAGATAGAAACCTCCTTGCTGGTGAGGCTCCCGGCCCAGGCCATAGCATGCAATCCTCGGGCTGACGGACCCGTTCGAGGAGAAGGAAGAGGCCAAAGACAGCAGAAAGCAGATCCACCTGAAGTCTTCTTCCCCAGACTTTCCCTGGCTTCTGGGGAAGGGGAGGTCTCCCTTGCCTAAGCAGGCCCAAGAAAGCCCGGAGGGGCTGTCACCCCCACCCCACCCCCAGCCCGTGTCCCCCTGCTGTGTCGAGAGGGGCAAAGGGGAGTGAAATCCCTGGACTCACCCCCAAGGGTAGCCTGCTCTACTGTCCTCAAAACAGCAGGGGGAGCCCGTGAGGTCAGCAAAGAGGATCCCACCCCCCACCCCCGCTGATCCATCCGGACCCCTGAGGAGACTGTGTGACTGCTCTAAGCTGTGTGGAAGCCCATGGAGAGGGGTGACGGGGAAGACAGCTTGGAAGGTGGAAGGAAGCACCACTCTTCCCGGTCTCACTGTCTCCTCCATCTCTTTCTTCCCAACTTTTAAAAGCCTGTACTTCCGGAAGGCAAAGGGCCCTCAAGAAGGCCATCCGGGACCACATGAGAGGGCGTGGCCAGGTAACCCCCCCCCCCGCCCGGCATCCGTATCCCTCCAGAAGGCCCAGGGCAATTTCCATTCCCTGGCTGAGCCTCCAGGGACCCCCAATACCACCCCTCTTCTCCCACTCCCTTTGGTGTCCTGCAACCCCTCCGTCAAAGAGCAGAAAACCCCAAACCCCACAGAAAGGCCGCTTGGCAGCCAGGTCAGGCCAGACGCACAGGGGCCCTGTCTGCCCATCTGGCTGCTGGGTGCAGGGTACTGGCAGAAGAAGAGGGCGTTTTGGAGCCCCAAATCCTGGTCCCTTTGGTGAAGAAAGCTTCTTTGCTGGCTTCCGGAGTGCTTCTGCCTCCGAAGGCTGCGGTCTGCTCCCCGTCTCCCCCTAGGTAATACCCAGAGGCCTCCAAGGTGGCCAGAAGGGATATTTGGCCAGGGAGCAAATCCGGCTGGCTCAGCCTGCTGTTCTTCCCTGGGCCAGGAAGGCAAGGAGTGGTAGGAGGCACACCCCCCCACCCCCCCGCTTCTTCAGAGGCCTGTTTGGGATGGGGGATCAACCACTCTCAAGCGAGAGGGACTCCTTCAGAGAATCTCGATGGAAACGTGAGGACACCCTGGGCCCATCACCTCAGCGTGGGCCCCGGGGTGGTCCCTGCCCTGCTAACAGCCTGACTCTTGCTACTTCCAGGGAGTGAGCAGTGAGTTCTTGGCCAATGTGATCTGCCTGGCGGAGCAGGGGAAGCGGCAGGGGAAATACCATCTCCCCTGCCCGAAGGAAGAGGTGGTGGAGAAGATCAAAGTGAGTGGAATTCAAGAGCCACTTCCAGTGGGAACAGGGCGGTAGGAGATCGGAGGGGAGGAGGGGGACAGATGGGGGCAAGGCCGGCTTGTGGCTGGAGCAGAGAGAAGCGGGAGGGAAGACGTTGTGTCTCTTCCTGGGGGCCGACCAGGAGGCCAAAGGAGCTCAGGAAAATGGCCTGGCCACCCTCCCGTGGAAGGAGCGAGAGAGAGCAGGGCGAGGGCCACTGGCACAGGTTGGGCAGGGCTACTGTCTCCCCAGAGAAGGCAATGTCTCTGATGGAGAAGGCAACCGACATGCGGTGGAGGCTCGTGCCCACCTCTCCCGCAGTCTTGCTGCACACGGGGCAGGTGGGGGTGCGTGCTTTTCCCACCAGGGCTTTATCCGTCCGGTGGACTTCAAAGTGAGCTTCTCAGCTCCCGTGGACAGCCTGCTGAGATGGGAAGCTGCCTGATGGTGAGGCGGCTATGTGGAGGGCCTCCTTCTCAGGGATGGGAGGCCCGAGAGTCCAGGAGAGAGACTGTGGGGTGGGGGGGCAGGCCGCCTCTCTGGGACGGACTCTCCTCTCCCGGACATCCTTGCCTGCCGGCCATTGGCTGGGATTCAGCATTCCGTCCACTGTTTTCTGGCTTTTTGTATTCTGAGTGATCTTGGGGTTGTGATTTGAGCGGGAGGCATTTGAGTCCCGCAATGCATTCCCTTCCAAGAGACTAATTCCTGCTCTGAGGATTTGTGCGCAGTGCTAAGGAAGGCCCAAGAGCCAAGACCCACTCCTGTGGGGTGGAGAGAGCGGGAGACAGGAGTGCTCGTGGGGCTGCTAGGGGCTACGGGCAGCTGTGTTTGCCTCTTCGTCTCTCCTAGGACATCATGATGTCCGACTTCTTCACCACCTCGCCCCTGCTCCTCCAGTGCCTTAAGGCCATCACCAGCCTCAGGTATGCCTCTCTTGGGGGAATGATTCTTCCTGGCCAGCAAGGGCTCAGGAGACATTTGAGCACCCGAGGAAGGCCGGCCCTTGGATCCAGATGCCCCCTTTGGCTTCTCTGCCCCGACTGGCCTCTCGTGGGTGGGCTTTGCTGCCGGTCCCCCTCAGTCAGCGTGTGGACCTGGGGCTTTGGCTAGGCGTTGGGTTGGATGGGGGGGCAGGCCCAGAGAGTTCGTTCCCTCCCATGCACGGCAGAGTCCAATCATTTCTCCTCTTCCTTGCCAGCCACTTCCTGCCCGCCCTCTCGTGGGACCTGGAAAGGTCCATAGTGGCCTGGGCTTTCCGGGTCATCATCGGAGAAAGCCCAGGCCACCAGGATGCAGCCAGCCAGGTATGTTCCTGCCGGAGTGGCTTTCTGGGAGGAGGGGTTGTCCTCTGTTGGGGAACCCAGGGCTGCCGCAACCAGAATCCCCAACCAGCAGGAGCCCTCCAGGGACCGCCCAAGGGGCAAGCGAGCGATCCAGGTCTGGTAGCGACTGTCCCCAGCCTCTCTGCTCGCCCCCAGGACTTCGAGATGAAGAGCCAAGCCTCCAGGCCTCAGGGCACTAAACAGACAGCTCCAGAGGCAGGCCACTTCTTGTCTGTTGGGAGCCTTGGATCCAAAAGGCCTTCCAAGGAATTCTTTTGCTTCTCAGATCTGAAAGGGGGTGGTGGTGGTTGGGAAAGAGGCCTCAGCTGCAGTGCCTCCACCAGCCATGAGCCCAATTCCAACGGAGGGTTGTTTGGACAGGAAAGCAAGCAAGTGACTTTGCTGCTCCCCTCTTTCCTTTCAGACCCTCCATCGCGAGGCAGAGGAGGCCCTGCTGGAAATGCTGCAGGGACTGTACAGGGGGCTGCCCTCTGTTCTGCACCTGGTGGGACTACTTGACGTAAGTGTGTAAGAGAAGAGGGGACGGAGCAACCAGGGAAGAGACGATCCCTGGGGGCCAGGAGAGGCCGTCCCCTCCACTTCCCCACTGGCCACGCTGGAACTCCCCACCTCATGAGGTCGCCCGGCCGTTGCCCCAGAGAGGTTCCTGGGAGCCTCTCCTGTTGTGCCTGGAATCTAAGCACGGTGAAGCCACGTGTGGACTGGTCCTGTGTGGGGTGTAGCTGGGAGAATGGACCTTTGGGGCTGACCCATCCTCCAGTTTCTCTGGGCAAGGCACAGGAACTTGTCCGGGAAGAAGTGGTGCCTTCCTTTCTTCCCCCTGTCCTGAGGTCACAATCCCAGAATGGATGCAGGCAGATATCTCACAGGAGGAGATTTCTCTGCAGAGGAGCAAAGTCCTGGGTGGGCACAGCGGTAGGCACAGAGCTGGGGGCCTGATTCCGAAGCGTTGCTTCTTTCCACAGCATCTGTCCTACTGGATGCAGAACAGGCGGGCAGGGGTGAGATCAACAGCCCTCTCCCTGTACAGCTCCCTGCTGTCCTATGCCTGCCGCCTCCTGGCTTTTCATGTAAGTGTCTGTCTGGGGTTTGGGGGGAGCGGGGGGAGGGGGAAGGCTTGGTCTCACTTGCCAAGGTCCTTGTCTCTGTGGGGGCTCCCTTGGCCTGGCTCTCAGCCCATGCTCCTGCCGAGCCCTTTGGACTCCTTCCGGGAGAGGCTTTGCTGCCCTCTCCTTGGCTGGAGCACAGAATCCCAAAAGGAGCCCTTCCGCTGGGCATCCTAATCCGCATTCGGGGTGGGGGCAGAGCTCCAGGAGACGCCATGTGCAGACTTTGGAGCAGAGGACACGGCTCTGAGGGAGGGGGGATGCAAAGGGTGAGGGGTCAGTGCAGAGGAACCAGCAAGAGCCGACTGAGCCAGTGCAGGTCAGCAGGCAAAATGAGGCTTCAGATGTTTGTGGCAGTGAGAATGTAGTCCACCCCAAAGGGGTTGCCCTAGAAAGAAAGGGTGTTTCTAAGGGGAGGATGGAGAGAGAGGCTGAGAAGGGAGGGGGTGATGACAAACAAGTGGATATCCCTGAGAATCGCATTCTGGGTCCCAAAAGAGAGGCACCACCCGCCGCAGAGCAGAGAATGCAGAGAGCAGACAGAGGCCCCTGCCTTGCCCCTGGACCGCCTCGACAGGACGAGGGTGCTCAGTGCTAAGAACTGGGGCCCCATTCAGACCCTCAAAGGCCCACAAGGTGGGACGTCAGAGTCAAGCCCAGGGTTCTTTGTGGGTTGGAAAAGACGCCTCTTCTTTCCCCTCCCTCTAGGACTTCTTCGAGCCCGACATCGGCCACCTTCTGGCCCCACTGGCCCTCTCCCTGGTGGATCCCGAACCCAGGATTCGGGAGCAAGCCAGGGAGTCCGTGGGCCAGCTCTATGACAGCTTGCTGGGCCAGAAGGGTAAGTCAACCGGGATGGAGGAGGCCAGCTGACCTTTGAGATCGCTCAACCAACTGTGCTTGCAGTTTCCCTTCATGCCCATGGACTTCATGGCCCTTATGCAAGGATGCATCTTCTGAAAATGTGGCTCTTTCCATGCACAGTAGCAGAGCCAGGACCCTCCCTGACACGCTTCCTCCCAAGACCCCACCCCTTGAGTCCACACGGAAGGGGAACCTTCACGCACCCCTCGCAGCCCTTGCATTTCTCGAGTCTTGCCTCAGAGCTCTGCGACAGCAACTCAGGAGGGAGTCAGGGAGAAAGGGGGGCTGGAGGGGAGGGGGCTCAGATGGGGGGGGAGAGAGACAGAGACCCAGAGGAGAAGGACGGGAAGCTGTGCCGGTCAGGGCAGCCGAGGCTGAACGTGAGCTTTCTTCCTGCCAGGGCTGGGCCGGAGGGGGCGCCGCCTGAGGTGGAAGGCAGAGGACGGGCAGGCCTGGAGGTCCCAGTACCAGAATGTCATCTCTATGGGAAAGGTAAGGAGAACCTTGTGGCGGTGCTGGCAGGGGTCTTTTTCCAAGACAGCTCTCTTGAGAAGGGAGGGTCCCGGGCGAATGGGGTCCTTATGCCCTTCCCCTCCAGAAGCCTGACAGTCACGGCCAGGAATTCTTTAGCCAGCGGTGCAAAGAGACACAGGCCTCTCCTCGCTTGCAGTCAGGACTCACCCTTTCCACGCTTCTTCCCCTTCCGCTGACACCTGGCTTTCCATTTCCCTCGCCCTCAGGAGCGTAGCGGGATGAGAGGAGGAGCTTCTGGCCTCTCTGCTGAAAGGGGGCTAGGCAGAGGTGGGGGGGGGCCAAGCCGGGGGGGGGGGCTCCGCAGGGTCAGGTGTCCAGGCCACTCCCCTTGTGTCCGGGAGAGAGTGAGCCGCCGCTGAGGGGGACTTCTCTTTGCAGCACTTCCAGGCCTGCCTGAGTGAGGAGCAGCTCTCACAATGCCTCCTGGCCTGCTGGGACTTCATCGTCTGCCTGGGCCCGGACTGGGTGAGGGAGGGAGCCGCCTTCGTGGTCCTCTCCCTCCTCGGCCAGGCCCAGGCAGTTTTGGATGACGAGGAGGAGGTGAGCAAGTGGGGCCACCTGGCGAGGGGCCTTCAGGGTGGGTGGGGGCATGGGTGGAAGCAACCCCCTCCCGATGTGATGGGAAAAGAAGAATTGGGGTGATCTGGGGTCTTTTTGGTTCACATCTACAGGAAAGAGAACTCAGGGCGGGACTTGCGTTAGTCGCTATTGACTATCGTAACACCAGCAACGTCCCCCCTGAACTCCAACTCCTCCTCTGACCAGCAGGTAAGGCCATTTCCCAGCAGAATGGGTGGGGGATTATAAAGACAGCCACCTCCCGAGAAGGACTGCTGCTGCTGCTCCCCTCAAGGCCCCCCCTTGAAGTTTTCCTTGGTCCATGGGAGCCCCCAAGCCCCCTTCCCTCTCTTCAGCCCGACATCTGAAACTGACCCTTGACACAACAGACCGGTCCCAGGCCAAAGATGGACCCGCTTTGGTTTCTTTAAGGAAAAGGGTCCTCGGTGTCGCCTGCCCTTGAGCAAGCGGTCTCCTGGTGCTGCCCGGCCCACTTAGCAGAGGCCTCTTTGTCTTCGCCCTCTGGGAGGTGGGAAGGAAGAAAGAAGCCGGCCTCTCCTGGGAAAGGAGAGCCGGAGAGCAATCCCGACTTCGGCATGCAAAGCTGAGGCTCAGCTACTGAGGAGGGTTGCCAACACGACTGGAGGAAACAGCTTTTCCCTCCAAGCAGTCGGTCACCTGAGTCCTGGCCCTTTGCCTCTCTCCCCTTGAAAACAAGGAAAGCCAGAGAAAGTGCCTCTCTCAGGCAGGGTCCTGCACGGATCTGAGACTGAGGACTATTTTTGGTGCTGTTGTTACTGTAAAAAGAAGCTTCCCCAACCACAAAACCCCAAGAAAGGGAACAAAGAAGGGAACCATGGGGGAAAGAAGAGGGAAGGGCTGCTGGTGGGGGAGGGAGGGCAGTCCCTCCCCCACCAGGAGGGTGGTGGGGGAGGGGGCAGTCCCTCATTCATTCCTCGACCGGCCAATGGCCTGGCACCATTTCCTCTGACTGTAGGCATCTTCACAGGGGCGTGGTTCCCTGAAGGAACATGGCATGCCGAAGGTTGGACCAGTGGACTAAAATCTTCCCTTTCTGCTTTCTTTCGCAGGCCGGGCAAGGCAGTGCAGAGAAGCCATTTCAAGCGCTTGTGGTATGGGAATAGCTTCAGTGTGCAATCCGCTGTCGTTGCCCACGAAAACACGCATGCTTTAGAGAAGCCACACAGGAGTTCCGACTGCAGGAAAATGTTTCAGTAACCAATCCCAGGTCCCAAGAGGGCACACAAGAAACAAACCCTGTAGGTCTTTTGCCTGTGGCAAAAGGACCATTCAAGGTCCTTCCTTAAAAGACCTCCTTCTCGGGCACATTAGACCCCACGCGGGAGAGAATCCATCCCAAATGCAGGGATTGTAGGGAAACCTTCACCCACTATAAATTCAGAGAATCTACACAGCCATAAACCTGTCCCGACTGTGGGAAGCCAGAAATCATACACCCTTAATTGTCCACAAGAATAAATAGAATTGGGGTTTTTTTTGAACATTTTCTTTAAAAGGAAAGATTAGATATAACAATAAAAATGCATAATAAAGCTTATTCAGGCAGTAATTGAAATTAATTTGAGACTTATACTAACTTAAATAATATCTCTGTAACTAAATTCTAACAAACAGGCACTACATTTAAAATTGAATTCAGTTGATAAAACTTAGTTGTATAGTAAATCTCCTTCCTTTCCTTACTTATACAAAAGGTAGTATCAACTATTTCACCAATCCTTTCCTGTGTGCCATCCCTTTCTCTTGATGCAAAGTTCCCTTAATTAATATTAGTTCTGGGCTAAGTAATCAAAGAAATCTCTCCATTTCCCCCCACGTCCCATTTTTGAGCTCTTGGGGACACGAGCAGTTAATTGGGCCCTTGCGTCGTATTCATGACCCTTCTCTGTCCCCTCAGACACTTCAGGAGAGGCATCTCGCTGCATCTCGCACTCTAGCGGCTGTCGCATGTAGCGAACAAGGTCTCCTGGCTCTTTTCTGAGATTATTTCGTAGGATATTTAATGACATGTTTTTTGGATTCCACGCAAACCGCCGTTTTCAAAATCTTCTGCATTTCCTTGTGTATTTTCTTTATCCAATATTTTTGCTCTTTCTTACAAGTCCACCACATGTGGTAAGATGTTGCATCCATGCACTGACATTTCCAGCATTAGCACTTCGTAGTTTGCGCAACGTCTTTAGGAGTAATATACCATCTAAAAACATTTTATACCTGTTTTCTCTTAGTAATGGATGGGCTGAAAATTTTATATCCATGGTCCACAGATCTTCCCGTAGGTTCATCATAATAGTTTCTCCCAATTTTTCCATCCATTTTATCATACAGGTTTTGACTTGCTCCGTTTCTGTGTTGTATTACAATCATATTTTATAAATTTTCCCTAGGAGATTTCAGATCTCCAGATATTCATAGTTCCCATTCAGTTTCCTCCCTTAATTAACAGCCTTGTTTCTTACATTGCTCTTTGAGCCTCGACTCGTTTGGCGATCCATCAGTCCTGGAATATATGTATGTTGAGCTTGACTTCCTTGCCAGATATTACCTTTCTCATCAGTCGTTGACTCATAGCTGGGCTGATGGATTCTGCTTCTGGTGGCTGCATCATAGAATGCATTTCTGGGCGACATCAAGGGGGAAATTGGCGGGCTCGGTGTGTTTCTACATTGAAACCATGTTTTAAGGAGTCCATCTCTTAGTATGGACTTAGTCCCATCCTGTTTTTGAATAGATTTCAGTGATTTCTTGAGCCGTAGATAGTTGTCGATCCCTTCCTTGGCACTCTCTGTCTCCAGTTGGATACGTCTACTACGTGGATTCATCATAATCCAGTCAGACATCCAAGCCAGGGCTGCCCCTTGGTGATATAACTTAAAGTTTGGCACAGCCAGTTCTCCTCATTTTTTCTCATCCTGTAATATTTTAAACCTCACCCTTGGTTTCTTCCTCCTCCATCTCGTTACCTTAACCAGCTTCACCCTCAACAGGAGGAACCTGAATCCCCTGGAATCGCCCGGAGACTCCCAGCACCACCCACCAATCCTGCATTGGCAGCCCTTGAGCCCCCTGTGAGTGGCACACACAGGAGCAGCCAATCACGGACTGCCGATCCATCCGCTGCCCCCTCCAAAACCACTCCCACCCCCAATGGGGATTTACCAGACAGAGAGGAAAAAACGCCACAACGGTGGGCCCCTAACGGTGGGCACACGGCCCAATAGCTCCCCTCCCTGTTCAGAGGGGATACCCACCCCTGTGCCAGACCAGGTGCCCACCCCTTCCCTGGCAAGGACCAGGCGGGCACTAAAAGTGCCCACTCCAAGCCACAGCCCCACTCTAAGACACACTCTGCCACCCCCAGAAGAGTAAAAAATAGCAAGCTAGCAGACCAAACAGCAGACTTGCTGTTTCAATGCTTCAGTAAAGTCCAATAGGACTTTAAAGCCCCCAAAGATTTAAAACAGTTATTCTTGCTGGCGATTAAGGATGTGCGATTTCTGGCTTCCCACAATCTGACAGTGATGGCGGCTCTCTGCAGAGTGGATTCTCAGGGGTGAGTTCAGATCGGAGTGGTGACTGAGGCTTTCCATCTGGCCATTTGGGATGGCTTTTCTCTAGGGTTGCCAAGTGCCCTGCGGCTCAGAGCAGGGGAGGGGAGAAGGAGGGTGCAGCGGAAGTACTCACCTTGCATGCGCGCAGAGAGCATGTGTGCTTCCGAATGCTTCTGCGTCATGCTGGGAACGATGTCTTTCCCAGCGCGACGGAGAAGCGACAGGTCACACCAGGGGACGATCTGTTAAAAATAGGCCCCTGATCAAGTCTTGGAGGCTGATTTTTATCAAATCATCTCCTGGTGTGACAAAGCCTTTCCCCATCACGGTGGGAATGACGTCGTTCCCAGCGGGACGGGGAAATGACCGGTCACACTGGGGCCAATTAGGTAAAGTAGGACCCCCAATCTAGTCTGAAGAGCCTATGTTGATCAACTTCGCCCCAGTGGGACCCCACGCTTCAGCGTTGAGCTGGAAATAACGTCTTTTCTGGCACAACGCTGAAGCAATGGGTCGCGCCGGAGCCAATTGGGTAAAAATGGGCCTCCAATCTCATTCTGGAGGCCTACTTTTATCAAATTGGCCCCAGTGGGACCCCACACTTCTGCACTGCGCAGAGAGTGATGTCATGTCTGCGCACTGCAGAAGCAACAGGTTATCCCGCGGCCAATTCGGAAAAAACAGGGCCCTGATAGAATCTCGGGTGCCTATTGTTATCAAACAGGCCGTGGGGCAACCTTGCACTGCCAAGTCACGCTGGGCATGACATCATGCCCAGTGTGACGTGGAAATGTTCCGGAGAGCCCTGGGAGGTGCTCCGGAGGCTTGTGAGCTGTTTCGTGTGCCTCTCCCTCCACCGCTCAGGTGAGAGGTGGCAGCGGACGGAGGCTGGAAGGGGAAAATCCTGAGTCCGAGTGGCGGAATGGTAACTCTATATTTCTCTACCCGGTGGGCGGTCAAGTGCTGAATGAGGACGGAGCTCAGGTTGAAAGTTTTCCCACAGGCAAAAGACTTCCACGGGGTCCTCTTAGGTCCTATCCAAAGTGGGGTTTGTTACTGAAACATTTTCCCGCAGCCAGAACTCTTTTGTGGCTTTTCTGAAGCATGAGTGTCTTCGTGGGCAATCACAGCAGACTGCAGACTGAACATTTCACATACCACAAGCACCTGAAAGCGAGCCTCTCTGGGAGCCATCGAGAGCGGCTCCTCACTCCTGTGCTGAGAGACCAGCTGCTCAGCTCTGCCTTCACTCCTCGGCGCCCTCCGTCGGGCTCCACCAGAGAGGCGGCAGTAGGACAACCATTTCCAGCAGGCGCAGGCAGCAACCTCCACCTCAGCGCTGCCTCCTCTGCCTTGAGGCACTTTACCAACATCTGCCTCTATCAAACAGCGCTGCCCTGCGGAGAATTGTCTCCATTCTGGGCAGAGCCAGCCTGGCAGAGAGAGACCAGCATCTCAGCACAGCCTCCTCTGTGCTTGAGGCACTTTACCATCAGCTGCCTTCTTCAAACTGTGCTAAGGCGAGGAGAATTGTCTCCAGCCTGGGCAGAGAGAGACCAGCATCTCAACTATGCCTCCTCTGTGACTGGAGCAATTTAACAACAGCTGCCTTCTTCAAACGGTGCTGCCGTGAGGCGAATTGTCTCCAGTCTGGGCAGAGAGAGACCAGCATCTCCGCCCAGCCTCCTCCATGCCTGGAGCACTTTACCAACAGCTGCCTTCTTCAAATGGTGCTGTCGTGAGGCGAATTGTCTCCAGTCTGGGCAGAGAGAGACCAGCATCTCAGCTATGCCTCCTCTGTGCTTGAGGCACTTTACTATCAGCTGCCTTCTTCAAACTGCGCTACAGTGAGGAGAATTGTCTCCAGCCTGGGCAGAGAGAGACCAGCATCTCACCTCTGCCTCCTCTGTGACTGGAGCAATTTAACAACAGCTGCCTTCTTCAAACTGCGCTGCCGTGAGAAGAATAGTCTCCATCTTGGGCACAGAGAGCCAACATCACAGCCCAGCATCCTCTGTGCCTGGAGAACTTTACCAAAGGCTGCCTTCTTCAAACCTCGCTGCCGTGAGGAGAATTGCCGTGACTTGACCAACATCTGCCACTACTAAATTGTGCAGCCATAAGGAGAATTGTCTCCAGCCTGGGCAGAGAGAGACCAGCATCTCTGCCCAATGTCTTCTGCGCCTGAAGCACTTGCCTCCTTCAAATTGCACTGCCCTGCAAAGAAAGATATCCAGCACGAGCAAAGAGAGGCCATGAGCTCAGGCCAGCGTCCTCTGTGCCTGAAGAACCTTACTAACAGCTGCGTCCTTCAAACTGCGCTGTCCGGCGGAGAATTGTCTCTAGCCTGGGCAGAGAGACTCCAGCATCTCCACCCATCATCTTCAGTGCCTGGAGCACTTTACTAACCCCTGCCTCCTTTAAACTGTGGTACCGTGAGGAGAATTGTCTCCATCCTGGACAGAGAGAGACCAGCATCTCCGCCCAGCATCTTGTGTGCCTGGAGCACTTCAACAACCCCTGCCTCCTTCAAACTGTGCTGCCATGAGGAAAATTGTCTCCAGCCTGGGCAGAGAGAGACCAGCATCTCCGCCCAGCATCCTCAGTGCCTGGAGCACATTACCAACCCCTGCCTCCTTCAAACGGTGCTGCCGTAAGGAGAATTGTCTTCAGCCTGGGCAGAGAGATAAAAGCAGCACAGCTCATGGTCTTCAGTGCCTGAAGCACTTTACCAACCCTTGCGTCCTTCAAACTGTGCTGCCGTGAGGAGAATTGTCTCCATCCTGGGCAGAGAGAGACCAGCATCTCAGCCCAGTATCCTCTGTGCCTGGAGCACTTTACCAACAGCTGCCTCCTTCAAACTGTGCTGCCATGAGGAGAATTGTCTCCAGCCTGGGCAGAGAGAGACCAGCATCTCAGCCCAGCATCCTCTGTGCCTGGAACACTTTAACAACCCCTGCCTCCTTTAAACTGTGCTGCCGTGAGGAGAATTGTCTCCATCCTGGGCAGAGAGAGACCAGCATCTCAGCCCAGTATCCTCTGTGCCTGGAGCACTTTACCAACAGCTGCCTCCTTCAAACTGTGCTGCCATGAGGAGAATTGTCTCCAGCCTGGGCAGAGAGAGACCAGCATCTCAGCCCAGCATCCTCTGTGCCTGGAACACTTTAACAACCCCTGCCTCCTTTAAACTGTGCTGCCGTGAGGAGAATTGTCTCCATCCTGGACAGAGTGAGACCAGCATCTCCGCCCAGCATCCTCAGTGCCTGGAGCACTTTACCAACCCCTGCCTCCTTTAAACTGTGGTACTGTGGGGAGAATTGTCTCCAGCCTGAGCAGAGAGAGACCAGCATCTAAACTCTTTCTCCTCTGTGCCTGGAGGACGTTACCAACACCTGCAACTATTACACTGTGCTGTCCTGCAGATAATTGTCTTCATCCTGGGCAGAGAGAGAAAAGCAGCACAGCTCAGGGTCTTCTGTGCCTTGGCAATTTATCAACACCTGCCTCCTTCCACCAGAGCTGCCCTGCAGAGAATTGTCCCCCGCATGGTCAGAGGGAGATCAACACCTTCATCCAAGGGAGTCAAAGAGAAATTAGCTGCAGTTCCCAGAAAGGGATTCCCACGTCTAAGCAGCTGCCTGCTGATGGAGCCCCTTCTGTAGAGCTCTGGAGAAAGAGGCCTCCTTCCTTCAGCCAGGAGATGAGGATGGGCATGGAATCCGGGGGTCCTTCGGGAAGCAAAAGCAGATCAATATATGAAAACACCAGAGTCAGGCCACTGGCCCGCCCTGCCCAGCATGAAGCACTCCAAAGGCGAGGGGAAAGATCAGTCCAACCCTGAACTCTGGCCCCTTCCCATCACTACGCTATATTTCTTGGAGACCTTCCAGAAAGCAGAGCTCTAATATCTGCAGCAATAAAACATCTGTGGGCCCAGCATGGATTGAAATGGGTATCTGAAGCATAATACAAAACTGAGCAGTAATGCAAGAATAGGAAGCCCTGGATTCAATCCCTGCACATCCCGTTAAAAGGAGTCCTGAAACCAGGCCTAAGGAAGGCCTTGGCCTGAAAGCCTTGTGAGATCCTCCCCACCAGAGCAGGTACTGCTGGGGACGGTGGGTCAACACCTTTGAAAACCTTGCATCATCATCATCATCTTCATCATCATCATCGATTTAGATACCACCCGTCAGGACAACTTAGAATCATAGAATCATAGAGTTGGAAGGGGCCATACAGACCATCTAGTCCAACCCACTGCCCAGTGCAGGATCAGCCTAAAGCATCTCTGTCAAGTATTCGCCCACTCAGAGCAGTGCACAAAGAGTGGGGCTGAGAGAGCTCCTAGAAGCTGTGACTGAGCCAAGGTCACCCAGCTGGCTTTAAGTGGAAGAGTGTGGAATCAAACCCAGTCCTCCAGATTAGAGCCCCACCACTGTTAACCAGTACACCAAACTGTCTTGAAAGGAACGGCAGAACACACGGGCTCTCTAAGTATGTCATTGAAGCCACTCTTATCTCAATTCAATTCAATGTATGTAATAAACAAAAGTATGCAATAACTATGTGTGGAAAATAAATCGATTACATCATATCTATTATTGATTCCATTTTTGACTGAATGGAAACGGTGAATAGATTTTTTGCATGAAATAGATAATCGGGACTTGATGATATCTGGATTTATGGATTACGAATCATGAACAATAGAAAAAACTTAGAAAACTTATGCTTAACTTAAAATAAGTAAGACTTTGAAAACGATTCATATTTATTGCAGAGAAAATTACAACTCAAATTGTAGCTTAGTTTTAGGTTTTTTTTCTTTTCCTTGTTTATGTGTTGTTAGTGTGTCTTTTTTTAGAAGGTGGTGTTTTTTTAATCTTCTATGTTTATTGTCTATAGCTTTTATGTTATTGTTTATAGCCTCAATAAGGAAAAATGCTTCTTCAACGACTAGCACATACATTTCAAGATGAGCTTTTGTAAGTCAGGGCGGACTTCTGCAGATATCATCATTTCTTTATTATGGAAATCAACCTGAGAATCATTCTTACGTTTTCTTTTCCCCACGTAATGAATCTGCCCCTGAAAGACTCAGGACAGAATCCATCCTTGATCTTAATCCCCGCCCTGCCCGACCTGTCCCATACGGAGGGTTCTCAGTTGGATTTCCACATCCAAAGAAGTGAGCAGTGACTCACCGAGGCTCACGCTGAAATAAAAGTGAGTCTTGAAGGCACCTCTAGACTAGTTATTTTGTGCATGCAACTCCAATAGCCTGAAGTCCACTGGCCAGTTTGCTGGGGCAAATAAACAAGAACTGCGCAGTGTTGCAGCTCAGAGGGACAGGACGTGCAAAGACAGGGTTGGAAACTGATTTTTCCTGCAAGTATTTATGGACCACCTGTAGAGAGAGCTGCATGAGGTGGCTCACAAGCGAAATACAACTTCAACTTTAAGACGTCTGGATGACAGGAGGAGACATTTCTAGAATGCTTCGATCTGTCATTATTAGGATGCCTTAAAACTGAGCCCGTCGGCAGGTTGCAAGCCTGTTAATGTGAACAGGCTCAAAACTGAAACCTCTGGAGCTGGCCGGTAACCCCTGGTTTTGGGCAAAGCGAAAGAGGAGATTTTGAAGCACCAAAAGAGTTTCCGTTTGGTAGCCCTCCTGGTCTGCAGTAGAACAGCAGGAGTGAAATCCAGCAGCACCTTAGAGACCCACAAGATTTTCAGGGAGGGAGATCCAGATGGTATCTGAAGATGTGTGCTGTGGCTCACGAAAGCTCAGACCCTACCACTGATTTTGTAACTCTTATGGGTGCCACGAGATTTTCCGGGTATCAGCCTTTAAGACTCCGGAAAGCTCCTATCCTGAAAATCTTGTTGGTCTCTAAGGTGCCCCTGGATTCAAACCCTGTAAAATCTTTAAGGCTTCCTGCTTGATTCTGCACCTATGGATTCCCCCGTGAACAAGGAGGCCTCCCCTCGGCTTCCACAGCAAGAGAGAAGGCAAGTCAGTGCCAGCTGCCCTTGGAAGCTCACTTTAGCTTCAGAAACAGATTTGGCATGGGAGGCAAAGACTGGCTGTGATCCTGTGATCCTACAGAGAAGGAGTAGTCTTTGAAAAAGAAAAGGATAGACCCAAAGAAATTAATCATAATCCATGTTTAATAGCTATTTTAAAAATATGGGATAGATATAAAAACAAATTAATCCCCAAGGTATCTCGCTTTGCTACCATTGCTTCGCAAGAAGATCCAAAATATAATTATAAGATAATCAATTTAAAAACCAAAGATCAATACAGTAACCCTCGTTTAATTGATATTGCTACAAAAACTGGCTTGTTAGAAAAGCACAAATTAGAAGAAAAAATGGGACAGAAAATTCCTTGGTTCTCCTACTTCCAATTCGTCTATTTTTCAAAAGATATCAAGCTGAAAGAAATAATGAATAAACCAAAAACTGAGTTGGAACATTTTATTGCCGCTCAAGAATTCATAAGAAAAGGTTTAACTTCCAAAATTTACAACTTACTAATACACTTAACAAGCACAACCAATACTAATCTATATTTCAGATGGCAAAAAGATTGGGCCATCACTATTTCAAATACTGATTGGGAACGAATTTGGGTCTCTAATTCATTTAATACACATGTGATCAATCTTTATTTACAATCATACAAAATTATTAATTACTGGTACCTCACACCCTATAAGTTGCCAAAAGCCTATTCAAAAAGTTCCCCCCTATCTTGGAAACAATGTGGGGAACTAGGTAATTATGTACATTGTTGGTGGAACTGCACGTATGTAAACGAATTTTGGAAAAAGATTTTATATCAAGTAGAACTTATAACTTCATATAAGATTCCTCTAAAACCAGAAATTCTTTTTTTTTGGATAATTGGGACGATCTCAATATCCCTTCTGTTAGAAGGGATTTAATAACTATACTGTTTCATGCAGCTAAATCCTCACTTGCTTCATTTTGGAAGTCACAATCAGTTCCTACAATTAACACCTGGTTCAACAAGATATGGGATTTTCTAATAATGGAAAAAATAACAGAAAAGCTATACCTACAGAAAAACCCCACGGGTACTTGGAATTTTTGTGTTAAGTGGGAGCCTTTCCTCGAATGCCTTTCTAAAAATGATCTACTTTTGACAAAGCTACCTTACCAGGAAATGTGGGGTTTGTGGTGACCTTTTGTGCAGATTGTTATATTACTATTAATATCTCTACTGTTAAGATTGTTCTGTTTGTTACATATTTAAAATAAGTGTTAATGGTTTCTTGTACAGATACTGACAAACTTGTATCCATCTTTGGTTTTAATCTGAGTATATTGTTGTTTGGTTTGATGATAGCTGTTAATGTTATTAAAATTATTAAAATTAAAAATAAAAATAAAAAAAAGAAAAAGAAAAGGAGAGAGCCAAGCTGGAGCCAGCCCCCAAGCGGCCATGCTGAAATCAACCCCCAACTGCACGATCCTAAGCAGAGTTACTCCAGTCTACCTCCAGTGATTCCACTTAGATGGAGACGCTCAGCTTGCCGAGACAGGGCAGCCAGATCCGATTCGTGGCCGAGTCGGCATTCCAGGCTGTAAAAGTCACTTTGGAGGAGGCCTCATCAACAACAAAGCTCAGTTATCTTCCTTCAGCACCCCATGGGCCTTCTCCTCCTCCTCCTCCTCTGCCCATCGGTGGGCACGGGCTGCTCGACATCCTTCTTGCGGGACTCCTTCTGTGCTGAGGCCAAACGACACCTTCCCCGTGGCGGCAGCTGAGGTGCTCCCTCCTCGCCTCCCCTCCCCTCCCTACGACTGAGGGAATCCCAGCGGTTTCATGCTGCACTGGTCAGGCCAGGCTCCATCGCTCGGCTCCTCTCCGTTCCTCAGCTAGAAAGCCAGTTGGAGAAGCTCTCTAGCCCCGCCTTGAGGCCAAGCCAGCCACAGCAGGTGGAGGTTCCCTCCCTATTGGGCCTGCCCGCAGGTGCTGGCAGAGGCGGAGGGCGGGGCCACCTGGGAGTTCGTACCTGGGAGCTTCAGCCGAGAAGCTGTGAGCAGAGGAGTCAGAAGCTGTGAGCAATTGCTCAGTTGCTCACATTAGCGGTAACACTGGTGCCAAAAGTATTTAAAACCAGGTCTCCTCTGCTGGCATGTTAGCAACAACAGTATCTGCAGTATAATGTTATCAGCAGTAAATGCTGAGTTCATTCCATATCATTTTTATAACCATCCAAAATAATAGACATCAATTCTGTATTAGGCATATTATGTTTGAACTAGCAACAAAGCCCGTTTTGGGGGGGGGGGGGAATACAACGGGCTTTAGAAAGGAGAAGGCGGGCAGGCAGGCATTCGCTCCTCCTCCGTCACTGATCCCAGTGAAGGAGAGCGGTGGGCATTGTCATCTGCTCAGTGGCTCATTCTGGTAGCAGGCATTGGCCCCTGCTTTGCTCCTTATCCCGGCTGGGTGAAGGGAAGAAGGACTTTGCCTCCTGCTCTGCGCCTGATCCCAGCCAGGTGAAGGCACGAGGTGGGCACTGCCACCTGCTCCACCACTAATACCACCTGGCTTAAGGCAGGGGAGGACATTGCCACCTGCTCTGCTTCTAATACCAATAATAAACCTACAGCGAATCAGTCTAAGGACCAATAATTTTACACTCAGCGCCACCAATTTACACAATTGATACAAGTTTATAGTGTGTTAAAGTGCCAAGTGCTCAAGAATGGAATAAGTACAAAAAAGGCAGACGTCCAGCAGACAAGAACGTCTAAAGTCTAAATAATTAATCCTTCTTGCTCCTCCCGGTGCTGTCTCCGTCCGAATTACTGGACACCTCTCCGCTGACGGGAGAACGTAGTGAAGCTGCGGGACTTGCCGCAAGAAGTCGCAGCCCGACGCTCAACAGGGCAGCTTAACTCCTGTTTCGGGTCTTTGGCAAGAGCGTCGTCAGACAGCAAACGTTCCTAATGAAAAAATCAGATGTACAATGCAATCGAAATACAGTCAAAAGGTTACATGCCACGGCAAATACAGGTCTTAATTACAGAAGCAAGAGAAACTTGCTCTGCTCAGGCCGGGCGATTCTTCCCGATGGCAGCTGGGCAGGGTGGAGCAGCCTCCCGAGGCCCTTGTCTCCGTCCTCCCAGCCCAACCCTGGATTGAAAGGAAGGCCTGGTGCTGCCTCCCTCCTTCCAGGGAGGCAACTAATGCCCCCAGCTTTAGCAGCGTAGCTGCATGCCGGGAAGGGGCCATATTCCCAAGCAAAGGTTCACCCACCACGGAAGCATATCAAGACACAATTTAAACCATTTGCATTGCCCACCCAAAGCCCCTCTTTTTCATGAGCAGGACCAGATGTCTACTTTTCCCATCAAGGTATAAATCTGATCTTCTACCTTCTCCCCTCCCTCTTTCCCAGCTCAGAAAGAAGACATTATTTCAGAATTCTGCCCCTTTTCCTATGTCTTGACCAGAATCTGGCAAAACCCTGTCCTGCGATGTCGTTTGTATGCCTTGCTTCTGTTGTTCTGATGCCTTGCCTCTGTTGTTGCATCACACCATACACACGTAGCTGCAGGATTATGTCAAGTCTTGTCTTCTCCTTTTGGCATTTGCTGCTTAGATGCTCTGTCCTCCTGGATCCTCACAAATCCAATCGCTGTTTTCTTACCTCTTTGGCCTCTGGTCTCCCGTCCCTTCTTGAGTGAAACAGTTGCCGTCTGCAGATATCTGAAATAGCTGGCTGTTTGGGAGGCTTTTAAATATTTTGTAGCATTGCAAAAGCTTGAGGCTACAATTGCCTGAATTTTATTCTCCGTGATTTCTGGGTTTCACCCCATCTGGATCCGTGCTCCTTCTAAACTTGTAGCAGTGTCTTGGCGCTCAGTCAACGTTCCCTGACTGCTTTTAGGTAGGCCACTGCTTAGGGTTACCCATCCATGTTGTGTTATGTGCCATCAAGTCACCTCTGACCTACGGCAACCCTATGAATGAAAGACCTCCAGAACAGAACTTGCTCAGATCCTGCAAATCGGAGGACGTGGGTTTATTGATGGAGTCAAGCCATCGCGTTTTGGGTCTTACTCTTTTCCTACAGCCCTCCACTCTTCCTGGCCTTATTGACTTTTTCAGAGAATTTTGTCTTCTCATGATGTGACCAAAGTACAATAGCCTCAGTTTTGTCATTTTTGCTTCTAGGGAAAATTCAGGCTTGATTTGATCCAGTACCCACTTATTGGTCTTTTTGGCCATCCACGGTATCCACAAAACTCTCCTCCAGCACCCATTTCAAATGAAACATACGTACATAATGGGATATTGTGGTATCCTTGAGCTATAGCAATAATGATACCACTTGCAAATGATCGCTCTAGTGCAACAACAGTGCATTATTCAACCATATGTGGCTGTAGTCTAGAATTAATATATAAAAACCTAAGCCGCTGGCTCCTTAGGCATTGAGCAAGTAATGGCAGAAGGAAAGTATCTCCCTTGTTCAGACTCTTTTAGTGCACATTGGGCCTTGAATTAAAAAGCGGGACATATTCACGTGGACATGAGTCTGCAGGGCTTTTTTTCAGGCGGAACACGGGGGGACGGAGGTCCGGAACCTCTTGAAAATGGTCACATGGCCAGTGGCCCCGCCCCCTGATCTCCAGACTGAGAGGAGCTTAGATTGCCCTCCACGCTGCTGAGTGGCACGGAGGGCCATCTAAACTCCCCTCTGTCTGGAGATCAGGGGGTGGGGCCACTAGCCATCTGACCATTTTCTCCGAGGGCAACCCACTGAGTTCCACCACCTCTTTTCCCAGAAATAAAGCCCTGTGAGTCTGGTATGCTGGTCTTCCAGCCATGAACAATAAATAACCCCTTGGTGAAACATTGTCTTCTCAGTACACATCTCATCACATCCATGATTCCTCCTTGCTCAGCTCCATTATTTTGCAGACGCCTTTTACATGCTACCTCCTTCCAGACTTCCCTCATTATGTTTTTGAATGTTGCATCACAGATGCATGATCCAAGATATGTGGGGTCCAAAATACAGATGTAAGCTATTATCTTACCTTAGCAGTAGAGAGTGCACTCAAGTCATAGCTGACTTATGGCAACCCCTCGTGGGGTTTTCATGGCAAGAGACTAACAGAGGTGATTTGCTGTTGCCTGCCGCTCCAATGGTCTTCATTGGAGGTCTCCCATCCATTTAATAACCAAGGTCAACCCTACTTAGCTTCTGAGATCTGCCGAGATCAGGCTCAGCTGGGCTATCCAGGTCAAGGTATTATCTCAACTTACGTTCTGCAAAAATGCACGCAGGCAGGTGTTTGGTGAGGAACAGACTCCTCCTATATTCATCTAGTGTTGATGGTCCCTCCATATCACCCTCTTAAGGACTTATATCTTCCATATGGGATTCAGTTAATTCTGCACTGTCCCGAGATAGATAGCATCAGTGGTCCTATAGCACAGGTTAACAAGGTCAAGTACCCTTGTCAAGTACACCCTGGCTTACCAGCTGGGAGCCATCAGAACAGGTGCAGGTGGCTGTTTTCAAATGGGTGCTCCTTGTAGACACAAAAGAGATGCTCCCGGGCTCTTCTGAAGCACGTCCTACTCCAATGAAACAGAGGAATGCCAGAAATGGCTTTTTTCTTGGAAGAAGGGATGCTTTGGATAAGAAACAAGTGAGTGCCAAGAACTATACTGGCAAGTGTCCGCTGTCTATGGTCACCAAGTTAGGGATCACTAGCCTAGTGAAATGCAATTCCCACTTTGGAAACAAAAAGGCTTAAGTTGCTGCTGCTAAGCATGCTTCACCATACTTGCTCATGCTTAATAATGTTACCAGTGAATTATGGCAAGTGAACATCTCTACGGCTGTATGGGCAGGGCTGGTGCCTCCATTGAGGCAACCCCCACGATTGCCTCCAGCACCGAAGCGCTGGAGGGGGCACCAGGGGCAGGGGGCACGCCGCGGAGCTGGCGGCAGCAGCTTGCAGATGGCTGACCGGGAAGGATGGGAAGCTGCCCGCATGCCAACCTGGCCGCCTGCTACGCCTGGCTCACAGCTACTGCAGCCACCCAGCTGTCCCGCACTGCTGCTGCCTCCAACACGCACCCCCAGCTGGGAGCAGCAGCCATGAGCCAGGCATGGCAGGTGTCCAGGGTGGCGCGTGGAGCAATGGAGCAGGAGGGCTGGGAGGACACACGTGCGCCTCCCCAGCCACCCTCTGTGCCTGGCTGGGTGGCAGCTTCTCAGCCCTCCCACCCAGCCGCCTGCCTCCCCATAGTCCAGGTGCACGCGTGCTCTCTGTGTGCATGCACGCAAAGGGGCAGGAGCAGTCCTGAAGCTGCCCCCCTGGCCTCAGGTGCCGGAAACTCTGCCTCTGGCCCTGTGTATGGGGAAGCCTAAAAGAGAGGCAGCTCCACCAACCATACATAAGTCCAAGCTGGAGAGCTCCACCTGGGCTGACCCAGAGCTTGGAGATGGAGGCTCGCAGCAGCCAGCCAAAGAAGCCTCTGCTGGGATGGAGGCTGGAGCAGCGGTGGCTCCGTTCTTTTCACACTGTGGGTGTTGGGCCAGAAATCCCCCCCAACCCCAGACCCTCAGGGCTTTTGGAATCTTTTTTTTAAAAAAAATCATCATTTTCATAGTGATATATTCACCTCCTGTTGTAACAATACATGCAGCAGAGTCTCTGCATTCCCAGCTTTCATTTCAATATATATATACTCTCTAGCCTGTTCCATCGATGACAGGATTATGGCTTTTTTCCTTTGTCTCTGCAAGGGATACAATAAAGAGGGACTAGATAAAAAAACAAAACCAGGAAGAGGAGAAAGGAAGATGGGCGAGAGGTTCAATGATGATGAATGTCCAATAGTCAAAAAGTGGGTGGAGGTGGGTGGGACAAACAAAATGAAAAGAGACCTTGCACACAGGGGAAATAATCAAGTCAAAATTGGCTTCCAGAAAAAGATTGGGGTAAAACAAGGGGACCAAAGTGAAAACCAAGGGCAAAAAATGTATGTGGAAATCAGGGGATAAATTGAAGCAGTACAGGGCCAGAAATGACAGGGGGGAAATTGTGCCGAAAACCCTGCTGTGAGCCAAAGGCCATTTTATAACAACAACAACAACAATCAATCAATCAATTTATATACTGCCCTTCAGGACAACTTAACATGGTTTACAAAGTGTGTTTTATGATCCTCATGACAATCACCCTGTGAGGTGGGTGGGGCTGAGAGTGCTCTGAGAGAGCTGTGACTGACCCCAGGTCACCCAGCTGGCTTCAAGCGGAGGAATGGGGAATCAAACCTGGTTTTCCAGATTAGAGTCCCGCCATTCTTAACCACTACACAAAACTGCCGCTTAAGAGCTGGGGCTGTCTGATCTTCACTCCAGTGATCCTCCTCTCTTTAGAGGCAAGGGATTCTCTCTTCTCTTCCTCCCGTCCTCAACTCCAATCACACATACATGCATAAGATTTCACTTGATGAGTTCCACATTTGTTGGGTCACTGCTGAATGTGTGAACTGACTGCATGAAAAAAGAATTGTATGAATTGAGTGGCCATCCAGCTCCCCACCACTTCTTACATCGTACGGTTCTCAAATGCACGGCATGGGAGAGAAATGCTAGAATTACTCATTTTTCCAACCAGAAACTGTTGTGCCTTTAATAAGAACTTGATGTACAAACATTAGGAAGTGACAATATTCATATCCATGGCATGAAACGCTTCGCCTGTTGCATGTTTTTAAATTTTGTGTGCTTATTGTTTAACTGTTTATAGTTGTGTTTTACAGTTTTAATAAAAAATTATTTTTTTAAAAAAAGCTTTGCCTGTTAATTTCTACAGAGTAATGTGCTGTTAAGTATGCGATAGCAGGTAAAAGGTAAAGGTGGTCTGTGCAAGCACCAAGTCATTACTGACCCATAGTAAACCGGCGTTCTTTTTCTGGTCACTTGTATCCTTGCCGCTAAACTCACTCCCGCTTGATAATCACTTGAACCTGGCCTGCAGGGATCTGATGGCCTGGTCAAGCTGGGTTCAGAACTATTTTTTATGGAGGCCTTTTTGATTGGGATTAATGGATAAACAGCAAGAAGCTACTCAGGGAATATTGTTTTTGTATATGACAACAGCAGTGAGACTGATATATTCTCAAAAATTACCTACAACAGAGGAATGGTTGGTGAAAATCTTGGAGTTTGCTGAGATAGCAAAACTTACAACTTTGATCAGGGAAAAGAAATTGGATAAATTTATTGTTACTTAGAAATCCCTTATAGAAATTTTGTGGGAAACAGAAAGAAATGAATAGATGGTTTATGCTTCTGAAGATTAGTAAAATACTCGTGGTAATTTTGTAGTGTATAATAATATATAATATTTATGTATCTTTTGCAGAGAAATTGGAATTCATTCCTGTTTTTCTTTTTTCTTATAGCTATGTGCTTTTTGCTTTTATTTTTTAATGTTTTATTACACACAAAATTTATTATACAAAAATATACAAAATCACAGAAAGAATAAAAAATGGCAACTACTATCCAAGCAACACAACAAAAGACCCCATATCAGTCATTTAAATTACCTTGCAACAAATTACAATAAAAACAATAAAATAAACAATATTTGTATAAAATGTATTTAAAATTTTCAATAAAACATTTCATATAAAAATTAAAAAAAACTATTTCTTATGAATTGATTATATAAGGTACACACTGAGTTTTCCAGAAGAAGTTAATACGTGGTATGAACACATTTCCCTTGCACACAATAGAATGGAGTACCATGAAGTATACTAGTACACCCACAAAAACAGCTTGAGATAAGGAGAGGTCATGTGGTCAGAGTAAGAGAACACTTCTAGCCAGGGCTTTTTTTCTGGGAAAAGAGGTGGTGGAACTCAGTGGGTTGCCCTTGGAGAAAATGGTCACATGGCTGGTGGCCCCGCCCCCTGATCTCCAGACAGAGGAGAGTTGAGATTGCCCTCCGCGCTGCTCAGCTGAGGGCAATCTAAACTCCCCTCTGTCTGGAGAGCAGGGGGCGGGGCCACCAGCCATGTGACCACTTTCAAGAGGTTCTAGAACTCCATTCCACCGCCTTCCAGCTGAAAAAAAGCCCTGCTTCTAGCAGTATAATTCTCGTGAAAAGATAAACCGCTTAGTCTTTGGAACATCTATTTTCAGGGAGAGAACATTTTCTACACTGTCAATGAATTCCTGAGTATGTGCCGTTGAAAACTTACACATTGTAGATGATTCTGAAATGTATTCTAGGGTACACACTCTGCTCACAAAAGGTATTGACAGTCCAAGGCCCTCAGTCCCATTGTTTTGAGAAGGGGGAATAGACACTACAACAATATAGCTACCAAGGAGGCTGGGCAGACGTCGCAAGCCAAGCATCCTCCCGTGATTTAGGGTAAAACTAGACGTGCAGGTTTTTAAAGAGTTGCGTCCAGGTTCTCCGGACCCAACTCAGGTTCCCTGCAGCCACACAGTAGCTGTGGGGAATGGCTGTTAAAAAATAAAGGAGAGCCTAAATGGCCTCAGAAGGCCACCAAAGGGGGAGGAAGGGTCCTGCCTCCCCTCTTAAGCTGTTTTCCAAAATACTGTGCAGGGGGACGGTGTCTCTTTTTTGCTGCTCACATGGAGTATTCTGTGTACATTGAGAAGTAGAAATGGGGGGGACTCCCCCCATGCTATTGTGACACAAACAGTGCAATCCTATTCAGATCCAGAGGAGTTAGCCGTGTTAGTCTGTAGCAGCAAAATCAAAAAGAGTCCAGTAGCACCTTTAAGACTAACCAACTTTATTGTAGCATAAGCTTTCAAGAACCACAGCTCTCTTCGTCTTGCATGCATCTGACAAAGAGAACTGTGATTCTCGAAAGCTTATGCTACAATAAAGTTGGTTAGTCATAAAGGTGCTACTGGACTCTTTTTGATTATCCTTTTCAGAGTTACTCCAGTCTAAGTGTCCGGGGTCTGAGCCCCAGCCCCCAGACTTGACAAGAGGGAACAGCAGGGGACAAAAGGGTGGCAGCAACTCCACCCCCCAAGCCGGCAACCAGGGCCAGAACCTACCTACCCCAGGGGGAGGGGGCAAAAGGCCAGGACCTCAGAGGGGTGGAGGGAGCAAGGAGAGACCAGCCAGCCCCACCTTCCAGGGGGAAGAGAGGGGGCTAAGCAGGCCAGAGGGAAAGGGCCACAGCACGGGGAAGGTGGGTCCAGCAGCAGCAGCAGCCCAAGCAGAGCCCTTACCTGGCAGGGAGAGGAAGCCACCGCTGCAGCCCAGAGCCACACCATGGCTAGAAGACAGCAGCCTGGCTCAAGAGTTGTTAGAAGCCAAGCCTCTCCAGGGTGGGCTGCCACAGGCATTCTGGGGGAGGAGATGGGTAGCCCTGCCCAGCATTGCTGAGCAGGCAGCACAGAAGCTGGCTAAGGCAGCTCCTCATGAGCAAGGCCAGGCAAGCTCAGTAGCTCAGAGGCTGGCTGGGGCAGCTCCTCGTGAGCAAGGTCAAGGAGCCCTCAGCTGGGGTTGGCTTGCACTCAACCCCACCCTGCCAGCAAGGCAAAAGAGCCCATGAGGGATTAGTGGTTGGAGGGAAACACCTGGAGGAATGCACAGCTGGGCCCAGTCAGGGGAGGGAACAAGCCTGGAAGGAGGGCGGGGTGGAGAAAGGAAACCCTATAAAGGGTGGCTGGGAAGAGCTCTGCGGTGGTGGGTTTGAGTAGGAGTGATGGAGCAGAGTGAGATTGGAGAGAAGCCAAGGAAAAGGCAAGAAGGAGAGTGGAGGCTTGAAGGAGAGTCTTGGGAGGAAGAGATGGTGGAAGAGGCAGGGGGTAAGCAGGCCAGGTTGAGCAGGCCAGCGAGTGGATTGAGAGGGAGTTGGGGTGAGGTATACTGCCCCTCCTTCCACAGAGCAGGGTCCTGCGGAATCCCTGGCCCCCCTGTGATGTCAGGGGCAGACTGCCCAGTGCCACGCCCAGTGGCAGCTGCAGCAAGCCCTGACACTAAGTTGGTTGAAGTTAATGGGCTTAGATTGGCATAACTCTACATAGGATTTCACTGAAAGTAACAGCTTGGGGGAAGGCAGGAGCCCTGCTTCCTCTCCCAATGGCATTCTGATGCCATTTGTGCTCCTTTATTTTATAGATCCAGAGGAGTTAGCTGTGTTAGTCTGTAGTCGCAAAATAGTAAAGTCTAGTAGCACCTTTAAGACTAACCAACTTTATTGTAGCATAAGCTTTCAAGAACCACAGCTCTCTTCGTTAGATGCATGTTTGGATCTCATCCGTGCCTGGTGAGAGGTCAGCAGTCTGCATCTGACGAAAAGAGCTGTGGCTCCCGAAAGCTTATGCTACTTAAAGTTGGTTAATCTTAAAGGTGCTACTGGACTCTTTATTATTTTGCAACTACAGACCAACACAGCTAACTCCTCTGGATGTATGACCATGGAAAGCACCGTATTCAGCTGAATGGAGAGGAAATCCATCAACCTCATGAAGAAACTAGCACAGGTACAAACAGACATCACTTGCATCTGATGAAGAGAGCTGTGGTTCCCGAAAGCTTATGCTACAATAAAGTTGGTTAGTCTTAAAGGTGCTACTGGACCCTTTATTTTATAACAGCTATTCCCTACAGCTGCTGTGGGGCTGCAGGGATCCTCTTTAAAAATCTGCATGTCCAGTTTACTGGTACAAAGGTAATACCTCTAGGCTCTTTCGAAGCACCTCAGTGAGGAAGAAGAAAGCTAGAATGACCATCACTCTACACATTACTTCTTTTGTGAGTTCTTCATGGAACCAACCCACGCTCCTCGCAGACAGACATACCTTGGGGATTGGTAAAAGCTAAAGGTGTGCAAGCACTGAGTCAATACAGACCCATGGGGGGACATTGCATCATGATGTTTTCTTGGCAGACCTTTTATGGGGTGGTTTGCCATTGCCTTCCCCAGTCATCTACACCTCACCCCCAGGAAATTGGGTACTCATTTTACCGACCTCGGAAGGATGGAAGGCTGAGTCAACTCTGAGCCGGCTACTTGAACCCAGTTTCCGCCAGGATCGAACTCAGGTTGTGACTTCTGAGCAGAGCTTGGGCTGCAGACCTGCTGCTTATCACTCTGTGCCACGGAGCTCTTACCTTGGGGATTGGCTTCTATTAAAAAATGAGCATCCGGATGGGCTCAGAAAGCTGCCACCAGGGGAGGGAGAGCTCCTGCCGTTCTCCCAAGCTTTTTTCCCCATGCAAAAACATTGTGGAGGGGAGACATTTCCCCATTCCTCCTGCTCTGCATAGAGGTATTTTGTTCCTGTGCAGCAGCAGAAAGGGGAAAACTCTCCTCCCCAGGCAGCAGCTTTCTGAGCCCATTTGCATTCTCTTTTTTAAAGAGAAACCAATCCCCAAGCAGACGTTTGTGTCTGCATGGAACACAGTTTGGTTACATGGAGAACTCATAAAAGAAGTAACATGTAGAGTGACCACGACACTTGGCTTTGGGGGAAAGGTGGGAAAGAAGGAACATGGGTCTCAATAAATCCTTTGGTGGGTTGGTGCCATAGTGCCCGTGGGGCAGCACACTGGGAATCATTTTTATAGTCAATGTTCCTCTCACCTTTACATTGCAGGGAAATATCAGTAGCGCTGGGACAGCTGTCTGTCAATGAAGCCTGCCTGCTGTCAGGGGCAGACAGGTCCTCTAACCTATCAAGACAGGTTCTGGTGGGCCATCAGCAACCAGAGTCAAATGGCATCTGTGGCACTCCCAAAGACGTTTTAACATCCCAATCCACTCCAGCCAGCCGCCACTGATCTTCGCACCAAGTATCCCTTGCTAAGCTTCCAAGCAACCAGAAGCGTTCTCCAAAACTGTAGACTGAACAATACCGGATTTGTCAATAGAATATTTCTATCCCGTGACTTGGTCTGGATTCCAAAAACACCACAATCAGAATTCCATGTGAATTGTATGTTTCTCCCCATGTACGTCCACCCCCTTTATCAAATGCTAGACAGCACACAACAGTGATTATTTAGCCAGTCCTCTAAATCCTTGCAAACAACATACGACGCAGGTTTACTTTTGTGAAAATATGCCTTATGTTTTGTAGAAAATGTATTTTGAAAGGACGGAGACAAAGAAAACAGAATAGTAGAACTCAGACAGTGGTAATGCAGCCAGAAATCTGCAGAGCCTGAAAGGAATAATCACGACATACGATGTTTACATGACTCCTGCTGATGCATCCAGTTTTCTCCTTTCATCTTTCATTACTGATCAGCACGTTTCTGCTTTCCTTTGCTTTGAGGTGGATAATTTCATACTCAGGCGCAACAAGCAAGAGGGAGCTTTATGCCATGGAAATGCATTGTATGCAAAGATTTTTGCAACACGCTCAAGGGAGAAACGGGTGGGCTTGTTTATGTAAGGATTTTGTTTTACCTAAGTAAGCAATGATAATGATAAGCCTGAAGAACAGTGTCTGCCTCCGGTACATGCTACAATCATCCCATTAAACCCATGCCTCTTGTTCTGTAAGATCAGCACAAGAATTTTCTATGCTTAGGATACAATTGCTTGGGCTAGCAATCGTCAGACTGGCAGATGCTCAGATTCATTCAAGATACAACCCAAACAGGTTGGCTCGCCATAATTCTCTCTCTTGTGATTGTTGATGGTGAATGTTCTCTTGCTGTTCTCTGAATATTTGCTGGAGATTGGGTGCCTGAACTTGAAACTCAATCATATCTCATCATGTGAGACCTGAGCATTAATAACTGATGGTATCCTACTATATAAAAGGCTAAGTTCTAGACGACTCTGGTGCGCCACCAGAAGGCGCTGCCGTGGAGGGAAGACCTCCGAATATTTACGGAGCATATCAAAGTGAGTAAAATACCATAATTCCAAAGCGGCAAGCCGCTTCGGAATTATGGTATTCCCAATTTTTCCCCGTTTCGCGTTTAACTCAAAGCGACCTGGCCCTGCACACCCCTACCACAAACCCCTGCGAACTGGGGAAAGTTTACAAACCAGTTCATGGGGTTTAAATGTCCCTTTCCGGCTGCTTAGCAGCGGCAGGGAAAGGGGCGTTTGACAGTTTAAACGGCTCTTTCCTGCCTTGCAAGCGGCAGGTCCCTTTAAACTATCAGCTGGCAGGCGGCAGGGCGGGGGGATCCCCTGGAGTTTGGGCAGTTCTCCATTTCCCTGGGGAAATGGCCCTTTAAACTGCCCCTTTATGACCCAAACGAACCAGTAGACCAGTTCATGGAAGTTTGTGGAAACAAGCTTCGACGAGCCACTGGTTCGTGAACCACAAACCAGCCTGTTTTGCGCGGTTTTTGGGTCATAATTCAATTCATGCCCCTCTCTAGTAGTGGCTGCTCACCTTTGGAATGCCTGTCCCCTTGAGGCTTACCTGCCACATACAACACAGGTTTTTAGCTGCAAGGTCAGAATGTTTGTTTTTACTCATCTTAACTAAGGGATTTTATGATCTTAGCTGTTTTATGGTGTGCTTCTAGAGTTGCCAACCTTCATTTGGGGCCTGAAGTTCTCCAGGAATTATAGCTGATCTCCAGGCTACAGAGATCAGATCCCCTGCAAGAAATGGCAGCTTTGGAGGACAGACTACATGACATCACTCGGCACTGTGCTCCCTCCATTCCCCAAACTCCACCCCCCTCAAGCACCCCCCTCAATCTCCAGGAATTTCCCACAGTGGAGTTGACAACCATATTTACTTCTGGTCTGAGGTCTGTTTTATGGATTTTTAAAGATGCCCAGTGGTTCTTTTATGTTGCTTTGATGCCCCTTGGCTTATTTGTAATGGCTTATTTTGCTTTTAGATCGAAATGTTCTTATGTTTTTATGATATTGAATTTTACTTGTAAGCCATCATGAGCAGAACTCTGGAAAGGCAGTATATAAATCCCCTTTTTAAAAAATAATACAAAATAAAAAATAAATAAGAAGGAATAGAGCTGTGCAAAAAACCCTGGGAAGAAGGAACTTGAAAGGAAGAAGCTTGGAAAGCTCTGCCTTGGAACCTGTGGCCTGGCTATGATGCCGTGGACCCAACAGCACAATGGCAGTCTAGTAGGGTTGCCAGCCTCCAGGTAGTGGCTGGAGATCTCCCGGAATTACAACTGGTCTCCAGGCCACAGAGATCAGTTCACCTGGAGAAAATGGCTACTTTGGGGGGTGGGCTCTATGGAATTATGCCATGCCAAGGTCCTTTCCCTCCCCAAACCCCACTTTCCTCAGGTTTCACCCCCCAGATCTCCAGGAATTTCCCAACTTGGAGCTGGCAACCCTACAATCTAGCCAGGTGGAGCCTCTATGGATGCCTCTGGGGCAGCCTGGCATGCTGTTTTGTGTGTCTGCTGGATTCATGGCCATATTAACCCATGGCCAGGCCCCTAGGCATTCAGGTATTTCAGGCCCCCTCCAACACTTCAGTTTTTCACCCAACTACAGCTAACAGCCTGACCCCTAACAGGTACTAGACCACAGTATGTGGCCCTATATCCATTTTGAGGGTCTCCTGAAGAATTCTATTCACATTTTTAAAATATATTTTTATTGCACAAGTAGAACTCTTCAGGAAAGCACGTTTTGGGGGTATAATTGTTCAATACTGTAATATTTTGAAGTGAATACATGTTTTATTATTTATTAAAATATATAATTTATGGATAATTGTTTTACTGTAAGAGACAATTTGTTTCACTTCAATAAAGCAGTTAATTATTTTATTAATAGAGGTTATACAAGAGAATCAATTAATTGTAATTTGTGTGGGGGTGTGCCTCAGCAAAAAAAAAATGACAGGCCTCTAGTCCCTGTGGGGCCCCTAGGCTTCGGCCTAGTCAGCCTTATGAATAATACGGCCCTGACCTAGGCTTCGGCCTAGTCAGCCTTATGAATAATACGGCCCTGACCTAGGCTTCGGCCTAGTCAGCCTTATGAATAATACGGCCCTGACCTAGGCTTCGGCCTAGTCAGCCTTATGAATAATACGGCCCTGACCTAGGCTTCGGCCTAGTCAGCCTTATGAATAATATGGCCATGGCTGAACTGCACCCTTGGGATATTTTTTGTCGAATAGCTGCTTTCCACAGCAGATCACAAACTGCTTTTGGAACTCACCTCAGTTTCAGAAAAAGTCCGCCATGCCATGCCGAATTAGTGGCCAGTGCTCAGGAGAAAAACAAGCCCAAATTTCCCTGCGTTTCACGGTTCTTTGGATTCTGACCCCCAGATTTATCATCAGGAGAAATTACAGCAGGTGATCAGTTCTCCTAAATTTGCTGTCTGATTTGCAAACAGAAGAGAGACTGAGTTTTCTGATGCTGGGCGGCATTATTAACACCAGGTAGCCCGACCTTCCTCAGTATACAGGGCAAAAAATTGGAGGAGTATCTCTTTAGAGACATTTATTTTCCCCTTCTTTTTAGCTGAAGATCTTAAATAAATAGGCAAACTGTAAACCTTAACCTCAGCTAAATCACACTGCTGTGCTTTTGAGGGTGAACCCATAATTATCTGTTTGTTTTGTCCTTACAGAATTATAACTGATAACTGGGATAATATCATTGTCATGTTGATCGCAGAGATCCTTCTACACCTTTGCAAACAGATAATATCCCCGGCTTCCTTGGTCATCATGAACAGGGTTGAATGAGAGTGAAAATACACATTACATAGTACCTGGGGGTGCTCAAGTGCAAGATTTTGTGTCCTCAATTCACACGCAGGCCGTCTCTTGCTTCGGGCACATGCATGGCACATTCTCAGCAGCTCCCTTCGTGTGATCACAGCTGCAAGTGAGTAAGGGCAAGGGCAAAACGCCAACTCAGCTCTGTTTTCTCAGCAAGAATTCTCAGGGATAGACACTGCAGAACAAGTGCTTTAGTTTAGACTCCTCTGACTTGCCAATGTGCATTTCTTTAAGGTGTGAGAAAGTGTCGAGATCTACATTTCAATGAATGGGTGTGGGAAGTCGGGTAAACTGGGAATTTGGCAGTTGTAAACAGAGAATTTCCTTGTCAAAGATTAATTAAAGGGGTAGCAAAGAAAGGCATAGCCAGAGCTATTTCTTTATAGAAATGTAATGCAACAGTTTGCATCAGGGCTTTTTGTTCTGGGAAAAGAGGTGGTGGAACTCAGTGGGTTGCCCTTGGATAAAATGGTCACATGGCTGGTAGCCCCGCCCCCTGATCTCCAAACAGAGGGGAGTTGAGATTGCCGGCGCGGAGGGCAATCTCAACTCCCCTCTGTCTGGAGATCGGGGGCGGGGCCACCAGCCATGTGACCATTTTCAAGAGGTTCCGGAACTCTGTTCCCCCGTGTTCCCCCTGAAAAAAAAGCCCTGGTTTGCATCAATTTCAAACCATATCGTTATCAGAAAGGAAAAATAGAAAACACTGGCACCTCACAATAATTTTTTTTTAAATAGCAAAGGGTTCTGGGATACTTTTAGCAGCCAAGGAGGAACTGCTATCAAATGCCTGAATGCACTCATGTGGAAGTGTGACTGTGCAAGTGAGTCCCTGGGAAGTGTCAGACTGTGGCTAGATAAGGCACTCTCTGCAAGGTTCCCTTTAGAAGCAAGAACAAGTCCAGTGTCTGGCAAAGGAAGCTTTATTGCAGAAAAGGTCCATTATAGTCCACTGTCCTGAATAGGAGACTCAGGATGGTACATGATCATTGTTACCAATGAAGAGCAAGCATAGGATACAGAGTAACAATACCCATCTGGAACAGCCTCCCCCCACAGTTCTCAAAACAACATCTTTCAGTCCTGGGAAGCTGCTCTCCTTCAAGGCCAATGCTTGGTGGAACGGCGTTAGACAAAACAGTCTCCTCCGGTGGGAATGCTGCCTGGGAACTGGTGCACCTGGGGAGAAAACACTTAAACACTAGAAGCATTAGAAAATGGAGTCAGTACAGTTTAGATATATACTGGACCTGACATTCTGCCCCCCTTAAAATAGATCCCCCCCTGGCTTATATGGATAGCGAGTATGAAAAGCTTTGGTTAATCTAGGAGCATGAACATGTGCAGAGTTCACCCACTCATCGTAACCAGAATCAAAGTCCTTCCACCTAATGAGGTAAAAAAGCTGGTTTCGCTTGAGCTTAGAGTCCAAGATTTGTTGTACCTCATAGTGTATTTGGTCGTCAATCAAAGTTGGAATGGGTGGAGCTTTGATGTGCCATTTGTTGTCGGTGGGAGCTCTCTTTAGAAGGCTGACGTGGAACGTATCATGCACATGGCGCAGGTTTTTAGGCAAAGTTACAGCAACAGTCACTTTATTTATTATTTTGCGCACAGGAAAAGGTCCCAGGAATTTTAGAGCGAGTTTGCGGCTGGTTTGAGCTAGCTTTAGGTTTTTTGTGGAAATATACACATGATCTCCAGGTTGTAATTCCCATTCGGCCACACGATGGCGATCTGCGTATTTTTTGTAATCCAGTTTGGCTTTTTCAAGGTGTTTCTTAATAAGAGTCCACTGCTGCGCCGCCTCCCCCCACCATGAAGATACATCTGGCAGTTTAGAGGAATGGAGAGGGGGTGCGTCCAATGGGAAGGGATCGAAGTGAGTCCCGTACACAATTTTGAATGGAGCCTCTCCCGTTGAAGCGTGTACACTGTTGTTATAGGAGAATTCGGCTAGGGGGAGAAGGTCCACCCAATTATCTTGTTGAAAATTAATGTAGCAACGAAGGAATTGTTCTAAAATTTGGTTAGTTTTTTCGGATTGTCCGTCGGTTTGTGGGTGGTGGCTTGAACTGATGCCTTGTTCAATATTCAACATTTTCAAAAGCTCCCGCCAGAAGTTGGCAACGAACTGTCCGCCGCGATCCGAAATCACCTTGGACGGAAAAGAATGTAATTTTACGATGTGTTTTAGAAACAGATCCGCTAGCTTTCGCGCGGAGGGTATAGCAGTACAGGGGATAAAATGTGCTTGTTTGGAGAACAGGTCTACCACCACCAAAATACAATTATGTCCTTTTGAGATAGGTAGATCAGTAATAAAGTCCATGGATATTACTTCCCAGGGTCTGTTTGGCGTTTCCAATGGTTGCAGGAGACCCGGAGGCTTCCCTTTCCTGGTTTTGGCGCTGAGGCAAACAGGACAGGAACTAACGTATTGGGAAATGTCTTTGCGCATGCCCGGCCACCAGAATTGTCTTTGGACGAGATGCAAAGTTTTCAGATACCCATAATGTCCAGCAGTGGGAGCATCATGACAGCGCTGCAAAATTTCCAGTCTGAGGCTGTCTGGGACATACAACTTGCCCCCGGCCAACCAATCCCCTTGTGGGGATTGGGTCAGTTTGCTCCGCGGAGCTCTATCCCCCTCCTTCTCTATTTCAGCTTTAAGTTTCGATTTCCACTCCTGGTTGGCCGGGAGGGGCTGCTTGGCGCGGCTGCGAGTAGTCACCACGCCCCCAAGTTGCTTAGGCGAGAAGACCGTGTCGACCGTCTCCGCCCGTTTGCTCCTATGTTGGGGCATGCGCGATAGGGCGTCCGCCAAAAAGTTAGTTTTGCCCGGGAGATAATTTAGAGTGAAGTTGAATTTCGAAAAGAATTCCGCCCACCGCAATTGCTTGGCATTCAGTCTGCGTGGGCTCCGGAGGGCCTCCAAATTTTTATGATCTGTCCAGACCTCAAAAGGGTATCGCGCCCCCTCCAGCCAATGTCTCCAGTTAGTAAGGGCTGCTTTTACTGCAAAGGCCTCCTTCTCCCACACATTCCAATTCCTTTCCGCCTCAGAAAACTTTCTAGATAAGAACGCACAAGGACGCAATTTTCCATCCTCCCCCTTCTGCAGCAAAACCCCCCCTATCGCCGTATCGCTGGCGTCGACCTGTACTATGAAGGGGGATTGTTCGTTGGGGTGGGAGAGGATGGGTTCCGTTACAAATTGCTCTTTTAGGCAGTCGAAAGCCGTTTGGCAATCGGGGGTCCATTGTAATTTGGAAGAGGGCTTCTTAGCTTGGTCCCCTTTATCTTTGGTTTTCAGCAGTTCTGTTAAGGGGAGCGTGATTTGGGCGAAATTTGCTATGAAGTCTCTATAAAAGTTGGCAAAACCCAGGAAGGATTGCAGTTCTTTGCGGGTGGTGGGCGTTTGCCAATCTTGGATCGCCTGTATTTTGGCTGGATCCATTTTCAGACCCTCTTGGGAGATACAATACCCAAGGTAAGTGAGTTCTGTTTTATGGAATTCACATTTGGACAATTTGATGGGCAGTTTATTCCTCATCAAGGTGGCTAGGACCTTTTGTACCATTTGAACATGTTCTTCCTCGGTGTCCGAATAAATTAAAACATCATCAAGGTACACCACCACCCCTTTGTACAGAAATTCGTGTAGAACTTCGTTTATCATGGACATGAATACAGACGGGGCTCCCGTCAATCCAAAAGGCATAACTAAGTATTCATATTGTCCGAGGGGCGTATTAAACGCGGTTTTCCACTCATCCCCTGCCTTGATACGAACGTGGAAGTAGGCATCTTTTAGATCTAATTTCGTAAAGATCTTACCTTGGGCCACGACGTTGAGAAGGTCTCGGATGAGCGGTATAGGATAGGCGTTGTTGGTGGACACTGCGTTCAGTCCTCGGAAATCCGTGCAGAGTCTGAGTCCCCCATCCTTCTTTTTTACGAAGAGGACCGGAGCGGCGTGGGGGCTAGAGGCTGGGCGGATGAACCCTCGTTGAAGGTTGGTGTCGATGAATTTCCGGAGCTCTTCGCGTTCATGGAGACTCATGGGGTAGAGTCGTCCTTTGGGCAGCGAGGCTCCTGGTAAGATTTCCACCGCACAGTCCGTTCGTCGATGCGGGGGTAGAGTGTCCGCTTCCTCCTCCGAGAAAGCGTTTAGAAAAGGCCAGTAAGGTTCGGGTATTTGGTTGACTTCTTCTTGGGTAAGGAGGGCCTTTTCTTTCTGAGTAGGATCTTCGCCCCAGTTTTGATTCCAACGGTGATTTTCACAGTTGGCGTGACTGAAGGTAATGCATCCTTGTGCCCAGTCTATGTAGGGGTTGTGATCACATAGCCATTTGCTGCCTAGGATTAACGGGTACTTGGCAGTAGAGCTGATGACAAAGGACCTCTTCTCCCAATGTTGTCCCATGCCTGTGATCACCGGGATGGTTTCAGTTGTAACAGGATTCATGTTGGTACCATCCATTTGTTCAAAGATTACTGGATTTTGTAAATCCCGAGTCGGTAAAACCAGTCCATTAACTAGAGCAGGGGCTATGATGTCTCTCGAGCAGCCCGAGTCGATTAGAGCTTGCACCCGAATGTGCATTTTTCTCTCTGGGTTGATCAGAGTCACGGGCATGAATAAAATGGACCCAGGTGGCCGGTTCCGTGCAGGGACGGGCTTGGGGCGGATCTGTCGTTTGGGCCCTTTTACGACAGATCCATCTCGTTTCCCGACTGGGGACTTTCTGGATTGACTTCTGAAGATGGGGAAGCGGGATCGTATTCCATAACTTCTTCCGCTTCCAGCCCTCTCTCTGAGGCTGGCCTTTGGGAGGTGCCGCGGCCTCTATTCGCCCGAGGTGCCGGAGTTGGGCGTTGGAGTGTAGGAAACGGAGCCGGGGTTGGACGCCGTAGTTGGAGCGGAGGTCTTTGCACAGGCCGGTAAGGGCATTGCGCTGCAAAGTGACCAGCCTGTCCGCAATGCAAACACAGCCCTTGTTGCCATCTAGCATCTCTCGCTCCACGGGTGGCGTAGCTAGCTCCTCGTGCTGCCCTCTGTAAGGTTAATGGTCTTCTTTGTCCCGTTTGTTGTTGTTGTTCAACCAAACGGACTTCCAGAATGCGATTCTCTACTTCACAGGCAAGTTGGATCCACCCTAACAGCGTGGGGGGATTGTCTTGCATGAGGGCTCTGTCCAAAAGTCTCGGGTTAAGGCCTTGTTTGAACAGAATAATTTTGGTGGACTCCTCACACCTAGGGCACTTGGCTGCTAGTTGTCGGAATTTTGTAACATAGTCTCTTGCTGACATGCTGCCTTGTTTCAAGGCTTGCAATTCTGTTCGGGCTCTAGTTTCCTCTAAGGGGTCTTCATATTGGGCACGGATAGCATCCACCAACCCCTGGAGAGTATCTAGTTCTGGGGCCCCAACATTATATAGTCCTACATACCAGTCTGCTGCTTTGCCCTGCAAACGAGATCCGAGATGTTCGATTTGACTGGCCTCACTGCCGAAAAGGTGTCCCCATCGATTGAAAAACTGCACCACTTGTACTAGGAAAAATCCCAATTTGGAGGGATCTCCATCGAAGGTGGCTTCCAACTTCACCCAGCCCATCGGGAGTTCCTGTCTCGGAGCAGGCGCCGGGTAAAAGTCCATCGGTAGTCCTATTTGCCCCTGAGGCACATGAGGAGGTAACTGGAGTCTCGGTCGGGGCAACGGTGCCGGCTGTGCCGGCGGCGGTTGAGCCGGCGGTGCCGGCTGGGGTTGAGCTGGTGGTGCAGGCGGAGGTTGGACCGGCGGTGCGGGCGGAGGTTGCCGGGGTTGCGCTGTCGGGGTTGGTCTTGGTTGGGCCGGAGGCTGCAATGGCGGGCGAGCAGGAGGCGGCAGTCTCGGTCCGGCGGGTAACACGGGAGGCGTTGGCGGTGGCTGTCGAGGTGGAGGAGGTTGACGTGGTTGAATGGGGGTCGGCCGCTGCGGAGGTGGTCGGAGGGGTCGTAGTGGTGCAGGTCTTCCCGGTTGGGTCGGGGATGGTAAGACGGGCTGGTCCTGGGGCTGCTGCACCGGTATGAGCTGCGGTCGAGGTGAGAGGAGCCGCAGCGGCGAGGGTTGAATAGGTGGAAGGCCGCGCGGGCTTGCCCCTCCGGGCGTTGTTAATCTGGGAAGTAGCGGCTGGCCTCTGGGCGTTGTTGGACCTTCTCCCGTAGGTTGCCCGACGGGGACAATGTCTCGCGGGTGACGAGGGGCTCCCTCCTCCGATGGAGCCACTGTTGCTCCCGCTTGGTCTGGTCGGACCGTTATAGTAGAGGAAAGAGGGGGTATCACCGGTGTCTCACTAGGCTTTCCTTCCCCTTCTGTTGGTCTTTCAACGGGGGTCTCGTCTGGCGGCGCGTCCCCTTCCTGGTCAGGAGGGTCGTTGGGAGTCTCTCCGGGTGGCTCAACCGGGTCATCCCTTCTCGGTGGAATTTCCTGCTGTACGGGAAGTTCCTTGGGTTGCTTTCCCGATTCGCCCGGATAGGTGCCCCCCTCGCCGGTAGGTGACGGCCGCTGTTGGACATCCTCCACCGGGTAGGAGATTACACTTTGGAGGGTAGCTATCTGTAGCGCCATCTCTTCAGGAGACAGTCTTCCCCTGCTCCCATTGCCGAAATTAAATGGATGGCATGAGCCAAACTTTCTTCCATATCCATCAGTTTAGCTTCTAACTGTTGCATTCGACTTGGCCCCGGTTGTTCGCTTGTGAACCCTTCATTCGTTGCACTCACCGGGGAAAAGGGGCCCCAAGGAGGAGGGTCCCCTTGGACGACTCTCGATCTCGCGGCGAGAATTCCCTTGGCCATACCCGTCACGGCCGAGATGCTGGTATCCACCGCATAGGTGCGACCTTGTATCTGCTCCCAACTTTGTTCAGGGACCTCCGTTGGCTCTTTCCACGGCACAAGTTCGGAGTAGTCCCAACTCAGGGCACCGCGGCGAGACGTATCTCCCTCCTCTAACGTCCTGTTCCAATATCTCCATGGTTGACTGCTGTCTAGCTCCAGGACGGTTCCTAGGCTTCGGCGCCCTTCCATCGAAGCTCGAGGATGGAGTCCACCTGCCCGACGCCCTCTGGTTTCTCGAGGTCTGGCACCCCACTCCGACGGGGTGGGTACCGAAATCAAGGGGAGAGCGGTCGCTTTCGGCCTTGCCCCGAGGTTTGTTTCGATCTCGTCCCGAGTACTGAGTTCGATGAGAGGCGGGGTGGAAGTGGAGGCTCCGGTTCCGTTCCCGGCTGTTCCCAGCTCCTGGGAGTCTTGGGCTTGCACGGGTTGATTGTCGGGAGACGCATACGGATCAAACAAAGGATCCCTGTCCGGGACAACTTTGGATTCCGCTGGGCCCGACTCAGACATGATTGGTAACAAAATGTCAGACTGTGGCTAGATAAGGCACTCTCTGCAAGGTTCCCTTTAGAAGCAAGAACAAGTCCAGTGTCTGGCAAAGGAAGCTTTATTGCAGAAAAGGTCCATTATAGTCCACTGTCCTGAATAGGAGACTCAGGATGGTACATGATCATTGTTACCAATGAAGAGCAAGCATAGGATACAGAGTAACAATACCCATCTGGAACAGCCTCCCCCCACAGTTCTCAAAACAACATCTTTCAGTCCTGGGAAGCTGCTCTCCTTCAAGGCCAATGCTTGGTGGAACGGCGTTAGACAAAACAGTCTCCTCCGGTGGGAATGCTGCCTGGGAACTGGTGCACCTGGGGAGAAAACACTTAAACACTAGAAGCATTAGAAAATGGAGTCAGTACAGTTTAGATATATACTGGACCTGACAGGAAGTTGGAGGGGGAACATGTGAAATGAGGTTCACTTGAGTGTCCCTAGCTACTTAGTAATGTGTATTTTCACAGCGACTTAATCTTCCATGGCAGAACTAATGTAGTGTCCAATGGAATCCAGTTCTTTTCTCATCGGAATAAGTGCACATCCACCATAGGTTACCACGTCCACGGGGTTGGCGTCAGCATACCCTGAGGTGGGGTAACTGCCAAGGTCCAAGACTTCTGGGGGGGCCCACTGCCACCTAACCCCCTCCCACCTGCACACTTGTCCTGCCACCTGAACTCACTTGTCCTGCCACCTGCACACTTGTCCTGCCACCTGCACACCTGTCCTCCCACCTGCACACTTGTCCTGCCACCTGCCTGCCTGGGAGTGTACAAGCAGCCTCACTCCTCACTGCACTTGTGGCTGAACACTGCCATGGTGGCAGCAATCCCAGCTGCATACACTGCTCAGCATCATCAGGGGGCAGTGTTTGTTTGTGTGGAGGTCTGTGAGCATAGGTGGAGGAAGAGCTTTGGTGTGGCCAGAGCAAGGATATGCAGGTAGTTGGGGGGCATGTGGACGGGCAAGCAAGAAGGGGGGCTTTGGCATTCTTTGCCTAGGGCTCTCCAAAACCTGGAACCAGCTTATTTCACCATTATCAGAAATGGGAGATCTATTCACATTTCCTGTGTTCCCATTTGGAATAGATGGCTTTTCCCGGTGCCCTTCTTTTCTTATTGCAGAAATTCATTCTGCACTGCACTCTACAACTCCTTAATTTTCTTTAACTCGGAAGATCTCTAAAATTAAATCCTGAATTGTATAATGTACAGTGTGTCACAGCTCCTTCAGTCAGTTACTAACCTGAAAGTGTTCATTGCTAACACATTGCAAAACAAAGCACACTTGATCTGATTGTACAGATGATTGCATGGAGATTGTTTTTATGCACAGTTTTACTGGTGCACTTCTCTACTTTTGCACATCAGTAAAAGATTACACAGCCCTATACATAAAATTACATCAACTGGTTTTCTTAAAAGACTTTTTATCAAGTCTTAGTAAAGTAGAAGTGGGAGAAAGAAACAAAAGGAACGTTAGGAATAAAACACTGCAACAAACCATGCTTGCAGTGTGTTCTACACAAAATTCAGAAATTTAGAATAAATCAATAGAGGACTCCCCATGGAATGTCTCCACTTTAGAAACAAGGAAGATTTGGAGGCAGGGATGCCAGGGTGCACCTGCACTTCCAGCCAAAAAAACTGAAATGCGGTCATGTCATTGGGGGTGATGTTCTAGGAGTCACCTAAAACTCTATGGTTTCATAGAGCATTACACCAAACATCATGACATCACTTCTGGTTTTTTGCCGGAAATGACATTATATGCTGCCACCCCCATTTTCACCTGCTAACCTCTGAAGTGTGAGGGCTGGGGAAAATGTCCTGGAGGTCTCCCACCACAGTAAAAGAACTGCTCCCATTCCTACTATAGTCCGCAATTCCCCAGCAAATGCTACTCCAGGTGGCCAGGGGGTCCCCAGGAACCACATAAAAGAGGAATCAGAAGTCTGTCCTGGGAGGGGGTCATTGGGTACAAAACACCCTCCCTTCCCTCCAATGGGATTCTCTGCAGGATCCATCTCCAAACTCCAGGGTGAAATATGGAAGAGGACTGGAAAAATGGAAAGATTATTAATTCCCATCCAGCATCAGTAACTTGCACTGCATGAGAAGGAGGAGACAAAAATAACCCTCCCATTTCCTGTAGGCTCTGCACACTGCCACATGCCCAGGATGGGACAGGGCTGACTCAAGCATTTTGGTTCTCTCAGGCAAATCCAATCTTTCTCCTCCATTGTTTTGTCTCATATGTTGAAGAGCATAACAGTAGCACGTAAAATTATGAGCTGACTAGGATAATGTTTTCTGAATTTCATTTTAATGGCTGCCACTTCCTTATTTCTTTCCCTACATGAGGCTTGTTTATGATCCAAAGAACTTGTGGAGACCAGAAAGGTCTTGGGTCACACAGAATTTCGACATCCCAAGTAGTATCCTAATTTGCCTTTACCATAGTGTCATGGATATGGCCAGGGCTTTTTTTTCTGGGAAAAGAGGTGGTGGAACTCAGTGGGTTGCCCTCGGAGAAAATGGTCACATGGCTGGTGGCCCCGCCCCCTGATCTCCAGACAGAGGGGAGTTGAGAGTGCCCTCCGCGCCGCTGAGCGGCGCGGAGGGCAATCTCATCTCCCCTCTGTCTGCAGATCAGGGGGCGGGGCCACCAGCCATGTGACCATTTTCAAGAGGTTCCGGAACTCCATTCCCCTGCGTTCCCCCTGAAAAAAAAGCCCTGGATATGGCTAGAACTATAGGAAAGCAACTGCTGGATATGACCAAGAAAGTTTTTCAAGACACCTATGTACACAGAGACAGGGCTAGCCCAGCCCCACAACTAGACAGGCCACAAAGGGAGTCTAGAAGCCTAGAATACAACAGCCTTGGAGAGGGGCATCAGACAATTGAGTTACACAGTTGTATTGTGTAGATTAGAAGAAGCCATCTATCTAATGCATACTACGTACCTAGGCCCAGGTGCAGGGAGGATATGAGTATGGCAGGAATGTCTTACTTCATAGAAGCAATATTATAGATGTACTGGTGGAGGGCCAAAAGATATTCAGATGCATGAGAAACCTGTATCCACTAATTCTACATACTCTGTTAACACAAAAAGTAGCAAGAACTGGCTATTGTTTTATGTTTCAAGAAGAGGTTTCAAATATGGGCCGTTTCCAGGTGGCTTACCTGAAGCCGCTCCATGCCGCGATGTTGTGGATCCTGCCGAGGAAAAAGCGAAATATCGCATTTTCTCGCGCGAGTTTTGTACGACGTCGCGCAAAACTCGCATGAGAAAACGTGATATTTCGCGTTTTCCCCAGCAGGATCCACAACATTGCGGCATGGAGCGGCTTCAGGTAAGCCATCTGGAAACGGCCATGGATAATCTTGTCTGGTGTATGGGATCATAAGATAATAGTTAGCTAAGAATCTGAGTCTCTAAAGCAGCTACTGTTTAGAAAAGGTTCTGAAACCCTATAAATATGACAAGTTAAACTGATAGCACGCTTCTTCTTTGAAGAGGCTCCTCACCTGTAACTTTTTAAATCTTCGGGTAAGATACTTTTTGGACTCGTAATTGCTCTCCTTAACGATCTTTGTATTTGTTACAATGGATGGTATGATTTTCTGTTGATTTGAGTCATTATTAAGAATACTAAGTAGGTACCAGTAATAATATAAGCTTAAAAAGGAAGTAGAGACTCCATAAATTGTATTACTTTTGTACTATACCAAGTAACAAACCAAAAACTTTATCTGCGGTATAGGAGTTAAATGATTTGCTCTAGGAAAGCTAATTAGTTGCTCGGGGCTTCTTTGCTGCATGCCCGTATCTGAATCAAGTCTGACCAGAGTCATCCAGAACAATAAAGCCAGCGCTTTGCCCTGCAGGAACAGATTGCGTCCGTAGATGGGGTCCAGCTGACCCTGACTCAATTAAGAGCCTCAGTATTACACTGGATCCAGCATTATTCCCGGAGAACGAAACTAATATAGCAGCTGCCAAAAATGCATTTTCCCATCTTTATTTAGATCAGACTGGACTTAACTGGGCTGATTTGGCCACATGAATCCATGGCTATGGTTACTTAGAGGCTGGACTATTGTAATGAACTCTACATGGCTCCACCTTTAAAGTCAACTGGAGTCTCCATTTGGTATAGAATGCTATACCCAGGGCTTTTTTTCAGCAGGAACGCGGTGGAACGGAGTTCCAGAACCTCTTGAAAATGGTCACATGGCTGGTGGCCCCGCCCCCTGATCTCCAGACAGAGGGGAGTTTTGATTGCCCTCCACACCATGCGGCGCGGAGGGCAATCTCAACTCCCCTCTGTCTGGAGATCAGGGGGCGGAGCCACCAGCCATGTGACCATTTTCTCCAAGGGCAACCCACTGAGTTCCACCACCAATTTTCCCAGAAAAAAAGCCCTGGCTATAGCCACTTACTAGCAGGATCTAGGTAGACCTTGCATGTCATACATATTATGCAACCTCTCCATTGGTTGCCGATCACTTACCAGATTCAACTCAAGGTGCTGATTATCACCTACAAAGCTTTTAATGGCCTTAGCACCACTTACCTCCTCTTCTGCTATGGACAGCCTCTCCTGCTATGCTGCAACAGTTTCACTCACCTGTGCAAAATCTTCTGAAGGTGCCATCTTGATAACAGGTAAGATTGGCAACTGCGTGTTCATTAGGCTCGCCTGGTTCCTGCTGGTAAGAAGAGAGAGCATGGATCTCCCACAGTGAGAACTTGCAACCTTTTCAACTATTAAAGTACTATTAAAAGTATTAAAGTAAAGCAAAAACAATAATATTCAATATTTTTATATTTAAATACACAATTATAAAGTGCAAGGTGCAATAAATAACAATAAATAAGTAACTCTCAATTAGTAATATATGGTTCATGTCCAATCAATATCTTCAGTCACAACAACAATTCATAATAATACACAATAATATCATGTAATCAGGAAGTACTTTTCTACCGCCCGGCCGTAAGCGCTGATAATACAACATTAAAGACTTTAGTGAGGTCTTTATGTATCAACACTATTCATATGACGTAATCTATTCTTCTTCTTCCTTTGTAGGTGCAAACTCCACACTTGGAGACAGCGAAGCTCCCCGGGAGAATGTGGAAGGGCAACCAAGTCAAAAGGAGGTGAGGGTCCAAGTCCGCTGAGAATCGCTCCACAGGGCTAAGCAATTCTCCTGTTTTGACAAGCTTTTTCAAGAGCATTCTTCTGAGACAGCAATATTCTCTGTCTCCGGTTTCTCAATCAATAAAGCAGCAGTAACCAACCGTAATAGGTACCTAGATACAAAGTGAAGCTCAGCTGGGCAGCAGAAGAAAAATGACCAGAAAAATGGGAGGCAACAAGCAGCATCCTGACATGCTGACATCACTGTATATGAGCCAGGAAGTGACATCAGTGCTTCTCTAGGGATGCTCCAGCATTTTAGCAAAAGGCCAACCATAGTCTTCAGGCTACAAGGATCAGTTTCCCCAAAGGAAATGGCTGCTTTGTCATGTCATTATACCCCACTAAGGTATTGTCCCTTCCCAAGCTCCATGCCACATCTCCAGTCTGAAGTTGGCATCCCTACTTGATTGTATTGTTCTATATTCCGTAATTCACCTGCTCAGCAAGAAAGGCAGGCTAAAGTTAATAAATAAGGGAGATCAACAATAATTTTTAAAAATGAACAAAAGTCACCAAAGCCGTCCAAGAAATGGAGTCCCTAAATTAATCCAGTGTTTCTGGAATTTTGTAGATTATGATGGGCAGGAGGATCTTCCAACTATTCTCCCCATCTCCCTCTGCAGCCCCATCTACCAGGTAGTACACGAAAAATTATTTCATCTGCTCTTCCCTGAAGGATTGCCTCAAGGAGAAAGTGCAGTAGTCTTTCTCTGTTCCTCAGTGTCCTTCCAAAGGTCTACTTGCATGCCAGTGGCTACAAAGCTTTGCAAAATGCCCCTGCTAAGCAGCCAAGTTACCCCAGACAGCAAGATAACTCATGTAGCCAGAAATCATGCTTCTTGGAGAAAATCTCTCTTCATTCTTAAATTAATTATAATCTTCTAACATCAAGAAATGAGGAGGGGAAAGCTTAGTGTCCTGTAATAGGCTCCAGCACAGCGTAGAGGTGACTCTCCCCGATTCTGGCTGCTTAAGGCAGGACCTGACCGTTGAAACCTCTGTCTCAGCGATAGACTCCCCCAAAAGCCGTCTTAGGAATGCAAACGGGATAAACTCATGATCTGTCCTTTGATCTAGGAAGATAGCCGGGTGGGAGTCTCCCACTCCTGGCAAAATAACTGTGCTGTCTCGCAGCTCTCTTGCTGGACATCCGCTTCCTTGACCTCCTCACCGGAACTCCAGAAACCATGCTTCTGTTGGATAACAACAACAACAAAATAAATGTATACACCACCCTTCAGGACAACTTAACACCCACTCAGAGCAGTTTAAAAAGTGTTTTATTATTATCCTCATGACAATCACCCTGTGACATGGGTGGGGCTGAGAGAGCTCTGAGAGAGCTGTGACTGACCCAAGGTCACCCAGCTGGCTTCAAGCGGAGGAGTGGGGGATCAAACCTGGCTCTCCAGATTAGAGTCCTGCCGCTCTTAACTTCTGCACCAAACTGACTCTCAGAAAGTCACAGCTGGCAGAAAGTGGTAATGCAGTGCACAGAAATGCCAATCCATTCAACAAGAAACTCAGCAACAACAATGTTTCTGTCAAGTGCAAGAAAGGAAAGAGTGACTCAGCAGGTCTCCCTTTCTCCACTTCCCGTCCCCCTTGCTGCGTTAGAAACTGCATTAGCAAGGACCAAAGAAAATGCAGAGGAACACCCCTGTCTGTTATGACAACAACTATATTAGTAGCCTGTTGCCTGTAAAAATCCTGGATAGGAGTGATAATTAGACAAATTGTTTCAAAAATAAATGCAGGGATCTGCAACTAGAGGTCTTGAGGGCCAAATCCAGCTCTTGAAGAAACCACCATTGGCCCTCCAGATTGCAACCAGAGACGAGACATTCTGGTTAAGCCTTGGTGCAAATTAAGAAACGAGAGTAACCAGTGCAGCAAAAACTATATTCATTTTCTTGCTGATCTTTCCCACTTCTGCCCACCTAAGCAAACTGGTAATCAGAAAGCTGTCTTAGTGGCAAACCTAGTTAGCTGCTGAGTAAAATTGGGAAGGGGCAGAAGAGTAAAATTGGGACCCAACTCATAGGTAAAGAGCCTTGATGAAGGAGATGAGTAAGTGTGATATATACATACAGATCTACTTTCTGGGTTCTGTAATATTAAGTATTGGAGCAGCAATGATTATCATTTCTGGATGCACCTGGTATTTTTGACATTCTACCTATGTATATGGTCATGTGCATTATTACATTGATATTGTTAGTTACCATTATCCCACTCTTAAAGTTTGTTTTTTCAAGGCAATCAGCAAGTTTTCTTTTGATACCCATCTTTACTATTTAAAACAAGTGATGTAGTTTCTGGATATTACTCTCCTAAGCTCTTTTCCCCAGGACTTGTTATTAAATATAATAAGATACTCTGGTTTCTCTTCAGCTCGTATGAATATAATAAGAGACTGAGATTTGGCAACTTCTGTAATAACATATTCAAAAGCCTACATACTATATCAGATGTCAGACTGAAGCCTAAAGTGACGTCAAATGTCTTGTACATACTGATTGGCTGCAAGTTTGTAAAAAACATTTAAATGTTGCCCGGCTGATAACTGTAGAATGGAGAGCAAATTGCTTGTATATTGAGTCTTAGATTTTTCCCCCTTTATCCCATCTGAGGATCCCAAGAATACTTTCCCACATTCCTGAGGTAATTATTATTGCTATTACTATTATTCTCCAGTTTATTTTGAGTTTTGAAATTAATTTCATGAGTCTAATTAGTATCAGGATTACTTTTTTAAAAAAGAGAAAAAATGCCAGTAGAAACATATATTGAGAAGACTTCATTTTTTTTTCATATCTTTAAAAAAAATCACATGAAAAAAAGAAGTCTTTAAGAAAACTGAGAATGTGGTTCAACCAAAATGAAGTATTTATTAGTACATGGGTATGCAATCTTAAAGAACATTTTCCTTAGAGTAAACCTCACTGAATAAAATGGGACTTTCTCCTGAGTAGATCTGCTTAGGATAGCTTCCTGAGAGATTCAAGCACATGGATTCCATTGAAATCAATCGGACTTAAACATGCTTAATTGGGATGGATTTTATCCCAGATGCTTGATAGTCAAAAAACCAACGGAATAAAAAGAAATTCTGCAAGTCAAATTGCTTGTGTAGTGATTCTTGAGATTTAGATGTTTAAGTTCAAAATGTTATTTCTTTCTGCCCCGGTTGAGTAATGTCTTAGAAAATGTCAACATTTGTTATGGTGCCCATCTGGTATTCAATAAAAAAACTAACATCGAACAAAGACAGCATTTGGGTGGGTCGCTTTGAGAATTTGTAAGATATATGTCTCATGTTTCCAATTTTCATCTGAGAAAAATAGTGAGATTTGCCATTATGCTTTGTGATTTCCAGTCTAATTTCTATTAAAAACTCATGAAAAGTTTATTGTAAAATGATGACCATAAAGGAACATCAATGGAAAACTGACAAAACTTTTTGAGTTTTCTATAGCTCCTCCTTTAGAGCTCTTGTTGAGGAAAACCGTGAAATTTGTTGAGGAAATCTCCCATAGTATATACAGATCCCTTCTGTACTGTAAAGTCAATTGCAAATGGCATTTTAGTCCGTTATAGCAAACGAAAACAAAAGTCCAGTGGCATTTTAAAGATTAACACCTATATCAATATGAGTTTTTATGAGGAACAAAGCTGTGACTCATGCAAGCTTATACTGATGTAGGCTGATTCCGTACACGTTGAATAATGCACTTTCAATGCACTTTATCAGTCGCTTGAGGTGGATTTTTTGTTCTGCACACAAAAAAAATCCGTTCCAAATGATCTATAAAGAGGATTGGAAGTGCATTATCCAACATGTGCGGAATCACTCGTAGATGTCATTAGTCTTTAAGGTGCCACTGGACTTTATTTTACTTCCATCAAGTCAAGGCAGCCCTGATCCTGTTGATTTAATTGTCTCATGCTATGTGATATGCCTTGAGTCCCAGCGAGAAAGGCAGACTATAAATGACATAAATAAATACATACATAAAATGTATATTGCTGCTATGGACATACTTTATGCTTGCTATGATAAGATTATAGTAATCAGATCCTCCCATACCTGTTCTATGAATATATTTACTGAAGATAGTGCTGGCTTAAATAAATTATATCTAGGTGACAATCTGAAACACACATACACGGAAGGAAATTATTTCAATAGAATAGAATTGTCCATGAAATTGCATTGTTTGGATGATATATATTTATTTGGATTGTTTGGATGATACATATCTATAACCTATTTGAGAGCAATCTTAACGAGGGCTGTTTTCACACTACTAACCTGGTTCCATAACATTGCGAAACGTCGCGCAAAACCCGCTGAAGATAGCGTCTTCTCACGAGAGTTTTGCACGACATCGCACAAAACTCTCGCGAGAAGACACTATCTTCTGCTTTTTTTGCGCGACGTTTCGTAACGTTACGGAAGCAGGTTAGTAGTGTGAAAACGGCCCAGGTCTACTCAGAATCCTACTAAGGTCTATTGATTGGGGCTTACTCCCAGGAATGAGTTCTTAGTATTGCACTGAGAATCATCGTACCAATCGCTATAAATACATTATCAGAAACGATAAACGAAGCAACAATTTTTAAAAAGGATTATTGGCCATATGCTAGGGATCTGCAACTGGTTGCCCAAGGGTCAAATCGAGCCACTGAACTTTTAATTGCCAACCCAAGGGCAAGAGAAGTGTGTCAAGAGAATAGAGGCATGATAATGAAACATTTCTGAAGGGGCATGTTTTGGAATATAAGAGGAGCTGGGACTGCCGTACTCCATCCTATCTTCAGTGGTCCTCCTGTTGAACGAATGGGTGATCAAGGCAGTAGTACTTCATTCTCTTAAAACAAACTGTACTAACAACGTTCCACAGTTTTACATGACAGGTTACCGTTATACCTTTTGAATGTGGAGGGTCTTGACTCTTGAGTATGTGTAAAAATTATCCAAAAGCAAGTGTACAGCAAACTCACACACATGTCATAATGCTTTCACTGGAAGTTACATGCAGTAAAGCCAAATGGACTTGTCTCACTTTAGTTACTGATAATTTAAGGGCATTATTTCAGGTGCCATAACAGTTGTGCATGATTTTAGGGCTTAAGGAATTATTCATTGCTACTTTAAATAATTCCCAATTATGTTATGCTTAGAACAAAATTCAAGTCCAGAAGCACATTAAAGACCAACACATTTTTCTAAGATATAAGCTTTCATGAATCAAAGCTCAATTCATTGGTCAACCTTGGGAGTAATGGGGTCATTCACCACTGCTTTCTATTAAAAACAACAACAATATGACAGGTTGCCTGGTATCTGACATGGTGAGCTTCGACTCATGAAAGCGCATACCTGGAAAATTTTATTGGCCTTTAAGGTGCTACTTGAATTTTGTTCTATTACTACAGACAAACACAGCTATCCACCTAATCCTGTGTTCTTTTCCCCCCCTTTCAGGCATCGCCTAGCTGTTGTGGGATGCATTCTTAACCAATTTAATAAAGGGTCTCCATGTTAAAGGAAGCAACATTTGCAACAGAAATTTACCAGCAGGTATTTCATATCTGTTTACTGGGGCTTTTCAGAATGTGCAGATCCACATAGTTAGATGAATCCTGTAGTAAAACGAGTCTTGGACTATACTGACTGAGGTATATGCTTCATAATTACAAAAGCTCCCAGCACTCATTAAATCTGATACCAGGGAGAAGGGTTATAAGTGTGCCTAGCCTTTTCTTCAATATGCTAGATTTGGATATAGGCAGGGCTTTTTTTCTGGGATAAGAGGGGTTGGAACTCTCAAGGGGAAAATGACAGGAAAACACACAGGCCCCCTTACAAAATGGCCATTTCCTCCAAGGGAACTGATCTCTGTCTGGAGATCAGGGGGGCGTGACCACCGGTCACGAGAAGTGCCGGAACTCCGTTCCAGTGCGTTCCTACTGGAAAAAAACCCCTGGACACAGGGTTTTTTTTTTTTTAATGAGCAGAATTCATCCCAGTTTAAGACTGAAATGGTACAGTGCAGGAACAATATTACCACATCAGCTGTTTGTGTCCTCAAATCCTCAACGTTTTGTAAAAAGAGTTATAGTGATTAACTGTGGGGTGAAGGGAGACAAGAAAGTAAAGGTCACTGCCTGGCATAGAATCGGTCACGCTATTTAAATTCAGTGTTCATGAGGATGCTTAAGTAGGTATCTGCAACCTTCTCTTCTGCTTTCCCTAAAGCTCTTTTGCAGGCCACAGAATCAAAGAACGCCTGATGATGTCTTCTCAGTCAGTCCTTTAGAATCGTGGCCAGATCTTCTCACTTGCAGTTTTAGCAACCCATGATTTAAGACAGACAAGATCCTGGAAGTTCTATGGCTGGAGCTCTGAACATTTTATTCCTATACAAATCAGGTTCATGGGTGCTTGATTTGGACTTAGACTGTAACGCTGCTGAAGGAGGAGGAGGTTTAAGCCTTCCCTCTTGGGGAGTAATTCAGCCAGCAGCTGTCTGGGGCCATTTTAAGACAAAAAAACCACAAAAGGCGGAAGGTTTAAACCACAAAAGGCGGAAGGTTTAAATCTCCTTCTCTTATATACTAGGGTTCTGATCCAATCTGGGAGCCTTTGTACCTGATTTTTAGAGAGAGAGAAATACTATTGGGAAATTCAGTTGCAGACTCACAGCATTTCATCTATTTGAGCTTTTTAGAGAGCAATTCTCCATTGTCCCAAATGAATTTCTTTGCAAATAGAGCAGTGACCTATAGGAAATTGACTAAAACAAACATGATTGTTTGATGGTGATTAATTTCATAAGGGTTGAATCCACATTACTCATTCTAAGTCGCATGTTCCCCGCATTCCCCACGCAATCCCGAGTGCCGGTCACATTACCTCATTAAACAGACGCATTTCATTCGCATTTCTCCCGAATATGTGGTCACAGGTTTTCAACGGGAGTTTCACGGTGGCCGTGAACGGGCCAATGCGCAATTTATGCGTTTTTTTAAACCCCCCCCACTTCCTGTCTCTCCGGCCGTTCTGAGAGTTCCTATTGGCTGATTCAACTTGCAAGTGCTCCGTAGTCTGCAAAGACTGTTTTTGACTTCATAGCATTGGATTTATTGATTGTGCTGTTTCTGAATCAAATCTGGTAGTTTGAAAAATCATTTTGGGGTGAATCCATTCTCAGAACGGACTCGTGAAACTTCCTTTTTAACTGTTTTTTATTTTTTTATTTTATATTACTGTAATATCGAAATTATGAAATATCAAAATAATGACACTCCAAGGAAGTGAAACTTCAGTAAACTTCAGGCACTGAACTGTCCTGCATAGGAAATGCCCACAAAAGCTTCCCACATGCTTCCAAATTTCCAAAAAAGAAATGGGAGAGAGCCATCAGTGCTGTCAGTGGGGGAAAGAGAGGCATCATTATCTTCAATGATGTTTCTTTATAAGGTAAGATCGAAATAACGGAAAAGTGTGCTAAATTTTTTTTTAAAAAAATGGGCGGGGAAAAAAAGGTCCTGCCCAAAAAAGCGGTTTTTGAGCGGCCATGTGACCGGAGGGACGCGCAAGAAAGACGGATTGGAAGCAGGGATGTGAACGAAGAGGAAAAAATCACAGATTGGAGGCAAACGGAAGATATCCGATAAACATGCGGGTAATGGGTGAATGTGGATTCGACCAAGGTCAAGATCTTCTGTACTTAAAACGAGAAAGCTGTATTATATGCTGCAAAGTTCTTCTCCACATTACTCTTCAGTTCGCAAAAAACCTTCTTGACACCACATATTACAATCAATGCAGGCATAGATGTTCATCAGTCACACATTGACTGCAATATCAGCTGAAGTGTCTCATGTACAAAACAGCCATCACCAGTGAACAACCACAGATGGACCTTTTGCACATTATGTTTGTCAACCCTATGTAATGTTGGAATCATTGATCAAATAACAAAACATAATTTCCAAAGCTAAAAATATCCTGTATACTAATAGTGAAGTGTCCCTGATCTAGGGATACTTAAATCCAGAGACTAAAGTCATGAATGGACAAGACAGATCTTCCTAAACTCCTGAAAAGAGCCCCAGGGTTGCAGAAAAATCTGAAATCTAAAAAAGAAAGAAAAAGAAAGATTGGGGTTTTAAAAAACCCCAAAACAATTAAAGGTATGTCCGTAGCTTCAACTTGGCTGTTGCTAGGCAACCAAGTAACAGTTAAGTCAGTATTCCAGGCTTGCTTTCTGTCAGGAAAAGATAGGGGGAGGCAGGGCCCTTTCCAGGACTGTTTGGGCCTTGAGGGAGAGCCCACTAGGGCCAGCCCCCAAAATGACAACCACATGACTTGATACCACATGACTAGCATGACTCACTTAGGCCTGGCTGCTTGCTGCTGCTCAACAGCACCTCCCCCTAAAGTCAATGTAATGTAGTGGCTCAAGTTTCGGAGTAGGATGTGGGAGACCCAGGTTTGAATCCCCACTCTACTGTGGAAGCTCACTGGATGACTTTGATCCAGTCACACACTCTCAGCCAAGCCTACCTCTCATGGTTGTTGTGAGGATAATATGAAAGCAAGGAGAATGATGTAAGCTGCTTTGGGTCCCCGTTGTGAAGAAAGGCAGTATGTAAATGAAGTAAATTAGTAAATATAGATGAAGATGGGGGACAGATACAAGGTAAGTTGTTTAGTGGTTTTGAAGGAGAGAAGGGCTGTTTTCACACATCTTACCGGCCGCGGAAAATTGCACAAAACTCCCAGAATGATGGCGTCTTCTTGGCACGATTGAATCACGCCACAAACCAGAGTCATGACGGGAAATCACAGCAGGAAGATGCCGTCATTCCAGGAGTTTTGTGCGATTTTGTGCGGCCGGTGAGATGTGTGAAAATGGCCACGGGCGTAGGGAAAGGTGAGCATATGGAGGCTGCCAAAAGGATAAGAAGAAATAGCATGAGGAAGGGAAACAGGGGAACGTGAAGTACACCACACAAGTCCTTTCAGGCTCCCCACCATGCAACTAGGCCTGGCTCAGCCAGCACCATGCAACCGGGACACAGGGGAGAGTGACATCCTGGGAATTACATTTTTGTGCAGGAGCCAGGAGAGTTCCCATGCTTCATCGCGGGCCGATTGGGGCCCCAAGCAGGCTGAATCGAAGCGTGTGCACAAACAGGGAAAAAAAGATGGGTCCTCTCTTCCCACTGGGAGCATGAGAAGACCTGGCAACTGTTTTTCTAGACAAAGTGAAAGGACCAAATCTAGGGGATATACAATCGACGCCGATATTGATGAGTTACCTGTGAAATTGTAATGTATGAGAAAATGGTGGTAACCGGCAGATAAATTGTGTGCCCCTGAGGAAGCACAGTGTGAAGATATCACAAGTGAAACGGAAACAGCCGAATGTCCGTAGGGCAAGGACGTCTGGGAGCAGATGCTGGCTGAAGGACATTACACCACCTGCCGTCTATTTTGCACTTTCTGCACTTTATTGACTGTATATATTTTCAGACAGGAGTGATCGGTTACTGTATCTGTCTGAGGCTGTATGAATATTGCACATTTATTTATGAATGGTATATTTATGAATTATATAACCCATATGTGATTTATGCATTTCATGCACCTTGAATTTGAATAATTCCCAGCTGACTGGTTAATTTTGTAGAGGGGACTCTATTATCCTCAGCTCTTAAGTTTTAGCCATATCCATGACAAGAGGCTATGGGGGGCAGGGAAGGGAAAGAGGACATGGTGCGGGGGGGGGGGATGAGAGGCTCCTGCAAGTCCTTCTGGGTCCCCCCACTTCCAGTTGGTCAACTGGAACCATAGAAGTTTATAGAATAAATGAACTGGAAGCATTAGGTTGCACACTGTGTGAAGATGATCCAAAGATACCCGCATTTCAAATACTTACATGATATAATCACACTTGTGTGCTAAATTGAATAGCCTAATGTGTGTGATGAAATGTTTTCCTAATACGTGCCTCTTTATAACTTCTGTTTACAGACTGGGAAGGAGAAGGATGAAGATAATCGTCCTATGCCTGTGCCTTGTGAGCATAACTTGTGCAATACCGGTGAGCATGTTGGCACTAGCCAACTTTTACTTTTACTTTTAAAATAAATCTGTGTCGGCATAAGATCATAGCACTCCTCTTGTTCTTTTTTCACTTTAGCTGCGCAAACCCCGCAAAGCAGGATTTGGGAGCAAGAGTGAAGAAGTAAGTATATATATCATTATCTTCCAAGATAGTAAGAAGAGTGCTTGACTTTCAGGGCAGGCTGACTTAGGATTGCCAGCCCAAGACTGGCAACTGGTGGGAGACTGCCTCTGAGAGGCCAAACCAGTGATGTCATGACCTGGAAGTGATGTCATGATGATGTCACTTCCAGGTAGTGCCAGAACTGGCATGATGGTATCACCCGCAATGCCAACTGCCCCCAGAATTTCCCCCTGCTGCTCAGCTGAATCGTAGTGGGAGAGCTAGAGGAGCGTGACCCTCCCCCTAGGCCAACTACAGCATTCCATGTTCTACAGGAAGCATTTGAATGTGTTTCACCCTGCAACTTGACCACTTATTTATAATTTACTTCAGGGGTCTCAACCTTGTTGAGCTTGTGGGTACTTTTGAGAATGGGTAATGGTTGCCACAGCAAAATGGCTGCCAAGGGGGGGTGGAACCATTCACAAAATGGCAGCCATTATGAAATGCTGGCTGATTGCAAGCCAGGAGTCCACTTACAACAGGGGCAGTTATTTCCGAAGAAGTCCTCCTTGCAGATCCAAAGAGGATAGCCTTCTGTGGTCTTCTGAAGCACCCCCCCTATCAAGATTTATTCTTTGCTTTTGGATGCCCAAAACACATTGGCAGACCTCACATTCTGGATCACCATTTGCAGCTTCCTTCACAGAACCAGCGTGGCATAAAGCGTTGGACTAGGATCTGGGCAGCCCAGGTCCAGCTCCCCACTCTACCATGGAAGCTTGCTGAGTGATCATGGGGCAATCACACTCTTTCAGCTTATCCTTCCTCACAAGGCTGTTGTAAGGATAAATGGAGGACGGGAGAATGATGTGAATTGCTTCGGGTGAGAAAAGAGGTGGTGGAACTCAGTGGGTTGCCCTCGGTGAAAATGGTCACACGGCTGGTGGCCCCACCCCCTGATCTCCAGACAGAGGGGAGTTGAGATTGGCGGTGCGGAGGCAATCTAAAACTCTGCTCTGTCTGGAGATCAGGGGGCGGGGCCACCAACCGTGTGACCATTTTCAAGAGGTTCCGGAACTCCATTCCACCGCATTCCGGCTGAAAAAAATCCCTGGATATAAATCAAATATAACAAGATAAAATAAACTCATGGTGGCTTGCTTAGGGTTCCCAACAGATCTCCCATCTAGAAAGCAACAAGACACAGACCTGCTTGGCTTCCAGGTTGCTGTATTTGATGCCCTCCAGTCATATCCTGAGGTTTCTTTTCATGGCGTAGTCAGGCTGTGTAATACAGTCATGTTCACCAGCCACAAGGCCTTTCTAGTCGTACTCAGTCAAAAGGGGATTACATATACAAACTCTAATGAGAGGGGCAATACTGAGATATGCCCTCTCGGGTCATTGGAAAATATTTCCCTCCTTATGATGAAACTGAGGGCAAAATTTCTATCGCATCTGGTTTAAAATGGTCTAATTTTTAAATCTCTACTTATAAGGCTGGGATCCTCGATTTATTATTTAGCCAACTTGGCTAATTTTAGGATTTCCATGCTTAAAGGAGACTTTGCATTTCTGGCATTTTAAATAACCAACATGGTTATTTAAATAACCAACATGGTTATTGAGTAGTACTGCAGTGCTACTCAACTGAATAGAATTTGGAGTCAGACCATGGGGGAAGCACACTTTACAATGCATATTTACAACATCAGGAAGACGTTCATCTGTTATGTTGTGTTACTGTTTGTGGTCATCTGGATTTAAAGGAAATGCAGAATAATAAAATTTATTTGCTCACAGATGATGCAGTTTGGTCCGTATTCATATCTGAACTCACCACAAGTAAGTTCACTCTTTCCTTAATTCTTGAAACATACCCTTGATGTACTACTGGATCGAAATTATTCATCCTCTCCATCTCCATAATGAATAATTTTGAGATGTGGATAGAAAGAAGTTGCCACAAAAGATACAGCCAGCAGAAGCAGACTGAGAGGCCAATAGAGCCCTGGAAAAGGGCCCGTCCTCCTCCTGCCACCATACAAACTTAATTTGATTGTAGATGGAACAGCAGTGGGCTAGAGGAAGAAGAGGCACTGCTGTGCTGCGTTTTGCTGGCTGCACTGTGCTCAGGCTGGTATACGGGATGCTGTGCCCATGCTCCTCCTTGCCAGCTCACGTTCTGTGTCACTAGTGTGGTGCCATTCAGCTTCATCCTGCTGGCTGGGCACACAGGCCAAAGCTGGGTGCCACCATGCCCATGCTCTTCCCCTAGCGTTGCCAGCTGGGCTGTTCATTCAAGCGGGAGCAAAATGGGAGGTGCTATGTGATGTCACTTCCAGTTGTATGTGAAAGTGACATCACAATGCTATAGGAATTCCTCAATAACTATGATAAAAACCATAGATACCGAGGGGGGGCGGGGTTACAAGTGTGTTGCGATGTCATTTCTGGGTACAACTGGAAGTGATGTCACGATATTCTCATCCCTCATTTTTGCTGTTGCTGGAGATCAGTGGGGAGGAGGGCTGGCGCTGGGGGCAGAACATTGCCATGGCAGGAAACCGGGTAAGCTTTCCCTTGCCACAAGGCTTGTTTGCACATCCAGCTGCCAGTCCTAGACTGTTAATTTTTTAAATATTTACAGTGCAATCCTAAGCAGAGTTACTCTAGTCTAAGCCCATTGAAGTCAATGGTCTTAGACTGGAGTAACTCTGCTTAGGATTGCACTGTGAGTCTTTGCTGACTTACATTTATCCCAGTTTCCCCCCTCTGGCTAGCAACCTGCAAGATTTTGTATATTCAACAAGTGATAATATTTCCCCCCCAAGAGAAATTAAATCAGAGGCATAATGACGTCCTAGATACTGCCACTCTCCAGCAGAACTACAGTATCATAAATTGAATTTGGCACAAATTCTGTGTTATTCCTAATTAAAAATGCTGCAACAAATAGTCAATAATAGGACAACCAGATTAACACCCAACAGGCGCAAGTCAGAGCAGCACACCGAAAACGGATGTGCTTTAAGGATAGCCAGGAGAGCTGAACAGAATCAGATCTCCTCTAGCGCTCTGGATATGGTAGAGCACATGCTTTACAGTCCTACAGTGCAATCTTAAGCCAAATTATACCAGTCTAAGGGGTTTTCTGCGCGGGTTTCTTTCTAGCAGTTCTGTACTGCTTTGATTTAGCCCCTGATTTCTGTATAGATTTTTTTCCCTTTAGTTTTTGCTTCAGGTTTTTCAATTGCCCCTGTTTCCCCCCCCCCCTTCTCTTGAGACCACGTTTATCCCGATCTTCTGGAAGCTTGTTTGGAGTTGATTTTTTCCTAACATGTAATGTTGCTTTCATTTTTATTTATTCCGCCCACTTCCCTTGCAACCCACTTTTCGATGATTTGACATAAATCAGCATTGAAATACTCCTTCCTCCCACCCTCCTGGTTTTGTTTTCTTCTTTTAATCATCATTCTCATCATGTTGTATCAACCTACCATTCTAGCAATACATGCAGCAGATTCTCTGAAATCAAAGCTTTCACTTTAAAAAAAAAACATAGTCACTAGCTCATTCTATTGCAGTGGTGGTAGAGAATGCTGTCAAGTCATAGCTGACTTATGGCGACCCCTGGTGGGGTTTCCATGGCAAGAGACTAACAGAGTTGGTTTGCCATTGCCTGCCTCTGCAACCCTGGTCTTTGTTGGAGGTCTCCCATCCAATTACTAACCAAGGCCAACCCTGCTTAGCTTCTGAGATCTGATGAGACCAGGCTCACCTGGGCTACCCAGGTCAGGGCTAGCCTATTTCAGAGATATGCTTTATTCCTTATATCTCTGCAAAGGAAAGGGCTAGAGACTTCCTTTTTTTCAAAAACATGAAGCTAGGAGATTAGAGAATCTGCTGTATGTACTGTTATGACATTAGGTCAATATAATGCCAGGAAAATGATTTTTAATTGCAAAAGCTGTGGGGGCAGGGGGTGGCCACTTCTGGCAGCAAAAAAAGCAGCATGGTTTGAAAAGCTTGTCATCATTGCTGCACTGGACTTCATCCCAAAAGAGGTCAGTTTGTCCCAGTTTGGGTCAACCTGGGGAGGCCCTTTGATTTGGCCCAAGGGGGGGGGAGTTAGGTATGGGTGGTGGAGCTGCACCCTTTTTATGCTTCCCCACACTAAGCCTTCTCCATGTGTTCATTTTTAATCTTTTAAAAACAATTCTGTCTTTATATTGATATAATATTATAAACATGCACAAAAAAATAAAAAAGGAGTGTGTGTGTGCTGTGACCTCGCCGATGAAAACGACAGCAACCTCGCTTGAAAATCCTGATTATTTAAGCAATGTACAGAACAAAATAAACTAACTCCACAACTGTAAAAATGCAAAGGGAAGGCAGATATGCCAAAGATTCATACTGAAATTGATCCCAGTACTTTGGGATTGACTGCTAAGAAAATTAGGAATAAGTCAAATGTGCGGGAAAGCCCTAAGTTCACCGATGTCAACAGTCTTAGAATAGCGTGACTGGGAAAGATCTTTGTCTGCCAGAGGATATAAAGAGATTTTACCTGGCCAAGGAGACTGTACTGAGCAAGATGAACTCTGTGCTGCAGAGTTTTATAGGTTTAACTTACTTCAAAACAATAAAAATAAAGACCCAGAATATATCCTTATCTCTTTCAACATTATGATTCTCAGCAGAGTCAGCCATGAACAGGGGATCTCATATAGTAAAACATACACATCTTCCTTCAATGGTCTACTTTTCTTTTGAGCAGAAGAAAAGGGCCGCACCAAAGCAAAGCCCAAGAAGCAAGGAAAAAACAAGGTGCAGCGGGAGAAATATTTGATTAGTAATTATGATCCCAGTGTATTTCACTTGTAGCTTGAGCAAGGTGAGAATTCAGAGAGGTTGCTGCTTTAGAGAGTTCCTGACGAAGCTACAAGCAAAACACGTTGGGAGGTGTAATTACAAATCAAATATTTCTCCCACCGCATCTTTCTTCCCCCTCTCTGTTCCTGAGCACTTCTCATGAGCATTATGACATTTTGCAAGCATTCAAAATGACAGTAGGTTGTACTTGGTAAAATGCTAGACGTTACCCAGACAGCACAGCAACTGTTACTGTTATTGACATACGGAATATAATTCCCTGGCTGTTACAGACAGGGCTTTTTTTCAGCAGGAATGCGGGGGAACAGAGTTCTGGCACCTCTTAAAAATGGTCACATGGCCGGTGGCCCCGCCCCCTGATCTCCAGACAGAGGGGAGTTGAGATTGCCCTCCGTGCCGCTGAGCGGCGCGGAGGGCCATCTAAACTCCCCTCTGTCTGGAGATCAGGGGGCGGGGCCACCAGCCATGTGACCATTTTCTCCAAGGTCAACCCACTGAGTTCCACCACCTCTTTTCCCAGAAAAAATGTCGTGGTTACAGGCTTTGCGGGCCTTCCCATCGTACAAACTGGGAGCCTCCTTTCTGCTTGTATCAGGAAACTGAAGGTATTTGCAATGCCTCTCCTGCACAAGATCGCTCTCTCATGTGAACCGGGCAGTGCTAAGATCTTCCATATACATACAGCTTCCATGCACGTGAACGGAAGCTATATACTCACGGAAAACCCATCACTTGCCCCATGCACATAAGGAGGCAATAGCCCTGGATATAGTATTCAAGTCAACCCATTAGGCCTAATGACAGTCAGAGGTGTGTTACGAACCTCCCCTGCCTTGAGTACTGTGAATGGGCCTACTCTATTAATTTTGCCCAGTGTCAGCTGAATAAAGGCTGGGATTTGAAAGAAAAACCTTTGATTGCAAGGGGATGTTTCCTAAATAAGCAGGAGCAGGTTCTGGGACGAGTGCTTGGCAGACTGCTGCTTCTCACACATAGTTTTGTAGTTTAGAAGGGAGGTGGTCCATTTTTAGCTAGAATTCAATGCTACTGGAAAGTGCAGCCTTGAACAACCGGCTGGAATCATGTGTGTAAAGTGCCATCAAATCCCAAGAGACTTACGGTGACCCCAGTAAGGGCCTGTCACTCACGGTAAGTGTGAGGCAGAGGTGGTTTGCCAGTGCCTACCTCTGCAGAGTCTTTCTTGGTGGGTCACCCATCCAAGTAATGACCCTGCTTAGCTTCCGAGATCTGATGAGATCAGGCCTCCTTCCCTCTTGGGTGGATACCACGCCTCCTTCCCTGTTGGGTGGATACTCACTTGCATTCTACTTTTTATGATTTATATTTATAAATAAAACAATTATTGCAAATTTAGAAAAAAAGCAATTATTGCAGACCTCCCAAGGTCCCAGGAAACAACCCTGTATGATTATGATTATGATTATGATTATGATTATGATTATGATTATGATTATGATTATGATTATGATTATGATTATGATTATGATTATGATTATGATTATGATTATGATTATGATTATACATTCGTTTTATATACCGCCCTTCAGGACAACTTAATGCCCACTCAGAGCGGTTTACAAAGTGTCATTATTATCCTCACAACAAAACACCCTGTGAGGTGGGTGGGGCTGAGAGAGCTCTGAAAAGCTGTGACTGACCCAAGGTCACCCAGCTGGCTTCAAGCAGAGGAGTGGGGAATCAAACCCGGCTCTCCAGATTAGAGTCCCACACTCTTAACCACTACACCAAACTGGCTTAATAATAATAATAATTAATAATTAATAATAATAATAATAATAATAATAATAATATCCCACCCTCCCCGCAAGCAGGCTCAGGGCGGGTTACAACAGAAGATAAAATATACAAGATAAAATCACAATAAATTAACACAGCTTTCTAATAAAACACCTAGTAGTGCTGTATCTGAAACCTCTCTTTGCTCTGAGAAGCAAAGAGCGTGTAGCCGAAGGTAATATCCACCACTTGCTAGCAGCTAAATGAGATGACATAATAGGATCTCACTGAGTGTTTTTTCAACATTTTATTTCAGCTGGCTCAGTTGGCACCTTTGTTATATGGCTACCGTCCGAGCTACCCGCAACTGTTCCCTCAGCCTCGGCAGAGATTTTACATCTGGCCGCAACAAACACCAGCACATCAAGCTGCCAGGCTGCCCCAGCGTAAGCCACACCAAACTCCAGCGGCCAGGCAGCCAATCCAAAGGCCGAAGCTGCAGCCACAGATGCCACAGCAGCCACACAAGCCAATACAACAACAGCCACATCCAAAAATACAGCAGCCACCGAAGAAGCCTCCAAGTACCAGCTCTCCTCAGATTCACCACCAGGGGCCCGTGTATCAGCCCAAGAGGGTCCAGCCACAGCAACCTCAGGTGAGCAAGCAATTTCGATGCCCTCAGAAAATTAATAAAAGTCATGTGCTCATTTGTATTCAGGTTGGTCATTACAAGTGTGCTTAAAAATGGAGACAAGATCTGCCGAGGCAAGAATACACAACCATCACTTGAAGTGATACGTAATAAACCCTTGACTGGTTACAAGTGAAAGGTTCTATCCACGGCACTAGTTTGGCCAGTCTAACGGATCGGCTGCTCTGCTTGTAAGCTTTCTAAAAGAATCCCTTAGACCAAACATAATGCTGGATTAGATGCCCTTTTGGTCTCTCACAGCACAGAAGAGATCTTTTTATGTTGTTACTTGGAAAGCAGTGCTCTTTTGTTTGGTTAGTCAAAGCAGGGGGGAAGATAAAGTTGATGCCTTTCCCCCCTCCTGATAAGGCTCTGTGTTTGTAACAGTTTTATCACCAGCAAAATTTCAGGTGGAGCAGATTTCCCCATTGCCGCACTCTAGCCACCTGCTGTGTTTTTGTTTGTCAGCTGGTTGTAGGGTAGCCAGGTGTCCATTTTTCACCCAGACAGTCCAGTCTGGGTGAAAAATACGAGACACTTGGCCCCTCCCCCAGTTTCCAGGCAGCTCCCTCCCTGAGCAGGGCCAGGGTGTGTGGCCAACCTACCTCCTGTGCAGCACTGCCCAGGAAGAGTGGCCCGTCTACCTAGCCACCTGGCCTCCCACACTGCACCCAGGAGCGACCAGCCATCCTGCCCAGAAGTGGGGGAGACGTGATGACATCACTTGCAGTAGTGACATCATTGTACACACACACCAGGGTCCAATATTCTTCCGGACCCAGGAGCTTATATTAAGAAAAATGGCCACAAACTTATGTTTAAGTAGTAAACATAGCCAAAGGCCCGAGCTTCCTTTTTCTTCACATTTTGCATCCCCCCCTACATAAGTCAGGGTGAGTATGTATTATTAGAAACTGTTGCAAACAATACAGTATCAAACATTATGTACAGATTTTTTTTAAAAAAAATTAAGGCAATAACCTGTCTTGGAATGTAAAGTCCATATTTTCCTGTCAGATTATTTGCATAAACCTCAAGATTTCTCTGTGGTCTGCACAGTAATACATTAGTGATTTTAAAACGGTATCTTCCAAACTCTCATCCATAATGCTGCTGCTTTTTTCTCCAGCAATACACAATCTAGCAGCCCATAGCAAGCTCAAAACTAATTCAAAATCTGCACAGCTGTTGTAGGCCGTTTTCACACTGCTTACTGGCCACAGAACATCGCGCCGAGCTCCCGGAGCGACAGCGGTCAAATCCACATTCACCCATTACCCGCATGTTTATCGGATATTATCCGTTTGCCTCCAATCCGCGATTTTTTCCTCTTCGTTCACATTCCTACTTCCAATCCGTCTTTCTCGCACATCCCTCCAGTCACACGGCCGCTCGAAAACCGCTTTTTTGGGCAGGACCTTTTTTCCCCGCCCATTTTTAAAAAAAATTTTTTAGCGCACTTTTCCGTTATTTCGATCTTGCCTTATAAAGAAACATCATTGAAGATAATGATGCCTCTCTTTCCCCCACTGACAGCTCTGATGGTTCTCTCCCTGACAGTTTTCGAGGAAATGTAAAATGTCATTGAGGACCGATTATAACTTGGGGGAAACATGGAGGAGTGATGGAGGTCCTGCTCTGTGTTTTCTTTATTTCAAATGATTGATTCACCATAATTTCGATATTACAGTAATATAAAATAAAAAAAATAAAAAACAGTTAAAAAGGAAGTTTCGCAAGTCCGTTCTGAGGATGGATTCACCCCAAACTGATTTTTCAAACTACCAGATTTGATTCAGAAACAGCATAATCAATAAATGCAATGCTATGAAGTCAAAAACAGTCTTTTGCAGACTACGGAGCACTTGCAAGTTGAATCAGCCAATAGGAACTCTCGGAATGGCCGGAGAGACAGGAACGGGGGTCTTTTTTAAAAAAACTGCGTAAATTGCGCATTGGCCCGTTCACGGCCACCGTGAAACTCCCGTTGAAAACCTGTGACCACATATTCGGGAGAAATGTGAATGAAATGCGTCTGTTTAATGAGGTAATGTGACCGGCACTCGGGATTGCGCGGGGAATGCAGGGAACATGCGACTTAGAATGAGTAATGTGGATTCGCCCAGCGTCTTCCTAGCGCAATTTGCGCTAGGAAGACGCTGTCGTTCCGGGAGCTCGGCTCAATGTTCCGTGGACAGTAAGCAGTGTGAAAACGGCCAACATGCTTCAAATGGCAGAGCTAGTGGATTATAGGCTGTTGGTGGGGTAAAGTTTAACTCAGATTTATTCTATGGCTTGTGGGTTATAGGTTGTAACGTTTTATTTAGGTTTATTAAGTGGCTTGTAATTTGTGAAGTAAAGTTTTATTCAGGCTTATTCTGTGGGTTGTGGGTTATAGGTTGGCAGTGTGGTAAAGTCGCCTGAGAGTCGATGAAAATGGACCCACCATGCCCTTACCATAGCTAAAGGACTTATATTACAACACTGAAGAGCCAAATACCCACCTCCCATAATCTATATGTCATATAGATGACAACTGCAGATGGACTTTTAAAAAAAGATATTTACAAACTTTGTGTGGATGTTTACGTGTAGATTTCTCACTATTGTTGCCATATATTTATTTCAATTACGTATGAGGTTAATTTTTTTTTTAAAAAAAGTTCTAGGCTTATTCTGTGGTTTAGGGGGTTATAGATTGTTGAGGGAGTAAAGTTTTCTTCAGGTTTGTAGAGGCCGATACAAAGCCTGTGTTAATGAGGTATTTGACTGAGCAACCAGGTCCTAACCATCACCCCTAGTAAGATATCATCAAGAAGTCTGGTATCTGGTATCTACAGAAAGGGTGTTTGAAGTATCTCTTTTTCTACCGCCTTTAACAATACAAAGGGGGTGACGAAAGGATGGGGAAAGTCAAGTTGGGCAAGATATCTTGCTGTCCTGAGAGCATTAAAGAAATATATTGGCATTATATATATGTATACATCTAAATTCCTTTGAGATGCTAGCAATGAGAATGAAAACTTGTTTAGAAGTGTAAAAACGTATACCTCGATAATGTCAGTGCTTTCTCTCAAGCATTTGAGAAAAAGTGGATTACCCCTTGTAAATAAGGGTGGGTGATCGCTCAGAATGAACTTTGAACTTTTATATTAAACCCAGTTCCCTGTTCATGATGATGGATAGATCTAAATCCCGTTTTTAATCTGTATAAAACCACCTAACTCTCTGCGTCAGAAAGATTCATTCTTCGTGCCCTGCTATATGAGAAATGTTCAAATGACAAAGTGAGGAGGGAGATTCAGTACACTGTGGTGATTTTGTAGAGGCTTATGTTGCTGTGTTGTTATGGACTGTTGTGCGGTGACATCTGCACAGCAAATGAAGAGTTTGAAAGTGGAGTGCCTTCCCTGCTTCTCCCTGCAGTGGTCTCTCCAACTGATTTCCTCTGGATTATCATAGAATCATAGAATCATAGAGTTGGAAGGGGCCATACAGACCATCTAGTCCAACCCCCTGCCCAGTGCAGGATCAGCCTAAAGCATCTCTGATAAGTATTCATCCAGCCTCTTCTTGAAAACTGCCAGTGAAGGGGAGCTCACCACCTCCCTAGGCAGCTGATTCCACTTTTGCCACAGTCCTGTACTGGGGAAGTTGGAGGTCCTACAAACATAGCCTAATTCCCCTGATTTGGTGGCACGTCCAGATAGACTACCTTGTTCCCTGGAGGTTCCAGCTCTAGAAACATTCAGTCCCATGATAACATAACAAAATGGAGGCTATGACTTTATACCCACACCGCTTTACACAAAGTTGTGGCAGCATCAGATAAAAAACAGAATAAAATGAAAAGAGAGCCAGTTTGGTGTAGTGGTTAAGAAGAGCGCCAGACTCTAATCTGGAGGACCGGGTTTGATTCGCCAGCTGGGTGACCTTGGGTCAGTCACAGCTCTCTCAGAGCTCTCTCAGCTGCACCCACCTCACAGGGTGATTATTGTGGGGATAATAATAACATACTTTGTAAACCACTCTGAGTGTGTTAAGTCATCCTGAAGGGCGGTATATAAATAGAATGTTGTTGTTATTATTATAAAATGTGAAAGGGCCTGTACAGGTCTACTCAGAACTGGAGCTTGGAGGTAGGGAGGGATGTGGAGGACAGGATCCCATTCAAAACACCTCAGAAAATAACAATGAATAACAATAAGATATTATCTGCTGCTACCAGTTTCTACCTTCTGTGTCTGATTGGGTGCTGTTGACTACACAGAAAGCCCTTCAGGATATGAATTTTATGATGTGATTAAACATTCTTCTGGATAAATGAACATTTACTGCGTGTCGTGACCATTTTATGCACAGCAGTGATGACTGAAAATGTATACTGAATAAGACTTTTTATATATTCATTACATAGTGACTCTTTAATGATTTTATGTGGTCTTGGGAATGGATTGATAACATAATCAAGACTATGCTTCACAATGTTGTGGCTAAACTTGGAGGAGGGCACTGAGATTTCTTACCATTTCTTAATTTATCGTGACTTCTTAGTTATATATACCCAGCGCTTTTTTTCCTGGGAAAAGAGGTGGTGGAACTCAGTGGGTTGCCCTCGGAGAAAATGGTCACATGGCTGGTGGCCCCACCCCCTGATCTCCAGACAGAGGGGAGTTGAGATTGCCCTCTACGAGGGCAATCTCAACTCCCCTCTGTCTGGAGATCAGGGGGTGGGGCCACCAGCCATGTGACCATTTTCAAGAGGTTCCGGAACTCCATTCCCCTGCGTTCCCGCTGAAAAAAAAGCCCTCTATACACCTAAAACACCGTTTACTCATATGCAAAACATTTTTGTTCAATACATACCATCTTCTCTCCCTCACAGATATTGTTTCCAAGACAGCAATATCCCTGGCATTTTCCACAGGTGAGGCAACGTTTCTAATTCCAGTGGAGAAATTTAGCACCAGTTTTCACAGCTGCCATGTATATTGAATAAATCTGGATTGATTAAACCGAGCATCCAATTAATTGGGGAGGAGATTGTTTTACAACTGCTAGCGCAGCAGGTGTTTTCCTTGAAGAAGTGCTCCTCTTTCTTTCATACGCAAGAACAATTGTCTCTTCTGGAACAGAGTGTGTTGTGACAGATAAAATTCATTGTTTAAAAACCAACGAGAATGCTTTCTTCTTCAGACCTGTTATTTTGGCCATACAAATGTATGCAGCTTTAATTGATTCAGGTTCAAAAGATTTAGCTGTTAATTAAAGCCGCTAGTTTTGCATCAGTGACAGCTGCCACCCTAATAAGGGGGCACTGATATGTCCTCCGTGGCTAATGTACAGGTATAGACTGATCTCTCTCTGGAGACGTCCTGATCTGGGCTGAATATCAGCGGTCAAGATTAACCTAGAGCTGGAGAAATCTGTCACCATCAAAGCCTTGAAATGTATATGGGCTCAAATAAAACAAAGCTGATTTGCACACGTCCCGGAGAGTAGCACAGGGGTTCCCAGTGTGGTACCCATGGGCAGGGCTTTTTTTCTGGGAAAAGAGGTGGTGGAACTTAGTGGTGGAACTCAAGACCGCACAATGACATCACTTTGGGTCAGCTGGAACAAGGGGGGAGTTTTTTAAAGTTTAAATCACCCTCGGCGAAAATGGTCACATGGTCGGTGGCCCCGCCCCCTGATCTCCAGACAGAGATTGCCCTTGACGGTGCAGAGGGCAATCTAAACTCCCCACTGTCTGGAGATCAGGGGGCAGGGCCACTAGCCATGTGACAGTTTTTAAGAGGTGCCAGAACTCCGTTCCACCACGTTCCCGCTGAGAAAAAGCCCTGCCTGTTGGCACCCAGATGTCTGCCAACACCTTTACAGGCACCCACCAGGTGCTTTTAAAAAGTGGATGGGGCCAGGTAGACTTTTGCCCAGCAAGGCTTCTGATTGGAGATGTCATTAGCTGTGCAGATTTTTTAAATAAATTGCATCAGCAGCAGCTGCCACCGTAACACAGTGATCTTCACTGTGTTACTGAAGGTAAACTGTGTGTATGCAGGAAAAATATTTATAAACGATTTGTTCATTTTAAAAGGCATCCTCTTAAACAGAGCTTCCATTTGAAATGTTGAAGAGTTACTGCCAGGATTATTCATAACCTGACTTCCTGACACTCCCTGTAGCAGCCACTTTGTGGTTGAGCCCATTCCTCTGTATCAGAATTCCAAAGGTGCCCGCAGGCTCAAAGAGGTTGCGGACCCCTGGTGGCACAGACACTTCACATTAGGGCTGCCAGGTCCCCTTAGCCTCCCCCTGGGGAATGGGAGACCTGGCTCTCACCTGTCGTACAGAGCTTATGTGCTGTGCTGGAAATTGCCTTGTTTTTTCCCGAGTGCAATGCAGAAGTGCGGGCGTTGTGTGCCTGCTTTCTTGCAGATGCCTTTCCCCCACCCCACTAACCAGGTGAGCGGTGGTGGGGAGGCAGGGCCTGGAGATCCTGCTCCCCCAGCAGAGGAATGGCATGCCTAATTTGACCCCACACTACCTAGATCCAGCCCAATAACTGCCGTCCCACACTGTCTCCCACTGTGGCATATGGCATTTGAACTCCTTGCAATGCCTTTCTCTGAAATAAGGAACTGATGCCTGATCCAAAGAGTTCCTAGTCCAAGCCCACAGTGCTAAACACCAGCTGTCCCTGACATCTGCAGCAGAATGGGATTGTGGGAACAAGGCCTGCTCATGTTGGTGTTTATGTTCATAGACTTTGGCTCACGTTAAACGTTCCATGTGCAGTACCAAGAGTGAGTCCTCAACCTGCCACTACACTTTGACTATGAACTAGTCCTTAGTATCTTGGAGTCTCTCTACACAAGATATCTTACATGAGAACACTCAAGTATAGAGAGACACAATGTTAGCCAGGAAGCATTGTTTAAAAAGACAGAGCCGAATGCTCTCAATTTCACCTCTCTATAGAGCCGGCAGAGATCACTCCTTAGAGGGTTTGTTCTTCAACTCCCCGAAGGGGATCTGAAATTGACAGAGCCTTTAAACTTTGCTTCCCAGCTAGCATTGCATCCCCCTACACTTTGTCTCATGTAGAGAGACGCTTAGGCATTACATTTGCATCCAGCCTTTCATCCAATGAGCATAGAGCATGGCTTTAGATTTATAATTTGAATCTCTCATGTCCAAACGCCACCTTCTAGCCACCGCTTCATGAATACTGTCACCATTTATTAGCAATAACAAAACCAACATTATGCTAACATGTGGCTATTTTTTTCCTCTTGAATTGTAGATTTTCAATCAAGGAGGCTTCCACCCACAATCCTTTGGCCCATTTCAAGGAGTAAGATATTCCGTTTAAAAACTTCTTGCTTCTCAGGGCTGAGGAGGGGAGCAAAGTAGGGGAGTTCCATTGATCTCAGTTCTGAATCTAAAGCAGTTTGGGTAATCGAGATAGGTACGAAGTCATTGCTGTGACTGGGACACCACTATCAAAATACTGACATGTTTCCTACCACTCCACTGAGCAAAGTTTGAATCCTTCTTCCAGCCTAACGAGCCTTCCTTCAAATTAAGTGGATCTACCGGCAGCAAGTTGAGTGGATCTACCACTGAAGTTGGAGGAAATATTCAGGCTTTGCTGAGCAGAGTAAATGCCAATGGGTGGCATGTCTGTCCCTTTGGTGTGGTCTAGCCTTCTTACTAGCCTGCTAGTTTGGGGAGTGCACAGAAACACATGGATCCACTGGTGCTGTCCATTATGAGCTGTGTGGTGGTTGCCCTCAAGTCAGAGTTGACTTACAGCGACCCCTGGTGGGGTTTTCAAGGCAAGAGGATAACAGAGGTGGTTTGCCACTGCCTGCCTCTGCAACCTCAGTCTTCGTTGAAGGTCTCCCATCCAATTCCTAACCAAAGCCAACCCTGCTTAGCTTCTGAGATCTGACGAGATCAGGCTCACCTGGACTATCCAGGTCAGGATATTATATTGATGAAGGGACAATATTGAAGAAGTTGTTCAGCCAGGGCTTTTAGGGTGATCAGTGTGCTGCTGCTGTGGTGTGAGCTTTGTACTCTTTTTTTAAAAAAATCGTTTGTTTTAATAAAAATTGCGTTGCTTAAATCTTGTGCATGTCACCTTGGGATAAATTTTCAAAATGAACAATCAAACCCACTTTAAGCGCGAGAGAGGTCCTTATGGGTAGTCCAATATGCTGTTGATTCCTCCACTGAAAATGTAAAGAAATGAATTAAATAAAAGAAAGTTTAGGCATTCAGTTTGGGTTCAGTTGATGAATCCCCACCCCTGGCTATTCATTACACTTAACGGGGTGAGGCAGGAATTTTGCAAGATTCAAAACACCACACGCTCTTAAGTTCTGAAGCTCATGTCATTCACAGTGCAATCCTCAAGAGAGTTACACTCTTCTAAGTCTGTTGAAGTCAATGGACTTAGAAAGGTTTAATTTTGCTAAGGGTTGCAAGATCCTAGAAGTAGAAGTAGTCTAATGTTTATAACCTTCTGTTGCCTAACCCTTCTTAATTTTCTGTTTCCACAGAGTATGCCTCCTGGATTTGGACATCCACCAATCAGTAATGAAGAAGGGGTAAATACAACAAGTATAAGTGGGATAAATGTGTTAATCCATACAAAAGTTCACCAGAGAAAGGGTCAGTCAGATCTCGTAGGATCTGTCCTACAAGACAGATTTGGGAACTACAATGATCTTCAGGCAGCCCTTGTTCACAGCCAGGTTGCTCACATCAGAGCTGTGATATATCGCAGTCCTCATTCTTAGAGCCAAGCTACAAGTGATGCCTGACACAGGTTGGACACTTGTCAGCTTACCTCAAGTTATGATGGGAAGTGTAGGCGTCCTGGTTTTACAGCTTGGCTCTCCATTACAGCTGCAAGACCAGGATGCCTACATTTCCCATCAAAACTTGAGGGAAGCTGACAAGTGTCCAACCTGTGTCAGGCGTCACTTGTAGCTTGGCTCTTAGACTGGTTTGAGGATTAAAAGGCCTAGAACAAGCCATTGCATCACAAGTCCCATTTGAACTGCCGCCACTACAATTTCTCACCTGCATCAAATTGAAAGAGTAATTAAAAGAACTATATTACTAGAATGAATTTGTTTACGATGGTTTTACATTTCCAAATTCTCTTACATGTATTTGCAGACTCCATACTATGGATATGGCTATCATGGCCTGGGAAACAGACGTCCATATAATTCCGAAGAGTTTGAAAATGACTATGAGAAACCCAAAGAAAAAGAAGCCCCCAAAACAGAAAGCCCAGCGACCGATCCTGCAACCAATGCAACAGACACAAATTCAACTCTTTCCAACCCAGCTGGTCAGGTAGGGAATGCTACCAATGCTGGGCTCAGCATAACGGACAACGGGGGCAATTCTCCAAAACCTGAAAGCAGATGGCATATTGGAAATGGCGTCCCAACACTTTTACCTACTCTTCACGTCTCAAATGGTGATACGGCAGCCCAAAATGGCATGGATCAGTCCGTTCATAGGGCCAGCTCTCCAAATATCAACCATATTGTCCAAAACTTGCCTTCAGACCAGCATCAATCCACAGGGAATGGTTTGCCTGTCTACAAACACTATCCTGGTATGGAAAATTCAAGGCCCAACACTTACATTTCTAATGGGAACCCTTCTGGACATCCTGAAACCCCGACGTATCCATCCGGTTACGGAGATAACTCCAATCAGAGGGGCAATCTCCAGAACAACAACAACAACATACCAATAAACACTAGACCTAATCCATATGGACAGCAAGAGCATCCCCATTACCCAGAGAGGAACCCATCCAACCAAAGACAGATATTTCCTTTTCCTAGCTCTGATCCACAAAGCCAATGGAATAAAGATCCAGTCTACAGAGATAACAACCTCAATAGTTTCCCACCTGAAGGCCAGTCCGTGGATCCACAGTTCAATACATTAGGACAAGCTGAGAACTCCTATAACACCAGGAAAGAGACAGATCTGTTCCAACCTTCTGGGGTGCACCAACTGAGCTCGCTTTCTCCTCAAGGAGTGTTTTCACCCACAAAAAGAACTTTGTCCGAGGCAGAAACTCATCAGTATCCGTGGAAGGAGCAGGCCTTTAATCCTCCAGTCTACAAAAGAGAACAATTTTCACCTCCACAAAACCAAGAGTGGAACAAACAAGAAGAGTTGCAGGTCTTCCAAGATGATCCTCCGAGGTATAACTCAAGGCATTCGTCAGGTTATTTTGGCCAGAGGTCAAACCGTATTTCCTACCCTGAAAAGAGTTCCTATGACCAACCTCCCCGATCCTTTTATCCTGAAACATGGGAGGGGAGAGAAAACTCTCCCACACTTGGCCCTCCTGGCCAAAAGGGACGCCCGTTCTACTCTCCTCAGATGCAAAGAAACTCTTACCGTAGAAGTGATCCTGTTGTTCAGCAGGAGAGCGAAATGTATCCCAGGCCATCTCCATGGGCACACGAGAAACGTTTGCATGACCTGGATAGAGAGTACAGAAACGTTCCTTATAGTCCAACTCAGCAGCATGCATATCCTAAGTATTCCCCGGAAAATCCATCCGACCAACAGAGAAGTAACGTGCCGTACAAGGAAATTCACCCGTGGACCCCAGAGGAACATTCTCCGCCGTATACTGCAGAATATTTGAGGCAAACAGAAGTCATCCCTTACCGTAAGAGCAATGCATTCGGGCACCCAGAGAGGACTTACCAGAATGAAGGAGCAAACTCTCCATCCCAAAGCCCCACTCTTGTCCAAAGAGTACCACAATACTCAGAAAGAGATACTTGGGGCCCTGAGAGGATGGGGCCTTCCGTACAGAAAGAGGCTTCACCTTATTTTAATAGCTATCCCCCTGACTTCAGAAGAAACCCAACACATATGGAAGACACAAGGAGTGCTCCAATGTCTAATGCGAACGTTGCAGAAAGAAGCAATTACCCTGACACACTGGGATATCCAGACAACTATCCAAGAGAGCCCAGAACAATCGCCTCATACCCAACGGCCGACCATTTGTGCTGTGAAGGCAATGCCCCAGTGCCGCAAGAAAACGTATTGGCTCCACTGAGAAGTGTTCCACAGTTCAGACAGGCACCGTGGCCGCAAAGAGGAAGTTCACCGTATCCAGAAGCTGATGGCGGCCACCCTAAGCAAGCAGGCCACACGCTGTACCCATCTGGTATGCAGTCTTCACTGAAGACTGAGAAAAGCACGCCCAAACAAAGAGAAGACTTGGGTGTGTTTGAAAAGGATGCGGCCACTCTAGAAAAGGCCCCACCTTGCTCCAGATCACAATTAAGCCAACAGAACGAGCGTGAAGTCAACTATGAAACTGGATTAGCAGCACCAACCAGGAAACCACCTTGTTATGGAAGAAGCGTCCGAGGGGACGGGCACAGTATCTTTGAATGGATCGATCTGCCCAAAAGAGAGCAGGAAAGGGCCGCTCCTGTCAACCTTATTCCTGAAAAAGGCCCACCAGCACAAGGGATCAAAAGTGCAGCTCTCGATACCGAAGGCAGTAGGAAACAGAGGCCAGCAGTGTTTGGGTTCAAGAGGATTCCATGTTTGGGAAACCAGTTACAGCAGTATTTATCCAGCACAGGAGCACCATCTAGTGGCAAACAGCAAGATCTGTTTTATGCGGAGAATCCCATGCTCATCGGAAAGTCGTTCATCATATTGCCTGAACCGCATCCCCTGACTAGCACTAACCCGTCTTACGACACAGAGGAAAAGCCATTAACACCCAGTGCTCTGGGAGAAGATTTGGCTGACCAGCCAAAGGAAAGGACACCAGACTGTTTGCTGCTCCAAAAATAAATGAAACAAAGCACCTCCTCTTTGTGTTTTGAAAACAAAGCATGTTTCTGAAAGATGGTGGCTGCAAGTTCTTTTCATGGCGAGGTATTACAGATATTAGACAGTTATGTAATGCTGAGAAAAGCAGACATGCGTAGCTAGGATTGTTTATGTGTATAGATCTTCAGCTTTTCAGGCCTTCAGTCTGCAACAGGGGACCTGTTTTTATATACTTTTTACTATTGTCTCCTCGCTCTAATTCTTCCCTTCTCATAAAGCCTAGCCGAGATGTTGTCATTGGCCGTAGTTGTGCAAATGCTCAGCCACAGAGACTTCAGATTCTCTTTTCTGCTGTCATTATGCGCGATTGTCTATTTGTCAGATTCCTGTAGCTTCTTTGAAAATCACCTTCAACAGAACAAAACTCACACACACACACACACACAAATTAAAATGGTGTTATCCATCACAGGGCAGCCACCTTAGGTCACTGTGACACTGAGAGATCTCACTTAGGTCACTGTGACACTGAGAGATCTCTGTCTTTTGGTGCTACACCTCTGAAGATGCCAGCCACAGCTGCTGGCGAAACGTCAGGAACTACAATGCCAAGACCACGGCAATACAGCCCGGAAAACCCACAACAACCATCGTTCTCCGGCCGTGAAAGCCTTCGACAATACACCTTAGGTCAGGTTATGACATAGCAGTTGAAGACTAATGGGGGAGATGGTTGATATCTGCATCAGGCGGACTCCGTGGCTGAGCCTACCTGCGACTATTGCAAAAACATAAATGAAAATGTGTGTGTGTAAGACTTCCCCTTTCCCTTCTGAAACTGGTTTGCACAGCTTCTGCGAACAGCAATCACAGAAGCATCACAGACCATGTTCTATAATCTTTCCTTGCTGGGGCACAGGTTACTTGTCTGAAAGAAATGTCAGTCATTTATTATTACAGCAAAAGCCAGTAAAACAAAACAAATCTGCGATAAAAAATAAGTTATTACATCAGGGCATAACAATAAGATCAGAGCATTAGTGCTGGAAGAACTGATGAAATAAAAACAATGAAGATAAAAGAAAAAATGGCAAAATCAATTATACCACATTTTCAGCTAAAAGGAGTCTGCGTTTCCTAATGGCTAAGGAACAGGATTTGGCCACAGCATAAGTCGCTGAGTGTCTTCTTAAAGGAAGTTGTGCAAGATTTCTGGTCTAAAGTCGAGATAGGACTGCAGGGGGTTAAATTTAGACAAGAGAGGCAGTATAAGATAAGCCCTTTCCTCTTGATATAGTTCGCAGAATAAGAGAACGTGAGTGACCGATGCCACCATGCATTGGCACACGAGCAAATTTACCCTGCAATACGGCAGAAGGAAGTGCCTCAAATCGGGCTCTGGGGAACACCCATCTGTAAGGCTCATGAGTGATATTGGAAAGGGAAGGAGCACCAGTAAAACGGGCTGAAAGAAATATACTTTTCATTTCCCCCCCCCTGAAGTCATTTGGCACTAAAACCCATGTGTTGTGGACGGTTTTCTCCTTTCACCTCGGTGTGACAGATTCTGCTTTATTTTCCCATTTTGTTCTCTCTCTTTTAGCAGAAGATGTCAATTCAATTGGCAGCGTTTTTGGGGGGGGAGCAGGGAGGCCGATTCACAACTGGAATACTTCCAGCGGTGCTCTCGGAAGATCGCAATTAACCAGCCCCCCCGCACGAATGGTATTTTCCATCTCTTCATCCTTGATATAGTCAAATAGAATTCCCGAGGCAGCGACGTGGTTTAACGCGCGCTTCAAGCCAATTAAACACAACAGGTGCCGAATGAACGCAACAAAGCAAGTGCCAACGGTAGAGCAGATGTCAGATAACATGGGGACAATGACGTTTTCTGCCCTTCGCAAGGTGATTAGAAGGTTATTCAGAAGATTGCGCAAGCATACAGAACAACAGGCAGATAGGAAATGTCCGTGGGGAGCAGTAACTAAAGGTTTGGGCTGCAATCTTGCACGTACACGGACCACAATTCAACCACAGAGCTGATTACCATGGACTTAAATGTAAGGGTGAATAGATTTCCTCCATTCCATTTGACCATCTGCGGGTTACCTGCTCTGGTTGTTGTCTGATGGTCAGTAGAGACATGCTCTTTCTGTGGCTTTCTGTTTCTTTTGTTTATTCACAGACAGGGATTCTTATAGGCGCGGGGGGTCTGGTTTTTGCCTGTAGCTAAGCTGTGCATACAAATGATCCCAAATCTCCTTGCGGTTGCTTTTGGTGAACATCCAGTTTGGTGTAGTGGTTAAGAGCGCGGGACTCTAATATGGAAAGCCGGGTTTGATTCCCCACTCCTCCACTTGAAGCCAGCTGGGTGACCTTAAGACAGTCACAGCTCCCTCAGAGCTCTCTCAGCCTAACCACCTCAGAGGGAGTTTTGTTGTGGGGATAATAATGACATACTTTGTAAACCGCTCTGAGTGGGCATTAAGTTGTCCTGAAGGGCGGTATATACATCGAATGTTATTATTATTATTACCCTTCATGTACATGATCCCAACAGTCTCTACAGTGACTGTAAAGCATTATGTGTGGGGGAAACATAGAGATAAATGCAAGCTTTTATGCTGTCCTTGAAACTGCAGGCAGAATTTTTTGTGAGATTTTTGCACGGTGGATTCATGTGCAATGGGATTCTCCGATAGGATCCTGCCAGAGGCTTCATGTGCAATGGGATTCTCCGATAGGATCCTGCCAGAGGTGTAAGGCTTGGCCATTGGGGAACTTTGCAATCCGGCTCTGAGATACCAAGTCCAGTTCTGCACTCAGAGACACATGATCACAGTTCTTGTCACGAGGCAAGGAAGTCTTCGTCTCTCTTTGGGTGTCTTTTGCCTATAATTCATGCTAACAGCTGACCTGAAAATGGAATTTATGCCACTGGCGGCGGGGAGGGCGGGGAGAGTTCATTCTCACATAGCTTTGTTATAGGGAAGGGAATATTTTTCCCCCAAAGTTCGTTGTTTTAGGTATAGCCATTGAGTCCTCTTATGCTTTTTTCTCTTTTAAAAGATGCTTTTTTCCTCTTTCATTTTGCTTTGAAGATAAATCAGTGCACACTTTTGGAACATCAGCCCTTGCAGTTGTTTTGTTACATACCATAGGAAAGTGTTGTAGCAGGAAAATAGGAAGATTTAGGGAGACATTGTAATGGGACTGCACCTTTTGAGTAACAGGATTTCCTGCTTCTGGAGGTGGAAAGTGCCATCAAGTCATAGTTGACTTATGGTGACCCCGGTGGGGTTTTTAAGGCAAGGGGCATTCAGAAGTGGCTTGCCGTTGTCTGTCTATGGGCCAAGCTAGAAGTGACGAATGACACTTGAATGGCAAGTGAACAGACTCACAGGTATTCCTCCCTGTTCACTTGCACTCCACTTGCACTCCACTTGATCACGTAGTAATCGAGTGGAGTGCAAGTGGAGTGCACGTGAACAGGGAGGAATGCCTGTGAGTCTGTTCACTTGCCATTCAAGTGTCATTCGTCACTTCTAGCTTCGCCTATATGCTAGCATCCCTGGTCTTCCTTGGAGGTGTCCCATCCAGTTACTAACCACGGCTGACCTTGCCTAGCTTCCAAGATCTGACGAGATCGAGCTTGCCTGGGCTATCCAGGCCATCTACATCTGAGCATCTATAGAATGAAATTCTGCAATTTTACACAATATCCCTTCCTCCTCTCTTTGAATTTCAATTTTACCCAAACTTCAACAGAACAGAAATTATTAGAAACAGACTCCAAATTCCTAAAAAGAGGAAATAAAACTGTTGGATTTCAGGGGAGAAATGGACAATTGGGAATTAAGAGAATTTCTCTTAAGAATACTGTTCTGACTTGACTGGCTAGTTTGAAAGAACTGGCAAAAATGGAAAATTCTGCAATGAGCAACATGCAATTGAAATAATACATAACAGACAATGATGAATTATAATAGTAAATGAAAAAAAATACTAGATCTTAACTTAATGTTTGGTATTTGCACCATTATGACATCGTATTCAGCATAAGAACATAAAGGACAATAAAGAAAAACAGGAAGTGTTGCTGTAACACCTAAATTTTACACCATGTCAAATATTCAATGGGACGCCAGTGAGCAATCTCATTTCATAGGAATTTTGTTACAGGTACCAGAATTGCTAAGAACCTGTTACAAAAGTAGAGTTTGCCATCAAGTCACAGGTGACCCCCAGCAGGGTTTTCATGGCAAGAGACTAACAGAGGCAGTTTGCCATTGCCTGCCTCTGCAACCCTGGTCTTCGTTGGAGGTCTCCCATCCAAGTACTAACCAAGGCTGACCCTGCTTAGCTTCCGAGATCTGATGAGATCAGGCTCACCTGGGCTATCCAGGTCAGGGCTGTGCTATATATAGCCAATGATAAAAGGGAAGTTATATGCCTCTATTGTTATGTGACACGAATGCTTATTAATATACTATCCTGATTAGTCAGGATCTGAAGCCATGATTTCAAAATGATATGTTAACTACAGTTATAGCACATTCCAGTGCATAGTTACACCCTTCTACGTCTTCAATGGGCCCCCAAGGTTCTACTTCTGCACTATTAGTCTTAAATATAGTTTTGTATGATGGATGAATGCAAACTTCCTGGCTTGCTTCCCAACACCATCCGCACACTCTCTTTTTTTAGTTAATGACTTTTATTTTATTAATAAGATTAAAAGCCCAACAAAGGGGCAGAGAAAAGACAGTTTAAAGAAAAAGGAATAAAAAGAGAGAAAAGGAGAAAAAGAAACTAACGAAAATTAAAGAAAGGAAAAACAAAAAAAAATACATATTTCATTTTCCATTTTCTTCTACAACACCTATTATATCTTTACATACATACTTATAGTTTTAGTACCTCTAAAATTTACCTTTTCAATACTGCCCCCCTTCTATTTATTTTTCCTAAATTTTTCTTCTTAGAAATCAAATCCACAAATCATCAATTCATTTTTTCTCATCTCGAGCAGAAAGTCAATAAGGGGTTTCCAACTAACCATGAAAGCAGACAGTTTTTTATCTCTGAGCAGAGCTGTAACTTTAGCCATCTCTGCTAACTCCATCATTTTCACAATCCAGTCATCCATTGAAGGCAATACTGTACTTTTCCATTTTTGAGCATATAAAAGCCTAGCCGCCGTTGTCATATATAGAAATAGAATACCGTGTTTGTTTTCCAATTGCTTGTCAATTAGTCCCCCCAAAAGGCACCATCCACACACTCTCAATGGGTGCAGAGATGCTTGACCGTAGGAACACCATTGATCCAACTACATCTGTGTTACCAAATCTAGCTGGCAAGAGCTATCTGGCATCTCATGGAAAAGTCCTAACACCAGCTGACATCCTTAAACTGGAAATGTCAGCAACCAAACCTGGGACTTCTGAATGCCAAACAGGTATTCTTCCCACTGAACTACAGCCGATAGTTTTACAAACTAACCGTAGCTAAAAATAAAGCATGGTTTCATGTTGAAACTCAATTGAGCTTACAAGGTCTCTCCTTTGCTTGGGGAAAGTTTCTCCGTGAGTACATATCCCCTCTACTCCACCTGTCCAGTGTCTACATATCCTCAATGTTCTCGACGTGTACGGCTTTTTTTATTTTAATGGGGCCCTCCATTTTGTAAAAAGACCTACAAGGAGAGGAGAAGCGGAAACACCACCAGATGCGATCACAGACATTCATAGATGTGGTACAGGTTAAGGACTGACAGTTTACATACATATTTTTGCAGTTCTCTGGGGTCAATGCTGGTTACAAAGTGGAGAAGGGACGGGGTTTGCATCACACGATACTTGACTGCAGGAGGCAGAGTGACTGCAAGGTATTTAATGTACAAATTGTAATAAAGATTAGGATGTCCAGACAGAGCGGTTTAGAACGGAGCGCTGAGCCGTAATACGCAGTTGTGCATTATCATCTGAGCATGCCCTACTGTCCAGATGCAATTTGTATTTTTCATAATGAAATACATTTATCAGAGCAGTGGCTCTGCCACTTCCATTGTGACTCTAGACATTAGCATTCGGAAACAAAATTACTTCAAATGCCAATGGCATCTGCTGTCCCTCAGCACCGTCTATCCCAATCCAAACAATTTTTTTGGCGAGAACATTTTTCATTTTGTGTAGAATCATTGGCAGCCAAACTCAATTAAATAATACAGCTGTCAAAAAAAGAGAGATACAAGTTATAAAATAAGCATAAGGGGACGCGAAGATTAAAGGTCTGACCTACCAAGAGATTCTCCTGATCTTGTGAAAAATTCATTATTGCACATAAGATCCCAGAAGGGCCCCATTTTTACACACAAAAGAAGAAAGAATCCATACGTTGTGCGACTGTAAACCACTATGCAGCAAAGACGCCTTACCTATTTATATAATTTATTTCGTCACTGTATACATTGTTTTTGTTTTTCTGAATAACTGTTCAAACAGCGCAATCTCAAGGGGTGCTGTGGTGGAGGCTTGCAGACCTTACATGGCTACACCTTAGGGTGTCTGCTCCCCAGGGATTTTCCACAGGGAGAAACACTCCACTGGCAACTGCAGGTGGAGCCAATCTCCAGTTGCGAATAATAACAATAACATTCAATTTATATACCGCCCTTCAGGACAACTTAATGCCCACTCAGAGTGGTTTAAAAAGTATATTATTATTATGCTCAGGACAATCACCTCGTGAGGTGGGTGAGGCTGAGAGAGCTCTGAGAGAGCTGTGACTGACCCAAGGTCACCCAGTTGGCTTCAAGTGAAGGAGTGGGGAATCAAACCCGGCTCTCCGGATTACAACCCTGCTGCTCTGAATCACTACGTTAAACTGGCTGCTGCCGTTCAATGCCTCTCCCCCCACCCACCCAGAGAACCAGTGGACAGAGTGGAAAGACCTCACACAACTGCAGCTTCCCAACGGAGGGGATACCCACTCTAGAGGCAGACAGGGTGCCCAGCACATTGCTTGTTAGCCCCAGCATTACCTACTCACACAAACACCCCCGCCCTGAGCCACACACTCCCTTCCCCCGAAAAAGTAAAATCAGAAAGGCAAAGGGACAAAAAAGACCTAGACCAGGCTTGAACCTGTTGGGCTAAGTACAAACCAATAATACAAATGAGGGGACCCAGTCTGGAAAGAAAACCAGAACTTCGATGCATTGCAACTGGGGAGAAACATCCCAAGTTCTCCCAAGAAGCTGAGTTACAAACAAGACTTGTATACTGGGCTTTTTTTCTGGGAAAAGAGGTGGTGGAACTCAGTGGTGGCACTTAGGACTGCACAATGACATCACTTTGGGTCAGCTGGAATGGGGGGGTTGTTTTTTAAAGTTTAAATCGCCCTCAGCAAAAACGGTCACATGGCTGGTGGCTCCGCCCCCTGATCTCCAGACAGAAGGGAGTTGAGATTGCCCTCCAAGCCGCTCGGCGGTGTGGAGGGCAATCTCAACTCCCCTCTGTCTGGAGATCAGGGGGCGGGGCCACCGGCCATGTGACCATTTTTAAGAGGTGCCAGAACTCCGTTCCACCACCTTCCCGCTGAAAAAAAGCCCTGCTTATATATGTTTTGAGGTTCTGCTGGAGAGCATCAGAGAAGGTAACGATTACACAATTCTCCTATTCAGAGGTTGATACTTCAACTACAGAGTTTTGTTTTGTTGCTTTGGAGCATCAATACATTCACTATGAGGTTTACAATGCTCTGTCAATACGTCAACTTCAAGTCTTCGCTTCATTGTTCTTGTGGAAAAACAATTCCGTATGAAGGTCAGTCTGGACCTCTCATGGACTGATCAACACAATTCTTCGACCCAGATGCCTTTATGCCTTTCACGCAGAAGCAGCCCTCAAGCCCCAGAGGCTGAAGAGCAGGTTCCAAAGAGACATGCCAGCGGGCGCCAGGCACCTTGCTACAACCCTGACATTGCCACCTACAACATGGGGGCAGCCAGAGAATATCACACGAATCAGCATGGCTCAGTGGAAAGGCGCTGGGATAGCATAGCCTGGGCTCCTGGTTCTACTCCACCCCCCCATGGGTAGAAGTGAGCAGCAGGCTAAAGCCCCAAGTCTGACTTTTTGCCCCCCCCTCTGCAAATGGCAAAAGGGGAAGTGGGTGACCTAACTGATGAGATGCCCCAGAGATCCGTCATTGTGGCCAAGAGGTAGCTCCACAATCCCCCTCTGCTGCGACCCTGGCAGATGAGCTCTAGCATCAACCTTAGTTCCATGCACTGACTATCAGATGTCAGCTGTGGCAGACTGTGGTGGGACCCCCTCAGACCCCCCCCCAGCATCCACGCACCATCAAAACAGATCAAAACAGAGGTCCAGGGACATGCAGAAAACCTACCAGAGGCACCCCAGCATTGCCACCCTGGAGCCAGAGCCCACCCTCTGGGATGGGTAAGGAGTCAGCCCTCCAGGGAAGTGACAAATGGGGGGGGGGGAGTTGGGGCAGGGAGGGGTGTGGAGCTAGTGCTATCCACACACAAGCAAGCAAACAAGGTGAGAGTTGCGGAGCAACCCAGACTTTATTAACCTACAAATCATAAAGGGGGTCCCAGGACCAACGTGGAGGCAGGTTGAGGCATCCTTAGTGCTGAATGCGGCTCAGGTGAGGCAGATTCCTAAATCGAACTGTTGCCTGAGGAAGGATGTTCTGGGAGCTAGGCTGAAAATGTAGTCTGAGCAGAGCGAAGGGAACTGTAACGGTCTCCCGGTTGAATTGCCACCTGCATAAAGGAAAAAGAGAGACCTGTGTTGTGTCGGCAAAGGGTGCAGCCTTGGCGTCTGCCACAGCCAACTCTGCAGGGCCCCGGGAGGAGCTGCAGGCCCCTGCCAGGGGGTTGGAGACCACACCAAAGCTGATGCCGCCATCCAAATGATGGGAGTGCTCTCTGGGTGGCAAAGATGGGTTTGCTGCTATTGCAGCACTGGGTTCTGATCCTGCCAGGGGTAAGGTGGTTTTGGCTCCTTCTCGAAGGGGTACAAAGGGGTAGCTCACAGCACCCCAACTCACAGTTGCACCCTACCCTATTCCCAAAGAGGGGGATCCAGTCTAGGGAGCCGGCTAACAGCCCTCCTCAAAAAAATCAAAAGTAAAATAAAAAAACCCGCAAAATAATCCCTCCCTCTAAAAACCCCAAGTTAAACAAATAGTAAAGACGGCCTTGAATGAATGCCAAGTCCTAGGCAGCTCTTCTGAATAAAAATGGTCCTGACAGGTCTCCTTCATTTGAGTAGTCCAAATTTTTGGAGACATTACACAGAAGCCCTTGAGAGAGCTGCTATAATGGTCAGAGCGAGGGGCCGACAACACGACCCTCGGTAGGGTCTGATTTCTATCAGCTTCAGTGGACTTTACAGTTCATTGGGCATCAGCGGACTCTGGGTAGGACTGTACTATCAGACTGGTAGAGGCCTAGGGTTGCCAGTTCCCCTTGCCCTCCCAACAGCACTCACCTTTCTTGTCTCCTTCACTTGCAAGCGCTCCTGGGGCAGCATGATGATGTTACTTCTGGGAAGTGAAGTCATCAAGAAGGGCCCAGAAGTGCTTTGTTTGGGCCATTTGGGGCCCAAATGGGCCCGCTGAGAAGCACGGGAGCGCTTCTGGGACCTGCATCATGACATCACTCCCTGGAGGGTGGTCATCGAACCACCGGGGGGGGGGCTGTTCCCCCACCTCCCCCCCCACTGGCCAGATGAGTGGGGGTGGATGATGGGAGCAGGGGATCCTCACCCCTACCGGGGGACCCTACAGAGGCCTGGGTTCCAATTGTCACTCTTTCATGAAGCTCACTGGGCAACCTTAGATCAGTCCTTATCTTGCAGTGTTGATGTGAAATTAAAATGGGAGGGTTGCCTTGAACTTTGTCCTGAACTCCGTGCAGGAAGGGGCATGTGAAAAAACAGAATCAATCATAACATAAATATATAAGTAACCGTATATTTCTCCTCATAGCAAGGCCTGGATGAAGGAAGGAGAAGGGGATAAAGCAAGGGATGTTTTCTCCCTGAGTCATAGATCCAGAGGAGTTAGCTGTGTTAGTCTGTGGTAGCAAAATAGTAAAGACTAACCAGCTTTATTGTAGCATAAGCTTTCGAGAAGCACAGCTTTCTTCATCAGATGCAACTTTATTGTAGCATAAGCTTTCGAGAACCACAGCTTTCTTCATTAGATGCAACTTTATTGTAGCTTTCGAGAACCACAGCTCTCTTCATCAGATGCAACTTTATTGTAGCATAAGCTTTCGAGAACAACAACTGTCTTCATCAGATACAACTTTATTGTAGCATAAGCTTTCGAGAACCACAGCTTTCTTCATCAGATGCAACTTTATTGTAGCATAAGCTTTCGAGAACGACAACTATCTTCATCAGATGCAACTGTATTGTAGCATAAGCTTTCGAGAACCACAGCTTTCTTTATCAGATGCAACTTTATTGTAGCATAAGCTTTCGAGAACCACAGCTCCCTTCATCAGATGCATCTGATGAAGAGAGCTGTGGCTCTCAAAAGCTTATGCTACAATAAAGTTGGTTAGTCTTAAAGGTGCTACTGGACTCTTTACTATTTTCTCCTGGAGGAAAACACTCTACAGATATGCCCTTGTTCTCTAAAGGAGACCAGCTGCCTCTGCCACAGCATCTGTTTTCAAAGGGCGGCCTTCCACTGTGTACGTTACTGACTACATAACTCATCCTTATAAAGGCATACGGGACAGCAGCTAAGTCTCTACTCTCCCAGCACAGTTCCAGTGTGGGTCTGAGTTGTATACAATAAAAAGCCTGTCTTCAGCATCTGAGCTTTCCACAAATGCTGCTTTCACATGCTAAAATTTGTATTCGCTGTTACAAAACCTGAAATCACCTTTATTTTGCCAAACGAAAGCTGAAGATCTTCCACTATTGCAGTTTCTATAATACATAATCTGCCGGGGGCCATTCAGAAACCAGGACCCAGAGTTATTGACGTAAGTAAAATCTGATTCCCAGAGTCCCTCCACACTCAAACATAGGGTTGCCAACTCTGGATTGGGAAATTTCTGGAGATTTAGGGGTGGTTCCCGGAGAGGCCAGAGTTTGGAGAGGGGAAAGAGCTCAGCAGGAATGTGACGCCAAAGAGGCTGCCCTCCAAGGCTGCCATTATCTCCAGGGGAACTGATGTCTGAAGTCTGGAGATCAGTTCCAGGAGAACTCCAGGACCCACATGGAGTTGGCAATCCTACTCTAGTATCTCCAGGGACAGGGATGTGTAGATTAAGAGGCTGGCATATGCAACTAGTGGCCTACCCATTCCTCAGTGGTTTCCATTTTGTAGCACAGTGGTTAAGTGGTTCGGCTGCGAATCAGCACTCTGCTGGTTCGAATCTCACTACTGTCATGAGCTCAGTAGGTGGCCTTGGGTAAGCCCCTCCTCTCAGCCCCACCTCCCCAGCTGTCTTGTGGGAATAATAATAACACTAACTTGTTCTCCACTCTGGGTGAGACACTAATCTGTCTAGAAGAGCAATTATATATGCATAGTTATTATTATTATTATTACAGGGCATAGTAAAAATGCTGTAAAGCTGCTGAATGGCACAGCCTTTCCACAAACCTCTGCCACCATATTGAGGGGCCTCACTGAACTAAGCTAAAGTGATGGCAGACATGTGTTTTTTAATGCCAGGGAAGCCATTTTACCTGGGAACTGTAGTTTTCAAAGACAGTTTTCAAAGACAGAGGCACGCTGGATCACTGGGGGAGAGGAATTTTAAAAGGCGGGGTATAAGTCGAATAAAATCAATAAATTAATTAAAAAACATTGTTTTCTTGCAATTTCAACGGGGAGAGGATTATAGCACCCTATCCCTATTGCAGGGAGGCAGAGGAGGGGAAGAGCTGGTAGCTCATCTCTCCGTTGAGATTGCAAGAAAACAATTTTAAAGTTCCTCTCCCCCAGCAATCATGCGTGGCTCTGTCTTGAAAAACTGTCTTTGAAAAGCTCTTCCCCCTCCCCTGTCTCCCCCCACTAGGGACATAACACTGTTTTCAACTACAGTTCCCAGGTAAAATTGCATCCCTGACATGTTAAAAAACATGTGTCTGTCACCACTTGTAGCTTAGCTCTCAGTTATAGTTAGGGTTGCCAGGCCCCCTCAACCTCCAGGCGCGGGATAGGGCCTGGCACTTACCATGGGGGAGAGGGGGTGTCCACGCGCAAAGCGCATGTGCACCCCCACAGGCACGATGACATCATTTCAAAAGTGATGTCATCGTGCAGCCCCTGGGAGCACGTCCAGGCTCCATGCTGAAACGGGCCTTTTTTGAGGCGCTGCGGAGCAAGGAGCGCTCCTGCACTCCGTAGCACCTAAAAACAGGCCTATTTTGGTGCAGATCAGGTGCATTTTTGAGGCACTCCTGCACTCCGCAACGCCTGAAAATGGGCCTGATCCATGGCAGAGTGGCCCTGTTTTCAGGCGCTGCAGAGCACAGGAGCACTCCTGCGCTCCGCAGCGCCTGAAAACAGACCCAATTCACGCCGAAAATGAGCCCGTTTTGCCGCAGATCGGGCCTGTTTTCAGGTGCTGCGGAGCACAGGTGTGCGGCCGTGCTCTGCAGCAGCCCCAATCCGGGCCAAAACGGGCCTGATCCCAGTGGCTGCTGCACATGGGAGTGCGCCGCGTTGCGGGGGAGCGCGCAGGGAAGGTGCACGCCCTCTCGCCCGTTAGGTAAGTGGGGGCGGGATGGGGGGAGCAGGAGCAGGGGTTCCCCCACCTCCACTGGGGGTCTGGGATCCCTAGTTGTAGTAGGAAATATGCACACAGAAGTTGCCATGAAAGTAAAAAAGTAAATTCAGGGTCAATTCATGGTATTTTTGTTTTGATCTTAAGTGGCATGACTGCAGCCCCCCTACGATGTTTTTCCAACCTGAAAGGGCCCAGAGGAGCTGAGACTATAGATACTGCTTGTTAGTACGCATACAATGACCCAGCCAGGCAAACTACAAATCCCAGGGCCATTTCAAGTCTGGAAAACAGTGTATGGGGGAAGGCCGAAGGCTTGGCAGAGTATCGGGGAAGGCTGAAGTACATTCTTCCCACCCCCAGACACCACACGTTAAAAACTGTTATGTGTAGTCTGGCCCTGAGTGACCATATCTAGCCATTGCTGGAACATTCTTCTTCAAATGTGTGTAATCCCCAGTTAACGCCAGTGGCCAAGGCCTCATTTTGTGATTGCAAATTTCGTAAATTTATGATGCGTTATGTGAAAAAAAAACACACAATTCTTCTCTCTTTATTTTAAAGAAGATGAGCACACACACACATCTCTTTCAAAGGAGACGCCTACACAGTTCTTCTAATGTGTCTAAATGGCTAGAATTCCAGGCACTGCGGACACTTTTCTAAACAATTACCCTCCTGTAGCAAAAGATTTTAAAAGCTCAAATGGAACACTTTGTTACAAATGTCTACATTGCCACTCTCGCGCAGAGCTGCCTGGAGGCGGGGAAGAGGTGCTTCTTGACACATTCGGTACCACATCTGCAGCATCTTTAGGATCTGCACATGAAAACAAAACAAGAGCATTGTGCAGGGAGTGTTAAATGACCGTGACACTTTCCCAACATCTACGGAAAAATCCTTCATAGCTAGTTTCTACCTGGATCTCATGTTGCTACTGTGTGGATTCATTTCACTCCAGTAGCTTCGAGCACCATTCAAGCACCCTTGCTGGAATCTACAAACTAATGGGCTTGTGGGAGATCAAATCTAGGTTTCCTTGACCAGAGACACGGGCTGGAAGCCTCCTTTTGTTTCCCCCAGCAACTGTCCAAAGGGAAGCCGGCTAATCTAGTTGGTAAAAAATGTTCCAGGAGCAACAGCTGACCGGAGTGCAAGGCCAGGTCACAACATCTTTGGGGCACCGGGAGCCTTCATGCCATCTCTAATATGGAAAAATGTGCTAAAGGATTTCAATGACTTTTCAATATCACACGTGTGTCAGTTATAAGCCTAGGAATGGCCAGGTGCTACAACTGTTTGGCACATGCTAGGATTGTACATGAGCTACATTTTAGCTAAGGTGCATATAATTTTTTTTTAAGAATCCAAAGGAAAATTTTTATACTGTCTTTTAATAATAATAACATATGATTTATATACCGCCCTTCAGGACAACTTAACGCCCACTCAAAGCGGTTTACAAATTATGTTATTATTATCCCACAACAATCACCCCGTGAGGTGGGTGGGGCTGAGAGAGCTCTGAGAGAGCTGTGACTGACCCAAGGTCACCCAACTGGCTTCAAGTGGAGGAGTGGGGAATCAAACCTGGCTCTCCAGATTAGAGTCCTGCTGGTCTTAACCACTACACCAAACTGGCTCTCAGTTTTTTGTGTATATGCACTTTTGTGTTGACTGTATGTGTACTAACCAAAAAGGAAACATTAGCACTAATATGCTTCATGCCTTATTAACAATGACAGAGCTGGAATCGGATCAGAGCCAGAACTCCATCTTGGAGCATACTTATGCAATAAATATCCATTTTTGTCATGCCTTTTTCTGAAGAAATCTGGGAACTGTTGTTTGAGGGAATACCCTGAATATCAGAATTACAGATCTAGGGAGACAGAGAATTACAGAGTGAATCACACACTAACTGATTTCACTCTGAAGCTGTGCGGTTTGAATGAACCCCCAATGAGTCATCTTGCCCAAGGGCTCCTCCATCCGATGTGGACCTTTATGGAGGACAACAGAAGGCACACCGAGAGTGCCAGAACAGCTCGGGAGGGTGAGGTTGGCGGATCGCTTGAGCTCGGGAGTAGAGATGGGCACAATCCAAAAAAAATTAACGATCAAGCTGATTGTGGATTAGCGCTTGCGACGATCCCAATCTAACGACCTGCACCGAGCATCTCCCGTTCCCAATCCGTGGATCGTGGATCATGGAGGCAAAAGCAGAGGGGCACCCCGCTGTTCCCAGCGATACAGGAATGGTGGGTGATGCCAGCGGCATCTGTGTTTGTGTTTGGCCGTCTGTGTTTGGCCGTCAGAGCTGCCTATCAGGGTTTGCAGGGATGAGATTGGAGTGCCCGTGGCTACAGAACACCCCCTTCCCCCTCCCTCCCTTGGGTGTCTTCTCCCAACTGGTGACTGCTTTGCTGCTCCGTGGTTGGAAGGAAGCCCTGCTGATCAAGGAAAGCTGGGCTTCCATTCGGGTTTCCAGGGCGAAAGAAGGAGGGCAAACACAGCTCAGGCATTCCCCTGGCTCTGTTGCCCCGGGAATAGATTACTGGCGCCTGATTGTCTGCATCCCCAATCCGAGCCCAATTGCCCCGATCCAGGCCCCTCCCAATTGCTGGATCATTGGCCATGGACGATAATGGTCTGCCAGGTCACGATCGCACGATCGCCATTATCATGGGTTTCTTTCGATCATAATGCGGATCGTGCCCATCTCTACTCAGGAGTTCAGGCCTGCAGTGTAGTAACATCAGTGGACATATGTTGCTGTGAGCCTGAAGGGTCCAGGAGAGGTGGCCCAGCTCGTTCTGGGGAGCACGAGAAGCTCCAGCGATCACGGGGATCGCGCTCGAATCTAACTTGGATCCCCTTTGTCTATTCCATTCTCTACTGATGTAGCGAAGCCTGGATGGTCTCCAAGCCCTCAAGCAGAATATAAGGCTGAGCCCAGCTTATTGTTGAAGCAGCTTCGGCTGCTGCCTCTAAGAGTCTCTCCACACCTTACTAAAGACCTAGGGATTCTCAAGTGAACCTCATTTCAAGTGCCCCCCCCTCCAACTTTCCATGCACTCAATCACACAGTCACACTTCAATTTGCTTTGTACCACATATTTGATATGAGTTCCTCCTCAACTGCTAACAGTGTCCCAGTTTCCCCCACATCCATTCATTCAAATGCAGATCTTGACACTTTCTCACAATTCAAAGGAGCCTACAGTACTTGTTCTCGCAGCAAAAACAGAGCAGGATTGGCGCTTTGCCCTCTGAATCACTTGCAGAGTGCAAAAGGTGCTCCCTTTGCACACAAAGGGAGCACCCCTGAAATGGGCATTCACGTGCATTGAGCAAGAACAGCCTGCACGCGAATTGAGGACTAGACACGCAATCCTGCACTTGAGCATCCCTAGGTACTTAGTAACATGAAGAGAGACTCTGCATTGTTTCAGGTCTTGCAGGAATGGTTTTTAATTTAACTCTGTCTTGGCCATTTTCTGTTTTGTATCCTGTTCTCTGAGAATCTCTTTACATGTAACATCTTACATGAGGATGCTCAAGTGTAGGGAGATGCAATTTTAGCCGGGAACCGTAGTTTAAAAAGACAGACCCAGAGGCTTTGTCACTTTCACTTGTCTAAACAGAGCCCATGGCAATCTCACCTCCCTTTGGGGAGGTGAAATTAACAGAGCCTTCAGAGAGGCAAAGATGAAATTAACAAACCCTCTGAGGAGAGATCTCTGCCTGCTCTGTCTTTTTAAAGACATGGGAGGGGAAGTCCCTCACTATGTTTCCCTGGTCAAAATCGCCCCCAAGCTATTTTAATCCCTGGGAGGGAAAGAGAAGGTAGGTAGCATATGGGTATGGGAGAGAGGTAGAGTATGGGTATATGTCTTTTTTCCCTGCCAGGGCTAAAAGCATATGAAAGTGGCATTTTCATTTGAAGAAACAGTGCAGGGAAAGAGAGAACCTCTCTCCGTTCTCCAAAGCCGTGGGCCTAATCCATATTAGATATCCCTACAGACACCTGTTAAGGCCCAAATATACTTACTGAACTCCAGTATCATGGTCCTGAGTTATTGGCCAGTGCCAGCTGCTTGTTACTACAGCCTTCTTGGTTGGCATCTAAATATAAGGAACCCACCAGCTTCATATCTCAGCCTCTTTGTACATACTACTTAGTGGCTTTTAATGTGGATTTTGACTTCACCATCTTCACCTGTCCCTTGGTTTCTGAGTCAATATGACTCTCATGATGGCGAAAGGCTGAGCCCTGAGAATTCCTTACTTGGTCGACCGTTTCCAAATGCTCATGTTCTAAACGGAAGCATCCCTCCTCCGAAATGCCTAGTTTGCTAGCAAGAAGCTTCCAGTTTCTCTTCTTTGCAGATATTTCCATGGCCACCTCGGACAGCTGCCTCTTGTTGAACCCCTGCTTGTCTTCAACTTCTGCAGCAGTCTGTAGGAACAACATGGGTGTTCAAAGCTTATTAAGAAACGTAGTAACAGTTTAGAAGGGAGTATCAGTCAGTCATTTATGATTACAGCAAAAGCCAGTAAAACAAAACAAAATACGTTATTACATCAGGGCATAACGATAAGATCAGAGCATTAGTGCTGGAAGAATTGATGGAATAAAAACAATGAAGATAAAAGAGAGTTAATAAAAAATGGCAAAAGCAATTATACGACATTTTCAGCTAGAAGGAGTCTGCGTTTCCTAATGGCTAAAGAACAGAATCTGGCCACAGCATAAATCACTGAGCTCTTGAGTGTCTTCTTAAAGGAAGTTGTGCAAGATTTCTGGTTTAAAGTTGAGATAGGACTGCAAGGGGATTTAGACAAGAGAGGCAGTATAAGACAAGCCCTTTCCTCTTGATATAGTTCACAGAATAAGAGAACATGAGTGACCGGTGCCACCATGTTGGTCATGCGTGGGCACAAGCAAATTTACCTTGCAATACGGCAGAAGGAAGTGCCTCAAATCGGGCTCTGGAGAACGCCCATCTGTAAGGCTCATGAGTGATATTGGAAAGGTAAAGAGCAGCAGTAAAACTGGGGCTGGATTTTAGACATTTGAAGTTCTTGGGCAGCAGAGCTTCTTCATTTTGGAATTACCCCCAGAGGCTATTCCATCTTATTGCTATTCTTTAAAGATTCCAGCTCAACGCAGAGCCTTCACATTGGCTAGACTTAACTCCTTCCCCTCTAAAGTGCTTTCTGGTCGTTTCTCTGGACTCCCTTATTCTGAACGAGTTTGTGACTGTGGACAAGGAAAGTTAGAGACCTTGGATCATATAATAGTTTTTTGCCCTAAGTGGAGTAAGGAAAGAGAGAGATTTATTATTCCTATTATGTTAAAAGAAAAGCTTCCCTTCCTTCCTTGGGCAATCTCAGTGCTACTGTCTGATAACTTTCCTGACAATCAAACCTCTGCTATAGTGGCTTCCTTTTTAGCCACGGTGATAAAGAAACAAAATCTTCATGAGCTTAGATAGTTTAAAGTGATAATGACGAGTTATGTCTGTGTGAATTGGGTCTGTTCAAGTGTACAGTTCATATTTTGTTGGTGTTTGTATGGCTTATGGCTTCGGCTTCGGAAAAGCAATAAACAATAAATTTAATATGTAAGGCATTTTGGAATTCAATATCAAGAAGTCTCTGTGTGAGTATCTTAACCTTTGAACTAATGAAACATTTTATTCCCCAGTTCAGTTCCATAGGTATCCTGTTAGTTTATCCTGCAGATTGTATAAAACAGAAATAGAATAGTCCTGTAGTATAATGGGATAATTCACAAGACCACTTTCATAAAGGTTTGCATTTTATTCTACTATTTGTTGCTGCAGTGAGTTCTACTTTAGTAATTCCATTTTCTGAATTGTTTATGGGGTGTCATGGCCTTTTTGATTGCATTGGTTTCTAATTTTATTTCTTTGTTTATTTTATTTCTACCCTGCCTTTCACCCCAGAAAGCACCCAAAGTGGCTTACTTCACTCTCTTCTCCTCCATTTTATCCTCACAACAGCCCTGTGAAGTAGATTGGGCTGAGTGTGTGTGACTGGCCCAAAGTCACCAAGAAAGTGCCCATAGCAAAGTGCCAGAGGAGTTAGCCATGTTAGTCTGTAGTTGCAAACTAGTAAAGAGTCCAGTAGCACCATTAAGACTAACCAATTTTATTGTAGCACAAGCTTTCAAGAACCACAGCTCTCTTCACCCCGCATACATCTGATGAAGAGAGCTGTGGTTCTCGAAAGCTTATGCTACAATAAAATTGGTTAGTCTTAAAGGTGCTACTGGACTCTTTACTACATAGCAAAGTGGGCATTTGAACCTGGGTCCCCTAGAGCTGAGTCTGGCCATCTAACCATTACATCTCATTAGCTCTCTTTTGCAATTCTAGTCTTATTGCACTGTTTATTGGATGCCTAATGCCGCCCAGTTGCATTGTTTTATATTTTGTAAGCCACCTTGAGTTTCAGCAAGAAAGGCAGGCTAGGCAAATAAAGAAATAAGACACATTTTCAGTCAGAATCAGCCTCCAAAGCAGCTCCCGGGAATCAAAATGTACAAATGACAAAATTTGATACAAATTGTTTCCTAGGGAGGGGATTCTCAGCGGGATCTAGGCACAACGGGGATGTACATGGGTGACAGCTTTTTCTTTTGTATGCAAGAACATTCAACAACATTCGCTTCTACATTTTTAGTAAATAAGACTAAGATAAGAAATTGCCTTAGTAAATAGAGACAAAGTTTCCTGATTTCACTCGTTCTAATTAATACATTGGATATAGTTAAAGTCAGGGCTTTTTTTCTGGGAAAAGAGGTGGTGGAACTCAGTGCGTTGCCCTTGCAGAAAATGGTCACATGGCTGGCGGCCCCGCCCCTGATCTCCAGACAGAGGGGAGTTCAGATCGCCCTCCGTGCTGCAGCGCGGAGGGCAATCTAAACTCCCCTCTGTCTGGAGATCAGGGGGCGGGGCCACCAGCCATGTGACCATTTTCAAGAGGTTCCGGAACTCCGTTCCACTGCATTCCAGCTGAAAAAAAGCCCTGGTTAAATTACAAATTTTGGACTGGATCCAGACCAAGTTTTCCATCCACATAAAGCACTTCTATCAGTGGAACAGAAATCCCTGCCTCCCTACCCCAGGGGGATAGGGGCTTCCTAGGAACCACGAGTGGCAAATCAGGGGTTTGCAACGGGAAGAGAGAATTAACGGAACTTATGCCACTCCTATTGACAGCAGAAAATTTAGTCTGGACTGAACCCTTTGGTTTGGCTTCTTCAGCTGTTAGCAGTGGAGTGTTTAACATGTTTTATTCTGATTAGAGTTGGGCAGGAACCTAAATATGACCCAAAAAAACCCATGAACCAGGCTGGGTCGGGGTTCGCGAACCAGGGTTCGTGGAAGCGCCTTTCCATGCTGGTTCGTCGGGTCGTATTTACAGGGGCAGTAAAGGCAGGAAAGGGCCCTTTAAACTGTTAAAGGCCCCTTCCCCTGCCGCTGTTAAGGCCAGAAAGGGGCATTTAAACCCCACGAACCACGAACTGGTTCGTAACTGGTCCAGTTCCATGGTTAGTGGTTTTGTTTTTGTTCTTGTTCCATGCCCATATCTAATTCTGATTCAGTTTTTTTCCCCAAAGGCCAGACCACTAAGAACAGATCTGCAAAATATTGGTTTTTCAATCACTCTAAGGGCAGAAAACTGCACACGGAAGGTGGCAAAATAAGTGTCACTCAGTAAAGTAAGAGATGATGGTTACAGAGTAAAGAATTATGAATTATGAATATATTATGTGAAAATGTTATAAGCATATTACTAAGCTAACATCAACTACTGTATATATGCACATAAACAATTCAAAAACAGTGCGGAATAAGTAATAACAAATCAACAGGTATAGTTTGGGAAGACACTCAACAGGTAAGTCTCCACAAAGAGATACGCAAAGATTCAAGGTAAGTACTGCTAAATACATATGGTAAGTACTGTATGTAAATGTCTTTCAAGCTGACTTTCTTCTTAAATCCTTAAAGTTGGTAAGACGGGACAAATGCTCTCAAATTGCCCAACATTCAGGGCTGGCTGGAACCTGATGTTTCGTTATATCACCTCCTCGGGGGCGAAGACTTGATCCACCATATTATAAATGTTTAAAAGGCAATGTAACAAGAAAACTTCTTACAGCACCATGAGTCAATAAGTCAAAGATGGCATCCGTTCCATATTGGTTTTCGGCAAATCTCTGTTCCATTTGACAGAAAATTTACAAATACGCCATTTCATGTAGAATGCTCTCAACAGTAATGCTGACTATGCTCAGATAGATGTTTGGATTCAAATTCTGCAAACAAACATACATAACCCTATTATCTTATATCATATACATTCCCTATTTTTAAAACACAGATTGTGAATAACCTTCTTTGATCCTTAAATTCATGAATGCTGTAAGATAACAAATCATGAAAAAAATAGGAATGTAAAGAACATTCTACTTACACTAAGATGAGAAATCTGAGACTTGCTTAAAGTCAGATTTGGGGATATAATTGGGAAATTTAGAATAGACTGCACCATTTCTTGTGGAAGGTTTTGTACCCAGGCAACAAATACATCTTCAGAGATATAACCTAGTGCAAACAAACAAACAAACCCAGCATTCACATACAAACAGCATAATCTGCATTTATTTTAAAATGTGTATTCCACCACATAGCTTATTCAAATGGTCAAGATGGCTTAATATCCTTAAAATTCACAAAAGTACCCAAATCTACAAACATGCATAAAAGTATGCTAAGAACTGCTAAGAACCAATGGAAAGCAATTTGATCATGACACAGGACTACCAACACAGGTGTCTAGGTACAATTTTCTTTGTGGTGTAACAGCGGAAAGGCTCGTGGGGTTTGGAACCAGATACTCATCTTATCTGAGCAAGATAGAGTGTATCCCGGATGCCAGGAGCAACAGCCTAAGGTTCCCAAAATTGCCCTGGCAAATTTGGGCGTGCAGTGCCTGGGGAGGGCAGTGTTATTGGAGGATGTAATGTCGTTTCCAGGTGATGTTCTGCGCTTCCTTCTGTAGCATCAACAGTTTGTACCTCTGGGTAAAATCTCAGGGAGGTATATCCTGGATAGATGTATCCTGGATAGGTGTATCCTGGATGCCAAGAACCTTGCCTGTTCACCTATCTTGTGGCAACATTTGTGCCATATCCCTGGACATCATGCCAGTGATACTGATGGCAGAGCACAGTAGCTTTTGTTTGCTTGCTTGATTGACAGCCTGCCTTTCTTGCTGAGAACATATGAAGAGCTTGCTGGATCAGCTCAGTGGCCCATGCAGTCCAGCATCCCGTTTCACGCAGCAGCCAACCAGTTGCCCTGGAAGGCCAAACAAAAGGACACTGGGCCAAGCTAGAATTGATGAATCACACTTGAATGGCAAGCGAACAGACTCATGTGTATTCCTCCCTGTTCACTTGCACTCTACTTGCACTCCACTCGATCATGTAGTGCAAGTGGAGTGCAAGTGAACAGGGAGGAATACACGTGAGTCTGTTCACTTGCTATTCAAGTGTGATCCGTCACTTCTAGCTTGGCCCACAGAGGATGAGGACTGCCTCTGCTGCTGCACGGGGAGGCTCCCTTCAGTCACCATAACAAGTAGCCACTGATGGACCTCTGCTTCTGAGACTCAAGGCAGATTACGCAGTGAAAGCCAAAAAGGAGCAGTACCACTCCAATATAATAATAATAATGACAACAACAATAACATGATAATGATAATAATAATAATACCAACAACAGCAGTTATATACTGCTCTTCTCGACAGATTAATGCCTCACCCAGGGTGATGAACAAGTTAGTGTTATTATTATCCCCACAATACAGCTGGGGAGCTGGGACTGAGAAGAGTGGCTTACTCAAGGCCACCTGCTGAGCTCATGGCAGAAGTGGGATTTGAACCTGCAGAGTACTGATTTGCAGCCGAACTACTTAACCACTGGTTGTTGTAGATTTTCCGGGCTGTATAGCTGTGGTCTTGGCATTGTAGTTCCTGACGTTTCACCAGCAGCTGCGGCTGGCATCTTCAGAGGTGTAGCACCAAAAGACAGAGATCTCCCAGTGTCACAGTGTGGAAAAGATGCTGGCAGGTCATTTGTATCTACTCAGGAGGGGTGGGGTTGAGCTGAGTCATCCTGTAAGAGTTTCCCGGGGTGTGGAATGCTAATGGAGGGAGGCTTCACTGTATCCTGAGGAGGTTCTTTTGCATATGGATTGATGCTTGATGTGCTAATCTTCTCTGCAGGGCTATTGTCGGGTATAGAGTGTTTTGTTAGCCTGGTGTTTTTCAGGACTGGAAACCATACTCTATTCGTTCTTAAAGTCTCTTCTTTCCTGTTGAAATTGTGCTTATGCTTATGAATTTCAATGGCTTCCCTATGCAGTCTGACAAAGTAGTTGGAAGTGTTGTCCAGTATTTTGGTGTCCTGGAATAAGATACTGTGCCCTGTTTGAGTTAGGCTATATTCAGCCACTGCTGATTTTTCAGGATGGCCAAGTCTGCAGTGTCTTTCATGTTCTTTTATTCTTGTCTGGATGCTATGCTTTGTGGTCCTGATGTAAACTTGTCCACAGCTGCGGTGGTCCCGATGTAAACTTGTCCACATTTTGAGGGGGAACGCACAGGAACGCAGTTCCGGCAGTTTCCCAAAGAGGTCACATGTCAGGTGGCCCTGCCCACATGACTCTCGGCCATTTGGGGCCCCTTTCAGCCTGGATTGGGTCTGAAACGGCCCAGATCGGGCCTCTGACGGGTGGTGGATCACTTTCCCGCTCATCAGTGGCCCGATCCTGACCATTTTGGGCCCCTTTTCAGCCATTTTCAGCCCCTTTTTGCCATTTGGGACACAATTTCAGCCCGGAATGGCCAGGATTGGGTCCAAAACAGCCAGAATAGCTGATGTCAGGGGGTGTGGCATATGCAAATCAGTTATATTAATGACACACGTCCAGTGATGGCAAGAGGCGTGGCATATGCTAATGAGTTATGCTAATGAGTTCTTCCAGCTCTTTTTATGTGAACTGACCCCTGCTTACCTGCATGATCATCTTTGAGGACACCTTTTCACCAATTGGACTTGTGGACTAGATATTACATTGTATTGTAAACTTTTTGCAATATAGATTGTATGTGATGATAGGAAGGATTGTTTCATAATTTTGCCATAACAGGCTACATCGTTATATACATTGATTTTCATATTCATTGATTATTGCATTGCACATTTTAGCACCTTGCACTTTATAATAACAAAAATTATATTTAAAAATATAAAAAATATTTATTAGTGTACTATTGAAGAATCTAGATATATTCATGTTCCCTTTGGTGTTACTGGTCTTGAACTGAAGGAGCCCTCAGATCGGTAGATTGCCTTCTTCTGCAGCTTCTTCCGTGGTGGTCCCGCATCCAAGTACCGACCCAAACGGCTTTTCTGGAAAATGCTCAGTATTGCACAAGATCGTGCACAAACGGAATTGCACTAATTCTGTTTATATCTGTCCTTATGCATCTCTGTCTCCAAGCCCTTTAAGTCTCATTGATTTCAATGTGGAACGTTTAAGGACACTGGTATCTCTCACAGTGGAATCAACCAAATTGCAGCTGGATTGTTTATCAAAATAATGAATGAAACCAGAGACCTCCTTCAAAAAGCCCTTCCCCTATTTTGGTCTGGTGGAACAGTATAGTATAGCCCAGGGGTGGCCAAACTTGCTTAATGTAAGAGCCTCATAGAATATACATCAGATGTTTGAGAGCTGCAAGACATGATGCCTTGAAGTGACTTCAGAAGAGGAGGGTGGGTTTGGGGGAGTGTCCTGAAAGTGACATTACAGGAAGGGGTGGGGGTTTGGTGCAGTATGCTGGAAGTGACATCATTGGAAGTGGTGGCGCTTGGGAAGAGCCATCACCTGATCTTTGACTTGGAAGTGATATCACGAAAGTGATGTCACATCTTTGCTTGGCTTCATCCCCAAAGTCCCCATGTATTTTCTGAGTCAGACCTGGCAACCTCAACATTTTTATTGAAACTATGAAAGAAAGAAAGAAAGAAAGAAAGAAAGAAAGAAAGAAAGAAAGAAAGAAAGAAAGAAAGAAAGAAAGAAAGAAAGAAAGAAAGAAAGAAAGAAAGAAAGAAAGAAAGAAAGAAAGGGAGGAAAGGGAGGAAAGGGAGGAAAGGGAGGAAAGGGAGAGAGGGAAATAAACTAAAATAAAATGTATGGCCACGGCAATACTCAGAGACCTCTGGGAGCCACACAATATGTCTAGACGAGCCACATGTGGCTCTCGAGCCGCAGTTTGGCCACCCCTGGTATAGCCCAATCTTGTCAGATCTCAGAAGTAAAGCAGGGTCAGTACTTGGATAGGAGACCATCAAAGAAGACTTTGGAGAGGAAGGCAATGGTAAATCACCTTTGTTTCCCACTTGCTTCTCACTTGCTTCGCTGGGGTCACCATAATTTGGTTGTAACTTGATGGCACACACACAATTTTGGTCAGCTTCTTAACAAATACTCATAAAATCCACTAGATGGTGGTGTGTCATGTGCTTTGCAAAGTATGTTTCCCAGCTTTCTAGTCCATTACATCTTCTCTTAACATGCCATCTTGCAGACCTTATCAGCATGGCTCTTTGGAACTTAGTGTTTCCTCAGAAGATCTTTTAAAGGAAATCAGCTCATTACCTTGATTGTTTTTATCCACTGCCTTGAGAAAGAGACTGGAAAGCTCATTAACTGCCCTGCGACTTTCCTTAGGATACAGTTCATGAAACAGGTCTCGGAGTTGTTTCTTGCTGATATTGCCAGGGGCTAAAATTTGGTACAGACCTGAACAATGGAGATAAAGATAAAATTGGCAATTAATGTCTAGAGCTGTACCACATATTCTTTTGTTTCAATTGGGTGGGAGGAGGAGTAGAAACTAGCCCTTTTGGTGGGAAATTATTTCTCAAAAATACTTAAGATTGCGAGAATAGTCACCTTATTCTGCCATTCTGTCTGCCACCATGGTTTTCCCTGGTGGCTGCTTCTTCCAAGATTAGTCACGTGGGTGATTAATCCCACCCAACGAGAAACAACACAGTGAATAAATATTTGGATATGAGGACAATGTGAACGAATAAATGATTATTTTTTCAAAGGGAGCTCATTTGGCACTGACAAAATGGTCACAAAGACCTGTGGATAAGTTCAGCTCAACTATTATGATTGAATATGAATTATTAATAATATTAATTATTAATAACTGGAGACTTGTCGCATCTCTTGGGGGAGATCTACAAAATATTATTGCAATACCATACGGAAATGGAGCAAGTGAAAACTTGTATGATAAAATGGATGCAAAATGTTGGGGGAACTATTCTGATGGACTTATGGGAAAATTTATGGGCTAAAGATATAAAATTTACAGATGGTCAGCTATTAAGAGAATATTGGTATAAAATGTTCTTTAGATGGTACACTACTCCCAAAGATATTGTGAGTTTTAGTAAAGACTACAGTGGACATTGTTGGAAATGTCAGAGGACGGATGCAACATTTTACCATATGTGGTGGACTTGCAAGGAAACATGAAAATATTGGATAAAGACACATGAAGAGACGCAAAAGATTCTCAAACTCAGATCTGAATTGAACAAGGAGATCTTTTCCGTTAGATGGTGACGGCAGCGAGAGTACTATTTGCAGCGAAAGGGAAAACAGATACTTGTCCTCGGCTCTCAGAGTGGAGAAATAAGATTTATGATATGCCTCAATGGCCAAACTGATTACCTATTTATATAACAGATCGATAACCGAATTCTGGGGAAAATGGAGGGACATTTTTGACAGAAAATAAATGATATAGAAGTTTACATAATTAAAATATGCTAAGTAAAGGAAGAGAGAAATGTAATGTATCCAGGCTTAGAGATGCTAAATATAACAGATTTTTGTTTATTTGAATTGTTTATTTAATTACCAGAACTGCTCTATATGTACTGTTCACGTACTTATTGTTTATATATGATTGTATAAGTTTCAATTTAATGTCTAATCTAGAACTTGTATAATTTTCTTATTATGCACTTACTTTACTATACTTTCTTTTAAATAAAATTCTTTATATATGAAAAAGCTACTATGATTCCTAATCCGGATTAAAACTATTCTCTCTCACAGATTTTTGTCACCAGCTGTTACGGCATAGTAAGGCTGACAGAATTTGAATACAGAGCTGGTATCTTTGGTTAGGCAAAGGGCCCTCCTACAACTTCAACAGAGACCTGCCAGATGTTACAGGACCATAAGGTCAGGGCTTTTTTTCAGCTGGAATGCGGTGGGACGGAGTTCTGGAACTTCTTGAAAATGGTCACATGGCTGGTGGCCCCGCCCCCTGATCTCCAGACAGAGGGGAGTTGAGATTGCCCTCTGCGCTGCTCCAGCTTCAAGCTCCAATGCACTCTCCCTGTCTCTCTCTCAAAATGCCAACAGCAACTGTCTCTCCCTCATGGTCTGCAAAACCAGAGCTGGGAGCCCCCCTCCCCCCTGCTCCTTGTAACAAATTTGGAGCTCCACACTTGAAAGGAAGACCTGCCTATCAAGCTAAATTGGGCTCAGTTTGGAGTTCAGACAGAATTCAGGCAGTCCCTGCCTCTGGTTGCCAAGGGAATTGATTGCAGGTGTCAGACTGTCTGGCTTGATGAACAGCCATGAACGAGGCTTGCAACAAACACCTGTTCGTTTAGAGTTCGTTTAAAATGGGGCCTCACGAACAGCTTGTTCGCGAACAGCCGATTGGGCTGTTCCTGGCTTTTTAAAGTTCGTATTGCTGTTCGTGCCCCTCTCTAATCCAAAGACGAAAAATAAAGAGAATTGGGTTGTATGCTACCACACTTCTCCACAAATGGCAGCACATTCCTCCAACATAAGAAGCCTTCCCACGAGAAATTCTTGGTCAGTGGAAGAGACTGTTGTATTGGCAGAAGACTCCTTGCACTGGAGTCTTCTCCTTGCAGTGGAGCCTCAAATGGACATATGAAGTTGGTTTATCAAGTTCAGTACTGTCCATTCTGGCGGCGGCTCTCCAGGATTCCAGATAGAGGTCTTTTACATCATCTCCTACCTGATTCTTCTAACTGGAATTGCTGGAAATTGGAAAAGGGACCTTCCATGGTCAAAAGAGGTGCTCTTATCACTGAGCTGTGGCCCCTCACTTCCTCCAGCAGCAATGCAAGTTAAGTTCAGCCTTTCAAATAAAGCTCTCTCTGGTGGCAATATCAGAACATTGCTTTGGAAAAACTGTACTGCCCCCGCACCCAGTACCAATTATGTTGAAAGGCTTCAGCACCCTCTGTCCTAGGCATTTTGCTTTCCAATATCCTGCATTTGAGAAATCAATAAATCATTAGATGTGCCTCATTATCATTTTTATGAGGAGTTCAGTGAAATCACAGATGCTGTTTCCTGTTCACTCAAGATAATTGCATTGTTTTCATGCATCCAGGAAATTAGAGTGGAATGAGGATAATTTATTGATCTAAACAAAAAAGCTTGCTTCTTGTGCGTGAAAACAAACAGAAAAGGCATCGGCTAGTTTAAAAGCCAGATGATTCCAAACATCTTACCAATAATTGACATTTCTAATGGTCGTTGATCCATTCTAAACCAAAATCCATGTACAAAAAGGTTTCCTTCACACTGTTTATTTTTAGGCACATTAACTAAAGAACAGGATCTCAAAAAGCTGCTTAAGTATCTCTTGTTTACCTGTTGAACTGCAGCCTAAAGTTGACAGTGGTCCAAACATACTTGCTCTGTTCACATTAATCAAGTCACAAGCCGAGCATTTGCTGATAACAAGAACAAAGCCATGAAGTGTGGGCTGCAAGGAACATACTTCTACAGGAATGTTGCCGGCTCCTTCACTGAGTATTTGCTGTGAAGAACTTTAAGATATTTGAGCAATTTTAACTTTCATTTTCAGCCTAGGTTTTTCTGTGCCTCTAAAGCGGCTCCTCTGAACTCAGCAGCTGTCTATGGTTACCTTTTTTGCTTCCCTTTCCCTCTTGACATCTCTACAGCCAGAGGGAGAGAGAGAGAGCGGAAAGCTACAAGTGACTTTCTTTGCATGGAGAACACTAGATTTTTCTCACAAGGTTACCTGGGAAGTGAAGTCCCTGTGGGCTCCCTGAAGGTTCCCTGCTCCTGGGGAGCTGCTCTGGAGAAAGGGGCCGTGTCGGTGAAGCTTCAGCCGCAGCGACAGTGGAAGGATCGATGTATTGTCGAAGGCTTTCACGGCCGGAGAACGATGGTTGTTGTGGGTTTTCTGGGCTGTATTGCCGTGGTCTTGGCATTGTAGTTCCTGACGTCTGAAGATGCCAGCCACAGCTGCTGGCGAAACGTCAGGAACTACAACGCCAAGACCACGGCAATACAGCCCGGAAAACCCACAACAACCCATGGAAGGATCTTCTGCAAATTCTTCCGCTGTCCCTGCAGCTGAAGCTTCATGGATGCTACCACTTCCAGAGCAGCTCCCCAGGAGCAGGCAGCCTGCAGGACGCCCTGGGAGAAAGTAGCAGCTGCCCGCCCCCAAACGAAGCCTCTTGTGGCTCTTCAGGCAGCGATTCTAACAGAGAGGGGAAGGACCACTCGGACTTCACTTCCCAGGTAACCTTGCAAGAAAAATCTAGTGTTCTCCATGTGAAGAAAGTCACTTGTAGTCACACTCAGAGAAAAACTGTGCACCTTCTATGAATTAATGATTCTGTTATTTTAAGGACAAAACTCACAACCCAGTCACTATCTCATTGTTTATCAGTTTCACACAAAGGTAACATGAGGTCTCAGCTAACTTTATTGGACACCAAAATAAGAGGTTACAAAGTGGAACTAGAAAATAGGGAGACTAGGACAGTGGGAGACCTTCTGGCAATTCCCTCTGTTTCCCACTGGCATTTCAAAGGCCAGCAGGGTAAAAATGGGAGGAAATGGAAGGGGTGCATAACATTGGGGACCATCCTAGAGAGAATCCTAGAGTGTTATCCCTGACATCATGATGTCACTTCCGTTTTCCCACCAGAAGTGATATTGTATGCCAGTGTTTCTGTCCCTGCCCCCCAAATCCTCCTGGGAGTGCCAGGCAGCCTAGTATCCCTATTAGAGATCAACTACTTACAGATGACCAGGGCACACTGCTGCTAGCTGCAGCCAGAACTGCTAGGCTAGAGCAGAGAAACAGCAAGTATGCATTAAAGGTATAGATAGTTTCAGATGGGTAGCCATGTTGGTCTGTAGTAGAAGAGCAAGATTCAGGTCCAGAGCAGATCTGATGAAGGGAGTTCTGACTCTCAAAAGCTCACACCCTGGAAATCTAGTTGGTCTTTAAGGTGCTACCGGACCCAGATTTTGCTCTTAAAGGTACAGAAACATTATTTACAGAACTGTTCCAAGCATAGGGCTAGCAACTCTGGGATGGGAAGTTCCTGGATATTAGGGAGTGAACTCCATAGGGTTCCCATAGAGGGGAGGGATCTGACAACCAGTGTGGTGTGGTGGTTAAATTGTTGGACTAGGGCTGAATCCACACTCACTGGCACAGCATTAAACAGGCGGCGTGAGAGCGTCTTTCTGGCGCGTTTTATGACCTCATCACCCCATGATGCCACTCTCGTGGCACGATGATGTCATAAAATGCACCAGAAAGACGCTCTCACTCCGCCTGTTTAGCGCTGCGCCGGTGAGTGTGGATTCAGCCCAGGTCAGATCTGAAAGTTGTAGGTTCAAATCCCTGCTCTGTCATGGAAGAGCCCTCCAGAAGGAAGCCAGAAAAGTTGGCCAGAAGGAAGTAGGAAAAGAGGAAAGGCTGTAGAAATTTTCAGAGAAGGGAAAGAAGAAATAAGGCAGGAGAGGGTTCCCTGTTTGTTACTACTGATTTTGCTGATAAGATTCATTTATATCATTTACTTTTTCTCCTATATTTTTTGTAATTTATTTTTTCACTGTTGTCCTTTTTTATATTTTTAATATTTTTCCTCTCTTGAATCTTGTCAATCAAGAGAAAAAATGATACAGTCCTGATTTATTGATGCACAACTGAAACTGAAAAATAGGAACACTTTGTGGGGGGAATTTGAGTGTGAGAAAACAGAAAATAGAGCAATAAGCAAAGAATCAAAGATTCAATTCATTCAAGTAAAACAGAGATTTTCAGGTTGAGACAGCAGAAATCCACTTTTTTCCCTTGTCAATTTTTTAGTGCTCTGGTAAGTGCAAAGGCAATAAAATATTCACAATTACAAATTACAAAGATTTTTTAAATTAAATGCAGTGAACTCCTTGTATTTAGGTTTTTGTTTTCACTGTGAATTTATGCCACCCTGCACTGTATCCTTAGCCCCCTCTCCTTCGTCTTCCTAATGGTTCTGGCCAGCCTTTATATAATTCCTAATCATATAATTATATAATTCGTTATCATATCAAGAGCCAGTTTGGTATAGTGGTTAAGAGCAGCAGGACTCTAATCTAGAGAGCCGGGTTTGATTCCCCACTCCTCCACTTGAAACCAGCTGGGTGACCTTGGGCTAGTCATGGCTCTCTGGAGCTCTCTCAGCCCCACCCACCTCACAGAGTGTTTTGTTGTGGGGATAATAACAACATCCTGGGCAGGGGGTTGGACTAGATGGTCTGTATGGCCCCTTCCAACTCTATGATTCTATGATTCTACTTTGTAAACCGCTCTGAGTGGGCATTTAGTTGTCCTGATGGGCGGTATATAAATCGAATGTTATTATTATTATTATTATAGTCCTGTCTGAATTGCATAACTACTGTTTGTATAAAATGCAAATTTTTCTCCAAGTCAAAATGGGTTAGGTGGGGAGTGGAATCAACCCTACTCGAACATTAATCAAATGCATACATTATTTCAAAATAATATATAGTTGTCATCATTATCTCTACAGAAACAGAGAGTTCATTCACTGAGGATTTTTTTATTATATAAATGAGTGTATGAGTTTTTGTTTCATTAACTGATTTAATTAATTGTCTGGATGTGTGCAACCTACGTGTAATAATGCTTGATTTTCTTCCTCTTGCAAAAGCTGCTTTCACTTTAAAAATCTAGATCAGTGAAGTGTGAATCTCCTTTCAAGTATGGCAACAACCTACAATTCCTGTTAATTTGGAATGTAAGAGCCAATTTCATGGTTTAAATCTCATTATGCAAGTTCACATTTAAAAGCTTTTTAGCCAGAGATATCAGATTGCATTCCAAATATTGTGGAGTGATGCTCTGTACTTATTATTCCACAATATCGGAACTTTCCAGTGAATCTTACTTGAGGTTTGAAAGAGCTGCTGTCTGGAATCTAACAGTAGCTGCTGAGACAATTTTGAAGCCATTATTTTGTAACGGGTGTTAGTGGTGGCTGATGAATTTTTATTGTGATGTGAACAGCTACGCATTTGAATAACTCTTCGGCTTGGGGGTGGGGGGAGAGATGCATTCGTATCTGTCACGGCCCTTAGAGGCCCTGTAGCTATCTATTTCTGTCACTGTTATTAATATTACAGATTTGCACAATGCCCAGCAAGCTGCATCTTACTCTTAAAAAAAGCAAAGGAAGAACCACCAAATCCAGCATCCCCAGGCTACGTAGACAGCCTTGCAGAGGTGGATTTTCACTGAATTTTCATATTTCCCATCCAATGGCAGGGGTGGCACACAAAAAGCTTTGCCCACACTTAATGAGAGCAAGTCAGTTAGCAAGCATAAGGTTACATATACAGATAGGCATGAACCGAAAAAAAAATGAACCGTGTGTTTCGTGGTTTGTTGCATTTCACGAACCATGAACCACGAACTTTCACAAACCTGCCCTGGTTTGTTTGGTTCGTGAAAATGTCACTTCCAGGTCAGAAAATCGTCACTTCCAGGTCAGCAGAAGGTCACTTCCGGACCAGCAGAAGGTCTGCAGGAAGTCCATTCCCTGTTGCCAAGGAAACTGATTGATTGGCACCAGGCTGTCTGCAGTGATGAACCAAAAAAGGAACCAAATGAACCAGCCAAAAATTCACGTCGGTTCGTCAGAAATGGGCTCTGATGACCCGCCAGTTCGTGAACCACGAACCGGCCCAATTTGTCACAAACTTTGGTTCATATTTCGGTTCGTGCCCATCTCTAGTTACATATCTGCAGCAGTGGTTTGTGGTTAATTTTTAAAAATCCAACCAGCGCCCTCTTGCTTAACAAAAAAAGGAACTTTCTAGTTCCAATCATTTTGTTTATCAGTATAAATGCACTTCCTTCTTATTAGTGATGTGCTTTACAAGTCATTTACAGTTTTAGGATTTCTGGATGAACAAATAAATGGTTAGGGCCATTTGCACACTGCTTACCGGCCACGGAACATTGCGCCGAGCTCCCGGAACGACAGCATCCTCCTGATGCAATTTCGCGTGAGAACTGCTGTTCTCAAGTGAAATCGCGCCAGGAAGACACTGTTGTTCCGAGAGCTCAGTGCGATGTTCCGTGACCGGTAAGCAGTGTGAAAACAGCCAAGGTTAGGAAGATGATTTCCATTGCAATGCGCCATGAGCCAGCCATCGCAGTTTAAGGGCTCAGAAGACCTCTGATCCAGCAAGCAAGAGCCAGGTGCAGAAGTCGGCTTCCAGGTATGTAGATAATACAGACACAAATCCAGGTCCAGATGCATCTACCTGATAATGCTCATTCTGGTTCCATCACATTGAAAAAAAGGTCTCTCAATGCAGATGACGATATAAATCCTGTCCAGAACCGTTACTCATTGTACGTTGCTGCCTATGATTACAGCTGGATGAAGGCCCTTGATGTCAATGGGAAATGATTTTCTCCAACTGAAATAAATGGGATTTACAGTGCAATTCTATGCAGAGTTACTCCAGTCTATATCCAAAGAAATCAATGAGCTTAATGGAGTAGGTCCACATGGGATTGCACTGTCAATCGCCGTCAATTGGCGCTTGGATTCAATAGAGTGTTTCTGTGGGCAGAATCTCTGCAATGCCTTTCCTTGGGGTCTCTATCCTCCAGGAGCAGCTTTTCAGGGGGCATTCTTGGGCCTTACTAGGAGAATGTAACGTGAAAAAGTCAGAGATCATGAGCAGAAATAATTATATCTACAGAATACTCTGCTGGAACCAAGCCTCTGTCTTGATCGTGCAGGCAGAGCAAGTCCTGGTGGACAAAGCAGGACAAACTGGGGGCCCAGAGCAGCTTACATCCTTCTCCTCTCCTTCATTTATCCCCACAATAACCCTGTGAGGTAGGTTAGGCCAAGAAAGTATGACTGGCCCAAGGTCACCCAGCAAGCTTCCATGGCAAAGTGATGATTCGAACATGCGTCTCCCAGATCCTGGTTTGATGCTCTAAGCACTGGACTATGTTAGTAGTGAGAATGCCTCAATGCATATCCTCAGGCAATCTTTTCCACAAAATAGGGGCTACCACCCCAAAAGCTTGGTTCTTGCACATGGCATGTTCATACCAACTGAAGCTACCAAACAGTCTCCATGGGAAAACCCGTTCACAGCATGTTGCACTTGCTCAGCCTGATTGACAGAACTGGCAGGGGCAGGTCAGCTGAGTGGAGGTTCATCAATGAACCAGACTGGAATTAAAGGAAAGACGTTCTTGGCGGCTCCCCTGGTGACCTCGACTGTGTGCTCTACCACTGAGCTCTGACCCTTGCCCAACATTCTGTAGCACCCTATCCTATTCTGAATTCTGAAGATGGTGTTCAAAAATATTAGAATGCTGAATAGAATTTTGATCTCACAGTGGTTTGGGTTATCTTTATTAGGGAACAGCTAAAGCTCAAACACATCCAGCAACATTTCCTAACTGCAGGGGTCATTTTGTAGAAAAAGAGCTGGAGGAACTCATTAGTGTAGCTCACTAGCATAACTCCATATGCCACGCCCCTTGACATCACCAGAAGTGTGTCATTGGCATAACTGATCTGCATATGCCACACCCCCTGACATTACCTATCCTGTCTGTTTTGGACCCAATCCTGGCCATTCAGGGCCGAAAGTGGGCCCAAAATGGCAAAAAGGGGCTGAAAATGGCTGAAAAGGGGTCCAAATGGTCAGGACCGGGCCGCTGCTGAGTGGGAGAGTGATCCACCACCCGCCAGAGGCCCTATCTGGGCCATTTTTCCCCCAATCCAGGCTGAAACAGGCCCAAAATGGCCAAGAGTCAGGTGGGCGGGGCCACCTGACATGTGACCTCTTTGGGGAACTACCGGAACTGCGTTCCTGCGTGTTCCCCCTCAAAATGAGCCCTGCCTATCTGGATAGGCAGTTTGGCATTCTAAACAAAACTCTTAACTATATAGTCTCAGAGAGTACCACGTCAATCTGTCCATGGAGTGAGTCCTTGTTACAGATGCATCAAAGCCAAGGCAAGCAGTTAAAAGGAAGCAGGGCCTTTTCTGTGGTGGCGCCTTCCTTGTGGAAATTAACTCCCTACAGATGCTCACCAGCTCTAGCCTATCCAGTTTACAGGAAGAGACATTGAAATATTTTTATTTTGCGCTTACGAGTTTAGATTATCCCGAAAGTATGACTTGCAGGTTTGGGATGCTGTTTTTGTTATTGTTTTAGAGGGGTTATTACATTTGAAGCTCAACCTGATTTACAGAAACGTGGATTGGCAGGGCATAGTTATATTATCTGACTAGAAGGAAGCCTCCTTGGTGGTCCCTGGTAGGCCAAAGGGCAGAGCAGGAATGCAACACAAAAAAGTAGCAAACTCGTGTAACCTGAATTTCAATGGCCAAAAAGCTCCCAGAACACACAAAGCTCTTCCTCAAGCTACAGCAGACAACTATGCGCTGCGTTGGTGTGCAGGAACTGGTGTCATTTGCTGGATCACAGACTTATATTGAGAATGGCTTTAAATTGCTCTGTTGTGACAAGCTTCTTGAAGGTGCCAGCTTGCAAACAGGAAAGACCAACATCCTGACGAAGAGAACTGTGATTCTCGAAAGCTTATGCTACAATAAAGTTGGTTAGTCTTAAAGGTGCTACTGGACTCTTCTTGATTATCCTAGGCCATACAATGTTTAAAGCAGAATTATTCAGGAGCACATTCTTATAAAGGGAATGGTGTATTGTTAAATGACTGTGGTTTTTTCTCTAGGAACCTTTTATTGTTTTTAATGCTTTTTATTGTATTGTTGTTTTTAAATTTTGTAATTCATCTGGCACCTTTGTGGAAGGATGCAGAAAGTAGCTTTCTGGTCCGTAATGCTGGCTCACAATCAAAGATGGATTGTGTCTCAACAGTGGGAACAAATGAATGCCTTAGTTATGCAAAGAAGTGCTACTCTGGGGAGAAAGATGGAGGCATGACATTATACCAAAGTAACAAAACACCTAGCTTATTCCAGGTTCAAAATCCACATTCACATTTTCTAGCAAAGCCTTCCTTCTCCCACAATGGTTGGCAACAGTATTGTAGAGAATGTTGTGCAACAGAATAGAAATGGAGTTTTTGTTTCATCGAGAAGGCCAAGTCCCTACAGCTACATCATTTTTTGTGGGGACCAAGGGAAAAAATGGAGATATTAGACATTTTGGTTTGTTTTAAACAAAACGATTTAACAGCAATAATAACAGTTCCAGCAAAAAATTGTCCAGCAGCCAGCTGGAGGTAATAGCCCCAAACAAAGAAAGATTCCAGCTATCAGTTTCCCCATCTGGTCATTAATTGGCAGGAAATGCACTGTGTGCTGTAATTGCTTAATTAATCAAATGAACCCTGCCCTTCAAGACCGGTATTCCTGAGTTTTTCAATTGAGACAGCTAAATCCCACCTGGTATTTCAAAAACAAAACCTTTCAACAGTTCTTCAACTCCTTCCAAGTCCTGCTAATTAATTAATACTTTTGTTTCAGACGCAGAAAAGCTAAAGATAGGCTGCTGATTTATACCTACAGTTACACGGTGCCCGGGTAAAATGTTACTCAACATGTTCCTCGTACTACTTAGGAAATCTAATCTGATAGAATTTATCATTAACCAATTACAGGAATTGACCTGCATTCACAGATGTGTGATTTGATTTGAGAACCCAGCAAATCAGAAATAGCATAGGCACACAAACACACAACAATCTTGTTAAAAGCGGAGTGAGAGTCAAGTCCTGTCGGGCTGCTTATCCTACCATGGAGGAAAAGGGGGATCTAGCTGTTGTAACAGACTAGAAAAACAGTTATCGCTCAAATGGGGCTTTTTAGGATGAGCTCTCTCCTTTCCAAGCAAGTCAGCCAGAAATTTACTCCCAAGACAAATTAGTTGTTGGGGGGGAATATTCTCCAGCTCACAGTGTTTTCTCATCCATGGCCGTTTCCATACTGCTTACCGTCCACGGAACATCGCATCAAGCGCCCGGAACGACAGCATCTTCCTGGCGTGATTTCGCACGAGAACTTACACGAAATCGTGCCAGGAAGACGCTGGCATTCCAGGAGCTTGGTGCGATGTTCCATGGCCAGTAAGCAGTGTGAAAACAGCCTATGTTCTTAAGTCATCTAATATCTACTGCCAATACGTCCTCCGGATAACTCTTCCCCTTCCCAGAACGCCAGCTGCAGCCTTTTTCACTAGCAGAAGCCTTTGATTATTTATTTAAAGAAGGAATCATGGACAGTCTACTCACGAGGTTGCAAAGACATGAATAATAAGCACCAGATCGAACGTTGGGTATCAATAGCTAAATCTAGGGCCGTCCCCTGCTATAAATTAATAAAATTTGACCGCTCAAGATCCACGTACCTAGTCAGCATTTCTACCTACCATCTTAGAGCCTCTTTTGCTGCCCTGTGTTTTCTGTCCATGCAATCAGCCTTCTTGGCCGGTTGCCGCTCTAAGACGCCCGAGGAAAACCATGACTGTTTTCATACTGCTTACCGGCCACGGAACATTGGACCAAACTCCCAGAACCACAGAATCTTCCTGGCGCGATTTCACGTGAGAATGGCAGTAAGCACTGTGAAAACGGCTCATGTTTGCATTTGTGGACTATCTGCAGTGGAGAACCTTCCACATTATTTATTATACTGCCCGCTATATAATGCACCCCAAATTTAAATTTCTGGCCAGAATTTTACCTGCAACTGCAGCTCAGCAAGGCGCCGAAACTTCATGATCAGCAGCACCCAAGTCAATCAAACATCTAATAAGATCAGTAGGGTGGAATGACCCCATCTATCAATCTGTTAGTGAAGATCATCAGCTACGGCTACATACAGTGTCATATTCAGGACAACACCCGTAATGAGTGGCATCCAAGAAATTAATAGCATCTAGCAGACGTGAAAACAGCATAGTAGCCACATTCATTACTGCTCAAAGGAAGATTGCAGATGTGTGACTGGATGGAAATCAGATTAAGATGGATAGCCGAGTTTGTCTGTAGCAGTGGAAAAGAGCAAGAGTCCAGTAGCATCTATAAGACTAACAAAATTAGTGGTAGGGTATGTGCTTTTGAGAGCCACAGCCAGGGCTGGCGCCACCATTGAGGCGGTGAGGTGGGCGCCACGGCTGCTGGAGTGCTGGAGGGGGCGCTGGAGGGGGTGCCAGGGGTGGAGGCGTGCACCACGGAGCTGGCATGCCTGGCCCGCAGTTGCTGCAGCCGGCTAGCCACGCGCTGCCACCGCCGCCGCTACATGTCCCCCGCCGGGTGCAGCTGCCGCGGGCCAGGCACGGCAGGCATCCGGGCGGTGTGCAGAGCGCGGGCAGCCTCTGCGCCGTCCCAGCCACCTGCCAGCCAATAGGCCCAGCTTGCTGTGTGATGACGTCCTCATGTGGTGACATCATCACACAGTCCAGGGGTGCATGCATGCATTGTGTGCACGCATATGTAGGGGTGGCTGCAGGCGCCACAAACCCTGGCGCTGCCCCTGGCCACAGCTCACTGCCACAGGCATCTGAAGAAGTGAGCTGTGGCTCACGAGAGCTCCTACCCTACCACTAATTTTGTTAATTTCATAGGTGCTACTGGACTCTTGCTCTTTCCCACTGGGTGGGAATCAGACGTCAAAATTAGGCTATTTTGAGTAGGAGCTTTAAGTCCAGAGCAATGCATTCTGAATACTTTTATAAGGGGACTAAATACTTCTTATAAAGTGGCAGATGACGGTGATTTTGCCTTTTTCTGCAACTCATTCTTAACCCAGGTGTCGTTTCCCACTGTTAATCCTTATTGTTCTGAACTTCAGCAGCCAATACTGTCAACCTGGCTAGCCTGGCTGCAACCTCCAGTGGAACCCATCCTGACCCACCAGTTAGAAGATGCTGGGAGACAGTGTATGAAGCCTTTCCCCAAAGTTATTTTAAATTACAGACCACTGGCACTGAACTGGAAGATGGGATGCAAAACTAACACAATAGTAAAGAGTCCAGTCGAACAAAGAGAGCTGTTGTTCTCGAAAGCTTATGCTACAATAAATTTGGTTCATCTTAAAGGTGCTACTGGACTCTTTACTATTTTGCAACTACAGGCTAACACGGCTAAGTCCGCTGGATCTAAAACTCACATATTGTGCAACATTACATCCAGTACTGGCCATTGCTTGAGGCCATTGGTTTGAATCAGAGAGAAGAACAGTATTCTAACCCCATAAAACTGTTTTGTGTTCCACATATGATGGCTTTTATAATAGTCTTGGCTGGGCTGGAGAGGGAAAAGTGCAAATATCCATGTTTAGTTGTTATTTGTTCCTTGGGGGCTCCATGTGTACCGATTGGGTACATTTACGTGTAGATTTTCCCAGGAGAGTAAATAGCACTCCCAGAGCCTTTTCAGGTTGCAAAAATAGAGGAAACATGAAGTCCTCCCTGTGCGCTGCAGTCCTGGTCCAAATCTAGCCCTCACATACCCGGGAACTCAGTGAGGAACTTACAAATCAATCCCCATAGTGGATCTGGACAGAAGCTGAGGACTTTGTAATGTGTGCTTTGGCCCAATGGTTGTCCATGTTGCAGGGGTGCCTTACAGGCAGGGCTTTTTTTCAGCTGGAATGTGGGGGAATGGAGTTTTAAACACTGTAGGAAGTTTAATTTTTTAAAATCCATATTTGGTTGTTTTATTATTTTTAATAAATCAAGTGGCATTTTTTAAATATTATGCTGTGTGCCATTGGAAATCTTTGTAAAGCAGCTTATACATTATGCAAGCAAATGAATGTATTCGAATTGAAGTCATTGCAATCATTTTGGGAATCAAAGTATGCATAAAAGGAGATTGCCCCGTGCATGAAACTCTTGGTTTTGTATGATCAGTACAGTCACATATTTTCCACTATCAGTATGCATAACTGAAAACTCAATTTTTGCTTTTAGGGTACATATTCACATGTACCAAACCTGGAAAATATGCCTATTACATACAGGGCTTTTTTTCAGCTGGAACGCGGTGGAACTGAGTTCCGGAACCTCTTGAAAATGGTCACATGGCTGGTGGCCCCGCCCCCTGATCTCCAGACAGAGGGGCGTTGAGAGCGCAGAGGGCAATCTCAACTCCCCTCTGTCTGGAGATCAGGGGGCGGGGCCACCAGCCATGTGACCATTTTCTCCAAGGGCAACCCACTGACTTCCACCACCTCTTTCCCCAGAAAAAAAGCCCTGCATATAGGCCCATTCAAAGGAGATGATGCTGGAATATTGCACTTGGGAACAATAGCATAAACAGGGGAAATGCAAATTCTGCCCACGTGGTACCTCTTAATTTGGTCTCCAGGCTGCTTTTGAAGAGCCAGGATGCAGCATTACAGAAGGTCTGGAATGTTATCTGGTCATCATCAGTGACAGGAATTTGCTGTAAGAACTGAAAGAAACAATGTTATTACAAGCCAAGAAGACATAACAAGAACGACGTTTGATTTATATACTACCCATCTGGACAACTTAATGGCCACTCAAAGGAGTTTACAAAGTGTGTTATTATTATCACGACAATCACCCTGTGAGGTGGGTGAGGCTGAGAGCGCTCCGAGAAGCTGTGACTGACCCAAAGCCATCCAGCTGGCTTCAAGTGGAGGAGTGGGGAATCAAACCCAGTTCTCTAGATTGCAGACCTGGCACTCTTAGCTACTACATCAAACTGGCTCTAAGGGGAGATCATAAGATCACCCCCTTCTGCCAGCTCCCTCACCCCAATTAATCACACCATTAAAAATTTTTGAGCTTGTTCTAGTACTGGCAGTTGATTCCTCATCCTTGTAAATTATCATAACTAGAGGTGGGCACGGACCGGCAAACTCCATGGACCACCAGTCTGTGGTCTGTCGATTTTCACGGACCACGAACTTTTCACGGACCAGCCCCGTTTTCAGACTGGTTCATTGGTCCATGGTCCATCACTTCCGGCAGCCCTGGCTCTGCCCCTTCACATCCAAAGAGCCCAAATGCACAGAGAATCTTCAGTAGCCTTTCCTCCAGCCACCCTCCAAGTTTGGTTAAGATTGCATTTCGGACGTCCAAGTTACAGACCCGCAAAGCCGCCACCCCCAGGAAACTTCCAATAGATACTGGAGTCGCAAACACCAATTGACTTGCATTGGCTATCAGCACCAAAAAGTTGCAATGAGGCAAAATCAAAGAGAAAAGGGTGGGGGAAGAGCCCTCTTACTCTCCAAACAGACTCTTTCCCAGCCATTGCCTAGGGGGTTCATTCTTGCTCCTTGCTCACATAGAGAAAAATGGCAGCTGTCTGGTTGTCAGACAGAGCTGCCTATCAAGGTTTTGAAAGCTAAGATTGGCTACAGAATGTCCATCCCTCCCTTGCATAATGAAAGATCTCTGGTTGGCAGGCAGAACTGCCTACCAAGGTTTTGAGAGCTAAGATTGGCTGCAGAACCTCCACCCCTCTCTTGCAAAATGAGAGCTCTCTCGTTGGCAGACAGAGCTGCCTATTAAGGTTTTGAGGGCTAAGAGTGGCTGCAGAATGTCCACCCTTCCGTTGCCTAAGGAATTCATTCTTGCTCCTTGCTCCATAGAGCAGAATGTGAGCTCTCTGCTTGGCAGGCAGAGCTGCCTATTATGTTTATAAGTGTTGCAAAAGGTCTGCGGACATCCTCACCATTGCCTAGGGAATTGATAGATCGGCACCAGGATGTCTGGACTCATGAACTACAGACCAATGGATCGGCCCAAACAGACCAAAATTTGTGAAAAAGGTGAGTCCCACGAACTGTGTGTTTGCGAACCACAAACCAGGCTGGACCATGCAAAATTTTGGTCTGTTTTATGGACCATACCCACCTCTAAACAACACAATTCCCAACTGTAGGAATTAGTGACCACAGGTCAGTTTTCCCTCCGTGCTTCAAAGAAGTCACACAAGTCCTGTTAAAACCACTGGCACACAAGGGAGTTGTAAGCTAATTTGTCCTATTGATATCCATGGAATTGAAGGACATGAAACTTACTTTGGAATGGGTCCACAGAACTGTATTCTTCATGACTAAGGCCCTACATATACCATGGCACCTGCTAATATATTTACTGGTGCCCACTTTCTTTTTCCCCAAAGCATTCCATCCCTAAAGCAAAGACCAAATCCTGTCTTTCCTCTACTACACTGGAGTAGGAGATGATGCAAAAAAAGACTGGTGGCATCTTGTTTATGACCACAGGGAGCATCCATCTGGAAACAGCTGCCTCCCTCATTGGTGGATATTCAGCTTGGAAACTCCTCTCATTTTGTGCATCTGTTCAGCATTTAGTGATTGAAGCTAGTCTCCATAGCAGCTGTGATGGACTACACTTGAAAGCAGGTGTCAGTTCCTGGCAGGTAGATCCCTCAGACCCTCTCTAGTGAACACACATTGGTTCCAGTAGAAAAGCTTTATTTAGGATTTGACAGTTCAGGTCTGCACTCCATCACAGAGCTCGGTAAAAGTGATAAGGCAAGGCAAGCAGTTCTATGTTATACTTGATTTTCCCGCACTCAAATAACTGTTAAGGTTTTGGTGCGCAGTATACATGGGTCCTGTGAGAACCCTTTTTAGTTATGGCTAGACATTCAGTATACAATCATACATTCCCAGCATCTGGGCAAAATAGCAACAGCTGGCATCTGGACGCTCCAAGGTCAGTGCTAGCTTAGAGGAGCATATTTCTATAAGATAACAGGAGAGGCCCACTCTGGGTCTCAAAAAGTAACACTTTTACTAAAGGAGAGAATACATCAGGTTAATATGAGCATTGTGGTTACAACATACAGACAATCATGGCATGACTGAATACAGACATGACAGCAGGTTTCCTAATCAAACAGCTGGGAGGGAAAGAGTTAACTCTTGCTTGGAATGAAGAGGTTGAGTGACAGGCTGCTCCTTCCTCTCTTATTTGGTCAATTAGAACCTGCCTGAAGGGCTAACAGTCAGGATTTCTGACAGGAATATTTAGAGAGAGTTTGTGAGTGACTGCGATAGGAAAGATCAGACAGGTTCCACTCTGCAGTGAGGAAAGAGGAAATGTATCTTAACTGTAACATCGCTGTCCTGAAGAAGAATTCTATTTAAGAATTCTTAGTATAAGTATCAGCAGATACTGAAGCCCACTCAACACAAACACCATAGAACTGGGAGTGTGTTTTGGCAAGAGTAATCGGGTAGTGGGTAGACTCTGTTTCAAGCTGGAAGAAGAAGGGTAATATCTTCTTAGGAGAAGATTAAATCCTGCTCAATTTCTAAATGGGATTTGACTCCGAGAAGGAATCCAGGTCTGTTATGAAGGGAAGACAATTTTAAACTAACTACAGGAAATCTGAGTTGTCATAGGAAACTCTGGTAAGAAATGTTGTTGCTGTAACTAAAGTATTAAGTAAAACACCGCTCACTGTTAAGAACCAAGAATGTAAGAAACTAAGCTTCAAGGAAACTATTTTACCTGTTACTCAAAGTGTATTCTGTACTACCAGCAAAATTTTACCTCAACATTTTCATTTTCTGACTACACTTATGCAATCCCTGCCTGTTAAATAAGGTTATTTTCTTTTTGAGTGTTATAGAGTCTCCAGTGCCATTTCCCACAAAAAGGAAGAGGGCTCCTGCTTCTCCTCATGAATTTCCTGGGCTGGGCTAAAAAGCCACAATTATATCTGCATGTCAGGTTGGGACAAACAGACTTTCAAAACACAAAGATTAACATGCTAATTGGGGCTGCTCAGCCAAAGCAGGCAAACTGAATTTTGCTGGGAAAACCTGTCTCACAGTGGGAAAGTGAAGAGGTGTCTGTCATAGCAGCCATTTTATGACTGATCCCATCTACCCCATGATAGGGATTTTGCTGTGGTACTCACTACCTGTTCATAACGCTTCAGAAGAGACTACAGGCTCATCAAGGTGGAGGACCTCTGAAACAAAGGCTGCTTCCTTCCCTGGATATCCCTCTGCGGTCTCTGGTCAACAAAGAATACTTCCTTGCAAACGCTTTCCATTTGACACTTGAGGTGCAGAATTAAAAATTCTCAGCAGCTGCTCGCCAACTTTGACACAGCTTCTCTCTACAGGTCATTAAATAATTTCCTTTCCTGACAATCTCATTGAAGTGCTGCCCGTTCTTTAAGTTAGAAGATGGAGTGGAGGATCTTTAACCAATAACAAGTGCTGAAAGATTGGCTGTTTAGCTGTGACACTTCAGAACCCCGGGTGGGAACTAAATACTCCTCCATACAAAAAAGTATTCCCACCTGCTGTCTAAAGTGGAACAACCAAAGCCACACCTCCTAGAGAGAATTACTGGCTGTTGTGGTTTTATATAAATGGAGCCTTATCTAGGCACAGGTGAATAATTTTAACTACAATTTCAGTTTAATGTGGTATGACTTTAAAGTGCTTTGCTTTGTCCAGTGTCCATCTTCGATTATTTGTTTTTAAATTATACTCCGTCTGACCCTCTGTGAACTGAGGGTTGAAATGAGAGGGAATGGGCCATCTTCCATCGACTCAACAGTACAATATCCAGATCAGCCAAACACACTCACTCATTTCTGAGAAGAAAATACATGTAAAAATTCATTTAGTTGTATAACAAAAGAAGGTAGCTGTTGGGGGAACGGATTACACGTTGCCAGGGCTTTTTTTCCTGGGAAAAGAGGTGGGGGAACTCAGTGGGTTGCCTTCAGAGAAAATGGTCACATGGCTGGTGGCCCCGGAGCGGCGCGGAGGGCAATCTCAACTCCCCTCTGTCTGGAGATCAGGGGGCGGGGCCACCAGCCATGTGACCATTTCCAAGAGGTTCCGGAACTCCATTCCCCCACGTTCCCCCTGAAAAAAAGCCCTGCATGTGGCAGATAATAAACAGCTGCAGCTGAGTCAAGAGATTTGAATCCTTTGTTATTCTGAAACCATGTGAATTACTAATAATGAATGGGGACAAGTGAACAATTCATTATTTGGATTAAGTATTTTTAAGCATTTATCAAACCTCATAATAAAAATGAGGAAACTAAACTTTTCTATCAATCATTTTTTTTAGCCTGTCATCCTCCAAAGAGCTCAGAGTGCATTAATTAACTGATTAATGATTTTGTTCTCTATGACCTTTTAATACTTATTCATGTGTACTCTCTTTTTCTACTGCTATCATCCGGTTTTAAACACTGTAGGAAGTTTAATTTTTTAAGATCCATATTTGGTTGTTTTATTATTTTTATTAAATCAAGTGGCATTTTTTAAATATTATGCAGTGTGCCATTGGAAATCTTTGTAAAGCAGCTTATACATTATGCAAGCAAACGAATGTATTCAAATTGAAGTCATTTCAATCATTTTGGGAATCAAAGTATGCATTAAAAGGAGATTGCCCCGTGCATGAAACTCTTGGTTTTGTAAGATCAGTACAGTCACATATTTTCCAATATCAGTATGCATAATTGAAAACCCAATTTTTGCTTTTAGGGTACATATCCACATGTACCAAACCTGGAAAATATGCCTATTACATACAGGGCTTTTTTTCAGTTGGAACGTGGTGGAACTGAGTTCCGGAACTTCTTGAAAATGGTCACATGGCTGGTGGCCCCGCCCCCTGATCTCCAGACAGAAGGGAGTTGAGATTGCCCTCCCGGCATGGAGGGCAATCTAAACTCCCCTCTGTCTGGAGATCAGGGGGCGGGGCCACCAGCCATGTGACCATTTTCTCCAAGGGCAACCCTCTGAGTTCCACCACCTCTTTTCCCAGAAAAAAAAGCCCTGATTACATACATATTCCAACAAAATAGTAAGTATCTTTATTGGGAAGATTGCAAGTAGCACAGTCTCCTGCAATTTGAGTTTGGAGCACCATAATCTTGACACCTGAATAGAGCTTGTCAGTAAGCCCATTTAAACAGAGATAATATCCCCAGTTAGCTGTCATCACGGGGAGCCGTCTGCCCTGCACCAAATAGCGGTAAGTTATTGAGAAGCAAATATGTTCCCCTGTACATTCAAAGGGCTTTTTGCACGGGCAATTTTGCCGCTTTTGACCTCATAACTCTTCGGATTTTCTTCCGAATTCTGGACACTTCAGCCGCATTGAAATATGAAGGAGGAGTTTACCGTCTGAAATTCGGAAGAAACTCTGAAGAGGTATGGAGCCAAAAGTCCAGTCGATTCGTGGGGACTGGATCAATCCTTTATTGCTTCAGCACAGCCATAGCAAATAACAAGAAAAGTACAATATTATTAATACAAATTACTACATCATAAAATTTAAACCGAAATTGACAAAACTCCATCAAGATCTTTAAATCCATAAAATCCATAACAGCATGTAGTATAGTATAATACTACTAAAGGGAACTTATTAATACCTTCAAGTAAATTAAAACTTACTTCCATAGTCTTAAGTGTATTTTGTTTACCCATGTTACAAACTTTGCCACTTGCATTGTAATGTGGGGACTCGATCAGTATTATCCAAGCGTTCGGCATGGACAAATATAACTTTTTATTATGGTGCGTATACAACTAAGAACAAAAAACCCCTTTTCCTTTGAAGTCTGATATTGCTATCAATCGACTAGGTATGTTGTATGGTTGTGCCAATGCTGTATTACAGAATAATAGTACAAAAACCTGATCCCTGCCACCTTTCTTAATTCATAGAGAAAATCTTTGCACATCATGATGAAATCTTTCTAATAGTCAGCAACTGTACTTACCTTTGCCAACCTCTCCTAAGCAAAATCCTTAAAGCAACAAGGGTTACCAATTCCGTTTCATCTTAAACTGCATGCATTCCCCTCACCACCAGAGGGAGCACTAGAATCAAATTTCAAACAAGACCTATTTGCTGTCTCTACTTCCTGTTATGAAAGATACTAACCAAAGAGACAAAGCGCCAGGCAGCCCATCCTAGCCGGATTGCAAAGCAAAATTATTTTTATGGTTCGCCAATTAATATCTCTTCCCCTTCCAATGACTAATCATGTCTGAGAGCAGAACCACAAGTGACAAAAGGCACAGATTGGACACTTGTCAGCTTCCCTCAAGTTTTGATGGGAAATGTAGGCGTCCTGGTCTCGCAGCTTGGCTCTCCGACTGCTGTCCAATGGACTTTTCAACTGTCACTTGTCCAACATTCCGCCAAACTGCCTACATTTCCCATCAAAACTTGAGGGAAGCTGACAAGTGTCCAATCTGTGCCTTCTGTCACTTGTGGTTCTGCTCTGAGAATCTAAAAACGTGGTTAACTTCTTATTTCAGCCCGGAGGTAATTACAAGATGTTGGTTGGAAAGTGCCACTAAATATACCCTGTTGAACCAAATTACATGTTATATACCACCCGTCTCTCTAGCCAGAAATCTAGCCATTCTATATGTGCCAAATTTTCCCATTTTAATAGGTTTTGCTTCTACCCAGAAGAAAACAGAACCTGGGAAGCAGCTGGTAGTCTGACTTAACAACTCCCTCTTTTTTAATTCATGAATAAAATCCTTACATGTCACAATGTCATGTTAAGAATTTGATAAGGTTAATTTCCAGAGAAGAAGGGGGCAGCACCAAGTCAAGTCAAAATGAAGAAGAAACAAAAAAATGGTGCAAAGAGAATATTCTTTCATGTTGTATAACCCCTACGCGTTTTGCCTCAGCTTCGTCAGGGAGATCTATCAGTAAAATAGTGTATAAAATACAATTAATATGACATTTCAACCATTTCAACCATACTGAAGGTCAGTAAGATCTTTCTACACTAACTTCTAAAAGAATGTAGGATATGGAATGTTGTTAATATATATGTAAGTTTATGCAGTCTTAAGTCTTCACATACTAAATGTATTCTGTATTGCACTCTGCACATGCTCTGTATAATAGTCCAGTTTTTATAATATTTTACAGTGTTTTTATAATAATTGCCATAATATTTCTATGGTTGATAAGTCATATTAATTGTACACTGTTTTACTGATAGATCCCCCTGACAAAGCTGAGGTGAAACGCGTACGGGTTATACAACATTAAAGATTCATTCCTGCACATACACATTATATAGTATACAACACCAAAATTATACTGGAGCCAAAACAGACACTCTTATTCTACAATAATTGCGGGGGTGAAGGGTGACATTGTAATCTCACTTTCCTTCTCTCATGGAATTAGATTGCCTGGGAAACATCCCATCACTGAGAGCGGCTTAGCTTCTTGCAAGGTTGCTGTACTACATGCTATTATGGGTAATGATGCCAGCCTCCAGGTAGGGCCTGGAGTCAAAGTGGGGGAAAGAGTGGCTGGTTGGCTTGTGCAGGAAGAATGGCAGCTGCTGGTATGGAACTGAATTGGTGTGCACTCTCAGCAAAAGAAATGCAATGGGGCTGTCTAAGCCAATACATGTGAAAGAACCAGAGAGGATGCTAATTTCCTTGGAATAAATTCCATGCTCCTTCCCTGGATCCAGCCAGAACGCACTGTGCTTCTCCGTCTCCATCACACACGAACACACATGAAGGTGCCTTATCAGACCAGCAGTCCCTCAAGGACAATATTGTCTTCTCAGACTGACAGAAGCTCTTCACGGCCTTAGGCACAGGTCTTTCACCTCACCTACAGCATGTCCCTTTGAACTGGAGACGCTGGAGATTGAAGCTGAGACCTTCTGCGTTCCTCTGAGCCACCACCATGTAGGACTCCACCTGAGTTCCCTGGACAGGGAACTATATTGGCTATATAGATTGGGGGCCCCCCTTTTTGCCAAAATCAGATAGGGCCAGTCCTCATACGGGAAGCTGGCTTGGGGTGGAGAAGGCCGGAAGAAGTGGATTAACATTGTATCCATTAATTGCACAGCTCTTTGGCTGTGAGTCCAAAGCCAAAGGCGTATCTGGGGAATTTGTTCCATGAAGGGAAAAGGCATAGGAAGCAGGGCAGACTCTTAAATAAATAGGAAATGTCATCATGGATCTGTCGGATCCATAAGACCGCAGTTTTCATTGCACCCATGAGGCTGGAATGTACGACAAAGGAAATGCAATTAAACTGTGAACAAAATGGTTGCTGCTCTAGGCATCTGTTCTTAGTGAGTGTTCCCCCAAACTCTTAGTGAGTGTTCCCCTCTGCGAGGGCAATCTCAACTCCCCTCTGTCTGGAGATCAGGGGGCGGGGCCACCAGCCATGTGACCATTTTCAAGAGGTTCCGGAACTCCGTTCCACTGCGTTCCAGCTCAAAAAATGCCCTGCATTTACGGAATGCCCTTCCCTTTGAGGCCCACCTGGAGCCTTCATCGTTCTCATTTAGGTGCCCGGACAAAACATTTCCATCCATCCAGGGTTTTAATTAAAAAATTGATCTTTTAACACCATTTTATGGCTTGCGTTTGATCTGAAAACTGTTATTTCAAGCTGCTCGAGGACCTCTGCTTTTATACTTGTGTGCTCTTCCTTCAGCAAGGCTGTTTGTCAGCTTCAGAAACCAGATGTCTTCAGGCCTCAGGTGGCAGGGAAGGGGGTCGCACTTTAGGGTAGCCACCAGCTGGTTTGGGAAATACCTGGGGATTTGGGGGGTGGAGCCTGGGGAGGGAGGGGCTTAGGGAAGGGTTGGAGCTCAGATGGTTATAATGCCATAGAGTCCACCTTCCAAAGTAGCCATTTTCTCCAGGAGAACAGATCTCTCTCATCTGAAGATCAGTTGCAATTCCAGGAGATGTCTTGGCGTCACCTGGAGGCTAGCAATCTGATTCTGCTACCTTGTTCCTTCTGCACTGGGAACAACAGCACGTTCTGTCTGCCTCTCCCTGTGTTTCCTTCTCCCGGAAAACTGCTTTGAAAGGATTCCCCTTGCCTCCCCATCCAGACTCCCTGGGTGGCCCTTCTCCCAGCCTATCCAGCTTTCCCACCCCATCTCAGTCCAAGGTGAGGTATTTGCCCAACTCTCCACCTGGTTTCTCCCTGCTGCTAAAGCTTCCCCAGTGGTTCCCTCAGAGTCTGTGCTTGGCCTGTCCTCCTGTGGGCCTGGCCAAGGCTGGGCAGCTGTGCTGCAGCAGCAGGCAGGTAAGTCAGCTGCATAGCCAGGGGTTGTTGCCGGGGACCGGACGTGAGCATCAGCAGCTGCCACTGTGATGGGGAAGGAGGCCTGAGGGGGCTCCACGGAGGCACCAGCAGCTGAGGTGCTGTCAGAGGAAGCCTGAGGAAGATACCTGCTGTCGCGGTGCTGATGGGGGTGGCAGAAAAAAGGGCAACATTGCTGGACGATGCTCTTGCTGTTTTTTTAAAAAAATTCTGGATCTTTTAATGTTGCATTTCAATTAGTAACTGTGAATGTTTTGTTTTTTCATCATGTAAATGTAAGCCCCCGCAGGCATGTTCTACAGTGAGGTGGCATAACAATGTTCTAAATAAATCAATAAATGCTTTGATTCTTGCTGTAAGTCATTATTGGAGGTCCGGAACCTCTTGAAAATGATCACGTGGCTGGTGGCCCCGCCCCCTGATCTCCGGACAGAGGGGAGTTGAGATTGCCCTCCGTGCCGCTCAGCGGCACGGAGGGCAATCTCAACTCCCCTCTGTCCGGAGATCAGGGGGCGGGGCCACCGGCCATGTGACCATTTTCTCCGAGGCCACTGAGTTCCACCATCTCTTTACCCAGAAAAAAAGCCCTGGCTGTGGGCATAAGTGAATTGCGGGGTCCAGGGGTAGGATGGCCTGTCGCTACCATAATCTGAGCAGTTTTATTTGACTGTCTTCCATTTCCAATTTCCAGTTTCCAGTTCCCAATCCCTGGCCTCTACTGCTGATTCATTGCAGCTTCAGATCTGAAGAATTCCTTCTCTTCCAATATATTTTTCCTCCTTTGGATGCTTTCCATTTAATTTCTTGTCGCTTGTGGAAAACGAAGCTCTTTCTCATTTCTGCTTCTCTTCATCTTGCCACAATCAGCATCAAGCACTGGATTTTCTTCTCTTTTCCCTGTCCAAGTGAGTTTAATGTGGAGGACGGAAAAGAATGGATAGTGATCCATTTCAGAGTTTATGTGCAACCCAGATACATGAAGCTGATCTGTCAGAGACAGATACTCCTCCATTTTCAAATTGATTGAAAAAACCTTTTGGGTATATGTAGCTGAATTGATTCTGCTAATAATTTTAATTAAATGAATGTTTCCTGACCTCAGCTGAAATTAACAAATCAGTCCTATACTGATTAAAATCTGGTGATAAGGGGGATTTATTTTTTAGAATAGAACTTCTATGAAGGATTTGGGACTTTTGCTGAAAATGGTATATCCGTGTCAAGTTGTCCCAACGGTAACATATTCTATCGATCACTCGATGCCTTGGATTACATGTAGAAGAAGTTTCAGTTCCCAGGTTCCCAGGAGAGGCAGTTTTTAAAAATTCCTTCATAACTTGCCTTTCTCCCTGGGGTGGGGGGTGGCGGGACACAAAGCAGCATACAGCATTCTCCTCACCTCCATTTTTCCTTTCCGGTGGGGTAGGTTAGGCTGAGAGGTTTCGTGTGCATGCGCACAAATGCATGGGCGTGTGACTGGCCCAAGGCCACCCTGAGAGCTTCCATGGAAGATCGCGCAAAAAACATGGAAGATCTTCCGCGATCTTCCGCGGTTTTTGCGCGATCTTCCGCAGTTTTTGCGTGATCTTCTGGGTTGTTATGAGCAGTGGGGAGTCGTGTGGAAACGGCCCTGGTTTCCTAGATCCTGGTATGTCACTCTAGCCACCATACCACACTGACTCTTAATGGCTTGCCTGAGGATGTCAGGAGAGCCCCCCCCCCCCCCGTTCTCCTCGCTTTCCACAAAAGATGCAAAACCGAATTATTCAAAAAAGCTTTTGCATTGTAGGGAGGGGCTCTCAGATGCTTCACGAATGAGTTAGGGACCATAGACTTTCCCCATAGACTTCACCACTATGTTGCCTTACATACTATCTGTTGCTTTAAATATGTGCTGCTATGAGCTATGAACTTCATGTGGATTCATGTCAGCCCTAGAATTACTTATGCGCTGTTTCAGCATTTCTTCAACTCTGTATTGGATTCTTGCTAATGCTGTGTCTTTGTAAACTTGTGTTTATTTACCCTATGGCATTGTTTATGGAAATGTCCTTGAAATTCACTGTGCTAATCTCACACTGTGTAATCTGCCTTGAGTCTCATTGAGAAAGGCAGACTATAAATGACAGAAACAAATAAAATAGATAAAGGCCATGAAGTCACAGAGTTGTAGGCTTTCTGGCCCAAGCCAGAGCCAATTTTTAGAACAACAACATGGAAAATCACACAATCTTATGCCATGTCTCATTATACTGTGAACATTACTGTACAAAGCAAATAATTCAATCTAGAGGTGCCATTTTTAGAAGTTTTTTTCTTCTATAATCCCATAATCAATCAATTGATGCTATTTATGCTCTGCTTTCCTCCCAATAGACACTCAAAGTGGTTTATATCATTCTTCTCTCTTCCATTTAACAAAGTCACAACAATCCTGTGAGGTAGGTAAGGCCGAGAATGTGTGTTTGACAAAGTAGGAATTTGAACTGGGGTCCCCCAGATCCTAGCCCAACATTTGAAATACCATAGCACACTGGTAAATGTGTTATTCTGTCCTTACAGCTAAACCACAAGAAATGAATTACACAAGAATGTGCACGTGAAGGGAGTTGCAATGTTAACCAGGAAGCCGAGTTTTAAAAGACAGATCAGAAGGCTTCGTCAATTGCCCCTCTCTACAGAGCCAGCAAGGATGCTCCTCAGAGGGAATGTTTATTTCATCTTTGCCTCCTAGAAGGGGAGGCGAAACTGGGAGCCTTGGGGAAGTGAAGAGCACCTGATTCCAACCGGGTAAAGTGGGGAGGCATTGCTACCTGTTCCTCTCCTGACTCCGGTAGGTTGAATGAGGGGGTGGGCATTGCCTCCAGCTCTGCTCCTGATCCCAGAGGAGTGAAGGGGGAGCGGGCATTGCCTCCTGCTCCGTGCCTGATTCCAGCTAGGGGAATAGGGGCGGGCATTGCTGCCTGCTTTGTGCCTGATTCCAGCTGGGTGAAGGTGGGGGCGGGCACTGTCACATGCTCCTCTCCTGATTCCAGCTGAAAGAAGGTGGAGCAGGCATTGCCCACTGCTCCGCTCCTGATCCCAAATGGATGAAGGGGGTGGGCATTGCCCCCTGCTCCGCTCCTGATCCCAGCTGGGTGAAGATAGGGGCAGGCATTGCCCCCTGCTCCGCTCCTGATCCCAAATGGATGAAGGGGGTGGGCATTACCCCCTGCTCCGCTCCTGATCCCAGCTGGGTGAAGATAGGGGCAGGCATTGCCCCCTGCTCCGCTCCTGATCCCAAATGGATGAAGGGGGGTGGGCATTGCTTCCTGCTCCGTGTCTGATTCCAGCCAAAACACTGCCGCCTGCTTTGCACTTGATCCCGGCTGGGTGAAGGGGGCGGGCACCTGTTCTGCTTCTGATCCCAGAGGAGTGAAGAGGGAGCAGGCATTGCCTCCTGCTCCATGCCTAATTCCAGCCAGGTGAATAGGGGCGGGCATTGCCGCCTGCTTCATGCCTGATCCCGGCTGGGTGAAGGTGGGGGCGGGCACTGTCACATGCTCCACTCTTGATCCCAGCTGGATGAAGGGGGGTGGACATTTCCACTTGCTCTACTCCCTCTGGAGGCGCACCAGGGTAGGAAGTGAGTTATCTTGAATACGCTTAGCCTTTTATAATAGGATACACAAATTATAAACTTAACGCTGGTAAACAAAAGGTTTATTTCTCCAAGCACAGATGTGTTCCTAACTGCAAATATTAATTTATTCAGAAAATAATAACAACAACAACATTCACAGCTTTGCTCATCTGAACAGGGTCTTCTGCAGGTGCCAGGCTGCACATGGGTGAAATCAACAGCAGCCCACACATGGGCTTTCTCTGTGGTGGCCCCTACCCTGTGGGAACGGCCTGCCTGAGGAGGTCAGGAGAGCCCCCACTCTCCTGGCTTTCCGCAAACGATGCAAAACCAAATTATTCAAAAAAGCTTTTTACTCAAATGGGAGGGCAGTATAGTAGGGAGGGAGTCACAAATGCTTTGCTAATGTTAGGGACCATAGACTTCACCCCTGTGTTGCCTTACATATTATCTGCTGCTTTAGATATGTACTCCTATGTACCACATATGCTCCATGTTGTTTAATGTCAGTCTTAGAATGGATTATGTCCTGTTTCAGTATTTTTTCTACTTTGTATTGGATTCTTGCTAATTTTATGCCTTTTAAACTTGTACCTATCTACCCGATGGGAATCTGCATTTCTCTTGTGTTTTAATACAGAAAATCGTCAAAATCGAGACCAAGTCTACCAAAATAGCTAGTCCTTGTGAAAATCCAATAGGGAAAAATATTCTCAGAAAAAATTTCCATCCTCCATGTTAAAGTGGAAAATATGAGCTAAGCACACTGAAGACTCAATGTTTGTAGAAGGCAACTCTCACCGGGATTGCCTAGGGTAACAACATCATTTATCGGCACTGGAACACATGAGAGGGAAGGGCAAGTTTCCAGTCCAGCGGTACCTTCAGGTTTTTCCATGGTATCAGCTTTCATGAGTCAAGCTCCCTTTGTCAGATACTAGGGATCTTGGCTCTCAAACAGTTATGTTATGATATAGTGTTTAAGAGCAGCAGGACTCTCATCTGGAGAACCAGGTTTGATTCCCCACTCCTCCATTGGAAGCCAGCGGGATGACCTTGGATCAATTGCAGCTCTCTCAGAGCTCTCTCAGTCCCACTCACCTCACAGGGTGATTGTCATGAGGATAATAATAACACATTTTTAAAATGCTCTGAGTGGGTGCTAAGTTGTCCTGAGGGGTGGTATATAAATCGAATGTTGTTGTTGGTGATGCTGTTGTTATTATACCCTGGAAAATTTTGTTGGTCTTTAAGGTGCTACTGGAGGCTGGATTCGAAACTTGCTCTTCTACTTCAGACCAACTACCCACTTGAAACATGAGAAGGAAGATAAACTTTCCCTGCTTATTCCCAAAGTGAAGTAGATCACTACTAAATAACAGTAGTTGTGTAAAGCAGGCCAGGATCCTTATATCCCCTTCTGTAATGTAGGTCCTATTCATTCTATTATCTGATCTGCTATGCTTGCTCTCTGCTAGAGTGTGAGGAGCTGATTGCGATTGTGAAATATATTTCATGCTGCAGATGTTGCATAACAGAAATTAAAATGTCACTTTGTCTACTAACAAAGGGGTGTGTATGTGTGTGCCAAATTTAAGTTTTCTATCTATTACAGAAGCACCTTTATCAATGCTGATGGCCCTCAAGGACTGTGTGTGTGTGTATCACAGCTTTGAATCTCTCTTGCTCCTTTGTGTGAACTTGATTTATAGAAGGTTCATGGATCGTGAACCTCTAGAAATCAGGTTCCATTGTAATTCCCCCCCCCCCCTTCTTTTCTTCTTTTTTGGTCCATTTTTTGGGTGGATCGTAGGCTGCTCAGCTCTGGAGTTTTTCTTCCTCTCTAAAAAGAGACAACCTCTTGGCTTCACAGACAGCAAAGCAATTATAAATTCCTCAGACTCTAATTAAAAACCAGATAGGTTTCCAAAACACTATTAAAGACACACTAGGGGAATAAGGATTTCAATTTATTGTCATGAATATCAAGCTTGTTTCCTTATTAGCTGCAGAGCAATGGAGAGTAAATGTTCCATAGGCAAAGCAGTCTGTTTAACAATGCTAAAAAATGTTCCTCAACAAGAAAATGGTGTTTGCAATTTGTGCTTTCTTTTCCTTGAAAAATATCTACAGTAAATGAATCTGCTTTAATGAGAAATGCTTCCCATTAGGAGGCACCATAATCCGTAGCAACAGGCAGATGTGTCACTTCTTAGAGTTTACAATCTTCTTTCCACTGCATATTTTCAAAATACATTTTTATTCAGTTTTATTTATGTACTGAGGCGCTTGAGCTCTTATACCAGACATCTAAAGGAAACTGTTGATTCAATCTAACAATTAAGTTTCCATTTCATTCATGCTGTAAGTTAGATGTACATGCCACAGGCCCAATCCAGCCCCCTTGAGGAGTTCAACATGCCCCCCATTGCCAACTTCTGAGAGATGATGAATGGAGGGAGGGGTAGTTGTGGCAATGTGGATTGCTGCAGTCCATTTTATTCTGCAGTTAAACTACCCTTGCCTTGAATAGAAACTCCAAATTTTTTATTACTCGACATGCATATAATCTCCGTATGTGCAGACAAAAAGCAACAAAAAGCAAATTTCCTGATGACACACAAAATAGATGCACATACAATTTGGACACATCTAGGGTTTGTTCATAATGTACAATGAGTGGCTATACACCTAGACAAGACTACTCACCGTTATTCAATTTCAGCTACTGGGCCCTGTGGCACAGAGTGGTAAGCTGCAGTACTGCAGCCCAAGCTCTGCTCACGACCTGAGTCCGATCCTGGCAGAAGCCGGGTTCAAATAGCTGGCTCAGAACTGACTCAGCCTTCCATCCTTCTGAGGTCGGTAAAACGAGTACCCAGTTTCCTGGGGGTAAAGGGTAGGTGACTGGGGAAGGCAATGGCAAACCACCCCGTAAAAAGTCTGCCAAGAAAACGTCGCGATGCGACATCCCCCCATGGGTCAGTAATAACTTGGTGCTTGCACAGGGGACTACCTTTACCTTTACCTAGGGTCTGTTCACAATGTATGATGAATGGCTATACACCTAGGCAGCAGGACTACTCATCATTATTCAACTTCAGCTCTAGTCCTCAGATCCTGGAGACAGCTTCTGAATTTTTGCCATAACATTCCAGGACGGATATATTTCAAAGATCTTAAAAGAATTTTGCATTCAGTTAGGTTCATATCTTAAGAATTATTAAGAACACCTAGAAGTGGTTGTACTATAATACACTAATTAAGAGTTGTCTTAATAAGGGAAGAGGTGTCATGGTTTACAGCTAGTTATTATCATTAGTGGACGCATTCCAGGGAAGGTCAATTGATGATTGTTGCCCCTGATTATTTTTTCATCAGGCTATAGACAATTGTGCTTGTTATCATCTGTTTTAATTAAAATAATGCCTTTTCCCTGCATTAGCATCAGAGACCCAAAGCCCTTCTTGAGGCGAATGCTTACTTGGCAAGAAGGACCGAGATGCTGATTTCCCTTGGGTTTGAAAAACAGTCTTTTTCATGTAGCTCCTCTATACTGCTGTCCCTTTGCAACGAATGCTTTTATTGGGGCCCAGTGAGCGGTTGCAAGTATCTCGTGATCAGGGCTCATTTTGAGGGGGAATGCACAGGAATGCAGTTCCGGCAGTTCCCCAAAGAGGTCACATGACAGGTGGCCCCACCCACCTGGTTAGCCATTTTGGGCCCATTTCGGCCTGGATTGGGACTGAAACAGCCCCGATAGGGCCTCTGACAGGTGGTGGATCACTCTCCCGCTCAGCAGTGGCCTGATGCTGACCATTTTGGGCCCCTTTGCAGCCATTTTCAGCCCCTTTTTGCCATTTTGGGCCCAATTTCGGCCCTGAATGGCCAGGATTGGGTCCAAAACAGCCAGACTAGATGATGCCAGGGGGTGTGGCATATGCAAATCAGTTATGCTAATGACACACTTCCAGTGATGTCAAAGGGCATGGCATATGCCAATGAGTTATGCTAATAAGTTATGCTAATGAGTTCCTCTAGCTCTTTTTCTACGAAATGACCCCTGCTCATGATTCAACATTGATTAAGTTCAGCAATCTAGTATAGACCTAACCAGGGCTGTTTTCAAACTACTTACCTTCCTCCAGAATGCCGTGGACTGTGCAAAAAGCCCGTGAAAGATAGCATCTCCTCGCGTGAGTTTTGCGTGATGTCGCACAAAACTCGCGCAAGAAGACGCTATCTTCCGCATTTTTTTCATGACGTTCCGCAGTGTTCTGGATGAAGGTGAGTAGTGTGGAAACGGCCCAGGGTCTGGTTCGATCACCAACTTTGCCACTTTCTGCAACACATTGTAGGAATCCCAAAATGCATAGCTAGGATAGCTCTAGGATTAGAATTGGGCCAGGGCTCTATGGAAGCCAAAGCATGGCTGCATTCATTCAAACTTAGGCTAAAGATCCTTTTCTCCACAAAGGACTGTTTGCTTTATGAGCTAAACCAAAATCAATTCTACTCCGGTTGGATGCAAGAAATAGACAAGAAACTATCTAGCCTCAGTTCAGTAAAGGACAATATATTAAGACTTAGGAAAAAGTGAATCTATACTAGCTATCAAGAAATGCATAAAAGACCTAGATTACTCCGGCTCAGCTCAGAGAGTATGTTTCACCCGGTTCTTTGGCATCCTTCCACATCCAACTATACTAAATACCTAACAATTCCTCGCTACTCTAGAGCATTCATGCTCGCACACTTGAAGGCTGCCCGCTCAGCAGTTCTGCATGGGAGATACTGTAATTTGCCTTATTCGAACAGACTCAGCCAATGTGATTTGAAAAAGGTTGACTCCCTCTCCTATATGATATTAGAATGTCCTCATTACAATCCGCTGTCCCGGGAGGTCAGACCAGAACCAACAGGTTGAAATTAAATCAAAAGAGTTTTTGGCTAAACATGAGGAAGAACTTCCCGACAGTTAGAGCGGGCCCTCAGTGGAACCGGCTTCCTCGAGAGGTGGTGGGCTCTCATTCTTTGGGGGGGTTTAAGCAGAGACTAGGTGGCCATCTGACAGCAATGCTTATTCTGTGAACCCAGGCAGATCATGAGAAGGAGGGCGGGAAGGGTTACATCAGTGTTTAGTTCTCGTGGCCCTTTCTTACATGCCCAGGATAATGCCGATTGCCACTTGGGGTCAGGTAGCAATTTCCCCCAGACCAGTTCCCCTGGGGATCCTGAGGTGTTTTGCCCTCTTCTGGGCATGGAGCTGGGGTCACTGGGAGTGTAAGGTGGGAGGTAGTTGTGGATTTCCTGCATTGTACAGGGGGTTGGGCTAGATGACCCTAGAGGTCCCTTCCAACCCTATGATTCTATGATTCTTCTTATGGTGCCTTTTAGCTACTATTTTAGTAGGTTCCAGAGGAACACAGTTTGGGGCCCCAACCTCTTAGGCTTCTCAACAGCATCTCTCTACCCTGCTGCTCTGTAGCTATGGGCCTGCCTGAGGAGGAGTTATGGCTCCAGCTCTGCATTGCTCTCGTCACTCTCTCCAGATCCGCCCACACTGCAGCCCCAGACAACGTCTCTCGAGACAGCAAGCTTCCTGCCTGCCTCTCTCTTTCTATCACATTTGCTTTGGTCAGAGAACTCCCTCCTGTCAATCAATGTCTCTTGCTACATTCCAAGAGCCACAGGCCGCTTCGGAGTCTCTTATGTTTTGTTGGCTGAGGGAATATTCTGACCAAGCGGAAACTATTCTAAAATTTAAAATCTAGAGAGAAATATATGAATAAGACATATTAGTCCTGTAAACTTTATTAAGATTATTAATAAATACTATTAATACTAATATTACCATTAGTAGGAGTCATTGTTTGCTTTAAGCGTTAAGCTTTGAAGTTGGAGGATGGATAAATTTGCTGCACAATGAAAGGATATGGATATAGATAGATGATAGATGATAGATAATGTGTGTGTGTATATATATATATATATATATATATATATATATATATATATATATATCGTATAGATGTATAGATATGAAATCAGTGATTACAATGTATTATAGTGTTGAAATATTGTGAAGAAGTCAGTACTGAAATATTGCTAAGAAATATATAAATATAAGGCAGTGATAAGGGAAATAATGAGTTTGGGTTTTTTTCTCTTTTCTTAAGAAGAGGAGTAGACATAGGTTTGAATTCTGTATGTATTGTTTATTTGAAAATATACGCCCCAAATATTATTCTAATACTCTCAAATGTTACAAGATTTTTGTACTCACGGTTCTGAGGTTTTTTTTCTTGTTTAATTTTTGTTCCCCTCTTCTTTTCTTAAAAATAAAAATAATTTTTTTTAAAAATCCCTTATGGAGAAGGGACTGGATTGTGTCTGCCTGTCCTGGAAGAAGCAGAACTTCTGCCCCAGAAGAAATGCTGAGGTGTAACCAGGGATTTTTTTCTGGGAAAAGAGGTGGTGGAACTCAGTGGGTTGCCCTCGGAGAAAATGGTCACATGGCTGGTGGCCCCACCCCCTGATCTCCAGACAGAGGGGAGTTTCGATTGCTCTCCTCGCCGGTCAATCTAAACTCCCCTCTGTCTGGAGATCAGGGGGCGGGGCCACCAGCCATGTGACCATTTCCAAGAGGTTCCGGAACTCCGTTCCACCCCGTTCCCGCTGAAAAAAAGCCCTGGGTGTAACTGGTCACTTTGCTTTGTGACAATCCAGAACCAGGAAGGAAAGCAAAGAACAAATTCCTGGAACTCCCTTCTCTATTCAGGGGAGGGAGGTTAGGGGAAGCAAAAGTTCCAGCTCTGAAGAGGCCCCTCATGAATGTCATTTAATGAGGGGAGACACACTGTAGAAATTTCACCAGCCAAGATGAGCTTGATTAATGAATGGAATAATCTATTGTGCTTCACTGTCATCCTCAGATATCTACTGTTATCTTAATTGATATCCCTTCATCGGAGGAGTCTCTGTTGGGTGATCCCAATGAGGAATATTTTCCTTTCTGTCTCCTCACCTCTTCAGAAGCATAGAGAACAAAGGAAAGAGGGCTATTGCTGCAGGTAAATGCATCCCCTCCCCCGCCTGCCCCCTGTAATGAACTTAATAATTTGCACATAAGGTTGCTGACTGCCTATCCCTTTAACGGAGGCTGAATTTACCAAGCAATATGATCTTCATGCCATGAGAAGCTTCCGCTGTTTGTTTTTACTCGTTAGACCTCTCTTTCAGGGGCACATTATTTTTCTCTAGGCCTTTTGGCAGCCATATTTGCACAGCATTCTATAGGGATGCCCTGACCTGAATAGCGCAGGAGAGCCTGATCTTGTCAGATCTCAGAAGCTAAGCAGGGTTGGCCTTGGTTAGTAACTGGATGGGAGACCTCCAAGGAAGACCAGGGGCATTTTCACACTGCTTACCGGCCACGGAACATCATGCCGAGCTCCCCAAGATGCTGTCGTTCCGGGAGCTTGGCACGATGTTCTGTGGCCAGTAAGCAGTGTGAAAACAGTCCAGGGCTGCAGAGGCAAGCAATATCAAACCATCCCTGTTAGTCTCTTGCCATGGAAACCCCACCAGTGTTCCTCTAAGTCAGCTATGACTTGAGAGCACTTTCTTCTTCCACCACATATCATCAGATCTTGAAAGCTAAGCAGGGTTAGCCTTGGTTAGTAGCTGGATGGGAGACCTCCAACGAAGACCAGGATTGTAGAGGCAGGCAATGGCAAACCCCCTCTGTTAGTCTCTTGCCATGAAAACCCCACCAAGAGTAGCCATAAGTCAGCTATGACTTGACGGCACTCTCCACCACTACCTGTAGGAATAGAGTTGGGTACATGGTTTAACAGGTCTAGTGGGAGGGATTAAAATCAAGAAGAGCCCAGGGTGGAACTTGTGGATGTCATTACGGGCTCCTCTACACCTCCCCCACTTCCACCTTCCCTGGGAATTCAGCCATTTCCTCGTAGACAGAACAGGAACATAACCTGATAGGTGTTTTTACCTTCTGGCCAAAAGGAGTGTTGGTTTGCAGGAAGTGTGTACGTGGCAAGTTCCCCTTCTGATTTGGCTGCAGCATCAGGAAGCGGCTCCAGCATCTCTGTACCTCTGGTACTGTCACTATTCAGGAAAAAAAAGGGTTTAGAATGCCATCACGGACAAGAAGTTAAGGGACTGTATCCCAGTCTTTCCTTTATGCCTATTTGGTTATTTTTTTCATTTTCATGCCTTCCAAACAGTCACTCTCCCTTTCCAGACCACTTGACAATATTAAGGACAGTGTGCTAAAATGAAAGACAAAACGAATTGCAATTTATGGTAGAATGAATCTGGTTACTTAGATACTTTGGAAACCAAAGCAAGGAGGAAAAGGTGAAGGAAAAGGTTCTTCTTGGGGGTACAAATTTGTTCCTAATAGGGGGAAGAGATGCCCATTACACAGCAGATGCTACTTTAAGGCGGGCTGGATCGACGGGGGGCAGGGGGGGTAGTCTGCCCCCAGCGCCACCAGGGAGGGGGCGCCAGGAGCAGCTACCAGCTGCCGGGAGCACGCAGGCAGCAGCGCGGGCAGCTTCGCAGCCCCCCATGCTGCCTTTCGCCTGCCCTGCAGGACAGGGGGCGGCCGGCTTGCCATGCACCCCCTGTCCTGCAGGGCAGGCAAAAGGCAGCGTGGCCACCTACGCCATTTGCCGTTCATGGCAAGCCAGCCGCCCCCTGTCCTGCAGGGCAGGCAAAAGGCAGCGTGGCCACCTACGCCATTTGCCGTTCATGGCAAGCCAGCTGCCCCCTGTCCTGCAGGGCAGGCAAAAGGCAGCATGGCCACCTACGCCATTTGCCATTCACGGCAAGCCGGCCACCCCCTGTCCAGCGGGGAGGCGAATGGTGCAGGCGGCTTCCCAGCCCCACACGCTGCCTCCACCGCGCTAGGGGTCAGGTTAAGGTTGTCCTGGGTGCCAGCAACCCTAGATCCGGCCCTGCTTTAAGGGCAATTGCAAGTGTTACAGCCGCTTTAAAAGTGTGGTTCAATGCCAAATGACTGATAACATGCATCAAGAACTGCTGCATGGCTTGGGGAACACAGGTAACTTCCTATAGGACCACTGCTGGCCTCTAGCAGTTTTATCCTTGGAAATAAAGGTGTCACCCCATCACCCACAGAGCAGCGTAGGAATGGAAGCATATCCTCTTAAGGTGTCTTTTTGCACTCAATGAAGGCTTCAAGAAACGGGGCCTGGTTTTCTCTAAACTGCAGCGATGTTCCCAATATAGTCTGTACCAGTACAGTACTTTTTATTTCATCCTTCCTTTAAGGGGCTTAGGAATAGCTTACATGAATTTGCTCTTAATTTTATCCTCCCAACAGCCATGTGAGGTAGGCCCAAAGTTACTCAGCAAGCTTCAAGGCAGAGTATGAACCCAGATTTTCCCGCTTCCAGTCCAACACTCTAACTGCAACACCACAACGTACAACATGTGCCTGTCTGCTACAGGATAGACAGGTTCTGTTTTGGACTTACTGCACGATGTGTTTATCATCCAAAAAACTACTCATTCCTAAATGTTTGTGTGTAAACTTGGGCGGGCCGTTTAACATCTGTCAGCATGGCCGCATCGGAGCCAGCATGGAGTAGCCATTAGAGTACCAGGCTGGAGTTTAGGAAACCTGGGTTTGAGTTTCCACTCTGCCATGAACTTGAGCCAGTCTCTCTGGTCATTTCCACACTTCCTGAGAGGTATGGTTCACCCTCCAAACAGTGGCGGCTTTTCCCCAATCATCTACGTGTTATCATTTGTCAAATGTATGCATCTTGTTTTGTTACTGGAGTTTTTTCATTTTCTGGCATATAAACAGTTAAAGCACTTCTGAAGCACTCTTACTCCTCTCAGTCTCCACCCAGTTCTTCCCTCAAAGCTCTTTCCCTTCCTTCTTCACATTTCCGTTCAGCCATAAAAGCCAGCTTGCAACAGGAGCTGCAGGCAATCGTGCATGTGCAAAGTAAAAATATGAATAAATTAAAAAATTAAGGGGAGTAGGTGCTTTAAGGCTATGATGATCTCCCCTCCAACCCTGCTTTTGTTTTAGATGGTTTGGAGTTGTCCTGCAACCTCACAATGAAAGGTAAGTGCGTGTGGGGACTGCGTGTGGAGGATGAGTTTTCAGAGGGACTCGGAAAAACACAGACTTAAAGCAGAAAAAAGTAAGGAACGACGAGCTTTGTGGAAACAGCTTCTCTGTCTCTCAGCCTCACCCACCTAACAGGATTGTTGTTGTGAGGATAAAATGGAGGAGACAAAAATGTTGTAAGTTGCTTTGGGTCTCCATTGGGGTGAAAAACGGGGTATAAACTGCACACATTACAGCTCTAATCTGGAGAAACAGGTTTGATTCCCCATTCTTCCACTTGAAGCCAGCTGGGTGACCTTGGGTCAGTCACAACTCTCTCAGAGCTCTCTCAGCCCCACCCACCTCACAGGGTGATTGTTGTGGGGATAATAATATCATACTTTGTAAACTGCTCTGAGTGGGTGTTAAGTTGTTCTGAAGGGCGCTATATAAATCGAATGTTGTTTTTGTTGTTGTTGTTTTATTATTATTATTTAGGAACACATCTAAGAAAAGATGCTTTCAGTTACACCTAAAAATTAAATGTGGACAACTTATTGTTAGGAAAAACAGGTGTGTGATGGAGGTATCCGGATCAGGTATCTTCAGACCTCAAAATCCCTTCAACCGGATATTTAGATTAAAGCAGTTTAAGTTAATAGAGCTAAGTTTATTGAAGTAGTCTGCTGGCTGTTATCTTACAGTGCAACCCTTACAGTTACTTCAGTCTAAGTCTACTGAAGTCAATGCCCATGGGGAGCAGTAGCACAGTAGCACAGCGTCTGCTTTGTGTGAAGACTGTCCCAGGTTCAATCTCCACTTAAAAGAATCAGGTTATGGGTGCTTTGAAAGACCAGGGACCTGGGAGAGCAGCTGCCAGTCAGATCGGACAATACTTGTTGGCAGAGTGCAAGAAATAATAACCCAATCTATGCTTTGGAGTTTGCTTTAAATGAATTTACTGCAACAGGATTTTTGCAAAAGACAGTAACTGACTGCAGGCCATTAATGCAACAGAGCACAAGCACTAACGCATACTATCATACACCAGAGAGAGAAAACAACAGGAGGCAGGTTGAACTGCAAGAGAAAACGTGCAATAAACGCTAAATACTAAAGAATGCTCCACGGCTAGGGTACAAGTGGACTAAACTACTTTTCCAGCAGTATTTACAGTAACTAGACTCTTAGCAGGCTGTTGCTTCTCCAACAATACGGACCTTGATAGACCAAGGGCCCCGTTCTGTATAAAGCAGTTTCATGTGTTCACATCTGCATAGGATTGCACTGTCAGTCTGTTAAGTATTTTGTATTCAAAGTCAGAGACTGCATGCTGGCTGTGTGAGATTGCATGCTAGCTGCAATTTTTCAGAAGCCTCAGCTTCAATTGAAATGAAGCGGCGTACAAGTCTTCAGCTTCTACCCAAACAGAATCAAGCATTCCCTTAGCTATGATAAAAGCCACAAATAGGATGAAGATGGCAGCTCTGGTTAGCCCAAAATCTGCTCTTCCTTATCTGAATGCTGCTACTATGCGTGTGTGTGTATTTCCTATTTTATTGTACTTTATTGTATATATATATTCCTTGAATTGCTCTGTTAATATGTTTAATGCTTTTGATTGATTGATTGATTGATTGATTGATTGATTGATTGATTGATTGATTGATTGATTGATTGATTGATTCATTGATTGATTCATTGATTATGTGTAGTAGTAGTGTAGTGGTTAAGAGTGTGGGACTCTAATCTGAAGAACCAGGTTTGATTCCCCAATCCCCATTCCTCCGCTTGAAGCCAGCTGGGTGACCTTGGGTCAATCACAGCTTTTAGGAGCTCTCTCAACCCCACCCCTCACAGGGTGTTTATTGTGGGGAAAATAATAACATACTTTGTAAACCGTTCTGAATGGGTGTTAAGTTATCCTGAAGGGCAGTATATAAATTGAATGTTGTTGTTGTTATTATTGTTGTTGTTAAAATGATGTCAAGTTGCAGTTGACTTATGAACAGAGGTGGTTTGTCATTGCCTGCCTCTGAGTAACAACCCTGGACTTCCTTGGTGGTCTTCCATCCAAGTACTAACCAGGGCCGACTCTGGTTAGCTTCTGAGATCTGGGCCGTTTTCACACACCTGTAAACCCTCCAGAAAATCACACAAAACTCACGGCACAATGGCATATTCATAGCGCAATTTCCTGTCATGATCCTATTTAATGGTATGATGACATCAGAAATCATGCCATTAAACGAGATCATGATGAAAAATTGCACTATGAAGATGCCGTCGTGTGGTGAGTTTTGCACGATTTTCTGGAGGTTACAGGTGTGTGAAAACAGCCCAAGTCCTGCTAGTATATTCTTTGTAAATATTCTCATTGACCTGAGGTGGATGTCGCTAGCATCACTTGGAGATTACTGATTTCATCGCTAATTACTTTTTTAGCAATTCTGTTGTGAAGAGGAATCAGGAGACTAGTGATATAGAATAGTAATTTAAAGATTTAGTAGTGATCTAGACTAGTGATTTAAAGATATTGCCTTCTATTGTTAACAGTGTGAAGACTCTGGTAGTTTGAGGATTTATCCCAAGGTTGCATGATCCTTGTTAGAGATGGTTAAGAAAGTTGTTTCATTTCTTTCCGTCTCTATATGTGGACTCAGAAGCATTAGAAGGAGGAAAGTAAAATATTCAAAGGCAACAAGAGAGTTTCTACGGCAGCAAATGCCAATGTCATCAAAGTTTTTAAAACAATATTGCGTGGGCACTGCAGCCATTTCAGTCAAGACCAGGAAAATTCCAACTCAACTAGGAAAAAAGCCTTGTTCTTCAACCCAACACTGACTTAAAGGAAAGGTTCTCAGGGCCAAGCTACACATGACGAATGACACTTGAACGGCAAGTGGATTGAGTGGAGGGCAAGTGAACAGGGAGAAATACACTTGCCGTTCAAGTGTCATTCGTCATGTGTAGCTTGGCCCTGAGTCTCTGAAGCTTTTCCTGTTATTTGCTTGAGAGATTTCTGGTCCAGCAAACTAAAAGCCCTGTAACAAGAATGTATATGAAAATCAGATTTGGGCTTCCCTTTCTACAGAAGTCTTAGTGTAACCCTTGTCCACTAGAGGGAGATAAAGAGTTGGGGTATTCCTTATAAGGAAAAAAAGGCGCAATTTTCCCTGTGAGACTGGAGGGCCCGAAACTGCAGGGAGTAGCACTCTCTCCTCAGAAACACTCCTTTGTATGAACTCTCTATTAATGTTTTAGGGATGAGAATTTCTTATACTTATTACTGGAAGGGAGGATTGTGTTTATATTAATTGGCTGTTAGTCGTATTTTGGTTATTGTTGGGACTATCTGAAATGAATGTTATATGTATAAATTTTCCCTGAGAGACTGGAGGGCCTGAAGCTGCAGGGAGAATCACTCTTTCCTCAGAAACGCTCCTTTCTATGAACTCTCTATTAATGTTATAGGACTCCTGTGAAGAACAGAAGGCGTCTCAACGCAGAGCACAGCTACAAGTTGCTGCATTTCAAGGGACTGACCACCATACAGAAGTCAGAAAGACTGAGACCGGGGTCTGCCTGAGTAAAGCAGGCCTGTTTTGTTACATGATTGTTGTTATATGTTTTATTATTGTATTGTTCCAAATAAGATGTTTTTTCTCAAGTTTGTTCATTGTAATCTTTTATAAATGCAAGTGTCACAAGGTGGGATCACACTGTCATAGACATGAACTCTCCCAGTTCTTAAATTAGATAAATCTATTTATTTGATATTGCCCTTGAACAAAACAGGTTACATTAGGACTAGTTTTACTGCTAAATTCTACCCATCTAGAAACACTGAACTAAAACTTAGATGGCAGGTTTTTTCTAAGGCTTTTTGGGGAAGAATAATCTAAATATAACGTTACCCCTACCATCTGGATTTAAGGACTGTAACATTGTTTAAGAGAAAATAAACCGAATTAGAAGTTTGCCAGCACTTTATTCTGCAAGACATATTTCTTTTAGGGTTTCAGCCAATTGAAGACTTTTTAATTAATTATCTGCATTTAACTAGAGAGAGTCAATTCATATATAACTGACATAATTAAATCTTCAATATAATTTTCTGAAATACTGAAAGTAACATGGCCTCATTTGCCCCAAACAGTGTTTGTCCTCCTGATTTGATTTGTTTCTAGAACACCCATGATGTCATAATTTGTTTTCAGAAGTAGCATTGTGATTAGACATGGGCACGAACCCCAAAAAATTAATGAACCTGTGGTTTGTGGTTCGGTGCTGCCAACGAACCCGAACAAACAAACCGTAATGAACATTTCTCGTTACCAAACCGGTTCGCGGTTCATGGGTGTCATAATGGCCCCTGTTGCACTTAGAGAGCCCATATTGACAGGGCGTGTTTAGCAGGCTCTCCTCCAGCCAGCAACCAAGTTTGGTCAAGATTGCAATAGGGATCTTGGAGTTATACCCTCTCAAATCCGAGGCCCCCAGGAAACTCCCACTCGATACAATTAGAGCCACCAGTTGATGTTGGCCCAGTGTACAAGGGGTTGACCATCAGAACTGCCTATCAGGGTTTGCAGGGATGAGATTGGAGTGCCCATGGCTACAGAACACTCCCTCCCCCTTCCTCCCCCCGGGTGTTTTCTCCCATGTAACCAATTATAACCAATTTGCAGCTCCATGGTTGGAAGGAAGACCTGCTGATCAAGGTAAGCTGGGCTTCGATTCAGGTTTCCAGGGCAACCGCGGCACGGAGGGCAATCTAAACTCCCCTCTGTCTGGAGATCAGGGGGCGGGGCCACCAGCCATGTGACCATTTTCAAGAGGTTCCAGAACTCCGTTCCTGCGTGTTCCAGCTGAAAAAAAGCCCTGCTTCTTGTAGACTAACACACTTCTGAGTTCCTGATTGCCAAACATTTTCTGTTGGCTTTAAGCACTGTTCCTTTTTTTAAATCTAAAGGAAAATCTGGATAGGTAACTTTCTCTTGGTGTGACTTTGGCATTTCAGTACATCAGGGAGTACACCAAGCTTTTTCATAACCTTCACTGCTTAGTGATTCAGACACTTCTAATTTGATACCAGCGAAGTGCATCATTGGTGAGCAGTGCTAAAAAGAGATAAGAGCACTGATTCACATCACGCATGTAGGCCAAATTAATCAAAAGGACTTGCTCTTTTCTTGTCCAAAGCCAAAGCAGAAGTGCTGTGGAGTGCAAATATTTACTGGCCAGGCTGTCACTACAAACTCAGCATTACAGAAATATTTAACAGAAAGACTTAACATTTTGGATTTCAGGATGTGTGGTGGCAGGGCAAGATTCTTAGCAAGGATTAAAGGCTTGTGCTTGCATTATAATAGTAATTAGCAATAAATTGAAAAGTAAAGCTGTGCAATTTATAAGCATCTGTTGTGATTATAACAATAGTTATAGAAAAGATATCAACACAGACAAAATAAAGGCAGACTATTCCCTTTGAAATCATATTTCCTTGAATAACTGCTGCAGCTCTTTCAGTTTCTACAAATATTCACTTAACATTGGTGGATGAACGGTACAATAATCTTATTTCCAAATCCCTCTTCCTTTCTTTGTTAGTCCTCATTTCCTGCTTGGGAATGTTGTCCCCTTAAAGCAAAAGACAGAAAACAGCATAGATGACAGTATCTATGTGAGTATGCATATTCTGTGCCATCAAGTTGCCTCTGACCTTATGAACTAAAAACCTCCAAAATGTCCTATCATGCTCAGATCCTGCAAACTGGAGGACATGGCATCTTTTATCGAGTCAAGCCATCTCATTTTGGGTCTTCCTCTTTTCCTACTGTCTTTAGCTTGTCCTAGTATTATTGACTTTTCCAGAAAATTTTGCCTTCTCATGATGTGACCACAGTATGATAGCCTTGGTTTTGTCATTTTAGCTTCTAGGGAGAATTCAGGCTTCATGTGATCTAGAACCCACTTATTTGTCTTCTTGGTTGTTCTTGGCATCTGCAAAACTCTCTGCCAGCACCACATTTCAAATGAATCAATTTTCTTCCTGTCAGCTTTCTTCATTGTCCAACTTTCTCATCCATACATAGTAATAGGGAATACCATAGTTTGGATTATCTTGATCTTGGTCCCCAGAAAAACATCGTTATCTTTAAGGATCTTTTCTAGCTCCCTCACAGCTGCTCTTCCTCGTCTCAATCTTCTTCGATTTCTTGGTTGCAGTCTCTTTGGTTGATGATTGAGCCAAGGAATAGAAAATCTTGAACCGTTCCAATTTCCTCATTGTCAACTGTAAAACTGTGTAAATCATCAATAGTAATTACTTTTGTCTTCTTGATCAGCAGAAATCCTGTTTTGGTGCTTTCTCCTTTAACTTTCATCAGTAATCGTTTCAAGTCTTCGCTATTTTCTGCCAGTAACAGTATCATCTGCATATCTCAAACTGTTAATGTTCCTTCCACCAATTTTCACTCCACCTTCTTCTAAATCTAATCCAGTTTTATGATATTATATGCTCTGCACAGGAGTTGATATTATATGATATAGAAGTTGAACAGGTAGGGAAATAATATGCATCCTTCTCTGTCACCTTTGCCAATTGGAAACCATTCTGTTTTCCCATATTCTGTCCTGACAGTAGCCCTCTTGTCCAAAGTACAGCTTGTGCATTAAAACAACTAGATGCTGTGGCAACCTCATTTCTTTTAATACATCCATAGCTTTTCATGATCCACACAGTCAAAAGCTTTGCTGTAATCTATAAAACATAGGCTAATTTTCTTCTGAAATTCCCTGGTATGTTCCGTTAGCCATCATAAATTTGCAATGGGATCTCTAATGCCTCTTCCTTTGCTGAATCCAGCTTGAACATTTGGCAGTTCTTGCTCCATATACAGTAAGAGTCTTTGCTATAGAACTTTGAGCATCTCTTTGCTTGAATGGGAAATTAACATGGTGGTCCTGTAGTTGCTGCACTCTTTGGCATCCTCTTTTTTAAAGATTTGGAATGTAGACTGAGCATTTCCCATCCATAGGCTATTGTTTTGTTTTCCATATTTATTGACAGATTCTTGTTAAGATTTTGATGGACTCAGTTTCTGTAACTTAAAATAACTCTGTTGGTATCCATCTACTCCAGGTGATTTGTTACTCCCAATTGCTTTAAGTGCAGCTTTTACTTCACTTTCTAAGATTTCTGGTTCTTCATCAAAAGATTCTTCTTTGAAAGTATCTGTCATCCTTCCATTTCTTCTGTATAGTTCTTCAGTGTATTGTCTCCATCTTTCCTTTATTTTGTGCTGATTGGATACTGACCAGACCAGAATATTTATTTCATGTGGCCAAAGCTCATAACAATCAAGCAAATAAAACTCAAATAAAACACATAAACAAAACATAAACACCAAATAATAAAACTATATTGTTAAAAACATAAAAATTACTTAAAACACATAAACACCTTTATTATACATAGGTGAAGGAGTCTCTCAACCATCAAGCACAGCTCGAGCTCTGATTTTCTTAGCTACCAGGGCAAACTGTTCTGCTGTATAAGATACTGTATTTCCATGTTGATCTTTCAGCATCCCAAGCTGTGGCTTGAATTTCCTTTTGGAGCCAGTTTAATTTAGAGAACTGAGTTTGATTCCTCACTCCTCCGCTTGAAGCCAGCTGGGTGACCTTGGGTCAGTCACAGCTTCTCGGAGCTCTCTCGGCCACACCCAACACATAAGGTGATTGTCTTAAGGATAATAATAACACACTTTGTAACAGTTCTGAGTGGGTGTTAAGTTGTCCTGAAGGGTAGTATATAAATCAAATGTTGTTGTTGTTGCTGTTGTTGTTTGATTCCTCATATCTTGTGGAACAGATTTCATGATCTTCCTTTTTTGTTACTCCCTTCTATTTCTTTGCACTAATTATTATAATAGATTTCTTTGTCTCTGTGTGCAAGTTGCTGAAAAGCTGCATTTAGAATTCTGACTGTTTCTGTCACCTTTTGCTTTTGCTTGCCGTCTGTCTTTAGCAATTTTAAGAGCTTTCTCGGGCATCCATTTAGGCTTCTCCTTTCTTTTGGATACAGGAATTCTTCTTTAATAATATCTCTGGTTTCAGCCCATAGTTCTTCTAGTTTACGATCAATTAAACTTAGCATTGTGAATCTGTTCTTTACATGGTATTTAAATTTTTCAAGAATATTATTTAGATATTATTTGGGCACTATGATTCTTTTAGTGTTTCTCTTCAGCTTTATTCTAATTTTTGATGTTAAGAACTCAGGATTTGTATAACAATCAGCTCCTGGTCTTGTTTTAGCAGAAAGAATAGAGGTTCTCCATCTTCTGCTTCCAGTTATGTAATCTATTTGTTCCTGTATTGGTCACTCAATGATTTCCACATATACAATTGTCTTTTGGGTTGCCTGAAGCATGTGTTAGCAATAGACAGGTTGTTGGCTTCACAAAATTCTTTGATTCGCTCTCCTGCTTCATTGGTTGATCCTAGTTCAAATTTTCCAACAATGTCTGATTCTGCTTTGTCTCCTACTTTTGCGTTCCAGTTCTGGGAGTAAGCCCTACTGAATAAACTTGAGTAGGATTCTGAGTAGACAGGGTTACTAATCTCAAGGTGGGGTCTGGAATTCTATTTATTTAGATATTTGTACTCTGCTTTTGTCTGCAATAGAGACTGGAAGTGGCTTACAACGTCATCATTCACTCTTCCATTTTATCCGTTTCCCTAGAGGAAATGCAAAATCAAAAAGAGTCCAGTAGCACCTTTAAGACTAACCAATTTTATTGCAGTATAAGCTTTCGAGAATCAAGTTCTCTTCGTCAGATGCCTGATACAGAGACTGGTCAAATATAGAAGAGGAGGGAGAGAAGGGGAGGAGAGAGAAGAGGCAATTGGGGGGGGGAAGGGGAGGGTGCAACCAAAACATTCCTTTGCTAGTATATGTAAACATCTCCTTTTGGTGTCCTTTCCGGGTCAGTTGGCTTGGGTGAGGCTTCAAGGGAGTTTGCCATGTTAGTTTGCAGCAGTTTCCTGGAGCAAACCGAAAGGAACTAACAACAGAACACCACTGGTTGTCACCTATAGCTCCCAGCTCAAACCCATCCAACGTATCATCAGTGAGCTACAACCCATCCTGGAAAATGATACCTCTCTCTCAGAAGCCCCGGGTGGAAGACCTTTCCTTGCCTACAGACAGCCCCCCAACCTTAAATGACTTCTCACCCACAATCATGAATCGGCCAGCAGAGTCACCAGCACAGGTACCAGGCCCTGCAACAGACCCAGATGCCAGCTCTGCCCCTATATCTACCCAGGGAATACAATTACAGGACCCAATGGCATCAACTACACTGTCTCTGGCTCTTACAGCTGCTCATCCTCCAATCTGATATATGCCCTCATGTGCCAACAATGTCCTTCTGCTCTGTACATTGGACAAACCAGCCAACCTCTACGCAAAAGAATAAATGGACACAAATCTGACATTAGAAATGGAAACGTCCAAAAACCAGTGGGAGAAAACTTCAATCTACCAGGACATTCCATCAAAGACTTAAAGGTCACTGTAGTTCAACAGAAACCTTTCAAAAACAAAATCCAATGGGAGGCTGCTGAATTGGAATTCATATGCAAATTTGACTCTGTCAAGCTGGGACTGAATAGGGACTATGAATGGTTATCACATTATCAAAGGTAACAGATTTCCTTTACAGAGGCGGGGTCTGGGGGAGCCCAGTGGTGCCTGGCGTGGGCTTTCGGGGACCACAGTTCTCTTTGTCAGATGCATCTGGCAAGGAGAGCTGTGGTTATCGAAGGCTCATACTGCATTGGAATTGGATGGTCTAGCTGTTTGGCTGCTACAAACTAACAGGGCAAGCTCCCTTGAAGCCTCACCCAAGCCAACTGACCCCGAAAGGACACCAAAAGGAGATGTTTACATTTACTAGCAAAGGAATGTTTTGGTTGCACCCTCCCCCTCCCCCCCTAACTGCATCTTCTCTCTCCTCCCCTCCTCTTCTATATTTGACCAGTTTCTGTACTATGCATCTGACGAAGAGAACTTGATTCTCGAAAACTTATGCTACAATAAAATTGGTTAGTCTTAAAGGTTCTACTGGACTCTTTTTGATTTTGCTACTACAGACTAACACGTCTAACTCCTCTTGACCTAGAGGAAATGGTAACTTCACAAAGCCAATTCTATGGCATGACATCCCCACTGAACACCAGACTCTCTAGGCATTGCCCCCAAATCTCCAGGAATCTCCCAAACCAGAGCTGACAACCAATGATTGTTCTCTGAATCCTCAAACATCCACCAGAGGTCTGCCATGGTCTTCTCTGTAACACTGTAAAAGAGTCTGATGATCAATGGCTGATATTGTTTTGTTCATACGCAGCTAGGCAGCTAGAATATTTGGGAATTTTTAAGGCCTTCTTTGGTGTCTCTACATAGTTGGCACCACTTCACTCCATCTGATCTTCTTACATACTGGCCTGAGTCTTGCCTGTGTTGTAGTTTTTGTGCCATGCTGGTCATAATAGAGTCAGTCCTGGTGAAAACTTGTCTAGCCTAAGGAGACAAAAATTACTTTGTTCAAGCCCATACATTGAGCTTTCTAACTGAACAGTGATTTGAACCCCCATATCTCTCTGATTTGGTTCCACCAGGCTACTGACAACAACAACAATGAATAGCTTGCAATTACCTTCCCTTCCTCTCACCTGTGAGATGGGTGGTGCTGAGAGAGCTCTGAGAAAGCTATGACTGACCCAAGGTCACCCAGCTAGCATCAGGAGTGGGAAATCAAACCTGGCTCTCCAGATTAGAGTCCTGCCACTCTTAACTGCTACACCAAACTGAGTTACATCCTTCTAAGTCCATTGAAACTGATAGGCTTAGATGAGAATAACTGCTTAGGCTGGCACTGTTAGAGAATTATCCAGATAGTAGACAGTTGGGATAGACCTCTAGATTCCTTATTTTAATAACTGGTAGTTCCACATGGAACATTCAAGAAGAGGAACAGGGTATCAATCAAAGGTAGCTGCAAAGCTAAATGGAAATGACGGCATCTCAGGCTTGCTTGGGGCTTGCAATTACTTTTCTCAGTAAATTTTATAATTGTGATTGGTTTGCTGAAGGGGCAAATTCAGTGCCTGGGAAGCAGGACATTCTGTGCCTTGCTGTTTCAGCAGAGCTACCTGACAGCAGCTGGATGGAAACCCGACAGAAGGCAAACCGCTGAGTTGCCAGAGGGACACCTCATAGAGCCATCCTCAGGCCCGGAGTAAGAAAAAAAGTGCATCAGGTGTTAAAAAAAGTATGATGGGTATTCTACAAGTGAGGAAACAAACTTGCAATGCCAGAAGTATGCAGAGCATAAAGAAAGTATACAGAGTGAAAACCTACAGAGCAAAAATTCTCACCACCGCCACCATCCCCGTTTATACCTGGCCTTTCTCCTGAATGGGGACCCAAAGCAGCTCATGGCATTGCCCTCTCCTCCATTTTAACCACACAACAATCTTGTGTGGGAAGTCAGGCTGAGTGAGTGTGATTGGGCCAAGCTTCCAGGGTGAAGCGGGGGTTCAAACGCAGCTCTTCCAGGACCTATCACAACACTCTTAACTGCTCTGCCTCTATTTCATGATGGCTGTCGCAATTTTATCATTTCCTTCTCCAGCCCATCTTCACATCAAAGCTGTACCTTTGGCAAGCAGTAAATATTTCAGAGCTTTAATAATCAGCAATGAAGAGTAGAGAAATTTATGATGCTGCCCAATCTCTTTCACTCTCAGACTATATTTTGCTTTCCAAATTCCTTTAGTTATCCCATCTGTGGTTTTCCCAGGGTGAGGCTCATCCATTGTACTCCGGGGTGCTAAAGCCTCTGATTTCCCCAAATGTAGGAAACGTGACTGCATAATTTGTGGAAGCAGTAAGCATACCACACGGGAGCTCCAGAGGAATTAGCACATACCAGGGTCACCAGCCTTCAGATAGAGTGACTGGAGGTCTCTCAGAATTACAACTGATCTCCAGGCCACAGAGATCAGTTCCCCTGGAGAAAATGGCTGCTTTGGAGCTCGGACTGTATGGCACTATGCCCTGCTGAGGTCCCTCCCCTCCCCAAACCCTGCCCTCTTCAGGCTCCACCCCCCAAATATCCAGGAATTCCCCAACCTGGTGCACATACGGTTATAACATTGCAATTGGAGACTCAGGAAATGGGTACTGTGGTGCATTTAAAGTGGTGGGCCATAACGAATGCTGCATTTCTAGTGAGTATCTAGGTCTTAAATCTGCCCGGAGCCAGCATCCTCTGGTCTTAAATCCCTTATCTTAATCCCAGATGCAAGGGAAATGGACTCTGACCCTATTCCTTGATCTCTTCTTCCTCGAGGGTTAAACTCTAGCATTGTCAATGAAGAGTGTAGTTGAGCTCTGGTGAGCTGTGCCGCAATTTAAGCCCTGATCCAAATACTCAATTTTGCTGAGGAAGTAAAAAAGCCATCTATGCCTCTAGGGATCCAGGCTTTTGTATTCTGCAATAGACATGGCTACCCAGAAAAATATGTGCAGGATAAAACAGAACGGATCTCCTAGAATTAAGGTGATTATACAGACTGCTTGAACTGTTCTCCTTCATGCTTCTGGGGACAGAATGCTCTCCAGCAATTGTTACATTCTAGTAAATAACTTCTGAAGTATTAATTCTTTCTGGAATAACATTCAGTCATATTGAAGTCTATGTACCTCGCCTGATGCTTTACTCCAGCAGTCTTCCATCTTTCCAGACTTGGGACTCATTGAGCTACATGCATATCAGAGTCATGTAATGTATACATTTATTTTATTTACTTCATTTACACAGAGACCTGGGAGTGTATTTTGGGTGAGAGTGATTGGGTAGTCTTTTTCAAGCCAAAAAGAAGAGAGATTCAGAGAAGATTAATTCCTACCCAGTTTCAAAGGGGGGTTGGCTCTGAGGAGGACCCCAGGTCTGTTGTGAAGAGGGAATGGTTTTAGACTGCTTGAGAAATAGAAATACCCACTAACTTCAGGAAAGGAGCCAATAAGGTGCACAAAGAAAGTGACATTGTTGCTGTAACTAAATTCCTAAGTAAAATACCTCTCACTGTTAAGAATCCCTGCCTGTTAAATAAAGTTATTTCTTTTTGAACGTTAAACAGTCTCTAGTACCATTTCAAAACACAAAAGAAAGAGGGCTCCAACTTTTCCCCATCAAGTTCCTGAGCTGGGCTAAAAGCCAAAATTATTTGTCACCTATGAGTTATGTCAGTCTGCGTTCCGGCTAATAACCACACAAGACACCTGTTTGGGTTGGAAAATGGCCACAACTTTATTGATTACAGCTGAATGGAGCATTGGCCAGGCATCCGGGCACGGATCCCCGCTGGCATTGGATAGCCTGCCTGCTGACCAATGCATATCCCGCCAGCCCCATGCTGGCACACCACAGTAAGCATTGAATGGCCGCCAGCCATGCCAGGCGACTGTTGCCTCTGTCCTGATCCATCAGGGTGAGCAGTCCAATTGGCCCATTCACCCTGTTGGGATATGGCCCAGTGCCTCAAACCCGACACAGAAGGAAGGCCAGAGGCCTGACTCCCACCAATGCTCCAACTGCTGGAGCCAAAAAGTTGGAGCCACTCCCCCAGCGTTTCCGACTTTGATGACCAGAGAAAGGCAAAAAAACCCCAAGAGGCCTCGGCCAATCTGGCCCCTTGTGGGAAAAATTCCTTCCTGGCCCCCAAAGGTGACCGGCTCAACTGGCCCTGAGAATCTCTGCAGGGACCCCCGGGGGGCCCAACCACATCCCCCTGGCCCCACTGTTCCGGCCACACTGCTCATCCAGATGTTGCTGCCAGTGTTGTTCCTTCCAGTGCTCTAAGAAGGAATAGTGCTGACCACGCAGCCTGGCGCGGAGGAGGATGGACGCTCCTCCCATACTCGGCTTGACCACGCCTCCACAGCATCCTGCACCACAGCGACAAAACAGCCCGCCAGTGAGTCAGCGAGCTTCTCATGTATGTGTCAGGGTGGAACAAACAGACTTTCTAAACCACAAATATGCTACTTGGGGCAGCTCAGTCAAAGCAAGGAGACTCAATTTTGGTGGGAAAATCTGCCTCATAGTGGGAAGAGTGAAGGGGGGGTCCATCATAGCAGCATACATAATTCTCCTCTTCCTCCATTTTATCCTCAAACAACCCTGTGAGGTAGGTTAGGCTGAGACAGTATCACTCAGAAAGCTTCCATGGTAGAGTGGGGATACACACCTGGTTCTCCCAGAATCTTGTCCAACATCAGAGTCACAAGACAGAAAGAGGGGAGCCAGGTTATGTCAATCTCATCAAAGCTAGGGCTATAGACAGTAGGCCAAGAGAGCCAGGGGCCAGAAATAAATCTCAAGCACCAGAAGATATATTAAAGTGAAGAATATACATATAAAAGAATATATATTAAAGTGAAGAATATAAAGTGAAGAATATCCCAGGGGCCAGTTTGGTGTAGTGGTTAAGACCGTGGGACTCAAATCTGGAGAACCGAGTTTGATTCCCCACTCCTCCACTTGAAGCCAACGGGGTGACCTTGGGCCAGTCACAGCTTCTAGGAGCTCTCTCAGCCCCACCCACCTCACAGGGTGATTGTTGTGGGGATAATGATAACATTGGTTGTTGTGGGTTTTCCGGGCTGTATTGCCGTGGTCTTGGCATTGTAATTCCTGACGTTTCGCCAGCAGCTGTGGCTGGCATCTTCAGAGGTAACATGATAACATTCTTTGTAAACCGCTCTGAGTGGGTGTTAAGTCTTCCTGAAGGGTGGTATATAAATTGAATGTTGTTGTTGTTGTTGTTGTTATTCATAGCCATGGAGAAATCCTCCCCATTACCAAGTGAAACGTGCCTTGCCATCCTGTGCAAAGAGAAGCAGGAGGTGTGGCTTCCATATTAGCACAGGTTTTTCCCAAAGGCAACAAAAAATACGGCAACTCTATAAGGACCTCTGATTCAGACAGTTTGCACTCTACGTGCAATTGTCTGCTTCTTCAAACTTTTAGGCATAAAATTCTTCCTTTGCAGCTCAAACTGAAATTGTCATTCTTTTACCCTGAAGCTGAGGATATCATTAATAAGTTATCTGTGCTTGCGGATCTCATTCATGTATACAACTGTTTAAAATCATTTTTTTCTTATTAAATAATGATGCGTTATGATTTGCTTTTTGTGAGTCCTAATTCTGCTTGTCTGTATCCACAAAAGAGTCTACAGTTTATTTCTCTGGCATTGGACACTACTTAAACAACATGTGCTGTCCCCATTAAGTCAGAATCAGGTCATTATGGTGTTCTTCCTCATCACAGAGAATGTGTCCCTATCAGCATCGGTGGCTGTCAGGAACCTGTGGCTCTTGGATGTAGATGCTCTGTGTTAAACGGGAAAACATGATGAACAGATAAGCATACCAGTGCAGCAAGGATCACTGGAAGTCGATTCCTTGGGACAAAGTAGCCAGAATAATGTAGCAGAATGCCGGGCTAGAATCCAGGGACGTCCTGAGCTGATGCTTACTTTTAATTCCATTGAAGTCAAGGGAGGAACTCTGCTTACGATTACACCATGAGGAGCTTTCCCATCCCACTCCAAAGCTGAAGCGTTTATAATAGTTTTATTACTATCTCTATATAGTTTCAGGTGAGTAGCCATGTTAATCTGCAGCAGCAGAACAAAATACAAGTCTGGTAGCACATCAGAGACCAACAACATTGTCCAGAGTACAAGGCTGGATCGAGGGGGGGCAGGGAGGTAGTCTGCCCCCGGCGCTGCCAAGGAGGGGATGCCAGGCGCAGCTGCCAGCCACTGGAAGCATGCAGGCTGCAGCGCGGGCAGCAGCTTGGGATGCCTCCCAGCCCCCCACGCTGCCTTTCGCCTGCCCCGCAGGACAGGGGGCAGCTGGCTTGCCATGTGCCCCCTGTCCTGTGGGGCAGGTAAAAGGCAGCGCAGGGGGCTGGGAGGCCACCCGTGCCATTCACCTGCCCCTCAGGACAGGGGGTGGCCAGCCGCCCCCTGTCCTGCGGGGCAGTCGAATGGGACGGGTGGCTTCCCAGCCCCCTGTGTTGCCTCCACCAACTCCGGGGCGTGCTGGGGCACCTGGCTTGCTTTGTGGGTGGCACGCTCTGCCCTGCATGATGACGTCATAGAAGTGATGTCATCACACAGCACCGGGAGCGCGCGCACGAGGGGCTGGACTTGGGTTGCCCTGGGTGCTGGCAACCCTAGATCCAGCCCTGCCAGAGTATAAACTTTCATGAGTCAAAGCTCACTTTGTCAGGTATCTGAAACTGTGAGTTTTGACTCATGAAACTTTATACCTTGAAACATTTTGTTGGTTTCTAAAGTGCCACTGAACTTCTATTGTTTGACCACTTCTTGTTACTGTCATGCCATTCTCCCAAAGCACGCCAAAGACTTTAGTTAGTTAATGTGTTAAGAATTTTCTGCTACAGCTCCCTAGCCCTTTCCCCCCATAGATCTATGTTTTCCAGCTCTCCCTGGGAAGAGAAGATGACTTACCACAGTTCTGTCAATAGTGTGGTTTTGCCTCAAGTGTCTAGGCTTTTTAAAACAACTGCATTACTAATTCTACAAGCATGACCGCTTTCATCAAAGCTAGTTTGGGGTCTATTCTTCATACCCTCCATGCATTTGACGAAGAGAGCTGTGGTTCTCGAAAGCTTATGCTACAATAAAGTTGGTCAGTCTTAAAGGTGCTACTGGACTCTTTACTATTTTGCGACTACAGACTAACACGGCTAACTCCTCTGGATCTATGACCATGGAAAGCTCCTCTCTGCTGTTCTCAATATGGCAAGAGGAGTCTTATTTTTAAGCATGCAACTATTATACCATAAAAAGGAATAATATACAGAAATATGTTCAGTTTATTAGGGGTGTGGGTAAAAATAGCATTTATCTCACTGAAGCTTAGCAAGAGTGAGTCACTCAGCAGTGGCTGGTGCTCATAAAGGCGCAGCTCTTACTTTTACAGGTCTCAGCGTGGAGGACAATCCAGTTGGCTTGAGAAGGATCTGTAACTTCAGTAAGGATCAGACCCTCATTCCTGCAGAAATTGCTTGCGTGTGTCCCCATGGTCCAAAGCAATCTCACAACCTGAAACGTTAAAGCAACCTTTGTTACAAAACATTCAGCTATGTTTACTAGAAGTGGAGGAGGGGCACGATGCCTCCTCTCTTGGCATGACTCTAACAAGCAAATGCAGAGATGTCGGATTAAAATTAATCATGTAATATGTCGCTTTCATCTATCTGGGCACTCCATTAAAAAAAAAAACTTAAATGGTCCCTGTAATGATTTTAAATGTGTGTGTGTGTCTTTAAATGCTCGGTGTGGTACTGATGAAGAGTGGGGGGTGAAAGAGAGGGATGAGTGAGTGAGATGATAGGCTGATGACTGAGAGTGGGTGGAGTGAATGCAGTTTTCAGTTACTGAGTGGAGAGAAAAGGTTCAGTCTGGTTTTAGCAGGCAAGCTGTGTGCAGCCTGAGCAAGTCTAAGCATTTCTGAGGGAAATACTAAACTCAAAAAGAGTCCAGTAGCACCTTTAAGACTAACCAACTTTATTGTAGCATAAGCTTTTGAGAATCACAGTTCTCTTCATCAGAAGCGGGTCACAGCTTTTGAGAATCACAGCTTTTGAGAATCACGGTTCTCTTCGTCAGATGAGGGAAATACTGAGTCTGGTTTTAGCAGGCAAGCTGTGTGCAGCCTGAGAGTGTCTGTGAGTGACTGAGAGAAATATAACTGTGGAAATCTGAACTGTGTGTGTCTGAGAGCCAAGCTACAAGTGACTTCCTTCACGTGGAGAACACTTGATTGTTCTCGCAAGTTTACCTGGGAAGTGAAATCCAAGTGCCCTTCCCCTCTCTGTGAGAATCGCTGCCTGAAGAGCCAGAGAAAGCCGGCAGCGGCAGCAGCTTTTGCAAATCGTTCCTCCAGTCACAATCCTGCTGGACAAGAGGACTCGCAACGATCGTTTGGGGGTGGGCAGCTGCTATTTTCTCCCTGGGCGTCCTGCTCCCGGGGAGCTGCTCTGGAGAAAGCTGCTGTGTTAGTGAAGCTCCAGCCACAGCGACAGCGGAAGAATCTGCTGCTGCTCTAACATGCCCTTCCCCTGCTCCCGAGCTCCTGGAGAAAAACTGGAATGAGAGAGCCCTCTTGTCCAGCAGGCTTGTGACTGGAGGAACGATTTGCAAAAGCTGCTGCTGCTGCTGCCAACTTTCTCTGGCTCTTCAGGCAGCGATTCTAACAGAGAGGGGAAGGACGCTCGGACTTCACTTCCCAGGAAAACTTGAGAGAACAATCAAGTGTTCTCCACGTGGAAAAAATCACTTGTAGCTTGGCTCTGAGAGAAAACCATTCTATCTAAAGCAGGCAAACTGTGTGTGTGCCTCAGAGAAAGTTTTATGCGTATCTGAGTGAGAAATTGGTATCTGAAACAGGCAAACTGCGTGTGCAGTCTGAGAGATCTGCATGACTGCATCAATGAAAAGAAACTTTAAGAGCAAATAACATTCTTTTGAAACCATCAAGCTTAAGAAATAATATGAAACCAACATGCTTCTTGTAAAAATAAACGTTTATTTTGCTTTGTTTTGTTTTTTGGTTTATCCCAGAGTATATGTTATTCCTATATCCCATTCCTACCCTCAGGGCCACGTAATCCCTCAAAGGAGCCTGACGCTGGAGCACATTATTAAAGGGGAAATTTAAGTTATTTTGGAATATAATTCCTGGTGGCAGCAATCTACCCAGAGGGTGTAAGCAGAGGGTTAAAGACAAAATCTAACTGAGAGGAAGAAAGGCGTTGTAACAGTCCCACAGCGAGAGCTTTAGGAAAGATTGACCAAAAATTTAACTCCTCCAATTTCTCAGTTCAGTTTCAGATGTTGTAAGGGGGCTTATTATTAGTGAACTGCCTGACTTGCTCCCTCTCGGCCTTTGAATTAGAACCACTACATTTTCTGCCTGGTACGCTTTCTAAGATAATCTCTTGCATTGTTCATACTAAGGCATTTGGGTCAAATCTGCAATTTATAAACCATGTTTCATGGTAATCCTCAATTGCATTACTACAGGCTTTTCAGGTTTTTCTGTTCATATGTAAGCACATACAAAACATGACAATGTTTGTCCCTCATTAAAGAAGAACAAGATTCTGTACAATTGGCATAGACAGGGATTTCGTTTCCCCTTGGTTTAGCCATTACCTCATCCTGCATTTGATTCCATTATGAGTAATCAGGGCTAAATCAAAAGTGAATTTGGAAAACCTGTGGGTCTCCCAGATCCTAGTCCAGGCTGCCCCCCCTCCCACCACATATACATTTTTGAGCCCATGGGCACCTTTGGAAATCTCTTATATTTAGGGTGGGCAGCCGTGTTCGTCTGCAGTACAACAGTATGATTCAAGTCCAGTAACACCTAAAAGACCAACTAGATTTTCAGAGTCTAAGCTTTTGAGAGTCAAAGCTCCCTTCGTCAGATACAAGTAGTAATGGAGATCCATGAGCCTGAATATCGTAGCCAGAAGATGGGAGGGGTGTTGTAAGGAACAGCTCAGGGGTGTCAGAATGCAAAGGTACGATGCAGCTTGATCAGGTGGGAGGGGGTGTTGCAAAGAAGGGTGTCAGGAGGATGTAAAGAATGCAGCTAGGTCAGAACAGAAATTCTGTAGTGAGATAAGAATCCTATGCCTCTGTTCAACCTTGGGGCGGGAGGTCCGTTGTTGTGAACTTGTAAATGACTTCAGGTATAGCAATCTTATTTATTTATTTATTTAATCACATTTCTAGACCACCCTCCCCGTCAGACGGGCTCAGGGCAGTTTAACAACAGTTTAAAACAGTAAAAGCATTGTAATCATCCCCTAAAGCCTCCCTTTTTGAGGACAGCCTCTTTTAGGTCCTGGGAGATTAAAATATCCTCTCACTTGTTTTTGAAGGTTGTGATTTTTAATGTCTGATTTATGTCAATTTACTCTTTTGTGTAGGGACTGATCGATGTGTCCAATATAGAGAATGGAAGGGCATACTTGATAGCATATATAACATTGGGAGATGAACAACTGAGAGCCAAGCTACAAGTGACGAATTACACTTGCCTGGTAAGTGAACAGACTCACGTGTATTCCTCCCTGTTCACTTGCCCTCCACTTGTGCTCCACTTGATCCACTTGCCGTTCAAGTGTTGTTCGTCACTTGTAGCTTGGTCCTTAGAGCCAAGCTACAAGTGACAAATTACACTTGCCTGGCAAGTGAACAGACTCATGTGTATTCCTCCCTGTTCACTTGCCATTCACCTGTTCACTTGCCAGGCAAGTGTAATTCGTCACTTGTAGCTTGGCTCTGAATGAACCTGAGACCGCAGGTCATTAATGATGTGTTCAGAGCTGTATTTGGCCAGTGGCCACCAGTGGCTTTCAATTGCTGTTTCATTTGGGCTGGTCTTGTAGCAGGTTATCCCTTGGTATCATTCTGGCTTTTTCACTCTGTTTCTTTACTACGAGCGGGACCACAAGTGACGCCTGACACAGGTTGGACACTTGTCAGCTTCCCTCAAGTTTTGATGGGAAATGTAGGCAGCTTGGCGGAATGTTGGACAAGTGACAGTTGAAAAGTCCATTGGACAGCAGTCGGAGAGCCAAGCTGCAAGACCAGGATGCCCACATTGCCCATCAAAACTTGAGGGAAGCTGACTAGTGTCCAACCTGTGTCAGGCGTCACTTGTGGTCCCGCTCTAAGTCAGGTGAGTATTGCCATTCCAAACATGTCTGTTGAGAATCTCTGTCAGATGGATTGGAACAGATGCCCGCTGTAGACAATGGATTGTTTGAAGCATTTAGGATGGTGACTAGAAAAATGTAGATATGTTTGCCAATCACTACATTTTCAATATAAGGTGTTTCTGAAGCATCCATCGTGTATGTATAGTGTCTAGAAAATATATTTCCTGTGTAGATTGATTTATGGTCAGGTAGATGGTGGAAATTGCTGAAGTCCTGGACTGGTGAAATTCCTCCAGGGCTTCTTTCTCATGAGGCCAGATGATAAAAAGGGCATCCGTCTCACACCGAATCAACACGCATGCTGATACCCTTCTTTGCAAAACCCCTCTAACCTTCTGGCTGGGATACAAAGGCCCAGGGATCTCCATTCCCACTTGATGAAAGGAGCGTTGCCTCTTGAAAGCTTGTACCCTGAAAATCTAGTTGTCTTTAAGGTGTCACTAGATCTTGCTGACACAGGGTAGCGGATGTAACCACAAAATGGCTGCCATCGGAATCAGAGTCACACACACACACACAAAGCCCAAATGCAGGGGAGAGGAGGGGCAATTTTTTAAATTACAGTTAGAACGAGAAGGGAGACAGAATAAAACCAACAGTGTGGTGGCAGCTCCCATTGCAACATTTTTTAAAAAGTCATCTCTGGATTTTGGATGGGGTTGGGCAAACTGAGCCTGCAAAGATATAAGCCTCAGTGAAATCAGTGGGTTTGCTTTTGAGTAAGCAGGGACAGGACTGGGAAATAAAAGAGCTCGGAACACATTGACTTTGAAAAGAGAAAGGATTGAATGTTTATTTTGCAAGTATATTGAAAAGTTGTGGCTTTGGAAGAAGCATAACTCTTGCGAAATGGGAAAATCACAAGATGGCAAGCCTGTTGCCATCTCCCGCCGGGAGGTTTGGTGTTAATTTTTGACTCAATAATTACATATATCAAGTTCCAGTGCACTGTATATTTCAGTTCTACAATTTGGAACATAAAAGCTGGATTGGTTTTTCGTGGTCCCTGTGTTTTCTTTGTTTCAGCATTGGCTTTGGGACGTTGCCCCTTTTTTCTTTCCTTCCGTTTGAGTAAGCAGGGACAGGACTGGGAAATAAACCTTCAATCCTATGCTGAGAGCTGGGGAATAAGTCCAATTGAATTCATCCAACTGGCTTTATATCATTTTGTCATCTATATGGATCACTTATATTAAAAGCTTGATGCGAATGTTTGACTCGAAGCTACAGCTTGCAAGTAAGAAAGCATTGTTTGCTAATGGACTGTATGGACCTTATCCAAGCTAAATAAAACAAAATTTGTCCACCAGAGTTTCTTTCTTTCTTCCACCCTCAAGTTAGAATGGAGAACTGCTGAGCTCCGGTGAAAAAGGCTAAAATGAGATTAAATTGTTTCTTTAACTCTGTAAAAAAACACCACCTGGATGTTGGTGTTAGGTTAAAGCCTTTTAGAACAGACTCAACCACACATTCGGTAACAATTTGTATTCTCTTCTGATAAATTTGGTACAAGCTACTTTTGAAGCAGATTTAATCTGGATTGAGACTTGGGACCAAATGAGGGCAGCATCCACACGTCCCTGGATAATGTCGTATGACAGCAATCTTTCCTAAATTGATTGTCTTACAGGGCAATCCTAAGCAGAGTTACTCTGATCTAAGACCAATGATTTCAATGGGCCTACACTGGAACAACTTTGTTTAGGATTGCACTGTTCCTCCTACAGAAAATCCAGTCACTAATTATTACTGTAGCTCAATTATCGTACATTATCCAGGGATTATCGTGGTGCTTAGACCACCAAACTTCCTCCCTCACAGGCAGACAGCTTTTGTGTCATGGTTAGTGTGGCACTAAGATCTTGAAGACCAGAGTTCTAATCCCCACGCTGCCATCGAAGTTCCCTGGGTGACCTTGGACCATCACTTATCATACACATTACAGTGGATTAATTGTGGACAAACTTCTTCACATCAAAACATGCTGTAGACAACTACAGGGCTTGCGGGAAGGGTGGAATAGAAATCTAATGAAATAAATAAAAATAAATACAGTATACATGTGAATTATGATTCTATGATTCTATGATTATGCCATTTTAATTAGCATTTTGTCTTAAAAAGCATTTTACTTATTCCAAAACAGTAAATATTTTATAGGAGTCTTCCCCTCCTCCCCGAAATCCCCCAAATGTCCAGTTTTCTATCAGAACCATTTTAAAAAAGGCAATTCCCGCCTGCCCCGGCTGCTCTGGCCAAAGTGCCAAGCGTCCCCAAATCATATCTTTATTCCTTCTGCAGAAGCTGCTCCTATTATAACAGCGGGTGAGGGGAGGGGGGAGAGGCTGGCCTGTTCACCTTTCTTTTCCTTCTCGCTGGATTCAAAGGCTGCCTTCCTCTCCTCATAAATCTGATGGAGAAAAGGATGCAGTGTTGTTGTTTTCCCTGAGTCAAGAGAGACTGATGTGAGAGCAGAAAGGGTACCCCTTTAAAATAGCTGTAACCTATGGCTTGGCAGATTTACTGAGATGAAAACGGGAGGACTCTATGGAACACAGAACCCATGTAGCACCAAAACTCTTTCTCCAGGTGATGTTGCTGTATGACACAGAAGCGGGAGGTGTGGTAAGTCCTGATGTAAAACAGCGATTGGAGGCTGTGAGACTATCCTCAACTTAGGATGTGGCAAGAGTGTCTGACATATACTTTGAAAAGCATAATTCAGGCATCCTTTAGGAAACTGTGATATGATTTCCTTCGCCTAGATGTAACTATGGCAAAGTGTGGTATAATAAATTATGGACTAATCAGGCATAAGTTAGGTAGAACGCTACTGAGTCTCAAGACAGACATAGAAGGGAAGCTGAGAAGTGACGGAGCAGAAGTGTACTCACCCGTCTTCCTCTTATACACACTTCTCCTTGAAGTTGTTTCCAAAGAGCTGTAACCAAGGGACACAATGCTGTATCCAGGATAAACATCTCCCAGCCGTGTCACTGGATGAACTCTGCTTGGCTCTCTCCAGGGCTGTTCCCTCACTCAGTTGACACATGCTGCCAATTGAATACCATGCATTTGATCCAGTGGGCTCTGGCTTACAACAGAATTTGGTAGTCCTCAGGGCTTTTTTTCTGGGAAAAGAGGCGGTGGAACTCAGTGGGTTGCCCTCGGAGAAAATGGTCACATGGCTGGTGACCCCGCCCCCTGATCTCTACACAGAGGGGAGTTTAGATTGCCCTCCACGCCATGGCGCAGAGGGCAATCTCAACTCCCCTCTGTCTGGAGATCAGGGGGCGGGGCCACCAGCCATGTGACCATTTTCAAGAGGTTCCGGAACTCTGTTCCCCCGCATTCCCGCTGAAAAAAACCCCTGGTAGTCCTTAAGGTGCCACAAGACTCTGTTGTTTTAGCTGGGATAAATTAACCTTCTGGAATGGTTAAGACAGATGTTTCATGTTCTCCTCTGTCTTCCTTCCAGAGCAACTGCTACCCTCAAGTGAGAGAGACTCACAGGGGGGCGGGGCGGGGAGAGCCTGTATATTCCAGGAGGAGGAGAATGGCTTGCTGAACAAGGAGACAAAATAAATGGTTGTTCCCTTGGCCCAGAACTTCTTGACCTTCTTAGGGGCCCCATCAGTCCTTAATTTAAGGTGATTAAACACATAATTAATTAATATGATGCACGGTGTTGCCCAGAATGTATTTCATCTTACTTGAAAGTACAGTTCTACATTTGGGTGCTGTACTCAGACCCTGCTCAGTATATACCTTTTTGACCGCGCCTTGACATGATCTTGTGCTGAGTTTCAGAACATTAAGATGGATTCCAAAGGTCTGATACCACTTATCCTCCAAATCCTACTATAAAATAGGCAAGCCATATTGGCGACAACTCACTTTTTATCCTCGCGCAGGTGCATTGCCGACAACTCTGGTCTTGAGGCCGCTGCAAAGCACTCGCTTGCTGCCGGGAGGGGGCTCACCAAATCAACGGCCTAAGCAATCTTCCCCGTGCCTCCCCTCAGCGCCCTCCTGCCCTGGCCTCCAGGCTGCTGAGAAGTGTCCACGCCACCGGGAGGGGGTCCACCAAATCAATTTCTAAAGCCTGTTGTATTTTTTCACACAACAGGTGTTGTTTCTAATTATAAATAACAGTCCAGTCCTTAAGCATGTCATTATGGGATATCCGGAAGTTTACTGATAGCATAATTTATTTTAAGGATCAAGTACATATTTGGTCATTCAATCTCCATATTATCCTACAAAGCAATTTCTGGTTTCAGAATGGAGCTGGCAGACAAAACAACGTCACTAATAACATTTCACAAAACAATTTCCCCTCACTAATTTCTCTTGTATAGAAAAAAAATCTTACTAAAGGGGCTTCAAAAGTCATTTCCCCCCTCAAAAACAGATTTCTGAAATGTGAAGCAGCGTTGAATGAATTAACCTGGACACTCTATTCTGCCTCCACAGACATTGAACAAACAACGCCCATAAAACGCTTTCCAGTTTTTGACTCTTGAAAGTTTCCAAAATGTACACAGTCCAAATAGTCATAAACAGATGGCAGCCCTATCTAACATAAATGAATACTCACTCTATGCAAGATACTTTTCAGTGGACCGTCCATAGTTATATCAGATTTCCAGGAGACTAAAATTACTTACCTGAAAGCAGGGCTTTTTTGGGGGGAAAAGAGGTGGTGGAACTCAGTGGGTTGCCCTCGGAGAAAATGGTCACATGTCTAGTGGCCCCGCCCCCTGATCTTGTAGAGGGCAATTTCAACTCCCCTCTGTCTGGAGATCAGGGGGCGGGGCCACCAGCCATGTGACCATGTTCAAAAGGTAGAGGGCAATCTCAACTCCCCTCTGTCTGGAGATCAGGGGGCGGGGCCACCAGCCATGTGACCATTTTCAAGAGGTGCCGGAACTTCATTCCACTGCGTCCCAGCTGAAAAAAAGCCCTGCCTGAAAGGAAGGCTAGGATCGTTTTTCCCATGTGTGAAATTGAATCCCTGAGGGTATCCAACAGCCTCTGATTCTGACCTAAGAAATAGCTGTGTAAGGGTTAACAAGTGTGTTACAGTTGACTTTCTCCTGAGGGGAGGAGGGAGAGGGGAGATAAGGTAAAGAGAAGGCAGAGACTTTGTTTATTGATTGTGTTACGAGAGCCCTGGGGGGAAAGGCTGCAACCAGGAGGAGGAATTCAGCCAATCGTTCTGCCTGCCTGCCTGCTTGCCTGCACTTGGGTAACGGAGAAGATTGGCAGTGAGAACGCTCCATTTTGCAGCAGGATGCTGAGCATTAAAAGAAGTGATTTATAACAACAACAACATTTGATTTATATACCGTCCTTCAGGACAACTTAACTGCCCACTCAGAGCGGTTTACAAAGTATGTTATTATTACCCCACAACAAAAATCACCCTGTGAGGTGGGTGGGGCTGAGAGAGCTAGAAGCTGTGACTGACCCAAGGTCACCCAGCTGGCTTCAAGTGGAGGAGTGGGGAATCAAACCGGGTTCTCCAGATCTGAGTCCTGACCTAAGCTCTTATCCACTACGCCTCATTGTGGGAGCAAAGCATAAGGAAACGTGAGGCAACAGCAGAATGCAAAGCTAAAAAGTTATTGGCACTATAGAAGAAGAAGAAATGTGAACATGAAACAGGCTTGGTTTTTGCATTTGTTGCAGCATTCTACTACTTGGGAATGCCTCCTTGCTCCATCAACTGACACTTGCCTTCTATGGTCCAGTGTTGTTGTTGTTGTGTATGTGTTATTGTGCTTGAAGAAAAGCTTGGTGGATCAATGGAAGAGGGACTAACGGTTGATGCCGTTATTGATTAAGCATGAAAACCGCTGGCTTGTGTATCACCACCATCCCAGAAAGAATAGCATGCATTTGCGCATGTGTGCACAATGAACGGAAATGGGGGGGGGAAATGGATCAGTTCTGAGTCAGGACTGGCTGAACAGAAACAAACTAGTAATGAAATGGGATGTTTCCAGAACTCCGTTAATTTTCTTTATTTAAACTATAAACATAAAAACTATAGACGACAAACATAAAGGATAAAAAACATTCTAAAAAAACCCACACTAACAATACATAGACAAGTGAAAAAAGAAAAAAGAAAAAGAAATCCTTAAACTAAACTACAGATTGAGTTCCGATTTTCTCCACGACAGATATAGAATGTTTCCAGAACTCCCGGAGCTGAAAGTGAAAGAAAACTTTCTCAACGCATAGTCAATCTTCCAGGGATCCCTGCCTCTGCCTGCTGATAGCTGGCAATTGGAAGGAGGAGGCAGGCTGCCTGGAGATTGCCCACCATTGTCAGGCAAGCAAGGGAAATGGCCACACACTCAATCCTGCTGATGACATCACTTCCAGTATGAACAGAAGCAATAGCATCACATCAGGGCTGATTCGTCAAAATATAGCAAAAATATAGCAGGAAGACATGTGCATACATAAGTAAATGCAGCTTTTGCCTTGTACCGGTTGGCTGGGGGACTTGGCAACCTTACTGGAGCTAGTAGGAGAAAGAGGGGGTGGAGAGTGCACTAGTATGCTGATGTCACTTCTGGTAAAAACAGGAAGTGACACAGTGTATGCTCTAGCAGTCACAAAAACTCTGCAGTAAATTGTATAAGTAAAGACGACACTTCCAGTTTTTATCAGAAGTGATGTCAAAATGCCACCATTGTGCTAGCATGTCAGGCCCAGTCCCCAAATTTCCCCCTGGTGTTGCCAGCTGCAACTCCAAAGTTCAGGATCACCAGCACCAGCCTGCTCTGTCCCCAAAACCAGCCTCCTTCTCTTTTGCACTGGAATTTACCTAGCAAAGATGGTGAGAGCTGCCGCCGCTTCATTCTTCATTAGGTCTTATAGATAGGGTTGCCAACCTCCAGGTGAGCCGTGGTGTTGTCCTGGAATTACAGCTGATCTCCCAACTACAGAGATCAGTTCCCCTAGACAAAATAGCAACTGCAGAGGGCAGATTCTATGCTATACTGTCGGAGAAATTCCTCCCCAATCTCCCCCTCCACAGACACTGCCCCCAAATTGCCAGGAATTTCCCAGGCTGGAGCTGGCAACACTACCCTCAGCAGCTCAGCAGCCCAGAAGTGCCACGAAACTACAATTCCCAGAACTTCTGGAGCCCAGGATATTTTTCTTAAGCATTATAGGACCTAATCAACATCACAGTGAAAGAAGGATTCTTCCTTCCTTCCTGTGATTGCAAAGTTGGGGGTGGGGCAAGAGGAAGAGGCAGCAGAGGGTGCTCACAAGGGGAACAGTTTTAGGCATTGTGTTTCCCAGGGAAAGAAGGGGAAATGCTTTATATTCTCAATAATATCACTGACAATGCAGTAAGGTATGGAGCATGGCCCTATATGAACTAGGGTTGCCAGCTCCAGTTTGGTAAAGCCCTGGAGATTTGGGGGTAGAGCGTGAGGAGGGCAGGTTTGGGAAGGGAAGGGACCTCAACTGTGTATAATGCTATAAATGGATTTTGTCAGATAGTCAAGCCAGCCTGCCTGCCATACCTGTGAATGTCTATCTACTGGAGGGTGATGGGTAGTAGTGTAGTTGTTTTCTTGCTCCATGGTGTCTTTGCTACGCTTTGTTTGGGCCGAGTGCAGCTGGGGCTGGGAACTGACCAACCTTGAGAAACTTGGCTCTGCATCTCTTCCAGGACTTTTGCATTTCACAGCTCCACACCAACTGCAACTGACTGTAGTTTGAACTGGGGGGAGGAGACTGGGGGTATAACCTTTCTGGGAAGACTTTGCTTTGGCATTCCAGGCAATTACTATGTACAAGTGCACTTCTAGGGAGCAATCTCTGGGATAAACTGCAAGTGACGCCTGACACTAGTTGGACACTTGTCAGTTTCCCTCAAGTTTTGATGGGAAATGTAGGCATCCTGGTCTTGCAGCTTGGCTCTCCGACTGCTGTCCAGTGGACTTTTCAACTGTCACTTGTCCAACATTCCGCCAAGCTGCCTACATTTCCCATCAAAACTTGAGGGAAGCTGACAAGTGTCAGGCGTCACTTGTAGTTTGGCCCTCTAATAAAGGCCTTTAACTCATACAACTGTGTTTGATGAAGTGGAGAGCCTGAGAGAACCCTCTAGCCAGGCCTGACAGATTTGTGTTGTCAAGAGAACAGTTGTAATTTCAGGAGATCTCCAGGCTTCACCTAGAGGTTGGCAACTCTAATATGAACCAAACCTTGTCATGATAGAATTTATCATTTAGAATCATTTCTATATATTTAAGAGTGTTCAGGAACTGATCGTTTCTAGACTTGCCCAAATATCGCATGACCTTAATTCTAAAACTCTGGATCTCAACCTTTTTTTGATACGGTGACCAAGTTTGTAAAGAGTGTGTGCAAATCAATCAAAATGCAAAAGTCTAGGACCCATTTTCAGAGGCTTTGTGACCCACTTTTGGGTCAAGCCCACAGGTTGGAAACAAGGCTAAGAGAGTGCTATACAAAATGCTTTAGTTGCTATGAATATTTTTAAAAGTCGTTTTAAACCATTCTTCATTCTTTTACAGTGAACTCCTAAGCAGAGTTACTCCAGTCTAAGCCCATCGATTTCAATGGGCTTAGACTGGAGTAACTCTGCTTAGGATTTCAGTATTCGTCTCTCCGTGGACCCAGAAATATTACACAAGTCTTTTAGGCAATCCCATTCCAAATCAAGCTTAGGCGCCTACCACTGTCCATTCCATAGCACACCCAATGCCAAAAGGACTTTGAACTTTGGTTCTGCCTTTTTTATGAAAAATTAATTCCCTGGGTGGAGGGATTAGACTCCCTGTGCCCCTCAGTGATAATAACACCACAATAGGAAGATGGCTGACGCCCTCTCCAAGGCCATGGCCGCACTGCTTTTCTCTGCATCGAAAGAAAAACCTGCCCCGCATCTTCCAGATGTACTTAATGAACCACACCAGCTCTCAAGAATCCTCTCTAGAACAGAGCATTTTCAAAGAATTAGCAGTACCAGTATTTAAGACGATAAGTGACTGCTATCACATCTGTTGCATTTTATTCTGATAGCATGGGGAGTTTTTGTAATTGATTTAAGCCAGATCTTGGCACCAATCTGCAACAGAGCAAAATAAAAAGGAACCCCTTGCCTTTATGTTGGCAATCTTTTCAATTAATGAAGGAAGTTAATTAGCAGGCACCACAAATGGCTCCAAACAGCACGCTGTGCGCTCTTGATGATAAGAGGTCTTCTTTTTATTTAGCTGTTGACGAAACACATTCTGCTATGAGCATCCAAAACATTGCCGACAACGCTGATCTTAAACAATAACCCCTCGGTGGGATTAGGTTGCATGTCACTTGTACAAAACTCCCTAGGGGCCTGAAGAATGACCATCCCTGCATGGAAGACCAGAATACTTTGGAAGGGAGAACTGATACATGAAGTCTTTTTGGATAGAGGTGGGAACAACACATACCAAAAACAGTGAGCACGTTCTTCTCCCCGCTGCAATGTTGCTCCAACTTAAAAAATTTTATTTTATTGTTTTCTCTAAAAATGAATGTCAGAAAGTGGAAGTGTTCACATGAAGACTCCCCTGGGAGTACATACAGTCAAATTCCATCCTTTGTCCAAGTGATCTTTATTATATGAGTTGAGATCAGGTGTTATGCCCTCTTTGTTACATCCCAGAGGGCAGCCCATTTAGTTTGTCGCAGAGAGTTCAGGGCAAAGCGCCGAGAGAAAAGCCAGCCCTTAATATAAAAGTCCTGTGCTTTCCTCTGTGTCTGCCATCCCATAGTGACCGTCTGATGCTGCTGGATTCTGAACTAGATCATCCGTCCATTTAGCCAAGAGTTTATTTTTATTTTAAAAAATTGTGTCCTGCTTTTCTAATTTTTATTGTCCATAATAAAATGAGAATCAAACAGTCAATCCAATCTTAACAAAATAAATTTTGCAATGGACCGGCAAAGGGCTGGGGGAGGACATCAAGTATAACCTTAGAAATAAAGTCAGCCGTAAAAACATCTTAATCGGAAAGACCGTTTCTTGGTGCAATCACTGAAGATCACAGGAAGGCCTCTGGGGAGGAGGGTATTCCAGCAACACAGAACCATGACGGAAAAGGCTTTTTCTCTGGCTCCTGTTTGCCACACCTGCAATGCTGAGGTAACTATTGTCTACTCTGGCAGTTCTCCAAGGACTCAGGCAGGAATCTGTCCCAACCAGGAAAGGTGGTGGGCTGAGTGACTCTGGGGCCCTGGGCAAATGGGGCCCCTGAATCACTGCTATTCCACCCCACCGCCAGGGCCAAACAAGGTATGGTCCTTGCCCCATGGGAGGTGGGTGGGAGCCACCAGTGTAAGCCAGCTTCCTAAGCTTCAAACAGGGAGGGAGCCAGTGGTAGCAGAAACCTGCTCTTCTGCCCCCATTTTGTTCAGGGGGGCAGGGCCATGAGTGGTTGGTGACCCCCAGTAGTGATCCCAAGGCAGCTCTCTCTGTTGCCCATTGGCTAGACCACCCCTGTTTTCCAGATGCATGGAGGTTGAATTCCGGTTGCAAAATCTGCACTGCACCCTTAAGCTAAGGAAAAGGTTGCCAGCTACCTGGAGAAAAAAAAATAATAACCTGTCTCTTTCTCAGAGCATTTTATTTACCAGGTGCTTTTATTGACCTGCATGACATAAAAACCATCACCTACCTATTTTTGCACGTTAAATCTCTGTTAAAGGGACAGGACATTTTTTTCTTCAGGCCTGTTGGCAACCTCAGTTAAGGATCTCTTGCCATTCTAGGTGGGACTCCACAGAATGAGGAAATTTTTAGCAACTGGCTTACAGAGAATAAGGTCCCATTACTACTTCTCATGCAGTGACAGTTGTGGCAAGGAAAACAATTGCTTAGTCAACATGTACTGAACAAACCAATGAGTGCGAAGAGACTGGAAGAATGAATTAAGCACCCCTGTTGAGCTTAATTCATGAAAGAAAAGACACTTGGGGGAAATATACAAAAAAGCAACTTTTCTGGGAGCATACTGGGACAACCATCATCATCATCACACCTACACCTATACACACACACACCTAAGAGATCAAGGCAGTAAGGGGAAATTACAGTATTCCTCTCTGGCAAACAAAACCCCCACAAAAATTGAAGCGTGCATATTCAAGGTGATAAGAGTCATAGAGCAAGTAGTTCAACAGGTTAACAAGTTACTGGTTTTCACATGTTTCACAGGAGTTAGCATCTACTCCAGCAAAAATGCTCTGAAATCACAAGGAATACAAGATCACTCTACTTGATGAAGAGCATATGGTGATGGCAGCGAGAGTACTATATGCCACAAAATGGAAGGCAGAATCTTGTCCAGATGTGACTGAATGGATGAGCAAATTGTATGTATATGCATCAATGACTAAATTAACTTCTTATATACATAATAGACCAATTCTAGAATTTCAGAAGAAACGGAAAGCTTTTTTGACTATGTAGCTGAAAATTAAGAAAATTAAGAAAAACAAAGAATAACTATTAGCAGGGGAACACGCCGGAACAGCGTTCCGGGAGAGCTGAAAAGTGGCACGTGGGTTTTGGCCCTGCCAACGTGATTCCTTTTCCTCCCCTTTGCCTCCCCTTCAAAGGAGGCTAAGCTAAGCTGCTTCAATTCATTCTGCGGCTTTATTTTTATTCATTCATTCATTCATGAGTACAAGCTGGGCTGCTGGGCCAGGATCTCCAAAGGAGAGTAAGCTGCTTCAATTCATTCTGCGGCTTTATTTTCATTCGTGACTTGTGTGTGTGTGTGTGTGTGTGAGAGAGAGAGAGAGAGAGAGAGATTCATTCTGCTTCTTTATTTTCGTGAGTGAGTGAATGCAAGCTGGGCTACTGGGCCTGGATTGCCAAAGGAGGGTAAGCTGTTTCAATTCATTCTGCTGCTTTATTTTCATTCGTGACTCGTGAGTGCGTCCGTGCAAGTAGGGCTGCTGGGGCTGGCTCTCCAGAGGAGGGTAAGCTGCTTTGAGTTCATTCTGCTTTATTTTCAGGAAATACCTGGAGATTTTTGGGGAAAGGGGCCTGAGAGGTGGGTGTTGCCTTCTGACACACTTCCGGTGATGTCAAGGTGTGTGGGAAATGCTAATGAGTTATGCTAATAAGTTATGCTAATGAGTTCCTGCAGTTCTTTTTCTATGAAATGACCCCTGACTATTAATAAAATAGAGTTGTTAAACCAAGTAATCTAAAATGTAGAACTTAAAATGTTGACTATAATGTTACATATTCTGTTTATGATCTTTTGTTTACTGTTTATTGCTATTCTCTGTTTTAAATAAAATATATATACTAACAAAAAAGAAAGAAAGAAGAGGAAGAACATGACCAAATGTTTCATTCTCCAAGGTCCATGTTTACACAACCCACATACACCTGTGTCAGGTGATATTTTTCCAGTTATCCAAGCTGACATTCAGTTAGACTGCTACAGATTGAGCTGGTTGTAGAAGAGCTACCAGTACCTGCAGAATTCAGCCAGCTTGGATTCAGATGGCAACGACCACTGGAAAAACTACCTTTAGAGTTTGCTAAGAGGTTTGGAGTAGAGATGGGCACGAACTGAAATACAAGCCAAAGTTTGCAACAAACCAGGTCGGTTCGTGGTTCGCAGACCAGCAGTATCAAGAGCCCATTTCTGACGAACCACAACAAACTTTAGGCTGGTTCGTTTGGTTCATTTTTTGGTTTGTCACTGCAGACAGCCTCGCACCGATCAATCAGTTTCCTAGGCAACAGGGGATGGACTTCCCGCAGACCTTCTGATGACCCAGAAATGGCCTTCTGCTGGCCCAGAAGTGACGATTTGCTGACCTGGATGTGACGTTTTCATGAACCAAACGAACCAATTCGCAAACCAGGGCAGATTCATGAAAGTTCATGGTTTGTGAAATGCCACAAACCACGTGGTTTGGGTTTTTCCCCCCGGTTCATGCCCATCTCTAGTTTGGAGGAAAATGGCCTTTCCTTTTAATAGACGTAGAGGTTTAATGCATGGGAATGTGCAGGTGAAGCTTTCCATGGCACGGAGGTAAACAATATCACCTGGTAAATAAGCGTCTATTAAACAACAGGGTGTTTCTCTTCATGCCATTTAGCAACCCTAATTTCCTGTGCTGCACTTTTAAAGATGACATCACTGCAACTAATGGTAATGATCAGTGAGCCAGCCAAAATCTGGAGCAGCAATTACAGAAAGAAAAACAGATTAATCCTGGCACGATCCCTTTGCATTGCATAAAAAGTAGAAATAAACTGGGCATAGTTCATCATGCCAATGATGAATGACCCGCCCTATGCCCTTCTTGCTGTCTTTGCCCAAGAAGCAGAGAGGAATCTCCATGCATGAGAGGAGGTTTCTTCTTCCCCTAGTCCTCCCTTCTCACTTTCCCTCTTCAGTAACCATCACCACTACTCAAGCTTTGCAAATCCTATTCTACCCACTGCTTGAAACATAGGTGGGGCTGTGTGCATACTGCCACACATACACCCTCCTTCTTGGCCAGCTAACTGTCTGTAGTCCAGTCAGGAGTTTGTGGTCTATTGTGTGGACGAGCAGTCAGGTAAGAACTTTGACCACAGCCTGAGATCTTTCAAAGGTCAAAGATATCTATAACCAGGGCTTTTTTTCTGGGAAAAGAGGTGATGGAACTCAGTGGGTTGCCCTCGGAGAAAAGGGAGTTTTAGCGGCGTGGAGGGCAATCTCAACTCCCCTCTGTCTGGAGATCAGGGGGCGGGGCCACCAGCCATGTGACCATTTTCAAGAGGTTCCGGAACTCCGTTCCACCGTGTTCCAGCTGAAAAAAAGCCCTATCTATAACAACAACAACAACTGCACTTATATACCGCTCTTCTAGACAGATTAGTACCCCACTTGGAGCGGTGAACAAAGTCAGTGTTATTATTCTCCCCACAATACAGCTGGGAAGCTGGGGCTGAGAGGAGTGGCTTACCCCAGGCCACCTACTGAGCTCATGGCAGTACTGGGATTCGAACCAGTAGCCGAACTACTTAACCACTGTGCTACAGCAGCTCTCTTTTACCAAAAGACAACATCAAATTCACTAGAGCACAAGGGTATTGGGAAAGTATATCAAAATACTACGGGGTTTTACAGAACTAAGAAAAGAAATAAAACATATGAGGCTGGCCAAGTTGTATGTTCATTGGTGTTATCTCGGTATTCCCTTGCCTGGCGGGGATGCAAGCCTACTGACACCTTAAACATGGCGGCTGGTCAAGACAGAGTTTGCCTCATTGCTTCCTGTTCCCCAGGTTATGGCTTCTGTGTTTCTGGCAGGGTGTCCAGATCTTTTAACCCTTCTTGTTCCAACTGGGAGTGTTTACCTTTAACCTAACATGGAATCTGGAGTGGATCCCAGCTGTACTGCTGTGCACCCTTTCTCCGGTCAGATTAAGGCACACCTCCTAAAACCTTTATAGCCCAAATTAGGATATCCAAATAGCAATCTATCCTGCCTATTTGTCTTTTTCTGAGTGTTTTTTTCTGAGATCAGGACTTGAATTAGGACTTGGATAGGAGACCCCCCAAGGAAAGGTACGGTTGCTATGCAGAGGTAGGCAATGGCAACCCCCCTCTGAATGGCTCTTACCTTGAAAACCCCACAAGGTTGCCGTAAAGTAGGCTGTGACCTGACAGCAAGAGAGAAGGAGAGAAAAGGGAATTTGAACAGCTACAATGAGGGTAAGAGAAACTTGAACTTGTTTGAAGCCTTAAAGGATCCCCGTCGTTCCTCATAAGCTTGTCTTTCTTAAATCTCAAGTTGTCAATTTTTTTAAAAAATGGTTTCGATGAAGGTGATATTTTGAAATTTGGCAGCAAGATCCAGAAATGTCTGACTTTTATTTCTAAGATCATTAGTCCAAATTTTGCACACACACAAAAATTCCACCTGCCTGAAAAGCAGTCCCATGTGCTAATGCAACATCCAAGTATGGACCTTCCAAACTTCAGCAGTTCTAGACACTGTGCTTTACTAACCGTTTACTGTTAAACTATTAATAGCCAACCTTAAATATGTTTACCCTGAGATAAGTCCCAGTGAATTCGATGGCACTTATTCTTCTATAAGTGTCCGTGGGATTTCTGTTTTGAAATAATTGCTTTTGCTCTCTCTAACAAACTTGAAAAGATCAATTGATAAGCTGCCTTTTGACTTTAGGAAGATAAATTGACCTTTAATGTTAGGCTTACCTGCCTTTAATTGGATCTTGCATCTTGAGATGCAATAGTTTATGGCAGGGGTGGCCAAGCTTGCTTAATGTAAGAGCCACATAGAATAAAGATCAGATGTTTGAGAGCCGCAATACATGATGCATTGAAGTGACTTCAGATGAAGAAGTGGGCTTGGGGGAGTGTCCTGAAAGTGACATCGTAGGAAGTGGTGGAGTTTTGGTGCAGTATGACATAATCAGAAGGGGTGGAGCTTGGGAAGAGACGTGACATCACAAAAGTGATGTCACATCCTTGCTAGGCTTCACCCCCAAAGTCCCCAGGTATTTTCTGAGTCAAACCTGGCAACCCCAACATTTTTACTGAAAATATGAAAGTCATGGAAAGAAGGAAGGCGGGAAAAAAGGGAAAGGGAGGGAAAGACATGGAAAGAGAGAAGAAAAGAAGGAAGGAGGGAAGGGGGGGAACTAAACTAAAATAAAACGTATGGCCATAGCGATACTCAGAGACCACTGGGAGCCGCACAATATGTCTAGAAGAGCCACATGTGGCTCCCGAGCCACAGTTTGGCCACCCCTGGTTTATAGACTGCTTGCATACTCTGGCTCATGAATATTAAGTAAAACTTCAGTTCTTTCCATCATTAATGCTGGCACTATTTAAGAAAAAATATTAAATTACGGACCAATAAAATTATCCCTCCCAACAAACTCTGCCCCTCTTTGTACTGCTTTGTATCTTCTTGTCACAAGAGAAAAACAGCATGCAGGATTGTTCCCTAGATTTATGTGTTCATATATTTGGCTGATGTGCTACAAGGCCAGCAATAGAAGCTAGACAGAAAATACTGCTGTAACTTTCAACTCCATTTGCCTGGAAGAACGGGTCACGTTTTCTGCGAACAGAGTGATAAATATTTTCTTACCAATTAAAAAAGGATTACTTTTTATACGCATGTCACCCCAAAAGCAGGGTGGGTTAGGGGAGCCAGCTACTCCTCTACAGAAGGAGATTTGGGGCGGGCATCCTTTATGGGTCCCTTATGGAAGCATACAGAAAAGGCTGTAAGATAAAATGGGACTGCCGTACATCCTGGCTCCTTCCCCAACATTTCCTTTGCCTCCCCCCACCCTTGAGTCAGTTCTGCCTCTCCAAAGAAGGGAGGAAGTTGAGGAATGAACAGAGATACAGGGTAGGAGCTACCGTGTTATTTACTGCAGCCTCATAATATATCACCTCTGGGTTGCAATCCAGCAACCCTCCTTCCCAAGGAGAGTTGTAATATGGCCAGCCTCCTTCCTCTAACAGCTGATGTAGAAAAAAAGCTACCCAGAACAGTGCTGAGATTTTATGGGCCACCAAGTAATGATCCCTTGGTGGAACCCCTTAATTTGCAAAGCGGAGTCCCGAGAAACTCGGGAAAAAGGCAAATACATGTGTATTTTAAATAAATAAATTAGTAGGGAGTTCTCTCTTTGACCTCATTGGGCGGTGTGTGCAAAATGAGAATGGTAGAACAGTGGGAGCTCTAGGCTCTTGCTAGTCTGGAACGTGATGACAAATAAACCCCCCTCCCCAAGACATGGCCGCTAAGAGGGAAGAGTCTGTGTATGGGTCACAGGAAGCAAAAGATTTATTAAAATTTCAACAACATTGGTTGCTCTTGACAAAGCAGTGCACGAAACAATAGTCTTTGCTGGCATCGCGTTCGTCATTGGGTAGGGCCATGGTGAGCGTCCAGTTCTCTGGCATTGTTCTGATGTGCCTATAAAAACAAAAGGATATAATACATCGTTATTGAGTTGACATGTATTGCTTCCTGTAAATATATACTTTCAGTGTATACAGTCTTGCAAAGATCCATTCGATTTGATACATCCACAATAAAGAACATAACAACGGATTCCAAAAAGGAATGGTACCTTTAAGGGGTCTTCTATGGTCATTGTGAACTTTAAAGTTGATTTTGTTAATTAGGTGTCGTATTTTGTCTCTGTAATGTTTACTGTGATACATCAGCATTGATTATAATTACAGATGGGCACGAACAGCAATACCAACAAAAAAGAGCCACAAACAGCCCAATCTGCTGTTCGCGAACAAGCTGTTCATGAGGCCCCATTCTAAGCGAACAGGTGGTCATTGCAAGCCTCATTCGTTGCTGTTCGTCTTGCTGTTCGTCAAGCCAGATAGTCTGGCACCTGCAATCAATTCCCTTGGCAACTTAGGCAGGTCTTCCTTTCAAGTGTGGAGCTCCAAATTTGTTACAACAAGGGAGCAAAGGCCAGGGGGGAGGGGGGCTCCCAGCTCTGACTTTGCAGACAGTGGAGAAACTGTTGCTGTTGGCATTTTGATAGAGTGCATTGGAGCTTCAATTTTCTTTGTGTGTGGTGCGGTAGGGATCTACCACTTCAAATTCCAGGGCTGCTGCCAGGCTCTGGGGCCAAGCTATTATTTATTATTGGTACCTTTCCTGGTGCCTGCTCAGGTCAGGTTTCTGGGAGTGGTGCAGTAGGGATCTTGACTTGGATGATGGCTGGAGGAGAGCCTGCTGGGCCCCACGAACAGCCAACCACGAACATGTTTGTGAACAGGGCCATGTTCGTGGTTGTTCGTGAGTCCCTGTTCATGGATGGCAATGAACAACGAACACAATGTTCATTTTTTTTCCTGTTCATGCCCATCTTTAATTATAATGTCAGTAACTGAGCACTTTGAACACTTAGCACTTTACTACAATTATATTGAAAACATATTTTTAAAAAAATGTTTACAATAGTTATTGTGGTTGTATAGTAATTTATTGTTCCATTAATGAGAGTCTATTTATATAACCTTAACGTTGTTGCCCTGTTGAGGAGCAGTATAGGACTAACCGGTCACTTTGGGAGCAACTAAGAATTTTTTACCCTATTAACACTATTTATTTATTTGCTTGCTTGCTTGTTTGTTTATTCCTTTCCTTTCTCTCCAGCAGCTCGCATCATTCTTCTCCCCTCCCTTTTATCCTCACAACAACCCTGTAAGGTAGGCTAGGTTGAGACAGTGTGACTGGCCCAAGGTCACTCTGTGAGCATCCATGATGGAGTGGGGATTCAAACCTGGTTCTCCTAGATCTGAATTTGACAGTCTTTACCACCGCAACACACTGATTCTCAAAAATTGTCTCCTTTGAGCCAGAATCCGGCCAGCAACGTAAGGATAACTAGTATTTAGATACATTCTACAGTCCTCTGCTCTGCCAGCTGAACTGTTAAAGGAACAATTGTCTTCAAGGTCAATTTCCCCCCTGCCTGCTCTGTCCTGCAATGTTTAGGGGAAATTTGAGGGTCACCGAACCAATTTGAGGATCACAGATGAATTCATGAAGTAGCATGTGTTAGTGAATTTTAAGAGCAGAAGAGGCTTCCCTAGAGCAAAAAAGTTGTAGCTAGCAGTACCGTCTTGCACAAAACCCAATACATGATGCTAAATCTATGCAATACCTTTACTGGGGCCAATCAAGATCTTCTGTCTTTTTGGTGGGTCTGCAAGTCTGAGATGTTCCACCAGGTATATGGTTGAGGCCGGTCCAGTAGTCATCCGGAGAGCCTCCCAGCCGGCCTTGTCAAGGGGGGCCATCTGATCATCTACCCCCCGATATGAGTGACAATGTAAACTGAACAACCTGTTTCCCCTCCTTTTCCCATCCCCTGTGTATTACTGGCAGGGGTGGTTCATAGGGTCGCTGTCTGGGGGTGGTATTTTTATGGAAAATGCTGTGATTTTATTGTAAATTATATATTTCATTGCTGTAACATGGAACTTTGTGAAAGCTTTTGAGCTTACAAGGACTCTTTACTAGGTCAGATATTGTAACGTCTGGCCTGATGATGAGTTCTAATGAACTCAAAAGCTTGCCCAACCTTTTGCATCCTTTTGGTTGGCCCTAATAAAGGTATTACATGCTTTTTAAAAAAAAAAATTATATGGTTTTATTGGTTTCAAAGCTATTTGTATTTTAAATTATTATACTGGTTGTAATCTGCCCTGAGCCTGCTGATGCGGTGAGGGTGGAATATAAATTGAATCAAATAAATAAATCTTGTGTTTCCACAGACCAGCCTTTCTGGGCTATGTAGCTAGTGAAATCTGGAACAGGCAACATCTTGGGGCCCCAGCATAGGGTTGGTAGCTCCAGATTGGGAAATTCCTGGAGATTTTGTGGGTGGAGCCTGGAGAGGGCGGAGTTTTGGGGATGGGAGTGGACTCAACAGGGTATAATGACATAAAGTCAACCTTCCAATGCAGCCATTTTCTCCAGGGGAACTGATCTCCATTATCTGGAGATCAATTGTAATTCCAGAAGATCTTCAGCTAGCACCTGGGCGCTGACAATCCTACCCTGACAGCTTGTCCTGTACAGATCGGTATCAGACCTGGCTCTGAAGCTACTTATTCATCAAGGGTTTCATTTCTCAGCATCTTTGGTTTCTGTCTATGAGGAGTCTGGATCCAATTATAGTAACTTCTTTGTGGCAAGAAGTGTGAGCCTGTGCAGATATGGTACAAGGCACGGTGCATATGTCTCAGCTGCCTCAATCTCAATTAGCTCATACCCTCATTGAGGGGGGAAATAGACAAATTCCTCCTTAGTTGCAGAAACTTTTAGCAATAATTCAGCGATGGCGGAGGCTGCCCACAAGTCATAGTTGACTTATGGCGACCCCTGGTGGAAGTTCCATGGTGAGAGACTAACAAAGGTGGTTTGCCATTGCCTGTCTCTGCAACCCTTGTCTTCATTGGAGGACTCCCATTCAATTACTAACCAAGGCCAACTCTGCTTAGCCTCTGAGATCTGATGAGATCAGGCTCACCTTGGCTATCCAGGTCAGGGCAATAATAATTCAGAGGGGTAGCCATATTCATCTGTGGCAGCAAAACTGAACACCCACCCAGAGAGGCACCTTATTCAAGTGTAAGCTTTCCTGAGTCACAGTTCACTTCATCAGATGCATAGGAATGCACATCCACAGGAGATATGTAACCCATCATCTCACTCCCACCTTCCTATTGCTTGTCATTTTCAGTACAAATGTATCACCTACAGATCTACATTCCATGCATCTGATGAAGTGAAGCTTACTTATGCAGAAATAAATAATTGTTAGTCTTTAAGGTGCCACTGGGCTCCTGTTTACTCTAAGTGTTCATGACGTTTGGGGCCATAATTTAAATCTGTAATCTCACCTCTTTATTTCTGGGTGTGTGGTCAATGTTAATCAAAACTAAAGTATAAAAAAGCAAGAGTCCAGTAGCACCTGCCTGGCAGGGGAGGGCGGACTAAAAATCTAATAAATGAATAAATAAATACATAAATACATAAATAAAAGACTTTTGTGAGTCACAAAGCTCCTACTCTACCACAAATTTTGTTAGTCTTCTAGGTGCTACTGGACTCTTGCTCTTTTCTCTTGCAATATAATGGTTAATGTGTTAGGAATGACTTAGGTTCATATCCTTGCTTAGCTATGGAGGTCGGTCATCTTCTCTTTGGTTTATCTACCCCAGAGGATTGCGCTAGGGATAAAAAACAGGATAACCTCATAAGCTCCTTGGAGGATGGGTAGGATGCAGGCATAATAAGAGATTTAAAAAATATATATCTTTCAGAATGTTTTTTCTTTTTGCAAGCAAGAGGAACATCATTATACAAGCTTTCTCTTCTGCACACACTACTATGACAATGAAAAGTGTTCTGTGCTGGGAATATTAACTTAGTTCTCCAAGCAATGACAAATTACAGTTAAATTGTAATAATGGGCCTGCCTTCTCTTTAAAGAAACACCTGTGTTTTGCTACGCTTGACTGCGCTCCTGTTTTACTGTGTTATCCCCTTGGAGGAAAAGGTGTTCTTTTTGTGGTGCTCATGTGCGGAATGGAAAGCCAAACTCTGAGAACTTTTGTAAGCTAATGGTGACCTTCTAGACCTGGTGTAAGCAGTTTCACCCTGGTTTATTGGTGGTGCTTCTTTAAAAAGGGGGGGGGGTAAAGTGATTGTTTGGTGATACTGTGAATAGACCTTTCATTATCTTGCTGAATGAAGATACTGGCCTCTTTCTTTATTATCTATCTACCCATCTGTGCCCCCAGGCAACTCCAGACTTTCTCAGCAGAAATGGATTGTCCAGATGCATTTTAATCCAGTCTCTGGTTTGGAGTGGAATGTTTGGTGCAAGAGAGATGGGGTAGTGTGACCCTGGTGATATTCTTGACAGATTTTGATACCACAGAGCATGATATCCTTCCGGACTGAGTAGAGATGGGTTTTGGGAACAGCGCTCTAATGTGACAATAAATTCTTATCAGAGGTCATATCCACGTATACCAGAAGTCTCTGAATCACATTTTCACATGTAAATTCTCTCTACATTTTTGCATGATGATTCTCTTGATATGTATGGTCATATGTTGTCTGAATAGGGGCGCCACATGTTTCTTACATACAGTTACTGCTTAGAGATGTGAAATTGTCCACTAGATTTTTCAGGGTCCTGGTTTGTACTTGCCAAGAGTGTATGCACATGAAAAATACATGCATTGCCTCAGATCAGATAAATGGCAACCATGCTATCAGAGATGTCACAGGCAGGGCTTTTTTTCAGGGGGAACGCGGGGGAACGGAGTTCCGGAACCTCTTGAAAATGGTCACATGGCCGGTGGCCCCGCCCCCTGATCTCCAGACAGAGGGGAGTTGAGATTGCCCTCCGCGCCGCTCGGCGGCGCGGAGGGCAATCTCAACTCCCCTCTGTCTGGAGATCAGGGGGCAGGGCCACCGGCCATGTGACCATTTTCTCCAAGGGCAATCCACTGAGTTCCACCACCTTTTCTCCCAGAAAAAAAGCCCTGGTCACAGGTATGTTCCCATGTGCATGACTGCCAGGTTCCTGATACACATCAATGTAATCAGGGCCAAACTGGAGGAGGGGCATTCCTGAAAAAGGGCCCCACCCCAGCCTGCCTTGATCCCAACCCCCAAAGAAGGGAGGAAGAACAAGCAGCCCCAAGCAGGTGGTGCCTGGGTAAGCCGGGTGACCAGGCGAAGTGAAGTCTGGCTGGCTCAATCTGTCCTTCACTGGGCAAGGCTAGGCTGGTGCATCTTGTCCCGAGCATCTTGAGCCAGGCCAGGTGAAGGTACACTGTATGAGCGCATCCCTCACTTGATTGAGCCATCCTTCTTGCCCCTCCAGCTTGTGCTGATCTCTCTTTTGGGACTGGGAGGCAGCACTAGGGTTGCAGTGGCTTCAGTGGGGGGCAGCCCCTCAGCACATTGGCCTGACAGGACTCTTCCCGGTAGTTTTAATGGCCGATCTATCCCGCTCATATCTGAAAAGATCGCTTTGAGGGATGTTGCTGTAGTCAGAGCAACACCTGCTCTCACTCTCTGATGTTCCATCCCCTTGGCCTTTGCAACACAATGGTGTTGCAGCAATATGTGCACACACCATTTCCCGCTTTCATTAGAGCACATCGCTCATCCTCTCCACCTCCTCATTCACCAGCATAGCGGGGGCCGTTCTGTTAGTGATATAGAACAGTGTTTTCAGAACTTCGTTGTATTAAGAAAAGCACTCCCCTGGTATGCTGCTTTGTAGGAGACCACCAGATCTCCTAAATCTATGTCCGCCATACTAGGTATTGCTTGAAATGTATCCGAATTGTAAATTAAGAAACTCAGTTTCTTGTGTGTTCTGAGGTAGCCGCACTATGTACTGCAATCAAATGAATAACCATATTAGAGGAAGGAAAGGGGGGAACGCTGTTGGAGCTGCTGGTATGTGATATTCCATGATTGATGTTAGACAGTCAAGACACTGCTCTTCGGGGCCAGTTCTTACAATACAGCAGCCATTAGGGAGGCATATGTTATACCCAGTGCTTTTTTTCTTTTAAAAAAATGTTTAGGGGTACTCTCAGTTTGACTCAAGAAAATCACCATTTTATAGTTCAAATTGGAAAAAATAAATGCAGTCAATGGACAAAATTACCAAGAACATGCATTGCCTCATATTACACAGCTCACAATAACTTCCAGATTGGCATGAGGTTGTGTTCACTAACATCTTCCCGATTCCTCTGCTTGCTTTTGGTGACCGTCGCCAGATGTCGTCCTTTCAAAAACCATGAATGTACATACACTGAAGGCTTAAACAAACTCGAAGGAGGGCCTCTGTAGTGACACATGCACACAACCAAAGAGTTTCGGTATAGACAAACTCTTTGCACTCTTTGCGCAAAACGTACACAAATACACAAATTGGTTGCCGCCATCGGGGGTAGCAACAAGACTGACCAATCACTGTGCTAGAGTCCAACTACCAGAGCTCCAAGTGGCTTAGAGAAGACTTGTTTGTATTTGTCTGCACCCTAACAATCACCGGTTATGCCAGCGATCTCGGTGGCGTGTTCGATGCTCAAAGACGTTCCATTTTTTATAAGACCAAAAGCGCTCCTAGTGAGTTTAAATATAACTAAGCATTTTTATTGCCAACATACACTACATAAAACTTAACAAATCACATAAATATCCATAATAATATGTTTGGAGTTGGTTTAGCGGGAATTCCAACATTTTAAAATTTTTACTTTCTCCTGTTAGATTCACAAAATGTTTAGGGGTATGCGTCCCCCTGCGTTCCCCCCAGAAAAAAAGCACTGGTTATACCTACTAGTGTCTAGCATTTGTCTGACTCTGAGGCCTAAAGGCGGGTAATTACCTGGGGATAACATGCAGGCAAGAGACAGCCTGGGAGCTAGAGTTGTCCTTTAGGGGTGGACCCTAGGTAGGGATGGGTTTAGGGATGGGAAAATTCACTTACATACCGCTGCTAAATTGCTTTGAAAGCGCACTAGCCAACGTGTGGGAAAGCAGCAGCACTTGTGTTATCAACACAAGTCATGTAGTTTCATGCAGTTTTCCAAAGCCTTATGGGATTTGTAGTTCCTCTCCCATGTCATTTAACTATCTGACCCAACTCCCATTACACTGAATGCTCAAAAGGCAAAACAGATGGAAATGGAACTGCACCCCTGCAATGACTGTGCAGCTACAAAGCTCTGTGGCATGTGGTGGTGACACGTGGCGATCCAAGGATCAGCACATAAGGGACTGTAACTGTCAAAAATAACACTTTCACACGCCAAAATGCTTTCCACAAAGTTCTCAGCACCCGTGCCTTATGACCTAGGAACATTAGACAGTTGCTGATTTGCAAGCCCTATATCCTACTACAATGAGACTGCAGGTTCTCCACTATTTTCCTGTGTTATGTTAGGCATGGCAGGGGACCACAGGAATGCATGCATGTTGACTGTATGTTTTGTATATGCAGATATTGCATCACTTACGTGCATAAGCAACCTTTTCAAGTGTGTTGTCTAACAGCTTTATTTGTATCAGGATTTCTTTTGATTTCCATACCATGAATGTCACATTTGTTCTGAAAGTGGAAGAGTAAAACTGAAAGCTGATATCGAGCCATCTTGCCCTTCCCTGTGCCTCTGAAGGTCTACTTTAACAAAACAGGAAAAGTCTATTTAAAGCCAGTTATTTACTCTGTACTGACACACTGGAAAAGGTTGTATGGGTCTTTGGAAAGATTTCTGCACAAATCAATGTACAGCCAAATTGATCCTGCCCTGACTTAATGTTTTGTCAATAACTGCGAGGGTATTTCATATGCCATCTGGTACTAGCTTCCCTGACAGCTTCAAATGATGCTACTTATTCACTGAACAGTTTGCAGCGACAAAAGGATTCAAACCAGACAGATAGTTGAGGTACAGAAAACTGAAGAAGGAGGTGGCAGGTGGCTCCAGGTGTCAAGAGAAAATTGGCTGAGGAATGCCAAGCAGGTGCAGGCTGAAGGCAGAAAAGTAGCTCCCTGCCCAAACCAGGAAGTTTGACTGTAGTGAAAGCAAGGCTTTTTTTCTTCTGGAATGCCGTGGAACGGAGTTCCAGAACCTCTTGAAAATGGTCACATGGCTGGTGGCCCCACCCCCTGATCTCCAGACAGAGGGGAGCTTAGATTGCCCTCCGTGCTGCTCGGCACAGAGAGCAATCTAAACTCCCCTCTGTCTGGAGATCAGGGGGCGGGGCCACCAGCCATGTGACCATTTTCGCAAAGGGTGATTTAAACTTTTAAAAACTCCCCCCTTGTTCCCGCTGACCCAAAGTGACATCATTGGCCCTGAGACCATGCGTGCACTTTGCGCGCACACATGTGGTACCAGGGGCACCACCTCCCACCAAGAGTTGCCCCGTGCTGGCAACCCACTGAGTTCCACCAACTATTTCCAAGAAAAAAAGCCCTGAGTGAATGTATTTCTTGGAAAAGTTAATTTGCTGCTCTGCCACAATTGTTCTCACCAGTAGCAGATGAGATAGTAAACATGTGTCTGTGCTGTAGCATTTAGGACTCGTGTGTGTGTGTGTGTGTGTACGCGTGTGTGCGCGTGCGCGCGCGTGCTTTAATATGCTGAACATATTAAACATATTAAACAAGCATGTGGGGGAGAGGTTTAGTCTAAGGTGTTTTCCACACAAGAATGCAGTTTTGTGATTTCCATGTTGCTGCTGTGGTGGCCAACACCAGGGCTTTTTTTCAGCAGGAACGCAGGGGAACGGAGTTCCGGCACCTCTTGAAAATGGTCACATGGCTGGTGGCCTCGCCCCCTGATCTCCAGACAGAGGGGAGTTGAGATTGCCCACTCAGCGGCGCGGAAGGCAATCTCAACTCCCCTCTGTCTGGAGATCAGGGGGTGGGGCCACCAGCCATGTGACTATTTTCTCCTAGGGCAATGCACTGAGTTCCACCACCTCTTTTCTCAGAAAAAAAACCCTGGCCAACACTATGTAGTAGCAATGGTGCTTCTGTATGGCAGGTTTCCTTCACATCTTCCTTGCCACCCCCACCCCCCCGCAGTGGCTACTACCCATCTGTGCACTGCTGGAGGAGGTGAGCTTCTCAATACCTGACATTGTTATAGAGTTATAATATTCAAACAATCTGTGTCTCAAGGTCTCTAAATTCCTATATTTCATTTTTAAAAAGCAAGTCTCTAGCCCTTTTTGTTGCTGAGATATAAGGGGAAAGACATATCACTGAAATGAAAGGGCGATGGAGATCCAGTTTTCTTACCTTAGCTGTGGATTGTGAGAACTGGACCTTTATCAGTGTGCCATCACGGATTCTAACCCCCAAATATGGAAAGAGGATCAAAAGAGGAAAGGAATAATGGAAGCAAATGGAATCAGGACTGTCAGGATATCCCCTGTTTGGAATCCATGGGAATAGGGGTGTCATTGTCAAAACATTCAGTTCGGGTTGGATACAGTGCTTAGCCCACAGGGCGGAAAGGAGAATGGTCCTTTCTGATGTGTCCTAGTGAAAGAGGCTGAGGGTTTATGATTAGAGTGGGAAGTTTGCTTTAAGACATAGACACTGGTGCAGTGACAAGAAGGCAGACAGGACAGGACACCTGCCTTTTAAACCAGAGGATGGAAGAAGCAGGTTCAAATTTGCAAGAGGAGTTTTAAAAAATGCCTCCCTTTCTGTTTTGGCTTGACTATTAAAAAAGAAAGGAATGGTGTTCTCTTTTTCAGCTGGTCAGCCTTTTCCCTGGTATTTAGTGTGTTATGTTATGTGTGGATCACATTGAACAAGATAGAAGGGCTGTAGCTCAGAGGCCGAGTATCTGTTTGGCATGCAAAAGGACCGGGTTCAATCCTCGGCAACTCCAGTTAATGGGAATGGGTAGTAGGAGATGGTGGAAGATCTCTACCTGAGATTCTGGAAACTGCCTCTACCAGTCTGAGTAGACAATATTGAATTTGATGGACCAAGGGGCTGATTCAATATAAGGCAGCTTCGTGCATTTTCGCCCAGACTGGAGCGATGCGTCGCTGCTGCTCGCAAGACTTTTTTTGCAGGGAGCTATCCAAGGTCCTGCAGCAGCAGTAGTTACAGCTGATTTGTACTCTGTACAAAAGACGCTCCTAAAACACATGGGTCCTTTTTTTCTTTTACAATTTAGTCTTAAATAGCTTCTAACTCCTGTCTACCAAAACCATATATTTTATCCCACACCAAATACCCCATAGACCTAGTGTTAAAAACATCCCACAATTTATTCGTTTATGGAGTCAGAGGGCTTTGTGTTTCACTGTTCTAAAACATTCGGAACTTGAAAACATGCTTTGAACATTTTCTCCGAGGGCAACCCACTGAGTTCCACCACCTCTTTTCCCAGAAAAAAAGCCCTGAGTATAAGTGTTAGTGGCAAAGAAATGCAGAGCTCTCCTCTGCCAAATGGCTGGGAAGAAGACTAAGCCCTGCAATCTCGTTTAGGATATTCCCGTTCCCTTTCAGTTCACACGAGACAAGCCTCCTTTTATATCCTAGGTAGAATTCTGGGAGACATTCAGCCATTTCTCATCTTTAGAAGTCCACAAATTGTTAGGTGCATTAATTAAAGCTCTTTATCACATCTTAGTTCAGGATATTATATAATGTATTATATAAGGGCCCGTGTGGCCCTTGTTGCATCTGTTTAACACTCTATACTGGGGTGTGTGTGTGTATAATAAAACCCCAGAGAGTCAGGACAGTGATATGCAATTCCAATAATAGACTTTGCCCCCTCCCAATAATAATTTTTCTGGGTATGCATGAAGAGACAAGGACACTCATTTGGATGTTATGGAAAGGGAGCTATTCATACCTTGGGGGGCAGTTGTGCATTTAGCATAGCATCTGGTTCAGACTTAGAATGTCAACAAAGGCTGAAATGCATTGGTAGGACACTAGGAAGCAATCCTTACCGTGTCTTCTCAGAGGTCAGTCCCATTTTATTCAATGGGACTTATTTCCAGGGAAATGTTCTTAGGAATGCAGCCTGGGCTACTACCTTAAAATATTAGGTGCAGTATATATCATTTATGTATCACATCTATTTCTTTAAAAAAAATCCAGATCCCAGCGCTCTGCTTCTACTCTTCAGCAGTTTTAACTACAAAATGAAAGCAAATTGGACAAATTTGGGGAAAGCAGCCAGAGATGTCTCCTTTGATGTCTCTAAAGCAGTGCCAAAAAAAAAACCCTCAGGAAAAAAATCTAAGAAGCCCAGCTTTTAATATATATCAAAGTAGTTCAATCACATGTAGAAATCAGGCCTGTATCGTTTGTGATCTACTAAGCCAAACATGGCCCACTATCAAATGGATGGCAGCCTGTCTGAAAATTGATAACACTCCTACTACTTGCTTGGCACAACACATAAGCGTTGGTTGGGAGGACTGGGGGGGGGGGGAGTTTTGTTTTATTTATATTTCCAAAGTAGTACTCTTTTTTATTTCGGTAGTTATTACAAATCTTTGTTTTCATTATATTTGTTGCAGTCTGGAAATTGAAAGCTGCTGCTACAGACCAGGTAGGCAGGAATGGTCTTGGTCGCTCCCGCCCAGGTAGCCATCAGGAGATTGCAGGAAGGAAATCACCCTCTCTGGCACCTCCCTTGCTGCTGCTTATGTTTCATGTTGCCTTGGAGAATGAAGTCATGGCCATCACAATTAGTGCCCCAGTTAAGGGGAGGGCAAGGAGAGAACGAGAGTAAACTGACAAATATATGAAGAGCATTCATTCATTCACTCCTAGTTTTCCTTTTTGTTTTTGTACCCTAACAAATGAAATGGATAGGGCTTTCCCCCTCCAGTTTGATAGCAAATACATATCCCAACTTGGCATTGCATAAACAGGCAGCTAACAAGTAGACATGGGCATGGACAGAAAAAAAATGAACATGGTGTTTGTTGTTCGTTGCCATCCATGAACAATGAACATTGATGAACATGACCTGTTCACGAACATGTTAGTTGTTCATGGGGGCCAGCAGGCTCTCCTTCAGCCATCAAGATCCCTACCGCACCACTCCCTACCTGAGCAGGCAGCAGGAAATGTACCAATAATAAATAATAGCTTGGCCCCAGAACCTGGCAGCAGCCCTGGAAATTGAAGGGGTAGATTCCTATCCCACCACATACAAAGAAAAATCAAGCTCCAATGCACTCTCCCTGTCTCTCTCTCAAAATGCCAACAACAACTGTCTCTCCCTCTCCACTGTCTGCAAAACCAGAGCTGGGAGCCCCCATTCCGCCTGCTCTTTGCTTCCTTGTAACAAATTTGGAGCTCCACACTTGAAAGGAAGACCTGCCTATCAAGCTAAATGGGGCTTAGATTGGGGTTTCCAGGGCAACAGCAGGAGTTCAGACAGAGTTCAGGCAGTCCCTGCCTCCGGTTGCCAAGGGAATTGATTGCAGGTGCCAGACTGCCTGGCTTGACGAACAGCAATGAACAAGGCTTGCAACAACCACCTGTTTGTTTAGAACGGGGTCTCACGAACAGCTTGTTCGCAAACAGCTGATTGGGCTGTTCATGGCTTTTTTAGTTCGTATTGCTGTTCGTGCCCATCTCTACTAACAAGTCTCAAGATACATGCACTATTTCTGATTTGGTGCATCACAAGTTGTGCAGGCTGATATAGATTCAGATCAAACATGTTTGTTATTTAAAGTGCTTTTAAGAAATTGACCTATCAAAGACAATGCTGTCGTGTGCATGAAATGTTGCAGGTTTCTTGAGTGTCACTAATATGTACTGGGAGAGTCCAGTTTGGGAGACTGAAGTTTTTAAAATTCACACAAAGAGGGCATTTCTTGTTCCAACTTTTGGCTTGCTGGGGAAGGGGAACTATTAAAAGATTTATCCTTTGCTTTGATGCAGCCTCTGCCACTCCATCATGCAGACTGTGCAATGCTGAATGGTTAGGAAATGACTGCATGTATAGAAGGAAGCATAACCCCTCAGCAAAGAAGGGCATATTCCACGTGACAGAGTGATCCAAAGAAATGTAATCCTAGTCTATTCATAGAGCACAGCCCTGTAAGTGGTTGTGTAGACTAGACCCCTTCAGAATGACCATGCCATCCTAAGCAAAGTTACACCCTTCTAAGCTTCTAAGCCCTCGTAATTCTGCTTAAAATGGCACTGTGAAAAAGCAGGAAAGGTGCACATTTTCTAAAATGATCTCATTTGTTTAGAATGTAGCGGTTAAGAGCAGCAGGACTCTAGTCTGGAAAGCCAGGTTTGATTCCCTACTCCTCCACATGAAGCCAGCAGGGGGACCTTGGGTCAGTCACAGCTCTCTCAGAGCTCTCTCAGCCCCACCCACCTTGCAGGGAGATTGTTGCGGGGATAATAATGACATACTTTGTAAACCGCTCTGAGTGTGGCATTAAGTTGCCCTGAAGGGCGGTATATAAATGGAATGTCGTTGTTGTTGTTATTCTCCTCCAAAAGTGATAACATTGATTTTACCATCTCCAGTCCTTAACACTCATCCTCACTTCATGTTGTTGTATCAGTAGACCTAGAGCAGCCACGATCTGTGGACTGGAGGGGTGAAGAAATTCAAACACAAAAACATGAGAATGGCCATTCCTTGCTGCGTTGGTGATCTGTCTGGTCCACTATCTTCTTTGTCCCAATGGCTACATCCAGAGGCATCCGGACCGTTTAAAAGGGCAGAACAGGGATACTTGAAAGGATGCTCCGTTCCCGAATTGTTCGCTACCCATCTTTGATCTTTTAAGCCATTCAGGACACACAGGCATTCAAATGGATGTACTTTTCATCTTCTCAAATTTCTGTATAATTGCCTTTTCAAGTCAGAATACTTAGGAATGTTTATTTAAAATCTTGGCTGTTTGGGGAAGGATGGAAATTTAATGCTTGCTGCCAAGGCAAACTGAGTGCTTAGCAGCCAAACGGTTTGTGGAGGGGGAGCGTCACCAAGACCTCATCGTCTTGTGTTCCAAGGATAAAGTACAGGTTATTCAATTTTTTAATGTTAGCTAGTGATGTGCAGTCAGTTATTTACAAATCACCAACAACACTCCACCTTCAAATGTGGTAAATGCTCTGAGTCCAAACAAAATTATTTCCAGTGTTTGGGAACAGCCAGATACCTTCTGATACAACCGTTATTCTGGGGCATGGTTGTCTGGTTTTATTCCCCAAGGCAGTAGGAGGCAGGAGGTGAAAGTGGAGAGCGGGGGCTTTCCTGACCTCCTCAGGCAGGCTGTTCCACAGACTAGGGGCCACCACAGAGAAAGCCCATGCCTGGACTATTGTTGATTTCTCCCATGTGCAGGGTGGCACCTGTAGGAGACTCTGTTCAAATGAGCCAAGTTGTTTTAAAAGGAAAAAGCACTGAGGGTCAGTATTGTCTACTCTGATTGGCGGTCTATCTATGGTCTCAAATCAGGTTATTTCACATCACCTACTGCCAGATTCTTTTAACTGGAGAGGCCATTGATAGAACCTGGGCCATTCTGCATGAAAAGCAGACACTCTGCCATGGAGCGACGGCCCCAATAGGGAATCATGATCTAACCTGTGCCTGGCAATCCCTGCTCCCCCATTTTTTCAGTGCCAAGCAGACAGAGGACATATCTGTGTGTGCTCATCAACAGGCTAAAAGTTTGTTTTCATTCACTTACCACCGCCACCCTAATAACTTTGGCCTTTTCATAGTGAACGAGCAATAGTTCATTTGAGAAATAGTTCCCTAAACATATGAAAAGACATCGCAGATCCTTAAAAGAAGGAAACCTCTGGGTTTGCCATCTTGAGTTCTTAGAGACTGTATCCACTGCTACAATTCAACCTTACTATGTCTCCCCGCATCTGTCCCCGTACCTTGTCTTTGCATAACCCTCCTTACAAGTTAATCCCCTCCCAATTAGATTGCAGGCTCGTCAGCATGGGCTGCTGATGCTGTTATGTGAAGTGCCATATACTTTCAGAGTGGTCTTATGAACAAACAAATAAATGAAATTAATATGTTCATTTTGAATTACCGACCATGGATAGAAACACATTTGCCTGGGCCCTGGGTATAAAGCGTTCTGACGGAGATTTCGCCAGGTCTCTCCAATACCAAGAACACTGAATGAGCTAAGCTTCCATTCTGTCTCATAGCAGCCAAATAGCATTCGTTCCAATCGCTCCATTTAACAGTGATGTCATCTGTAGCTACTTTATCACAAATTGGTTTGTTGCCAAGAGGATAGCGAAGACTTGACAGGTGCCGGAGCTGGGTTCCCCCACCCCCCCTGCCGGGAGTCCATACAGATGGACAAACAGCATCATATGCAGCCAAAAGGCAGCTGATCTAACTTTTTGTTTTGACAGCTTAGGTAAAGAAAATCCTGTGATGTATTAGAACTTTTCCTTTGTTCTACAAATGCCGCACTGGGGAAAACCACCACACATACACAGCTGTGAAAACTGAAAGCACGAATTAATTCAGTTGCGTTTGACACAGATAGCTCAACTTTTCTGGACGTTTAGAACTGAGTACCTGTCATACAGTTTTCACCAATTTCTTACAGACATTATGCGTCCAAGTCCCACAAAGGCTTTGAAACTCCCAAGTATTTTCCATGCAACATTTCAAGAGTACATGGGATTACATCATATATCAGTTTCACTAAACTGACACTGTTCCTTAAGCATTTGCTTATTACAGTTTAGCTGCCATGGTGCCAGAAAAAGCATAAACAAATTCTTCATATCGTGTTTACCAGACAATGCACAAGTATGAGAGATGTTCGGCTCTAAGAACTAAAAACTGTAAATTTGCTCTGGCATGTAAATTTCCAGAATAGGCAGCAGTTTTGCATTGTGTACACAAAACTCTAAACAAAACAAATCATGGCTTAATTTCACACACTGTTGCGAAATTAAACCAAATGCGTATGTGATGCCTGCTTGAATGAGGGAACATAATGCACAATTAAGCCAATTGGGAACGCAGTGGGAAATAATGTACTGTTGTGCTGTGCTTTTGAATGCAGAGCACAAAACACAACTGCAGATAAGAATATGTGTGAGAGATCTGTAAATGTCAGAGCTTGTGCAGTGTATTGGCTGCTGCTAAAAGTCTTAAGTTGTGAAACAGGAAACATCTGGCGTAAATCTTACTTCTGCCATGAATGCATTAATTGGCCATTCTTTCTCATCCTCCATCCATCTACAACAGCAGATAATAGTCCTCATTTACCTTACAGAGTTATTGTATGAAGAACTGAGATAGCATAGAAAAACCACATGAAGACTCTTACAGTGCAGTTGCACTCTTCTAAACTTGTTGTCTTCAGTGAGCTTAGGAGGTTTAACTTTGCTCTGGATTGAACTGCTGGAGTTTTCCATAAATACTATTATGTATAACAGTGTGTTATTTATGCTGTTTAATAACACTACCTCTTTGAAATTTCTCAGACTTTTGTTACTAGCTGTTACATCCCAGCTTTGTTTAACTGTAGCGAAATTTGAGAACTGAGGGGAAAGACAGCAAGTCAGCACGATCATATAACGATAACGATAACAATAACAATCGGTTTATATACTGCCCTTCAGGACAACTTAATGCCCACTCAGAGCAGTTTACAAAGTGTGTTACTATTATCCGCACAACAAAACACCCTGGGAGGTGGGTGGGGCTGAGAGAGCTCCAGAGAACTGTGACTCGCCCAAGGTCACCCAGCTGGCTTCAAGTGGAGGAGTGGGGAATCAAACCTGGCTCTCCAGATTAGAGTCCTGCCACTCTTAACCTCTACACCCAACTGGCTCTCTACACCAAATAGAATATTACCTTCCTTCCTTATTTATTTCATTTATACCCCACCTTTCTTCCCAACGGGACTCCAACGAGGCTCACAGCATTCTCCCCTTCTCTATTTCATCCTCGCACAACTCTGTGAGGTAAGTTAAGCTGAGAGAGTGTGACAGGCCCAAGGTTTTTTTCCTTCTCTCTGTAATTATCGTTCCACAGGTTTCAAGTTTCAGTCTTCAGGCAAGGGCTAGAATGATAATTTGTCTCTAAGATCTCCAAGTAGTGATTAATTACTTGGAGGCAAAGCTGCTTCTTTTTAATAAACTTCTTTAAATGACCTTCTGCAGATCAACTTAATTTAAGCGATAGTAACGCTAAAAGATTTTCACTGAAGAATTGAGTTGTTATGACAACTGATGAACCATAACGCAGGAAACATTCTCTTCCGTGGTTAACTGTGCCTTCTTATGGTCATTGGCGGGGGGGGGGGGGTAAAGTTGTAAAAATGCCCATATGGTTATGCCCTTGACACACATTCAATATTTCCCTCCCAGGAGCTATCAGCTGCAATTTTGGCAGGAATTGCTTTCTTTCAAATCAGCCTTCTTTGGGAATGGTTGCATGTTGCTAGGAAGATGGCCAATTTAAAACAAATTGACCTATCAATGATCTACAACCCATGCTGTATTGCGACTCTTTTGTCACACAGGCACTGGGGGACTGACCTTTTCTTGCTTGCAAACAGCCTGCTAACCTGAAATAACTACTCACCCACAATGATAAACCACTTAACACTAACACGGACTCTGGTACCAAGGCCTGCAACAAACCAAGACGCCGACTTTGCTCTCACAGAGATCTGAGCAGCAGCATCAGTGGACCAAGCAACACCAGCCACACCATCCGGGGTTCATACTCCTGCTCATCCTCCAATGTGATTTACGCCATCACGTGTCAGCAATGCCCCTCCACCCTCTACATTGGACAAACTGGCCAGTCCCTTTGACAAAGAATCAATGGACATAAGTCTGACATCTGAAACCACAACTTTCGAAAACCAGTGGGGGGACATTTTAACTTTCCAGGACATTCAGTTGCTAACCTAAAAGTATCCTGCAGAGGAATTTCAAAGGGAGATTAAAAGAGAGACTGCTGAACTGATAACGGAACTCAGGACAATGCATCCGCCTGGATTGAATCAAGACATAGGCTTCCTGTCTCATTACCAATGCTAATTTCTCCACACTCACTACCCCTCTGCATACCCCACCCTATTCAATCACGTCTGCCATTGTCATTCACCAGCTATTGTCATTTGGCTTCTGCAATCGTTCCACTCTTCAAGACATAAGGACAGATGGACTCACATTCTAGCTGTATCTGATAAAGATAAACTAATTAGCATCGTCTCTTGACCATAGTTGTCACATAGCAATACAGGAAGGAATGTTCAAGGTGCCCACAGCAGATATAGTGCCCAATGAAAGAAAGGACTTGAGAGCCAGCATGGTACATTGGTTATAGTGCTGGACTAGGGCTGGAAAGAAGCAGTCTGAAATCTTTGTTCAGTCATGAAGCTTGCCAGATGATCTTGGGTCAGTCTCTTTCTCTTTATGGTTGTTGTGAAGATAAAAATGGATGGGTGAATCATGTACACAGCCCTGAGCTCCTTGAGAAAGAGGAGTGGAACACAAGTATGATAGAGATATAGGGAGGGGTATATCCAGCCATCCTCAAAGAATTCTTCTTCCAGTCTAAGGAAACTTCCTTGAACTTCACTGGATCTTGCTCCAACCAAAAAGCCACTTAAGTTTGAGGAAGTCTTGTTAGGATTAGGAGGATTGCTTCAAAGATTGCTCAGCGGTGTGGAAGGATAAGAGTCAGATCTTCATTATTTGAGTTCTCAAACTGGTGTTACAAGCATTTGGTTGCATTTAGCTTCCAGGTTGGGTTCAGGGTGCTGGCTGTTACCTATGAAGCCCTTCATGGTCTGAAACATTCATCTCCACCAGATTGTCTCTCCTAAAATCCTCCGATGAGGTTGCTCTGCTTAGCCAGTCTTGCTGACAAATTAGATCCATGCCAGCTAGATACAGAACTTTTGCAGTGGTGACCCCGACTGGTGAAACAGCCCACCTGAAGCTGTCAGAGAAGTTTCCACCTGATTTTTTTCCTGAGGCAATCTAAGACTCTTATTTCAACACCAGTAGACATTTATCAGCGGATCTAAACACTCTCCGGAGAACATACAGTGAGAGGCGGTCCTGCAGGGATGCCAGTCCCAGTCCACTAAGGGTTATATAGGTCAACACCAAAACCTTGAATCTGATCCAGAACTCCACAGAGAGCCACTGTAACTGCTGCAAGATGGGAGTAATATGTGCCCTATATGGACACATGCCGTTAGGACACATGCAGAAGCATTCTGGACGCATTGTAACTTCTAGATCAAATCCAAGGGAAGCCCTGCGTACAGTCATGGCTCAATGGTCCATGGCTCAATGGTGGAACGTCTGCTCGGCATGCAGAAGGTCCAAGATTCAGTCCCCGGCATCTCCAGCAAAAAGGATCAGCAAATAGGTGAAGCGAAAGAACTCCGCTAGAAATCCTGGAGAGCTGTTGCCAGTCTGAGTAGACAATACTGCCCATGATAGACCAATGGTACGACTCGGCGTAAGGCAGCTTCATGCGTATTCACGCACGTCCCAAAGGAGATTTGGGGAGGGTAAACTGAGAATCTAGAATAAAGAGCTAAGCATTAATGGCTGGCAAGTGAATAGGGTTTTTCCCGCAGCGAACATATGGGCTGCTCGCTGTCCTGCTTCCAAGCTCCCCCTCCCCCGTACCATCTGAATTTGACACATTCTTCCTTTTGCTGCCCTTTCCGTGCTTCCCGTTGCCAACTGTAACAGCCTGCAGCTGCAGGGGTGTGCGATAAGTGCAATTTATTCCCACCTAATGCAGATAGAATTTTAATGGCACTAATTCATGAATATATTTATATCCTGCCTTGTTGCTTTTAAGCTTTATAAATAGCTGATGTTGCTTTGTAATTCTTTTCCCTTAAGACAAGCGGAGGAAATGGAAGACAGGAAGGGATCACACCTGGGGAAAGCAGTTCCAATAAGCGACGCTTTAAAAAAAAAAAAACTAAGAAAGGGAATTTTACAAAATCCAGGGTGGAAAAGGGAAATCGTTTTTGTGCATGGGGGTGGTGGTAGAGAGCAAGTTCAAGTCATAGCTGATTTATGGCACCCCCTGGTGGAGTTTTCATGGCAAGAGAATAACAGACTTGGTTTGCCATTGCCTGCCTCTGCAACCCTAGTCTTCATTGGAGGTCTTCCATCCAATTACTAACTAAGGCCAACCCTACTTAGCTTCTGATATCTGAGGATATGTAGTGGTGGAAGAACATGCCCTCAAGTCATAGCTGACTTATAGCGACCCCTGGCAGGGGTTTTAAGGCAAGAGACTAACAGAGGTGGTTTGCCATTGCCTTCCTCTGCAACCCTGGTCTTCCTTGTTACTCCCATCCAATTACTAACCAAGGCCGACCCTGCTTAGCTTCTGAGATCTGACAAGATCAGGCTCACCTGGGCTATCCAGGACAGGATTGTGCGCAGGAGAGGAGGGAATTGCAAGTCTGGGATCAGTAGAGCTATTACCCACCAAAATGAAAATTGAATAGTGTCGATAAAGTGGGGAGGAAGCTGGGAAGACGTGCTTGCTTGCTGAGCACCATCTGGGCTGACTGTGTTTCATCCTCTCCCTGTAGCTACATTTTAAAAAATTCATTTGCTTAATTTATATGTTGCCTTTCTCCCAAACAGGGAACCAAAGCAGCTTACATATTCACCTGTCCTCCACTTTATCCTCATAACAACCCTTTGAAATAGGTTATGCTGAGAGTGAATGACATGGTGACCCACCAAGCTTCCACAGTAGAGTAGGGATTCAAACCTGTGACTCCCAGATCCTAGTTTAACACTCCAACCTCTACAACACACTGAATCTTAAGCCTGGGCGCGGCCAGAGGTGCAAGCTATTGGGCAAGAGCTAAAGGGCAAAAGCTAAAGGTCTATTGGCTCCTGGCTTTTAGCCCATGGTGCACCTGTTGGGGGCCTATGATGGCCAATCTAGTGAACAAGGACTAGCCCCAAGTGTGCCTGTTTCCTTTATTTGTCTTATTTAAATTATATAGTTTTGGAAAATTCTGGAAGCTTTGGGTCCCTTTGGGGAGAAACGCAGCACAGAAATCACTAGACGATTGATTAATGGTTCATGAACATTCCCCCCCCCATTCATTTCATATATATGGTTGGCCCTAGAGTTCTAAAACAACCATAAATATTTGTCAGTATTCAAAACTCTGCCCATATTTCCAATTTTTTAACATCGATTTTTTTTTTAAAGGTAAAACTCCAAATTTGGAATTGTAATTTGCCTCTTTGAATGTTTTCATCTCCAGATTTTGAATTGTGTTTTGAATGCGATTTGCTTCTTGGGATTGTTTCAGTTTTCCAGGCATCAAAGATCAAAAGATAGACACAGTCAGCTGTCCAATACTAAACACTGTTGTATGTTGCATATCTCAGATCTTATCAGATGCTAAATAGTATTTCATGTCAACTATTATAATAAATACTAGGGCTGTGCATTTGGAAAGTATACTACTAATAAAAATCTGAGCAAAACAGCCAGTTCATTAAACCAGCTAATCCAAATGAAATTTCCTCTAATTTTCTGGCACGAACTAACTGACCCAGTTCTGAACATTTTTTCCCAACTGGCAGCGCCATTTTCTTGGCCAGCGCTGTTGTCTTTGACTTGCAGTTTCTATTTCTTTGTGTTGCCACTAAGCTTTTCTTTCTCAAGGGCAGAAACATGAAAAAGGATGACTGTAATGGACTGCACTTTAAAGGAAGTTTCTATCCTAAGTGCAAAACTGAGAGAGCTGGAAGGGAAAGAGTTAACAATTGCCCAGAATAAGAGCTGGATGGTGGGATTCTCCCTTCTCTCTGAACTCACCTTCAGGATGAGAGTTGGTCGCTGACAGGATTTTGGGTGTGTGAGAGAGAGCCTGACAGGGAAGGTCAGACAAGTTGCCCTCTGGTATGAGGAGGAAAAAATCATTTGTCCTAACTGTAACATCTTTGTTTTGAGGGAGAATTCTAGTTAGAACTGGGGAGGTGTTTTGGCGAAGAGTCATTGGGTAGTGAGACTCAGGGCCAAGCTACAAGTGACAAATGACACTTGAACGGCAAGTGTATTTCCCCTTGTTCACTTGCCCTCCACTCAATCCACTTGCCAGGCAAGTGTCTTTCGTCATGTGTAGCTTGGCCCTCACTCAAGCCAAGAGAATGAGGGTTATATCTTCTTAGGTGAAGATGATGAATTCCTGCCCAGGAGGTTTGGCTCTGAGGAGGACCCTGGGTTTGTTGTGAAGGGAAAATAGTTTTGAACTAAAGTCAGGAAAACTGAGTAGTAAAATGGAACTCTGTGAAGAAACATTGTTGCTGTAACCAAAGTATTAAACAAAACACCTCTCGCTGTCAAGGATTAAGAACATCAAGAAAACTATTTTTCATGTGATTTAGAGTATTCTGATCTACAAGCAAATTTTACCTCAGCTCTTTCATTCCCTGCCTTTATTTAATCTCTGCCTGTTCAATAACGTTGTTGTTTCTTTTGAATATTATATAGTTTCCAGTGCCATTTCCCACATAGAAGAAGAGGGATCTTGCTTTCCGCCCCCCCCCCCAATCAAATTTCTGAACTGGACTAAAAAAAACAAAATTGTGGCTGCTTTTCAGAGTGGAACAAAATAACCTTTAAAACCATAAAACGAGATACGCTACTTGGGGCTGCTCAGCCAAAGCAGGCAAATTTGGATTTTGGTGGGAAAATCTGCCTCAGAGTGGGAAGGGAGATCCATCATATTGGGGCAGCAAGGGAAGAGAGGATTTCTGTAAAACTATGCCTGACAGAGGTGCCGTCCAACCAGAATGCTTTTCACCACACAGGCTATTTCCATATATCCTTAAGGCGATAGCCCACTCACCATACGCTGCCAGCTTTCCTCCTTCATTCTACATGTCTTCAATTTCAAAACAGTAACAGGCTGTTTGGCTTCTGTATTTTTGGCAACAACAAACCAAAGTCTCCCCTGAAGAAAGAAAATAACAGTAATCTATTCAACAATATTTACTCTAAATACTCAGCATGAGAAAAGTGCAAAGTGCTATGAATAAATACAATCTGAACAATTTATACACTTCTTCAGATCATAAATAAAATCAGTTCATAAATATACATAAAATACATATAGAAAATGGATGGACATTGTTTCCAGTGAAACCCATCCAGGTACTTCTGGTGAGAATGATACATTTCGCACGAGAATGATATAGCCCCTGAGAAAGCGTGTACAGTGAAACAAAGACAGCTAGCGATTTGTTGGGCTACTTTCCAGAAAAGTAGCCTCTCCTTAGAAGTTTCTGTATTTTCGGCACCTTTTCTGAGAAAGTACCTAGGAGCCCCATGGTGCAGAATGGTAAGCGGCAGTACTGCAGCTCAACCTCCGCTCATGACCTGAGTTCGATCTTGGCGGAAGCTGGGTTCAGGTAGCTGGCTCAAGGTTGACTCAGCCTTCCATCCTTCCAAGGTCGGTAAAATGAGGACCCAGTTTCCTAGAGGTAAAGTGTAGATGACTGGGGAAGGCAATGGCAAACCACCCCATAACAAAAGAAGTCTGTCAAGAAAACATCGTGATGCAACATCCTCCCATGGGTCAGTAATGACTCGGTGCTTTGCACAGGGCACTACCTTTACCTTCTGAGAAAGCACTTTCCTGTGGTCCCCAAAAATGCACCAACAAAACAGAAGCCAAACAGCCTGCTACTAAAACTTGGTAGTGGCTAATGGGCTTGGACTGCTAGAACCTGGAACTGCCACCCATTCCCCCTGACCCTTGAGCTTGGAATGCCTGCAGATAGTTCTACCCACTGGTGCTTATAACTTGCTGCTTTATCAAGGAGGGAGAATGAATGGAAGAAAGCATTTAGGGTATAATAGGGCTACTTTGAATATACAATCACAAGTGCGAGTGAGAATACTAAATTTGTTTTAGTTGCAAGGACTTCTTTTTCTTTTGACATTTACTATTGATAAACTATATTTTTAATTTTTCTCTTGCTGAGGAAAAGTTTGTATGTAACATACCTTTGAATTCTTCAGCAACATTGATAATATGAACTGATACTACAAATACAAGTGCATAAAGTCTATCCTTCTGCTCAGACAGAGGCAATTTAGTAATGCATTTGCGTGACTTATAAATTCAAGACATTTCAAGAAATGCATTTTGAAATCAGCAGAGTAATGGCATAATACATGTTTTGCAATGTTTTCTAACTAGGATTAACAGTCAGTTTGTAAGTGCTGGGGAAAAACAGCAGGCTCTTTTTAATTTTTAATGCTTTGGGGGCATTACTAGTGCTGATATAATTACATATTATAATAAAATAAATGTTTTCACAGATTTGCAGTTAACACTGTGTTTATAAGTATAAAATTCTGTATCTCAGATGGTCTTTGAATGTAATTTTAAGTGTAAAATTCTATATCTCAGATGGTCTTGGAGTTAGAGAGGCTCTCTGCCTTAAATCACATGCATAAAAGGTATATCTCTCCCACTAGTCAGTTGATAAGGAGATTTATCTGAATGAGAACATTTCACTGTAACAGCTATTGACACTTAAACATAACCACAGAGCTATCTTCTAGTCTCTCCGTATTTATATTCACAGAAATTTATTTATTATTACAGTCAATTGGCAACTTGATACAATAGGATCCATGAAATGAGTCATTCTGCATGTCCTTTGTGTTACTATAAATAAATAAAGAGAAGTATTAGTTCATGCTGTAATAAAATGACTCACCCTCACACTTGTAGGGACATGAGCTATTGGAGGGCCAAAGTTGGAATCATGCAGGATGTGTGCTTGCTATTGAGAATAACAGTCAACTTTTTCCTTCCCATTCCTCTCTCCACCAAGTAAGATGCACTAAAAGTTCATTTGTGAACTGGCATTGTCATACTCAGAGAGTCCTTCTTCGCCCTGCAAGAGGAAGCCAATGAAGTGGATTGAAAGGAGAGGGAGTAATTCTGACTATGATCATGTCATATCATGCACCTTCTTTTACTAGACATTATAGAGAAAACATCAAGCACAAGCCACTGTCTCTTATTGGCTCAAAATAGAACTCTAGTAGGAACATTTCTGTAACCAGCAAAGGTGATTTGGTATTGCTTCCATGCTCTCCACTAGAGACAGTCATGAACCGGGAAAATTCCGAACCATGCGGTTCGTGGTTCGTTGTGTTTCACAAACCACAAACTTTCATGAACTTGCCCCCGTTTGCAAACTGTTTCGTTTGGTTCATGAAAACGTCACTTCCAGGTCAGCAGAAGGTCTGCAAAGAGCCTATCCCCCCGTTGCCTAGGAAACTGATTAGTCTGTGCCAGGCTGTCTGCAGTGATGAACCAAAATACGAACCGAACAAACAGGGCTAAAATTCATCACGATTCATGAGAAATGAGCTCCCACAAACTGCTGGTTCGCAATCCACGAACTGACCCGGTTCGAAACGAACTTTTGTTCATATTTCAGTTTGTGCTCGCCTCTATTCTCCACCTCTCCCAAGCAGTAGGATTTTTTCAAGGGAAGCCTTTTACTGTTCCTTCATGAAGAAAGACAACTAGAGTGTTACGCTGAGAAGAAGGGAAGCAAGCAAACACCCAGTCTCCAGCTGAATAGCTGAGGTTATTCAGCCAGCTGAGACTGGCTGCCTGAGCGCTGATGATGCCATTTAATGTCTGTAGGGCTGGGAATGCGGACACATTTAGCTGTTGGGATGGGAGCTGACTCCAGTATCCAAAAACACAATCTTTGAATACAGCTAGCAAAATTAAAACAATATAGAGGACTTATTACAGCAGGGTTGGTGGGAGGATAGACTGCAGTCTATTGCTTTAAAGGGTGTTGCTTTAAAGACTAGCACTGCCTGAATCCCTCCTCAGGCCATGGAACTCACTGGCTGACCTTGGGCCAGTTATTTTCTCTCAGTCTAGCCTACCTGATGGGGTGGTTGTGAAGACAAAAATGGAAGAGGGGGGCATGTGGATTGCCATAAGCTCCTTATAAAGAGGGTGAAACAAATGCTACATCCACACCTGGCTAGAAATTACAGTACTGTTGCACCCTAAAAATCATTCACTTCTTGGATTGTCTTATCTGCACTAGAAAACCCCATTGCACATGACTATGCTAATATATATTGTGCACATTATGGATATCGCCCAACTATAGCACAATATCCATCAACGAGTGGATGCATTCAATATGTTGTAAATAAGCATGTTAGAAAAATAGCATAAGCCTTCAGGGGGGGAAAAAGTCTTTAGCCTCCACTCAAGGAAACTGACCTTGAAATGGCTGACCCTGATGCCTCCTACCACTCAGGGAAGCACAAGGCACAAAGTAACAATTTAAAACCATGAGTTGATTGCCTGAAAAATGCTTAAAGGCAAAGCCAGAGCAACTCAAGCACATGAGCTCCAAGGGATAGCAGAAAAATGCACATTTGATGGGGAACACCAAGTACACCTACTGCACAAATTAGCCAAGGATGTTTTTGCACACAGCTGCCGTCACTGCACAGCTTCTACAACTGACTCTTTGTGACAAACAATAAGGTAGCCATCAACCTCTAACAAGAGAACGCCTCCAGCGAACCTTCACACCCAGATCGTTATGTAAACACAGAGCTTGGCTGAAACACGGCTCTCGGGAAATACATGTGAAGCAGAGCGGATCATGCGGCCAAAAAGATATTAAAAATTTGCCTTCTGTATACATTCAGAAAGCAGCTGCATCTTCCTCGTGCCACCGAGTCTATCTTATACGTATGACAAGGACAAGAAATGCTTGAGTTCACCCAAGTATAGTTATGGCGGAGGGGGAAAGACGTTATCAGTATCTGAAGCAAAGGATCAAAATCGAAGCTCCCACTGACTCACTCCGATTTCACAGGGATTAATCTCAGCTAAATTGTCCTTCTAAAAGAACCATTTTCTTATAAACGGCACATCTGCAAATGCAAAGATCCCGCAGCTCATCACAGAAGAATGTTTTCATCAGGCACTAAGATTACCTCTCTTCTTCCCTTATCACAGATTTGTTGGTAATAAATGCAGACATTTTGCCTCCTGTGCTGCTGATTCTGTGCTGCTATTGCTGTGCTAAATTGTAAATCTGTAGCGCCTAGAAATGAGTACTTTGATGTGTCATCAAGAGGAAGGGTAGTTCAGGGGGGTTGAGCAGAATTTCCCAAACTTTGGATACCTGAAGCATTGTGGAAAGGGAGTTAGATTCCTATGAATGTTTATCTTCTATTACACTTGAGAAATGCATTGTCAAATATATCTATTCTTTATTACGCTTGAGAAATGCATTGTCAAATATATCATGGCACTCAGATTGGAGCTGAGGTTTCCTACCTTATGCCAGAGGTAACAGAGGTGTTCTTCCCAGCCTGGGCAGGATCAAGACCATAATATTTACAGAGAAGGGGCTTCAGCTTCACCCCCACACCTTGCGGCCCAAGCCATTTTCTGAGTCTGCAACAGTCCCAGAGAAGGCACTATTGGTCCTGTTGTGAAAACCAGTGGGTATCCAAAGGTACATATGGGTTTACCCAAAGAGTGGAACATGATTACACAAAAAGCGCTAATAGTAGCTCCACCGGGTGGTTTAAGGAAGAGGAAACAGCTCAGGGGGGTCGTATACTGTCACACTTGAAACAGGTTCCCATGTCTCTTCCAGCGTGTCGTGTGCCAGGTTACTGCAATTGTACAGAGTCTTAACAAGTTATACCTCAAGAACCAGTGGAAGGCCACAGGAAGGAATCAGTTCATGTCTTTGTATGAAGTATAAGATGCCAAGTTAATCTTCTGGAGCCATTACTAGATCCATAGCTTAATAAACATTTCAGTTCTGCTTGTTCATAGTCATTTTGTTCCCAGAGTTCTGTATTCTGAACATCTATGTTATGTCTATGTTGTGTTATATGTGTGGCTTGCAGACACAATATATATTTTACTATTTCTTTCATCAGCAAACTGCATTTGGCCATGGTTTCCAGATGCACGTTCAAAGAATATTTGCATGGTGAAACAGATGTGTGTAATCATTCCTAAAGGGATGACATATGCACATATATTCAAGCATACATTCTTAATCTACAATGGCTCAGTTCGGACATCATGTGCAATCCTGGATAGCCCAGGTGAGCCTGATCTTGTCAGATCTCAGAAGCTAAGTAGGGTTGGCCTTGGTTAGTAATTGGATGGGAGACCTCCAATGAAGACTAGGGAATTGCAGAGGCAGGTAATGATGAACCACCTCTGTTAGTATCTTGCCATGAAAACCTCACCAGGGGTCACATAAGTCAACTCTGACTTGAGGGCACTCTACACACACACACACAGTTTGGGAAAATAGGATTTGGTTTGCAGATCATCACTGAAACCCTGGTTTGCCCTCAATAATGCTGGTTACATTACCGTCACCCTGTCCAGGTATCTCTGAAGCTGGGAGTAAAAATAGATGGTGCCACAGGGCAAGCCAGCATTAAGCCAGGATCACACAAAACCATACTTAAGAGACTGACAGTCGAAACACACGAGATGAAATACCTAGGTTCAACTTGTGTTCTCTTACCTAAAGGTTTGTTGGGAAGTGTAGGCGTCCTTGCAGCTTAAAGTTTAGCATTTACAGAGCAGCAGGGAGAAGTGCAGGGGTCCTTGCAGCTTAAAGTTTAGCATTTACAGAGCAGCAGAGAGGGATGTGCGGGGGTCCTTGCAGCTTAAAGTCTCCCGGTGCAGCCAGGCGTCGCTCTGCAGGGCCAGGCAGGGTGAGGGGAAGGGAAAATGCCGTGATACACCTTGAGAGTGGGAGGAAAGGCGCCCCATGCCTGCACTTCCCTCCTTGCTGCTCTGTAAATGCTAAACTTTAAGCTGCAAGGACGCCTGCACTGTAAGTGCTAAACTTTAAGCTGCAAGGATGCCTACACTTCCCGGCAAACCTTTAGGTAAGAGAACACGAATTGAATCTAGGTATTTTGTCTCATGTGTTCTGACTCTAAGTGCAATCCTAAGGTCGCTTTCCTGGGAGTAAGCCCGATTGAATAAGATGGAACTTACTTCTGAGTCGACCAGCTTAGGATTGTTCCCTCAATGTGGTTAATAAACCAACTTCAGATGCCAGTTTTCGATCCTGGTTTGGTGAACCTTAAAGTGTAAGAAATCTCACTGGAGACCAAGATCAAGATAATTCATACTATTGTATTCCCCATTATCCTGCAAGGATGTGAAAGGTGAACAATGAAGAGAGTGGATAGGAATGTATTAATTTGAAATGTGGTGCTGGACGAGAATTTCAAGGATACATGGACCGCCCAAAAGATCTAGATCAAATCAAGCCTGAATTCTCCCTAGAAGCTAAAATGACTAAACTGTGGCTATCGTACTTTGGTCACATCAAGAAAAGACTCACTGGAAAACATAATAATACTAAGAAAACTTGAAAGCGATAGGAAATGAGGAAGATGCAAAATCAGATGGTTGATTCAATAAAGGAAGTCATGGCCTTCAGCTTGCAAGGCCTGAGCAAGGCTGTTAGGTATAGGGCATTATGGAGGTCATTAATTTGTAGGGTTGCCATAATTTGGAAGTGACTTGACGGCAAATAACAAACAATCAACCAGAGTTCATACAGTTACCCTAGCCATAGTTAGTTTCATAGTTTCACCTTAAATCAAGATGGAGCTGACATGTAAAGCAACCCTTGGTTACCTCTTCTAACAAGCTGAGGACCATATGGACTTGACTACCCATTTTACAGTGCAATCCTAAGCAGAGTTATATCCTGCTATTTCTTTCAATGGACTTAGAAGCGAGGACTGCGCTGTACAGTAAGTGCTTTAACACTGTAAAGTGCCATCTAATGTTAAGTATAATCAGAGCTTTTTTTCAGCGGGAACACGGTGGAATGGAGTTCCGGCACCTCTTGAAAATGGTCACATGGCCGGTGGCCCCGCCCCCTGATCTCCAGACAGAGGGGAGTTGAGATTGCCCTCTGCACATGGCGCGGAGGGCAATCTAAACTCCCCTCTGTCTGGCGATCAGGGGGTGGGGCCACCGGCCATGTGACCATTTTCGCTGAGGGCAACTTTAAAAAACTCCCCCCTTGTTCCAGCTGACCCAAAGTGACGTCGTTGTGCAGTCTTGAGTTCCACCACTGAGTTCCACCACCTCTTTTCCCAGAAAAAAGCCCTGAGTATAATTAATCATGATAAAGTGGAATGCAGAATCCTAGCAGAATTTAAGTAAAGGGACAATGCAAGACCTCAGTCCATACCAATTCTACAAAAGGTTCTTTCTTTCAATAAGGAATATACTTTTGCACAGGCGAGCACACGCATGGAACAAATGGTTTGAGATAACTTTGAGTTCTCCCCTCCCCAGCAATTGCCATGCCTCTAGGGAAACTGCTTTCACACTTGAAAGGCCATGGCTGTGAATTACTCATTGAGGCAATTCCTTCAGATTCCCACCCGCACTTCCATCTAGTTAACTGAACAAATGTTCTTAAGTGAATGTTTGCCATGGCTGAAATGAGTTTTCTTTTAAAAAAATTTTGGTTTAAGATCGTTCTTTCACGTGTGGAGGGAGTGAAGATTTCATCAAAGCCTAACAAAAACTAGCCACAAGTTTCCTCCTAAATCCATAGCATTTATTTCAGTGGAAAGGACTAACCATCAACTAAAACCCTGACCTACATAGCCCAGGAGAGCCTATTCTTGTCAGATCTCAGAAGCTAAGCAGGGTCAACTTTGGTTAGTAATTGGATGGGAGACCTCCAATGAAGACCAGCGTTGCAGGGGCAGGAAATGGCAAACCACCTCTGATAGTCTCTTGCCGTGAAAACCCCACCAGGGGTCACCATAAGTCAATTATGTCTTGAGGGCAGGATTTCATTCATTCAGAAGCCTGAAGCCAAAGGACTGAATTGTTAATTTAAATCAATATATGAAATGCAGCCTGCCCCCACCAGTGCTTCCTGACTCTTGTGCCTGCCTCCAAGAATTTCACTATGGCAGCAGAAGCCCAAACCAGCTGTATTCTTTATCTATGCAATTCCATGCATGATATAGCAACCTGTCACGAGCCATAGAATACTCTGCACTTAGCAAACAAACAGCATCTTTGTTCCCAATATCTCAGTCCCCATCCCTCAAAACCTCTCTTTCCTATTTGCTTATTTATTGCCAACAACTCACAACCCTTTATCCTGTGGGCTTATGTGGTATTTGGGGCCAGACCTGTTTTGTAATTGGCCCCTACCTTCTTTCACTTCATGCCTTCCCCGCCACCTGTGTCTTTGCTTTCCAACATACTGCCCATTCTGTCAGAAGGTATCTCAACCATACAAGCAAAACTTGTGTATCAGCTAGATGATCAGACAGATGACAGACCATGTATGGTGGCCATCCAAGGGCCACCACAAACACGAGGATTTACAAGGTTGCCATCTGCTAGTGGGGATGCAAGGGGGAAGATACAGATCTGTGGCCTTTAAACATGCACTTCTCAAACTTGGTATGGAATCCAGAGTCTGTGTAAATTCAGGTGCAAACTTGGGGGGATGTCTTGAGCGAGAGTCAACCTTTCAACTGAACTAGATTTTATTTTTAGTAAATATAGAGGAACAGAGAGGGGGAATCAAAAGGAGAATGCAAAAAAATACACTGAAACTGGGGAATGTAATAGAAAACTGTCAGATCACACAAATTAGGGAATGCAGTTGGGGAATGCAAAAAATATCACTTAGTTTCTAGTGGAAGTAAGTACATTAAACTAGACGTGTCCACCCACTAATTCATGCAAAACCCACCCATGAATGTCCCAGAGAGAGTGGGGAGCAGCTCACATGCAAAGAAAGAAAAACTGATGCAGTTTGGGAAGGGAGACATCGAACTTGCAGTAAGGTGTGAACAGGGGGAAATAGAAAGATGCAGAATGCAGGTTTTGAGGCTTAGTCAAGTGAGGCTAAGAGGAAAGAAATGGTCCCGAGCCCTGGACCAAAAGGAGGAAGAGAGGGGTAACGGTTGGCCGAGAAAAAGAAAGAGGGGGAATCTCTGAAGTGAGGGTCATAGCAAGCAGAGAAGGATGAGAGAGAGATGAGGACAGGATTGTGAAGAAATTAAGGAATGGGGCTGAGAGAGAAAGAGGGAGAGAAGGACGGAGAGATAGGATGAGAGACCCATTTGTTACCTGATCCAAAGGAACTGCAGGATTCAAATCCAGTGGCATCTTAGAGACCCACAAAATTTTGAGAGCGTAAATTTTTGAGAGTCAGACCTCCCTTCTTCAGACAAGAGTGCTTCTGAACCTTATCTCATGTGACAGTAGTGAAAAAGTAGCCTAGGGGAAAGGTGAGCTGACTGAACAAAGCATTCCTTTTATACTTAAAATTTGCACCCTTTTCTGCTAGTGGCAGGAATCAGATATTCAAGGTCCTTGAGTTATGCCAAGGAGGTTGCTAATGAGGCAGGAGATGAAGTAATCCAGACAGTCTTGATTAGCTTAATCAGCAGAGCTGTATTAAAAGGCATTGTCACTCAAAACGTTGGTCCATGGACGGGTGCCAGTTTGCGAGCCTTCAGCTGCTGGTTCATGGCAAGTTCAGGAATGCACCAGACTTCCACCAAGAATGATTATCAGACAATAAAGTCGACAATATTAAATAATGGCAGTTTCCACACAGCTGGTAATTCCCACCCTTTGCTCGCTTTGTTTGTGTATTTTGCCGAGTCGTTCCAAAAACTTAGCCTCCACACACACTGCCCAAAAGTGCTTACCTTGCGGTTTGGGAGGGGAGGTTGAGCACTTTTGTCATCGTCACTGGCCTCCCTTTTGAACTTTTTTTGTTCTGCACCAGGGCTCATTTCGAGGGGGAACGCACAGGAACGCAGTTCCGGTAGTTCCCAAAAGAGGCCACGTGTCAGGTGGCCCCGCCCACCTGGCTCTTGGCCATTTTGGGCCCGTTTTGGCCTGGATTGGGGCCGAAACGGCCTGGATCGGGCCTCTGACAGGTGGTGAATCACTCTCCCGCTCATCAGCAGCCCAAACTTGGCCGTTTTGGGCCCCTTTTCAGCCATTTTCTGCCACTTTGGGCCCAATTTCAGCCCTGAATGGCCAGGATGGAGTCCAAAACAGCCAGAATAGGTGATGTCAAGGGGTGTGGCACATGCAAATCAGTTATATTAATGATACACTTCCGGCGATGGCAAGAGGCATGGCATATGCTAATGAGTTATGCTAATGAGTTCCTCCAGCTCTTGTTCTACGAAATGACCCCTGCTCTGCACATGTATGCTTGCATGCTGAGAGCTTCAGGGAAGGAGCTGGCTATCATTAGATGATTCCTCAGAGCACCTTAACCATTCACATACCCAAGAAGAAGCACTTCGTCAGCCTGTGGCAAAAAAAAAAAAAAAAGACCAGGGAAAGTGCAGTCCCAGAAAAGGCACTGAAAAACCAGAAACCAAGCATCCTGCAAATGTTTTCCAAAACAGAGAACTAGAACTGTGGGGGAAAGCCGCCAGCCTTCCATGAGTGGGCCGTCCCTATAACGACATGTGGAAATGGCCAATATCTATTTTTAGCTGCACATAATATCAATAGTTATGCAGTAACACTACAGCATGTACAAACCTATGTTCATAATCACATTTAAAAAATCCCAAAACAAAAGCCCAAGCTAAAACATTTACTGTGCGTGTGCAGAAAATGCACATTTTCCTTCCTGCGCAGGGTTGCAATGCAGCTACTGAGGCCAAGCCAGGAAGTGCTGCAGGGAGGCAAGGTATCACAGCTGCTTGCTGAGGCCCAGGGAAGCTCTTTCTGGGCTGCCACCACTCTGGTACAGGTTTCCTCGGAAAAGCCCCGAGCACCCAACCGACCCCTTTCGTTTACTCTTCGTTCAGTAGATTTGATTTATTATGTGACCAAATGAGACGTGAGGACCCAGGCAGAATAATAAAGAACTTTATTTAAAAGGTTTCTTAATAACTGGTGTTCAGAACTTTGTAAAATAAAGAGAATAGTAAAGGCTAGAGTTGCCAGGTCCAGGTTGGGAAATTCCTGGAGATTTGGGGGGTGGAGCCTGGAAAGAGTGGAGTTTGGGGAGAGGAGGGGCCTCAATGGGGTAGAATGCCAGAGCGTCCAGCCTCCAAAGCAGCCATTTTCTCCAGGTGAACTGATCTCTGTGGCCTGGAGATCAGTTGTAATTCCGGGAGATCTCCAGCCACCACCTGGAGGCTGGCAACCCAAGTAAAGGCTGGTGAATAAACAAACTAGCACATCTTAATGCATCTAACTAGACTGTTCTTAACTGCCTCCTGGCCACTGGCTTCCAACTCTGTCACCCCTTCTTCATAAGGGGTGCATTAACCTCTCCTCAGCTCTGCTCCCTAGGAGTGAACCCCCTCCCACTGGGGTGAGGCCTTTTATCCCTTCTCTCAGGCACCATCCCCCTACTTTCCTATTGGTGCAATTTTCCCTCAGAATACCCTCTTACCCAATCACAGAGGTTAAAGGGAACCTGGGAAATGTAGGCTCTGCTGTCACTTTAATGTAGGCTTCCCCAGAGCCACTAGGCCTCACTAGGCCCAGGCTCATAACACGAGGTAAGCCCAACCCCCCTACAGCCACCACTCTGGTACAGGTGAGCTACCCCAGGGCCAGCCAGCACTGTGGCGAGGCACAGGCAGTGTGAGCCACAACAGGACTGCTCTGGGAAAAGGTAAGGAACCGGGGAAGGTGTTGGGAGAGAGAAGGAAAGGGTAAGGTGTTTGGGATGGTGACGATAAAGGGTAACGGTCTTTGAGTGGCACAGCCACGATGGAAGAGAGAGGAAGGGTGTAAAGGATAAGGGTCATTGGGAAGTAACAAGAGTGCCTGGGAGGGGGAGCCAAGCAACAGGGAACTGGTTTTTGTCAATGTCTTTATTTGTTCGGCTTCAAAATAACTAGTATAATTCTTTGGATCATAAATAATAGTCATTTATTTCACACATTGCCTTTCAGTCAATCTTCTGTTTGGGAATGTGAGAACATCTCTGCGAGTATGCGGCATTCGGTATGTGCACTCCCATTCCAACGTATACAGTGATGGCACTTTTCTGATCTGACGTGCTGTGTACCTATGCGAACATGATAATAATGTGGCACAAATATGACACCAATCCTAAGCACGTTGGGGGGAATTTTCTGGTCTGTCAGATCAGATGGTTCAAGAAGCCCTGTGGTAAGGGATATTCTTGGTGAGAATGAAAGGCAAAGGCTATTATCCTGCTAACTCTAGTCATTCATTTGGGCTTGATGTGGGAAGATGCCATGGGGACAGAAGACAAGCCCCAGATTAAGGGGTGTGGCCATTTATCCTGGAGACTCAGGGCCAAGCTACAAGTGACGCCTGACACAGGTTGGACACTGGTCAGCTTCCCTCAAGTTTTGATGGGAAATGTAGGCGTCCTGGTTTTGCAGCTTGGCTCTCCGACTGCTGTCCAATGGACTTTTCAGCTGTCACTTGTCCAACATTCCGCCAAGCTGCCTACATTTCCCGCCAAAACTTGAGGGAAGCTGACAAGTGTCCAACCTGTGCCATTCGTCACTTGTAGTTTGGCCCTCAGCTGTCTCATCGTGAAATGACATTTTATTTTGCTTTATTCCCCTTTTGATTCTCTTGTTTTATCCAAGGTGGAGTCTCCAGTACTGCTGGCTGAGTGGAGAAGGGCCTAGAGGTAGCTATCAGTTCCATATCTCCACGTAGGCCACAAAAAATGTTTTTTAAAAAAATGGTGTGGCTGCATTTGGGTGACCATTCTGGGGTAAACTGAGATTAAAACAGTGGCTATAAATCTCACGAATGAAAATGTAATTATTTAATGAAATCTTTTCTTGAAAGAATAAAAAAAATAATTGAAAGGAAAAAAGAAATAAAAATAGGGCAAAATGTAAATGGATCTAAATAATGTATTATGGTCTGAAGACAGATGGTTAATGATTAAGATTTATGTTCAGGTATTGCATTTGATTCCATATTGATTTTCCTTCTTTTCAGCTTTTGTGGAAAAACAAAGTTTTTTTCCTGCAGAAGTAATTTATGCGTCTATCCAACATCTTATCAATTCACTTCTGCATATCAAGAAAAATACTTATTCGGATGACTTCTTCAGCTTCTGTACTTATTTTTTTAAAATGTCAGTGTGGCACGGCCATAATATAAGAGAGACCAATTTTCCAGTTAACGTTCTCTACAAAGCAAGGTCCAACTAGAGCTACAAACAAAATGCTAATTTTCCTCGGAGACTGTTATGCAGCAAGCTAGCTGAAGCTTTTGGGGAAAGCGGTGAATATTATGTGTTTATAATCATTGTAAATATTTTTTTAATTGGGCAGCTGCTAGTAAAGCCATGCGTTTTCATTAATGCATTTGATTCATCATGTCAGCAATTGTTCTTTTCCATTTTCCTGTGCTGCACTTACTCTAATGGCAAAAAATGGCAATGTTCAAGTCTCAAGCGAAGCAATTTGCACAACCGAGAGCAGATGAGGAAGCTACAGTCCAAATTTCTACAGGTCCTTGAGGATGAGCATGAAAGTGGCATTTTCTGTATTCGCTGCTGTTTTTATTCATTGGGAAAAATGTATTTATTCATATTAGGAAAACATGACATAGAGTAACTGATGTTTTTAAAAGCTGAAAATTTCGAAATGGCATGTCATTTAAGTCAGGTTGCGCATAACTTCATGTTTTACAAAATAATTGCAGTTATGTTGTAATGCTATCTAAAGATCAAAGCATTTGCATGAGCTAGTTCAGGTGTCATATCTCACAGGAAGTACGGCAATTGACATAGCATTCAATTAAAGGCACATTTTTAATGCATGTTTCAGATCTGCTGGCTTTCATCCTGTATCCTGGGGCACTTTTTAACAATTCTTCGGAGCTGAAATGCAAACATGCTACTTGAAAATTCATGACAAAGGCCCTGATTCAGCAGAGCACTCAAACACTGACTTCAATGGAAATCCGGTTTCATTCTACAGGACGACAAGCATGCCTTTAAATCACACTGAATGGAACAGAAGAATAATAGATTTGATTTAATTATTGACTTCAAGGCATATGAGGGGGAATAGTAGAAAATCTGGGAGAAGATACCATCTGAATAATGACTGTCCATAGACACCTATTTTCACGAATAGGTAAAGGTAAAGGTAGTCCCCTGTGCAAGCACCGAGTCATTACTGACCCATGGGCGGATGTTGCATCATGACTTTTTTTGGCAGACTTTTTGTTATGGGGTGGTTTGCCATTGCCTTCCCCAGTCATCTACACTTTACTCCCAGGAAACTAGGTACTCATTTTACTGACCTCGGAAGGATGGAAGGCTGAGTCAGCCTTGAGCCGGCTACTTGAACCGGGCTTTCACCAGGATCAAACTCAGGTCATGAGCAGAGCTTGGACTGCAGTACTGCCGCTTACCACTCTGCGCCACGGGGCTCTACACATGCACATATCATGGAGGTGATCCTTCAGGTACTGAATGCAAACTATTAAAGGTTTTACAACATCTTTTCTTTTGGTGTGCTCAGTCTTTCATATCAGAATTTGAATTTGAAATGTGCCTAAAAGTTGACTGTTCATCCTGGGTATATATAGTTTACCTTTACCTATGTTTCTTATGGTCTTTTTTTCCTGTTTCTGAGATTTTCCTCTTTATAAACACGAGGCAGTTACACGCTTCCTCTTACATTCAATCTTTCCCCCCCAACAGTGTAAAAGGAAATTAGGCAATGGCTTGTCTTAGTCCTGCAGAATGAAGAATGAATGGAGCAATAGCTGTTATTGGACCAACTGATGTTCAAAAGGCCATGAAAGTCAACCAATGTGATGTAGCAGGAAAAAATATGGAAAGATACAGAATGCAACAAGCTCCCATGGCCATTTTTAAGACCATGACCTGGATCTGAGGATCCTGAGGAAGAAGGGGGGAGCCCACTCATATGCCAAGATTCGAGTCCAGAAGCACCATAAAGACCATCAAGATTTCCAGGGCATAACCTTTGAGGGTCAAGTAAGGGAGCTTGATTTTCAAAAGCTTATACCCTGGAAACCTTGTTGTTCTTTAAGATGCTACTGGAGTCGACTATTGCTGTTCTACAGCAGACCACCTGAAAGTATCATATGCCAAGTATCACCTGTCTCTCCCTCCTCTCCAAGATATTTAGTGGCCTTTGGAAAAGATATGCTTTCTCCTCTCTTCCTGAAATTTGGGATGGAAGTTCTCTTGAGCAACGAATGAAAACCTGGATTTTGGCAGAGGGGAAGAGTTACATCCAGAAATGCCTATCCAATTGGAATAAATTAGTTTGGACCCTACCCTTCCTCCAACACAAGGAGTCTTTCAGCAGAGTAAGAGACTTCTTGCACTAGAAGAAGGTGCCACCATTTATGATCTGGCCCATGGGAATGGATATTTGATATTGGATAAACTTCCAATACAACTAGCTTTAATTTCAGGATTTAACAGCCCAACTCAAATTTGGAAAACACTTCAGGGTTTAATACTTCTGAAACAATGGGAATGTCAACTGATACAGGCTTTTGTACCCTCTGAAAAGCTACATGGCCCAGAACTTCTATACTGCAACTATTTATTTAGAAAATGTATCAGCCACCTCTTCAGAGAGTTGCTGAAGGCGGCTTGCAGCTAACACCATAAAACAAAACCGGAGAAACACAACCATTAAAAGCAAAGCCATTAAAACAAGCCAGTAAAAAACACATTGAAACTATTAAAACAAGCCAGGGTATAACAGCACAAACCACACATTGGAGTAGCCTTAAATGATGTAGATAAAACCATCCTTAATCCAGAAGTAGACACAAAACATTTGAGAGGTAAAACCACTTGGTTAAAAGTGGATAAAAAGGAATGTTTTGGCCTGGTGACTAAAAGAAAGTAAAACAGGTAACAGGCAAGCTCCAAGGAGAGGACATTCCAAAGGCAAGGAGTTACCACTGAAAAAGCCCTGTCTTCAGTCTCTATCTATAATAACAACAACAACAACATTCGATTTATATACCACCCTTCAGGATGACTTAACAACCCACTCAGAGCGGTTTACAAAGTATGTTATTATTATCCCCACAACAAAACACCCTGTGAGGTGGGTGGGGGCTGAGAGAGCTAGAAGCTGTGACTGACCCAAGGTCACCCAGCTGGCTTCAAGTGGAGGAGTGGGGAATCAAACCCGGTTCTGCGCTCTTAACCACTACACCAAGCTGGCTCTCTAGAGCCATATTAACCCATGACCAGGCCCCTAGGCTTTCAGGTATTTCGGGGCCCCTCTGGCACTTCAAACTTTTACTCCACTACAGCTGACAGTTTGACCCTGGTATGGTAGGTACTAGGCCACATAGCCCTAGATCCATTTTGAGGGACTCCTGAAGAATTCTATTAACAGGTTTTTTATTGTGCAAGTAGAATTCTTCAGGAAAGAAAATGTTGGGGGTCTAATTGTTCATTACTGTGATATTTTGAAGTGAATAATTTTTAAATAATTTTTAAATTATTTAATTTTAATCATTTAATTTAAAATATAATTTATATATTTAATAATTTAATTAAATATATATATAATTTATGGATAATTGTTTTAATGTAAGAGACAATTTGTTTCACTTCAATAAGGAAGCAGTTAATTATCTTATTAATAAAGGTTATATAAGAGAATCAATTAATTGTAATTTATGTGGGGGTGTGCCTCAGCAAAAAAATTGATGGGCCCCTGTGGGGCCCCTAGGCTTCGGCCCAGTCAGCCTTACGAATAATATGTCCCTGTCTCTATCCACCTCATTTATGCAGATAGGAGGCATAGAAAGCAGAACGTGAGAAAGAATCTTCACTAGTGGTCTATCAAAGGCACAGTCCGCTGTCCTCCTTTGAATCTGGTTGCCCTATCAGTCGTATTTTCACATTTAGAGATGTACGGAAGATGTGACTAGCAAGAAATACAAGGAACAGAAGAACACATGTTATGTTGCGGGGACAACACAGTATAATTTTCCAGCAGAATCAAAGTGCCCTTCTTTAAAAACGGTAAAGTGAAGTGATTGGAGAGACGAGAGATTATTGATATATCAACCGTGATGGTATTTATCCAGGATGTTGAATCAGCGGCAATTTCAGTTACTTTAGACAATCAGTACTTAAACTGTAGGGACAGTATATTTGCCTTTGGAGAGTGAAAGAAGCATAAAGGGAAATATAAGGATTCATATTCAACACAGCACAAAATAATTGGCAAGCCGTGCCGTATCGAAGCTGGGAAGTCACTGTGAATCAGACCTCATTGTGGTAATGCTGCTGAAAATTACGAAGCTATTTAACAAATCTGAGTCCTCTGTATATTTTTTTTTAAAATTCATTTTTTTTTTGGAGGTGCCAAGGGCTTGATCCCCAGTTTGCACAGGGAGGAAAATAGTTTCTTTGGACCTTTTTCTTTATGTTAGAAAGAGGGAGGAGGGAATGAAGAGGCAACAAATAGGAAGTTCTCTAAAGAACTGAGCCGGAATAAAGGAGGAGATCATCTGGGCGTTTTTCTTTCTTGAATGTGAACAAGCGACATCCATCGAAGCAGGAGCAGTGCCAGCCTGCATGATGATGTCATGTGTGATGTCATCACGGGCGTGCACGCAAGCCGGCCCCAATTGCTGTGGTGGGCGGCTGGGACGGCACATGGGTGGCCTCCCAGCTCTCCCACTCAGTTGCCCTGTGCTGCCCCAGATGCCTGCCTGCGGCTGCTGTGCCCGGCCGGGGGTGTGTGCTGGTGGTGGCAGCAGCGTGCGGCGGGAGGGCTGGGAGGCTGCAGCTCCATGGGGCGCACTCCTGTCCCCAGCGCCTCCTCCAGCGCCCCGCACCCTGAGGCAACTGCCTACCTGGCCTCAATGGGCGCGCCGGCCCTTCATCCAAGAGCAGAAGTCTACTTCCCGCTGAACTCCAATATTCTTCTGAAATTCTTCTGATTCAAACTTCTCCCTGGATTTTGGAGGTCTAAATTACCAGTTTATTTATAGAGGAAAACCATTGTGTTAGGAATGTCCCCCATTGTCCTTTGTTCTGTTTCTGAATGTTGTACTCAGCAAATGCGTGAAGCTGCCAGTCCAGAGGTGAACTCAGCGTTGCTGTCATTTGCATCGAGTGCCAAAACTGAATTTGAATTCGGTTGTGATTAGCAGTCTTCAACACTTTCTCTCATTGGCTAAAGGACAAACCAGATTGCAATTCAAAGAAAGGCTATCCCGATTACAAACAAAGTAGACTCAAAGAGAAAAATTAACCGAGAGCAATAGTATAAAAAAATGTATGTGAATTTAAGTTTAAATATCAAAACACCCAATACTTTTAAACTGCAAGTGCTTAAAGAGCTCAGAGAATAAACCAATGTAATAAGTTCAGGCAATTAAATGACCAAAATACAGTACAATAATAATCAGCAAGAGGTTATACACAATTGATACACTCAGTTCCAGCAAACGTCCCAGGTAAGACCAAGGTAAGTGAATTGCTGATATCTGCTAGATGATGATAAGCGTTTTGCTTTTAAACAGAAATACACAATGGACCACAGACTGTCCCAAACTTGATAATTTCAGCACAATGTTGAATTGCCTTCACCAAATCCTCTTCTCCATTCACCCTACAGGCTCGCCAACGTTCAATTCACCTGTTTCAATAGACTTCTTCATGAGGCGCACATATAATTAAGAAGGCAATACATCAACAGAGAATCTTACTCGTGCCTGACTGCGTTATTATTATTATTTATTTAATGTATTTATTAGTGGAAGGCTGGTGGATCAACTAGTCAGCCTTGGTCTTACCTGGAACATTTGCTGGAACTGAGTATATCAGTTGTATACAGGGCTTTTTTTCAGCTGGAACACGGTGGAACGGAGTACCGGAACCTCTTGAAAATGGTCACATGGCTGGTGGCCCCGCCCCCTGATCTCCAGACAGAGGGGAGTTGAGATTGCCCTCTACAAGGGCAATCTCAACTCCCCTCTGTCTGGAGATCTGGGGCGGGGCCACCTGCCATGAGACCATTTTCTCCGAAGGCAATCCACTGAGTTCCACCACCTCTTTTCCCAGAAAAAAAGCCCTGGTTGTATATAACCTTTTGCTGATGATTATCATACTGTAATTCGGTTAATTGCCTGAACTTATTACATTGGTCTCAACACTTTAGGCACTTGCACTTTAAAAGCATCGGGTGTTTTGATATTTAAATTTAAATTCACCTAAATATTTTTAAACTATTGCTCGCGGTTGCGTTTTCTCTTTGAGTCTACTGTAAAGGATAAACCAGCCAGCCAGATCTGACTAATTCATTTCCAGTCCCGTGGAAGTTTAAATAAAAGTATGTATTTTTTTAATTGTAGCTTTTTAAATTGTAGCCCTTTGGAGTGTAGGTAGGTGCTTGGGGACCAAGGTTAACCAAGATTGCTTGGCTTTCTAGTTCTAATGAAACATGCAGATGGCCACATTTGGAAAAGTAGTTTAACTGAGGAGTGTAATTCACTGAGGGAGTCCAGTTTAACATACTAAACAGATCCCAAGGGCTGTAATGCTCAGCGCCGATATTTCTGAGCTGCAAAATTCATCACCCCAATCAAATGTTGGTGGCATTACTAGTTCATTTTTTATTTTATTTATCATCCATCTTTCTAATTAGGATTCAAGGCAGATTACACAGTGCAAGTCAATACAATCAACAGCTGGGACACTCAATAAACAATGCACTAAGATATGAGAATGCACATTTACAGAAACTGAAAACAAGTAGAAATCCAGTACAGAGCTGAAAGCAATACTGAAACAGAGCATGGACAATGAAACATGATTAAACAACACAAAAACTACCCAGTGGGAACATACTATAACAGCAGTCAGTACACAGTAGTATAGTCTATAATCCCTGTCCCTTTACCGAATGCATCTCTTTTGAACCATCTCCTTCCAGTAGAGCCCTCTTGCCTGTGTAAAAATGCCCTCCTGAATAATTCAGTTTTGCATAGTTTGTGGAAAGCCAGAAGAGTAGGGGCTCTCCTGACCTCATCAGGCCGGCCTTTCCATATGGTGGGGGCTGGAACAGAGGACATGAACAGGCAGTTGTTGATTCTTGCCCATGTGCAGAGTGGCACCTGCAGAAGGCCCTGTTCAGATGAGGAAAGTTGTCATGACAGAGCATAGGGAAAGAGGTGGTCCTGCAGATATAAGGAACCGAAGCTGTGGATGGCTTCATAGATGACAGTCAATACCTTGACTTCAGCTCTGTAACTGATGGAGTAGCCATTGGAGTGACTGCAGAGGGGTAGCCGATTGAATGACTGCAGAACGAGAGTAATATGCCTGCTCCACCTGGCTCTTGATAAAAACCAAAGTGCAGCATTCTGCACAAACAAGAGTCTCCACGTTGACTTTGAGGGGAGACCTATATGGTGCCCCATGGGCCGTGAACTATGGCACATTAATAATCTAACATTCAAGCCCGTTCGTTGGATCTATATGGCAAGCTGATTGGGTGAAGCAGCTCCCAGAGGGCTCCCCTAAAGTAGCCTTTGGTTGTGGTCAGGGCTCGTCGTAGCAAGGTTGAGATTTTCTCCATCAAGTAGTTTCCGGAGGATAACCATGTTAGTTTGTAGCAACAGGACAAAAATTGAGTTCAGTAGCCCTTTAGAGATCAACAAAACCATCAGGGTAAAAGATTTCATGAGTCAAAACTTGCTCATGTATCTGACTCACAAAAGCTTATATCCTGGAAAATGTTATTGGTCTCTTAAGGTGCTACTGGACTCAAATTTTGTAGGGCCTGTTTCATGCAAAGGACATACCTCATGCCTCATAGAACAGAGGACATACAATAGCTTTACAGGTGGCAGCTTACATTACAGATCCACATATGAGAACTAGGCCTTGGGCTAAGAAGCAGAAGAGTAATTGGAGATATCCCAGTGATGCCAAGACTACAGAGGTGGTCCTTCATTTTTCCCCCCATAAGCAGATGGGATGAATAAAGCTGCATGCTGGCAAATAATTTAGTCCTATCACTGAACCCAAAGGCTATTCAAAACCTTCTGTTTCGGGTGGCAGTTTATGGCTGAGCGAATGGAGGAACTTTTTCACTTGGCAATGCTCATTACCGGGGAATATTGTGAAGGGTACATTTAGGTTCCTATGCTTGTGGATTAAATATGTATCAACTGAATTCAAAGTGCAAATATATACCAACACTCCTGCAAAAATAGATTCAGGGAGAGCTGGCAGCCCTTCTGAGTCTCTGCGGATACATATTAAACTTGAATACTCACAGATTGTTCCAAACAGAAATTGAAAAAAAAATGACCTAATGTTTCTCAGTTTGTGAGAACTGGGGTTATATTGCTGCAGAGTGGTTAAATGACATCACCATTCTTAGCTGGAATATTACACACCATCCAAGATCACCATACAAATAACCGATCACCGTATAAAGCAACTGTGCTTCAATTTATGGTTAATTGGAGGTGTGTGTGGGGAGAGGTTCTGCATGCTTGTAGTAGCCGAGGTTAGCATGAATGATATCAGATTGTCGAGGAAACTGAACATTCAAGTTGCTCGCTTGAATTAATTAGTTGGAGTTCGTTTTATCATGTTTCAGTTGCAACTGCGCACGGTACTTTCTTTGGTTGGTCTTCAGACTATGTTTCAAATGCAATCCTATTAGAAGACACTCAGAGCTCAGTGACTTATGCTGTGACCAGAATCTGTTCTTTAGCCATTAGGAAACGCAGACTTCTTTTAGCTGAAAATGTGGTATAATTGCTTTTGCCATTTTTTCTTTTATCTTCATTGTTTTTATTTCATCAGTTCTTCCAGCACTAATGCTCTGATCTTATTGTTATGCCCTGATGTAATAACTTATTTTTTATCACAGATTTGTTTTGTTTTATTGGCTTTTGCTGTAATAATAAATGACTGACTGCAATCCTAAACAGAGTTCCACTCTTTTAAGTCCACTGAAATCAATGGGTTTTGAAGGGTATAACCAGGGCTTTTTTTCTGGGAAAAGAGGTGGTGGAACTCAGTGGGTTGCCCTCGGAAAAAAGGTCCCATGGCTGGTGGCCCCGCCCCCTGATCTCTACACAGAGGGGAGTTGAGATTGCAGCATGGAGGGCAATCTCAACTCCCCTCTGTCTGGAGTTCAGCGGGCGGGGCCACCAGCCATGTGACCATTTTCAAGAGGTTCCAGAACTCCGTTCCACCGTGGTCCCGCTGAAAAAAGCCCTGGGTGTAACTCTGCTTAGGATTGCCATTTTAGTTTTGGAGCTGGCTGGTGAAATAGCATGAACTATCAGACCAGAGTGTTTAACCTATGCAACAGGGATGCCACGTTTTTATCACAATGTGTTGTTAAAAGACATTCAGAGATATTCAAAGGCAGGACTCACTTGTAATCAGACTTCTTTTATGTACATTTATTCTGTAGGCAGGTAAATTACAAGGTACTTAAATATAAATAAGTGTAACTGGGGACATTATCGGCTTGAACAGTCTTTCTTTTCATTAGGAGAACAATGCCAATTAATAACTGCTGTATTAGTATTATGCAATCGAGCATAGTGCTGTCGTATTTTTTTTTAATGCAAATATTAAAAATCTTAAACATAGATAGAATAAGGACTGGTTCTGCATTTTTCTGGTAAAATAGGCTATTTCAAAGATTTCTGTTAATTTTGTAAAAAGTGTCCCAGACCCAATGATATATAAGGAGAGAACCCCTTATCAGGTCGACTCAGAATCTTACTACAGAATCTTACTCTCCCCCTCCCCCTCCCCCCCTCTCCTCCTCTATATTTGGCCAGTTTCCTTCTGCCCTCCATGCATCTGACAAAGAGAACGTGATTCTCGAAAGCTTATGCTACAATAAAATTGGTTAGTCTTAAAGGTGCTACTGGACTCTTTTTGATTTTGCTACTACAGACTAACACGGCTAACTCCTCTGGATCTATTAACTGAAGAATATAGTTCTTCAAGAATTCCATCCCAGCTGGTGTGAGGAGTTACACTCATAAATACCTTTCCCACTGAAACCAATGGAAACAACTATTAGATTAAAGAATTCAGTATTTTTAAAGAATTACTCAAGAATCAACTGACTTTGGGGTACCAGTCCGGTGATCCTAGTCAGCCAGTTCCATGCTAGCATCTTCTTTGTAGCCGCATTTCCTCAGTTTGGCTATACTTTTGCAAAACGACGTGGTTATCCTTCAGTGGAAACACATGCTTGCACACCGCATACAGATCAACAGATGTATATCATCTTCTTTGACCAAGGTGTGTGCTGTTGTCTCTTCAGCCAGTGACAGTTAGCTCATACCAATACTAGGGCCTGATATCCCCGAAAGCCCTGGCTGAGTATTTTGCTAGTCTGAGAGAAAGGAAAGAGAGCATCTTGCAGTTGCCAGGCAACTACGGGACAGAATCCACACCTCACCTGTAGGTCAACTTTGGCAGCTTCCTGATGGGGCTTTGTTGATGGTGTGAGCTTCTTGGAACCCTGAGGGCCTCCAGCAGAGAACTGCTTGGCACCCCCTACAGGGATGACATCTGGCTCAAATGCCTTGCTTGCCTTTGGGGCAGTTTGGCTGCCTACGCATCTTAATTCCGTTTGTGCTCTTAAAATGTCCTCAATTATGTCAAATTGAACCTTGTAAACACAGTGGGAGATTAATGAGATTATTTGTGGAAATAAGACTGACATTATTATCTTCCAACCATTAAAATAGAAGCACGCTTTGTTTGTTTTTTGCTATCAAAGCCTCTAGTTTTACCTCCTAACATTTTATATATATACACACACATGTGCTGTTACTTTGAGTATTTAGCATGCTTTGCAAAATTTATACTAAGAAAAAAAGCACTCAGAACCTTCTTAGTCTTATATGGATTCGTTGACATGCTTAACTAACTACCTGAAAGTTCCTGGAATTATCTGCCTTGCTCTGTAGAAAGCTGTGCATAAAGTGCATCCCCAAAGACCTTCCTTTCTCTAAGGAGCATGGAATGGTGTTAATTGGCTTCTCCTCCATTGAACTCTCACAGCCCTGCAGGACTGCCTTGCCGTATGTTCCCCAGAGGGCTCTTTGTTCAGCCAATCAGCATCTACTGGTGGTCCCTGGGCCCAAGGATGTTCGCCTAGCCGGAACTAGGGCCAGGGCCTTTTCAGCCCTGGCACAGGCCTGACGGAACTCTTTTCTCCATTGAGACTACGCCCTTAGAGTTCCGCTAGGCTTGCAAGACAGAGATGTTGTGCCAGGTTTATGGCAGCGGTTGAGGTTTGGGTGGGCTACCTGGGGTCTGCCTCTTTGCTGTGGCCTTGGTTCACTGTTTATCTGAAATCTGTTTATCTGACAGGTGAGAACAGGAGCCAGGGGAAGGCAAGACGGCCCTGATGCAGGAACAGCTGGCAGAGCAGGGCAGGGCAGCGAGGAGGCTCCTGAGAATGCTGCCACAGTGGTGCGGCACACTATGAGGCCAGGAAACATCCTGGGAGCCCCCGAGGATGCTGAAGAGGAGACCAAGCCCGTCGGCCCACCCAGACAACAAGGCCAGCACTCCCGGCATGGCCCCACAGCAGACCCAAGGGCCCAGGAGTAGGGGTGTGCAAGCCAAAAATTTTCGGCTATAGCCGAAAGTAGAAAGCCGAAAGAAAATTCTCTATCGTTAAAGCTGAAAGCCGAAACAAGAATCTCTTTCGGGATTCGGGATTCGGGATTCTTTCGGCATTATTTCGGCATTCTTTCGGCTTTTTTCTATGGGAAAATGCCTCCGTCTTCCAGGACGCCTGGAGGAGGCATTTTCCCACCGAATAAGCCCAAAATTGGTGGGGACCTTCCTCTAACCCTTCTCTAACAACCACCCAAGTTTCAGACAGATTGGACTTTGGGGGGCCATGTTATGGCCCCCCAAAGCAGGTCCCCCCATCCTCCCATAAAGGAGCATCTTCTTCATTATTTCCTATGGGGAAAAAATGAAGAAGCAGGCTTCCTTTGCCAGGGGTGGCATTTTGCATGCAAAATGCCCCCTTACCCTCAGGGGCCCTTCTCCCACCCCTCCTCCCACCCCCCACCAAGGCTCAGCCTGCTCCCACTTGGGGGGGCCATTTCATGGCCTCCCCAAGTAGGTGCTCTAATCTCTACCACTGACAGCTGGGGGAGGCTTGTGTTGCCAGGGGTGGCATTTTGCATGCAAAATGCCCCCCAACCCTCTGGGGCCCTTCTCCCACCCCTCCTCCCACCCCCCACCAAGGCTCAGCCTGCTCCCACTTGGGGGGGCCATTTCATGGCCTCCCCAAGTAGGTGCTCTAATCTCTACCACTGACAGCTGGGGGAGGCTTGTGTTGCCAGGGGTGGCATTTTGCATGCAAAATGCCCCCCAGCCCTCTGGGGCCCTTCTCCCACCCTTCCTCCCACCCCACACCAAGGCTCAGACTGCTCCCACTTGGGGGGGCCATTTCATGGCCTCCCCAAGTAGGTCCTCTCAGCCCCTAAAGTCCACCCCTTACAGCCCCACACAAACCCAATTCCCCCCCAGCTGCCGCACACAGACCCAAATCCCCACATTAGCCCCTCACAGACCCAAATCCACCCCCACCTGCCCCACACCCATAACCCCAGGAACAGGCTGGCAAAGGCCAGCCCTCTCCCTTTGTTCCCTATGCTGGGAACTTCTAAACTCTCTTTCCCTGGGCAATTCTGCACAGCCCAGGGGTGCCACAATGGTGGGCACACTTCTGAGTGCCAGCTGGTCCCTGTGAAAGAACACCTGAACCACAGACACCCTCCCTCAAATTCCCCCACCACCTACAGAGATAGCTGGCCAGCCAGCCCCATTGTTCCCTATGATGGGAACCAACTGCACAACAAAGAATAAAACAAGAACAACACAAAATAAAGTTTTTAAAAAATTATTTTCTCCCTTCCAAAGTACAAGTAGGCAAAGCATTATGACACATTACACCAGCAGTCCCCCACACAGAAAAATAACACAACTCACTTAACATCAGAGAATCACAAAGCACGATTCCTGTCAAAAACACTTTATTTCTTGAACAGCTTTAGGTTACACAGCAGGGGGGAACACCAAAGGGCTTGGCAGCAGTATCTTACACAAAAATAACACAACTCACTTAACATCAGAGAATCACAAAAGCACAATTCCTGACAAAAACACTTTATTTCTTGAACAGCTTTAGGCTACACAGCAGGGGGGGGACACCAAAGGGCATGGAAGCAGTATCTTACACAAAAATAACACAACTCACTTCACATTAAAGAATCACCCCAAAAATTGCTGTCAAAAGCACTTTATTTCTGTAACTGCTTTAGGTTACACAGTAGGAAGGCACCACAGAGCAGGAAAGCAGTGTACTACACAAAAATAACACAACTCACTTCACATCAGAGAATCACACAAACACAATTGCTGTCAAAAACGGTGAAGTGGGTTGTATTATTTTTTGTAGTACATTGCTATCATGCCCTTTTGTGCCCTCCTACTGTGTAACCTAAAGCTGTTCAAGAAATAAAGTGTTTTTGCCAGGAATTGTGTTTTTGTGATTCTCTGATGTTAAGTGAGTTGTGTTATTTTTGTGTAAGATACTGCTTCCATGCCCTTTGGTGTTCCCCCCCTGCTGTGTAGCCTAAAGCTGTTCAAGAAATAAAGTGTTTTTTGCCAGGAATTGTGTTTTTGTGATTCTCTGATGTTAAGTGAGTTGTGTTATTTTTGTGTAAGATACTGCTTCCATGCCCTTTGGTGTTCCCCCCCTGCTGTGTAGCCTAAAGCTGTTCAAGAAATAAAGTGTTTTTGACAGGAATTGTGCTTTTGTGATTCTCTGATGTTAAGTGAGTTGTGTTATTTTTGTGTAAGATACTGCTGCCATGCCCTTTGGTGTTCCCCCCCTGCTGTGTAGCCTAAAGCTGTTCAAGAAATAAAGTGTTTTTGACAGGAATCGTGCTTTGTGATTCTCTGATGTTAAGTGAGTTGTGTTATTTTTCTGTGTGGGGGACTGCTGGTGTTATGTGTCATAATGCTTTGCCTACTTGTACTTTGGAAGGGAGAAAATAATTTTTAAAAAACTTTATTTTGTGTTGTTCTTGTTTTATTCTTTGTTGTGCAGTTGGTTCCCATCATAGGGAACAATGGGGCTGGCTGGCCAGCCATCTCTGTAGGTGGTGGGGGAATTTGAGGGAGGGTGTCTGTGGTTCAGGTGCTCTTTCACAGGGACCAGCTGGCACTCAGAAGTGTGCCCACCATTGTGGCACCCCTGGGCTGAGCAGAATTGCCCAGGGAAAGAGAGTTTAGAAGTTCCCAGCATAGGGAACAAAGGGAGAGGGCTGGCCTTTGCCAGCCTGTTCCTGGGGTTATGGGTGTGGGGCAGGTGGGGGTGGATTTGGGTCTGTGAGGGGCTAATGTGGGGATTTGGGTCTGTGTGTGGCAGCTGGGGGGAATTGGGTTTGTGTGGAGCTGTAAGGGGTGGAATTTAGGGGCTGAGAGGACCTACTTGGGGAGGCCATGAAATGGCCCCCCCAAGTGGGAGCAGGCTGAGCCTTGGTGGGGGGTGGGAGGAGGGGTGGGAGAAGGGCCCCAGAGGGTTGGGGGGCATTTTGCATGCAAAATGCCACCTCTGGCAACACAAGCCTCCCCCAGCTGTCAGTGGTAGAGATTAGAGCACCTACTTGGGGAGGCCATGAAATGGCCCCCCCAAGTGGGAGCAGGCTGAGCCTTGGTGGGGGGTGGGAGGAGGGGTGGGAGAAGGGCCCCTGAGGGTAAGGGGGCATTTTGCATGCAAAATGCCACCCCTGGCAAAGGAAGCCTGCTTCTTCATTTTTTCCCCATAGGAAATAATGAAGAAGATGCTCCTTTATGGGAGGATGGGGGGACCTGCTTTGGGGGGCCATAACATGGCCCCCCAAAGTCCAATCTGTCTGAAACTTGGGTGGTTGTTAGAGAAGGGTTAGAGGAAGGTCCCCACCAATTTTGGGCTTATTCGGTGGGAAGATGCCTCCCCCAGACGTCCGGGAAGACGGAGGCATTTTCCCATTGAAAAGCCGAATGAAAGACGAAAGAATCCCGAAACGTTTCGGCTTTTTTCTTTCGGCTACCCGAAACGTTTCGGGATTCCCCGAAACGTTTCGGCATTCCCTGAAAGAAGCCGAAACACTTTTGTTTCGGCATTCTTTCGGCATTCTGAATGCCGAAACGCACATCCCTACCCAGGAGCGGAGCCAGGAGGGCAGGATTGCTGACAAGCCAGGGAGAATGTGGGAGCTGAGAGAGCCAGACCCATGGACAGAGAGAGGGAGCCAGGGTGTTGCTAACCTCACTCTGCCCCCCATTTCTGAGGCCCACCCCGCTTGTGCATAGGCCACACTGGAGGGCCGCCCCCCCTCCCCCAGGCTCTGACAACCTGCAATTGGAGCCTGACAGTTGTCTAACAATATCGTGACCTGCCCTGATCCCGTTTGTGGGGAGGGCAGATTAGAAATTTAATAAATTAATTAGGAGGTTAGCCTGAGAGAGTGTGACTGCCTCAACGTCACTCGCTGAGCTTCCCTGGCAGAGTGGGGATTCAAACCTGGGTTTCCCGGATCCTAGTCCATCACCTTAAGACCTACACCAAGCCAATTCTATGTAAAGTCTGTGATTCGCACATTCTTGCAGCGTTAGGCGTTAGCCAATAAAATACATCATCTTGATGCTGAGTACTTCTCTCAGTCCACACACGAGTGTACAAATACAGTTTGAGATTAATCTTCAATTGTAGATGCAGTTGTGAGGGAGAGAGAACTGGGGAAATGCTCTACTCACCCTAAAGATGCTTGTCCTGATTCCTGAGTTAAATGGCTATCAATGAAGGCAATAAGGACAGGGCTTTTTTTCAGTGGGAACGTGGTGGAACGGAGTTCCGGAACCTCTTGAAAATGGTCACATGGCTGGTGGCCCCGCCCCCTGATCTCCAGACAGAGGGGAGTTGAGATTGCCCTCTACCTTTTGAAAATGGTCACATGGCTGGTGGCCCTGCCCCCTGATCTCCAGACAGAGGGGAGTTGAGATTGCCCTCGTAGAGGCCACCAGCCATGTGACCATTTTCTCCGAGGGCCACCCACTGAGTTCCGCCACCTCTTTTCCCAGAAAAAAAGCCCCGAATAAGGACGTATTTATGCTACGGAGGGATGAGCTTGCTCTCCCTCCATTCTGCTCAGCTGCTATTGATCAGCTGTTTCTTTTCATTAAACGGCTGAGAGATGCAGCCACAGTCACTTGCCAGCACAGGATGCTTTGCTGGCCTAGTGGGAGAGTAGTGCTAGCTATGGCTATGGCTATGTTTTTCCTGATTAAAACTGTGAAAGCTGCACAATGCCGGGGAAGACTTTTATTACCTCTGTTTCCCAATAACGAGGTCTCCCTTCTCTCCTTGTCTGAATAATAAATCAAGGCTTCAAGCTTGCTGATCTTAGAAACCGAAAAGGTTTATTATGTGAAGTTTTCAAATTAGCCTGATGCACACACGATTACAGCAGGGTGCATGCCAACAACCACGCTGCACCTACATTTATACCATCACACAGGCATGATGCAAGTAAACAACAATTGCTCACAGTACAGAGGATTATTACAAGAATATATAAACAAACAGGTAAATGTCTCATGACGTTCAGAAAATGACAGATTGACAGGTCATGTAACAAACTATCAGAAAGACTCCATGGTTACCTCTACATTTGCTAAGGAAACATATGTAGCCTTCATTTGTTCTCAGAGTGCAAACTGACTGTACAAAGCAAGGCCTGCGTGTTATTACAACCAAAGTACAGGGGTGATGAGCACACAGGGAGAAGAGTTCTTTAAGTCAATTTAGACCACATATATAGAAAACAATGGAGCACTCCAAAAATTCTGTAACACAGACCTTCACGCATGAGGGCCCCTGGTCATGAAAGGCTTTAAAGGTCAACTGAGCTCCAACACCTTGTATTGGAACCCAGAAACTAATCAGCAGCTGGTGAAGGGACTTTAGCATAGAAATAACCTGGTCCCATCAGCTAGCCCCAGATAACAGATGAGTTGCCACTAGCTACAGCTTCTGGATCATCTTCAAGGGTCCCATGTAAAGCATGTGATAGTAATCTAACCTTGAGGTTACTGAAACATGGATTGGCATGGCCAGATCAAACATCTTTACATGAGATGCAGCTGGTAAAAAAAGCAACTTTTTTTGCCGTCAAGGACACCTATTTCCCCAGCAGACCAGGATCCAGCAACACTTCTAAGCTCTTCACAGAGCCTTTTGTATGTTTATGATCACCTCTTTTTTGCTAAATTGAAAGGTCACGCGTTAACTTGCAGAACTGCAAATGCATTCTCCAAGCCGTCTCTCCTCTGCTCTTCTGTACAAGCATGTCCATATGCATAGGGATTGAGACGATTTGATTCATGTTTGCACAGCTATTCCCATCAAAAAGCCCTGTGTTGTGCATCCGACAAAGCTCTAACAGGGCATTGTTATTTCAAACGACAGAAGTGCTCAGGACTGGAAAAGCGAAACCTAGCTGAAGTCTGTTCTAGTTCTACAGTGATGTACAGCTGAAGGAGAAGGAGGTAGATGAAAAGACAGAAATGTTGAATTATAATGAGGAAGGTGCAGCAGATTCGCTTCTTCTCCCTTGCAAACTCAAGTAGAAAACAAGGCATTGCCAGTATTGTCAAAGGAAATACTACGCAATTTCTCAAAAGAGATGGCTGGCTGTATGACCAAGGCAACGTGGACCCAAACCCGAAAGGCTGGTTCCACACACATGTATATGTATATCACTTGTTTCCACAACACATGAATGTGTATGTGCCAACCTCCACCATCCATCGAGTGTGAGATGATGGTCCAAAGGCTCATAGTTTGACTGCTGAAGCTAAGCAGGTTTGGCCCTATAATTCACCACAGATCCTTACGTAAAGGTGCTGTGAGTTCTTTAGAGGAAAAAGCTGGTACAACCGTAACAGACATATTTTTAATACATGATATTAAAATAGTAAAGAGATGCATCTGAGGGAGACAGCTCAAAAGCTTATGCCACAATAAAGTTGGTTAGTCTTAAAGGTGCTACCGGACTCTTCGCTAGTTTTGCAACTACAGATTAACACGGCTAATTCTTCTGGATCTACGATATTAAAAGGCCACCATGGTTCAGCTGTCGATCTGCTTTGCACACACAAAGTCCAAGGTCCAATTTTGGCTTCTCTTGCTTTAAGTCATCCATCACAATGTGAAAGAATGCCATCTGAGAATCTGGAAAGCTGCTACCACTTAGCGTGAACAACACTGAGCTTGATAAGCTAAAGGTCTGGCTTGGTACAAGGCAGCTTTGTGTGTGCTGGCTACAGATGTTTTTAGGAAAAGGCCACAGTTCAGCGGCAGAGCACATGCTTTGTATGCAGGAGAAACCAGGTTCAACCCCCGGCGTCTCCAGCTAAAACGATCAAGCAGTAGGTGATGTGAAAGACCTTGACCTGAGATGATAGGAGTCATCAAGAGTAGACAGTGCTAACTTTGATAGAATAATGGTCTTATGCTACAATAAAGTTAGTTAGTGCTGCTGGGCTCTTGACTGTTTCCCAAATGGATACTCACCGCTTGATGACGACATTCATCAGACTGTAAGTACCAGGTCTTAAGCATGGTTTTAATTTATGGCCTAACTATATCTTCATTTGAACCCTTCCATATAGGGTTGCCATCCTCCAGGTGGTGGCTGGAGATCTCCCGGAATTACAACTGATCTCCAGCTGACAGAGATCAGTTCCCTTGGAGAAAATGGCTGTTCTGGATCTTGGGCATTATGGCATTATACTCCACTGAATTCCCTCCCCTCCCCAAACCCCACCCTCTCCAGGCTCCGTGGCCCAAACCTCCAGGAAATTCCCAACCTGGAGCTGGCAACTCTGCTTCCAAATATGCACATGCCTGCCAGGTGTCAAGGACGTTCCTCTCCCATGAAAATACACAATCTCATAGGCCAGGGAGAAAAGAGCAAGAATCCAGTAGCACCTGCAAGACTAACAAAATTAGTGGTGGGATGTAAGCTTTCATGAGTCACAGCTCACTTCTTCAGCTACAGCTAGAATGTGGGTCCATCTGTCCTTATATCTTGGAGAGTGGAGCGACTGCAGGCACCAAATGACAACGGTAGGCGTGATTGGATTAGGGCTGGTGCACTAGGCCAGGGAGAAAATTGAACTGACCTGCCAGTCATTTTCTCTCAGCCTAGCCTGCCTCACAGGGTGGTTGTTGTGAGGATAAAACAAAGGCAAGAAAAACGATGCGTAGGAACTTAGGATGGCCAGACGCCACCCCCCCCCCCAAAGAAGCAGGGTTGCTGGTCTTAAAACAATGCAGCTAGGACACTGACAGTGCAATCCTAAACAGAGATGCTCCAGGCTAAGCCCACTGAAATCAATGGGCTTAAACTGCCGTAACTCTGCTTAGGCTCTGACGAAGAGAACTGTGGTTCTGGAAAGCTTATGCTACAGTAAAGTACGTTAGTCTCAGGGCTTTTTTTCTGCAAAAAGAGGTGGTGGAACTCAGGTCCACACAATGTTGTCACTTTGGGTCAGCTGGAACAAAGGGGGAGCTTTTAAAAGTTTAAACCACCCTTGCTGAAAATGGTCACATGGCCGGTGGCCCCCTGATCCCCAGGCAGAGGGAGTTTAGATTGCCCTCCGCACCACTCAGCTGTGCGGAGGGCAATCTAAACTCCGCTCTGTCTGGTGACCGGCCATGTGACCATTTTCAAGAAGGCAATCAAAACTTCCCTCTGAATGGGGATCAGGGGGCGGGGCCACCAGCCATGTGACCCTTTTCAAGAAGGCAATCTAAACTCCCCTCTGTCTGGGGATCAGGGGGCGGGGCCACCGGCCATGTGACCCTTTTCAAGAAGGCAATCTAAACTCCCCTCTGTCTGGGGATCAGGGGGCGGGGCCACCGGCCATGTGACCCTTTTCAAGAAGGCAATCTAAACTCCCCTGTCTGGGGATCAGGGGGTGGGGCCACCGGCCAGGTGACCCTTTTCAAGAGAGCAATCTAAACTTCCCTCTGTCTGGGGATGGGGGGGGGGCCACCGGCCATGTGACCCTTTTCAAGAGGGCAATCTAAACTCCCCTCTGTCTGGGGATCAGGGGGCGGGGCCACTGGCCACGTGACCAGTTTCAAGAGGTGCCTGAGCCTTCAGGCTGAAAAAAAGCCCTGGTTAGTCTTAAAGGTGCTACTGGAGACTTTACTATTTTGCTACTACAGACTAACAGGGCGAACTCCTCTAGAGCTGCTTGGGACGGCACCGCGAGGGACTGGCCCGGCCACCACCCGTTGAGGACGCTGGAGGAAGGGGCCTCGCTGGCCCCTCCAAACACACCTCCGAAGGAGGAGGCGGCAGGCGGAGCCAAGGCGAGGGTCCGGCTTAGGACCCCCCCCAATGAGGTGGCGCCCCAGAATGCGCGCGGAGGGGGGCGCGGGCCCTCCGCGGGCGCCTGAGGGGCGAGCGCGCGGCCGGCGCGGGAGGTAAACAGAGCGCGGGGCAGGCGCCACATGGCCGCCGCGGGTGGTGGCCGCGCGCCTCTCCGCCGCCTCCCGGCCGGCCTCCCCGTCAGTCGGGCTCAGGCGCCGCAGGAGCAGCAGAGACGCGCGAGGGGCTCCGCGCCGCTTCTCCCCCGCCTCGGGCAGCAGCCGCCGCGTCGCCGGCGCGGGGCTCGGCGCGCCGGCCGCTTTCCCGCCCTCCTCGGCCGGCGGCCCCCGCCCAGGCCGGCCTGCGCTGCGAAGGCGGGCGGAGGGGCCGCGGGACGAGCCCTCGCCCGCCGCCGGCCATGGCCCCCTGCCGCCCTCGCCGGGCGCCGCGCCGCCTCCTGCTGCTGCTGCTCCTGCTGGGCGCGGGGGCTCCGGCCGAGGCGGCCCCGCTGTGCTCCTCGCCGCCGCCCGGCGCGGAGTCGGTGCAGGGGCTGGCCCGGCGCGCCTCGGTGGTGCTGGAAGGCAAGGTGCTGCCTGGCGGCGTGGCCGAGCCGGGAGGAGGCGAGGCAGAAGCGACGTCGCCGCCGCCGCCGGAGCAACCCACCGCCTCCGCCGCCGCCGCCAGCTCCTCCTCCTCCGAAAGCAGCCTCTCGCCCGCCGCCCGCGCCCCGCGCCCCCGCCTGCCCGGCCCGCCGCCCGCCGCCGGGGTGCGCGTGCACCAGGTGTGGCCGCGGAAGAGCGGCGGGCTGCGCAAGGACGCGCTGCTCCGGGTGCTGCTGGCCGCCGAGCCGGGCGACGCCTGCGGGAGCGCCCTGACGGCCGAGAGGCGCTACATCTTCTTCCTGGAGCCCGCCGGCATGGACGCCCGCGGCTCCCTGGCGCCGCCGCCGCCGCCGCTCTTCCGCGCCGCTTCCCCGCCCCTGGAGACGGGCAGGAGCCTCAAGAAGGAGGTCGGCCGGGCGCTGTGCGCCGGCGGGTGTGGTAAGTGAGCCGGCGGGACGGGACGGGACGGCCCGCGGCGGGGCGGGCGGGGGCAACGGGGCTCGGCTCGGGCGCTCCTCCGCCGTGTTTCTCCGAGGCTCCGGCCGGGCGCCGGGTGGTGCTCGCTGCGTTTTGACGCAGGTGCCTTTGGCTCGCCGGGAGGCCGGGCAGAAGTTGAGCGGCCGGGGGCGGAAACTTTGTGGAAGCTCTGGCCCCGGTGCCGGCAACAAGCAGGCGGCCGCTTTGGGCGGCGTGTGTGTGTGTGGGGGGGGTCTTCTGGGTGTGCTTCCCTTGAGGAAGAGTCCGTCCTTTCCCTTCCCCTGTTTTTTGGGGGGTGGGCGATCGCTTGTTACCGAGAAGATCGCGCGTTTCAGGCCAGCCGGAGGAAGAGGGAAGAAACTGCCCCTGAGCTGTTTCTTGAATGAAAGGCCTTGGTCGGGGCTGCTGCTTCTTAAAAGGAAGGCCGTGTTTGGTAAAATTACAGTGCAGCCCGAAAACGACTTACTCCAATCCAAACCCATAGATTTCAGGGGGCTTAGACTGGCGTAACTCTGCTTGGGATTGCACTGTCAGCCTGTCCGCTTCTCTCTGCTCGTACAGGCGTGTTGCAGGATTGAGAACTTTAGTCAAGCTTTGTAGACGACGGCTTCTGAAGGGGGGTGTGTGTGTGAGACGTTCGTTGGGCTGCTACCTGGAGAGGCTGCCCTTGGTTTGCGGAGGGTGCTTTCCTCGCCTGGCCTTTGGCAAGAGAGAGAGAGAGAGAGGTTGCGTAGGGTGCTTAAACGGTGGGTCCAGTGAGGCCCAGTCGGTTTTCATCAGCTCAAGTTTCGACCACCCTTGCATCTTTCCTTCCGTCAGGAGAAACAAACAAAACAATTTCTCCTTTCCAGCACCTGGAATTTTAGTGGCTGGAAGACGACAGTCCTCCAGATGTAATTTCACCCCCCTCCCCTTCTAGATGCATTGGTCCCCCTGCAAGTCACTGAGAGATGCTGGGTTGCACTGGATTGTCTGCGAACACACCCCGTCATGTTTTATAACACCCAGTATTCACAGTCTGTCAGTCCTCTTTAACGTGAGGGTTTCGATGATCGTGTGTGGATGGAGAGCACAGCGGGTTGCCAGAGGCCGAGCAGTTGATGCTTGCTGCCAGGCACATTCAGGAATCTTGCCAGCCTTTTCATTTTGTGTGCTTTCTCCTGAAGCCACACCGATGTGGTTGGACTTGTGTTTTCCTTCCCCATCTCTCTTTTATAATTTTTTATTTGATTGCTTCCCTCCCCCCCTAGAATCGACCTGTGTTAAATTGCTCCAGAATGACTGCAGGAGGGAGCTGTCCACATATTATGGTGCTGATGTTGAGTGAATGACGTTGGGATTCCCCAGGACTGGCGGATAGATGTCAGTGTACAACAAGGGAAATACTCTGCAGGGACCTAACATATTGGCTGATATAAAAGCTGAACATTTTTCTACAGCAGTTTTTTTTTCTAGTGGTGCAGTGAGAAAAGAGCATGCCTTTTCAATCGTCTGTAGACCTCTAGTATGATTAAGCCAGATACAGAGCAGTTTGTCTTACTTACAAAACAGAACTGAGCAGGGTGGAATAGACATGGGGAAAGAACGGTGGTACTGTCAAGATCATTTAAAAACTGACATTCATAAACATTGTCATAGGTTTTATAAAAACATTGATGCTAGTGAAGCTTTACATCTTATTGCAAATTCCATTAATATATTCTGGGGCCTATTACAATGTACAAACCATCCCCAAATGTATGGTGGTCTGAATTTTTCCACTGCACTGTGGAGTCAAAAATATTTTTGTTGAGACATGTTCTGTATAAATATGTATTTAAAAATATTTAAAAATCTGAATACTTCAGTAGTTGTGGCCTGCGGGATGGAGTGGGGAGAAAAGAGCAAAACAGAGGAAGTTAACAGAGTAAATCATAATCTTGTCGGTTTTCCTCCCTGCCATGTACCTAGGGTGTACAAGTGCATATTGACAATAGTTTTGAGTTATTTTTTTCAGCATGGAAACATAAATATGACTGGTTCTTCTGTTTGCTGAATTTGAATTTTAGAATACGTTGCTGTGCTGTTTGTTAATCATGCGTATCTACTGTGGTGTAAATTTTGGAGTGTAGATAATCGAACAATTAGGGTATTGCAAAAGCATTTTGCCTCCAACATACTGCATTTACTTGTTCCCAGGATCAAATAGGAAAGGGATTTAACATGAATTTTCTTCTTCTGATATACATTGTGCTATGTATTTGTAATATTTATTAGTTATTTAGTTGCAAAAAATTCCTGCAGAGAATTGATCATTGGATTTCAAAGTACAGCTCCTGTTTTCTTAGAATATGTGCTTAGTCTATAATGCATTTAATTCTACTCAGTGTTTTGTGTCTAGGAGGAGGTGAGTAATGTCTTCTCAGCATTTGGCAACCCTTTGACTTCCAAAAAAAGTTGCACATATTTAAATTAAAATGCTCCAAGCATTATAGTGTCAAGGCCCAAGCATTGTTCAAAGAAATTATGGGGATACGTTATTTATTTTAACGGTATATAGGTGTTGAAGACTGTATAGGAGGAGATTAAGTTATCTGGTTCCAGACTGGCAAGGCAAATCGTGTGCGGAGTTACTCTAAGCTAAACCTTTGAACTGACTTAGACTGGAGTTAACTCTGCATAGGATTGCACTGTTAGTGGCTTAGTCCATTTCAAACATCACACCAAGCCATGGCTGAATTTTAGCTTGGTTTAACACGACTTCAGAATTGACAAATCAGAACCACAAGCTGTTTTTTTATTTTTTAAAAATTAAATTTTCAAAATTTATTATACAAAAAAATATACAAAATCATAAAAGGAATAAAAAACGACAAGTATTATCCAGACAACCCACCAGTCACCTTACAACAAATTACAGTAAAAACATTTACAATAAACAATAACATAAAATTACAATAAAAACTGGAAAGACCAGCGAAGATGTCAATTAGAAACATATTTCTCCCTTCCTTCACCTCCCACCTGTTTTGATGTTGGTTGGCAAGCCATCATATGAGCCTGTTATTGTGAGATATCGGAATTGGAAAAGTATATTTATGGTTATTGCTCCATATTCATTGTACCTGAAATATTAGATACCAAGCATTAAGCAAGCCGAAAACTAAAAGGGGACAAGTGGTTCTAAACCTGGGGTTGCCAATATCTTTGGAAGATCAAACCAGGACCTGGGTTCCGAGTTCTCAGTTGCAAGAATAAAGCAACCATGGATTGCTGTGATGTCTAAATGATGTAAATCACTTTGAATTCCCATTGGGAAGAAAAGTGTAAATGAAGTAGATAAATAAATAAATAGAACTGTGCTCTGCATTTCATAGAAAAATAATTCATGGGACGAGTGCGTTGCAATAATAAATAAATGCATTTCAATAAAATTCTCTATGTAAATATAGAGGCATCATGCTAATAATATTACTTGGGAGATTTTATCAGAAGATTTTTTTATCTGTTCATTTTATATTAACATGATGTCAGTCAATCTTTATTACGGTCATAGACCGCACAATAATAGCATACAACCCAGTCATGGTAAGTCATATTATTTACAAATCTATTCACTTATTAACATGATGTTTAATTATCTCTCCTTTTCATTTACTTATTTTCAAAAGTTAATAGTCCCTATTCCTAGCAGTTTACAACCCAGCGCTTTTCACCATCCTCTTTTTAAATCTGCAGTGTTTATTTCTTCTTCCTCATTCTGGTGAAGGGCTGGGCAGATCTTAAAACTGTTTTCCCACTTTAAGTGAGATTCCTGCAGGATTGGTGCTTGGCATGTCAGTGTGTCACTGAAGGCTCAGTACAATAAACTATGGCAATGTGATTCATTCTTATGCAAAAAACATCTATAATGGATTAACAATATGCTTATTATGCTTTTTACTGTTTTTTACTTTGTAGATTGACGTAGGCCACTGTTGTCTCTCTGTAGTTGTGTTTTTGTTATGTTTTACTTTCTATCTTTTGCTGTATCTTAACTTTTTCACAATAAAAATAAGAAAAATTTAAAAAAAACCTGTTGATGTCAAGGGTACAGATTACACATGACCAAAAGGATAAGATCTAAGGTGGTACTGGATGAGGCTGTTTCGTGACTCCTGGGATAGTTTGGCATACTGTATTGTTTTAATTAATTTTAGTAACCTATACAAACTGTGATAATGGTTTTAATTGTTTATTAGTCGATGTTTGGTGAATTGGGATGGCCTTTGGCTGTAGACAATACACTCTTTTGATCGATTGATTACACATGAGTGCAAAGTAGAGCATGCTGCAACTCATTGCCATTATCTTCTTCTAGCACCAGCACGAACAAAGTTCTTAGATATGTAATAGCCATTCTATGTTAGGGTTGCCAGGTCCAGATTGGGAAATGCCTGGAGATTTTGGGGGTGGACCCTGGAGAGGGTGGGGTTTGGGGAGGGGAGGGGCCTCAGTGGGGTATGATGCCATAGAGTTCACCCTTCAAAGCAGCCATTTTCTCCAGGGGAACTGATCTCTGTTGCCTGGAGATCAGCTGTAATTCCGGGAGATCTCCAGCGATCACCTGGAGGCTAGCAGCCTATTCTATGTGTTATTTAGGATAAGATGGCATTGGGGAGTTCTGGATTGTACCACTTCAGATCACAGGGATATATGTCTGTAGTATCTCTAAATGCTACTCTGTAGAAAAAAACCCTCCCAGAAGCTCATAGAGGAACTCATGATAAGCCTTTTCCTTCCTCTAGTGTGATATTTTAGAATTTGCAAGGATGTAGATCAGATCAGATTTCTTTATTACAGCACTTAGCCAATACATTTATCATAAAAATTAAAATACATATTTTACGACCGTTAATGTACAATTTAAAAACATAATTTCCTAAATTCTTTCAAAATTTGTAAAAAACAGAAATTCAGCGTAGTTCTAGACTAGCAGGCGGAGTGGAGGCCTACACTCTAATGGACTTTAACAACCAGGGCACAACATTTCGCTGTCTGGTGTAATGCTGTAAAATCTGAGTTTGACAGCAGTTTCTCTAATTTGTTCTCATCCGGATGTTCTGAGATACCTTCCAGAAAGGGATTTATAAGTCTCATACGTGCTTCCTTAAAGAAAGGGCACCTCAGGAACACATGTTCCTGGGTTTCAACCTCCCCAAGTATACAAGGACATAGCCTCTCATTCCAAGGAATCTTCTTAAATCTGCCATCCAGAACAGTAGAGGGTAGGGCAGAACATCTAGCCAAAGTAAATGCTCTCCTAGTTTTGTTGAATTTGCAAGGATGTATGTGGAGGAACTTTCATAAAAATGTGTTTAATATATTTATATGTTGCCTTTCGACCCAAAATAGAGCCCCCAAGCCAGCAAACAGATAACTAAAACATTAAGACAACATTTAAAATGTATATATAAATATAACAAAACATATAGGCATATAAATAAACAAACACCCACACGCAACCAGGGAGGAGACTCAGCAAGGGTTTACTGGGGATACACCAAACCAAGCAAAAAAGTCTTCACCCATTGGTGGATGATACGGAGGGGCACAGGTGAATCTCCCCAGGGAGGGAATTCCAAAGTGTTGACATCACGACCAAGAAGACCTTTTCTTGAATTGCTACCTGTCTAGCTTCAGATGGTGGAGGCACTCAAGCAAGATTTCCAAAGATAACTGGAGTCGGTGGGTAGTTCAGTGTCTGGAGTCTATAACATTTCACTTCATAGTTTGTACTTTACTGATCATGCCCATACCCTGCTGTCTTACATATCGCTTGACGATGTAGTTCATATGGATGCTGTAGTCAGGGAGGCTTTTTAGTCCCTGCGGATTTCTCACGTTCCTTCACCCTACATAAATTCCAGTGCCATCTATTTGTGGAATGGGGCAACGCCATGCAGTTGGTTATAGGGCACCATCTGGCCCAGACTCTGTATGATTGTTTTCTAAATGAGTTAAGAAGCATCTGTGTGCTTCTTTACAGAACGCATTCAAAGACCAACCAGAAATAAAAGTCAGCATCTTCAGCTAGTACTGTACAGCCTGCTCTTTTCTTTAGGTAGTGGTTTGGCCTACAGGAGATGATTTTCAGTATACCATTTATATGATGCATGAATGTCATTTGTGTTCAGATATATCAGGTGTTTATGCAGCTGTTCCCTCGTGCCTGCTGTTCTGCTATGTTTGAAGCATCCAATAATTTGCGCATTCAATAGCATTTAATGTGCGTTGACCATATGCATGTATTTACATAAAATGTTGCCTGGAAGGATTTTCTGTCCAGCCTTAAACAGATTTCGTATTAAGCTTCACCAAATGGTAAGATTTTAGAGTAGCAATCACTTAATTGCCAGTATTCTGTATAAGAATGCATACGCATAATTTGACAAGGTAATTTGTTTGTGCATAACCAGTATTTATGCTCAGATTTATACATCAGGTTGACTAAAATCCATCAGGTAAATGACGTAACTAACAATGCCGTCCGAAGCAGAGTTACACCCATCTAAGTTCATTGACCTTAATGGACTGAGAAAAGTGTAACTCTGTTTAGGATTGTACTGTAATTTAATTAGAAGTACAATCTATTTGTGAATTATTTGTTCTTGTGTTGTTTGGTATCCAGTGCTATTCTGTTTCCACTCCCTCCTCTGATCAAATGTTTCATCTAACAGAGTAAATCTTGAAATGGCTTGGGAAAACCCTCTTAACCAGGGCTTTTTTTCTCGGAAAAGAGGTGGTGGAACTCAGTGGGTTGCCCTCGGAGAAAATGGTCACATGGCTGGTGGCCCCGCCCCCTGATCTCCAGACAGAGGGGAGTTGAGATTGCCCTCCGCGCCGCTGACGTGGAGGGCAATCTCAACTCCCCTCTGTCTGGAGATCAGGGGGCGGGGCCACCAGCCATGTGACCATTTTCAAGAGGTTCCGGAACTCCGCTCCCCTGCGTTCCCCCTGAAAAAAAGCCCTGCTCTTAACTATAATTGATGTATAAATGCATTTGACATGCTGAGTGAAAAATAGATGGCTTCCTAGTTACCCACACTGGGGAATTTAGTTTTATTTCTGTAAACTAGTAAGATAGACACAGTACTAGTGGAAGTGACATACATTCTCTTCATGCACTTAAGCATTGGATACAGTTCTTAGGAGGTTTGCGGTTAACTGACTTCTTTTTAAAAGAAACAACCTCCAAAAACTACACTGTAAATATCCCTGGCCTGTAAACGTTTCTAATCCTCCACAAAGGACATAAGAACACGGATAAAATGTATTATCCATGGGCCCCCAAGCTTTAATCACTAGATTAATGAACTAAACCTTTAGTTGCTCAATTACTGGGGACCATTTTCAGCCATTAAGGGTTGATTTTAATGGGTGAGGGATATATATTTATTTTTGTAACTGTGTTTTGATTTGAACAGAATAAAAAAGAAAATATCGTAGATTATGTTTGTAATAATGAGTGAAAGATGCAGCTTATTCAAATGTTAATTATTTTGGACATTTTGCACCTATAATCCAATTGTGGTTATTTGGAAATTCATTTACATTTAATCTATCTGTTAAAGGGCAGATGACCAGTCACCGAAAACAGCGGTAGTTAACCATCAAATTCCCATTTTACTGAACCCAGTTTAATAGAATGTGTGCTGAATGCATGTGTTTTTCTCTGGGAACACTGGGACACTGTCAAAGGGCGGGAAGTGTCCCTAGAAGAGCCGGGCATATTTTATTTCATGTGAGACACCTTCATACTTGTTCAGTAGGAAGTGAAGCTGACTGTGCGCTTTGAGCTCGTGATTTGGCCAGTAGCTCCTGTTGTCCATGTGATGGAAGCAGCAGGTTAGCAATGCCCTTGTCTAATGCCCTTGGGGCCAAGCTACATAATCATCAGTACCATAAGATGTTACTATTGTGGGGCTATTCCACTTCAGACCGCAGGTAGTGGAATTTGAATACTGCTCCACATTAAAAAAACAGATCTCAAACCCAATCCTTGTATTACAGAGAATGCTCTACCTTCGCTTTCTCATAGTAGCCTCACATTTATCTGTTGCAGTTTTGTACCAGTTGTGAAGTGAAATAGACCAGCAACAAATATATCATGCACTGTTGTGTTTTGTCACTCACGTTGTGGTCTGCGGGTCTGATAATGCTGTGGGAGTACTGTCAGGTCCAATATATATCTTAACTGTACTGACTCCATTTTCTAATGCTTCTAGTGTCTAAGTGCTTTCTCCCCAGGTGCACCAGTTCCCAGGCAGCATTCCCACCGGAGGACTGTTTTGTCTAACACCGTTCCACCAGGCATTGGCCTTGAAGGAGAGCAGCTTCCCAGGACTGAAAGATGTTGTTTTGAGAACTGTGGGGGGAGGCTGTTCCAGATGGGTATTGTTACTCTGTATCCTATGCTTGCTCTTCATTGGTAACAATGATCATGTACCATCCTGAGTCTCCTATTCAGGACAGTGGACTATAATGGATCTTTTCTGCAATAAAGCTTCCTTTGCCAGACATTGGACTTATTCTTGCTTCTAAAGGGAATCTTGCAGAGAGTACCTTATTTAGCCACAGTCTGACATTTTGTTACCAATCATGTCTGAGTCGGGCCCAGCGGAATCCAAGGTTGTCCCGGACAGGGATCCTTTGTTTGATCCGTATGCGTCTCCCGACAATCAACCGGTGCAAACCCAAGACTCCCAGGAGCTGGGAGCAACCGGGAACGGAACCGGAGCCTCCACTTCTACCCTGCCTCTCATCGACTTCAGTACTCGGAACGAGACCGAAAGCAACCTCGGGGCAAGGCCGAAAGCAACCGCTCTCCCCTTGATCTCGGTACCCACCCCGTCGGAGTGGGGAGCCAGACCCCGAGAAACCAGAGAGCGCCGGGCAGGTGGACTCCATCCACGAGTCTCGATGGACGGGCGCCGAAGTCTAGAAACCGTCCCGGAACTAGATAGCAGCCAACCATGGCGATATTGGAACAGGACGTTTGAGCAGATGGAGGGGGACACGTCTCGCCGAGGCGCCCTGAGTTGGGATTATTCCGAACTTGCCCCGTGGAAGGAGCCAACGGAAGTCCCTGAACAAAGTTGGGAGCAGATACGAGGTCGCACCTATGCGGTAGATACCAGCATCTCGGCCGTGACGGGTATGGCCAAGGGAATTCTAGCCGCGAGGTCGCGAATAGTCCAAGGGGACCCTCCTCCGTGGGGCCCTTTCTCCCCGGTGAGTACAGCGAATGAAGGTTCCCTGAGCGAACAGCCAGGGCCAAGTCGTATACAACAATTAGAAGCTAAGCTGATGGATATGGAAGAAAGTTTGGCTCACGCCATTCATTTAATTTCCTCAATGGGGGCAGGGGAAAGACTGTCTCCTGAAGAGATGGCGATACAGATAGCTACCCTTCAAAGTGTCATCTCCTATCCGATGGAGGAAGTTCAGCAGCGGTCGTCGCCTACCGGCGAGGGGGGCACCTATCCTGGCGAATCGGGAGAACAACCCAAGGAACTTCCCACTCAGCGAGAAACTCCACCGAGAAGGGACCACCCGGTTGTGCCATCCGGTGAGACTCCCATCGAACCTCCTATCACGGGAGGGGATGTGCCGCCAGACGAGACCCCCGTTGAGAGGCCTACGGAAGGGGAGGAAAAGCCAAGTGATACACCGGTGATACCCCCCCATACTTCCCCTAAAACGGTCCGGCCGGACCAAGCGGGAGCTCCCGTGGCTCCATCAGGGGAGGGAGCCCCTGGTCAACCGCGCGAAACTGTTCCCGTCGGGCAACCTCCGGGAGATGGTCTACCAGCGCCAAAGGGCCAGCCGACGCTTCCCAGAACAACAACGCCTGGAGGGGCAAGCCCGCGCGGCCTTCCACCCATTCGGCCTTCGCCGCTGCGGCCCCTTCCGCTTCGACCACAACTAACCCCGCCGCTGCAGCCGATACGTTTGCTACTGGAACAGCCCGTAAGACCACCTCCGAACCAACCGATGGGGCCTACACCACTACGACCCCACCAACCCACCCCTCAGCGGCCGATTATTACTCCGCCGCACCGACCTCAACCGCTACGGCCAGCACCTCCGGCATTGCCACCAGCCCAGCCGAGAGCACCACCGCCAGCCCAGCCGAGAGCACCACCGCCAGCCCAGCCGAGGCCGCCACCCCCGGCTCAACCGGTGATGCCACCGCCAGCACAACCGGGTCCCCCCATACCTCAAGTGCCATTGATGCTTCCGGCGGACTTCTACCCAGCACCGGCTCCGAGGCAAGACCTCCCAATGGGTTGGGTGAAACTGGACGCCACTTTTGATGGGGATCCCTCCAAACTGGGCTTTTTTCTAGTGCAAGTCGTGCAATTCTTCAACCGGTGGGGACACCTCTTCGGCAGCGAGGCCAGCCAAATTGAACATCTCGGCTCCCGCTTACAAGGGAAAGCAGCGGACTGGTACGTAGGACTATATAATATCGGGGCCCCAGAACTCGATACTCTCCAGGGGTTGGTAGATGCTATTAGAGCACAATATGAAGACCCCTTAGAGGAAACCAGGGCCCGAACAGAATTGCAGGCCATTAAGCAGGGCAGCATGGCAGCGAGAGACTATATCACGAAATTCCGACAATTGGCTGCCAAGTGCCCCAGGTGTGAGGAGTCCACAAAAATTATTCTGTTCAAACAAGGACTTAATCCGAGACTTTTGGACAGAGCCCTCATGCAAGACAATCCCCCTACGCTGTTAGGTTGGATTCAACTTGTTTGCGAAGTGGAGAATCGCATTTTAGAAGTCCGTTTGGTTGAGCAACAACAACAAACGGGACAAAGAAGACCATTGACCTTACAGAAGGGAGCTCGGGGAGCTGGTTACGCCACCCGTGGAGCGAGAGATGCTAGATGGCAACAAGGGCTGTGTTTGCAATGCGGACAGGCTGGTCACTTTGCAGCACAATGCCCCTACCGGCCTGTGCAAAGACCTCCGCTCCAATTACGGCGTCCAACCCTTGCTCCGTTCCCTACGCTCCAACGCCCGACTCCAGCTCCACGAGCAAACAGAGGCCGCGGCGCTTCCCAAAGGCCAGCCTCAGAAAGAGGGCTGGAAGCGGAAGAAGTTATGGAATACGATCCCGCTTCCCCATCTGCAGAAGTCAATCCAGAAAGTCCCCAGTCGGGAAACGAGATGGATCTGTCGTAAAAGGGCCCAAACGACAGATCCGCCCCAAGCCCGTCCCTGCACGGAACCGGCCACCTGGGTCCATTTTATTCATGCCAGTGACTTTAATCAACCCAGAGAGAAAAATGCACATTCGGGTGCAAGCTCTTATTGACTCGGGTTGCTCAAGAGATATCATAGCCCCAGCTCTAGTCAATGGACTAGTCTTACCAACTCGGGAATTACAAAATCCAGTAATTTTTGAACAAATGGATGGTACCAACATGAATCCGGTCACAACTGAAACCATCCCGGTGATCACAGGCATGGGACAACATTGGGAAAAGAGGTCCTTTGTCATCAGCTCTACGGCCAAGTACCCGTTAATTCTAGGCAGCAAATGGCTATGTGATCACAATCCCTACATAGACTGGGCTCAAGGATGTATCACCTTCAATCATGCCAACTGTAAACTTCACCGTTGGAATCAAAACTGGGGCGAGGACCCAACTTACAAAGAAAAGGCCCTCCTCACCCAAGAAGAAGTCAACCAAATACCCGAACCGTACTGGCCTTTCCTAAATGCTTTCTCGGAGGAGGAAGCTGATACTCTACCCCCGCACCGACGAACGGACTGTGCGGTGGAAATTTTACCCGGAGCCTCATTGCCTAAAGGACGACTCTATCCCATGAGTCTCCATGAACGTGAAGAGCTCCGGAAATTCATCGACACCAACCTCCAACGAGGGTTCATCCGCCCAGCCTCTAGCTCCCACGCCGCTCCAGTTCTCTTCGTGAAAAAGAAGGACGGGGGACTCAGACTGTGCACGGATTTCCGAGGACTAAATGCAGTGTCCACCAACAACGCCTATCCTATACCGCTCATCCGAGACCTTCTCAACGTCGTGGCCCAAGGTAAGATCTTTACGAAATTAGATCTAAAAGATGCTTACTTCCACGTTCGTATCAAGGCAGGGGATGAGTGGAAAACCGCGTTTAATACGCCCCTCGGACAATATGAATACTTAGTTATGCCTTTTGGATTGACGGGAGCCCCGTCTGTATTCATGTCCATGATAAACGAAGTTTTACATGAATTTTTGTACAAAGGGGTGGTGGTGTACCTTGATGATGTTTTAATTTATTCTGACACCGAGGAAGAACATGTTCAAATGGTACAAAAGGTCCTGGCCACCTTGATGAAGAATAAACTGCCCATCAAATTGTCCAAATGTGAATTCCATAAAACCGAACTCACTTACCTTGGGTATTGTATCTCACAAGAGGGGTTGAAAATGGATCCAGCCAAAATACAGGCGATCCAGGATTGGCAAACACCCACCACCCGCAAAGAACTGCAATCCTTCCTGGGTTTTGCCAAGTTCTATAGAGACTTCATAGCAAATTTCGCCCAAATCACACTCCCCTTAACAGAATTGCTGAAAACCAAAGATAAAGGGGACCAAGCTAAAAAACCCTCTGCCAAACTGCAATGGACCCCCGATTGCCAAACGGCCTTCGAATGCCTTAAAAAGCAATTTGTAACAGAACCCATCCTCTCCCACCCCAACGAACAGTCCCCCTTCATAGTACAGGTCGACGCCAGCGATACGGCGATAGGGGGGGTTTTGCTGCAAAAGGGGGAGGATGGGAAATTGCGGCCTTGTGCATTCTTGTCTAGAAAGTTCTCAGAGGCAGAAAGGAATTGGAATGTGTGGGAGAAGGAGGCCTTTGCAGTGAAAGCAGCTCTCACAAACTGGAGGCATTGGCTGGAGGGGGCGAGATACCCTTTTGAGGTCTGGACAGATCATAAAAATTTGGAGGCCCTCCGAAGCCCACGCAGACTGAATGCCAAGCAATTGCGGTGGGCGGAATTCTTTTCCAAGTTCAACTTCACCCTCAATTATCTCCCGGGCAAAACTAACTTTTTAGCGGACGCCCTGTCGCGCATGCCCCAACATAAGAGCAAACGGGCGGAGACTGTCGACACGGTCTTCTCACCTAAGCAACTTGGGGGCGTGGTGACTACTCGCAGCCGTGCTAAGCAGCCCCTCCCGGCCGACCAAGAATGGAAATCGAAACTTAAAACTGAAGTGGAGAAGGAGGGGGATAAAGCTCCGCGGAACAAACTAACCCAATCCCCACAGGGGGATTGGCTAGCTGGGAGCAAGTTTTATGTCCCGGACAGCCTTAAGCTGGAAGTCTTGCGGCGCTGTCATGATGCTCCCACTGCTGGACATTATGGGTATCTGAAAACTTTACACCTAGTTCAAAGACAATTCTGGTGGCCGGGCATGCGCAAAGACATTTCCCAATACGTTAGTTCCTGCCCTGTTTGCCTCAGCGCAAAGACCAGGAAAGGGAAACCTCCGGGTCTCCTGCAACCATTAGAAACGCCGAACAGGCCCTGGGAAGTAATCTCCATGGACTTTATCACTGATCTACCTCTTTCAAAAGGACATAATTGTATTTTAGTTGTGGTAGATCTGTTCTCCAAACAAGCCCATTTTATCCCCTGTACTGCTATACCCTCCGCTCGAAAACTAGCGGATCTGTTTCTAAAACACATCGTAAAATTACATTCTTTTCCGTCCAAGGTGATTTCGGATCGCGGCGGACAGTTCGTTGCCAACTTCTGGCGGGAGCTTTTGAAAATGTTGAATATTGAACAAGGTATCAGTTCAAGCCACCACCCACAAACCGACGGGCAATCCGAAAAAACAAACCAAATATTAGAACAGTTCCTTCGTTGCTACATCAATTTCCAACAAGATAACTGGGTGGACCTTCTCCCTCTAGCCGAATTCTCCTATAACAACAGTGTACACGCTTCAACGGGAGAAGCCCCCTTCAAAATTGTATATGGGACTCACTTCAATCCCTTCCCATTGGACGCACCCCCTCTCCATTCCTCTAAATTGCCAGATGTATCCTCATGGTGGGGGGAGGCGGTGCAGCAATGGACTATCATTAAGAGACACCTCGAAAAAGCCAAACTGGATTACAAAAAGTACGCAGATCGCCATCGTGTGGCCGAATGGGAATTACAACCAGGAGACCATGTGTATATTTCCACAAAGAACCTAAAGCTAGCTCAGACAAGCCGCAAACTCGCTCTGAAATTCTTAGGACCTTTTCCTGTGCGCAAAGTAATAAATAAAGTGACTGTTGCTGTAACATTGCCCAAGAACCTTCGCCATGTGCATGATACGTTCCATGTCAGCCTTTTGAAGAAAGCTCCCATCGACAACAAGTGGCACATCAAAGCTCCACCCATTCCAACTTTAATTGACGACCAAATACACTATGAGGTACAACAAATTTTGGACTCTAAAATCAAGAGAAATCAGCTTTTTTACCTCATTAGATGGAAGGACTTTGATTCTGGTTACGATGAATGGGTGAACTCTGCACATGTTCATGCTCCTAGATTAACCAAAGCTTTTCATACTCGCTACCCATATAAACCAGGGGGGGATCTATTTTAAGGGGGGCAGAAATGTCAGGTCCAATATATATCTTAACTATACTGACTCCATTTTCTAATGCTTTTAGTGTTTAAGTATTTTCTCCTCAGGTGCACCAGTTCCCAAGCAGCATTCCCACCAGAGGAGACTGTTTTGTCTAACACCGTTCCACCAGGCATTGGCCTTGAAGGAGAGCAGCTTCCCAGGACTGAAAGATGTTGTTTTGAGAACTGTGGGGGGAGGCTGTATTGTTACTCTGATGGGTATTGTTACTCTGTATCCTATGCTTGCTCTTCATTGGTAACAATGATCATGTACCATCCTGAGTCTCCTATTCAGGACAGTGGACTATAATGGATCTTTTCTGCAATAAAGCTTCCTTTGCCAGACATTGGACTTATTCTTGCTTCTAAAGGGAATCTTGCAGAGAGTACCTTATTTAGCCACAGTCTGACAAGTACATCTGATCCCTGAAATAAACACCATATGGTTGTACCCTGGGTAACAGCATTGTTGGATTGCACAATGTACTGACTTAAAGCCATGTGTACCACAGGCACTTTTAAAGAATGTAAATTCAACTTCTGATTAAAGGAGTGGATTTCCATGACTATAATGCACATTGCCTGTGGTTCAGTTTCTGAAATGAACTCGTTTTTCACTAGGTCTAATTTAGCTGACTGGATAAAGTCAGCTAAATGTTGTTTTTGTGTATGCCATGATTGTGGGGATAATGTTGGTGTTAACAAACAGGGTTAACGGGGATCTTCCATTAGCAGAAGTTTCCCAGTGTACCAGCTAGTTATATAAATCAAACCATGCTTATCAATAAAACAGCCATCTGCTTTATTTGATACTGTCACCATTCATTATATGTATGAAATGGGGTTATTTAAGACTTCACAATGAAGAAGAAATAAATTTTAGGGCCGTTTTTACACATCTTACCGGCCGCGCAAAATCACGCAAAACTCCCGGAACAACAGCGTCTTCCTGGCGTGATTTCCCGTCATGATTCTTCATTCCGGGAGTTTTGCGCGATTTTGCGTGGCCAGTAAGACGTATGAAAATGGCCTAGGCATCAAGATTAGAGAAGGACTTTGAGGTAGCCTGGAAACCCAAATCCATTGTTTGCGTAATGATTTGCAATTTAGTTTTTGTTGAAATGGTGCATATATAGCTTTTTGATAAGGGGTGTAATTATCTGCTTCAGTTTGTGGATGTTTATTCTGTGTCTACTGACAGATATAAGTCATATTTAATACGGTTGTGTAATGTTCTGGAACTGCATTACCACGTTCCTGCTCGTGCCAAGATTATCTTTAGAACGGCAATGAAAGTCTAAATTACAACGTACAGTGATGGCTTTCTTCTCTGTGAAAAGTCACAGTCAACAAGACCATCTCTTAAAACACCTAAAACGAAGTTATATCACCAGTTTTCAATGTGCGGAACACACTGCTAAAGCCCCCTTCTTAATGACAATTTTATGTGCTTAATTTATCCCTCTTGAGTGGATTGGACCAGTATGTAAAGCTTACCCTTTACTATGTGCGGCCTTACTAAATCATAGAGGTCCACTTAACGAGTGCAGCTGGTAGTTTTTCATCCTGACAAACTTTGAGGGGACGGTTTGGTAATTTAGGCTGCTTTTAAAACAGAACATTTTGTCGAGGAGGTTGGAATGCACTTAACCGTATTATCTAAAGGATCCCAAGGTTTATGCAAAGGAAAGCTTAGCAGCCTCTTATACGGAAAAAAACAATACAACCTACAAAGACAATAATCTAAAAAATGTGAACAAAACAATCATATTTTTCTAATAAAATGAAACCCAGGCAAATGCAGGGATGGTGAACTAGGGTAGGAATTAGCACTTCCCATCAGCATTGCCTTGAGGAAGGAAAGCAGAGAAGAAGCCTTTTTTCAACTTTCGACAGCATAAAAAAGTGAAACGTTGCTCTTTCGCCATTTCAGACTCGGCTCTGCATCATTTTGAAACAGCAGATGTTACAGAAATTTTGTATTTAGAGCTGAAAATTCTAAGCAAATTCAGTTTATTCACTGTGCTTTTAAAGATCAAAGTTTTCACAGATGTGATAGTATATCACCTTTATTTACTGTGAATGTCCTGAATCCTGAGCTCTGTGTTATGCTAGCCAAGTTCTATGGTGCCTCCTGGAGAAGAGCCGCTGTGAGGGCGTTGACTGCAGAGTCAAAATCACAGGGCCCCAGGTCGCCCCAGGGAAACCTCTACTGGCGAGTGGCTATAAATTCTGCAGCTTGTTTATTGAGGGGGAAGATTCAGCTTTGTGGCAATCAGTCTTTCTCAGTATAACCTAAGGACCAAACTACAAGTGATGAATTACACTTGAATGGCAAGTGAACAGATTCACATGTTTTCCTCCCTGTTCACTTGCGCTCCACTTGCACTCCACTCGATCACGTAGTGATCGAGTGGAGTGCAAGTGGAGCGCAAGTGAACAGGGAGGAATACATACGTGATCGAGTGGAGTGCAAGTGGAGCGCAAGTGAACAGGGAGGAATACATACGTGATTGAGTGGAGTGCAAGTGGAGCTCAAGTGAAAGGGGAGGAATACACATGAGTCTGTTCACTTGCCGTTCAAGTGTCATTCGTCACTTGTTAGCTTGGCCCTAATTCACAGAGTTAGGGAAATCATGCACACTGCCCTGAGCTTCTTGAAAGGAGAGGATAGAAGTATGAGAAATGGAATGACAAAAAATGTATAAGAGCAAGTTTTGAGTCCAGTAGCACCTTAAAGACCAACAGGATTTCCAGGGTTTAAGCTTTTGAGACTCAGTGAAGGAAACTTGACGCTCAAAAGTTTATGTCCCAAAAATCTTGTTGGTTTTTAACGTGCTGCTGGATTCGAATCTTGTTCTTCTACTGCAGACCAACCTAGCTACCCAACTGAAACAAAAATGTTTTGTGCACTATGTTTGCCTGTTCATGCAAACAAAATAGCAAGATGCATGATTATTTCCCTGTGATATTTGGATTAGATCTGGGCGATGCGAACAGGTAGAGGGAATCTTTATTTGTGTGCGCATGTTGGCTCTTGGCATCCCTGTATCCCAAATTTTGTACCATGGCAATGAAAACTATTCTTTTTCATTTTTATTTCACTCTTCTTCTAAGGACGTTCCCCCCACCCCTCCATTTGTTACTCTGCAAGGTAAGTCAGTCGAGATGCAGGGGCTGGCCCAAGGTCATCCTATCAGCTTGGTGGCTGTGGAGGATTTGAAGCTGGATTTCCCGTGTCCTAGTCCAGCAGTTTAATCATTCTGTCATGCTAGCTGTTTGCAATCCTTAGGACAATTTGCTCGGTTGCTTTTCAGAGCCTCTAAATATCTGCATGTTGTTGTTTAAATAGCACAAATCCTTTCCAGAACTGGGGAGGCAGAGCCACAAGATGCTGTGAACAATCCTACATTCTACCTGTGAGCTCACTGCCTTTAAAAGGCAGCTGAATGAAACAGCTTTGGTGTGCTGGTATAGCCCTGATGCAGTGCCGGATACGGGCTCTTAGGGAGAAGTAGCCGACTAGTGTATAGAAAAGCATTCATTTATTATTATTATTATGGCAAATTCTGAGGGTGTTTCATATTCATATGTCTAGGCATTTACTTCTTGGTCATCATCACACAGTCTGATTTTCAGTAGCTCAGAGACAGCTGGTTTGGCTGTTATGACAATCTGAACTGTTGGTGCCTAGTAAATTGGGTTCCTCTACATTACGTCTTGTACGAAACAGATTTTTTTGCATACCTTTTGCTAGAAATGTGTGAAGTCTCCAGGAAATATGGGCGTGGGGGGAGAGCAGTGTATACCTTCCTGAGTTATTTGGAGGAAGGCTGGGATTTAAAAAAAGCTTAATTCCTCGCCTAACAGAAATTATAATGAGGAATAGAAATGTCAGTTTTCCAGTTTTTGATTTCCAACCTACCTTTCTTCGCAGATTCTCTTCACAATCCTGTAGAAAGTAGACTTTTTCATAGATGTGCTCTGAGGCCAAGTTAGCTTTTTTAATGTCATGATTTTAAACTACCATTGTCATAATGTGTGCTAATAGTAACTATGTATTAAAATGACATTTCCTATACTTATAACTCTGTGTGCATCTCTATGTGTGTATGTTATGTGCCATCAAGTCGTCTCTGACCTATGGCAACCCTATGGATAAAGGACCTCCAAAACATCCTGTCATTAACAGACTTGCTCAGATCCTGCAAACTGGAGGATGTGGCTTCTTTTATTAGGTCAAGCCATCTCATTTTAGATCTTCCTCTCTTCCTACTGCCTTCCACTTTTCCTAGCATTATTGACTTTTCCAGAGAATCTTGTCTTCTCATAATGTGCCCAAAGTATGATAGCCTCAGTTTTGTCATTTTAGCTTCTAGGGAGAATCCAGGCTTGATTTGATCTAGTACCCCACTTATTTGTCTATGGTATGCGCAAAACTCTTATCAAGCACCACATTCATCTCTATATATTTTAATATGTTTAATATAGCCCATCTATATACCTTGTTAATATATTTAATTAAGAGCCCTGTGGTGCAGAGTGGTAAGCTGCAGTACTGCAGCCCAACCTCTGCTCATGACGTGAGTTCGATCCTGGTGGAAGCTGGGTTCAGATAGCCGGCTCAAGGTTGACTCAGCCTTCCATCCTTCCGAGGTCAGTAAAATGAGTACCCAGTTTCCTGGGGGTAAAGCGTAGATGACTGGGGAAGGCAATGACAAACCACCCTGTAAATAGACTACCAAGAAAACGTCGTGGTGCGACGTCCCCCCATCGGTCAGTAATGACTCAGTGCTTGCACAGGGTTGCAACCTTTACCTTATGTTTAATTAACCTGTCTATGTTTCTATTATATTGTTATAATATTATATAAGATAATGTATAATATTGTTTCCATTATAATCTTTCTGCTTTTAATTAGGAGGAGGCTGTCACATGTCTGTCCTCCACTGAGTTCAAGGGGACACGCATGATTTTCCCCTTCTGCATTTTACCTTACCGCAACCCTAGGAGGTTGGTTTTGTTGTGAATGGCTGAACTGGCTAATGAGATTTATGTCTGAGCATGGATTTGAACTTGAGTCTTCCCAATGTGACACACTGACCACGACAACATACAGGCTCTCTGGGGCTTGCCGTGTTGACTCAGTTTCATTTTGCATGAGGGAACATTTGACTGCTAAGTGGAAGAGGAGAACTGGGATCATAACAAGACCACAGAAATATAATAAGCATTGATAATGGCAATCTCTGCACATTCTGCCCCTTTCCCAATGCTGTATTGTTGACCTGATTGCTGACGGAAAATATGCGGGTGCTGGACAATGGCGGTTAGATGGGGGAGAACATTAGAAGTAATGTAGGATCTTCTTCCTGAGAAAGCAATCAACATAAGTGATGACTTTTCCGTAAGAGGGCTTTCTTGTTTAAAACTGAGTTCATATGTTTACAATAAAGCGTGCTGGGTTTTTCCTTGACTTCCACAGCTGACACAAGCTGAGTTTTGTTAAGGAATCTAATCTTCCCAGTTGTGAGCAACTTCAGCTGCATTTGCTCTGAGTGTCTGAAGGACTTTTCATTGGATATAGCATTACAGTGCAGGTTACATCATCCCTGGCTGCCTTGGGAAAAGAAAACGTGAGCCAGGGTGTAAGCTTGGAAACCTAGAATGTGTCCCAAACAAGCACATCAACTTTCGTTCTGACCATCTTGAAGACAAATATTGCACTACAATTCCCACTCCTCTCCTTTGAAGATGGATGCCAGAATGGAATCGGCATTCAGACTTGAAAAGTAAGATTGTATCTTGAATAGTAGACTCCCATTTAATTCTGGTACCGTTAGATTCAAATGAGGCATCAGAACTTATGATAAATAACCTATGATAGCAATTAAGACTTATACTGACAATACTATTTGTTGGGAGGTATGTCAGGACAGTTTTCACTGATGCCCCACTGGTGTAAACCTAGTGTAACTTACTTATTTCCAGAAGCAAGATCAAATAAAAATATTTAAAGAAACTGAGAGAGTTCACATCTATGACAATGTGATTTCACCGTGTGACACTTGTATTTATAAAAATAACAACGAACCAACTTGAAAAGACATCCTATTTGGGACAATAATCATACTATATAAAAGGCACGCCGTATTGGCGACAACTCACTTTTATCCCTGCGTAGGTGCACTCTGGCTTGCATGAAGATAAAGGGCCGTCGCCAATATGACTTGCTTAGGAGGGGATGGGAAGGCCTGGCGTGGTGCTACCACCTGGTTCAGTGGCAGGGGTGACTGCACTCCCCCGCTGGCCTTCTCCATCAATGAAGCAGCCTCCTCAGGGCCTCTGGAGGGTTGTGCCACCACGGCCACTGAGGCCTGCCGTGCTGGCCCAGACCTCAGCATGCCTCATGCAGGCCGACATGTTGCAATGGGTTGTGGAGTGCTGCTGCACTCTGCACAGGCCCGATTTCCACCCGCTTGAGGCTGAATTGAGCCTGTGTGGGGCTCAGGAATGCTGAGGCACAACAGGCTCTGGAGTGCTCCTGTGCTTCACACCAGCCCAATTTCTGCCTGTTTGAGGCCAAATTGGGCCAATGTTCGGTGCAGTAACACTGCCAGGGCAGTGCAATGGACCCTGGAGTGCTCTTGCACTCTGCAGCAGTCTGATTTCTGCCCGTTTGAAGCTGTATCAGGCCAGTGTGGGGCGCAGGAACACTGCTGGGGCAGCGTGACGGGCCCTGGAGTGCTCTTGCACTCCACACCAGCCTGATTTCTGCCTGTTTGAGGCTGAATCAGGCCAGTATAGGTCACAAGAATACTGGCGGTGTGGAGCGATGGGCCCTGGAATGCTCCTGCACTCTGCACCAGCCTGATTTCTGTCTGTTTGATGCCAAAATCAGCCCACAGCAGAGCGCTGGAACACTGCTGGGGTGGTGCATGCTCTCACAAGGCCCAGCTAGACCCCGTTGTATTGTTAAACTCAGTGAGCTTTGTTGATTGTCAAGCATATACCGCAACAACCATTATGTAACAGATCAGGCCTGTTGTATTCGAGCAGACCCGGGTCTCAGTCTTTCTGACTTCTGTCTAGCCAGTCCCTTGAAGATGAATCAACTTGTAGCTGTGCTTTGCATTGGGATGTCTTCTGTTCTTTATAGGAGTTTCTAAAATATTAATGTAGGCTATTCCTAGAAAGATGTGCTTCTGAGGTGAGAGTGCTTCTCCCTGCAGCTCTCGGCCCTCCAGTCGCTCAGGGGACATTGCGCCTTTCTTTCCTTAAAACAAATACCCCAATTCTTTAGCTCCCTCTAGTGGACTAAGGGTTACACTGGCACTGGGAAATCTGTGCTGCTAATTTAGAGGGCCAGAAGTGGATAGCAGCTGGGGAGCACTCAGAGAGAAGCAGGGCTTAGTTGGTATTCTAAAGCCTGGTCACTGAATGCTGGCATAGCCTTACACTGGCATAAGTATAAATGTTCCTATCGAGCTCCATGGGGATGGGAAAAATGTCCTGCTATGCCTACACAGCACATTTTAGGATGCAGATTGAGTCTATATTCTTAAGTGCTATCCACACCCCAGTCAGCATACCCATATTTTAGATGTGTGCAAGTACGTCTTCTAAGTGTACACAACATGGCTTCATGTTGTGTACACTTAGAACCCACACACAAAGAGAGGTGACATGGCCTTTGCTTGTGGAGACTGTAAAGAAAGACTGCATAAACAGTGAAAGATTAAGAACAAACACTGTTACCGCATATTGCTTACACGGATCTGCTCAGAATCTTAAAGGTGCTGCAACTTGTGACACAAAACACCAAACACCTTCTGCGTTTGGGGATGCCGGGACAATGCACCCTATTCAGGTAAGCAAGGGAAGAGTTCCCCTCTCTCAGGTTTGGACAGCTGCAAAAGTCCCTTCCCATGCAATAAACACCCACTGTGTTATTGTCTCTACAACTTTTCCTAGCTCAACAATTGCAACAGTGCCTCCTACGCAGTGGACACAGGGTAAGTATCCACAGTACAGGAACGGGGGCCTCTTCAGTGACAGGCTGGCAGAACATCAACGTGATGTTGGTAAGTGTCATTTTGATGTTGGGGAAGCCACCGGCCCCAAACTTAACAAGACTGGAGTTTTCAGGCCACAGGCTTGAGTGGAGGCAGGCCAGCTTCCTTCTCCCAGCCTGCTCCTTCAGGGAGCCACAGGGCTTGAATAACCGAGCCAGCCAATCAGAACGGCCAGCTGGGTGAGGGAGGGCGAGACTCAGTCCCCAACCTGAGAGGAGAAGTTTTCTCTCGGGTCCACCCTCCCCTCTATATTAGGAGGAGCTGGCTGGAGCATGTAGCAGTTGGGCGAAACAGGCCCAGCGTGCACAGTTTCCTCCTAGATGGGGAACCCCTTAAGAGATCTTGGACCAGGCATGGGCAGGGACAAGCCCAGCTCAGGGGCTGCCACAGCATGCCTGCTTCCAGGTGGTGGGGGAACCGCGCAGAGGCTGGTTCCCCCTTCTGTACTGGTGGGCTGAAGGGGTGAGGGGTTATCAGCTGGCAGGTGGGTCAGCCGATGCCTGGACCCATGCCCTACACTGAGCCAATGCTCCTGTCATTGTAACCAGTAAAGTTGTGGCCTCTTTTCTCCACGAAATGTCGAATGCATGTTTTGTTGCCTGCCCAATCACCTTCAGCCTTTGAGCTGGTTCCGCAAACAATGGGCAGAAATTTGAGGCTCCAAACATTGCAACTCCTGGCTAAATATTCATGAGTAGGGATCCCAGGTGCTTGCTGGTGGAGAACAAATTCCCAGGGGTTTGTACCCTTGCCCACTGATCTGCCAGGAGGGTATAAGGGCATGGCAACCCTATTCATTAAGCTGTTTGCCTTGTAGGACCAGGGGTGCGTGGAGCAGCCCAAACAGAAACTTCAGTATTCCAGTGTAGCTCCTGGGGAAGTGGTGGCTGAATGACTATGCTGTGTGAATCCCATAAGGTTGGAACCTCCAAAGGTGGTGGTGGAGGGCAAGATAAAGGAACTGAAATAGTGCTTAGGTGGTTACACTTTCTCAAATATGTAAATCACATTGTGGGGGGGGGCCTTGTGCCCTTGTGCCCATGTGATGTTTGCTGCTACTGCTAAATATTGTTCATTACTTTTGTACAAGCCAGCATGGAATGCATTCACAGTGCATTTACTGAACCTAAAACAAAAATTATTGTGACCAGTGTGTTTTAGTTTCTCTGTTAGGCCATTGTGTTACCCAAATAGACAGTCTCCTAATTAGTTGGGTGAATTAGCTTTAAGGAAATGAAGCAAGAGGGGGTAATTGGGATTCTCCACCTATGTTTATGGGGATTATTCCCTTCAGAGAACTCTCAAAATGAACCAGCCAGATGTTCAACTGGAAATGTTTTTATTAAAAGAAATATAAAAGGGCAAACATACAAACATCACACACAACACGCATAAAAGGCTAACAGAGAAAATCAGTGAGGAAAAGGGGAGAAAGCAATTTTGGGGAAGACTGTAGTTACCAGTAGAGATGGGCACGAGCCAAAAAATGAACCAAAGTTCGTCACAAACCGGGCTGGTTTTTGGTTTACAAACTGGTGGTTCATCTCAGCTCATTTTTGACGAAACATGACAAACCGCTATGATTTTTAGAGCAGTTTGTTTGATTTATTATTCGGTTTGTCACTGCGCCAATCAATCTGTTACCTAGGCTACTGGGGGATGGTCTTTCTGCAGACTTTCTGCAGCCCTGGGAGTGATGTACATATGAACCAAATGAACCGGTTTGTGAACCGAGCAAGTTCATGGTAGTTCGTGGTTCGTGAAATGCAACGAACAATGAACTGCCATTTTTCTGGTTCGTACCCATCTCTAGTTAACAGTCTTGAGGAAGAGGTCCGCAGAATCAGCAGTAAAATGACCAGCATTTCACAGAAAAGAAGAGAAGGCCCAAACGGATCCGGGGGGGGGTATGTTTGGATCCAAGACACCCCCCCTCACTGGTTGCTAGGGAGTCCATATATTGATTGATTGATTGATTGATATAGGACAAAATATTCCATCAGACAAGCTGATGTCTTTGCCCCCAAAATAATGACTTAATGGGTTTTCTGAAAGTGGATAATGAGTTGGGAGAGGCTTAATGGGTCTACCTGAGATGGACTATAGGTGTAAATGGTGCTTGATGACCCTTTGAGTAGCGGATGGGAAAACCTACCAAGTTTGGTGAACATTGTTAAGTGGTGCTTAATCAGGGTAAATGGGTGAGGGGAAGTGAGGCAGGGCGTGGATGAGATTAGCCAGAAGTTTCTTGGGAGACCTCATTTTTCTAAATTATGCGTCTCTCTGGGACATGGAGGGTGTCTTTAGTCAGCCAGCTGCTGTGATTCTCCTTCTGAAATATTTTCCAGAATCTTACCTGGCTGGCATCCATTTTGTTTTTATTTCAAGCCAGGCAGTGTCTTGCACTCATGCTATATGTCACATGAGGAAGGGGGTTTGTGATTTCATATCTATAAACTGCCCCTCTGCAAGAAGAGGGGCCTGACTGTTAACAGTTGCCAATTTTGTTGCTGTAGCCTGGTTCCTGCACCACGGTGAACACTTAAGAGACAGTTGTTTGGCTAGCACAGTTATACCTGCCATGGCAATGAAATTATAGAGACCGCTTTACCCCTTTGGTGTGGTATAAATCCCTCCTTGCTCATGTTTTTCGCATTGGTATTCCCTCTCCCCCCACCCCGTGAGCTATTGACAGGAGTGCCTTCAGGAATGTGCAGTTGTGTGTACTCTTGCTGCTGTCTTAGTGTCTCTTGACTTGGAAGAAAGTAATGGCTTCTTGAGCCATTACTACTTGTGTGAAAGTAGCCCTAGCATAGCTATAGTTCTGCCAAGTGACTTGTGAAGATGTTACTGGAATTGGTCTCCTTGCGAATAGGGGGGGCGGGACTTAACAGCAAGGAGAAGGCTATGTGAGAGGGGTAATAAAGCAGGATACGCCACCCATTTTTACGGGGTCTCCTCCCCAATGAGATGGGTGTTCTTCAGATTCAAAGAGTGATTTTATTTATAATACCAGACAGTGTTTGGCTAAGAAAAGTTACCTCTTCGGTTGACCTCTCCTGTTTTGGTATTGTCCCATCCCAGGTACCCTAAATGCTGATGCGGCTCCAGCACAGCTAGCTGGTGTCCCGTGCTTCCTTAGCAGAGAACAGAAATGCCAGAGAGACCCAAATCCTAAGAGCTGGCAGGATAGCAACTGAGTATTATCCTTTTCTTCCTTTAAAAATACTGTATCAGTCTGTCTGTCTATTAACCACACTGCAGGGCCAAGGTGGGGAAGGGGCTGGCAAGCAGTCATTTTGGGGGGAGCCATGATGAAGATGAAAAGGGTGGAGGGGAGCAAGGCCTCCATTCCTCTTGCTGCTGCTTGCACGGGGGTGGGGGGTGGGGTCCGCTCTCCCGTCATCTGAAATCAGTTTATGTTCCTGGGTCCTGGCAACTGATCATAATCTGCTTTCTTTAAGGTTAGATGACTTATGCTTGTTAACAGTTCCTTTGTTCTTTCCCTGGCAGATACTGGCAGCAAGCATTTTAGGACTAACGAAGTATAATTGTGGGTCATATTCAGGCCTTTTTGGGGGGGAAAGAGGTGGTGGAACTCAGTGGGGTTGCCCTAGAAGAAAATGGTCACATGGCTGGTGGCCCCGCCCCCTGATCTCCAGACAGAGGGGAGTTGAGATTGCCCTCCGTGCCACTCAGCGGCGTGGAGGGCAATCAAAACTCCCCTCTGTCTGGAGATCAGGGGGCGGGGCCATCAGCCATGTGACCATTTTCAAGAGGTTCCTGAACTCCGTCCCCCCGCATTCCCGCTGAAAAAAAGCCCTGGTCATATTCCATTTGGGTACCACAGAACTCTTGTGAGTCAAAGAAAAGGGATTACCAATATAGTGTCAGAGTTGGCTGTTGCTGACGTCAAATGTCACCAAATGATGTCTCTCTGTACTCTGGCCGGGAGCCAGGTTTTGTTTTGATGACACCCAAAGATTTTGCCCTCACTGATTGGATCGAGGTCCTCATGCTGGACTTGAATTATTCAAAAACTGTCACTGTTAAGAGACAAAAACTAACTAACTAACAACATTTGATTTATATACCATTCTTCAGGACAACTTAACACCCACTCAAAGCGGCTTACAAAGTGTGTTATTATTACCCCCACAACCATTACCCTGTGAGGTGGGCGGGGCTGAGAGAGCTCTGAGAGAGCTGTGACTGCTCCAAGGTCACCCAGCTGGCTTCAAGCAGAGGAGTGGGGAATCAGTCCCAGGTCTCCAGATTAGAGACCTGCCGCTCTTCACCACTACACCAAAGTGGCTCTCTCTACACTAAACTTGAGTAAAGCTCAGGGACACCGACCTGAGTTCAAACTCCATTCTGTCATGGAAGTTTGCTGGGTGACCCTGAGTGAATCACACACTTTCAACCTGACTGACAACAAAGCATTATTGTGACAATAAAGAAAAGGGAAGGGAGACCGTGGTGATATTGGAAGGGCAGGATACCAGGCAGACAGATAGTCCTGATTTTGGGGTAACTGTTCCTGGAAAATCCCTGTCTCTAATGTCCTGCTAGCGTGAGTTGCCAGAATTGTCATTCTTCAGAGTCCTCTCTCAAGCCATTTCTTAACTGCTTAACCACCACACTAAACTTTGAACACTATGGACTTAAAATGATGAGAGCTAACAGAAGAAGAAGAAGAAGAAGAAGAAGAAGAAGAAGAAGAAGAAGAAGAAGAAGAAGAAGAAGAAGAAGAAGAAGAAGAAGAAGAAGAAGAAGAAGGCTTTTCTGTTCCTTGTCTCCTTGTTTCTTGGATTGTTCATTTTATTTCCAACACATTTTTCAATTTCTATTTCGGTACTATGAGGACTAGAAATGTCCAGTAACAGAAGTGAGAGCTGTAGTTCTCCCAATTTTTATCAAAAGCCAGTAGGCTGTATAAAAATGTCTTGAGTGCCACATGCTGTCTACATGCCCACATTGCCCACCCCAAGATAAAGCAAAACACACAGACAAAAAGGATGGTATTAGTTTAATTGAACATTGACTTACCAAGTACGCTTAGCACAGAATTGTCAATGCAATTTTGATCCTATTATTCCCCTTCTAGGATAGGAGGTTGTGAATTTAAGCTTTCATAGAGTATCCCATCTATTAGAGTTGTGAAGGGCTTGAATCAGACTCTTAAATCTGATTTTATGCTCCCTCTATAGAAATCCCATCTGGATGCTAAAATTAGATATTATCTATCTAAATGTATGCGTTTATTATTTCTGCTTATAGCTGAATTTCCTTGTATTCAGTTTGTGGCATGGATAACAATAAATTGAAATGAGAATAGCATCAATTTTAGAGCTACATCAGTTGCTGTACAAAATCCAACAGTAAAAACAACATTAATAAAATACTGTAAACACATGCACCCTTTCTTAAAGGGCTAATAGCACATATCTGGTAGGCGCACTTTAGGAGATGGGAACTGCGGAAATCATGAACCACAAGAAGGCACTGTTTCTGGTGAATGGAAATGTTGCCTTCTAGGTAGGTGGTGGGATTCACTATAATGCCTCACTGCTTGATTTTGGTTCTTGGGAGGGAGGGGAAGAAGACTTCAGAGCCAGGCCAGTTAGGGCCTGTAGGTTTGGAACTAGTACCTCGAATTTGACTTTGAAAGTGTCTTGTAAGCTCATAGATCTACAGATTTAAATAAATAGCCAAGTGTAACTTTCTCCCTGAATGAGGCCACCACAGACAAAAACTGAGCCGTTGTTTTCCAGACTTCAAGAGTAAACCCATACAGAGTGCATTGTGGGACCACCTTTCACTCTATATTCCCTGGTGGGTGCTCTGTTCAGCAGACAAACATCTAGTGGTGACCCCTGGCACTAAGGAGGTTTGCCTGGCCTCAACCAGGTCCAGGGCTTTTTCAGACCTGGCACCAACCTGGCGGAACTCAGTGCCTGTGGAAACTCGGGCCCAGTGGGCCCTGTTATCATTCAGCTGGCCCTGTGAGATGTTCAGCCAGGCTTATGGTGGCTATGGCAGGTGTAGTACACAACCAGCATGCTACCCAGAGTGGGACACGTCCCCCCTTGATTCTGTTGTTCATTTGATAGTTGTCCACCCTGGCCCATGTTCCCAAATGACTGAAGATGGGATTGCGCAATATGTGCACTGCATTTAGGATGTTTCAAGAAACTGTAATTTATTTTTATGCTACCAGTGTTTTATCTTTTATGTATCTTAATTGTTGTGATCTGCTCTGAGCCTGCTTACAGGGAGAGCAGACTATAAATGATAAAATAAAATAAGAAATACATTTCAGCTATGGCCGTCGTCACACGGGCGTTTATTCCGTCAAATTTCCATTATGTGGCGCTATTGTTCCTATCGGCGCTATGATGCAATCTTTTGTCAAATACCGTCTCCTCCTGCTTCAAGTTGTTCACACCGTAGCGCTCTGTGCCGTCATTTTGAACGGGCACAGAAAAAACTCCTCCCCCCTTTTAAAATTTTTTTTCCCGCTTTATTGCGTTATAACGACATTACATCGTTATAACCAAACGTTAGCCCAACCCCAAAAGAGCAGGATAGGTTGGCCAAGTTTTCCCGCCCTGGAAGCAGCTTGAACATTGGCTAAGATTGTTTTTCTTCCTAATTTGAACATCCATAAATATACTCTTGTTCTGAGAAAAGCCCCTGTCTGACGTGATCCCCATCGCCGAAGACTCAACCATGGCTCCACCGAGTGAACTTGTAGTTCTGGTGGCCCAACAGGTTGTTTTGATGGTTCAGAGCACGTTCACTCTGTGCCATGCACACCTGCAATCCCTCTGTCGGAGGCGAAGGGCAGCGGAAAGACTTTTTCGGTCTATGCTGCTCGAGCAGCATAGAAAGAACACTCTTTCATTGCTTTGTATTTTTATAATATTATGACGTTATAGCGATATAAGGACTTTTTTTTTAAAAAAAAAGGAGCTCGCTGCAGGATAGCGCGAAAGGGCGTCTGGGATAACGGGTCAAGATAAGAAAGGGAAAATTCCGTCATCATGGGATAGAAATCGATGCCGGATGGTCACACGGAAGCAGATTATAGCGCAAAAATTGAGACCAGAGGAGAAATCTCAGACTCGCAACAGTGCCAGAATAAGGTGGGAATTTTGCGGTAGATTGCGCAATTTTCGCGCTAATTTTAAGCCCGTGTGACGACGGCCTATGTCTTTTCCTAGAGAAAAAGAGTTTTCCATGATACTGCATGAAATATAATGGAACAGTTTGTTTTTTTAAGAAAAGGCACAGCTGGTATACTAACTGAGGAAGATATGAGTGCTTATTCTCATAGAGCAAAGCTGGATCCAGGAGCATTCTCAAGCTGCAAGGTATCTGCCTAGGACAGATAAATCCTTAGCTTCCGGTATATCCTGTCCTCCGCAGGTTTAAAATGGAACTTTGCCCTTGTCTTGATTCCACAGAAAGAGAATCAGGGCATTGAGCCTCCTTTCCAAATAATAGTGAGCTTTTAAAAGAATGAGGCCTCTCTTTCTGCATGCATCTTTTAAAAAAACTTGTTGCACAATTCGTAAATGATGTGCTGCACATGTCTTAGACTGTTTGCAGACTGTCATCTTTTGCTTAAGCCCATCTTAAAGAAAGCCCAAAATGTACTTGCTCAAATTAATGCTTTGTTGAGCTGTGTTGCAACAATAAACAGGATCCCTGAGGCACCCTAAGGACTAACCAAATTTTTGTTCCAGCATCGGCGTTTGTGGACTAGAGCCTGCTGCTTCATATGCACTGAATGGATCTTCGACATACAGTCATTTGACGTTGGGGCATGAAAAAACCCACACATACTGTAGGGTCAAGATGCCATGAAATGCAAGAAGTGGAAGTTGAAATGTAGTTAACGCCTGCACTGAGTAGGACTCCAAGGTTTTGCTAAGCTAGTTAACATCTGTTAACCCATGTTCTTACCATCACTATCAGAATGCATACTGTAAGCTATCCAGGGCCGGTATCAAAAATGGGATCTTTGGGGAGGGGTTCATGTTACATTGAATAGCTTGATGTAGCTATAAAAATAAGCCAGTATAATGAATAATTGTCTATCTAATTTGGAATGTCAAGTGAGAATCAGCTTTTAAGTTCTTCGTTAAGTCAAAGATTCTTGGAGAAAACTGTGCGGTTTGAAAATCAAAGTGTCTTGGGGGGCAGGCAATGAAAGATGATTGGCGGAGTCAGGGCGTTTTTCAGCTGGAACGCAGTGGAACGGAGTTCCGGAACCTCTTGAAAATGGTCATGTGGCTGGTGGCCCCGCCCCCTGATCTCCAGACAGAGGGGAGTTGAGATTGCCCTCTACGAGGGCAATCTCAACTCCCCTCTGTCTGGAGATCAGGGGGCGGGGCCACCAGCCATGCGACCATTTTCTCCAAGGGCAATCCACTGAGTTCCACCACCTCTTTTCCCAGAAAAAAAGCCCTGGGCGGAATCCACAGTTCTGCATGCATGCTGATTTCCCTTTCCCCTCCCTTTAGAAGAAATCTCCTGCAGGCAGAGATTCCTTGTGTAGAGCATACGGGTTTGCATCATGAGTACAGTCTTTCCCCTTACTACACACGTTTAAGCCCCACTGAGCACATGATGAAATATATGGGTATAGTCTTGAACATGGCCGCTTCAAAGTCACACTAATGCCCACATTCTACGCAAGGGCAAAACCTCCGTTAGTTTTCATTAGCCAGAAGACGGGATCTGTACACTCGGCCGTACAAGTGTCATGGTAATCTATTTTATACTGCTAAACATTTTTTTAATTATTTTTTACTGACTGTCAGGTTGCAATACTGTTCTACTGTTACTAATTAAATGTTGTTTGTTTATTTTTTTAATTTAGTATATTTATAGTCTTTCTTGCCGAGACTCCAAGTGGATAAGGTGATGCAGTCATTATGATGAGACATCTAATAAGCATTATAGTAGGACTAGTATTACAGAAATCTGAAAAAGCATAGAATATTAAACATGATGCAGAATGCAGATACAATGTAAAAAAGATGGTAATACATCAGTAGAAAATAATGTAGACACACCAGGATAATACATGCAGCAAACAGCTAATACGTCATATACACAGTGGTTTAGTCCATAGTCCCTTTCATTCCATAAAGCACCTTTCCTGAACCATTCCTTTATAGTCTAGGCCTGTCATCTTTATAGAAATGCCCCCAAGAACAATTCTGTTTTATAGAGTTTGTGGAATGACAATAGTGCGGGAATCTTCGTGACTTCCTCAGGCAAACCGTTCCTCAGGGACCACTCCAGAGAATGCGTAATGCGTATGCATAATCACAAAGCGTAGCATCCAGACAAGAATAAAAGAACATGAAAGACACTGCAGACTTGGACAGCCTGAAAAATCAGCAGTGGCTGAACATAGCCTAACTCAAACAGGGCACAGTATCTTATTCCAGGACACCAAAATACTGGACAACACTTCCAACTACTTTGTCAGACTGCACAGGGAAGCCATTGAAATTCACAAGCATAAGCAAAACTTCAACAGGAAAGAAGAAACCTTAAGAATGAACAGAGCATGGGCTCCAGTTCTGAAAAACACCAGGCCAACAAAACACTCCACACCCGACAATAGCCCTGCAGAGAAGATTAGCACATCAAGCACCAATCCATATGCAAAAGAACCGCCTCAGGATACAGTGAAGCCTCCCGCCATTAGCATTCCACACCCTGGGAAACTCTTACAGAATGACTCAGCTCAACCCCACCCCTCCTGAGTAGATACAAATGACCTACATCTTTTCCACACTGTGACACTGAGAGATCTCTGTCTTTTGGTGCTACACCTCTGAAGATGCCAGCCACAGCTGCTGGCGAAACGTCAGGAACTACAATGCCAAGACCACGGCAAGACAGCCCGGAAAACCCCCAACAACCATCGTATGCATAATCGTCTCTTTGTATGGGTTCTATGGGGCTCAGGAAGCAAACTTCCACACAATTTTAAGAATACTTTTTTAAAAACCATTTAAAATAAATGCAACTATTTTTTCCTTTAACTAAACTCATAAGCGCAACCATACAGAAACTTTCAGCCAACAATGTCTTTGAAAAGGTCAACGGTTCAACTTGTCTGATTCCACCAAGTGACAGAGTCCCTTTTCACAATCTTTTCACTGAAACCCGGGCTTCTGTCTTCTTCTCGAGGAATTACTGCCCTGCAAAAATAGTACAGTCCCAGTAACACCAACCAAATATAATACACAAGCATTTTTAGTCATATTGTCCACATACAACATTTTTGATTATCTTATCCAAGGCGATAAGAGCACATTAATTATTATTAAGCTCCCCAGCAACCAGCTTCTTCCTCAGCTGCCTGGCTCTAGCTGCTGACTCCACCCTACTGGGCTCAACCAGTTACCTCATGGGGTTCCATATGGGCATTTGTTGGTCTTGCCACCATTTACAGGGAGGCACCTGTAGAAGGCTCCCATCATGCTGGATCATAAGAGGGCAGGTGGTCCTGCAGATATGAGGGTCCAATGGTTCTTCCTCTTTAATAAATATAACCATTTTTTAAAAAGGAAAGTAGACAGGGATAGTGATCAAAAATAGAGGATGGAATAGGAAGCGATAGAAACCTTTTTTTTTTTACTGACAGCAAAACAGAACAGTTTTTAAGGTTAGTGAAAGTCATCAATTACGTCCCTCGCTAGCTTTCCTCCAGCAAGGCAGTGAAATCTTTTGTCTGCAGTCTTCTTTTATATCGGCTCCACTAAAAGGCGTAGGCAACAAAGACAGGTCAGAGGGAGTATTTTTTGTCAGCCTAGAATGGTTCTGACAAAGTTAGTGAATCAGTGGAGCTGACACACAGGGTTCTCTCAAATTGATTGATATTTTCCAAAAGAATGATTAAATAGGAAGAGTGGCGCCTTGTCACATAGCGAAGAGCTTGCTGGCTAAAGATTAGGTATTTGATATTACTCTGATAGATGCATTCTTTGCTCAGTTGTCATATTTAAGGGCACCTCAATCTTATCAAAAGTGCCAGCTTGTTTTCTTCTTTCACTTTGCCCAACAAACAGCGGAAGGAGCGTTTTCAAAACCATGTAGGTGACTCTGATGTAATTTTAAAATGGGACTATAGAAGCCGACTCAGGGACGATGATGCGTCCATTGAGTTTCTGTGGGGGGGGGGAGTGGAATTTGGCATCCAAATTCAAGTAGACAATACTTTTAAAATCTGAAGCATATACATTAGAATGACATTTCGATTGGTTAGTTACAAATTCCAGCTCACTGTTTTGAGAGCTCAAAGGTATATGAAATTTAACTTTTGTGCGGTATAAAAAATGTCAGAAACTAGATGAATGTTGACAAGTACTAGTAAGAAATGTGTAAGATTCCTGCTGATCCTGTTCAAATATGACCTAAAAGCCCCCCAGATTTCTGATATTTGCCATAATATATGAAGAAAGAAAAAGAGAGAGTCGAAAAACTAGAATAGTTGTCTTTGGATGAAGGGCAATGTAAACTCTCAATTAATCTGTAATACTGAGGGGTTATTCAGAAGCCTGTGGCATAGCTATTGTCTATTTAACTTGGCAAAAGTTGTTCATGGGTTTTGGAGTTCTAGTTTCAGAATTTCTATTTATGAAGTCAGGTGTTTCTCAATAGGCCTTCTGTGACATCACAGTAGGCAGGAAGGTGATCTGTGATGTCACAGCAGGCCCCCTTAATGGCTGCTCAGGTTGGTTTGTGATTAGGTTTGGAGAACCTGGGGGGGGTCAATTAAGAGCATGTTAGAGAATAATTTTCCAGTTTGGTACATTTTTTTCTTTAGAGTGCAACAATAAATGAAGAGCAGTGTGTGAATGCAGTCCTGGATCTATTGCAATATTTGTAGTTTATCACACAATACTAGAGGTAAATTCTGATCCAGTATTTTACCTAGAAAGTTCTAGCACTTAATAATGGACTATATTATATTAAAAAAAATTCCTCCCCCCTTCTTCTTTTGTTACAGCTCTAGACAAAACATCGGGAGCATTGCATGATTGGTTTCTATATGTGTGGGTGTGTTTGATCATAAATTGTTTACAATTGACCACTGAGGAAGGCCTTAGGGCCGAAACGCGTCTGGTCTGTTTTTACTGTACCCTGGTCTATTTGTGTTGGTCATTGCACTGTACCATCATCTGTATTTTGAGATGTTTTACCAAGTATAGGTGCACATCTATATCGTCAGGGTGGAGGCTCAATAATACACACAGAACTTGCCGTCAAATGAAATCCAGAGACGGCCTCTCAGGAACCATCAAACTTCCTTCTCTCCCCTCCCTGCCGTCAAGATCCCTTTTGCTGGGCTCTTCTTTGCATCCTTACGATATCAGTCCCGCTGTCTCTTTTTCATCTTTGCTGTTTCTAAGCCGCGGAAGCACATACAAACCTGGCTGCAGCGAGATCGGACATTCCCTTCCGTTGCATTGGATGCTGCGGCAGAATTGCTGTCCCTACGCAGAGTTGCTGTTGCCTGCAGTCCGTACGGGTGCCATGGTTTCTTCTTCCCGTGGTGCTTCTAATGCACTGTGTCTCTAGCGTGCAAGAACATTTGGTATCCTAGTGCAGTTTGCCGCTAGAATTCTTCTTTTCGGTTTGAGTTTACAGATTTAATCAGCACAGAATACTTAGAATACACAAGAGAGTCACTAGCTGACGGAAAGCTGCAGGATTCTCTGAGGCGCCTCTTTCGGTCTTGCTCTTTTTCATTCTTTTGGTTATCTCAATATTTGTATTGCTAATGCAAAATAACCCCTCCTGACTGCGGCAGGGAAAGTATTGATCTGAGAAATCCCTTTGAAGTGGCATACTAATCTATTTAACTTCCAGGCATAGCTTGAAAAGGTTGGAAAATGTCTCTTGATCATTCTTGGTGATGATTTCACCTTTATTCTCTCTTAATGAGAAATTCCCAGTTTTCTGTAAGATCTTGAATGAATTCGGGTATAGTGAGGATTTCAGTTACGGTATGGAAAGAAGAAATGAAAGACAGATGAATTTCTGTCAGTGTGCTTTTTTATTTTAAAAGAAGCATTGTTCCAAAATCAATCTCTGTGCAATCTTTTACCCAAATCCAGGTAAGAGCAAGAAGAGCTTTGTTGACTCATATGTGGAAATGTTTCAGCTTAGTTCTAATTCTCTCTGTGTGTATGTGCCATCAAGTTGCAGCTGAATTATGGCAACCAGTATAGTTTTCACAGCAAGAAACAAACAAAGAGTTTTGCCGTTACCTGCTTCTGCATAGGGACCCTGGACTTCCTTGGTGGTCTCCCATCCAAATACTAACTAAGGCTGACCCTACTTAGGCCACCCAGGTCAAGGCACTAATTATGTACTGAGCTGTAAAATTTATAAATTTAAAGCATGCTCAGTCAGCCATTTGGCTTTGGATTCATCTTGTGTGTCTATAGCAAACTTATACAACTTGTGATTGATCAAACTGTATGTAGCCTATTGTGTGTTGTGGCCTTATACTGCAATGTTACCAGGAAGTAAGTCCCATTTAAATTCAGTGGAATTTCCTTCTGAATAAACATGGTTACAGCCATTTTGCAAGTACCTATCTGTAAAATAGATGCAGAGGAGTTAGCCGTGTAGTCTGTAGCAGAAAAATCAAAAAGAGTCCAGTAGCACCTTTAAGACTAACCAACTTAATTGTAGCATAAGATTTCGAGAATCACAGTTCTCTTCGTCAGATGCATGGAGGGCAAGAAGAAACTGGTCAGATATATAGGTGGAGAGGGGAGGGAGGGGTAGATGCAAACAGTAGCTTCTGATATGGAGATCAGTTTGCTTCTGTTAAGGAAGTCAGTTACTTCTGATAATGAGATAACCATTCATAGTCTCTATTCAATCCCAGCCTGACTGAGTCAAATTTACATATGAATTCCAATTCAGCAGCTTCCTGTTGGATCAGATCCTGTTGGGTCAAGATTGAGGATGAACTCAATAAAGATTGCAAAACAATTTGTAAATGACATGGTGCTCTATTAGACAGAGACTTTTTTATAAGGGTTTTAAATATCAGTCATTTTGTCAATAGTTTCTGTTGGCTCTTTTTGGAATGAAATAGGGCTATCTGATGCTTATTTAAGCTAAAAATTTCTGTTCACAGTTGGAGCTTTTGGTTTCTCTGAACTGTAGCTTTTGTTAAACAAAACTTATAATCCAAGAGCTGATTTTATTATAGCATTGGAGTATCTGAGGAATTCTGTGATGTGTATTTGAAAGGAAGGGAAACCACGCCACAACAGTTAACAGGGCATTTCAGCATCAAGTGTATTTTGTTGGCAATTAAAACCAGCATGTTATTCTAATGAAAGGACAAATGGAAGAAGACTTTGCTGCACCATGGACCCCATTCTACAGCTGGATGAGAAATAAATATAAGGACCCGAATGTTGTAATTATATGATGGCAATATTGTAACTTTTTACTAATAATCACAGTTAAAAGATGAGCCCTGGAAAATGTAGATGAGTGATATTTCAAGCAGAATCTATGATACTTTTGAATTTTGTTCCCCTTTTCCCCCTATCCCCAATGGAAACTAATAAAATATTTTAAAAATAAAAATAAAACCAGCATGTTATGCATGGTTGCACATAATTTACGACAGCAAGTACTTACTTAGAATGACCCCACCCTACTGAAGATGGTGGGACTTACTTTTGAGTAAATAGTTATAGTCAGTGAGACTGAAAATTCTAAGCATACTTAACAGGAAGTAAGTTCTATTGAGTCCAGTGGGATTTTCTGCTGAGTACATATAATTAGGATTGGTTTATGAATTGTTATGCCTAGTCACCATCCTGTTCAGCTTGGGGCCATGTTTGTTGGATATGAGAAGGGAGAGACTTGTTCAGTGAGCTGCTCAGATATGTACAAGTGAATTAAGACGAATGAATTAAGATGAGTACAGTTTGCACAATTACATTGCTTTCTTGAACAGTTTAAAATGCTTTGTCACACGTACTGCCTCCTTGCATTGAAACTTATTACTTAGATGTCTCTGGGTTCCTTTAATCTGCTCATGAACATAGCACTTGTTTTTTTGTGAGCACAAACATTCTGGACTGCATTGTTGCAAAAAGCAGGTAGCGTAATCTGTGACGTCAGTCATTTCAGGACAGATTTGGGGAATGAATTGTAAGTTGTTCTGTGCTGTTCAGGTAGGTTTCTTTCATTACTCTGGTCCTCTCCTGAAAATGGAATGATTTAGATGGTGGCCTGGGTGAAAGTAGCCATAAGTTGACCATATCACAAGTCACTAACACACAGGTGCAAAGTTGCTGAGCCCAATGTAATACTTCAGAGAAACTTTGCCATGGAATGTCAAATTGATCCAATCAGGAGCTTGCCTTGCATGTAATGGAGGGAGTTCAAACAATGTTCGATGAGCAACCATGTTTGTGTCAAAATTCTGCGCATGCTTACTAGTTGAAAAATGCCTTGGTTTTAATATTTTGGCAGCTTTGATTGACAGTAGAAGTCAGGAGGAAGAGTGAGATTGTAATAGTATTTGCATTAGTTGGGAAGCTACCATTGGGTTTACTCTTAACATTGTGCAGCTTGCAGTTCCTCAATGGGAATTCAGTGCCTGTTTATATAGTATAAGCATTCTACAAAAACCAGTAGTAATGGGACAACATATATTTTTTCTGGGATATCTCTAGACTCCTGCATGTAAATAACTAGTTAGAACTGGTAATGGGCATTCTTGGTGTGGCTAAAATCAGAACTGGTGTCACAAGTAGAGATGGGCACGAACAGCAATACGAACAAAAAAAAGCCAAACAGCGAACAAGCTGTTTGTGAGGCCCCATTCTAAACGAACAGGAGGTTGTTGCAAGCCTCGTTCGTTGCTGTCTGTCAAGCCAGACAATCTGGCACCAGCAATCAATTCCCTTGGCAACTTAGGTAGGGATTGTCTGAACTCTGAACTCCTGCTGTTGCCCGGGAAACCTCAATCTAAGCCAAATTTAGCTTGATAGGCAGGACTTCCTTTCAAGTATGGAGCTCCAAATTTGTTACAAGGGAGCAAAGAGCAGGGGGGAGGGGGACTCCCAGCTCTGGCTTAGTTTGCAGACAGTGGAGAGGGAGAGAGTTGTTGTTGGCATTTTGATAGAGAGAGTGCATTGGAGCTTGAATTTTCTTTGTGTGTGGTGGGATAGGGATCTACCCCTTCAAGCTCCAGGGCTGCTGCCAGGCTCTGAGCCAAGTTACTATTTACTATTGGTACCTTTCCTGCTGCCTGCTCAGGTAAGGTTTCTGGGAGTGGTGTGGTAGGGATTTGCCCTTTCAAATTCCAGGGCTGCTGCCAGGGTCTGGAGCCAAGCTATTATTGGTACTTTTCCTGGTGCCTGCTCAGGTCAGGTTTCTGGGAGTGGTGCAGTAGGGATCTTGACTTGAATGATGGCTGGAGGAGAGCCTGCTGGCCCCCACGGACAGCCAACCATGAACATGTTCATGAACAGGGCCATGTTCGTGGTTGTTCATGAGTCCCTGTTCATGGATGGCAACGAACAACGAAATCATGTTTGGGTTTTTTTCTGTTCGTGCCCATCTCTAGTCACAAGCCAAACTGTTTCCCAAAAATATGGGAAACAGCTAGATTTTTTTTTAACCCCATTGTGAAATCCAGGCCTGTTGGGCTCCTGATTGCATTATTGTGGAGTGCGCTGTGGTCCAAGAGTTTCCCTCCAGGCTCTTTATGTTAGAAACATAGAGATGTAAGATGACCCCCCATGAGTCATCTAGTCCGGGCCTCGGCACATCGCAGGAAATTTACAGCTACCCCCCCTCCTTCAGTGACTCCTGCTCTGTGCCCAGAGGAATTATTATTAATATTATCAGGGCTTTTTTCTGGGAAAAGAGGAGGTGGAAATTAGTGGTGGAACTCAGGACTGCACAATGACATCGCTTTGGGTCAGCTGGAACAAGGGGGGAGTTTTTTAAAGTTTAAATTGCCCTTAAAATACAGCACTTCAACAATTCACCTGCTCAAAGGGTGAAGATGTGGTTTGATGTCCTGTGGCTGCTCATAGGTGGAGGCAGATGACTGAAGCACCCCTACAGGTGGGAGGCTGGCAGGGAAACTCATTTGATGGATTTAATGTTGGCCTCAACCAAGTGCCTGGCGAAACATCTCTGTCTTGCAGGCCCACTGAAAGGATGGAAGGTCTTGGCGCGCCCAAGTGTGTTCCGACAGAGAGTTCCACCAGGTCGGGGCCAGTCGAGCCACCTTGGGGCCAGAGACCAGCAGTAGGTGTTTACCTGCAGATCTCAGCACCCTGTTGGGTATATATGGGGAGAGGCATTACCTCAGGTATGCTGGCCCCAGTCCGTTTAGGTTAAAACCAACACCTTGAACCTGCACGGTTTGGAACTCCATGGGGAGCCAATACAACTGCTGCAGAGTTGGAGTTATGTGTGCCCTGTATGGTGTACACATCAGTACACGCACAGCAGCATTCTGGACCTGCTGCAATTTCCAGGTCAGACTCATGGGAAGCCCTGCGTAGAGTGAGTTACAGTTGGCAGTTGTCCGGCCTGGGGATTCTCTCAGACTCTCCACTTCATCCAACATGAGTTTAAAAGGTCTTTATTCAGATAAAACTCCCTGGAAGTGCACTGATACATAGAGATTGCCCAGAATGCTGAATTACAGTCTTTCCCGAGAGGTTATACTTCAGTTCCCCTCCCCCAGTCCAAACAAGTCAGTTGAAGTTAGCGAAAGTCCTGCAAAAGAGGCCCAGCTGAAGTTCCCATGCCTGGTCCCCACACACTACCAGCTGCACTGATAAGGTCTCTTAGCAAAGTCTGTGTTTAATTTTTGTTGTAACCCGCCCTGAGCCCACTTGTGGGGGAAAGTGGGCTATAAATTTAATAATAACAACAACAAGGTTTTTTTTTTCAGCTGGAACATGGAGGAATAGAGTTCCGGCACCTCTTGAAAATGGTCACATGGCCGGTGGCCCCGCCCCCTGACCTCCAGACAGAGGGGGGTTTAGATTGCCCTCCATGCCATCCTTTGACTCCTTGGCTCAATGCTGGCTCCCAAACCTTCGATGGTCTCTCAGCCACCCAGCTACTTCCGGACTGGTGCAAAGATCTTCCAACTTCCCGGGCACTGGCAGGCAGGTGTCAAAATGCATCATGCCCACCGCACAAGACTCATACTGGTCCCAAGCTGTTCGCCCCAGACCATTTCCTACCGACGGCGGCTTGAGCAGCATGTTCTCTCCTCTCTACTCCACCTCAGCATTCAGCCAGAGCGCTCTCTTGAATGCCGTCCTTTGACTCCTTGGCTCAGTGCTAAATCAAAAAGAGTCCAGTAGCACCTTTAAGACTAACCAATTTTATTGTAGCATAAGCTTTCGAGAATCAAGTTCTCTTCGTCAGATGCATGATCTATGGCTCAATGCTGGCTCCCAAACCCTCAGCAAACCAACCCTCTAGGATCCTTGGCCCATCTGGCTTGGAGGAAAATTCCTTTCTCACCCCAAAGTGGTGATCTGCATTAACCTGGGCATATAAGAAAGGACCACAAGAGCCAAGCACCAGTTCATCCCATTATACACTCCTTCTGTTGATGTGTGTATATTCATATTAAGTCAGAGAATCATCATAGCTATCAGATGACCATCTAGCATCTTCTTAAATACCTCCAAGGAAGGAGGGCAATCTAAACTTCCCTCTGTCTGGAGATCAGGGGGCGGGGCCACCGGCCATGTGACCATTTTCTCCGAGGGCAACCCACTGAGTTCCATCACCTCTTTTCCCAGAAAAAAAGTCCTGAGATGTATAAATGTGTTTTTATATTTAAAAAAAAAACATCTTCCAGAAACATTAAAAATGGAGCTGCAAGGAGTCGCTTTTTGAATCCAAATGTTGCTTTAAAAAAGTCCTATAGTGTTGCTCAGAGAAATTCAATGCACTGTTCTGTGGAATGGGAAACAAAAGAACAGGCAAGGGAAATAAAAAGAATTCACTTTTACAATACCTTATTTTCTCCGTTAGTAATCTGAGACTGCCGCCATTGTAGTGTGGCAAAGGCTGCAGCTGTATTGCACAATTTTGCCATAAAAACAGTTGTTAACCTATATGCTATGAAAAGCCATGAAAAGGATGAAACACAGCAACAAGGGATATACTTAGCATAATTCAATTTAACTCTGTGTTATATGTAACTCTGCTTTTAATTCATAATTCCGTCCTGTGAGCTGCAGCAATAATAAAGTAACCTGGTATAATCTGGCCAATATTAATTTCCCATTGTAGGATTTATTTGCACTTGGTTACTGTGTTCCATTGGAAGAAAGTTGTGTCTGTGGCTTTAATCAGTGAAGGCTCACCAACAGACGTAAGCCATCTCTTTTAGCTGGATTCCTCAAGTAGTGAATATGCTTATGGGGTGGGTTCACACATACGTCAGGGCTTTTTTTCAGCTGGAATGCAGTGGAACGGAGTTCCGGAACCTCTTGAAAATGGTCACATGGCTTGTGGCCCCGCCCCCTGATCTCCAGACAGAGGGGAGTTTAGATTGCCCTCCACACCAAGTGGGAGGCCGAGTGGCGCGGAGGGCAATCTCAACTCCCCTCTGTCTGGAGATCAGGGTCGGGGCCACCAGCCATGTGACCATTTTCTCCAAGGGCAGCCCACTGAGGGGCAAGCTACAAGTGACGAATGACACTTGAACAGCAAGTGTATTTCTCCCTGTTCATTTGCCCTCCACTTAATCCACTTGCTGTTCAAGTGTCATTTGTCACTTGTAGCTTGGCCCTATGTTTCATCACTTCTTTTCCCAGAAAAAAAGCCCTGACATACGTGATTACTGATTTGTCAACTTTAAATGAATTTGAGAACTCACTCTATTGGGAAGTGTTTTATCTGTCTGTCTGTCTAATAAAATATTTATACCCTTGTCTTTTCCTTGTGGTTTAAGGCAGTTTACAATTTCAAAAAAAGTTATTTTTAAAAAGAAACGGTAAAAACTTCCCTCCCCAAGAAAATGCCTGCAGATTAAAAGCCTCACCAGTGAAATAGCCCTTACAGCACCTCCTAAAAGCTGTGAGCTTAAAAATGGCATCTCCCTCATCGGGTCAGACAGTGCGTTCCGCAAGATGGGAGCCACTGTAGAAAAGGCAAAACTAGAATCCTCTTTAAAAATTCCAAGTGTCAATTCCCAGTAAGTCATGTTAACTGGGTGAGCAACTAGAAGGTGGGAACCAGTAAACTGTAGGTGACACATGAGAATATATGAGAGATGGTCCGTATCTGAAATAGTGTGAGGTGATATGGAAGTTCTGACTGGGATAATTGCTATGCTAACCAAGAAATTGGTTAAATAAATTTACAAAATTATTGTATTAGATTTAAAGACTTCTATTCTACCTCTGGAGACTCTCTTGGGTTAAATGTATAGTTTGTGGTAACTTGCTTACAGATGCATAATTAATAAAGATTGAACATCAGCCAGAGGCACTTTTGTGACTGTATTACTCTCTTCATCTGATAAGCAACGCTGGATCACAATATTCATTTATTTCCCTTAGTTAAAGTTATTTCCCTTAGTTATTTCCCTTAGTTTAATACTTTGGTAATAAAGTTTGTGTAAAACATTATACAATATTTGGCAATGGGGTGACATTTAGTGAAACCCTCTCATGGAAAGCTTACCTGACCATAACAAAAGCCTCAGTTTTAAAAACTGCTGGGGCCATCTTTAAATGTTACACCTCAAAAGGAGGATTTTGAGTTGAGCTGGCCTTGAACCTCCTCCAGTGTAAGGCCACCCCACTGCTTCTATATGTTACAGAGCTCTGGGGTTGGAACGAACATCTGACCTTGAACCTGGAACCAATTCAAACCCTCTTTTTAAAGAGGATTCTAGCTTTGCCTCCTGGCACTCCAGTGGCCCTAGTGCAGGCTGAACTTGGCTTACTTCTCTCCGAGCCCGTTTGCATTCGGCCTTATTTAGATTCTGGAGAAAACAAAGGAATCTCCCTGCAAGTCTGCTCTTAAGGCAAAGCAAGGCACTGCTCATTCTGACGTTGTTTGCTCCACTGGCTTTAACAATATCCTCCGTCATTAGCCCCTGGTGGGTGACTTTCGGCGTGTCCCCTTGCCCGATTTCAGCGTACAAGACTGGATCTTTAAGATGGATGCTGCACTGGACAGACGTACAACTCTCTGTTCCAGATTTTCTCCCTGGTTCAAGTTTTCCAAGAGGGACCCTGGCAGAGCCTCTTATTTGCCCAAATCTCCTTTCCTAGTCTTAGGATGGCTTTAACTTCTCTGAGGTTTCAAACCAGGCCCTTAGCCATTCTAAACGGTAGGTACACACAAATACCAATTGATGTCCTTTTCTGTATTTGTGGAGCTTCAGCCCCCGAAGACCTTCCCCATTATCTTTTGTTCTGCCCTCTGCATAGAGAACCCAGAAATATATTTCTTAGGGAAATCTTTTAAAAAATTGTTTCTTCCCCTCTGCTGGAAAAATTAACCCTCCTTCTTTCTGATTTCTTATATAGCAGCAGTTTGCCCTGGCAGCTAAGAAGAATAGGGTTTGAGCTGTGCGTAATGGTTAAGATTCCTTCACCCATGTATAATGAAGGTGCTTATGTGTTTTAAGTAATTTTTATATGTTTTTAACATCAAGTTTTATTGTTTGTGTTTATGTTTTGCGTATGCGTTTTATTTAGTTTTATTTGCTTGATTGGCCTTTGGCCACATGCAATAAATATTCTGAATCTGAATAGAGGTAACAATTAAAAGAAAAGAGACAAATTACAGAAAACATCTCTGAGGTTGGCAGACAGGTAATTATTTGCAGCTTGTTTTGCAATTACAGAGTAATCAACCATTAAAATGCTGACTAGATCTTCTATTAAACACATTTTTTTTCAAAAGGCAGTCAACATGTTTGTTTGGCTGGAAAAGAAGTTTTTAAAATTTAAGATCTGTTGGAAATCTGAATGTGAGCAGCGACAATTTTCATTAATTAAGGACAATAAACTGTAGAGGAACTAAATGAGGATATTCTCAGGGTCTCACATTCTTATGAATATATTAAGCTGCCTTTTACTGAGAGCTAGCAAACAACGATTCCGGGAATCAACAGTTAATAATAATTCATTTTCATTTTATAGTGCAAAAGTGCCAATGTGCAAAGTGCAAAGATGCAGAACAATAAATATAATAAATACAATGAGATCTTATGTTTCTCGTGTCCAATCAATCATGGAGTAATGATGTCCAAGAAGGGAATAACATGGAAACCCACACAGGGGCTGAACATAGAGTCACAATATGGGATAAGAGATGACCCCAGTCCAAATTGGAATAAAATCCAAGCGTGCCGACGGGATTATGCGAGCATCTTATACAATTCCCGTTTCGTATAGATGATACTTCTTCCTGGGCACAGTTAATTCTGGACTGTAACAAAAATATAATCTCTTCTTAAAATTGTGAAAACTCTTTTTAAAATTGTGAAAACTCTTTGAAACATTCAACAACAATTTATCACAATACATACTTACTGGTCACCATATGAATAAATACACCGATGTGACAGTACATATGTTCATCCCAACTTCAATACTTCAATACATCACAACAATGAGCAGTAACATGGACATGAAACATACAGGAAAAGGGAACCTCCTAAATACATAATTGACAAATTGTTTAATGAATTGATTAATAGGTCCTGTCCTCAGAGACCGCAAAACTTACAACAATCATACAGCCATCAGATAGTAAAACTTACAGATAGTAAAACTTACACACAGCTAACAAGTAAACCCATCATATCTATGTATCTGGACTGGTTAACTAGTTGGGCTTATACTACTGTGCAAGGAGAAGTGGAAGGATTACTAGGAAAGTGGAAGGAAATTACAATGTTACCCCAAAAAACAGGAATAGTCAATTTCATTATTAAGCCCGCCCGGGGCCAGGCTCCGCAATTTGAAAATCCACCTCGTTTCCAATTGCAATAGTCTCCTAGGACTATCCTCAGTGAATGGTTCTTTAATCATGTCGACCACTGTAACCCTAAGGTCCCCCAAGCTATGATGATAACTCAAATAATGCAAGACCAGAGGTGCCTCCCTAACTTGGTTCCTTATCCTGGACACATGCTCCTGGACTCTGATTTTGAGCGGACGCGTAGTACTGCCCACATAATACAGTGGGCAGCTGCATTGGATGACATAAACCACGTATGAAGACCTGCATGTGGTAAAGCCGCGGCAATATTCCTGTCTATCCCTGATTATTTCTTCGAATTTAACCATATATGGGCAGACATTACAATCCCCGCATCTAAAATGTCCCTTGGGAGCCGTTCCACCACGATTCTGAGAAGGATCGTGACGTTCAAACTCAGAACGTGTTAATATATCTTTAAGAGATTTAGTTCTACGGAGGCCAATGGCTGGACTGACCTCACACCCAGGGATATTATCTATTAAGTGCCAATGCTTCCGAATAATGCGGGAAATCGGGGTAGCCAAAGTTGTGTAATTAAGAGCCCATTTTAAACGGTTATTGCCTGTGCGGGATTTTGGAACCAGTAATTGTTCCCGTGGCGTACCCACAGCTCGATTTTTTGCCGAGCTGATCGCTGGCAGTGGGTAACCCCTGCTAAAAAATGCCCGTTCTAATTGGGTGCAACTGGTCCCAAAGTCCCCTATATCGGAGGAATTTCGCTTCAGCCTCAGGAACTGGCCCACTGGGATATTGTATTTCAAGCGGTGCGGGTGGAAGGAGGAAAAATGGAGGTATGAGCACCTATCTGTGCCTTTCTTAAAGGGCCGCACGCCAAGTTTCCTGTCGTTAATTTTATAGACACTAACGTCCAAGTAGTTGATGCATGCACAACTACCCTGCCAGGTAAACTTGATATCAGGGCTGATGGTATTTACCCATCTGCCAAACTGCTCTCCAATCTCCCGAGTCCTAATAATGGCCATGATGTCATCAATATAACGACAATAATATACAATATTGTCCTTAAGAGGGTTATTGTCCCTATTCAAAATATAATCTCTCTCCAGTTGGGCCATAAAAAGGTTGGCGATGCTGGGAGCGGCAGCACACCCCATCGCCACCCCTTTAATTTGATAATAGAACACCCCATCAAACTTGAAATAATTCCTCTCTAGTATAATATCTAAGATGTTAAGAAGAAATGGAGTAGAGGGGCTTTGATTAGGTCTAGTAAGTAAAGATGTTTCTACCACAGCCCTCGCCCCGTCGTGGGGGATAGAGGTATATAAATGAGGATATTCTCAGGGTCTCACATTCTTATGAATATATTAAGCTGCCTTTTACTGAGAGCTAAGCTGCAAGAGATGAATTACACAAGGAATCGCACACAAAGGGAGTCATAGTGTTAGCCGGGAAGGTGAGTTTTAAGAGATACAAGCATATGCTTGTATACCAATTCCTGCCAAAATGTCAGTTCTAGGGATGGCAGTCCATGGCAGATAGATCCTCAAACCCCTCACAGCAAACACTCCAGTGTATTGGTTGAAAAGGGCTTTATTTAGAGATCCATTAAGTTCATAGGTACATCCATACATGGGATAGGTTGACAGGAATGTGTATACAAGCATATGCACTATTGATATAAGTTGCACTATTCCCCCCTCCCCTTGAGTAGTTAGCAGCTAGGCGCGGAAATCCTAAAAAGTTCCATGAGAACACAATAGCTTAGTCTGGACAGAGAAAAGGAGAAGATTGCAAAGAAAGCAAAGTCTTTCTCTCTTCCCTGGGAAACGGTTACATTGTTGGTTCCAGCTGCAAGGCCAGCGCCGCATATTTTCAGAGATAACAGGCTGGTTACTTCCTCTGTGAAATCAGCATTAGTACTTTCGTTTTCAGGTAAGCCAAGAATGGCATGACATGTGGCTACCTTACAAAGCACAAAGTGAGCATGGCATATAATCATCTGGTAGGTCAGATCAATATATCAGTTCAGAGAATACATCAATGACAGCTTTGTCAATTTCCCCACTCTACAGAGCCAGCAAAGATCGCTCCTCAGAGAATTTGCTAATTTCCTCTTTGCCTCCAGAAGGCTCTGTCAGTTTCACCTCCCCTTCTAGGAGGCGAAGAGGAAATAAACCCTCTGAGGAGGGATCTTTGCTGGCTCTGTAGAGAGGGGCAATTGACAGAGCCTTCCAATCTCTTTTAAAACTCAGCTTCCTGGCTAACATTGTGACTCCCTTCACATGAGCATCCTTGTGTCATTTGTCTTTTGTAGCTTAGCTCTGAGTCGGATCATTGTTGCATATAGTCAGGTATTCCTATTCTGTCCAGTGGTGGCTTTCTGCTATCTTGGGCTGGGGACCTTTCCTGGTCTTGGGATTTTGTGGGGAGGGAGTGCCAGGAATTGAACCTGAGATATTATGGTGGCAAAGAACGGGCTCTGCCACTGACTTTCCCCGTATAAGTCTTCTTTGATAGATACACTAATAATAGTTCTTATTTGAATTATTTGTATTTCTCTTTATATTTGAGTAGAAAGTGTGGGATGTTTTTTATAGATATCACGGGTATATCATTGTGCAATCTCTTGCTTGGATCTAATATCTTACGTAGTATTCTTTTCTCTTTGGGTGTTTTCCAGTATAAGCTCTCGGTAGTGGTCCTTATATCTTGGAAATGTCTGCCCTTAGAGATTTATTCCAGCCACAGGCTCCTGGCCTTCTGGAAGATTTTTCATTTGAGGAATCTCAAAGAGTTATTTCAAATTACAAGGTTGTTTTCATAACTCAGCTTTAGGGCATCATTAGACTGAGATTTATATATTAAATTTTAAGAAATGTTGGTGTGTGTGTGTTGTTAAAATTTTTAGACTGTCTGTAGAGAATGTGAGATCCAGCAGTGTAGAAATAAAGTAGAAAAAAATGTGTTGGTTTAGCCTTGTTTTTCCTCATCTGAGATTAATTAAGCCCAGTCATATAACATATACCACACAGAGCAATTTTCAGGAGATGAAGTAACAGTGTTGAGAATTTGTTGCCAGAAAATTTTTAAACTTATACCTCCAAGTTTAGTACTGGGCTAGACAGAGCATGACTTACAGTGCAGTCCTAAAAAGAGTTACTCTAGACTAAGCCAATTTAAATCATGCATACGCCTATTAGATTGCAATTTCACATTATGTATGAGTGCATGTAGCTAAGCCCTAATAGAAAGTTCTTGGAAAAAAGCAGCTCTAGGATGGGGACAGGTAGAACAGAGGGAGGCGGGGTGGGTGGGGGTTACTTAATATTTTCCCAATCCTCTGGTTTTTCCTTTAGAATACCTCCCACAAACTTCTAGACTTGTATATCTATACGTATTTAATTACTTCTTTCTTCCAAGAAACTCAGGACGACATACTTTGTGCCTTCCTTACACACACATTTTGTCTTCACAACAACCTTATGAGGTAGGCTAAGCGGAGAGGTAGATTGGCCCTAAGGTCACTCCATGAACTTCCTGGCTGAATGGCAATATGAGCCCTGATCTCCCAGGCCCTAATCTGGCATTTCTACCCTGCGTTGGATCTGCACAAAGAGGCATCTAGAGCCTTGCAGAGGAAAATAGAAAAGAGTCCAGAAGCACCTTTAAGAGTAACCAACTTTACTGTAGCATAAGCTTTTGAGAATCACAGTTAGCTTATGCTACAGTAAAGTTGGTTAGTCTTAAAGGTGCTTCTGGACTCGTTTCTATTTTGCAGGGCAAAGCAGCTGTGGGAACAGTTGCAAAGAAAAATGAAGAGGTAAGCATACTAAAACTACTCTATTATGTTTCATACCATCCCTCACCTTAAGCATCTTTATCCTAAAGTCATTGTAGGACAAATGGGAGGTCCAAATGGGAATGATCATTGATGGATGAACTTTGGCCACTAGAGGCGATGGCTCCTACTTTAGATGAGTTTGCAAAGAGACTGCAAGTTTATGGAGGATAGATTGCTCGGTGGCTATTAGCAGCAATGGCTAAGCAGCAATAGGAATTATTCGAGGATATTGAAGCATATGCACTAATTGAATGAAAGAAAGGATTTGGTTCGTTCCTGTTCAGCGGTTATTATAAATTCACCGGCAAACTCGCGAAGGCTTTTGAAGAAGCGTGTGTACAGCGAAACGGGGAACCTAGCCTGGCAAACCCGTTGCCATTCTCCCATCGGGAGCAGTCCCAAACGGTTTGGGTGCTCCTTGACCCATTTAATTGGTTTCAGCATGTTTACAACTGCGGTTTCTTGTGATTGTGCCTGAAAAAGGAAAAAGACATCAAGTAAAAAAGATTCTATTTTGCAGTATAACGGTCCGTGTGGCTTTGCCTCTGTTTTTTCTTTAATTGGAGACCGTTCCCCTGTTGGTGACTGTCACAGAGATCAGTTCACCTGGAGAAAATGGCTACTTTAGGTGGTGGACTCTATGGAATTATGCCATGCCAAGGTCCTTTCCCTCCCCAAACCCCACTTTCTCCAGGTTTCACCCCCTAGATCTCCAGGAATTTCCCAACTTGGAGCTGGCAACCCTGGCCAGGTGCCAATCCCTCATTGGGAGGTTAAGGGGACCTGGCGACCCTAGAACACCCTCCCAGTATTGCCAAGGCCTTTTATTCCTTCCTCCCAGGCACCATCCACTGCTCTTCTACTGGCGCAAGTTTTCCCTCCAAATCCCCTGGTAACCAATCACAGGGTCCAAAATGTAGGCCCGGTAGTCACTCAAGTACAGGCTTCCCAGGAGCCACTAGGCCTAACTATGCGACCCAGGCTTACAACACCAACAAGGCCAAAACTCAAAGTTTTGACGGAATCTAAACAAGTGAAAAATAAGAGAAAATGTAGGGTTTGAGTGAGGCAGAAATCATTAACAAACATGAAAGCAATTTTTTAAAACGCTACTACTCCTTAGTCATACTTCCTCAGATCTTTTTTTTGCATTCTGGCCACATTATACTGTCTTACCAGAAGACTTTTCATGTAAAATTTCATACTTATACAACTAATCATCTTGATTATATGACGGATAAGAAGCTGAGACTGTGCAATGGGCAGAAAAATACTTTGAAAATGGTGTCAGGTGATCTCCTTGCAAACCTGATAAGTTATGGGAATTTTGGAGAGAGCATGCTCAATGAGGACAATTTATCTGCTAAAGATCATCCATCAACTGAAATCCACACCTAAAACCTTATCCATCAGCTAGCTGAGTTTTGAAGTTTTGTTGCATAAATCTATATGTACCATGAAGTTTGGCCTTTAGTAGCCTAACAGTGGTAGATGTAATGATTGCTGTTGAATGCTAGTTTGTGGCATGTGCAAGACATTCTGAAGTAGTCCATACTGAAAGGAGTGTCTACAACTCATTTAGAGAGACAAAAAAATGGCATAAATGAAATCTTTAAAGTGAGTGCACTAAAATTAAATTTGATGTGTACTGGAGATTTGCCTACAAATTTTTGAGAAAAATGTGGCTTCTGTGGCCCCAAATAAAATATTTAAAATCACACATATAAATGTAATTGCACATGAACACGACAAGTCTTTTTGTGATGGTACTGACCAAACAATAGCGTCATGCCCCTTGGCAGACAGCCCCTTTATTCCTTGGTTTGTGGCCCTCCGATATTACTCATTTCCTTGCCTTTTGCTGGATGGGCATTCAGATCAGGTAAATAAGAGGCAGGTGTATACATACGTAGCTGCATGCGTGAGCGTTCCTCTTTCCCCATTTGTATCAGAAAATTGTAATATGTAATGAATGGATGAATTCCTTTCAGTTCAGAAGTAATTTTGTAACTTTCTCCGCATTTCTTTTTTTAAAAAATCTTTTTCTCAAATATTCTCTTCTGTCTCTTAATGTAAGTATTCTAATAGTGGCTCTTGAGAGTTGAATAGTTTGGTTTCATATGCCTTGCCGTGACAAAAAGCCATCTAGAAACTCATCTTAGTGCACCTGGGGATAAGAAACAGGTTTAGGTCGAGTTGGGAAGATAACTACATTAAAAAGTTCGTAAGAAATGATCAGGGGCAGGGCTTTTTTTCAGGGGGAACGCGGGGGAACGGAGTTCCGGAACCTCTTGAAAATGGTCACATGGCTGGTGGCCCCGCCCCCTGATCTCCAGACAGAGGAGAGTTGAGATTGCCCTCGCAGAGGGCAATCTCAACTCCCCTCTGTCTGGAGATCAGGGGGCGGGGCCACCAGCCATGTGATCATTTTCTCCGAGGGCAACCTACTTGAGTTCCACCACCTCTTTTCCCAGAAAAAAAAGCCCTGATCAGGGGAATTGAGTAAAGAAAGTACCAAACATAAGGCTGCATAGTCAAGTAATCTTGTGATCATATAGTTCACAGCTATCCATAGTTTTGTTGAATGTAAGGGCTGACATTAAATAAATTCTGCACATGTGCAATGGCTTTGGTCTCCTGATCTCCAGAACATTTAGTTCAGCTCGTTTTGGTTTCAGCTTAATGAGTATAGTGCACAAATGAAACATGATATATCTTAAAACACTACATTACTGTACATTACATAGACATGTTTTTAATTGCACTGTGATTGCAAAACACAGGAATTTTGCTACTGATGATAAATTATTTGATTTTGTACCAAACAGTAAATAGGAAACCATGCATTTCAATGTTCTGCTAGAAAGTTTAGAAATCTACTGTACCAGCAAATTAGATTGAGATCCAGTATATAGTCTACAGGATAATAACATAGGCAGAACAGATTTTACAGTCCTACCACAAAGACGTATTCTTTCAAATTGAGGAATCTGCTTAAATCTGCCCTCTAAGAAAGCTGCTGGTAGAGCAGACAGACATGTTGATAGTTCTGCAGAAAGCTGACTATATATGGATAGAGATTATTATTTGACATGCCAAATCAGAGAAGAACATTAAATGGTACTCAGTTATACAGCCAGTTAGGAACTGGTCAAAGTTTGCATATCAAACCAGATTATTACAGATTTCATCATTATCATCGGAAGTATGCAACCCTCACTCCTTTTTGGGAAGCAGGTGCCTGTTTTAACTAGGAATGTCACAAATTTTACCACAAATGCATTCAACAGTTAAACATACTGTGTTTGACAATAACCATCACTTGTTCTGTTTGGTTCAGCACTAAACAATTTGTAATGACTGTCCAACAGGTTTGCATCAGGTACTTTCAAAACTGTGCGTGTGTCAAAATGCTGACCTTTGAAACAGATCAGCAGCTATTAGTAATGCTAGTGCCCAGGGCTTTTTTTCTGGGGAAAGAGGTGGCGGAACTCAGTGGGTTGCCCTCGGAGAAACTGGTCACATGACTGGTGGCCCCGCCCCCTGATCTCCAGACAGAGGGGAGTTGAGATTGCCCTCCGCGCAATCTATACTCCCCTCTGTCTGGAGATCAGGGGGCGGGGCCACCAGCCATGTGACCATTTTCAAGAGGTTCTGGAACTCCGTTCCCCCGCGTTCCCGCTGAAAAAAAGCCCTGCTAGTGCCAATTAGATGAACACGGAATGAAAGAGGCATTTGTAAACACTGTTTATTTATGACTGATTTATATGATCTTTTGACTGACTTAACTATCTCTTAAAACAATTTTCTGTCAAACTGAAAAAATTTTAATACTTGAAAAATAAGAATTCATTTACTTTGAAGTTTCCAGACGCCACTCCAACAATCTAACATTTGAGTAACACTTCACTTTGAGTTCCAACCAGAGAGTTGTATATTGATCTGAGTACTCTGTTTGAACTAGATCATTACTAATCCCTAAAGCACATGTCTGTCATCTAGCACTCCTTATTTATGTATATTTTGTTCTTCCATTTCTTCCTCCTCTCCAATTAGGGTTTTTTCCAGTTTATGAGAGTCATTTCTTCAACTGAAATGTTCTCACAACAACACAGACGTCTCTTCTTTGCATTTCATTGGAACATGAAGGATATTTGTGTGTCTTCTTATGTATGTGTTTCCCTATGATATGTACCTAAGTGTATTATCAGTAGCTTGTGTAGCCCACATAACATTTCATGTTCTGTCCCAATGAATGCTGCAGGATTTTTGTAGTGTGGAAAGTTAGTACTGTATTGAAACAGGAACTAACTTCATGTGATGTCTCCTGTGTTTGTATAAACATCCAGCAGTGTTCTCCTTACTTGTTCTATCACTGGTTCTCAACTGTTGTTGACTTGACATATCCTGACTTGGTTTAATTTGATTGTTTTGATTCTTTTTCTGATATTGCATAACCTCTGATGCTTTCAAATCCTACCCAAATGTGTGTCGTGCTCAACAGCAAGTCTGATATTTATGACACCCAAGCCTCTGGAATGTAAAACACAATGCTAAACAATAAAAACAATTGTCACATCCAGGGCAGAATCTGATTCTTTTACTATACCCAGAGTCTCGGGATGCACAGATGTAATCACAAACAGCCAGGGCAATAGACAAGAACAAAACCACAAACCAGTACAGAGCCAGGAAGTCAAAGGTTCCATACAAAAAGCAGGGGGAGGTCAGGAAGGTCTGGCATTCAGAGTCCAAAGTTAGGGAGCCAGGACAGGAACCAGGGACTAGGTTTCTAGATGAAAAACAAGCACAGGTTAGCAAGACAAAATGCAAGACAGCAAGCAAAGTAATCCTCTGTTGACTGAGTGAATCAACTCAAAGAAGGGATGGCAAGCAAGGTTGCTTCCACAACATGCCCCGCCCAGCGTGTTCCTTTTCTTCCTAATTAGCTGACTTATCCTGGAAACACAGGTCTTGCTTCTTACTAGCTTGTCATTCTCGTTTCTGTAACAACTTTGCTTTGGAAGGCAGGGTTGACCATCACTGCACAATTAACTGGGTGCTTCTCTGTCTCTCTTGAGCTGTCAAACACTCCTGGAGTCTCCTGCATTCAGCTGGTTCAGGAGACCCTGGTGGTGTCTGGCGCTCTGGTTTCTGTTCCATTTCTTTTGTGTCTTGCCAGAATGCGTAACTCTCATTCCCTGATGCTGCTTTCGCTGGCTCTGCCTCTAAATCCAGCTGCTGAGGCAGGGATTCCTCATGATCCTTCCATTCTTTCATCCTTGGTTGGCTCATGACAATGTGAGAAGAATGGGTAAAGAGATTCAGTTATAGTTTATCCTTCAAAGTAGGAACATATGAGGAACATATGATGAAAAAAGACTGAAGGACTTACTTGCTACTCGATGTTGGTTGTCTTTGCCTTTTATGTAATGTGCAGGCTGATAAGATCCTTCTCTGCTGTGCCACAACTATAAAGAGAAAGCTCTGCTTTGCCTTCTTTACACAGCATTTACATTTCTAGTGACTGTGGCAGTCTTGGCCTTTTAGGTTGGGAACCATTGTTAGGGCTGGGGAACCCGGGGGCACAGAATTATTGCAAGCAGCCTGCAAACCTAGCAGGATTTGCATATTCACACTGAGCTTTGTCATTGTGATCTTTTTTCATTATGTATCATTATTTCTCAGTCAGTAGATACTAATAATACAACTGTTCTCATGTGGTAGTTTTGCATTTTTTTGTAATGTTAAAAGGGGTCCTCATACTTCAAAAGGTTGGGGATCACAACTATAATTAGTTATCTGGTGTATGATCTTCCTTTCTCCCTTTCTTTTATAAAACAAAGAAGCCAGTGTAGAGGAGGGAAAGATATGGAGCCCCGAGTGTGCAAACTAGAGGAAGAAGAAGCCTGTTATTTAGTCAAGTCTATGAGCATGGGCAGAGTTTGTGGCTCACTTCCAATTTGTCCTGTTCACCTGCCATTAGAGATTGAGATTGCAATCCAAAACAGTGTTACAACTTTTTAACACCAATGACTTCAATAGATTTAAAAAGGTGTAACTCTGCATAGAATTGCAGAGTGCATTTCCAGATAAGTTTGTCTTAAGTTTTACTCAGAAGTCAGTTCACAGTCTTTCTCTCAGGTAAGTTTGCATAGCATTGTCGCCTTACGCACTGAATTCCTGACATCCACAAATAACGATTTTTAGTTCTCTTGCCTTTTAAGGAGCCAGCCCAAGCCTATATTCATTTCTTCTCATCACAAGATACACTTTTAAGTTGCCCCATGCTGAGATTTGGACAGCGAGGTTTCAAAAGTAACAGTTTAAGGGACTGCTTGAGTTCAAGATTACTGCTGCTGCTGCTGCTACTCTCAATAGATTACTGCTCTTCAGACTGAATATCCTCACCAACCGAAGTCAGTAGATTTTCTTTCATTTTAAATCAGTGCTAAAGACAGGTGATTCTTTAGGAAACATTTTTGTAACGTAGTTCTGAAATGACTATGACCAAAGGTAATAATGTCGTTCTCAGTCACTGTAGCTCGTTTCCCAGGGGAAATTGCTTGGAGATGCCCCTGGCCAGGGTCAGACTTGGAAGAGTTGAGCCCATGCCATCCTAGCCGAAGGGGAGGGGCAGAAAGGGTGCCTGTGTGAAGAGAAGGCACAAATTTAAAATACAGCTGAGACAGAAAGAGAAGCAGACAACACTGGCTGAAATGGACTGGAACTCATTATAACCACAGGGTCTCTTTCTCTCTGGGGTATGATGTGTGAGAGCAGATCTGCTGCCCCGTTGCAATGCCTCTTTGCCGCCGTATGTGCTCTGCTTATACATTTATGGCAACAGCAAATGCTTCAAAAACGCCATACATTCAGGGGTCATTTCGTAGAAAAAGAGCTGGAGGAACTCATTAGCATAACTCATTAGCATATGCCACGCCCCTTGCCATCACTGGAAGTGTGTCATTAGCATCACTGATTTGCATATGCCACACCCCCGGCATCACCTATCCTGGCTGTTTTGGACCCAATCCTGGCCATTCAGGGCTGAAATTGGGTCCAAAATGCAAAAAGGGGCTGAAAATGGCTGAAAAGGGGCCCAAAATGGTCAGGATTGGGCTGCTGCTGAGTGGGAGAGTGATCCACCACTCGTCAGAGGCCCGATCCAGGCCATTTTGGCCCCAATCCAGGCTGAAACGGGCCCAAAATGGCTGAGAGTCACGTGGGCGGGGCTACCTGACGTGACGTCTTTGGGGAACTGCCGGAACTGCATTCCTGCACTTTCCCCCTCAAAATGAGCCCTGCATACATTTATGGTGCTCTTTTCTGCCAAGCAAACTAACCTGGGTAATTTATGTCCCTTGAAATTCCCATGCAGAGAGGTAGGTCTTAACAGTCCATATGATACCAGAGTTTTGGCATAAGAGGAAAGAAAACCCTGACCTGGATAGCCCAAGCTAGCCCAAGCTAGTCAGATCTTGGAAGTTAAGCAGGGTCGGCCTTGGTTAGTAATTGGATGGGAGACCTCCAACAAAGTCCAGGGTTGCAAAGGCAGCCAGTGGCAAACTACCTCTTTTAGTCTTTTGCCATGAAAACTGTGCTAGGTTGTGCACTTGAAGGCACTCTCCACCACCAGGAGAGAAAGAATTACTGTAGAGGAGAAATTTGGGACTCTAGGCTCACAACTGTGGCCATTATTTTCTGACACTGAAGTCTTGATAGTTAATTACGCCTGTATGGGCAAAGGGTTCAGAATTCTTATTGTAGTCTATTCTCTGCCCCCTTGGTGTGCTGATGCACCCCATCAAAATGAATGCTACTAAATGATGGTTGCTACTGCTCAGAGCCTACGAATGGAATCCTGTAGTCTTTGGAGATAATGTGGAGAGGAGAGGAACGGCTTTGCTATTTTTAATTCTTATTTAATGACCTTACCATTACATGATTATGCAATTATGTTAGAAAAGCAGCTTCATGGTCAAAGTGGAAATATTTGAATCAGATTGAGAATTAGTATTCTTAGTGCAATCCTAAGAACATTTTCCTGAAACTAAACCCAATTGAGTACACTTCAATAGAATTTTGGGTAGGTGTGTTTAGGATTGCATTGCCGTGAATGCAAATGTTTCAACACTTGGAGGAGTGCACAGTTTTTCATTTTATTTGCGTTCCAGCACAGAGCGATGTTCCTTCTGGTCTCCTTGTTGCTTAGGAAGCATTTTTCTGAGCTCAAATGATCTAGACGAGCGACGATTGTTCTAAGACCACACAGTTTACAGATCTTGTTCTACTTAGTCAATGTCATGACGAAAGCCAGCTCCAGGGCAACATGCTATGAAAGCATTCTATAAAAGAATCCCCAAACTGAAGAGATACTGGCAGCATCTAATGGTGCTTATTCGAATGGCCTGGAAGGCTCCTGACACCATTGGACCCCGGTTGCTATGTGGTTGTTTTCATCAACACTTCTCATATCACATTGAACCGGTTACTGCTCTGATTGCTGTGCCAGGAGTATAGAGTTCATTTCACCACAAAGATGCAAGACAAAGCGGCGATCTGGTCGGTGTCCATAAATTGTCATGCTGAATGATGGTTTTTGCTAGCGATGTAGTCTGAGTCATTTTAGTAGTTTTCTCATCTCTGTGGCTGGCTCTAAGAAGGAGCTTGTGGTGGCTTTTTCTTCTTTGTTCCTTATTCCTTTCCGTTGCTCTAGAATGCCTCTGCTTCTTAGATGTCATGGGATCATGGCCAACTATGGCCAAATCATAAAAATGGCCCTGGGCTGGGGAGGAGGGGAGTGGTTTTGGTTGGCAATCGTTAGACTGATTAAGCGGGTCAAAAGCACCGCAGTGACAGTGGTGGAAAAAAAGAGGACGCCTATTCCCATCAGCTTTCCCGTTAATTCCATAAATGTCCATCTCGTCTGGATTAAGCTTCTGGTTTGCTGAAGCTTAATCCAGAAGGGCCGCACCCAGGCCCTTCACTGACTCCGGCCGTGAGTCCAGGGCTCCTGCTTTCTCTCTTGAATTATATGGAAAGGAGAAATAGAACTGAGCATTGAGGGCACTCTACTCCGAATCTCCAGCGGACTGGGACTGTCCTTCTGGTTTCGTGTAAATATTAAATGGGATGGAAGGCAAGAGAGAACCCTTTGTCTCCTCTAAACCAATGGCCAAAGGGTGGAATGGTGGCCATTCAGTGGTGGCCAGGGCTTTTTTTCTGGGAAAAGGGGTGGCGGAACTCAGTGGGTTGCCCTCGGAGAAAATGGTCACATGGCTGGTGGCCCTGCCCTCTGATCTCCAGACAGAGGGGAGTTGAGATTGCCCTCCGCGCCGCTCAGCGGCGCGGAGGGCAATCTCAACTCCCCTCTGTCTGGAGATCAGGGGGTGGGGCCACCAGCCATGTGACCATTTTCAAGAGGTGCCGGAACTCCGTTCCCCCGCGTTCCCGCTGAAAAAAAGCCCCGGTGGTGGCTCAGCAAAAGAGTGCCTTCTGACCCCATCCCAGCAAGACAGTCTGGGAGGATATTATGGTAATGACAACAGGTCCCAGCAAATCAGCAAATCCTGAGTCTTGTGACAGTGCAATCCAAAACAGAGTGGCATCCTTCAAAGCCCACTGAAATCAGTATTACTAACTGTGACTGCTCTGCTTCGCTTCTGAGATCTGGCGAGATCAGGCTTGCCAGGGCTAGGACTAAGGTGTCAAAGTTTATCACTCAGCATCACGGATTCAGTAGTGGTAGAAGTGCTGCCGTCGCCATCGCAGGTGCTAAAACAGATCCTAAATCCTTGTTTAATTGGTATGATCCTTCTTCTACCATTGCTCCATCATCCTTCAGTCATCTCTACCTCCTCAGAGAACTGAGGGGCTTACTGAGCTGTGCCATGTTGGAGAAGGGTGTTTAAGAGCAAAATGTGTCCCCTGCTGGGTGACTCTTTCATTCCACACCTCAGCCAGGGCTTTGATAGAATTGCCAGCCATGTCAGTAGGAAGCTCCCCCAGAGTTATCAGGAAACCATTTGTACCCCTCACTTTCCAAGGACACAGTTGCCAGTTTTTGCCAGTCACACATCTCGGCAAAATCTAAACACCTTCAAGACATTTTCATAGAAAACCTTTTTACCTCTTTCCAAGATCACCATTCTGTCCTGCACAGAACACCAAACTGAACACAACTTTTGAACAATTCATTGAAGCTCAATGGTAACTGAGCATGGTCCCATGACTGAGCCATTCCTGATCACGTGATCTCAGCATGTATCTTGATGTCTCCCAGAATTTCATATCCTAGGGATCTCCCAACACCATCGCCAAGACCAGCTTTCTAACTGAGGCAGGAAGGTTGTTAGATAGTGTGGTGGGCTATACACCTACAAACTCCTTAACCTGTCCTGTGAGGCCATTTTGGGCATATACATTTGAAATTTGGAACAGTTGAAGCATCAGGTGTGGGATATATAAGCATGATAGACTATGGCATGAACAAATAATTCATTCATGCAGTTTTTGGTGTACAGGTTCGTATTCCTTCAGAAAGCAGTGTTGTTATTGGAAGAAGTGAGACAGGGAACATTCAACCATTCTTAAAAGAGTTCATGGTAGTATGAAAGACACGTCATTGCCTGTGGTGTACACACATTAATTTCTTCTGTCTTACTGGTCAGACAGATTGTGCATGTTTTTGAAACGCTGTTAAGACCTGCCAATCCTGTTTACCAGATATTACAATTCGATTTCTCCCCATTTTGTTCCATAACTCTTCAACAGATTGTTTATGCCCAGAGTACCTGTTTTCTGATTATGTATAGAGAACTTCTATAATTACATTTTAAACTGGTATTGTGCAGCAACTTTTCTTCTGTTTCATTTGTTTTCATAATTTTTTACTCTTCTTTCTGGTAAGATTTGTATCCCCATCCGTATCATATCCACATCTCACCTAGGCACCATTTAAAAGAAAAAGGATCTTTGTTTTAGCTTATGGACAGCAAGGGAAGGAAAAACAATTACTGTTTTTGAAAACTGCTAGTGATGCAGCGTTCATAAATTCTGGAAATGCAGATTTCTAATATGGTAAAAATCAAATACTCCAGTGCCATTCAACAAGATAAATTAGAACCAATAAATCTGAGGGGAAATTCAGAAATGGAACTGACAGTAGGGCGAGGGGGTACGTCACAGGCAGCAACATCTTTTTCATAGCTCCGCTCTCTGAAAAAAATACAATCTTTATCCAAGACTTATTATGAAATCTACAATTGGAGATCCAACAGGATGCTTTTCAGTTATATCAGCCAATATGGCTTAAGTGTGCAAGGCGGATTGTTAATTTGTTAATTTGGTTGCTTTTACATACTGGAATTAATACACAATGGGATTTTTTTCCTCTGTAAGTCTTGGAGGCCAGTAGGCCCATAAACACCAAACTCACATTTTTTAAAAAGCTGCATTAAAAGGGTATGAGCTAATTGACTGAGTCAAAGAAAGACCATGGGAGAAGAAACAGAAAGCATAGAAATAAAGGAAGGTGAGACAGATGTTTATATACATTACTGCAAGCAATTACTAAGAGGCAGGGCTTTTTTTCAGCGGGAACGCAGTGGAACTGAGTTCCGGCACCTCTTAAAAATGGTCACATGGCTGGTGGCCACGCCCCCTGATCTCCAGACAGAGGGGAGTTTAGATTGCCCCGGAGGGCAATCTAAACTCCCCTCTGTCTGGAGATCAGGGGGCGTGGCCACCGGCCATGTGACCATTTTCACCGAGGGCAATTTAAACGTTAAAAAACTCCCCCCTTGTTCCAGCTGACCCAAAGTGACATCATTGTGCGGTCCTGAGTTCCGCCACCTCTTTTCCCAGAAAAAAAGCCCCGCTAAGAGGCAACTCCTACATTTAAAGAGGAAAAGAAAGCGTTGGAGCCTGATTTCCTTTACCATGTTGCATCTGCGAGTTTGAAGCAGTACTTTTTATGTACTCGCGGCCATCCCCAAAACAGCAACACCAGTGTGTCTCTTTGTAAGATCATTGTAAGTTGTTGTATATGTTCAGGTGGATTTGGTTTAGTTGGTAATAGATTATTTTAAAGGTTTAAGCTTTAGTTCCGATAAGGTAAAAGGAGATAATGCCTGACAACTTTCTCATCCTATCTGAAATCATTAGTGTTTACTGTTGTAAACTGTTCAGAGAGCTTTTGCAGTTCTCGCATCAATTTGGAATGAAATACTTTGGCATTCCTTTCCAATTACACAACTGTTTGGCTGGAAACCTAAAAGAGCCCGATATATCTATCTATAGCAATAATATAATGAACAAAGACTTCCGGCTTACCTTATTGCAGACGCATCTCGAAAGAGCGCAATTGCAGCAGGAGGGAAAAGCCACTCAAGAGGTATATTTTGCTTAAAAGCCAAATGTATTTCAATTGTAACTTTTAATAAGGTAATATCAATATATCTGGGCACACAAAGAATGGCACTCAGTCAAAATGTATCTTCAAGTATGAAGCACAGGGAAAATTATTCTTAAAATACATGCCTTTGAAAGAAGCCGTGGCAGCTCTGGGACCTCCTATTCGCCATCATCATTTATCATCATTTATTGGAATTGTCAAATCCTTCCAGGAGGTGCGTGCTTCTTGGTCTGAGTGCTTTATTGCTGTATGTGTCACTCGGCATTTATGTAACCAAACTAATTTCCAAACATTGCCAATTCTTCCTTCAATTTTCTGGGTCTTGTGCTCATTGACACTCTAGGCCACTTACTCCCTTTTAACACTTGAATAAAAATAAAAACAAACCGAAGGCTGTGGCTTTCCAAACAGAAGCCCGTAGCCTTGCATTTATATCAAAAAAACATGACTTGACCTTGCTGTATTGCAGCTGCAGAGACTGCCATGTGAACAGGGCTGCAATCCTACAAGGCCTTTATATAGGAATAGTTAATTTCAATTACTGAGTTTGGGTTTTTTTTAATAATCAAAGAAAACAAAATATAAGGTTTTATGAAATGGTGAAATTTTGTATCCCAGTGCTAAACAGACTTAACAGCAACAACAGCATTCGATTTATATACCGACCTTTAGGATGACTTGACCCCACTCAGAGCGGTTTACAAAGTATGTCATTATTATCCCCATAACAACCACCACCTTTCTTCTGCTTCATACAGAGCTCTTCTCTTGTGGTTGAGGTTGCCAACCTCCAGGTGAGGCCTGGAGATCTGGAATGACAGCTGAATTCCAGATTGCAGAGATTGGTCCCTCTGGAGAAAATGACCTTCGTTCCCTAAACTCTTTCCTCCCTAGGCTGTTTCCCCAAATCTCCAGGTATTTCCCAGCCTGGAGATGGCAACCCTACCATTTCCTTTTAAATCAGCTTAGTTAGAAGACCCACAGTCTATTTCTTGATAGTGTAGTTTTTGTTTTCCATGTGCGGCTGCTATTCGTATTCTTGTCCCTAGTAGATGTGTATCCACTTCCATAGCATCAGGATACACAATGGATTGGGTCCTTCGTGGATCTCCCCCCACCTTCCCTTCCTCTCAGGAGCCTTTTCTGACACTGGAAAAGTTTATTGCCGGGATTGAGGGACTTGTGTGCAATAATAGCCGTGCAAGTCAGGCATCTGCAATGGGGAGGAGGAAGAGGATGAAACCACTCCTTTCTTCCTCTTCTACATGCAGAGCTCTGCTCATGGAAGAGGCAGAAAGAGCAAGTTTCTCTCTCAGCCCCACCCACCTCACAGGGTGTTTTGTTGTGGGGATAATAATAGCACACTTTGTAAACCGCTCTGAGTGGACAGTAAGTTGTCCTGAAGGGCGGTATATAAATCGAATGTTGTTGTTGTTGTTGTTGTTATTACCCATCCTGCATAATTCTAATATTTTAAATATATATGTAGGGATATCTAAATACTGGAGTATTGCTAAAGTTTATAAAAACATATTACTTATAACTGAAACAATGAAACAACACCTTTCCTTTTTTATTTATTGTATATAAACGATACTGAATTCAGATAGAACCAGCAGGACTGAAATGGTATGCATGATCATTATAAGGACAATTCTGCAGGCACATGTGTATGCTTCTGTTTGTATCTAATCTATATTCATTGAGCAGTAATGCTATTTATTCACAAAAGCACCCAATCGTTTATTTAGCGATATCACAAATGGGATATTTGGGTGGACTCAACTTAATCTTCAACTTCTTCATGAACAGAATATTAACACGCCCCTGGATTATCTGTTAACATAGGGCTGATTCTGACTATGCTGCTGTGGGATGATGGAGGCTAGTTGCTGGAGACAGCAGTCAGACGGCTGAGGCTCCATCTACACATGACAAAGTCATCCTGTTTGTTTGTGTGATGGCAGTTTTGTACCTCCCAGAGGCACACTGGTTCTTCTCTGTTTGTAACCACAACATGCAGGGAGAAGTGACTTTAGCCTCCGCCCCGATGTTCTTTCCATGTCTTCAGGCAGCCCCATGGAACCAGTATTTGTAAAAATAATGTTGCTTATGTATTCATGTATTAATCCCAATCGCAAATAAAGGGTAATTCTGTTGAAGACACTAAAGTTCCACGGATGCCAAATGATGAATAATCAGCAGGCCAGTTAACCACTCCGATTAAAAAGGGCATTGCAAAACCATGTGCGCTGTGTCTGCTGTTTTCTAATAGGAGAACATGGTGGGATACACACACATTTTTATACACACACACACACAGGGCTTTTTTCTGGGAAAAGAGGTGGTGGAACTCAATGGTGGAACTCAGGACCACACAATGATGTCATTTTGGGTCAGCTGGAACAAGGGGGGAGTTTTTTAGTTTAAATCACCCCTGGTGAAAATGGTCACATGGCCGGTGGCCCCGCCCCCTGATCTCCAGACAGAGGGGGGTTTAGATTGCCCTTCGCACCACTGGCACAGAGGGCAATCTAAACTCCCCTCTGCCTGGAGATCAGGGGGCGGGGCCACCGGCCATGTGACCATTTTCTAGAGGTGCCGGAAGTCTGTTCCACTGCATTCCAGCTGAAAAAAAGCCTTGCACACACACATGTATATGTATGCATCTATGTGTATATGTGTGTGTATAGGTAAGTAAGTAGGTGGGGGGTAGACCCCTATGGCACACCCTCCCCCCCCACAAGCCTTTCACACTCTGCCATCTAGGCAGGTAAAGGCCAGGAATCACCCTGCCATGCACCAGCTATCTAGCCTCCATTACAGCAGGCAGAGATCCCTGGCCCAAATCCTCAAAGGTCCCCTCTCTCCTCTCCCACAGGCTCCATCGGACAGTCAGCCCCTTCCCTATATTTACCTCCCTTCACCCAGTTACTGCCCAGGGCTGTTGAGGAAAAGGGGACTTAGAGGTGACTTTCCAGAGCGTGTATATGTGTGGGGGATATTTTCCCTCAGCCAAGGACTTCAAGCCAGCAAGGGTTAAACCAAACAAAAGTAAACTTTATTTACAAGAGAGAACATTAGGAGCGAAAGGATTTTAAACTAATAAACAAACTGGGGTTAAACAGAGAATGTTTCAATGTAAGAGAACAAATTAACAGCCAGCTATGTGTCTACTGTTTCTCTGAGCAGCATTTCAAACCCTCTCTCGTAGTAGCTCCCCTGAGCCTTCTTTTCCATCCAATGAACACTCACTCCCATTGGCCCAACATTCCACCTGCTTCCATTGGCTCTCAGGAGAGGTTGTGCTGAAGCCAGTCCTGTCCATCATAGAGAACGATGGCTAGGATATAAAATGAATGACTGGTAAATTTAGAATAAATCTCATGAAATACTGCATCATAAAACTAAATTGTAAATCTGTAAAAATTTATTGCCTTACAAGAAAGTCAAACACTGTGTCTTAAATTGGTGGGGAGTAACCAGTAGGAAAATTTTATGATGACCACAAATAATATTTTAATTGTCTGACTTAAATCTAATACTTTGCTCGGGGATTTTAAAGGCGAACAATGGAAAAGATTCTGCAGACACATTATATTTTTAGTGTGCACATAATATGGCTTTAGGTTTACATCTATAAAATATGGCCTAAAATATATCTATAAAATATGTCATGGAAGGAAAGTCACATTTCATATCTAATGGTATAATTTTGTGTAGTCAGTCTAATCTGGAGTAACTACATAGGATTAAATATTTGGGTTTTTTTAGTACAACCAGTGTCCATGTATAACACACACATATTGAGAAGAATATATTCTCCTTTGAAAATAATCTGTCAGCTAATTCCAGCATAGTTTATGGTAATAATTCCTAAAGCATTGCTATGGACAAAAAAGTGTGCCTGGAATCTGCCCTTAACTTGTGTTTCATCGTGTAACACCCACAGCAACAGGCACTATGCTTGCTCAGGTTTCCAGCCGTAAGTCTGAGCAACTCAAATGGTAAAAAGACACCTTTGGATACCTCTTTTCCATTTCCCACTGCTAATGTTAGCATGCAACTTCTTAAATGTCTTATTGATTTATTTAGAAAACTTATATGCTGCCTCTCCAGATACTTGCTCAAGGCAGCTCTCAAATAAAAATGATACAATAAAATCATAAAACAACAACATAAAAACAAGCCATAAAGCCCACAGTGCAATAGTGTTTGCATGCTTCCTTTGCCGGAGTTCATCTGCAGAAATTAACTTGTGTGCAGAAAGAAGGGCCAAGGAATGCCAAGGACCCTCTACCGCTGGGCCCTGACTAAGTGGCAGAATAGTCACAAAGCACCTACTTTGCATGTGGAAGGTCCTAAATTCAGGATCCCTCCAGTTAAAAGGATTCGGAAGCAGGTGAGATGAGCTTCATACGTTCCACTTGGGTTCTTTCTTAATGAGAAAGCTGTTTAGTTTTGAGACACATTGCAGAATGTACCCACATTTTTCTTCTGTTCATGAGCAACAAGTTGCTCAGAAGCACAGGTTCCAGATTGTGAGTCCAGAATTTTATGCGTAGTATGTCCTCACTGAAGCAGGCTAAAAGATAGCTCTTGCTGGGCCTCATGCCCATTAACCGCAAACTGTTGCAGATTGGTTGCGAGTTCAGAATTTGTGCTTCGTCTGTCAGCGCCGGAGCAGCTTCAGAGACGGCGTTTGTTGGCTTTGCACTGAGGTAACTACTAGGCAATAAAGAAGCTAAGCGTAAAAGATAAAACTGTGCAGCAAGCCTCTTCGAGCTCCTCAAAGATCAGCAAAATATATATTCAGTACTAAGCCATACACTCCAATGCGTTCTTTATTTGCTTCCTTGCCAACAGTCTTTCTATTTCTATGAGTGCCTCTTGCTTTTCATTCTGAAAGCGTTCTGTGTGAACAAAACTGTTTATTTTTGACTTCCTTCCCTTTATATGTCCTGACTTAGATAGCCCAGGAGAACCTGATTTCATCAGATCTCAGAAGCTAAGCAGGGTCGGCCTTGGTTAGTAATTGGATGGGAGACCTCCAGAGAAGACCAGGGTTGCAGAGGCAGGCAATGGCAAACCACCTCTGTTTGTCTCTTGCCATGAAAACCCCACCAGGGGTCGCCATAATTCAACTATGACTTGAAGGCAGGATTTCATTTTTCTCTTTGTATGCATAGCACTTGTATCCAAATTGTCCCCGTTTTGGTCTGTAGGCATCCTGCCAATTCATGAAAATCCTTTTCAGTGAATATACCTGGTAAGTTGAAACTACATGGTTTAACCCAGGCTTCCTAACCTTTTTCAGCTTGTGGACATTTTCACAATTCTGATACAGGGCCGTGGACTCGTGGGCACCATGCAACTACATAAAGACTGCTTTAGGAAGCTGAGCCATCCACAGAATCTCAGGGTGTGAGGTCAGGCATAACTCTAATGGGAACTCTTCAACATTTCAGGCAGAAGCTCTGTTTAACAGGATGCCTTTTAAAACAAACATTGTTCAAAAATGTTTTCCCAGGGCTTTTTTTCAGCGGGAACGTGGAGGAACAGAGTTCCGGCACCTCTTGAAAATGGGCACATGGCCGGTGGCCCCACCCCCTGATCTCCAGACAGAGGGGAGTTGAGATTGCCCTTTGCACCATGGCACGGGGGGCAATCTAAACTCCCCTCTGCCTGGAGATCAGGGGGTGGGGCCACCAGCCACGTGACCATTTTTGCCAAGGGCGATTTAAACTTTAAAAAACTCTCCCCTTGTTCCAGCTGACCCAAAGTGATGTCATTGTGCGGTCCTGGAAGTGTGCATGCACTTTGCACGCGCACGTGCGGTACCAGGGGCACCACCTCCTGCCAGGAGTTGCCCCCTGTGCCGGCAACCCACTGAGTTCCACCACCTCTTTTCCCAGAAAGAAAGCCCTGCACGCCGCTTACCTTTCGTCACGCAGTGAAGATCCTTGTGTTGTGGTTGCAGCTGCTGCTGAAGCAACTTTGAAAAAATCTGCACTGCCAATCAGATGTCCAGTGGCCAAACAGAATCCCTGCTGGCAAAAGCCCCACCCACATTCTGAAACTCTTGGTGGGTGCCAGGGAAAATGTTGGTGGGTACCATGGCAACCACAGGCACCCTCTTAGGGACCCTTGGTTCAATCAGACCCTAAAGGACGCCGCCTTCCTAGGACTGACTTCAGTTTTGCTCTTGCATACCTAGCAACCCAAAAGACTGCAGGGGGATGCCTTTTTTTTAAGGTGACCTTCACTTTAATAAGGCAATCTTATATTAGAAATAACAAGATCTGTAGAAACTGAACTCCATTTTCCCCAAGAGAAATCCTACAAATTATGAGGTCCTACAGCCTGACACATTAAGAATATGAATAAACCTCTGTGGCATCCTTGTGGAAACACTAATAAATACTACACAATGAAAGAATGACTGATAATCAAAGTTACAACACGGGAACTTTAAAACAAGTAAACTGAATATTGCATGCTTTTATGATGCTACTTTGCCAGAGACAGGCAGTGTACGGTGGAGGAACTGAAAATATATCCGTGCACAGGCCATTTCCAGATAGGTCGTCTGCTGTGAGTTCAATGCTTTTGGGAAGTAGGTTTTTCTCTGCTTCCCCACAGCATCATGGTGTATTTGTTCACAGCTTCCCTCTAATCTTTCTCAAACCCGCTTTGTAGGGCTGCCAGTCGCCCGGTGGGGGCAGGGGAACCCCCCGTTCCAGCATCCACCTCCTCCCACTACTCACCTGGCTGATGGGGGGGGGGAGGCATGGGGAATGAGTCCCGGTGGCAAAATGCCTCCTGAGCAAGCCCACAGTGGGTGCACTCCCAGTAGAGAATGATGACATCACTTCCAGAAGTGATGTCATTGTGCCGGCTGCAGGAATGCTCCTGTACTTCCCTTGGGGCCAATTTGGGCCCCAGATGGACTGATTCTCAAAGAATTGGAGCATTCCTGTGGCCGGTGGGACGTAATTCCCAGAAGTGGCATCATTGTGCCCCATTGGGAGTGCGCATGCACTGTGCACACATGCAAAGATTTTTAAGCTTGTAAGTACCACCACCACTTCGTGGGAAGGGAAGGGTACCTGGGACCCTACTGGTTTGCTCTGAAGTTTTGGGAAAAATCACAGTAAAGCCTGGATGTCTGCAGTACTGATGGGAAAATTTGGATTTTCTGTCCCACATGGCAGCCATGTTCTCTGACCCTGTCGCAGCCATTTCCTCACCTTGCCACCAAGTTTTAAAATTAGCACTAGAGTATTATTGTGATATATCATTGTAGCAATAGGTATGGCATGTTCTCTGAATTCTTAGCTTTCATTTTTCAAAAAAAGCAAATCTCTAGCTTCTTGTGCTGCAGAGATGTGCCTTTTTCTTTGTGTCTTGCAAGCGAAGGGGCGAGAGACTTGCTTTTTTAAAATGAAAGCTGGGAATTCAGAGGCCCTGCCACACCTATAGTTATAATGGTATATAGATATAACTGGTATCTCAAGCCTACCTGTTAACCCAATCCTAATGTCTTCTTCTTTACTCTTGGGTCTGATTCCTGGCTTGCAAGTCAGACTCCCAACGCACGATCCCTCCTTCCTCCTCCTGGTTTCTAAGCAGATATCTTTGCTCTTCATCTCAGTCTATCTCCCCTTGTTTCCCAAACCATCCTGTGCCCGCACGACATAAGAGTGCTGACGTTTCTCTCCTCTTTGCTAGTTAGGATCTCACACCTGGAAGACTGGACATCTCTGTCCCAACACACTGACTTCTCCTCTGTCCTGTTCCATATTTATCTCACATTTACACCTCTAGCTTAGAAGTAACTCATTTTCCAAATTGGAGTAGCTCTTGCTGATTTCTGAGTATTGCTGCTGTATTCTTAGTTTGGATTGAAAATGTATTAGTTGTCTGTGCCTCGATTCTCTTCTCCTTCATTTGCTTAGGAACTGTGCTATTTGCTTTGATTTAGTATTAGCTAATATTTACTTAGGATAAGACCCCCTCCATACACACACACTCAATAAACTCCATATTTCTTACTAAACCTTCAAATCTGGTTTTTGTTATCCTTTTTTGTGCTGAACACACTATTCACAGCCACCTCTTTAGGTAGAAGATCCCAGTTTCCCCATACAAAATTGCAAGCAAATTCCCCATGACAGTCTGAACATACACGTTCACATGTTGAGAGCCAGTATTCTGTAGTGGTTAGAGTGTTGGACTAGGATCTGTGAGAACCAGGTTCAAATCCCCAGCCTGCCATGGAAGCTTGCTGAGTGACCTTCGGCTGTTCAAATATTCTCAGCCTAACCTACCTCTCAGAGTTGTTGTGGGGATAAAATGGAGGAGAAGAGAATTATTTAAGACAGCTTGGGTCCCAGTTAGGGAGAAAGGTGGGGTATAAATAAAGTAAACAAATAAAAATAATATTCTAGTGTCAATGTTTTAGAAAAAATTGTGAAAATTCTGGTGACCCAGGGGAAGGTAGCCATTTCTGAGGGATTGGGGCAGGTAAACAGTGGGAAACCTGCTACGTGGGATATCTATTACAGCTGCACCAGTAATAGGGAAGCCACAAAATCCTGTCCTGGTATAGAAGATACCATAGTTGCTGGAAGGGAATGAAATCTGATTTACTCATTGAGGGCAGCAGTAGACATTATGGCTGCCTCATCCATCAAAATGGCAGCCCAGCACTGAGGTTTCCACCCATCACATTTACCCATATTGTGATGGCCATATGCAGGGCTTTTTTTCTGGGAAAAGAGGTGGTAGAACTCAGTGGGTTGCCCTCAGAGAAAATGGTCACATGGCCAGTGGTCCCGCCCCCTGATCTCCAGACGGAGGGGAGTTGAGATTGCCCTTGGAGGCAATCTCAACTCCCCTCTGTCTGGAGATCAGGGGGCGGGGCCACCAGCCATGTGACCATTTCCAAGAGGTTCCGGAACTCCGTTCCCCCGCATTCCCCCTGAAAAAAAGCCCTGGCAATATGTATATTGTATTGTGTATATTTCTTTTTCCCCACCAGCCAATGAAATGGAGAGGAAGTGAAGAAATGCACGACGGAAAAAGTTATGGAGAGAAGAACAAGAATTCAACAAAGTCAGTCTTCAGTCAAACAGCATTTATTTATTTTGCTTGTACCACAGTTTGGTTCCTACCGTAGGTCCATGTCTTCGTCACTAGCAGGTAGAAGACTCAGCCCCAAGAGACCTAAGAGATGTTCAAGACCTAAGAGATGTTACACTTTAAACATAACAATCTCACTCACTTGACTCTCTCTCTCTTCCTTCAAGTAAAATAATACTCTGTTGGAAGTTGGAAGTTTGGATCTGATCTTGTATCTCTTCTGGTCCAAGACCTGTTTCACGTGACTCTTGTAGCCATTGCAGTTTTCAGCCTTCTGATGTGGACATCCCGTCATATTGCCACAGGTTTTGGGGGGTGGTAGTGATCATGGGCACGCCAACTTCCATAAGAGGAACATTATTTGGATCAGCTTTCAATGCCTGGCTTCTACAGCCAGGAGAAATTTGGTTCTATTGAGCATCCTATTCCTCGTTAAGAGCTATTACTTGGAAAAGGTTGAAAATGCAAAAAAGAGAAAATAATAAAGGGCTATTCTTGGATGCAGGGATACGCAGATAGTATTTCAGAAGCAACAGGCTTAAAAAACTTTTTTTGAAAGGCCATTTGTTAGCAGCCATGGCAACAGCAACAATAATAGTGAGCTTATATATCATCCTTCTGGACAGATTAGTGCCACACTCAGAGCGGTGAACAAAGTCATTGTTGTTATTATCCTCACAATACAACTGGGGAGTTGGGGCTGAGAGGAGCGGCTTACTCAAGGCCACTTGCGAAGTTCATGGCAGGAGTGGGAATCAAACCAGCAGAGGGCTGATTCCCACACATCCCAGCCACTTAACCACTATGCTTCATCAACTCTGGTAAAGCTGCTATAGGGTTGCTTTATTATGCATCAAGCCAAAGTTAAGTATTTTTTTATTCGGTGATATTTAAACATATGCTTATCTTTACCATTGAAATCGTTGTTATTTTAAGAAAAGTACTTAACTTCATCTAGGTTTGCTTGTATTTAGGTTCTATTTGAAGTTATTGTATTTATTATACACATATAAAATATAAATAAATAACAATACATTCCTAAGGGTGAGCCCTACTTACTCCCCCACTGCGAGGCAGGTTTTCCCTCCCAAGATTGCTTGTTGTGGCTGGGCAGCCTCTGGTAGTGTGTCTCTGGGTATAATCTCAGGTTCCTTTCGTCCCACACTTTAAACAGGTAAGCCCCATAGCAATGTAAAATGAAGATATCTGGGCATAGGACCACCCACTGATGTAAACACCAGCCCTGGCACAGGAGACAGAAATGATTGGCACTTGCCAGGAAAGGAGCAGGGTGTAGTCAGTATCCTAAGGCTCCTTAGGATATGCCCTTCCTCAGGCACTAGGGTGAGAATAAATGCCCCATTGTATTCAATGGGGATTGAAATACATCTGTCTCCTATTAAGCCTCAATAGCTATAGCACAATTTACAGTGATGTCCTAAACATAGAGTGATTCTGCACTAAAATGGTGCTATTTCCCGGCAAACACCCACTTTATTCCAACACTGTAGCGATTTTCTCTCTTCTGCTTTGTGCTTGATAGTCACGTTATTTTGTGCCTCAGTGTGAATGCCTCACATCGATGTATTTCGCCTGGCAACATCCTATGCCCTCCCTTCAATCCCAGAATCCATTTCTTCCTGCGACTCCCCTTTTTTTATTTTATTATGTCCTTATAACGCCATAACGACATAACACAATGCAAACTTTCTGCTGAAGTAAAAATGACTCAATCGCCATGGCAGTCTTCAGCGATGGGGATCACGCCAGACAGGGAGTTTTCTGCGGGCAAAGGGCTATTTATATAATTTCAAAGTTGGAAAAACAAAAGGGTTGTAATGTTTTGCTCTAACGGAATGTTTATATGCTGTTATTCCGTTATAGCGGAATTAAACACCAGAATAATAAAAAAAGGGGGGGAGGAGCTGCTTCTGCGCAGTTAGAGAGAACAGAACAGAGTGCTTCGGTGTGGACAGCTGGTAGCGCGAAGAGCCGTTAGGTGACCCAAAGAAATGTTACGGTGCCGATAACAGGTAGGAAGCTATATGCTGTAAATTTAACGGAAGAGATGCCTGTGTGACGACGGCCATGATTGATAAAGTGCATTGAAAGTGCATTATCCAACGTGTGCGGAATCAGCCAGTGTTATACTCCACAAAGCATCAATGGACATCTTTTGAGTGTAGAGATAGGATAACCCTTGAGTCTGTGCTCTGTGGCCTCTCAAAGCTCTCCTAAAGCATCATATAAACTCCAGCAACGATACCCATATCTCAGCTGATCAGGCAAGTAACATGGGTCTATACTTCTCCACCTTCATGTTGAGTACGCTTAGAGTCTCTCTACACAATATTTCTTACACCAGGATGCTCAAGTGAAGGGAGACATAATGTTGGCCAGGAAGTGTTGTTCAAAAGCTGAAGACTCTGTTAAATTCCCCTATTCACAGGAGGGTAGTTTGAAAAGACAGAGCCAGGGCTTTTTTTCAGGGGGAACGTGGTGGAACGGAGTTCCGGAACCTCTTGAGAATGGTCACATGGCTGGTGGCCCCGCCCCCTGATCTCCAGACAGAGGGGAGTTGAGATTGCCCTCCGCACCACTGAAAAAAAGCCCTGGACAGAGCCATATCGCTCCTCAAAACATCTACTAATGGATATATCTGTATTGTATATAGTTGTATTTCACCTCATTTTTATCTTATCTAATGTGGTTTTGTAATTTTGTGACAGCCTATGGCAATACACAATAAGCTCTGAACTGAACTGAATTAACAAACCCTCTGAGGAGCGTCTCTGCCAGCTGTCTTTTAAAACTACCCTCCTGTAGAGAGGGAAAATTGGCAGAGCCTTCCATTCTGTCTTTTCAAACTACACATCCTAGCTAACGCTGCGAATCTCTTCACTTGAGTGTCCTCATATAAGAAGTATTGTGTAGAGAGACTCTTAAAGAGTACACATGCACAGACATGGGAGGACTTTGAATGCACTTGTACAAACAGGCAAGGATGAGAACAAACATTATTACAATATATTGTAAACACTGCTCAGTCCAGAACCCTTATGGATATGCCTTCTCAGGACACCTTTTGTTTCTCTGCTGAAAAAACATAGGATACCGACTGATGCTATGCACGCCCCAGATCTGGAGTATGCCAAAATTTGGAGTTCAGGATTGAGATGTAAATCACCACACTTCAAAACAATAAATGCCATAACAACCACCATAATATTATCTATCTGTCTGTCATCTGTCTAAAATTTTTCAGAGGTTCTTTGGCAATTCATAACTAGCAGCCATTATATGTATAGCACTCTTCTTTATTATATGTCACAAAGTAAATCTTCCAGTTTGTTCAGGGCCCATTTAATCCCATAACATTAAAAAAGAATAGAGCAAACTTGTTTCTGATCTTGTAGAATAGATACTAGCACTGTAATTCTGAACGTGTCTCTTTCAAACATATGTCAAGGGAGAGTTTTTAAAGACAGCCAAATAGTTTGTAAAAATAAATACCATTTTCAAAACAGCAACAATACAGATCTAGGGGCGGGGGGGGGGGGTACAATAAAAAAAAAACTTTGCTGATTAGCCAGAACATTAAGAATGATGTATTTATAGCTGTGCCGATGAGGAAACTAGAAATGTAAAAGTAAGCTGTGAAGTTAAAAGTTTAAAAAGGCACCTCTTCTGTATTTAATCATAGTAGACTGTGAAAAGAAACCACTATTAGAATTTGATCTGCAAGCTGTCACGCTGGATCTAACTGTTTTTGTATCGCTGTGCACATTTTTTCATTACACTTCTCAGCACTTCCAATCAATACTGAATAACAGAGAAGAAACTAATCTTTGGTTATTTTTCATTTTACCTGAGACTGAATGTTTCTACATGAACCAGAACAAAGCTATAATACTGGAAGACAGTATCCTTAGAGAGGGTTATTGTTGTGTTTGGAAACTTGACTTCAGGTTGAAAAAAATGCAGTTCTTGGAAAATAGAATTACATAGGGCATTTCCCCCCGAAATAGAATTACATAGGGCATTTCCCCCCGAAATAGAATTACATAGGGCATTTCCCCCCGAAATAGAATTACATAGGGTATTTTTTTCTGAAGGCAAAAATGTAATGGAAATACTGTTTTGGTTCTATGATAGGTTCAAAGTCCTTTATTATTATATGTTCTGCCATAGGAACTCATAGGCTTGGTCCTGTCAGAGTTTCTGTGGGTGAAAGAGGCTCTGCTTTGGCTACTGAAAAAGCTATGCTAGGAGCCTCACTTAGACAAAAGTGATGCAGGACAGGGACGGCAGTGAGGAAAGGAATCAGGTGAAGTCAGCCTAAAAAGCCTATAGGAATCATACAGCCCGCCTGTTATGTATCGCTTGAGTAGAATGAAAGTTCCTAGGGGTGCGCAAGGCCTGCCCGATTCGGTAAACCTGTTTCAGTTATAACCGAATCAGGAAACCATTTTTGTAATCAGGGAATACCGAAACGGCAAGCCAAGTGGTCCAGCCTTACCACAGTCCTGAACACCTGAATATCTACCAGAGAGAAGATCAGGATAATGGTGTACATCAAAGGAACACCATGTAAGATGGAGGTCAACACCAGATTGGCGCTCTCAATCATCTCAATAGACACCTACCACTGAGTGTGTCCCAAGAAAAGACAGCTTGAGCCATGCGACATACATTTGACGGACTTGCAGGTCTTCGGGTTCTGGTGGCAGGCACTGGCAAGTTCAAAGTTAGTTTTAAAGATTTTCGTGGCCCCCTCCACCTGGTCATCATCGAGGGGCACTGCACAAGTTTGCTGGAGCAAGATTGGTTTGAAGTGTTGGGAATCCATATCACCAGCGTCCATCAAATCAGCCAATCAAACATTGAGACCATCTGTTCTGAATTTCCATCTGTATTCGACAGCTCCGTGGGATGATACACCAGACCACCGGTATCCTTCGACCTGGACCCTACAGTGCTGCCAATACAGTTGAAAGCTCGACGTGTTCCCTTTGCTCTCAAGCCACTCATTGATGAGGAGCTGGACTGGCTGGTTGCACAAGGGGTCCTTGAACCAGTGTCACACGCCCATTGGGAGACTCCCATCATCACGCCCATCAAGGCCAATGGGGCAGTATGTATCTGCGCAGACTATAAGTGCAGCCTAAATAAGGCACTGCAACGGCATGCTTATCCAGGGCTGGTAGTGAGTCACCTCCTGGCATCACTAGCAGGGGGCAAGATCTTTGCGAAGATTGACCTGGCACAAGCATACCAGCAGCTTCCAGTAGATGATGCCACAGCGGAAGCACAGACCATTGTGAATCATCGAGGCACATTCAAAGTGAAGCGGCTCCAGTTCGGGGTCAGTGTGCACCCGGAATTTTTCAAGGACATATGGAGGGACTGCTCATGGGCATCCCTGGTGTCATTCCATACTTTGACGATGTCCTATTGCAGGAACGTCCTCTACAGAACTTGCTAGCCATCTGCAACAGGTACTCAGTCGCCTCCAGGATGCCAGACTCAAGGTTAAGAAGGAAAAGTGTCAGTTCGGCATGGCTCATGTAGAATTCCTGGGATTCATGATTGACGCTGACGGCATCCACCCTACAACCAGCGAGGTGCAGGCCATTCGCAGAGCGCCAACACCTCATTCCAAGGAAACTCTAAGCATTTCTCGGGCTCCTACATTTCCACCACTCTTTCCTGCCACACAAGGCATCACTAGTCGAGCCACTGCATAGACTACCCAAGTGCCCTGGGTCTGGGGTTGGAAGCACGACCGGGCATTCTCTGCAGTTAAGGATCTCCTTTCGTCAGACAGCGTACTCACCCATTATGATTAACTCAAGCCGCTTGTGCTCGCCTGTGATGCCTCACCTTATGGAATCAGAACTGTTGCTTTGTAGCCCAATCGCTGTAACAAAGAGCTGTTAATCTCAATATATAATACCACTCCCTAGGCAAAGACAGCCCTTAGACTATAGCTATCCCCAAAGGATTTTTCATTTCAGGTGCTGTTTGGCTCCTATGATTCTAAGAGAGACGTGCTTTTTGCTCCATGCCCTCAACTATGCTTAAGGTGTAAGTGAACAAAGACCATTTCAAGAACAAAATCCAGAAGTGAGATTCATCTTGGACTTGCAGTCAAGAAAGTGGGTGATGGAGCGTGATCCTACTTTTGCCCCCGATAGATCTCCAAGAATGAAACAGCATTTGAGCAAGCCGCAGAAGAACGAATTCATAAAGTCCTTAAAGGCTTCAGAATTATCTTTAGTTGGATAATTCTAGTGGTCTTTCAGCGGTCAAATTCCCATCTCTCCTCTGCCTAGCATTGCCAAATTCCTGGTGAGGACTCGAGAGAATTACAACTGAGCTCCAGACTACAGAGATCAGTTCAGCTGGAGAGAATTTGGGGTGGACTATAGCATTATATCCTCCCCTCCCCAAACCCTGTCCTTCCCGGACAGCACCCCCAAATCACCAGGAATTTCACAGCTTGGAATTGGCAAACTTACCCCCCTCAGAAGTTCTGCCACGTTAATCAACAAAAAACAAGTCATTACAAGGGTTCCAGTTTGTTTTTCTTTTTTACAAAGTACCGCTCATTTTTCATGCCTGCATTGTGTAAATGTAACCATGCTTTTCATAAGGGGAATTTGGGGTATAGATTTCATAGGGATCTAAAACTATAAGCTAGGAGATGTGTTATCCAGAGATACTTTAGGAGAAACCGAGATACTTTAGGAGAAACAGAAACAAAGCAGATTGTATTATTAGTACAGAAAAATCAGGCCTAGATAATGGGTACATTTATTTAACTGTTCAAATTATACCACGTTTTATTTTCCTCCAAGGAGCTTAGAACAGGGTTCATATGGCTCCCAGATGCTCCCATCTCTATGCAAAGATCATAGTGAAATATGCCTCCATCCCCCATAGTCTCTTTAGCTTTAGCAGTTGAATTGTATCCTATGCCATCAGACCATTCATGATACCTAATTGGGAAAAGATTATTAAATGTGTCTAATGCTATCTGTAGTGGAGGATGTGGGGATGGTGGAAGAGGTAATGAAATGATTCCAGTGGTAAATCCTTAGATGGAATTGATGGGCACAGAGTTGAAACAGCAAGGAGAAGATTGCAGCTGATGTCCCATGAAAATAGGAAACAGAGACCGCTGCTTGGTGAGAAGGAAAAAATATCTTAGAAATTTTACTTAAGGAAGATTCCATTCCACCCCACCGAGAAGCACTCGTGCACATATTGGGAGAATTACGTTCATTATCTTTTGCTTTTTGTGTGAGATTAAAACCATGGATTAGAAGATAGGAAATGTATCAGGTGTCAAGATATATTAGAGTCAACATTCTTTATATTTTAAATAGAGTTCCCCCCTTTACAATGGAAAAAGGTACGGCCACATGCTTAGTAACAAGAGCGTCACAGCTGGTGACTAGATTTTCTAAGCCTCTAAAGTATTGCTTCTGGTTTCTCTTATTTTATAAGTTACTTCCTGGCTAAAATTTCCAGCAGCTTGCGGGGGAGGGGTGTGTGTGTGTGGCCTTAATGGACCTCTGATAACTTTACTGTCAACCCATTTAATGCTTTGCCTGAGTCAAACCTTCTCATACATTTTTGCAGGCAGGTAGCCAAACGTTGGTCTGCAGTAGAACAGCAAGGATTTGAATCCACCTTGGAGACCAACAAGATTTTCAAGACATAAGCTTTCGAGAGTCAAAGCTCCCTTCTTCAGATGCAGGGGGGAGTGGAGATCCCTGAGACTTAACAATTTATACCCGGAAGATCTTGGTCTCTAAGGTGCCACAGGACTGAAATCCTCCGTCATACATTATTGAAAGCTTAAGTGCCATTTCGTGTAACACTTTTTTCCTCATACAACTACAGCCCTAACATGGCAATCCTAAGTGGTATTACACCCTCTTAGGCGTGCACTGTAAATGTCCCTAATTCAAAACCCAGACATTTCACCAGGGCTTTTTTTCTGGGAAAAGAGGTGGCGGAACTCAGTGGGTTGCCCTCGGGGAAAATGGTCACATGGCTGGTGGCCCCGCCCCCTGATCTCCAGACAGAGGGGAGTTTAGTTTGCCCTCTGCGCCGCTTGGCACGGAGGGCAATCTTAACTCCCCTCTGTCTGGAGATCAGGGGGCGGGGCCACCAGCCATGTGACCATTTTCAAGAGGTTCCGGAACTGTACGAAAAAGGGATATGAAATGTTGTACCTTGGGGCCAGTTGTCCAAGGCTGTGGGCTAAGAGCCAAGTGCCACTGGGCTCTTGCTGTTCAGGTCACGCCAATGGCTTGTACCTCCTGACCATACTCATGATACATGCTGGAGACAGGAAAAGCAAACAGGAAGAGCAAAAGCTTGCCTAAGACGTTGCAGCATTCCATCAGCGTTCCTGTATCTACCAATATTTATTTACATAGCAGTTGTGTTCGTCATTTTTGTAGGATTCAACACAGATCACTGTTTCCTATCTGCCAAAGGGAGCTTTGACTCTTGAAAACACATACTTTGGAAATCTAGTTGGTCTTTAAGGGGCTACTGGACCTGAATCTTGCTCTTCTACTACCAGACTAACACGGCTACCCACAGTTTCCACTGTGAGTGCTTTTACAACAATAATATTTACACTTGACATTAGGTAAATAGCATATTGAAAACTGGATAATTTCATGCCATGGTGTTTGTTTTTTCTGTTCTCTGTTTCCAATCAGTGTGAAGAGGCTGCTTGAAAAGGCAAATTCTGTTTATCTCTGATTTCGACTGTATTCAAGCTGCCACACCACTGCTGTGAAAGTAAGATTAGCTGCAGTTTTCCCATTGTGTGTCCTTTTATTTCAGACTAGTAACAAAGTGCATTTTGGGGAAAAAATACAACAGGCTCTGGAAAGGGCAGCATCGCGATGGGGGGGGGGGCAGGAACCTTGACGGGCCCCTGCTCCTGGCAGCAGCCCGTTCTGACCCGGTTGATGCTGGATTGGGCCGCTGAAGGTGGGGAGTGCCACCAAGGGGGCCGGGCCAGCTGCCATGGTGGGCTCCTGCTTCCAGAAGCAGCCCGTTCCATTCCTGTTGGGGTTGGAACAGGCTGCTGCCCAGGTCACTGGGGGAGCAATGCTAGGAATCCTGGTGGGCTCTTGTGCCTGGCAGTGGCCTGTTCTGGCCCCCAAGGTAATGGAGGCCAGGTTAACTGGGAACTGATTATTATAACATTATAGTGCTGTAGTAATCTAGCGATTGCCCATTAACAAAAAGCCTTCTATTGGCATGGAAGACATAGTGGCCATGGAGGGGGGCGGGCGGAGGAGTGAACTGAGGCAAGGAAAAGGGCAACAATATGGATGCGACTTTAAAAAATGTGCACCTTCCCATCCACATAGTGGCCGTTTCCACACATCCTTAGAGATAGGGTTCACCCTCGGAACTGTGGTGGCTTTTACCCAAGCGTTTTATCATTTCCCAAGCATGTGTATATTGTTTTGGTACCGGGTTTTCTGCATCTTTACTGGGACCGCACTTGCTCCAGTGTTTTGTTGCTGGTTTCTAGCTGTTTTTTTTTTTTTTTTTTGCATTTTCTGGCATATGAATTGGAAGCGTTTCTTAAGAAACCTCCGACTCCTCTCAATCTCCACCCAGTTGTTCCCCTGAAGCTCTTTCCCTTCCTACTTCACGTTTCCGTTCAGCTGCAGAAGCCTGCTTGCAACAGTAGTTGCATGCAATTGCGCATGTGCAAAGTAAAAAAAAGCATTAAAAAGGGGACAGGCACTTTTAGTCTGTGATGATGAAAGTACCCGACCTCCCCCCAAAACCACATATTTTTTTTACTATTTGGAAGTTTTCCTCTGGCATCACAACCAAAAGTAACCACTTGCGGGTGCTGTATGTGGAAGATGGGTTGTCGGGGGAACTCAGCAAAACACAGACCTAAACCAGGAAAAGGGCAGGAACAACAGGCTGTGCAAAATCAGCCATTGTGTGAAAGTGCTGTCATTCTTTCATGTTTATGTTTGGGACAGATCGCTTCAAAATAGAGAAAACGTGCGAAGCGGATAATTAATGGATGATGTCACAGAGATGCAAAACAAACAAAAAACCCCCAAACTTCTGCGTGAAAGCAAGCAAAAAAAGACTATAGTGCTCATTCCAGTGGGTTAGCAATGTTACAGTGTGATTTAAAACAGAGTTGTGGCCTTGTAAGCCCACTGATTTCAGTGGACTTAAGTATATAACTCTTTTAGGATTGCTTTGCTTGTCTGTTGCAGCCAAAATAACAGAGTAATTGTAGTATCTTAAAGACATTTATTGTAGCGTGAGCTTTCTTGAGCCTGTGTCTACTTTTTCAGATACATGAAGTCAATACATTGGACAAGGCAGGCTGTGGTTTGTGAAAACTTATGCCACAATACATTTATTAGTCTTTAAGGTGCTACAGGACTCTTTGTTATCGCAGCATACATGCAAGTGTTAATATTTATAGCTCCAGAGGAGTTAACTGTGTTAGTCTGTAGTAGCAAAATAGTAAAGAGTCCAGTAGCACCTTTAAGACTAGACAACTTTATTGTAGCATAAGCGTACTTATAGTGTTAGAAAAGAAGGAATGTAAACCCATTTTAGCCCACTGTAAGAAACCCACATTTACCCAAGGGACAGAAAATCATTAAAATGTTTCATTTATTTAGCCTGACCTGTACCCTGAACTCTGTCTGTCTGTAACTGTCCCATGACAAGTTAATTATAGTGTTCACAAGGCATTCTGATAGTCAAATGTCTCGTTACCTTTGGTTAATTTACCTGCCACTGTTCATTGAATTATGTTGCTACAGTTCCCATCCATCTTCCTTTTTGTAGTTGTTACGAAATAAATCTTTTAAAACTCTTTAGAGATATCTGCTATGCAGGGCTTTCCCCCTCAGATAATACAAATTAGCTAAGGCCCAGCCACACAAGCCCTTTTCAGACAGTACTGGGAACATGACAACCATGTGTATCAGGACTAGACATGGGCACGAACCACATTATGAACCAAAAAAACCCACGAACTGCCTGATCATCTGTTCACGAACCAGTGGTTCGTGAGGGTCCATGGCCAATGAACCAGCATTCATTGGAAAGCCTGGTTTGTTGCATTCGCCAATGGTTCGTGAAGCCAGACAGTCAGGCACCATCAATCAATTCCCTTGGAAACGGAGCTGGGGGAATGCCTGAACTCTGTCTGCACTCCTTCTGTCACCCTGGAAACCTGAATGGAAGCCCAACTTACCTTGATTGGCAGGTCTTCCTTTCAACCATGGAGCTGCAAATTGGTTACAATTGGTTACATGGGAGAAGACACCCGGGGGGAGGGAGGGGGAAGGGGGGTGTTCTGTAGCCATGGGCACTCCAATCTCATCCCTGCAAACCCTGATAGGCAGTTCTGACGGCCAACCCCTTGTACACTGGGCCAACATCAACTGGTGGCTCTAATTGTATCGAATGGGAGTTTCCTGGGGGCCTCGAAGAGGGTATAACTCCAAGATCCCTATTGCAATCTTGACCAAACTTGGATGCTGGCTGGAGGAGAGCCTGCTAAACACTCCCTGGGAATATGGGCTCTCTAAGCCCAATGGAGGCCATTCTGACGCCCATGAACCATGAACCTCGAACCGGTTCATCAGCGGGAAATGTTCGTTTTGGTTCGTTAGTTCGGGTTCATCGGTGGTACCAAACCACGAACCGCTGGTTCATTAATTTTTTTTTTGTTCGTGCCCATGTCTAATCAGGACTGTGAACTATATACAATGCTCCTGATATGTACGGTCACCAATTTGGCTGAACGGGGGCAACACATGTATTTTACATGCTCGTGCAGCTTTGTTACATGTGCACTAGCCACAGGATCTTTCCAGGGTCCTGGTTCATGTGTATTCACATGCACAATATGCATCCATGTTGAGACAACATGGTGACTGTGCATATAGGAGACTGTGCATATAGGGTGGTAATGTCCCTAAAGAGCTTGATTGCTGGGTTCCCGGTGTGCATGGATGTAACCTCTGAAAAAGGGCTATTCTCTTCCTGGAATGCGCCTTATCAGACTTCATATGGGGAATTATCTCATTGAGGAACTCTGAAACCATTCTGGAAAACACTTAGCATGGCAATTAAGCCCTTACACCAGCAAAATGCAAAGATATGAATGGATGGGTAATGATTGGCCCAGTGACTTAATGTATTCATGGCAGAGGGGAGGTTTCAGGCAGAGATTTCCTGGTTCACAGCTCTGTTATGCTATTCTAGCATTTGATTACAGGCATAAGAGGCACCTCACAGAAATGGGATTTAATTAAATCCTAGCCCAGAGAGCAAGCCGAATATCTTCCTTCCCTTACCAAGATAGAGGTTGCCACTAGTCTCTCACTCTCTATAACAACAACAACATTCGATTTATATACCGCCCTTCAGGATAACTTAATGCCCATTCAGAGCAGCTTACAACACATGTTATTATTAACCCCACAACAACAATCACCCTGTGAGGTGGGTGGGGCTGAGAGAGCTCTAGAAGAGTTGTGACTGACCCAAGGTCACCCAGCTGGCTTCAAGTGGAAGAGTGGGGAATCAAACCTGTCTCTCCAGATTAGAGTCCCGTGCTCTTAACCACTACACCAAACTGGTTCTCACGTGTACTTTAATGCTGATAAGAACCAACAGTATGAATATTTAACATTTTTGACAATGCATTTTACTTGGAGTATGATAACCCTTAAAACTCTGAAGTCTTGCAAAGGCAGCTAGCTGTACTGAGGCTGCTGTCTGAGATTGTTGCTTCTGCCATCTCAAGAGTTGTGCAGCACAGTACAGAGTCACTTAATTCTAGAGCTGCAAATGTCAGCAAAATAGCACCACCTGCTATCCCCATATTGGCCCTTAAGGAACAGTGGCAGCTTCATCCCCTCTCCTCTCCCCTTCATTTCCCAACAACTGAGGAAGAATTGCTGAAAACTTTTGCTAGCTCATGTACCACAGGGGCTGGTCACAGTGCTTAATCAAAGCAAGGAACCATTCATTTGTAACACTAAGGTACCCTAGAGCATAATCCTACACTCTGGTGCCCCAGAGTTCTTTTGGCCAAGCCAGACAACAGCTCACACAGTAAACTATTCCAGGACAGTACCATTATAGGCTACAGGTATGGAGATTGTTCTGCTGATTAAGTTGGCCTTCATGGCATCTACTAGAGTCTGTTTCTTTTCTATAGTGACTCTGAGAGCTTTTTTTCAGCTGGAACGTGGTAGAACAGAGTTCCAGCACCTGTTGAAAATGGTCACATGGTTGGTGGCCCCACCCCTTATCTCCAGACAGAGGGGAGCTGGTGCATGGGGGGCAATCTAAACTCCCCTCTGTCTGGAGATCAGGGGGCGGGGCCACAAGCCATGTGACCATTTTTGTCGAGGGCGATTTAAACTTTAAAAAACTCCCCCCTTGTTCCAGCTGATCCAAAGTGACATCATTGTGCGGTCCTGAGTCCCACCACTGAGTAACACCACCTCTTTTCCCAGAAAAAAAGCCCTGGTGACTCCCATCTTGTGGAACGCACTCCCTGGGAGCTGATAGGGGCGCCATTTTTATGTGCTGTAAGGGTGTTTTGCTTCTGAAAACTTTTAATAAGGCTTAAGCAGCAGGCATTTTCCTGAGGAGCGTGCTAAATTGGTTTCTACTGCAAGTAGAAGTTTTTAATTTTTGGAAGTTTTTAATTTTTGGAACTGTAAGCCACCTGGAGCCACAAGGGAAAAGTGTGGTATCAATCAATCGATCGATCAGTCAATCAGATAAATGCCTGATTAAATGTTCCACCTTCGGAAAAATCCCTGTCTACACTTTGAAAGCCAAGCCACTATATTAAGAGACTTCTTTCCAGTGTCTAATCTTCAATAGTTCGGGGGGAGGGAGGGGGGTTGCTGGACATAACTCTAATACGGGTGTGCAATTTAGGTTTGGTATTCCTTTAAATTATCAAACACAAAAGAGAATACCAAATCAAATTTGATATCCCCAAACTCCAGTTTGCTGAATTAATTTGGTAAACTTTGGTAACTGTGGCTGGGCTGTTCCTTTGCTAAGGAACAGAAAAGAAACACTGTTTCCCGCCTTTTTTCCCAGACAGGAGGGGGAAGAAGGGAGTGGAGAGTGAGGCAGAGGCAGAAGAAAAGGGACAAGAGGAAGGGAGGGGAAGCGAGTGGCCAATCTCAAGCTAATCCTGACTTTCCTCCAGCTCTTTACAGCCGTAAGTGCTTCAGAAGAGTCCAGAAGGCATCAACTTACTGTCTGCTGGGAAAAAGAAGAAGGTGCTGTTGAGTTGCAACCAGTGGGTTGCCCTCAGAGAAAATGGTCACATGGCCGGTGGCCCCGCCCCCTAATCTCCAGGCATAGGGGAGTTTAGTTTGCCCTCTGCGCCGCTTGGCACGGAGGGCAATCTAAACTCCCCTCTGTCTGGAGATTACGGGCGGGGCCACTGGCCATGTGACCATTTTCAAGAGATTCCGGAACTCCATTCCACCGCGTTCCAGCTGAAAAAAAGTCCTGGTTGCAACCAACTCATAGCGACCCCAAACTAAGCAAGAGATGAGCAGAGGGGGCTTGCCATGGTCTTCCTTGGTGGTCTTTCATCTAAGTATGGACTGTGGCCAACCCTGCTTAGCTCCCTAGCCCTAGTACAAAATGTAAACTAATTAAATCCAACTGTTGAAGAGTCATATAATAATCAATATTTGTTCAATTTCATCAACAGATACTGTAAGAGGGACCATCACTTGTATCAATAAGAACTAGAGCTGGACTTTCATATTATGGATCTATGACTTTGCCTGTTGATTGTATCTACTATGCTGGTTCATTGACCCACATCATATTGATGTGATAATTAATTTACATTTTGTACTTAGGCTTGCATGATATTTGCACTCTGCACTTTGCATTTTGATACATTATATAAAAATTAACAGAAAAATTGTTTTGATATTGTAGTATCTCTCCCCGGTTCTCTTGTGTTTTGGCTTCTGGTTTTTCAGGGTTGCCCCATTTGTTGTTGTTGTTGTAAGCTAGCCCTGACAAGCGCAGACCAAACTGTAGGGAACACCTATGCAAAACCAGCTATTTTTTATCATAGGATGGCACTTGGCTAGGAACTAGGGATGCCAGTCCCCAATGGGGGCAGGGGATCCTCCGCTCCCAGCCTCAGTCCTCCGCCACCACTCACCTGGCCGGCGGCAGGGGAGAGGCATGGAGAGCAAGCCCAGGAGGCAACATACCCTCAGGCAAGCCCGCAGTGGGTGAGCTCCCGGCAGGCTGTGACGATGATGCTTCTAGGAGTGATGCCATTATGCTGGACATGGGAATGCTCCCACGCTTCTCTTAGGGCCCACTTGGACTCAAATGGGCCGATTCTTTAAGCCGTCATCACGTCAGTGCTGAGAACACATGCTCGAAGATCTTCAAGCTGGTATGTCCTGAGTCATCCCTCTTCTACCGAGAGGGTAAGGGGACCTGACAACCCTACTTGGAATCTCCTAATATTTGGTGATTGGACATGGACTCCGTTTGATGGTGGTTCTCACTGAGGGCCAAACTACAAGTGACGCCTGACACAGGTTGGACACTTGTCAGCTTCCCTCAAGTTTTGGCGGGAAATGTAGGCAGCTTGGCGGAATGTTGGACAAGTGACAGTTGAAAAGTCCATTGGACAGCAGTCAGAGAGCGAAGCTGCGAGACCAGGATGCCGACATTTCCCACCAAAACTTGAGGGAAGCTGACAAGTGTCCAACCTGTGTCAGGCATCACTTGTAGCTTGGCCCTCAGGGTTCTCTGAATTCTAAAAGTATTCATAGGCTGAACAAGATTGGGGACCCATGGTTTAGATAAAAAGAGAATTATTAATTAAGACTTGGATTCAGTGATGTGCAAATGTAAATAGGTTTAACACTGATCCACTTGAGCATGATTTTGTACAATACCTAGTTCTTTCCTCCTTTTGTCTTAAAATGCCCAGAAATTGTTTGAGCATCTTGTTCAAGCAAAGCAGTTTGGGATATGCGATATTTAACTTAGAACAAGAGGCTGACATGAAGTTTCCCTCCGATATTTCTGCTTGCATAAGGACCGTAGTATATGTGGAAATCTTCCAGTTGATCCAAGCCTATCCTTTTTTTGAGGTGCTTATAATGACTGTAAAATAGTAAAGATTCCAGTAGCACCTTTAAGACTAACCAACTTTATTGTAACGTAAGCTTTCGAGAACCACAGCTCGCTTCGTCAGATGCATCATAAGCTTTCAAGAACCACATGATGCATCATGCATCTGACAAAGAGAGTTGTGGTTCTCGGAAGCTTATGATGCATCTGACGAAGAGATCTGTGGTTCCCGAAAAAGTTGGTTAGTCTTAAAGGTGCTACTGGATTCTTTATTATTTTGCTGCTACAGACTAACACGGTAAGTTCTCTGGTATAATGACTGTAGATTTTCTTTAGTAAATATTGTAAATATTTCCTAGTTTACAATACCAAGTGCAATTTAGGCTTATTCTCTGTACCCTGCTCTTCATTTCCCATTGTACCATGTGCTTCTTCAAAGTAAGAAAAACAACAACAGTTTGCTCTCATTATGACGTCAAAAATAAGGGAAACCTTGTTTGACAATACTGTCAAGTAGCTTCACTTGGAAAAACTGTTATTTGCAGAAGCTTATGAGAAGTAAATTCAAAATGAAATATATTTCAGGGCGATATTTGCTTTACAGTACTTTAGATGGTTATTTAATACATTACTCTTTTGTGAAACATTTTTTTTTAAAAAATTAATTCATTCCAGTGCCTGTTTAGACAGCATTGATTTTTCTGGATGAAGGTCATTTATTTTCAGATTTCCTGATTTTCAGTCTTTTGTCCTGGACATTTTTCTCAGCTTTGTTTCTGCTTTGCATTTTGTCATGTCGTGTTCCTGCTTGCTTATTGGACTACAATCTTGGAGACCTAAGTCTGAATCCATACTGTACCATGGGACGTCACTGGGTGACCTTGGGCTAGTCATTGTCTCATTTTAGTTTACCTCAAAGGGTTGTTGTAAATTGGAGGAGGGGAGAATGATGATGTAAACCACTTTGGATCTCCATTGAGTTGAAAATCAGGGTATAAATGTCTTAATAAATAACATAACACTATGAGAAATATTACTACTATCATAAAGATTGGGCCTTTACAATCCCCTGCTCTATTCAATGATCTCATTGAGGAAGGCATATTCCAGATATACTGTAAGAAGGACCGTTTTCACACTACTTACCTGCTCCCGGAACGTTGCGAAACATCGCGCAAAAAATGCAGAAAATAGCACCTTCTCGCGAGAGTTTTGTGACATCGCACAAAACTCTTGCGAGAAGACGCTATCTTCCGCGTTTTTTGCGCAATGTTTCGCAACATTCCGTGAGCTGGTAAGTAGTGTGAAAACAGCCAAGTTCACACTTTTTCTGTAGTTTCCTCTTGAGACTTTAATAACAAGGCCCTGAAAGGTAGAAAATAGACTGTAACAACAACAACAACAACATTCGATTTATATACCGCCCTTCAGGACAACTTAATGACCACTCAGAGCAGTTTACAAAGTATGTTGTTATTATCCCCACAACAAAACACCCTGTAAGGTGGGTGGGGCTGAGAGACCTCCAGAGAGCTGTGACTAGCCCAAGGTCACCCAGCTGGCTTCAAGCGGAGGAGTGGGGAATCAAACCCGGCGCTCCAGATTAGAGTCCTGCTGCTCTTAACCACTACACCAAACTGGCTCTCTACCTTTAAAATGTGTATGCTCACAAACAGAGTTAATTGTCACTTTAGCTGTGGCCAAATCCACATTCACCCATTACCCGCATGTTTATCGGATATCTTCTGTTTGCCTCCAATCCGTGATTTTTTCCTCTTCGTTCACATTCCTGCTTCCAATCCATCTTTCTCGCGCGTCCCTCCGGTCACACGGCTGCTCGAAAACTGCTTTTTTGGGCGGGACCTTTTTTCCCCCGCCCATTTTTTTTTATTTTTTTGAGCACACTTTTCCGTTATTTCGATCTTGTGTTATAAAGAAACATCATTGAAGATAATGATGCCTCTCTTTCCCCCACTGACAGCACTGATGGCTCTCTCCCGTTTCTTTTTTGGAAATTTGGAAGCATGTGGGAAGCTTTCGTGGGCATTTCCTACGCAGGACAGTTCAGTGCCTGAATTTTACTGAAGTTTCACTACCTTGTGTTTTCTTTATTTTGAATGATTGATTCACTGTAATTTCGATATTACAGTAATATAAAATTAAAAAAAAATAAAAAACAGTTAAAAAGGAAGTTTCGCGAGTCCGTTCTGAGGATGGATTCACCCCAAAATGATTTTTCAAACTACCAGATTTGATTCAGAAACAGCATAATCAATAAATCCAATGCTATGAAGTCAAAAACAGTCTTTTGCAGACTACGGAGCACTTGCAAGTTGAATCAGCCAATAGGAACTCTCGGAACGGCTGGAGAGACAGGAAGGGGGGGTGGTTTTTAAAAAAACAGCGTAAATTGTGCATTGGACCGTTCACGGCCACCGTGAAACTCCCGTTGAAAAACTGTGACCACATATTCGGGAGAAATGCGAATGAAATGCGTCTGTTTAATGAGGTAATGTGACCGTGGCTCGGGATTGCGGGGAGAATGTGGGGAAAACGCGGGAAAAAAGGGGTAATGTGGATTTGGCCTGTGTTGTGAGCATTCATTTTGGGTTTTTCTAACTTCTTTTTTTAAAAAATCAACTGCAAAGTACATATTATTATAGTAAGGTGTATTGCCTTCCTCTGGGCATAGAACAGGGGTCACTGGCGGTGGCGGGGGGGGGGTAGCTTTGACTTTCCTGCATTGTGCAGGGGCTTGGACTGGATAACTCTTGGGTAGCTTGGACTCTTAGGGTCCCTTCCAGCTCTATATTTTAGGCCACGGTAATCAATTTCCATCATTTAAAATTGTATTTGAAAATATTCATAAGGCGTAATATCTTTTCTACTTGTGCCAATGTTGAAAGCTAACCATACTCTTGGCACCGAGAGAGCAGCAGCCATTTGTAATGCTGTCAGGGTTCCCAGGGGCCCAAGTGAGGATACAGGGGGGGCGCAGGGTATATAATTTTCCGGCACAATGGAGGAGCCGCTGGGTGCGCTGAAGCTGAGCTCAGTGGACATTGTGTCTAAACAGGCGATTCCCACTGAGCTCAGCTTCAGTGCACCTCTATCACCCTCACCAGCATGGTGGGGGAACGTGTGAACGCGCTTCTTTCCCCCTGGTACCTTCCCCCTTGCCAGCCAGGTGAGTGGAGCCAGGGGGTAGCAGGGGAGGGGCTGTCTTGCCCTGGGAGGGGGGATGGCAAGTCTAACTGTTATACCATCTTGATTTCAGTGGGCTTAGACTGGAGTTTCTCTGCATAGGATTGCACTGTAAGCAGAGATTATGTCAGCTGTGTACTTATTTTAAGACTAGCAACAGAGCCTGTTTTTTTTAAAAATAGGTCCTAGAAAACCTGGGAACCCTGAGCTTTCCGTGGCAGCGGCTCCCTCCGGAAGGGTGGGCGGGCTCGCCTGGCTGTCCTACGGTGGCAGCTCCCTCTGGAGGGGCAGGCTCACCTGGCTGTCCCACGGCTGCAGCTCCCTCCAGAGGGGCGGGCAGGTTCACCTGGCTGTCCCATGGTAGCAGCTCCCTCCGGAGGGGCGGGCTCACCTGGCTGCCCCACAGCGGCAACTCCCTTCAGATGGGCAGGCGTGTTTACCTAGCTGTCCACCTCTGTGGCTCCCTCCAGAGGGGTGAATGGGCTCACCTGGCCATCCTGTGGCAGCAGTGCACTCTGGAGGCCACATTGGCCAGGATATACTTTTTATCCTGGTGCTCCTGCGCATGCGCACTAGGATAAAAGTGCTTCATCGGGAACATGGTTTCCCTTTTATACATAAAGATCTGCCATCAGTTCTGCCTCCCTCTACAATGAGTGTACCTGTATCTGCAAACACTTGTACATTTCGTTCACATTTTTAAAGGTAAATATCTTAGGTATACATAATAAACTCATAATGTACGAAGCTTTCTGTGTTCACTCCATGTCCAAATAAATTCAGAAAAGCAATACTTGAACAGGAGTTTCCTGACAAGCAATTTGAACTTCAGCCTCACGGTCAGTTTAGGGTGAACATATTTGTTGATTTAGGATATTTGTACGCAGCCTACCTAGAAACTTTCTTGAGATGGCTCACAATTTTTTTTTTTAAAAAAGCATAATAAAATCATTTTAAAATGCCAGCGTGACACATGCAAGCAGCACTCAAAATTCAGCTCACCTTCAACTGTGAACGTATCATTAGTGTGAGCACGTACAGTGCTTCAAACAAAACAAACACCCCGAGAGCTGGAAAAGTTCAATTTTTAAACGTCGTTTGTGAAAATTGCAACATCACCATGGTACAGTCCTGAGAACAGGACAATTAAGATGAAGATCTTAAAACATGAGGTATGTGGATGGTTCAGCATGTTAATTCCCCTTCCCAGGCTATTGTAATCTCATAGATAACCAGGGCTTTTTTTTCAGCTGGAACACGGTGGAACGGAGTTCCGGAACCTCTTGAAAATGGTCACATGGCTGGTGGCCCCGCCCCCTGATCTCGAGACAGAGGGGGGTTGAGATTGCCCTCTGCGCCAAGCGGCGCAGAGGGCAATCTCAACTCCCCTCTGTCTGGAGATCAGGGGGCGGGGCCACCAGCCATGTGACCATTTTCTCCAAGGGCAACCCACTGAGTTCCACCACCTCTTTCCCCCCAGAAAAAAAGTCCTGTAGATAACAGTACAATATATATCTTGCATGGATTTGTTTACGAGACAAATAGATTGCCTGCTGCAAGCCCCTGGCTTTCTCCATGGCTTAGCAACTTGGCACCATCCCTTCTGCCAGCGGTTACTAGATTACCATGAGACTCTGACAGTGAAATCCTAAACAGAGCTACCCCAGTCTAAGCCCACCGAAATCAATGGTCTTAGACTGGAGTAACCCTGCTTAGGATTTCACTGTTAGTGTGTGCATCAGAATAATGGGATACCTTTACCCTTTTATCTGAAATGGATGTCCAAAGCAAACCATTAGCCATATATCATGCAGTTGCCATCTATTTGTCTTCATGCAGCAAACCCATTATTTTTTTTAAAAACTATCCTTTATCACTGCTACCTGCAATCTAATGTATGTTATATTGGAGGCTCAGATGTGAAACTATGATTTTATAATGCATTGGCTGGAATCACATACTTTTGTTTCAGACATTGATTTTGTCCCTTCCCCCTCAGGTTTTACTTTTATTTCTTTTAGTTTCCTTTTGATTTTAGTTAAGTTGCCTTTCAGGTTGTCTCTCTCTGTCCCAGTTACCCCAGGCTTAATTTTGCTACCTAGTTAAAGCTTTGTGAGGGAAGCTTCATTCCTTGCAACACTTCTATAAATATTAATTGTGTGCAGATGCATCTCAGTGTGTGCTGAAGCATTTACGTGGTTGACAGTGTGCATTTTTATAATTTCGTGCAGAACAAGAGCAGTGGAAAGGAAATAAACAGCCGGGGTGTTTTAGAGCATAATGGTTCAGTGATAATGCTGAAGAGCAGAGAATAAATTTAATAAGCCACTGGCCCTGGAACAGGGAGCTTTCTCTCTCTTGATGGAGAAAACTCATCGCAGCCTTGGTTAGTTGCATGTATTTGGTTACGACGAGCAAAGAAATGTGACAGATTGCTGCCGCTCCCTGCGTTTCATAGCCCCCTGCCCCCACTGTTTGCAAATCTTTTATCTGCATGCATATTTCTACCTTCTTAGGACACCCTATCATGCAGCACTTATGCATCGAGAACAAGATGTCCAAAAAACTATCCCATGCTAAACCCCCCCCCCCTATATGTGCCACTCGTGGCTATGTATCTGCCATCTAGTTTTGAGCTCCAGGTGAAAATGTTTTCTTTAACCCAAGCTTTTTATGGTGGTGTTTTATTGAGTTGTTATTCTTGAGTGCACCCCGCCCCCCCCCCACACACTGTCATGTGGGTTTTTGCAGCTGGATTTTTAAATGGTTGTTTTATTACTGTATTTTGATTTCAAAACTGTTATTAGTGACCCTTGTGGGTCATTAGTTAGAAACTTTTGGCTAAGAGTGAAGGATGTACACTTTTTAATAAATAAAATGTGTTCGTCTTTCAGGAATCACGGGACCCTTTATTGTTTAAGTTTTGGATAAACCTTAATAGTCCAGATAGGGAGCTCATTTCGTTTCACTTTGGATTCTTAAGGCATGGGATACGCTGGTCCTGCTAAAAAGAAAATAAAGAAAAGATCGTGTTAGTATAGCAAAAGCCCGGCGAAGAAGTATCAGCTTTTGAGGATATATGGATTTGTATCCAGCCATATGTGAACTTTGTAGAGAGGGACTTTTTGGGGTCCCTCTCCTGCAACCCACTGAGCTCCCCACAAAGATATTCCTAGGGTGATTGGTGGATCTTGAGGAATAGCATAGGTGGTAAAGTCAAGGTGTGCAGTGTCTCTGTGCTACAAACATTCTGTCAGAGGGACCATGTTGTTGGGTACAGGGTCTCCATTCTTAATATATACAGAACAAAATAAACATTTGCCAGAGCCTATAAATGTGTGTGTGGGTGTTGCAAAACTGTAACAGAAAGAAAACAAGATTTTTCTTTTTAAAAAACCTTATATCCATAACTAAATACATTTACGTTTAATGCAGCATATCTGGATCAAGGACCTTCCCTCCATTTGCAATGTGGTAGCATGTAGCATTATACATATACTAGCAACAAAGCCCGTTGTGGGAAAAAATACAATGGGCTCTAAAAAGGGGAGGGCGGGGAGACGGGCATTTCCTCCTCCTCCATCACTGATCCCGGCCGGATGAAGGCGAGGGGGGGGGCTTTGCCACCTGCTCCGTGCGTGACCCCGTCCAGGTGAAGGCAGGGAGTGGAAATCGCCATCTGCTCCACTCATGATCCCTGCTGGGTGAAGTCGAGAAGCGGGCATTGCCACCTGCTCTGCTCCTGATCCCAGCCAGGTGAAGGGGGTGGGCATTGCCACCTGCTCCACTGCTGATCTCGGCCAGGTGAAGGGGGAGCAAGCTCACAAGTTCACGTCTCATGGTGACAGGGGTTTCCCTGTGGCAGTTTGGTTGAGGAGTTAACCACCATCGGAAGGTTACTTGGGCTATAGCTCACTGTCTATCTGCAAAGAGAGTGGAAGAAATGTGTTGAATAATTACATGGACAGTTTCAGAGCAACATCACAGGAGAGGAATAACATTTACCTTTACCATCTCCTTCTCTAATAATTACGCTTTCCTTTGTACCATTGTGGAACGAATTAAGAGTTTTGTATTATTCTATTCATGTATGACGTTACACAGAAATTGCTGAATGACAATTTATAGAATTTGTTAGTATTTATATTCATCGTTGTGTTTATTGAAAATTGTTAAAGAATTTGATTGTATTTATTGCTGTATTTATTGATACTATGGTTAATGTGCACTATCCCTTTAAATGAGTTCCGATGGGGATTATATATGTGATATAGATGTACAACGAGTTTATAGTTTTTCATCTGTATAGCACTTGCACTTTACATTATTGTTGTCAATTAGAGTGGATGAATGTATTTTTGAGCATTGTGTTAATTACGGGAACATTTAGTGTTTTCTCAGCTTGGCTGCACCTGATCTCAGCTGGGTGAAGGCAGCGGGAAGTCATTGCCACTTGCTCTGCTCCTGATCTGATATGGGTGAAGAGGGGATAGGCATTGCCACCTGCTCCACTCCTGATCCCAGCGGGGTGATGGCGGCGGGAAGTCATTGCCACCTGCTCCGTGCCTGATCCCAGCTGGGTAAAGGGTGGGTGGGCATTTCCACTTGCTCCACTCCTGACCCCAGCTGGGTGAAGGTGGGGGGCAGGCATTGCCGCCCGTTCCGTGCCTGATCCCGGCCCGGGTTTCCTGCTGTGGCACGCTCTCTGGAGGTCTGGCTGCCTCCTGGGCTTCCCTCCACAGCAGCGCCCTCTGGTGATGTACCTGGGTAGGAAGTGAGTTGTCTTGAATACGCTTAGCCTTTTATAGGGATAAGCACAATTTTATAATTTTTAATAAAAAATACAGTTGTAAAAAAATTAGCAAAATTTCAACCCAGAATAAAAGAAACAAGTGTTTGCTGTTTGCTGTCACATGATGCTGTCATTGTTCAGAAAGAATTGGTCCTTTGTAGTAACATTGTATCAATTATTTAGCAAGGCATACATTGTTAAGGCTGTTTCAGCTAAAATTCATTTCTGACAAGGGTACTTTTCTATTTAAATGCTTTGTTGCTTCTAACTTCCATACCCTATATCTGCATGTAGTTGAAATTACCCTTTCTTCAGTTTTTGCATGATTCAGTCCAAAGAGACCCACCGTAATATAATAGGTAGAATGTCAGACTAGGAAAGTGTGGAATCACTTGTGGTGAAACACTCTCTAAGCCAGTATAAAAAGGTAAAGGTAGTCCTGTATGCAAGCACTGAGTCATTACTGACTCATGGGGGGACATCACATCACTTTTTGTTATGGGGTGGTTTGCCATTGCCTTCTCCAGTCATCTACACTTTACCCCCAGGAAACTGGGTACTCATTTTACAGACCTCGGAAGGATGGAAGGCTGAGTCAACCTTGAGGTGGCTACCTGAACCCGCACGGTCACGTGAGGACGCCGGATGTGATTGATTTGACTGAGTTTCACTTGATTGAACTACATGGTGCTGTAAACTGTAAACTATTAACTGCTTGATTGTTGCATGGTGGAAGTTTCTCGCCCCTGAAGTTGTTGGCCTGAAACATCAGATTCAAGCTGGCACTGCATGTTGGGTGACGTAGGTCCCCTGTTGATACCCTGCCTCCACCGGCTCCGTCTGTACAGAAAAACAGAGGCATACATGATTATATTTAGACTTCACTAAAACTTACCGTGCCATTTATGTTGGAAGCTTACCTGTGGGACGTCTTCCTTCTTGCACCTTTACTGGACATTGTCAATTACCCAATTTGTATACTTATTGGATGCTTCTTGTTTAATAATATTGATTTGCTAAGTGTGTGTAAAAACTTTTTGATTCAGAGAGCTTTTTGCTCCAATACATATTGACTTGACTTCCTTTATTTATATGTATTGATTCTTTATCCTACTAATGTGGTTTCTCCACCCCCTCTATTGTATACTTTGAGTAGGCACCTCTGATTTATATAATTGGCTACCTGAATCCGGCTTCCACCAGGATTGAACTCAGGTCATGAGCAGAGCTTGGGCTGCAGTACTGCAGCTTACCACTCTGCACCACGGGGCTCATCAGTATATTGCATACTAAGCCAGTATACTGCAACACAAAAAAACTTACTTTTATTGAAACCACTTCACATTCATGTGTATTTTTTTAATAGCAGAAGAAACATAGAAACCTGATCTAAGTAACACCGTTCCCTCTTACAAGTGGCCAAGTAGTCTGGCTGTATGTGAGTATGGGTGTGCTCTATGCTGCTTGCACAGGAAAACTTTGCAGAAATTGTCTTGATTCTTGCAATACCAGGAGGAGAGAGAGAACAAAAGAATACAGAAAGAGGAGGAGGAATCAGATAGCAGCTTCTAGCTCAAAGTGAGGCATCATGCAAATATACACTCTGCTTTCAATGTAAAGGGAAAATATAGCATGCCCCATGATCCAGGCATTCTGAGTTGCTTCTGTTCCACTAGGTAGAGCCATGTTTGAATCCATTCTGCTGGGGAAGTTCTCTCGGTGACCTTGGGCCTATCACAAAGTTTATTCTACCACCAATATTGTCATTATGAAGATAAAATGGAAGAGGGAAGAAAGATGTTGCAGGCTGCTTTGGATGCCAGCTGGGGAGGAAGGTGGGGTATAAATAAAATAGCAAAGTTAGACTTCCAGAGCTCCTTTTCATTACAAGGCTTATGTCCACAAGGACGGTTCAGTAAAATTTGGAGAGAATGGAGAGACAGGTGGAGAAGTATGAATTCAGTATTTATATGTAGATGAAAATCTCCAAAACTTTTTATTTAAAAATGGTTTGGCAATTCAGTCTAGGGACCCCATTCCCCGGTGGGGGCCGGGGATCCACCACTTTCACCTTCCACCCTCCTCTCCACTTACCTGGTTGGTGGGGGAGGAAGGCACAGGAAAGGGCCTTCCAGGCACACCCCTGGGGCGGTGTGACAATGTCACTCCCGGGAGTGGTGTTATTGTGCACTCCTGTGCTTTGCAGCAGGCTGATTTTGGCCCCAAACGGGCCTGTTTTGGCCTGTTAGAGGCCAAAATTGGCCCCTCGGTGAAGCATGCATGTGCCCCTGCGCTCCATGTGATGACATCACTTCCTGGAAGGAGGATCATGGGCCCAGCAAAAAGATAAGTTCCAGGTCCCTTACCTCCCGCTGGGAGACTAAGGGGACCTGGTAAACCCTAAGTCAGTCTGAATTCTGGCATGTGTATAACTCTCTAAAAAACAAGATCAGCCTGTTTTATAATCAGCAAGAGGTGACATCCTTACTGGTGCAAACCCGTCACCAGAACAAACCAAGAACACAGTAGCCTTGCAGCGCAGCATGCTAGGAGTTTTACAGGCTTCTTTTTCTTTTTTTGCATTTCCAAGTTGCCAAAAACAAGGGGCCATTAAAACCTGCAGGACTGTGTTCCGAGTTAGTCTATTGAAAGTTGTAAATGATGAATGCACATAAACATAATAAATAAAACAGAAGTCTGGAGGCACCTTAAAGCATAAGACTTCAGCAAACCTGTGTTTTGGCTCTCTGCACAGATCTCTGGCTCTCTTCTTGGATGCATTGTGGTTTGGGGTGATGCTACGAGCCGTTGTGCAGGCACCCCTTCAAGACCATTCTTCTTCTATATGCAGCTGGAGGATGTATAGATGGTGCCCCCATCCCCCCCCCCGGGTGTAATTGCGAGCTGACTTCGTAACTGTCCTAGCAAAGCCAGATGGCGTCGCAGCGTGAAACTCCTGCTGCAGTGGAGACGTGAGTTGGCAGCGCAACGTGATCTCTGTTGAGACTATACAGCTGCTGTCTGTATTAAGAAGTGAACTGTTATCCGCTCAGGGTAAGTCCCTCTGTCACGACGGATGTTGACCACGTGCCCACTTCCTGCTGCGATAAATCAGTGGCGGCAGAAAGTACCACGGTATCGATGTGCCCTAATGACCACGTGATAATATTCTCAGTTCAGGAACAACGCAAGGCCTTCGGTGGAGGGTATGGTAGAAATGGATTTTTAGTGGTGCTGTAATTTTAAATTTGGTTTTTAAAGCGAGGGACTATGGAAATATTACTGTGCTAATTCCATTTTGATATGAAGTATTTAGATACAGCAGTATGACCCCTGTTTTCAGCGTTCTTTTATTCCTGAAACACTAGACTTGGGCCTTTCTCCCTCTTTCTCTCTTTTTCTTTTAAAGGACAGATAACAAATGCTTAGGTTAGCAAAACCGTGTGAAAGTGGAAAGGTTAAAGCCCTTTTCTCTGCCTCACACTGCCCATTTTAGTTTTTAAAGATCTATAAATTTGTGATCTATGTCTCAAACTTACCTGCTTTGACCAACTATCAGTACAATCTTAAACAGAGTTTCACCCTTCTAACCCCATTGATTTCAACTGAGTTAGAACGCTGTAACTCTTTTTAGGATTGCACCATTAATTATCTACCTCCATATTAAGGCCAAAATCTAAATAACGGAATCACCAATTCAGTATGCCCAATGGAACTTTCCACTTGTGTTTCTTCAACAGCAGCTCTTCACACTATATGCCAAACTACATTTTGAAACCGAGTTAGGGATGTACAAAATGCCACACACACACACCCAAGCCCAAGTATTTTGCAATAAATGGTTTTACAGTGTTTTCCGGACTGTCTCAAAATTTCTTTTCCCCATTTAATAGCAATTCCAAAACTATATGCTGGGGCACACACTAGTCTACCAATGAGAAAACTGCAAGTAGCTGAGCACAAAATAGCCATCTTCAGAGAGTGACCTCCTTTGCGAGTGAATAATTCTGTTTTTGCGTTGGACGTGATCAAACTGCTGCAGAATATGAGTGTAGAATCACACCCTTCTAAGCCCATTGACTTCAATGGACTTTATAGCGCGGTAGCTGCTTCAGATGACATGGCCACTTGCCTTCAAATGAAGTTGTCCATTGCGCCTCTGTGTAAATCACTGCTCTGGGAAGGATTGCTTACTTTCAGTCAGAAGCTATAATTGGAACAGGGACATGCTCAGCATCACAAGGTCATTTTCACTTTTCTGCATGCTAAACCATTTTTTAGAAATTGGAGTAAAGTGTGGCCGTTTTCACAATGCTTACCGGCCACGGAACATCGCACTAAGCTCCCGGAACAACAGTGTCATCCTGGCGCGATTTCACATGACGCAAAATCGCGCCAGGAAGACGCTGTCGTCCAGGAGCTTGGCGCGATGTTCCGTGGCCGGTAAGCAGTGTGAAAACGGCCAGAGCTTCCAGTTTTCATTCAGAAAAAAAAGATATTAACCACAGTAATCAATAGTTCAGGGGCAAAATAAAGCAAAAGAGTTAGGAAAGAAAGATGGAAGAGTGTCGTGCAGTTTGTGATAAAGCGAGCATTGGATGCTTCATGAGCTTGAACTGAATAATCCACCTGCTAGAGTCTGTCAAACTTCATATTGTCTTAAAACCTGCACCACCGGGCAGCTGAATTAGATCTGATTGCCTTTTAACAGTGTGACATCCTAGCAAATGATTGGCAGCAAATCTTTGATCTTTTTTCTTTCTTCTTGTAACAGCATCCCAAAACCAACAGTTGTGTTTGATGCAATGAAGAGAAAATATCTCTCCTCACTACCCCCTTTTTACTTGAGTGCTATGGAAATTTGGCAGAGATCATGTGTGCCAGTTTAATAATCAGTCATCTGGGGATGTGGAAGGGCTGTGAATAGCTGCAGTTATATTACATACATACATACATACATACATACATACATACATACATACATACATACATACATACATACATACATACATACATGGAAGCCAGTTTGGTGTAGTGGTTAAGAGTGCAGGACTCTAATCTGGAGAGCCGGGTTTGATTCCCCACTCCTCCACTTGGAGCCAGCTGGGTGACCTTGGGCTAGTTATGGCTCTCTGGAGCTCTCTCAACCCCACCCACCTCACAGGGTGTTTTGTTGTGGGGATAATAATGACATTCTTTGTAAACCGCTCTGAGTGGGCAATAAGTTGTCCTGAAGGGCGGTATATAGATCGAATGTTGTTGTTGTTATATAGTGATCTGCTTAAGAATTGGAACATTATCTGTAAATCCATATATTTAGCAGGGTTTTGACCTGACATAGTGGTGATATTTATACAATACTGAATTGTTTCTTAAGTATAATCCTGTGCATAGCTGAACAAGGTTTTATAATTATATTAGGAACCTTTCCTAAAAATATGGTATCACTTCAAAGACTTTCACAAAGTGATCTTCTGAAACTTTGGCTATTTCTGCACATCCTTACAGGGACGGCCCACTCACGGAACTCTGACGGCTTTTCCCTGGGATTCTAGAGGTCTCCCTTTGCAAGACCGTTGCAGGCAGTTTGGTTTCCATTTTTTCAGTGCCTTTTCTGGGGACGTCTGGAATCCCAGGGATTCGTCAATTGAAGTTCAGTATCTGTAAGGCTAGTTTTAAAAAAGAAATGGAAAGGATTCTGATAAAATAGGTGATCCCCCCCTCCCCCGAAGCTTCACACATCTTTACTCTGAATAATAAGATTGGTATATTGTCATTGTTTTCTGTTTTTTAAAAATGTATAAGGAGCAACTGATCTGGCTGTGAGCAATAATATAGAATCAACTACTGTGTTTACAAACTGGGCTCAATGTGTCACATAATGCACTGTCAAATTAGGCTGGGAATATTTTACGTCACATAGCAGTGTTGCAAATTACTATGAAACACAGCAAATAACTGGTTTATAATCACTGAGCGCATGGAATTAGAGGCTTTCAGATTTGTTTTTGATAATTGGCAATTGGCAATATGGGAATTGCTTAGTTGCAATATTTCCTTTATCGGACAAGTGATCTTTACCAACAAGCACAGAAGTCTCCACCTCTTTGCCACCTCTTTGCCACCAGGATGGCCTCAATCACTGTAATTATGCTGGTTAGTATTGCTCCGTGGCATCCACAACATATGCTTTAAAGCTGAAGATAGTGCACAAAAGCTGTGCTCTTAATTGTATTGTTTCCTTTTCTCATGACTATTTTCCTCCCTTTTTTGGAAATGGTTCCTCCTGCCCAGCTTTTTGGATTGAATAGAGGACTGTCAGTGTGATCCTAGGAAAAATTGAAGGAGGTAAGGAAAGAGGAAAGCCCGACATGTAATGGATTGACTGAATAAAGGAAGCCACTGGCTTCAGTTTGCAAGGCCTATGCAAGTCTATTAATGACAGGAGATCATTCATTCATAGATCAAGATGGGTAGCCATGTTAGTCTGTCTGTAGCAGTAGAAAAGAGCAAGAGTCCAGAAGCACTGATAAGACTAACACTTAGAGAGCTGTGACTCACAAAAGCTCATACCCCGTCACAAATTTTGTTAGTCTTATAGGTGCTACTAGACTCTTGCCCTTTTCTACTACATTCATGGATAGGGTTGTCATAATCAGAAGTGACATGATGGCACATAACACCCACCGTGCAATCCTAGGCAGAGGTATATCCTACTAAACCCATTGGCTTCAGTGAATCCAGTAAGGTGAAACTCTGTTTAGGATTGCAGTGGAACATCCCCTTGTTCTCAGAAATGTCAATAAGAATTTCTTATGCAGAGGGACCCGTTGGCACTTCCCCCTCCTGCATTATCTGTTTAATGGATGTGTGTGTGTTGAAACTAATGGTACCCCCCCCAATGTCATGTATGTCTGTACCCCTCCATCCATGTCATTGTTCTAGGGAACGCTAATTGTCAATACTGTGGTTTGATTCCATATTACACATGTGATATGCATCACTTTCGTTTCTCTTCTTCCCTGCCTGAGAACACAGCTGTGGAATCTGTGTATTTCTTTGAAGCTCACCGAAATGACCTCGGTTGTCTGAAATGTTAACGTTCCTTTCTGTCTTGTCTAGCTGATGTATAAGCAGAAGTTTCCCAGACTTTTTCCTGCTCAAAACTGTGGGTTAGGGAGGAGGGAAATGTTTGAGTATTTTAGATCTGTACTTTCCTCAAGCCTCTATTCCTTTCAAGGAAGCTGTACTGCCTAGAAGCTTTCTGGTTTCTAAGTAAGCTGTGGACCTGTATATGGAAATGATCTGATTTCTGAATAAAAAGTCGTTTAACCAGGAACCTGTGTCTTGATGCAATGGCCCAGAGAGCTGTCTGCTGTATCCTGTCATCCATAGCCTGACACCCATTGGACTGACACATTTCAACTGCAGAGCCTTCTTTTATTAGATACAGGGCTTTTTTTCAGCTGGAATGCGGTGGAACAGAGTTCCGGAACCTCTTGAAAATGGTCACATGGCCGGTGGTCCCGCCCCCTGATCTCCAGACAGAGGGGAGTTTAGATTGCCCTCCGCGCCGCTCAGCGCCCCCTGATCTCTGTCTGGAGATCAGGGGGCAGGGCCACCAGCCATGTGACCATTTTCTCCAAGGGCAACCCTCAGAGTTCCACCACCTCTTTTCCCAGAAAAAAAAACCCTGATTAGATATATTTTCTGGGTTTTAATCTCCTTAACACCCTCGATCACATGGCAGGAATTAGTGATCCTTATGTCTGTGGAGGTGTTATTTCCATGGGACAGACCTTCAGAGCCACTAATAAGCCATTTTCTAATATGCCTGATCTAGAAATTGGCAGCAGGGAGTGGGGAGCGGGGAGAGGAAGAAATATTCTGCTCTATGATATGGTATAAAAGTATAGGAATAGATGAACTTTTTGTTAATTCAGCCCCTTTAAGCAAGAGGCCTCTGATCCCACAAGTTCCAAATTAATACAATAACACCGATGGAGAGCAGGAGTGAAAATTATAAGGCAAGAGTAATCCATTCTTCCATGGCATTGAAAGGAAATAACTAAAAAGAAGATAATTTTTATGACCACATTTCCATACATATATCCACACTCTAGTAGCATCTCTCTAGCAATTCGTAATGTTCGTTATAATTATTAGTCTTTCGACCACAGTAGATATTTTGGCCTGTCACATTCATTACTGTGTGCCATGCACAAATCACTTTCCCGAAGAATGTTTGTGGGTAAGATGCTTCGTAAGGTTCCAGGGCAGAATAAATGTTTTTGTAGATGGCAGAATATTCTTTATGGTTATTTCAGACTGCATGCTTTAAACAGATGGATCAAAAAATAATCTTGCACAGTTAGAGAAGCATCTAAATAAAAAGTCTTAAGATGTGCTAAAAACAATTCAGGTACTTTGTGAGTTTGGCAAAATAAATAGCTGGCCTGCTTATGCCTCAATTAGTTCAATAGCAGGAAATGGAAGAGAGGCTTCATCTTGCTGGGAAAGAGAGTTATAGGTCTTGATTAGTGTTATTTTAAGTAAGTGATACCGCATCCATTTATTAGTGGACAGTTAAGAAATTTAGGAGTGTAGAAATACATTTCTACTATGTGTCGGGCTCTGCCAGTTAGATCCCCAGTTACTTCACTGCAGAGACTTCAAGAGTCCAGTAAAAGTTTCTGTATTAGAGATCCATCAGTATCAGTGCGCTCAGACAACAGCATTGGCAGAAGTGACATAAATGGGCAAAGCAATGTTAGTTATAGGGCAGGATTTCCGCCTTGGGATAAAGACCGTTAGAATTTAAGCACGCAGGGCCTAGGAGGTTGGAGGGGGTAGGGAAGGGGAAGACAAGGAAGAGCTCATTTCATGTCTCAGGGAGATACGGCTCCGGCTGGCATTCTGAGGACACTTTCCCATGCCAGTCGAGAAAGTGAAAGCAGCCACCTGCAAGATAAGCTACTCTTGGCTACATAATCAGACAGTTACACAGATAGTTCTTTACACATTCTCAGAGGCCCAGAGTACAGAGAATAATACACATACATGGCAAATAAGCAGGCCACATCTGACACTATGCATTTTAGTATGCATCCGCACATGATGTGAAGTGCAGGCTTCTTTATGAGTGATTATACAATTGACCAGGCTTGCCATGAGGTAATATGATCCTTTGTCTTGGCTCAGGAACACATTTCCAGCAGTTAAAGCAACATTGTTCCAGTTTCTACTTCAGAAATCCTATTGCATTGAGGCCTATGTCCGTGGTTAAACAGACACATGCACGCACACACATCCATATATATTAGAAGAGGGAACTCTAGTGGTGCAATTGTAAGTAGAGTTATGCCCTTCTAAGCCCGTTGACTTCAATGGACTCAGAAGGGTACAGCTCTATTACAAAGAATCTCAAAAAAATTGTAAAGGTGCTATGATTTTAATGATAGGTAGGAGAAGCAGCAGCCAAGGATCATCATGATTCAGTCAGCGTGGTTGGGAAGCAGTAGGGGCAAAAGTGGAAGCCAGTTGTAAGTATGTGGAGAAAGACCAAAAGAGGATTATATTCTTAGACGGGCAGAAAAAAGGCTAAATTGCCCATGTGACCAACTTTTGCTACATTTCTTGATTGCCAGTCTTGCTTGCACGATGTCTCTCTGGGGACCAAGATCAAGATAATCCAAACTATGGTATTCCCCTTTACCAGGGCTTTTTTTCAGCTGGAACGCAGTGGAACAGAGTTCCGGCACCTCTTGAAAATGGCCATATGGCCGGTGGCCCCACCCCCTGATCTCCAGACAGAGGGGAGTTGAGATTGCCCTCCGCGCCACTTGGCCATATCACCATTTTTGCTTAGGGCGATTTAAACATTAAAAAACTACCCCCTTGTTCCAGCTGACCCAAAGTGATGTCATTGTGCGGTCCTGAGTTCCACCACTGAATTCCACCACCTCTTTTCCTAGAAAAAAATCCCTGCCCTTTACTATGTATGAATGTGAACGTTGGACAGTGAAGAAAGCTGACATTTAAAATGTGGGGCTGGAGGAGAGTTTTGCAGATACCACGGTTGGCTGAAAAGACAAATAAGTGGTTTCTAGGTCACATCAAGCGTGAATTCTCCCTAGAAGCTAAAATGACAAAACTGAGGCAAGATTATCAGGAAAAGTCAATAATGCTTGGAAAAGTGGAAAGCAGTAGGAAAAGAAGAAACCTAAAATGACATGGGTTGACTCAAAAGAAGCCACATACTCCAATTTACAAGATATGAGGAAGTTTGTTATAGGACATTTTGGAAGTCTTTCGTTCATAGGTCACTATAGGTCAGAGGTGACTTGACAACACCTAACACACACACACACACACAGGCGTGTAGGGGTAGGGACTCTGAAGAGCTGCATTCACTAGGATCATCTTGGTTAATTCTCACTGGCCCCCTTTTCTTTCATGTGTCTGTTTTGTTCTTTATCCTCTTCACTGTAAGATGGGTAATTAATATTATGCTGATTTTGTGAGATTTGACTTTCCGTGTAAAAAGTAAGCATTTAAGAGGTGTGGAAAGCCCCTCCCTTAGTGCCCCTTCATATTTTTTCACAGCTGCACGATATTACTTCAGTGCCGTTTTGATGTCTTCTTTCTTCTTCAGTGTGTGATCCCAAGACGTGAAAGACATGAAAATATCATGAACCCATGTAGCTTATCAGATCTGGTCCATTTTCACACTGCTTACTGGCCACGGAACATCACGCCAAGCTCCCGGAACGACAGCGTCTTCCTGGTGCGATTTCACAGTTCTCGTGCGAAATCATGCCAGGAAGACACTGTCATTCCAGGAGCTTGGTGTGATGTTCTGTGGCCGGTAAGCAGTGTGAAAACGGCCCTGAGCATATGATGAGATTACTGAATGCAAAGAAAACCTAACCGCTTTGAAAGTACAGGAGGGGTGGTACAATGGAAGATTCATTGCTCACTAGCACTTCTACTCTGATACAGCACCAGAACCAGGGTGGTATAAAAGATGGAGTGTCAGCTTAGGACTTGAGAAGCTTGGGTTCAAATCCCCATTCAACCCTACAACTAATGGGACCAGTCATATACTCTGTTTAGCATATTTCACAAGGCTCTTGCAACATGAGAGAGAGAAAAGAAAAAAAAGAATAAAAAAGGGAAAGAAAAAGAGAAAAAGAGAAGAACAAAAATAACAACACCTATTCTACAACACCTATCATATATCTTTACAAACATTATACTTGTAGTTTTGATACCTCCACAATTTACCCTTCTATTTATTTTTCCCCAATTTTTCTTCTTAGAAATAAAGTCCACAAATCATCAGTTCATTTTCTTTCTCCTTTCTCTGCCCTTTTAATTGAGCTTTTAATCTTATCAATAAAATAAAAAGTATTCTTTGAAAAGAGACTGTGGACAACACCGTCTGCAGACCTAGAAGCAAAGGACTTTAATTTCACATCCTACAAACTCCCCTTCCATACTTTTTTTTGTAATTGAGGGTTTTAGGACTGCTTTGTCTTCTAGTCTTCAAGGAGGGCAAAATTTGGACTCAGGGTGCCAGCCGGCATTCTCTTGGCCTTATTATGAGGGGATTATAGGCTTGAAGGATCTACATTGTATGCTTGATGGAAACGACTAAGAAATATACCTTGCATACTTTGGTGGTTTCTTTGTTTTCTTCTTCTCCAGTGCTCTCGGTATTTCTGTAACCAAATTACTAGAGAGCTGGAACATGACAAAGCAGTTTTCTTTTTCAACTCATTCAGACTTTAAAATGGAAAAAAAAGGCATTTAATTTTTAACTGGTTTTAACAGAACAGCAAACCTCCACTCTTGTCAGCAGGCCAGCTTAAGCTGACAAACGCCTCCTTTTCTTTAAATTTTTTTTTTATTTTTTTGTTTTTATAACACCAGTAATCATAACATTTCAAACGCAACATTTCAACATGAGAAACAAATGATCAACTATATACCAAGGCAAAAGGTGCCTTTGGTCATTGCGTCGATGGATGCCCGCTGATCGACCAAAGGTTTTTAATGGTTATTCTCTGTATTCTTTTCAACGTTCCAGGCCACCATTCCACAGTGATTGGCTGAGGCCCCTGCAGAGCAGAACTTGAAATTGTCCATCATAGAGACACCCTGAGCTCCTTGGGAGAAGGTTGAGATAAGTTACCAGTGGGGGACCTGCAAGGACTTCCAGGGTCCTCCCATTTTCCCGCTTCTTTCTGTCCTTCCCACCCACCTTTATCTGCTCCCATCTTCACCTTTCTCCCTCCTTCCCGGTAGCCGCCTCTCTCCTATGGCCCAGTTGCATAGTGCTGGCTGAGCCGGCATGGCAGGAATGTTGCAAGGACTTGTGGGTGGTATTTCACATTTCTCTGTACCCCCTCCCCACACTATATCCTCTTTCCCACTTCCTGGAAGCCTCTATATGCACACTTTCCCCTATGTCCTTCTCTTTTTTAAACCTACTAAACAACTTACCTTATATTTGCCCCATCTTCATCTATATTTATTAATGAACTTCATTTATGCCCTTCCTTTCTCCTAAAGCAACTTACATCATTCTCCTTGCTTTCATGTTATCCTCACAACAACCCTGAGAGGTAGGTTAGGCTGAGAGTGTGTGACAGGGTTAAAGTCACCCAGTGAGCTTCTACAGGAGACTGGGGATTCAGACCTAGGTCTACCACATCCTACCCTGCAACTCTAAACACTACACAACACTGGCTTTTTCAGGCATGCTGCTGTTGAACAGTAGCAAGGAGCTGTGCCTGGATGAGTCATGCAAGTTATTTGGTATCAAGTCATTTGGTGATTTTTTTCATTGGTATAATCCCTATGAGTCCTCTCTCAAAGGCCCAAACTGCCCTGCTCTGTTCCCCTGCCTTTCATAGACAGAAACCAAACCTGGAATACTTGCTAAACTGCTATGGTTGCCTGGCAACTGAAGGCATCTGGTTAAATCTACAGGAGCTCCTTCTACCATTTTGGTTTTTTTTTAACCCCCAATTTTATTTTATTTTTTAGAGTTCAGATTTACTGAAAACCTGGTGCTTTTTCAAGTGTGTAGGAAGACCATTCTTGTCCGTTCATGTCTTCAGTCTCAAGATTTTTATCAATGATCTGAATGAAGGAGTAAATGGGCTACTTGTTAAATTTGCTGATGATACCAAATTGGGAGGAGTGGCAAACACCTAAGACGATAGAGTTAAAATTCAAGAAGACCTGAATACTCTGGAAAAGTGGGCGGTTGTGAACAGGAGGCAATTCAACAAAGATAAGTGCACACAGTATTACATCTGGGCCACAAAAATGTAAAGCACAAATACAGGATGGGGGATACACTTCTGGGCAGTAGTATATGTGAATGAGATCTTGGGGTAAGAGTGGACTGTAAACTAAATATGAGCAGTCAGTGTGATGCAGTGGCAAAAAAGGCCAATTCAGTCCTGGGTTGTATCAAAGGGGCTATAGCGTCGAAATCACAGGAGGTCATAGTCCCTCTCTATACTGCCTTGGTCAGGCCACACCTGGAGTATTGTGTGCAGTTCTGGAGGCCTCACTTCAAAAAGGATGTGGACAAAATTGAGAGGGTGCAGAGGAGAGCGACGAGGATGATCAGGGGTCTGGAGACTGAGCCCTACGAGGAAAGGCTGAGGGCCTGGGGAATGTTTAGTTTGGAGAAGAGGAGATTGAGGGGGGACATGATTGCTCTCTTTAAGTATTTGAAAGACTGTTGTTTGGAGGAGGGCAAGGAGCTGTTCCAGTTGGCAGCAGAGGGTAGGACCTGAAGCAACCGGCTTAAATTACATGCAGAAAGGCACCGGCTGGATATTAGGAAAAACTTTTTCACGGTCAGAGTAGTTCAAAGGTGGAATCAGCTACCTAGGGAGGTGGTGAGCTCCCCTTCACTGGCAGTTTTCAAGAAGAGGCTAGATGAATATTTGTCAGGGATGCTTTAGGGCCAAGCTAGAAGTGACGAATTACACTTGAATGGTAAGTGAAGAGACTCACGTGTATTCTTCCCTGTTCGCTTGTGCTCCACTTGCAAGTGGAGAGCAAGTGGAGCACAAGTGAACAGGGAGGATTACACATGAGTTTGTTCACCTGCCATTCAAGTGTAATTCGTCACTTCTAGCTTGGCCCTTAGGCTCATCCTGCATTGGGCAGGGGGTTGGACTAGAAGGTCTGTATGGCCCCTTCCAACTCTGTGATTCTGTGAATTAAGTATCCACAGATCAGGGTAATTAGGCTATTAGCATATAAGATGGACAGGTAATTATGGCTATTGGGGGCAGAATGTGGATAGTGTAAGATTCTACTCCAGCTATATGTGTAGCTGGATTATGGGATAGAGCCTCAGCCCATTTCTCTCAACCATGGGGACATATTCCTTCTTCTCCCCTTTCCCTTTCCAGCAGTTTTTCAGTATTCCACACAGGGCTGTGAAAAATCAAAGTAATAGGGGAGGAAATGTTTATAACCTGCGCTCTGCATTTCAGCTTAGCAATTGTTCTGATTTTGAGAGCAAAAATTGCTTATTTGTAGCTGTGAATTAAAGCAGTGGGTTTCTAAGCCAGTATCGTAGACTCATGAGAATGAGAAAAAGAAGCAGCTACTTGCTGTACGTGTCTCTCAGTGAAGCACATTGCATAGAATAGGAAAAGATGTAAAACAGTCAGGTCTCTTGAGTGACCTGTATACTTAGTAAAAAGCCAGTCAATGATGAGACAGAGCACAACAACAGTCAATGATGAAGCCTCTCAGCCCTTTGAAAGGGAGTGATGATGAACTGTTATGCTAGAATGCCATCTTCCAAACTAGAAGCTCAGCAGGGACAGCCTTGGTAGTAATTGGATGGGAGACCTCCAACGAAGACTGAGGTTGCAGAGGCAGGCAATGGCAAACCACCTCTTCAGTAAGTCTTTTTGCCATGACTCTCCACCACCAGATGTAACTATTAAATACTACTACTTTGTGTTATTACTAAATATTACTAGTAAATAATATCACTGAGAGTAATACTATGGCAACAAGTGGACTGGGTTTAGTAACATATCCTTAGCTTAAGAACCCAATCTGAACTGATCAGAGGGAAATGATTCAGAAAAAAATGTTAAGTGCTTATGGTTAAATATTGTATTCCCTTTATAAGAGTACTCTTATTAATTGCTTAGAAGAAATACTATAAATAAGTGAAATGTTTTTGGTTTTAAATACATGTTAAATAAAAATATATACAAGGCAAATTTCTCGATCTGGATAGTCCAGGTGAGCCTGTTCTTGTCAGGTCTTGGAAGCTAAGCAGAGTTGGCCTTGGTGAGTAATTGGATGGGAGACTTCCAACAAAAAAACAGGATTGCAGAGGCAGGCAATGGCAAACCACCTCTGTTGGTCTCTTGCCATGAAAACCACACCAGGGGTCACCATAAGTCAGCTTGAGGTCATTCTCCACCACCAATCCTAGGAGAACCTGATCTTGTCAGATGTCAGACGCTAAGCAGCATCAGCCTTGGTTAGTAATTGGATGGGAGACCTCCAATGAGGTTGCAGAGGCAGGGTTGCAGTGGCAGATAATGGCAAACCATCTCTGTTAGTCTCTTCCACGTCAGGGGTTGCCGTGAGTCAGCTATGACTTGAGGGCACTCTTCACCACACATATACACACCTGCTTTTGCAGATCAGTGTCTCAGACACATGACATCACACTTCGGTAAGGCATAAAGAACTGTGGGAATAACATGGAAGGTCTCATACATCCTTGCTTTATGAAGAAGAGATCTGCTTAAAATAGACTTACCTACTCAAGTGAGCTATGAAGTACCAAATGTTCCAAGTAATGTTTTTAAAGGAACAAAAAAAAGCTGTTTAAAAAAATCTCCTAGTTTGAATATGTTTGCAAAAACTCTGATTTTTTTTTTTAAAAAATAGTAGTCACTTTTATAAGCAAAGAACTGTCAACCAATGCATAACGAACTGTCGAGAGAGTCCTTTGAGACTTTGCTCTTGGAGACTGAATGGAAAAGTAAGAGGGGCTGTGGTTCAATGGTACCTGTGTTACCTGGATGGGACTCCTTGCGAGTAAGGGGGGAATTAGCAGCAAGAAAGCTTTGCGAGAGGGGTAAGAAGTGGGACCTCCACCAATTTTTACAGGGTCCCTTCCCCAAGGAAACTGATAAGAATGGTGGTCTTCAGTAAAGAGTAGTTTTTATTTAAAAGGAGAAAATACACACACAAGAAGTAATAAATGGTTTACAAAAGCACACGGTCCTAGGAGATTAGCCAGAGGTTGGAACAGAGTGAAAGATTTGGGGTATATTTACCTAAAAGTAAATTTACCTAAAGGACCCTAGGAATACAGCGCTTGGATCCAGGAAAGCATGCACAGTTTGAACGGGGCAAGAGCCCTGGTTCTTATAGGGCAAAATGTGTCTTGAGGCTGGGGAGCCCCCTTAGCTGTTAGGACAAAGACTGTAAAGGTCAGCTCCTGAGAATGACGATTGTTAATTAATGTTCCTGGAGCTGGACTGATGAATTTAGATCTTGATTAGATGTTCTCAGGATTGTAACTTAGCAGAGCTGATTGATAGCCCTATGAGTTTAGGGTGGGATCTCATCATGGACAGAAAGGGGATCGGAATGTGGGGTGATGACGCCACGAGAAACTTTGTTGTCACAACTGCATGTCCGCAGCTTGAAGGGGTCAGAACGAACCATGCCCAGTCCTCGGCATTTGCATGATGGCTCACTCCCCCCGGGCAGGTCTCGGCAACACTTTGCTCAGCTGGCTGGAATTTCCCTAATGCAGATCAAGCTGCATTAATTCAGGGGCTCTGTGATTTTTATATCACAGTCTGCTATTAAACACGGTGAAGGCTGGGGTCAACTGCTCACACCTGATCAAAAGTAAGAGGACAGGAACCAGTGGCTCAGTGGTCCAAGCATCTGCTTGGCTTCCAGAAGGTCCCGACTTCAATCCCAAGCATTTCCGTTGCAAGGAATCAGATGGTAGGTGACATGAAAAGACTTTTCTATCGGAGCCCCTGAAGAACTGCTGGCAGTCCTGACCTTGATGGACCAAGGGTCTGCTTCAGTATAAAGGCAGCTTCGTGCACCCAAGAGAAGAACAGCTGATGCCAGAAAAACAGTGCAATCTTAGGCAGAGTTACTCCAGTCTAAAGTCATTGAAATCAATGGGCTTAGGCTGGAATGACCTTGCATAGGATTGCACTGTTGGTGTGGGGCTGTCAACAAAAATGTGGGTGGCCTGTGTTTGGTGACTGAGCATGGGAAAAGATAAAGGGAAAGGCTGTCCTGTAGAATCACACAGAATCGCAGAGCTGGAAGGGGCCATACGGACCTTCCAGTCCAACCCCGTGCCCAATGCAGGATGAGCCTAAAGCATCCCTGGCAAATATTCAAGTCTCCTCCAACCTCCTTTACCCATTCTGGCCAATGGGAAAAGGCAGTTAGTATTCTGTTCCTTTCTTGGGCGGGGGGAATGAAGAGTTGAAAGCTTTTTGAAGTGAAGAGCAGTTGGTTTGATTTGTGTAACTGAAAACTGCAAAGTTGTAGAAGAATTTACTGGAAATGAGACCCGACAAAGCGGGGGAAAAGATTTTTGCAGAGTAAATAGCAGTGCAATTCCTACGCAGCAGCCTAAGTTCACAAAAGTCAATGGATTTAGTCTGGAGTAACTCTGAGTAAGATTACACTGTCAATCTCCGAAGACTTAATCTTTCTTTCAGGTTAACAGGTCACTCACTACTTGATGGACGAACGCAACATGGATCTCTTACTCAGGTCTCCCCAAGGGGAGGGTACAGCCTCAATTCTGCCCTCAAGGCATAACTTTTTTTCACACATGTTCAGTGATGGTGGATGAAGGGGAAACATTTTTTTCAGGTTAGATTTTGCATTATTTCACAACAGTGGTGTGAGCAAGATTTGGACACAGTTGTGTAGACCTGTGCTCCCCAGGTTTTTGAGACCAGAGGGCACATTTTTTTCCTGGATTAATATCACAAGGCATACTTACCTATACACTCCAAAAAGAGAGGGAGGAATTTTCTACGTCAGCTCACGGAATAATGGACTAGAGATCCTTTTTGCAACTACAGGATAGCCTGGTTAATTGCTCCTCAAAGTCCCCATCAATCTATTCGCTTATCGAATAGAGACAGGATTGTTCTCTCTGAGCCATGTGGTACAGTAATGGAGCTCTTTCTCTGATCAGCTGTAGTGATGCCAGGGAACCCTGATTCATGTTAACTTCCTGCCTGGGAGGGATATTGCATATTGGCAGAAAGAGGGAGCAATCAGTGTTGCAGGAGACATCTCAATATTATAACCATTCTCCTAGGCATTCTTTAGCCCATCTTATGGCAGCTGAGTTCCCCAGCACACAAGTTTGTGATTTACTGATAGAGCATGGTTGGAATTGGTTAGGGGAGAGGCCATAGCTCAGTGGCAGAGCATCTCTTTGACATGCAGAATCCCAGGCTCATTCCCCGGCACCTTCAGCTAAGGATCAGTCATAGGTAGAGATGGGCACAAACCGGGAAAATGGTGGTTTGTTGTGATTCGAGTTCATCATGTTTCACAAACCATGAACCACCATGAACTTGCTTGGTTCATGAACCAGTTCGTTTGGTTCATATGTATGTCACTTCCAGGGCCGCAGAAGGTCTGCAGAAATCCCATCCTCCCGTTGCCTAGGTAACAGCAGGGCTTTATTTCAGGGGGAACACAGGGGAATGGAGTTCCGGAACCTCTTGTAAATGGTCACATGGCTGGTGGTCCCGCCCCCTGATCTCCCGCCCCCTGATCAGAGTCTGGATGAATACTTGTCAGAGATGCTTTAGGCTGATCCTACACTAGGCAGGGGGTTGGACTAGATGGTCTGTATGGCCCCTTCCAACTCTATGATTCTATGATCTCCAGACAGAGGGGAGTTGAGATTGCCCTCCGCACTGCTGAGCAGCGCGGAGGGCAATCTCAACTCTCCTCTGTCTGGAGATCAGGGGGCGGGGCCACCAGCCACGTGACCATTTTCTCTGAGGACAACCCACTGAGTTCCACCACCTCTTTTCCCAGAAAAAAGCCCTGGGTAACAGATTGATCAGTGCCAGGCTGTCTGCAGTGACAAACCAAAGAACAAAACAAACCGCTCTAAAAATCATAGCGGTTCGTCGTGATTCGTCAGAAATGAGCTCCAACGAACTGCTGGCTCGCGAACCAAAAATTAGCCCGATTCATTACGAACTTTGTATTTCAGTTTGTGCCCATCTCTAGTCATAGGAACTGTGCAAGGCCTCTGCCTGAGATCCTGGAGAAGTGCTGCCCATCAGAATAGAAATACTAACCTTGCTAGACCAGGGGATCTGACTCAGTATAAGGCAGCTTTATGTGTATATGTGTAAAATTATGAGTTGTGAACTGATTGTGAGATTCTTTGCCAGACCATAAAAACAATAAAAGAGAAAGTCATTTAACTGTAATAGATTAATCCAACTTCACATTATAACAAAGTACCTAGTTCTGGGTGAGTTCATTACGTGGAACTGGAAAAATGCTTTAAAAATGAATAACTACCAGTTGAAAGTGGGAACCAATTAAAGGGCTCGAGAAAGGTCATTTCGGGGTGGAGGGGAGTGGTTGTTGTTTTTACTCTATACATTTCTCATGCATTCTGTGACCCTTACCTTGACTCAGCAGAATGCTAATGAAGCTTAATCAGAATTTAACAACCGCTTTCTTTTGAAAGTGATAGGCAGTGAATGCCTTTCTCCCTTTCCCCTACTGGAGCTGTGATTGGAACTGCCATGTAAGAACACATAGTGCAGTCCTAAGCCGAGTTACACGAGTCTAAACCCATTGAAATGCACAGGCTTAGATTGGTTTAACTCTGTTTTGGATTGCACTGGTAGCCTGTCATTCATACATTGGTGGTAGAGAGTGCCATCAAGTCATAGCTGATGTATGGTGACTCTTGCTGGGGTTTTCCATGGCAAGAGACTAACAGTGGTAGTTTGCCGTTGCCTGCCTCTTCAACCCTGGTTTTCGTTGGAGGTGTCCCATCCAATTACTAACCAAGGTTGACCCTGCTTAGCTTCTGAGGTCGGACGACATGGGGCTTGCCTGGGCTTTCCAGATCAGGGCTCAACAATATAGGTGCTACATAAATTATGAATACTGATGCAGCATTTTAACAATAGTCACAGTAGGTTGTTAGTCCACAGTGTGAGTCTTGCCTTGTGTACACCTTGCTCGTGTACGTATCGATGAACTGTATTCTGGTTCAATTGTCAGTCTTGCCTCTCCCCTTACGGTCCAGGAGTGATGTATGCTTTTTAATTTTGATATCTCACTACCCTTATCCATATTACAAAAATAACATTTAATGTATTCCTGGGGTGTTATATGAACTGGGATGAAAAAACTATCTTGATGGCAACATGCATGGATTTCTAGGGTTATTTTTTCCCTTGGGATGCTTTTGTAGTTTACAGAAAGCAAACTGTAACTGGTAACTTACTATACTTCAGAGACAGCGTTTACTTCTCTTTATGCCCTCTTTATTCTAGCAAAAAAAGACAACTGGGGTATGGAAATACCCCACACGTTTTGGTTTTTTAAAGACAGTTGAAGAATTGTTTTGAGATGGGAGAAATGAGTTGGCAATAATAGAAGCACTGGCTAATTGATGCCACTCACAGCTGGCTATTCCCCATGCCAACCACAATTTTTCAAATATGCTGCAGATTGGATTTTGTTAGAGAACCAAGAAAGAAAAAAAGCAGGTTTGGACTGAGTGCAGAGAGGGCACCTGCAAAGTTCCAGTATCTCTTTCTGGATGTTGAATTTTCCTTATCCCTTTAATTAATTAGCCTAGACAGTCTCCATAGGACCCAAGAGGGGGAATGGTATGCCATAATTACATTTACAGCAGACTTTGGCTGTTTTCACACGGCCTTAGTATAGCGCAAAACTCGCGCATACTATTGCTTTCTTCCACTAAACCCCATGCATACCTGTATAATCCCGCAATCGTGGAGTTCCGTTTATTCAGCTTAATGACGCTTTTTAAGCGGTTCATGGGAAGGACTGGAGATGATTGGGAACTATTGGGATGCTTCACCAGTTGGGAAACACCTCCCCACTGAGCGCATTCCCCTTCCCCCCCCCTTTCCTTTTCCAGTCTGTGCCGGTGGGCAGTCCAGACTTTTTCTCTTCTTTTTAAAGGAAGAGATTTGCACAATTGTGATGTTTCTACTGTGGCTGCTGGTCATGTTCAGCATGTGATCAATAAATGATGTGATTTGGGGACTAGGAGAAAGAGAACCTCTCTTTTCTTGAGAGTTTCCCTGGGTGGCTGCAAAATGGTGGGGCCCCGCCAGTCTGTTCCAGGCCGGGAAGCTCCTTCCCTGCAAAGTCCCCCCCTTCTTCCAGCTGGTTGGAAAGGGGGAGACTTTGAAGGGAAGCAGGTTCCCTGGGCGGCTTCCAAGCTGCACGGGGAGACTTCTTCCCTTCAAAGTCTCCCCCCACTCCCTGGCAGGCTGCACTCAGCCACTTGTCAGGGAAACCCCTGAGAAGCGGCTGAGTTGGGGATTTAAATGTCCCTCTTCCTGCCTGTGCAGCAGCAGGGAGAGGGAAAATTTAAACCCCGGCAGGCTGTACTCAGCTGCTTGTCGGAAACCCCGAGAAACAGCTGATCGGTGGTTTAAAATGTCCCTCTCTCTCCTGCTGCACAGTGGCATGGAGAGGGACATTTCAACCCCTTGCCCCGAAGCTTCTCGAAGCGACACAAATAGCTTCAGGAATCTTTGATTCGGGGTTTCCAAAATGGCCCAGGTATGCTGGAGCCATTTCGGACATCCCGAATCTTTGCGAATCGGGTCCAATTCGGGTATTTTTCCCGAATCGGAAACCTGAAGCGCACACCCTTACTGCAGCCTTTGAAAGGTTGATGCTGAATGAAAGATTGACCAAGGTGAGATTTTGCTGACCATGCATTAAGGAGTGAAGCATAACTGAATTTGTGTTTTACTTCCTTTACTATCATATTTTAAATGCAATGCTAAGCGTACCTTTTCCAGGAAGTAAATCCCATAAGCTGACTGGGTTATTTGTTAGCTCAATGAAGGGATTAGTCTAAAATGCAAATAAAGTGGGAAAATCTATTCCTGAATAATAAGAAGCTATTTCAATAACTGCTACCAAAAATTTGTCTTAAAATGTTAAACAAATGTGGTTGTTCCTCTCTGGATTCAGGGATTTTTTAGAAGGGTGTTTGAGAACAATAATTCTCTGAGGGTGTTTCTTACCTGCCCAGATAATTTTCTTTATTTCCCTGAGATAGAAGCTGTAGAGTAATATCTCTGTCAGGACTGTAGACAGAAGAAGAATTCATAACTGTTCCCTGGTGTAGTGAATTAAGTGATGTTGTTCCAAGGTCCTTGAAATTAATTGGGCATTATAAGTAAGATCATGGATAGATTATTCATATTAGGGGAAGTATTTTTACCCTTTATCACTCACCCTCTGAAGGAGGAAAACTAAAAAAAAAAAAGCTGTCGCTGGAAGATATTGAGGACTGTGTAGAAAATGCCAAACCCTCTGTCCATCAGTTGTGTTTTTCTGTCGCTAATGTGTGTTTTAATGAATTTTGTAAATACCATATATGGCAAAAATCCCCTCAAGTAGGAAAACCCCCCCACTAAAATAAACGAACAGTTGGGATAGCAATACTGAAACAATAAAAAAAACCTTAGGAATCACTGGATTGTGGACTCATGCCTTTTGACTTTCTGTTTTGAAGGTACATTTGAGCAAGGAAGGAAGCTAATAATACATTTATCTTGAACAATGGTGCTTTGTAGAATAGAGCACACGGATGCTTGTTTCTTTTAACAGTACCTCTCTATTGTAGTATATAGAGCCCAGAAAAAAATTGACAGTTAGATCTAGACTATGTTTTACTCTCACTATATGAGAATAGCAAAGTTATGCCTGTTGAGAATTCTAATGGATCCCTTTTCTACAGACATTGAAAGCCAAAAAGATTGCAGATACACACAGGGAAGGAGAAGGCACTGAATGTCTTCATCTCTTATGTCCAATTGTCATTGCTCCTCTTCCTCCACCCAACCGCTAGATCTAAGAACAGGAAATATGGGAAAGAAGGAAGGTGGGCCACAGATTCCCTTCTTCTGATTTCAATCGCCTCTGGCTTTCTTTGCTTATTGGCAAGGGAGCTATCAGTACTCAAAAGTCAGAGCTAGAATGCTCTCATGTGGGGAGTATAATGTGTAGACTATATCCTATGCAGCACATTCCTGTTGCTGAAGATAAAAAGAGCTGTTCTGGATGGAAAGCTATTGAAAGATGATATGAAAACTGTTCTGAATTGTTTGGGAGAAAGAGCAGGACATGTGTGTGATTTGTATGTGTTACCTGCCATCAAGTTGCTTCCAGCGTATGGTGACCCTATAAATTAACAACCACCAAAATATTCTGTCATAAACAGCCTTGCCAACTGGAGGCGGAGGTTTCCTTCATCAAGCCAAGGCATCTCATTTTGGGTCTTCCTCTTTTCCGACTGCCTTCCACTTTTCCTAGCATTATTGACTTTTCCAGAGAATCTTGCCTTCTCATGATGTAACCAAAGTATGATAACCTTAGCTCTGTCATTTTAGCTTCTAGGGAGGATTCAGGCTTGATTTGGTCTACTGCCCCCATATTTGTCTTGTTGGCCATCCATGGTATTTGTAAAACTCTCCTTCAGCACCACATTTCAAATGAATCAATTTTCTTCCTGTCATCTTTCTTCACTGTCCGGCTTTGACATCCATACATAGTAATAGGGAATACCATAGTTTGTATTATCTTGATCTTGGTCCCCAGAGAGACATCGTTATCTTTAAGGATCTTTTCTAGTTCCTGCGTAGCTACCCTTCCAAATCTCAGTATCCTGGTTTCTTGGTTGCAGTCTCCCTTTCGGTTGATGATTGAGCCAAGGAATAGAAAATCTTTAACAATTTCAGTTTTTTCATAGCCTTAAAATTATGCAATTCCTTGGTATTCATTACTTTTGTCTTCTTGATGTTCAGCTATAATCCTGCTTTGGCACTTTCTCCCTTAACCTTTATAAGAAGTCATTTCAAGTCTTCTCTTTTTTTCTGCCAGTAATGTGGTATCATCTATATAGCTCAAACTGTTAATGTTCCTTCAGCCAGTTTTCGCTTCACCTTCTTCTAGATCTAATCTTCTAGATCTAATCTAACCTGCATATAGGTTGAACAGTTATGGAGATAATATGCATCGTCTGACACATTTGCCAGCTAGAAATCATTCTGTTTCCCCATATTCTGTTCTAACAGTAGCCTCTTATTCAGCATACAGGTTTCACATCAAAACAATGATGTGGCACCCCCATTTCTTTTAAAACCATCCATAGCTTTTCATGATGCACACAGTTCAAAAGCTTTGCTGTAATCTGTAAAATCCAAGCTGATTTTCTTCTGAAATTCTCTGGTGTGCTTCATTAACCACCATAAATTTGTAATATGATCTCTAGTACTCCTTTTCTGAATCCAGCTTAAACACCTGGCATTTCTTGTTCCATGTATGGTGACATTCTTTGTTATGGAAGCTTGAGCATTTTGGAAAATTAATGTGATGGTCCAATAGTTGCTGCAGTATTTGGTATCTACTTTTTTCAGAAATGTTTGTGATAAATGAAATAAATAGAATTTATTTTACCTGGTTTTCTTGTTGTTGTAAAAGAGTGAATAGGAAACTTTATTTCTGTTTGTTACATTTGTGTCCCATGGTCCTTCCAGTGGGTTCTCTCATCTTCCAATGATCTCTATGAACTCTTTGAGTCATGTTAGTCTGAGCAATAGGGCCATCCTGTGCTTGAGATCTGATCAATGCTGTTTAGAGCATCCAAACGCTTGCCCTTTGCTGTGCATTGGGATGTGACTGGGCGCATGCTTCTTCCCCATGCAGAGATGCTGTGTGGCATCCCCTATGCTCAACAAGTGGACATTTGGCCTAGTTACAGGTGTCAGTCTTTCTTTGTATCTCACATTTTCCTAGGATCATACCACTACCTCTACAGCCTTCAGATATGATGGGTAGTTATTGCCTTTTAAAAGGCAATTGAGTGCAAAATGTTTACTTAGGCAGAATAACACCACTAGTATATTCCAAGTACACAGTTGATTAATTGCTGATGTGGTTTACAATTTTCCATATCTTGCCAAATTCTAATGGCATGTTAATGTTAAGCGTGTAAGTTATATTTCACTTTGAGCTCTAGCACTGTGATTTTTATCACTGGTTTATTTCCTCTAAATACCTACTAGGTAGACAGAGTAATAAAATAAGTTGAATTATTTTATCCTAGAGGGGGAAAGAATCTTGCACGCATGATCTTGGAGGGCTGAGATCTTTATATTAAATAGATTTGATTTTCCAGCTCAATCCACTTGTGTCCACTGATGCCTTACATTTTTGTAATGTTAGATGTTCTTCGGGGAAGCATATTAAAATATGATCTAGATTCTTGTGAAAATAAATGTTTAGTTCAATGCAATTCAAGTAGTGACTTTCATTATATACGCTCCTTATATGTAGGTTTATAAGGTTATGAGGCATGAGATGCATTTAATAGAGATATTTGCAATTTTAGACTTGCTGTTAAGTTCCATCTCACCACTACCCTTGCCCCAACAACCTGAAATCCCTCCCGTCTAGTAATCTTTGTACCAATACAGAAATACTGGTTTTTGTATAGACATGGAGCTGGGCCCCGTGCTTCAACAATGACAAGTGATGTCAAGGTGGATTCTTGCTGTTTGCTCCTTCTCTCAGCAGTCACTCATGACCCTGGAGGAATACAGGACTCACCTGAGTGAAAAGCACCTGGACCACAGAGGGGGTGCATCCTGCCTCCTCCACCTGCAGTCCAGAGCCCAGGTGAAAGGCATCATCAAACAAAGGGTGAGAGACATAGAGCACCTAAGAGATTTAACTAAATCTCCTCATTTCATGGGCTTCAGGGAATCCAGATACGCTATGGATATGGCCAAACACCTTACTCACTTGGACGTCCCGTTCCCTAGAAGAGCTTTCACCTTGGCCCGATGTGCAGTTATTCCCTCAATGGTCCTCGAAGGAAAATACAGGAAGATCCCATGCGAGGACAGACGCTGCCTTTGTTCCACTGGTGAAGTGGAATCACTTGTTCATATGTTCTTTCGCTGTCCTTTCCATCAAGTGTATAGGAATAAGACTAGCCCCGTGGCGCCGAGTGGTAAGCTGCAGTACTGCAGCCCAAGCTCTGCTCACGACCTGAATTCGATCCTGGAGGAAGCCATGCTCAGGTTGACTCAGCCTTCCATCCTTCCGAGGTCGGTAAAATGAGTACCCAGTTTCCTGGGGGTAAAGCGTAGATGACTGGGGAAGGCAATGGCAAACCACATGGTAACAAAAAAAAGTCTGCCAAGAAAACGTCGTGATGCGGCGTCCCCCCATGGGTCAGTAATGACTTGGTGCTTGCACAGGGGACTACCTTTACCTTTTTATAAGGATAAGTTTACAGGGATAAGTTTGCAGAGGCAGACAAGGCCTGCCTGGAGAAACTCCTAATTGATGAAAATCCAACTATCTCCAGGCAAACAGCCAAATTCTGTCTCCATTTGGTCAAATTTCATAATAAGAATTATGGTCATCTGTAGGTTTTTTTGCTCCTTTTACAATTTTTAACTATCCTAATATTAATATATTAACCATTAGGATCACTTTTATTCCCAGGGAATATATATATTCTAACGTGTTTTAAATATCTTAAAAGTTAAATGTAGTTTTTATGTCCTTTTACATCTTTATGCTGGAATTAACTTATTTCATTGCCTATTAATTTATTATTTATTTATTTTATTTGACTTGTATCCCGCCCTCCCCACGAATGGTCTCAGGGCGGCTCACATCATAATTAAAACACAATAATTTAATAGTCAACTTTAAAAACAGATGTAAAAACTTATATTAAAATACTCTGGCACCATTATATATAGACTACTTTGGATACTAATAAAAGACCTGCATAGATCATAGCTGTGGGTAAAACGCATAGCCGAGGGCAGTTATAGAAGAGGGAGCGATCTTAGATAGGATAAGGGGGGGCACCCGCTGGTCCTCAACCAAAGGCCTGGTGGAACATCTCCATTTTACAGGCCCTGTGGAATTGTAATAGGTCCCGCAGGGCCCAGATCTCCAGCGGGAGAGTGTTCCACCAGGCTTGGGGCCAGGGCAGAAAAAGCCCTGGCCCTGGTGGAGGCCATCTGGATGTCCCTCGGGCCGGGGACCACCAGGAGTTGTTTATCTGCGGAGTGGAGCGCCCTGCAAGGAATGTAATGGGAGAGGCGGTCCCACAGGTATGCCGGTCCCAGTCCGTGGAGGGCTTTAAATACCAAAGTTAACACCTTGAACCGGTGCTATAATAATGGTCTTTGACTGCAAATAAATATTCATTCCTTTATTCATTCACCTACAGTGTATTTTTGGTGCAAGAGGCAGAGAAGGGTGCGTTTGCTCAGTTTTCAGTGCACCCAACCATATTGGGATGCATTTCAGCCCCTGTGGGTCCCCAAGCCCTTTTAGAAGCTACTGGGGCTGCTGTAGCACAGTGGTTAAGTGGTTTGGCTGCGAATCAGCACTCTACTGGTTCGAATCCCACTACTGCCATGAGCTCAGTAGGTGGCCTCGGGTAAGCCACTCCTCCCAGCCCTTCCTCCCCAGCTGTATTTTGGGGATAATAATCACACGGACTTGTTCACCACTAATCTGTCTAGAAGAGCAGTATATAAGCCCAGTTGTTATTGTTGATGATGATGACGATGCTAACATATTCTGCTGATCCTGCATAGGGTCCAATTCATGTTAAAATATGTGCAGTGCAATCCTGTGCATGTTGATTAAGAAGCAAATTCTGCAGAGTTTGGTGGAGGTTCGAATTAACTGTATAGAGAATTGCAGACTTAAAGGGAAGCGGAGGTGAAACAACTGTGGTTCGGGATGTAGACTATGAGACAAATTACAGGTGGGTGAGACACAGCCAACATTCAACCAGCAAAAATCCCCAGAAGTTCCTCCCAAAAGCCGAGTAACCTTAGTCATTTTATTGAAATGTGCACAGAAGAAGCAAACGTTGAGAGTTTCAAGGCAAAGAGAAGGGAACGTATTTGGGTATGTCTGCTGGAAGAATGAGAGATGGTTCCAATTATTGAATTTTCCTCTGAGTCACAATTCACTCAGAAGGTGGGATGCTTGAGTAGGAGGCAACACTCAGGCCGAAAAAGATATAACAAGATCCATTACCAGGCAGTCAACAACACTAGAGCAAAAGGCTGTTGTCCCAACAGGTTTGAATTGGTGAGATCAGACAGCCCAACAGTCGGCTGATCTTCAGAGCTTGTGGGTGGCAGCTGTCCAAAAGACTATTCACCCTTCTCAGAGAACGTCAGAGGGTGGCAACAAAGAGAGCCCTTTAGGAGTTAAGGAAGGTGTCTGGCCCTGTATCAGGCAGCTTTATGATGCCTCTAGGAGCCTCTCCACGAGACATCTGACACATGAAGAACACGTGTCAGGAGATGCAATGGTAGATGGGTAGTTTAAAAAGATGGAACTGGCAGCAGGGCAAAGGCTTTGCTATACTCTGGAGCTGTGTGAAGGGGCTATGAAATGCCAGAAGGGACACTTCAACCCATTATAACCTCTACAGGTCCAAGCCTGGCTCTGGAAGGCAGGTCCAGCCCATTTCCATTACTCGCTGCCCTCTGGTTGTGATCCCACACAGTTTTAGACTGGAGAGGTGAAACTGACAGAGCCTTCAGGGAGGCAAGGATGAAATTGACAAACCCTCTGAGGAGCGATCTCTGCCGGCTCTGTCTTTTAAAACTACACTTCCCAACTAACATTGCGTCTTCCTACACTTGATGAACACGCGCTGAGGCATCTCGTGTAGAGAGACTCTAAGAACCCCATGAAAAGAAACTGGTCCAGTTCTGTTCACTAACTCTGTAGTCCTCTGACTCATGATGGTTTCTCCTTCAAAACAGACCAAATAGCCTTAATTATTTTTTCAAAAGGTACTGTGACCCAATGCATAATCTAGTTTGCCAATTCTTGTGGCTCTGCTTATCAGCTGGAATTTTTTTTTAAAGAAAGGATGAAAGAAGATACATACATACATACATACATACACATATGTATGTACACACACACACATTTTGAAGGCACCAAACAAGATTCAAGAATCCATCTTCCAATTTGTTATTTTTCTCTAAGACTGTCCTTGAGGGAACTGCCACCAGCCAGAGGTCAATCAAAGTTCATTTGGTTTGCCTGTCAGCCATTCAAGTGCATGCCAAAATTTAGTTGAGATTTGAATCCATCCCCCAAATTTATATTTATTTATCTTCTTGAAATGCTTCAGTAATTAAGTTTCATAACCTGTAAATAAGAAACTCTCTAGTAATCAACTGCATAAACAGTCAAATGCATCCAAATGAAGCAGTTTCTTCTAAATTGCTTTAGGAGCTAAATTGCTCCTGGTTCTTCCTGCAGCTTGGCCGATCCAAATCCACACAAACTTGATGACACAAAATTTAGAGATTCAGGCCTGTTCCTTCCTGCCAATAAAAAAGTAATGATTGTTTTAAACTAGATTTTCAGATTTATTCAGATGGTTACTCTGCAGGAACTATATATCTTAGATTATGAGGATTAATTTTCAAAATCTATAGGAAGCAGAGTAAAAGGGTTCAGTGAAACCCTTTAACATTAAGCTGGAATGCATTCACAGAATTTTTTCCCAAAAGTTCAAAGGAATGATAGCAACTACTGTAGAATCAGATTTAATAACAGGGCTTTTTTTCAGCTGGAATGTGGTGGAATGGAGTTCCGAAACTTCTTGAAAATGGTCACATGTCTGGTGGCCCCGCCCCCTGATCTCCAGACAGAGGGGAGTTGAGATTGCCCTCCGCGCCGCTCAGCAGTGCGGAGGGCAATCTAAACTCCCCTCTGGAGATCGGGGGCGGAGCCACCAGCCATGTGACCATTTTCTCCGTGGACAACCCCCTGTGTCCCACCACCTCTTTTCCCAGAAAAAAAGCCCTGTTTAATAATATTGCTCAGCCATGATGCTCACTAAGTTGGGTGCCTTTGTGTCTCAGTTTAGCTATTATATAGGGCTTTTGTAGGGATAAAATGGGGAGCTCTCCCATTCCTATGTATGCTGTCTTCAGCTCTTTGGAGGAAAGGTAAGGTACACATAAACAACAACCATCATCGGTAACGTGCAGTTTGATCCTCCCAGCATGGCTTCTGGAGAACATATCTTCTCTTCAAGTGAGCATTTATCTGTTACACCTCAATTGCCTTCCAAGAGCCAAAGAATGTCTTAAGCCCATGTAAGCAATTCCAAATGACCAGTTAAACAACTAAACCCTGACTCCCAACAATTTTATTTCAGAGCTTGCACCTCAAATTCCCCAAATCTGTAGTGAATATAACGGTGTCAGCTGCAGCCCAGCTCTCTATAAAAGCACCCCTGCTGAAACCGTAACTGTAACTGACCTCCCCACAAATTCTGAGAAAAATTCCAGCATGACATCGTAGCCTTGCTACAGAACTGGATTCTAATATACCTTGCATAAAACCATTCACTAATTGGAGATACTGCAAAATGATATTCAAAGTCATATCCCTCCTCTTTTCCAAAGAACTCCCTCTGGGATCAAGTGTTTCTGCATGCCTTCACAGAAAGTTTCTCATATATTACAACTTATTTTATCTACTGTTACTGGAAATCTACCCATCAGGGGCTTTGCTGGCCGTGAGCCAGTTAATTGTGTTCCTGGAATCCAAATAATTCATGCATTTCTGGGCAATACAGCAACTTTTCTCAAATAGCTGTTTCAGAGCGTTGGGTTGTCCTGCCAGCTAAGAGGTGATGTGTATGGAAGTTGGAAGTGGGTTGGTGTGCATTTGTAACGGAGGTATGTGTGTTCCAGGGAGGAAAAATGGAAAGACCAATTTTCTAGGTTTGACTTTCACTGCAGAAGCGGCTAGAACAGACGACAGATCAGACCCGCCCCGCCCCTCCCAGACGTGCTTTTCAGGACAGGAGCTTTCCCAATCCATATTGCTACAAAATATGGGCAGCTCAGCTTTTGTGCCCTTAGAAAATGCCATATGTTGCCGAGCAGTGTAGCTGTAGGAACTCTATTCCCTGACCACGGCCACTGGGGCAGCATCGTTTCTCTTTCAGCAAGGTAAAAAATGCAGTCACTCGTAGCTGTTGCAGATGATGCCTTGACCGTACCGTCAGAGTGGGGATTCCAGTATCCTGCATTCTTAGTATGTGATCACTGTAAGCAAGAATGCAGGCACTAACAGCAACAATAACAATAACAACAGCAACAACAACTGTCATGTCTGTACCCCTACATCCATGCCATTGTTCTATGTGTTGAACCATTGCTAATGCTGTACCTTGATTTCATTTTGTAAATGCTCTAACCATCACTTTCGTTTCTCTCGCAGCCTGAGAACACAACTGTCTTATCTCTTTTCTTTGAAGCTCGCAGAAGCGACCTTGAACTGTCTGAAATATTACAGTTTACCCTCATGCATTCCCAGGCCATTTCCCCCGCAAACCTGTGGTCTAGGTGGGAGGGGGGAAATGAGTGGGTATTTAGAGTTGAACTGTCTTCAAGTCGCTATTTCTGTCAAGGAAGCATGTACTGCTTGCTTAGATGCTTTCCTGCCTATGGACATATATATGGAAATGACTGGATTTCTGCATAAAATCATTTAACCAAGAGCTTGGACTTCTTGTTGCAGGGACCTGTCTACCATATCCTACCATATCCTGTACAGGGACCTGTCTACCATAGCCAGTCACCCATAGCCTGACAACAACATTCGATTTATATGCCACCCTTCAGGACAACTTAACACACACTCAGAGCAGTTTACCCCCACAACAACAATCCCCCTGTGAGGTGGGTGAGGCTGAGAGAGCTCCTGAGAGCCTTGAATGATCCAAGGTCACCCAGCTGGCTTCAAGCAGAGGAATGGGGAATCAAACCTGGCTTTCCAGATTAGAGTCCTGCTGCTTTTAACCACAACACCAAACTGGCTCTTATGGTTTTTCTGTTGCTGGTAGACAGCTCTGAATTGTCTATTTATTGTTATTTTAATTATTTAAAACATTTTTATGCTACCTTTCCATCCAGCTTAGGGAGGTAACAATAAAAAAACATTAAACCAAGCTTTAAAATACATAGTTTAAAACCAGTTAAAACCAATAATTAAACAAAACCCAAACATAGTTAAAACACATACACAGGAAGGAGAGTAAATGAGGGAATGCCGGACAAAACAGATATATCTTCATCCAGTGGCAGAAGACAATGCTAGAGGGAGACAGAGGCTCTCCCTGGGGAAGGAGCTCCATAATAATGTCTATTCTGCCTCCAGCCCCCTTCTTTTCAAATATGCACTGTGGACCAAATTGGAGCCCAACCTAGGTCTACTGTGCCCCCACCCGCCAACAATGTATAGCTGGCCAAATGGGGCAAGCTGCAGAAAGCAGCATGTGAGACACTTGGGTGGCCAGTGTTGGTCACAATTGTCCAGAGTCTGCCCCATCCCTGACTCAGTAAGTGCTTCAGGTTTAGGCTGCAAGGTAGACCTTTACTGTTTCTGGTAGGAGAGAGAAATTTACAGAATGCTCTTTGGCAAAGAATGCTGAACTCTGCCAATGGAATGGAGGAAAAAAATTGGTTATGTGGTTTCTTAGTTTCTACCGTTCAGTTGTTTCTCTGTTGTATTCTTCCCCTGTGTTGGTGTTTTAAAATTATTATTAATCCTTTCTTGCCTGTGTCGTATCTAGAGATGGGCATGAACAGCAATATGAACACCAAGAAAAGCCACGAACAGCCCAATCTGCTGTTTGAGAACAAGCTGTTCATGAGGCCCCATTCTAAACAAACAGGTGGTCGCTGCAAGCCTCATTCGTTGCTGTTCGTTGCTGTTCCTCAAGCCAGACAGTCTGGCACCTGCAATCAATTCCCTTGGCAACTTAGGCAGGGATTGTCTGAACTCTGTCTGAACTCCTGCTGTTTCCCTGGAAACCGCAATCTAAGGCCAATTTAGCTTGATAGGCAGGTCTTCCTTTCAAGTGTGGAGCTCCACATTTGTTACAAGGGAGCAAAGAGCAGGGGGGAGGGGGGCTCTCAGCTCTGGCTTAGTTTGCAGGTAGTGGAGAGGGAGAGAGTTGCTGTTGGCATTTTGATAGAGAGAGTGCATTGAAGCATGAATTTTCTTTGTGTGTGGTGGGATAGCGATCTACCCCTTCAAATTCCAGGGCTGCTGCCAGGCTCTGAGCCAAGCTATTGTTTATTATTGGTTCCTTTCCTGGTGCCTGCTCAGGGCAGGTTTCTGGGAGTGGTGCAGTAGGGATCTTGACCAAACTTGGATGATGGCTGGAGGTGAGCCTGCTGGCCCCCATGAACAGCCAACCATGAACATGTTCGTGAGCAGGGCCATGTTCGTGAGTCCCTGTTCGTGGATGGCAACAAACAATGAAAATCATATTCGGGTTTTTTTTTCTGTTCATGCCCATCTCTAGTTGTATCCAGATGACCTGGCAGCACAGTACTAACTAACCTATGAGGTTCTGGTGTGTACAAGCATATGGGCAGTCAAATAACATAATCAAGAGCGGAGATTTCAGGTTTCCCCATTCCTAGAATTCCCAGTCCTGTGATCAGTTGTGGAAGATGGTGCACAATTAAGTCAATTGTTTATAATTGTGTGTATGGAAGACACAGCATCGTTGTTGATAATGGCATGCATTATAATGTGTAGCAATGATTTGCATCCATTCTTTTGGATGCACAATTCAGTCACAGATAATAAGACAAAGAAATGTGTAAGAAATTATTTGGAGGTACATGAAGAAAACTGCATGCTGCTTTTTATGCCTAAATGTCATGATAATGTGATGCAGGTGGGCAGGAAGAGAGAATGCCTGTGAACATAGCAGATTTTATATACCCCAGATTTTATATATACTTTGAACAAGTTATGCTCTTAAATATTTTGATCAAGAAAGTGTTATTTAATTGATGTTTAAGGAAGATGCATCACATTTATCTGCAATAAGGTTATATAAAATGTAAGTACATTTGATTCAAGACACACAACAGCTATAAAATCTTCCTTTATGTCTATGCTTTCTGTACATTGGGAACATTGAAAAGAAGGATCCATCCCCCAAGGACTCTGTCCTGCACTGTGCAGTCAGGCCCAGTTGGGTTTCCTCTGAAGTAAGGCTCTCGTGCTGGTAAGGGTTGGCACAGACTGGGAAGCTCAGAGGCTTGGAGCTGATACCATGGCCGAGCTCAGCTATAATAATTAATCATTAATTGTATGCTGATTGACCTAATACAAGCAGGAATTTCTTATCTGTTTGATATAAGCAGTTCACAGTTGCTTAGTAACTTTGAGAAGTTGTGTTTAGTTACACTGAGTACCAAAGGCAAGATAAACAGTACAGGCTAGCATTGTGTGTTTTGCCAGATACATTCCCGTCAGAAAGGAATGCTTAAAATATAACATATTCAGACGGTGGCTTATTCTGTAGGATCGCACATGCACAAACGTAACATGAGCTGACTTTGCACTAAAAAAGGTGGCATGCGTACTGAAATTTCTAACTAGGACCTACACTGTAAACCAATCCTATTGTAATTAGGTGCACAGAAATTGTGATGTCATAATTGCTATAAAACCTCTGCTGCTCAAGGGAGGAGCCAGAGGGAACCATTTTGGATATTTTGTTCTCTCTCCTTTCATTGCAATTAAAGTTCTAAAGTCCACTCTCTTCTCTCCAGCCCTTTGGGTCTAATTGCAAAGGGCACAGAGAGTGAGCTGTTTCGGGCATAACAGAGCTGGGGCATGCAGCCTTTGTACACAGGGCTTCCTCTTGGTGAACGGGTTGATCCCACAAGGCTGCCCCCCTCCCAGGCCTCAGCCTAATAGGCTAAGAGGTCATTGGCCCCATCTTTGCTGCAGGTAGGTGGGGAACCCTGAGGCTGCACTATGCCCTGGCCAGGATCCTGCAAGAAAATACCGCCATCAGCGCGCTCTTCTTTTCTCACAGTTGGGGGCATGTAGCCAGTCTGGCACTTTGCCTCCTCTGTGCTTCCTCGGATTGGTTTGATTGGTCCTGTGGAGTGGGAGAGGTCCAGGCAGCTATACACCTAGGTTGGAGTCCTGCCTGGCAAAGGCTATCTCTGGGGCCAGTGGCTAGGTTTCCTTTGCAGGCTCTGAGTATGGCCGCTGGCACTGAGGGTATATTGTCAACAGGTGTCATAGAATCATAGAATTACAGGATTGGAAGGGACCTCTAGGGTCATCTAGTCCAACCCCCTGCAAAGTCTAGGAAATCCCCAAATACCTTCCCCCGTACACACAGTGACCCTTACTCCATGTCCAGAAGATGGCAAAGCTCCATCAGGACGCCTAGCTAAACTGGCCTGGGGAAAATTGCTACCTGACCCCAGAATGGCGATGGGCATTACCCAGGGCATATGAGAAAGGGGGCACTAGAACTAAGCACTGATGTAACCCTTCCTGCCCTCCCTCTCATGATCTGCATAGGTTCACAGAATCAGCATTGCTGTCAGATGGCCTCCTAGCCTCTGCTTAAAACCCTCCAAAGAAGGAGAGCCTGCCACCTCCCAAGGAAGCCTGTTCCATTGAGGGACTGCTCTGACTGTCAGGAGGTTCTTCCTAATGTGTAGCCAAAACCTCTTTTGATTTAATTTCAACCCAGTGGTTCTGGTCCGACCTTCTGGGGCAGTGAAAAGTGTCTCTGCAGTGCTGGGTCCTTCCTGAGCACACTGGTCCTCTGCAGTCGCCAATCTTTTCCCCTGAGAACTCTGAGCCACAATCACTGGACTGGTCAGAGGGGGGTCATGACACTGAGGACACTGTAGTGGGAAATAAAGCTGCTCTACTTTGCTAAATATATTATATTATGACCTCAAGGTTATATGTCCTGATCAGCCACTAACCTTTTAGCATTCTTTTGCAAAAGATAGTGTGTATACTCTTCCTATTTTTTATAGGAAATATAATAATTACAGTACAGGTCTGGATAAAGAATGATGTGCTGTTGGTTAATTAGAATGTTAAAGCTTTGCAGCAAGAGAAGCCAAATGTATTTTTAATGTTATAGTTCAGGAGAAATTGAGATAATTAAAAAAGCAATGTATATTTAAAGGAGCATTTCTGCTGTGCTAAAAGGAAGTTAATAATGTTTTCGATTTGTTATCCAGCTGGATTAAAAATACAGTCATCAGAAAGAAGAGAGAGACGAAAGACTAGTAAGACACATGATTTAAGGGCAGAAGGTATCATTATATGAATGCGGGTCAAATAGATTATCATATAGTGCAGGTTCTGTTTGTTCCTTGCTTTTTCACCCAGAAAAGCTTCAAGAACGGAGAGTTCACCAAACATATGAAGCAGCCTTATACTGGATCAGTCCCTTGGTCCATCAAGGTCAGTCGACTTGGTATTGTCTGTTCAGACTGTCGGTAGCTCTCCAGGATCTCAGGCAGAGGTCTTTCATATCACCTACTGCCTGGTCCTTTGAACTGGAGATGCTGGAGATTTAACTTTGGACCATCTACATGCCAAGCAGATGCTGTGCCACTGAGTCAGGGTCCTTTCCCATGGCATCTTAATAACAACAAAAACAACATTCAATTTACATACCACCCTTCAGGATAACTTAATGCCCACTCAGAGCGGTTTACAAAGTATGTCATTATTATCCCCACAACGAAACACACCCTGTGAGTAGACATGGGCACGAACAGGGAAAAAAATGAACATAGTGTTCATTGTTCGTTGCTATCCATGAACAACAAACATTGATGAACATGACCTGTTCACGAACATGTTCATTGTTTGTTGTTCGTAGAGACCAGCAGGCTCTCCTCCAGCCATCAAGATCCCTACCGCACCACTCCCAGAAGCCTGACCTGAGCAGGCAGCAGGAAAGGTACCAGTAATAAATAATAGCTTGGCCCAGAACCTGGCAGCAGCCCTGGAACTTGAAGAGGTAGATCCCTATCCCACCACACACAAAGAAAATTGACGCTCCAATGCACTCTCCCTGTTTCTCTCTCAAAATGCCAACAGCAACTGTATCTCCCTCACTGTCTGCAAAACCAGAGCTGGGAGTCCCCCTCCCCCCTGCTCTTTGCTTCCTTGTAACAAATTTGGAGCTCCACACTTGAAACCAAGACCTGCCTGTCAAGCAAAACTGGGCTTAGATTGGGGTTTCCAGGGCAACAGCAGGAGTTCAGACAGAGTTCAGGCAGTCCCTGCCTCCGGTTGCCAAGGGAATTGATTGCAGGTGCCAGACTGTCTGGCTTGACGAACAGCAACGGACAAGGCTTGCAACAACCACCTGTTTGTTTAGAATAGGGCCTCACGAACAGCTCGTTCTTGAACAGCAGATGGGGCTGTTCGTGGCTTTTTAAAGTTCGTATTGCTGTTCATGCCCATCTCTACCTGTGAGGTGGGTGGGGCTGAGAGAGCTCCAGAGAACTTTGACTAGCCCAATGTAACCCAGCTGGCTTCAAGTGGAGGAGTGGGGAATCAAACCCGGCTCTCCAGATTAGAGTCTCGCGCTCTTAACCACTACACCAAACAGACTTTTTAAAGGAATTAGAGATTTGCAGTTGATAAAGACATCATGAACTAGTAACTAGTAGGGATTTATTCATTTCTCCTGTGAACTCAGCCAACATACGAGACAAGTCATAACTGGTTGTTCATGCAATTGTACAAATTTCTAAGTCAGATGTGCAACCTCTGCAGCACAGTAGTCAGTTTCATTCTCAGCTTGAATGATAAAGTAGAAATATTTTAAGAATTAACTTGACACACTCCAATAATTTGGAGGTGCTTTTTTGGACTGATGAGTGATTTAAATCTTAACACAGCAGCAGCAATAGCAGGAAAAATTGGAATGGATTAGATTATGGCATGATAAAGATTATACAAATGTGTATCAATAATTTAGAAATAGGATTGATTCTGAAAAAAATTGAACATGACACCATTTTTCCGCACAGAATTACTGTGATTTTAGCTTTGAACATCTAAAAATTGAAGGCTGGTTTTTAAAAATTAGGGCCATACAAGTTTCCCCATACTTCTTTTGCTGAGCTGCGTCAGACGATGTCTATAATGAAATACCTGAAAACTACATTGTAGATGAAATTAAACTACCTATATTACAATCCTGTTAGCAGACAGGAATAGGGAAATGACGCTCCAAGTGGCAAAATATGGCTGGATGGCCATTAATAGGAGGAAATCCTGGCTTAGTGTGCAGAATCCTAGATAAGAATTGTTATAATTTGATAATATAAGGTAATTTGAATTTTAGGTATTTATATTATGTAAATTATAGTAAGCTACAATTTTAATGATTGCCTGGATATTTTAAGTTTATATTGTTGCCAAATAATTATGTTTTTAGGACTGATCTATTTTATAAGTAAATTTTAAAAGTGGTAATTGTTGAAATATGTACCTTTTAAATATTTATTTAAAAATGGCGCGTTTCGCTGATGTGCAATCATGTAATTTTGAATTGATTTCGAGAATGTGATGGCTAATAAACTTTGTTGCTGCTGCTAAACTACCTTTTAACCAAGTGTAATACAGTGGCTATTGCTAAAGAATCAAGGGAAATGTAGTTTAGTAAGCAGGGCTATTTTTGAAGAGAGATAGTTCAACTGCCTTGCGTTATATATATTTCTTAATGGGAATTATGTGGTTACTATCAGCTTGAATGATAAAGTGGAAATATTGCATGAATGGGCAAACTTGGTCTAGATCATAGATTGCATTCCCTTTCAAATGGCCTAAGCTATTTTTGGTCCCCGTTGGGGGAGAAAGGTGGGATATAAAGTACATAAATAACACAGGCTGTTGAGATATAATGAAACCTGTGGAGAAGATCCCAAGTTTTGTTGTGGCATCCCTTCTTTTGAAATAAGGATCTCGCTTTTGCTTTTGCATGTGATTTGGTGGTCCACCAGCCCCTGAGGAAGTCATGAGGACGAAATCTGCCGCTTAGCCAGTTGCAGTTAAGGGCTGCTTTTTGGTTGGACACTACTAATAACATCTGGGAAGACACCTGTATGGAAAGAAAAGAGAAGAAAAGACATCAAACACATTAAGGATCATAAGTGATTCATACTTACCATCTCTTCTACCCACGGAGTACTTACCTTGTTCCTAAGAGGATCGGAGCGGGGCATGGAGTTCCCTGCATGGTTCGGACTGTGAGATAAGGACATTCTTAGAGATAATTAGAGTATATGAATGCACTGTTTGCACTTTGTATGAATTGTTCACATAGTGATTGTCCTTTTGTTAAATAATAACAACTGAATATTTTTCTAAATACCCGGGTGATTTTTCATTGTGTAGTCTTATTTCTTCCAGGAGGTCAGATATAATTCTGGGACAACTCCAGGCCTCGCCTTGAGATTGGGAAATTTAATTGGGAAAGATCCCTATCTCTTTTGGCCTATAACCAGTAAAAGCAGCAGAAAGTACTGAACTCCATGAACAAGTGATGTAACTCAGTGTGTCTACTTTCTCAGCTAGCCGTGTGGCCGCCATGTTGTAAGATAGGAGTCATATTTCGGCTCTGCGGTGGAAAATCAGTTATTAGCTGCATCTATACTAGGAGAGAAATTGTATCTCATTGAGGGCCAGTTGCATGGCCAATATTAGAATGCAGATCTACCATCATCAGCTCGAACAATCTAGGCCACGGATCATCTCGGGCAGCTGCCTTGGGCTCTTGGCTGGAGGAGTCACGGCCTCTCTCCCTCAATGGAGGAGGAAAGAAGAAGAAGAGCTGGCAGGCTGATGCCGCCCCACACACTTGCCTCATCTAGCTCTTGGTTAGCTCCCGGCTGGGCAGCTGCTACATGCACCTTTCCAGGGCTCATTTCGAGGGGGAACGCACAGGAACAGTTCCAGCAGTTCCCCAAAGAGGTCACATGTCAGGTGGCCCCACCCACCTGACTCTCGGCCATTTTGGGCCCGTTTCGGCCTGGATTGGGGCTGAAACGGCCTGGATCGGGCCTCGGACAGGTGGTGGATCACTCTCCCACTCAGCAGCGGCCCGATCCTGACCATTTTGGGCCCCTTTTCAGCCATTTTCAGACCGTTTTTGCCATTTTGGGACCAATTTTGGCCCTGAATGGCCAGGATTGGGTTCAAAACAGCCAGAATAGGTGATATCAGGGGGTGTGGCATATGCAAATCAGTTATAATAATGACACACTTCCAGTGATGGCAAGAGGCGTGGCATATGCTAATGAGCTGTGCTAATGAGTTCCTCCCGCTCTTTTTCTACGAAATGACCTCTGCACCTTTCCCCTCCAGGGTTCAGGCGGCCAGCTGGGTGGGTGGCTGCCCTGTGCGCCTGCCCCTTTAGGGTTCAGGGAGAAGCTTGCTGGACAGCAACTGCCACTTGCAGTTGCCATCCTTACATGGGGAGAGAGCCACCGGGGTGGATCTACTGCAAAACTAATGGAGCTGAAGCTTCAGGGCTCCTAATCCTGGAGGGGCCCTGAAGCAACTTTTTTTTTTAATGAGTGTATTTTTCAACAGAATCAATGGAGTTTTTAAAAGTGTTATTAAAATAAGGCTATTTTAGCAACAGAAACATAAGGCAATGGGTTAAAGTACTTAATATTGACTTTAGAATATGCTTTAATACCTGTTTCATATGTCCCTGTGATTAGTCAAATTTCAAAATTTTCTCGGGGGTTTGCAGCACCCGAACCCCCAGCTGTATGGGCTCGCTGAGCTTGTCACAATCTGTTCATAGCCTACATTGTGGCAGCTGGATCCTCGAATCCTTCGTTGGTGCACGGCTTAATCATTCTGCAGCTCAGCCCTTAGCCACCAGAACCATAAAAAGACATCTGAATTCCCAGTTCAGGCTGCACTAGTCTTGCTTGTGCATTTTAACACACACCAAAAAATCCACCGCTTTTTCCTAATGAGCCCCGGCCCCTCTGATGACCTTCTGCCTCTCTAGTAGAAAATGAACCAATACTTTTCCCCTGCACATTGATGTTGGGTGGTGTGACCACCCTGTTCTCTGACATTTTGACTTTGACGTCCTTGCAAGGGCAGCAAGGGCCTTTGGACCTTGTTGGATGTTGCCCGATTGTTGCTGGTTGAGAAGGGCCCCCATAACAGTTCGAGCTTCAGAGTCCCAAAAATGTAGATCCACCACTGAGAGCCGCCCCTTGGTTATAAGTGGAGTAGCCTGGGTGGGGTGGGAGTTATGCTGGGGTCTCATTTTGGACTTTTGCCCAGGTCCCCAGAGTCACTAAAACTGCCCCTGCCCATCAGGTGGCTCGAGCTCTGAAACAGACATTGAAGCTTATGTATGTTAGATGCTGCCGTTCTCCATGTGTCTCCCCCCCCCTTCCAAGTGTTTATGTGGGAGTCTACTTAAGTTTCTAATGTAACTTCAGTGACAAGGTGACAAATCAGCCCCGACACAGACATCAGGGAAATTACCACAGGAGCTTATAGAAAGAGAAAGAAAACTGCAATGTAAAAGATTCAATTTCCTGGCTTCTGAAGTATCTTGGTAGGTTGAAGCCAATCTATTTTTGCTGAATTGTGTGTAGTCCCAAAGCCTGCCAGATGCCAGAATGAACAAGCAAGAAAGAGGCAGTCCCCTGAGATAAAAGTTCTTAACACTGAAGGGAGGGAAGCGCCAGTGGTAAACACACAAAAAAATAGAAGTTGGTACTGCAGCGGTGGGGCAGGGGTGGCAGTTCATAGATACATGTGCCAACAAGAGCAGTGTGCTAAGAAAGGGCTTTCTTTTTTACACTTACTTGGCAAATTCTTAAGCATATTAGCAGCTGAAAATCAGAATGACGCAAAATGTTAACTTCTGGCCTCTGCAACGGTTGTGAATTAAAGGAGATGATAAATAATATTGATTTAATGTTTAAAAAATATAATGCCATTAGCTCAGCCTCACAGTTAATTGACCAGGGGTGTGCTTCCCCCAAACTTACTCCGTCCTGCAGTTTGAATATGTGAGGTTGAAGATATTGGAAGAGGGGGATGTAAATGCAATTGGGTCTCTCAGCTCCTTAACTGAGTGGTGCTACTGCTGCTCACTTGAGGCAAACCTGCAAACAGCATATTACACAGATGTGTTAAGGTCTCTTAAGTCTTCTGTTGTGGTAGTTTGTCACGGTTTCTTACCATCACTTGCAGTTCATTCAGATGTAAAGTTACCCCAGTCTATGGCCATTTCCACACATCCTTATAGGGACAACCCAGTTAGGGAACGCTGGTGGCTTTCCCTCATGATTCTAGATGTCTCTGTTTTCAAAACGGTTGCAGGCTGCTTAGTTTCCATTTTTTTTGGTGCCTTTTCTGGGACTGCACTTTCCCTGGTCTTTCCTTTTAGCACGGGCTGATGGAGCACTTCTTCTGTGTCCTTGGGCATGTGAATGGTTAAAGCGCTCTGAGGAATCCGTTGAATCCAGTGTCTCCCCCAAAGCTCTCAGCATATGATTGGATATGTGCAGAGCAAAAAAAAAAAATGAAAGGGAGGCAGGTGAGGATAGCGAAAGTGCCCGACCTCCCCACCCAAACCACAAGGTAAGCACTTTTGGGGCGTGTGTGTGTGAGTTTTTGGCTTCGGAGCGACTCAGCAAAAACATACACAAAAAGTTGGCAAAGGGTGGGAATGTCCAGCTGTGTGGAAACAAGCCTAAGTCCACTGACTTGCAGAAGTAATTCAGTGATAGTCTGAAAATGAATTTGCGGATATTATTTATTATTTTTAAATGGCCGGGGGAAGGAATACAAAATGATCTGCCCTTTCTAGACAAAGTGATTGAAAAAGCAGTACTGGACCAGCTCCAGGTCTTCTAGTATAACCTTGTGCTCTGGACTCTTTTCAGTCTGGTTTCAGGCTGGGATATGGGACAGAGATGGCTCTGGTGGCTCTAGTTGATGACCTCCGTGGACACGGGTCATGCCATCTGCAGCCTTCGAAACAGTAGATCGTGCCATCCTGTTGAGGTGTCTGGAGGCAGAAGTAGGTATCAGAAGATATGCCATGGACCGGTCTAAATCATTCTTCATGGAATGAATTTAAAAGGTTGATGTTGGAGACCAGTGTGGAAGTTGTCTTGTGAGGTCCCACAGGGATCAGTCTCATCCATCATGTTATTCAATCTCTGTGGAAAACCTTTAGGAGAAATCATTTGTAGTTTTGGAACTGGATGTCATCAATATGCAGATGACACCCACCTCTATATCTCTCTATCCAAATCCCCCGGTGATGCACTAAAGGTCTTGAGTAGCTGCCTGACTGTTGTGGTCAAATGGCTGAAAGTGAACAAATTGAAAATGAACCCAGACAAGACAGACGTGGTGCTAGCTGGGAAGGTGGAGGTCTTGAAGGACATTGTGCTTCCCTCTTTTCTTGGGGTGCAATTGACCCTTGCTGACTCAGCTAAGAGCCTTGGGATTATACTGGAGCCAGCATTGCTGTTGGAGAAACGAGTTGAATCAGCTGCAAAAAAATGCTTTTTACCAACTCAATCTAGCCCAGAAGATGGCCTCCTATTTGACGTGGTTGACCTGGCCACCTGGATCCGTAACACAGTAACATCAGTATTGCAGTGCACTCTACATAGTCAGCTCAGAGACTCCAATTGGTGCAGAATGCTGCAGCTAAGAGCCGAACCACATGATACGAATTACGCGTGAATGACACGAAAACGCACTTACACGTGTTCCAACATGCAGGACCTCCATTGAACCCATGTTCATGGTGGCATGGGTTTTCTCCGCCATCATGCATCTGCACTCTGCATATAGACATGAGCGCCATCTACCCGCAGTTCTGAGAGCACGGTGGAGTGAGCTGCAGATAGGAAGCGGAAGATCCAGGAAAAAAGGACACTCTGCATTGTCAACTTACTGGTTGTGACCGCGAACATGCGCCGTCACAGCCACACTGGAGCATAACATTAAGAAACTGTGCCTGGACCAGGACACGTGCTCTTCAAGAGAATGCTGGACACGGGCATTTGGGGTAAGACAGGACTCCTGACACTCACTCAGTCTTGTGTAATTCGTATCGTGTAGTTCGGCTGTCAGTTACTGTCAGGAGCTAGGCAGAGCATGCATAATACTTCAATTCTGCAGTCACTCCATTGGCTGCCACCAGTTACTGGGGAGAATGCAGGGTGGGGGTTTCAATCCCACATATTTGCAGGAGTGCCCCTCTTCTATGTTCCGCCATGGCAGCTTCACTCATCTGAACAGACCCTTTTGCGGGTGCCGTGCATATGGGCGATAGTGGTTGTTGCCCATAAACATGTATTCTCTCTGCTGACCCCCATGTAATGGAATCATGGAAGCCTCCCACCCTCCTTGCTTTCTGCAAACTATGCAAAACTGAATTATTCAGGAGGGCTTTCTTGCATAGGTAGTAAGGTATATTTGTGAGGAAATGGTGTGGAAAGATGCTTCTGTACTCTAATTTGGTGTACCTGCTGATTACTTCCTACATTGTTTAATATGTCATCTTAAATTGCTTTAGCTTTGTTTCAGGATTGTCATCTCTGTATTGAATCCTGCTTGTATTCATTCATATCCTATTGCACTGTTTTTGAATGTTTGTTCACATTGATCTATGCTGTATAATCTGCCTTGAGTCTCAGTGACAAAGTTGGATTAAAAATGACACAAACAAATGGATGAATGCATGAATAAAACAAAGCCACGCATGTCACAATATCTCTTCACATAATATTCAAATCAGAATACCACAACAGGTACAGATATAAATTCCTAGGGGTCACAAATATGCCGCTAAACTATTAGTAGGTTTTATCATAATGCACAGGAGGAATAACCACTAAAAACAGCCATAAAGAAGATCAACTTCTTGCACCTGTTTTAAACCATTCTGATGCCATTAATAATTTCCCAAAATGTTCTTCCTCAAGGGTAAAAATATGTACAGCCTCACCGCTGGAATTAATCAATTTAGAGGGGAACCCTCATAAATAATTAATCTTTTTATCTATTGCAATGTAGAGGAGACCTCCTTTAACAACCTATGCCGTCTTAAAGGTTCAAGGCATGTCTCATAATATTTATAGATTAATATTTAAACTTATGCCCTGGTTTTCTACCATGTGGTTCTCAAAGTAGCTCACAACTATTTATCATCATCATAAACTTTATTGCATTAGCTCATAGGCTTAGCAAACAACACCAGGAGAACACTGCAACACAATCAATCTTGATACAAATTAAAACCTTCAATACAAATTAAAACTTTTAACCATAACTTTTATCTATCCTTCTGAGCCAATGACAAGGCAAGTTCCAGCCATGATTCTTTCTGCAAAGCACTCCCCTTACTCCCCTAAATGCACTAGGCAGCCAGAGAAACAAGGAGCCTATTGCAGCTAGTTCCCTCTGACCGCCCCCAGCACAATTGGCTCCTTCTCGCCACCACCCGCACGCTCAGCTCCCTCTGGCTGCGGAGTGCTTTTAGGGGAGCAAATTAAAAGAGGAAGGTTACAAAGTGTCCAGAGTAGTCACCATCTTGGACTCTTCTTGCTCACAAACATTATATCAAAGTCTGTGAAAACTATTTCTCTGTGCACAACCAGGCAAGTAGAAAGTGCATCGGACCAAACGAATTTTGTGAAAGCCATTGTTCCATAGTATCTTTTGTGTTTCTTCTCATTGCTTTTATCCCTTTTTCCTTAAGTATTTCAGGGCAGACTAATGGAGCAAACCCGGACTATTTTAAAGGCAATACTTCCACATTTCTGTCTAGATTGAGACAGGAATCCATAATAAGGGCGCTTGAGTGGTGCGATTGTCGTAGAACCATCAGAGAATCTCTGCTCTTTCATCTTCTCTCGATTACCCAAAATAAGGATTAACAAATTATCAAATTAGTCTTCCACCATATGATATAGTGAATCAACTTCATTAAATTCTTGTCAACACATCTTATAACAATGAGTGATTCTGCACACATTGGATAATGCACTTCCAATCCTCTTTATAGATCATTTGGAACGGATTTTTTTGTGTGCGGAACAAAAAATCCACCTCAAACAATTGTTAAAGTGCATTGAAAGTGCATTATCCAACGTGTGCGGAATCAGCCAATGTCTTTCTCTAGGATGTTTACCTGGCCTAATATAATGGAATTTCAGTCAAACACTGAATCTGTTCTAACTCCTTCTGCCTGCCCGTTCAATAATGAAACTATCCATGTTTCCATGATGATAAACAGCTTCCCTCCCCCATCCCTCCAGGGAAAAAAGGCATCATCAGTTTTTTTTTCTCCTGAACTATTCCGTTGGACGTATCTGAAAATTTATGGATTAAGGACATAAAATGTACAGGTTGCCAGGTATTGAGAGAAAATTGATATAAAATGTTCTTTAGATGGTATATTACTCCCAAAGATATTGTGAGGATTAGTAAGGGTTACAGTGGGCATTGTTGGAAATATTAGAATATGGATGCAACATTTTACCATATGAGGTGGACTTGTAAGGAATCATGAAAATACTGGATAAAAATACATGAAGAGATGCAAAAGATCCTCAAACTCAGATTTGAATTAAATCCAAAAAGTATGCTTTTAAATATTTTACCAACTAATGTGAGAAAAAAACAAGGAAACCTCTTCTGTTATATGGTGATGGCAGCAACAGTATTATTTGCAGGAAGATGAGAAAATAATGCTTGCCCTGATCTCTCAGAGTGGAGAGATAAGATCTATGAATATGCTTCAGTGGCCAAACTGACTACCTACTTACAAAATAGACTGATAACCGAGTTCTGGAAAAAATGGAAGGATTTCTTGGAATATTTAGGCTAAACTAATTGACACAAAGGCTTAGAGGGAGGGAGGGAGAGAGAGGGAGAAATGTCACATAGTTAGGTTTAAGGAAACTTGAATGTATTGCTTGTTTTAATCCCAAAGCTATTATAACTATGTTGTTTATATGTTTATTGGTTGTATAAGATTGTATAACTTTCAATTTACTGGCTAATTTAGAATCTGTATAGCTTCTATATTATGCACTTACTTTACTTCAATTTCTTTGCTTTAATAAATTTCTTAATTAAAAAAAATTCTCCTGGTTTTGTTTTCTAAATAAAGTTGTAAAGCTAATTTTGTAGAACACCCAGTTTATTTTCCAGTTTTCTTATTCCATCTTCACCTTGCTCATCTGTTATCTTAGTCTTTTTATCAGTCTGGAATTCTAACCTTCCAATTTCAGATAAAATGTTTATTTTAGATCTTTTTAGTGTAATTGTAGATGTGGCATTCTTGCTTTTGTTTGTTTCTTTTGAGTCAAACTTCTAATCAAATTGAGCAACTATTTTATCAGAAAAAAATGAATTGGGATTTTATTGGAGCATCGTTCTTATTTTTCTCTACAATTAGTAAATTTAAGCTTGCTCAGTTAAGCAAAACAGTCTAACACAGTTCGTAATACAATCAATCAATCATTCCCCAACATCTGAATTACTGTTCAGTCAAAGCAAAAGTTGCCAATTAATTCAGATAATGCTTAATTAATCAGATGTAATAGAATAACTGTCAATTTACGTAGCATTCCAAACAACATCTTTTGTACACCCAAAAATAGTTACAGAGGAGGGCATTTTATTGCTATTAATCTGATACTGAAAATAAAAAACATAGAAACCAAGTTAACCAAAACCCAGTTTTTAGATAGATCTTTGGCGTAGACTTATATGGGATATATTTGGGGGGAATTCTTTGAAGTGCTGCCGCTGCCTCTGCACTTAGTAAGTTCTTTTTTTTCTTTTTTGAGGTTAAAAACGCAACTTAAGGTTTATTTACAGCAGGTAAAGTCAGAAGGCAGGTAGGCAGGTGTTTGAACTTAAGTAACAGAAAGGTTTTTGTACAGGAACTTCACTGGGGTGAGGCACAAAACACTTGGTTTAACACTAGGTTGCTGGCTTCTTTCAGAGGTTGACACTGCTTCACAGATGTTACACTTTATATACTCAAACACAAACACAGCACAACTTTCCCTCCTCTCCAGACTTAAGGGTGCTCCACTGAGACAAACCCTTCCTAGATACTGGGCAGGCGTTATAGTGATGAGCTATAGCCCTGTTCCTGGCACGGAAGGGGAGACTCCTTTCTACCCAATTCCTTGGCCCTCTATAATTCCCAGATCTCTCAAGTCTAAGCAGGAGTTAGTGCTGGTTTTCCCCACTTTAGTCCAAGGACTAAAAGTGCTTCACAAACATTATTTCCTCTCACAGAGGATTCTCTAGCTGACCCTCTCTGCACTTAGTAAGTTCTGAATAGTAAGACCTGGGTGAGTGGGGGAAGTGCCTAAGTAACAAATCCAACTAGCCTAAATGTGGCTATTAGTTAAAAAATAAAAGGCTTGTTGCCAAAAGCAAAGGCAGTATAGCCGAAATAGACTACTAGGAGCTGTTTATAATCATGGGATGGAGATAAAAGTATATCCTGGTAAGCAAACAACCCATATTCATTCATTCATTCATTCATTCATTCATTCATTCGACTTTTAGCCTGCCCTCCCAACAAGTGGGCTCAAGGCAGGTCACAACACAGATAAAACAGTAAGTATAAAATACATTTACATCAATAAAACCAATCAAACCACATCAAACCACAGTACCCTAAAAGTTGTGGCTCATTCTCTTCGTCCCTGCCAAAACCCATGCAGAGGAGGGGGTTTCAGCTGTTCCAGTCGTATCTTCTCATGAGAGGTGGTGTGTGAGATAACTATACAACCCCTCCTTAACAGGGACCGATAGGGAGGCTTATCAGATGGATACTAGGCCGGTTTCAACCATATGCCTTGTGGAACATCTCTGTCTTGCATGCCTGCTGAAAGGATAAAAGATCTTGGTGGGCCTAAGTATCAATAGTCTGTTCCACCAGGTTGGAACTGGCCCTGGTCGAGGCCAGTTGAGCCTCCCTGGGTCCAGGGACCACCAATAGATAAACTACTGTGAGGTCTATAGCCTAAGTTCCTTCTGTATAAGGTGGGATTTTCAAGTTTTGAGAGCAGCGTAAAAAAAATGGAACTGAAATCGTACAAAAATGTGAGAACATCAAGCGACTTAATCCTCCTCTTTGCTAAATCTCTTAGATGCAGCCAAGAATAGCTGCAGAATTATGGCTTGATTAGGTTTGCCAACCTCCATATGGGGTCTGGAGATCTCCCAGAATTACAACTGATCTCCAAACTACAGAAAGCAGTTCCCCTGGAGAAAATGGCTGCTTTGGAGGGTAGACTCTATGGCGCTATACCACACTGAGCTCCTATCCCTCCTCAATCCCACTGACCCCCCAAGCTTCACCCTCAAATCTCCAGGAATTTCCCAGCTCAAAGGTGGCAACCCTACTTGGGTTGCTCCGGGCATGCTTCTGTTTGGTCCCTACAGAGGCCGTCTTTCACTGCGGGAAATGTTTCTAGGCACCTTGGGGCTTCTTTAAAAACATTGGTCTAGCACAGATAGAAGTGTCTAGGACCAGAGGAAGTTTCTGAAGCACCCAGAGAGAAGTATGCATGGACAAAAGCAATAGGACCCAAGCTTCTGTTACAGACTTGTGCAGGGCTTTTTTTCTGGGGAAAGAGGTGGTGGAACTCAGTGGGTTGCCCTCGGAGAAAATGGTCACATGGCTGGTGGCCCTGCCCCCTGATCTCCAGACAAAGGGGAGTTGAGATAGCCAATCTCAACTCCCCTCTGTCTGGAGATCAGGGGGCGGGGCCACCAGCCATGTGACCATTTTCAAGAGGTTCCGGAACGCCGTTCCACCGCATTCCAGCTGAAAAAAAGCCCTGGACTTGCGAATATTCAGTCCCATATTGTAATCCTTGAGGGGCTTGGCTCAAGACTTGTGTGTTTAAAAAAAACCACCTTGAGAAGAACTTCTTGAAAATTAATATAAAAATATTGTATTTTATTGATAAAGTCAAGAGAACTGGGAGAAGACAGCAGGATTTTCTCTTTTGTTCTTGGCTCTAGTAGGTTGTACACCAAACTAGGAGCTGTCATATTTGAGCATTTTTCTTCTGCCTGAACAGAACCCAAAGTCAGCCCTCAGTGTCTGTAATCTCCTTGAACAAGCAAATCATGCATACAGTTACCATGTGAAGCCTAAAACCAGCTGGATACGCTTGGAATTAGCAAAAGAGGTAAGAAAAAACCCAAAGTTAAGCTCATTCCAAGCTGCCCCTGCCACTTTCCCCAAAACAAATCTTCCAGCAGCTGCAGGTGATGGCAGCATAGTTGCTCTGGCTTTCTTTACAGCATAGCACCTTGCTAATAGGTAGTTCACAGTAAAGGCCCCTGAAAAATAGTTTTCCCGGGCTTCCAGGCCATTAGTAGGCACCAGAAAACCAGAAAACATTTCAGGGGATATTGCTGCTGTGAAATCCCTCTTCATGTTTTATGGGTCACTTTGTTTTTTATCTTCGTAGCCTGCTCAGCCAGCATAGTGTAGTGATTAGACTAGGATCTGGGAGAACCAGATTCGAATCTTTGTTTTGCCATGAGAACTTGTTTGGTGACCTTGGGCCATTCGAACACTCTTGGCTGAACCCACCTCACAGGGTTGTGGTGAGGATAAAATGGAGGACATAAGAACAATGAGTAATATGGATGGCCACCAAGTTTTTTTTTTATGTGCACTGTTTTTTATGCTTTAAAAAAAAACAGTTTGGTGTAGTGGTTAAGAGCTGCAGGACCCTAATCTGGAGAACCAGGTTTGATTCCCCACTCTTCCACTTGTAGCCAGCTGGGTGACCTTGGGTCAGTCACAGCTCTCTCAGAGCTCTCAGCTCCACCCACCTCACAGGGTGATTGTTGTAGGGATAATAATAACACACTTTATAAACCACTCTGAGTAGGCATTAAGTTGTCCTGAGGGGCCGTATATAAATCAAATGTTGTTGTTGTTGTTGTTAATGCTGATTTCATTGTAAACTTATTTATCAATGTTGTGACCTTCTCTGAGCCCATTAGTGGGGAAAGCGGATAATAAATCTAATAAATCAGTAAAATAAAAAATAAGGTGCTTTGTGTCCCCACTGGGGAACAAGGCAGAGTGTAAACGAAGAAAATAACTTGTTTTAATGATATTTTAATGATACTGGCTTGTTTTTAAAAAAATGATTGCCTTTTAATGACTGCGTTGTGCTATACTGTTTTAATATGTATGTGGTTTTTATCTGTATTTTAATGTATATATAATTTAATGTATTATGCTGCATGTAATCCGCCCTGAGCCTGCTGTGGCAGGGAGGGCAGAATATAAATTGAATTAAATAAATAAATAATTGTAATGGCTGTGGTGTGATGGCTTTGTTTTATTATCTTAGCTGTAAGCTACTTCAAGCAGGTCTCTGGAAAGGACATATACATTTTCTCATCGAGAGAATGCTGGGTGCGGGCATTTGGGGTAAGACAGGACTCCTGACACTCACTCAGTCTACTCAGGGTTGTAGAGGGGCCCCTGGGGGACTACCCAGGGCCCAATCACCCCGCTTCTGAGACCTTCAGGAGACAGTATCCCTGCAGCTAAGAGGGGCTGGTGGGCCAGCAGTGGTGGAGTAGACCCAAAGGCCAAGAAGCAGAAGTCAGGCAGGCAGCGAGTGAGCGCCACCACGGCAGAAAGAGACACGTGAGGGGCGGGGCATGCCTGAGCCTGACAAGTAGATACATTGTAGTAAATTACCACAAAACTGGTTATCTGTTTTCATCAGTTGTTTCTAGAGATTCACACCTGCTACTCATCCTTCATAAGCAGGTAATTGGCTAGTTGTGCTTGCAAAAGTAGAAGAAGGCAAGTAGCAGTTCGATAATTTCTCCATTACCTTGTGAATGCCTTGGAGACAAGATTCAAGTCCCATAGCACTTTAATGACCAAGATTTCCAGAGTATAAGCTTTTGACAGTCAAAATGTCCTTCGCCAGGGTATCTGATGAACAAAGCGTTGAGTCTCAAAAGCACATATTCTGGAATTCTTGTTATCTTTAAGTTGCAACTGGGCTTGGCTCTTGATTTTCTACAGATTAACACAGCTACTCACCTGAAACTATCTTTGGGGACAGGCATTTTATTTTTATGCAAAACTGTTGTTACCTTCTTAAAGACATTAAACGGGGCTGTCTATAAAATGGAATGATTAATATACCATTTCAAGTCCAGTCATTCCCTCGCTCAGAGATCAGCATAGCATCAGTCCGATGTGATCACTTCCGACAACAGCTTTGGACTTTCTGGGGAAATAGTGACAAAAAAAGTAAGAGGGATTCAGAAAGTCTGAAGCAATGGAAGAAATTCATGTGTCCCCTGTGGTGAGGAGAGATGGGCACGAACCAGAATACGAATCAAAGAAACCCACGAACCAGCCCAGTTCATGGGTCATGAACCAGTGGTTCGTGGAAGCTCATTTCCATGAACTTCGATGGAACTGGACTACTAGTTCTGTTTGGTTCGTATTAAAGGGCTTTGCAGCAAAGGGGAAGGGGCAGTTAAAATGGCCAATTCCCCGGGGAAATGGCCATTTCAACTTTTCCCACTGCTTGCAAGTGGCAGGTCCCTTCAAACTATCAGCTGGCAGGCGGCAGGCAGCAGGGGGGATCCCCCCCTTGCTGCCTGCCAGCTGATAGTTTAAAGGGACCTGCCACTTGCAAGAGGCAGGGCCCTTTAAATGGCCCAAACCCCACCAACCCCAGCCTCAGCCCCTTTGTGGGGTTTGGGCCATTTAAAGGCCCCCCCAGCCCCTTTGTGGGGTTTGGGCCGTTTAAAGGGCCCTGCTGCTTGCAAGTGGCAGGTCCTTTTAAACTATCAGCTGGCAGGCAGTGAGAGGGGAATCCCCCCCCCCCCTGCTGCCTGCCAGCTGATAGTTTAAAGGGACCTGCTGCTTGCAAGCAGCAGGAAAGGGCCCTTTAAAAGATCAAATGCCTCTTTCTCTGTCGCTGCTAAGTGGCTGGAAAGGGCCATTTAAACCCTACGAACCACAAACTGGTTCGAGAACTTGCCCCAGTTCATGGGAGTTTGTGGTTCCTGGTTCGTGGAAACCCCATGAACCACGAACCTCATGGTTTGGTTTTTTTGTGGTTCGTGCCCATGTCTAGTAGTAAGATGTAACATACTTGGATCCTGCCTGGAACTTCTGTATGTGTAAGGAAAGGAGTGATTTTCACTGATATCCCCCTCCAGTGGCTGCCCAAATCCCTCCCCCCCCCCCGGCTGTTGCTTGGAAATGAAAGACCTCCAGGAATAGCTTGGAGGGAATGAGGGTGTTATGTATTGACTTAGCTTCTATCTGAGCTAAGGCTCCTGAAGTCTTAATTACTATTGGCTGTTTTCTGCTGGCAGTAGCCAATGATGCTACATAATAAAGACCAATCACTGTACTGTTACTTTGTGTATAGTTAATGCAAACTAAGGATTCTAGTTATGTGTGCCTATTGGTTGTTGCTTGAAAAAGGGGCATGGCTTGTGTGTGTATAGTTGGCTCCTGTTGAGCCTGTCTGTGTCTGTATGCTTCCAGTTTCAATAAAGCTGTTTCAATGAGCTAAAGCTCAGTACATAATAGAGGGGTTTTGTGTGCTTTCCTTGGGTGCCGAAGCAGCAGTGCCTTACACCACAGTTCCCATCTTTATGTAGGGAATACATATGTTGCTTTCAAATTAACCTTAAAGAAGAGGAGGTGTGGCAGGTAATGGAGTGCACAGCTAAAACGCGGAAATTCTCTTGGCTAGAAGAATCCGGTCAAGTCAAGCAATTTAGGAAACAAGTAATCTTCCAGAAGTTGCAAGAGCATGCATTGCATTCCATTGTTTCTTCCTGGATTAAGTTATTTCCAGCATGAAACATAACCTGAGCGAAGACAGTCCTGTAGGTTGTCAATTTGATGAGCGAGTCAGGTGTGCAATCTCAATGTACTTCAGGAAAGAAAAGTATCAGGGGGTAACAGATGAAGTGTCAGCCTTTTCAGTCAACAGATGTTGCTCTGAGAAATACAAGAGAAAAAGAGTAACAGCCACACTGGCTGTTCGTTCATTCAAGGAGCTTTCTAGTTCAGCATTCTTACTGCCCAACTCCAGGGCCATCGGAGAGGCAATCTAACCCTTTTGTCCCCACGAAAATCCCCCTCTTGACTATGTGTTTCTCCCCCCCCTTTCATTGAGTGAGAAAGTGGCCATGGCTACATAAGTCTAATTTTCTTATTGTAAAGTATAGTTCTGTATTCTCCAGAAAACATAGCAGCTGTAGCAATGCACAAATGGTCACATGCAAGAACTAGTGGCTTCTCCTGGGGATGTACTTACATGTAAAGATACATTGAGTCAGTTCAGTGAGGTGCTCATAAACACAGCTATTAAGATGGGTGTAAACAGGGCTTTTTTTCAGCTGGAACGGCGAAGGGCAATCTAAACTCCCCTCTGTCTGGAGATCAGGGGGCGGGGCCACTGGCCATGTGACCATTTTCAAGAGGTGCTGGAACTCCGTTCCACTACATTTCAACTGAAAAAAAGCCCTGGGGACAATGATATAGGAGAAAGCATGGCTTAATGCCCATTGTTATGGATCTTGTGTGTGTGTGTGTGTGTGAGAGAGAGAGAGAGAGAGAGAGAGAGAGAGTTCTGTTCTTTCATGTGGAAAGATAACAAATAATGTTAATATATTCTTGTAAATTTTCATTCTTGCCTATTAATGATAGTTCAGCAAAAATACTCTTTAAGCAGATTTGCAATTAAGTATGCCGTATTTTGGTTTTCAACAAGAGTTTCATTTTCATTTATTGGGCTTAATATTTTATAACTAAATTTCTAGTTCCTGGCTTCTACTATTAGAATGATAACAAATGAGATATTGGAGAGAGAATGATAACAAATGAGAGACTGGAGAGAGAAAAGCTGGCATTTATATCTAACAGAATAGCTGTGGGAAAGAGCCTACACTTACCTGACAATTAAGTACCATTTTATTTCCAGGTCACAGAAAAGGACCTTTAACAAACCCAAAGCTTACATTTTACCAACCAGTTAAATAAAGCTTGAGTCTTCCCAGAGAATGGCTAATTCCGCACACATTGGATAATGCACTTCCAATCCTCTTTAGAAATCATTTGGAACTGAATTTTTCATGTGTGAAACAAAAAATCCACTTCCAAACGACTGCTAAAGTGCATTGAAAGTGCATTATCCAATGTGTGTGGAATCAGCTAATGTGTGGGACCAGAGAGAGTATAGGATTTGGGCAGCCATAAGTCCAGAGGGCAACTACCTCAGAAGTCTCCCGTCTGTCTGTTGGGAAAAGAGGGGGGTAAAAATGAACAGATGGAAAAATAATAGTTATTTTCAGACATATGTGGTAATAAGAATATGCATACAATTTGTTAAAGTAGAGTTGCCAACTCTGGTCTAGGTAATTCCATGAGATTTGGGAGGCAGTGGCTGAAGGGGGGAAATTTGATGAGGGATTTAAGCTAGAATCTATGATATACTCTCAGTTTGCCCTCTGAAGCTGTTATTTCCTCAAGGGGAACTACAGTTGCCAGGTCCCTCGGGCTCCAAATCAGGGGATACGGAGTGTCTTGGGAGGGGTGCAATTGTAGGGGGTACTCACTGCTCTAGAACCTTCATTGTCACACCAGGAATGACCTGGATAGCCCAAGTGAGTCTGATCTCATCAGATCTCAGAAGCTAAGCAGGGTCAGCCTTGGTTAGTAATTGTATGGGAGACCTCTAACAAAGACCAGGGTTGCAGAGGCATGCAATGGCAAACCACCTCTGATAGTCTCTTGCCATAAAAACCACACCAGGGTCACCATAAGTCAACTATGATTTAAGTCCCTCTCCACCACCAGTGCAACAATGGAGGGCCTTCCCTTTGTTGTCGTGCCGGGAATGATGTCAGTTCTAGGGACGGCAGTCCATGGCAGATAGACCCCCCAAACCCCTCCCAGCAAGCACTCTAGTGCATTGGATGAAAAGGTTTTATTTTAGAGATCCAGTAAGTTCATGGGTACATCCATAGATGGATAAGTTGGCAGGAATGGGGATACAAGCATAGGCACGTTGATATAAGGAGTATGATTCCCCCCTCCCCTTGAGCAGTTAGAGAACACAATAGTTTTGTCTGGACAAAGAAAGGCAGAAGTTTACAAGGAACCAAACTCCCTCTTTCCCCTGTGAAGAGTTACGGTACAGCTACAAGGTCAAGCATACTTTTAGAGATAACAGGCTGACTACTTTCTCTTAGCATTAATACTTCCGATTTTAGGCAGGCTGAGGATGGCATGATTGTAATGGGTACATTATATGAGCACAACATGAAAGCACACAGGATATCAATACATGATCAGGTCAATACAGAGAGCAGAGAATACATGAATGGCATGGATGAATGGTATGCAGATATGACAAATGATGTCATTCCTGGCACAACAGTGAAGATTCTGGAGCACACAGGAGCGTGCTCCAGAGCTCCCGAGCCTGTTCCACACACCATTCCCTTCCTCTGGCCAGGTAAGATTCCGGCCAGGATTCCCTGCTTCCATCGAGGGACTGGGAATCCTAAAGGGAACTAATCTCCATAGTCTCAAAATCATTTGTTATTCTGGGAGAACTCCAGGCCCCATCTGGCCTTTGGCAGCCCTATGTCAAAGACAAAATGTTGTTATTATAAAAAACATTATAAAAAACAAAAAGGAGTAAAATAAACACCCACAAACAGTGAAATACATCAGAATAATAAAGGAATGTACAACACATCGGCATGGGCACACAGCACCTCAGCCTGCCTTCTTAAATGGATCAAGACAAGACAGTAAAACACAGGTCAAACCAAGAGAGGTTTGACCTGGAAGAGGCCTTTGTCTCTTCCACATCTCCTGCATTAGCCTTGGAGGACCAAGCCGTTCATAACTAGACATGGGCATGAACCAAAAAAATTTAATGAACCAGCGGTTCATGGTTCGGTGTTGATGACAATCCCAAGGTCACGAACCGCAACGAACATTTTCCGTTGCTGAACCGGATCACGGTTCGTGGAGCTCAGAACGGCCCCCATTGCACTTAGAGAGCCCATGTTCACAGGGAGTGTGTAGCAGGCTCTCCTCCAGCCAGCATCCAAGTTTGGTCAAGATTGCAATAGGGAGCTTGGAGTTATACCCTCTCCAGTCCCGAGGCCCCCAGGAAACTCCCACAAAAATCCAAGCTCAATTATACTCTCTCTGTCTCTCCCCAAATGCTAGCAATTAGCAAGCAAGAGCTCTGTCACACTCCACTGCTCGCTGAAAGTGAAACCAGAACTGTGAGTGCTGTGCTTTTTATAAGCTGAGGAGGACTCATTGAGAAACGCAGGGGGTCTGTGTTTGCCCATCAGAGCTGCCTATCAGGGTTTGCAGGGATGAAATTGGAGTGCCCGTGGCTACAGAACACCCCTCCCCCTCCCTCCCCCGGGTGTCTTCTCCCAACTTGTAACCACTTTGCAGCTCCGATCAAGGTAAGATGGACTTCGATTCGGGTTTCCATGGCGACAGAAAGAGTACAGACAGAGTTCAGGCATTCCCCAGGCTCCATTTCCAGGAGAATTGATTGATGGCGCCTGACTGTCTGGCTTCACGAACCGCGGCCAAACGCACCAAACCAGGCTTCTTTCAAACATTGGTTCGTTGGCCATGGACACTCACGAACTGCTGGATTGCGATCAGGCGATTGGCAATTTCGTGGGTTTTTTAAGTTCGTAATGCGGTTCATGCCCATCTCTATTCATAACTGAGAAAGCAGGCAAAGCATGGCTGAAGATTAGGCTCTAGGAGACCCCTGTCTGAAATGGAGAGAGGAAATTGCACCCTTGGATGACATCCCATATGTTCCTTCATCTTCATAATCCTGAGAGACTTTGAGTGTCTTGGGGGAAAGGCTGGCTCCTGTGAACATTTCTTGTACTCAGTGAGACGGAGATGAAGCAAAGATCCTGTGTCTCGTCCATAAAATGCAAATTGTAGGCTTATGCAGCCTCAATTTGCCTCAGGGCTGTTCCAGGAAAAGTGAGCGGGTCAATTATATTTTTGATCCTTCTATCTCAACTTCCGTTAGTTTAAACTGTCTCCTCTGCCTTAATATTGATTTAAAGGAGAAAAGTCATGTCCTTTAAAAACCAACTGTGAGCAACATAAGTTCGTTTTTAATGCCTTCTTTGGTAAAATTTTACCACTCCATATGGTTGAAGTATCTGAATGGGGAGAAATATGAATGGAAAGTTTTGGCAAGAATAAGGTGTTCATGCACAAATGGTCTTTAGTCTGGAAATCCAAACTAAAGATCCTTGGTATATAGGTAACATAAAAGTGCCATAAAATACCTCTGTCAGGGCCAGGAAATAAAGAACTGCAATATCCAGGGAGAAATTAGAGAGGAACAATTCTGGAAATATCCCGACCTTCCACTGGTAAATCAAATTGCCATAATCTGTGGGCCTGATTTGGTTTGTAGGTAATCACTTGCTTGCCTACCAAGAGGTATAGTCAGGGGTCATTTCGTAGAAAAAGAGCTGGAGGAACTCATTAGCATAACTCTTTAGCATATGCCACACCCCTTGACATCAATGGAAGTGTGTCATTAGCATAACTGATTTGCATGTGCCACACCCCATGACATCACCTATCCTGGCTGTTTTGGACCCAACCCTGGCCATTCAGGGCCGAAATTGGGCCCAAAATGGCAAAAAGGAGCTGAAAATGGCCAAAAAGGGGCCAAAAAAGGTCAGGATCGGGCTGCTGCTGAGTGAGAGAGTGATCTACCACCCATCAGAGGCCCGATCCAGGCTGTTTCGGCCCCAATCCAGGCTGAAACGGGCCCAAAATGGCCAACAGTCAGGTGGGCGGGGCCACTTGACATATGACCTCTTTGAGGAACTGCCGGAACTGCGTTCCTGCGCGTTCCCCCTCGAAATGAGCCCTGGGTATAATTAATTTTATAGCTATATATTGTATGAGGTAATAATGCAGCCAATATCACAGGCAAGCTTATTTAATCACCCACTTGATTGCTTAGTATTGTGGGAGCAGCAATACAGAACAAAAGTGTTCTCCCTGAAATATAGCAGAGTGCACTCTGTTAAAAATCCCCGTTTTGCAGATTGGCTCTTCTACATTCTTGCAGAATGCAGTAAATAATAAACAAAGTATATGCAGGGCTGGAGGTCCTCATTTTTAAATCTACAGTGCCACTAACCTTTTGTAGAGGATCCTGCTTTTAAAAGATAGCGTGCAGATTTGATTTTGTAATCACATGACTGATATTTAACAGACGGTAAAGAAAGTGTTAAATGGTTCTTAGGGCACAGATAATAAGTGGGATAAGAACCACCACTTCAGTTTCGGCTTTGTTTTCATCAAACTCAGCTAGAAATGAATATGCTTGTAAAAGTGCACTACAGAAATCGTGGTTTTTATTCAAAAAGAAGATTCAGGATGCCGCTGAACAAACCACCTGCACCTAAATATTCAGCATTGGGCCAAGCTAGAAGTGACAAATTACACTTGAATGACAAGACTCAAATGTATTCCTCCCTGTTCACTTGCACTGATCGAGTGGTGCACAAGTGAAGCGCAAGTGAGCAGGGAGGAACACATGTGAGTCTGTTCACTTGTGATTCACGTGTAAGTCGTCACTTCTAGCTTGGCCCGTTGTTTCTTATGCTCCCCCCCCCTCCCTGCCAGTGGAAAACCCGGCCGTCTGATAAGGTTTGTATGAACTGTGGTGCACCCCTTGGAAACAGAAACCTTTCTAATTTTATCCTACGTAGCTCTCCTGATCTAATCCCTTTTCTTTTAACCCTAGATAAACCACAATCTGACAGGACTATTCCTAGATGTTGTTGTTTAAGTCAATGCCGTTGTCATTTCTGTGCACAATTAACATACTAACCAGTTTTTTAAAAAATTATTTTTATTTCAATTATTAACAAAACTGTTTACAATATGAAATACAACATGGGCAAATTGTTAAAAACTACATAACAGAGAAAGGTAAAACACGGAAAGACAAATTCAAGTTGAATGATCTGATATATTTTGGATTATAGATTCAGGATTGTTTGGTATATTTTATTGGGAGGATATAGATTTTCTTTAGAAATGTATTCAAAAAAGGGGAACCATTTTTCCATAAAATTTGTTGTTTGGGGGAAATTTTCAGCTTGATAGATTCCATCACTGATTTTTTCAAATAAAAAATGGTCCCATATTTTTGAATACCAACTGGTAATTGTTGGTACAGTATGTGATTTCCATTTTAGAGCAATTAAATTTTTTGCTGCCATTAAGAAGATATTGATGAGGTCTCGTCGAATTGGTGGGATCTCTATATCATCCCATTGATTCAGAAATATCAGCTCAGGTTTCTTTGGTATTTTGTAGCCAGTTAACAAAAAGATTTGGTGCAAGATTGTATTCCAGAATTCTTCTATGTAATGACATTTCCACCAACAATGTATATCTGATCCTGTATCCCTACATCCTTTCCAACATAAAAGATGAACTGTGAGAGTAAATAGCTGCTAATTTTTTTGGTGTAAGATACCATCTTGTTAATAATACTAACCAGTTATTGACAATCCGAGAAATTTTTGTGATGTGCTCTAACATTATGTGGTTGGGGGAGGGGGCACCCTTCGGCATGCGTAGCCTGTGCTTGTTTGTTGACAGCTGATTGAACAGGCGCTTACAAATGTGACTGTAGTTGACATCGTTATATTAAAGGGTCAAAGTAATTGTCGCAGGGAGCGAAGGTCATGACACAGTCAAAAGGGGGGTGGGTGTAGTGCCTTCCTTTCATGCTCTGCTGGGCTCAGCCATCCCCCTGAGGCAGAGGCCTCCAACTGCATTTCCAGATGGTCTGCTTTGGTATGAACAGCAGATATGATCCGTCCAGTGGCATCCTTCACGCTGGCAAGGAGAAAAGCGTAGAGGTCGTGGTAACACAGAGATTGTGGAGTGGATCCTGACTTTTCCCCCTCAGGACGGAAGAGACACGTTTGTTTCCTATAGGCAACAATCAGGAGTGTGAAGGGAACACAATGATGAGCCGAACAAGTACTTAGATTTTTTATTGTTCAGATCTCTTCATTCTGGCGTATGGGGGGGGGGGAGGGAGTTTAGTCACTAACATGTGAGGAACCCATCTAAGAAACATTGGCAATAGGGTTGCCAGCTCCAACTTGGGAAATTCCTGGAGATCTGGAGGGTGAAACCTGGAGAAAGCTGGAGAAAGTGGGGTTTGGGGAGGGAAAGGACCTTGTCATGGCATAATTCCATAGAGCTCACCCCCAAAAGTAGCCATTTTCTCCAGGTGAACTGATCTCTGTGGCCTGGAGACCAGTTGTAATTCCGGGAGATCTCCAGCCACTACCTGGAGGCTGGCAACCCTAATTGGCAGAGTGAGGATACTTGTCATGATTTGATCTGCCTGTGATGTATACTTTGCTACTCTGTTGTAGTGATGAACATAGACTAAGAAATGAGGTCAGATCATGTTTGTTAACAGTGTATATTTTCAGTATCCCAACTAATGTAAGGGTCTTATTGCACGTGATACAACCGTGGTGCCTGCCTTACACTTTGTAACTGTGTGACTGCTCCCTGGCCTGCACCTGGCTTGCTGTTTTTAAGAACTAAATGAGTGATCAAACATAACCAGCTTGTGTTTGTCTTTATCTGAACGTTAATTGCACAGAAGTGTTAGTCTATTACAGTAAAATAAAACAAAAATCGGTTGGTACCTTAAAGGCTAATATTGAAATAAATGTTTTTAGTCTTTAAAATGCTGCTGGGCTTTTGTTTGATTTAACTGAACGTTAGTCAGGTGATGGTGCCATTATTTTAACTATCCTCCTTTACTAGTGGTTTATATGGCAATTAGATACATTGAGGGGACTTGTTGCGATGTCTGCCAGAGGTCTTATATTTGGAACTCAAAACATCATCTGTATATATAAAGACAATTGTCCTGCCTGACTCATCAACTCCCAGCTCAAACCTCTGGACCTAGAAACATGAAATTTGAAGAGAACGTTCCTTTCATGACGTAAATACCCACTAAGATGGGGTTTTAAGAAATCTCCTCCTAAGGGGGTAAAAAGGAGTAAAATATGTTTTCCCAAAGGGATACAGCTTCTCTGTGTGGCTGGCAGGCTACTGCCTGCTGGCGCCCCTGCCCATTGCCAGCTCAGCAACTCTTTCCTGATTGGGCCAGCCTTTCAAGATCATTTGCATATGCAGGCTGATTGGGGCTCACACCATTCCACATCTCATCCCCCCATATACAGCTGGAACACAGAAGTCATTTGCATATGCGGCCTGATTGGTCCTCCCCCCCCACATTCTAAACAGTCTGCAGTTGATATTGGGAGTCATTGAATGTGTCCTGAGGTTAAAGGCATTTCCCAATCTTCCCCTAAAAGTTCACTAGGGTTGTCAACTCAAAAGAAAAACCCACAAACCAAAAAATATTACATACCCATAAGTATTATAACTGGATTTATAGTAGTTAAATACTGTAGCGAAACATGGGTATCAAGCTAGTCTTCCATAAAAAGAACAGTACTTCTAAAACTGTAAAATATCAGTATGTGATCTCTAATATCCCTCTATATCTCACATTTCCCCCAAAAAATATAAAACAGAAGTATTACTCTTCTGATGTGTTTACTATTTTGGCTCCTATTTGACAATGATTGCCTCAATCAGAGCAGACATTCGGGAGAATAGCACTTCCTGCTCTTGTCAGCCTCTTTATGTAAGAATAGTGTGACACCCCCCCCCCCATGAGGATGGTGTGACCCCATCCCTCCACCTATCTTATCAGACCGTAAAAGAGACGGAGTTGACAGGAACCACGTGTATTGTGTAATGAGACCCTTAGACACACTGATCACCGGGTCCTAAGAATCTTATGAGACATTCCATTTGCTTTGGAGAACTTTGGACTTGTGTTTCTCAGATAGGAGCTCCCCTAGGAATCATAACATCAGGGTTTCCAACTAGAAAAAAACCCGCCTGGCCTTTTTTTGTGCCTTTAACAGCCGTCTGGTATGCAGGAATTAGCTGGTGAATTACTTTCAAGGCATGTTGATAAATACTATCACCTGTGTATTTTTAAAAAATGTATTATTACCCTTCCTCTAAGGAGTTCAGAATGACTGGCCCAGGGTCACCAGGTGCATTTTAGTGTAGAACGGAGATTTGAATGCCAGGGTCCCAGATCCTTGTCTAACACTATAAACTCTCCAGATCCAACTACAAGGTTGAGTTCAACGTTTGGTATCCGTTTATGGTATAGCTCTTTTGATAACAAGAGAAGTGCTGTTGGTCACTCATAAAATGAATCTTTGATTCCCATTTATTGTCTTTTATAATTTTATATGTTTAAAATATTGATTGAATAAATGAATGACCTGACTGGGTGATGAATATTCAAAGTCAAAACTTGCATGCAATTAATAAATATTGATGCAAGAACACAGACCAAATTATAAAATCTGTAGCTTGATCTGCTTTGAAACTGCTTGTCACATACATGCATACAGACTTGGCTCAGACATAACATGAAACCATGTTTTATTTTAACTTTGGTTCGTTTGTGAAACCAGGATTCAGCTCACAGACAATTGCTCAAGTACTGGTTTGTCTGAATAAAAAGTTAGTTTTGTTTCCTTCTCTCTGTAGCCTTAGAAGGCATCCCTAAAGAACAAACCAGGATGAAGTGATGAAGGCTGAAATCCTAAAAGTACTTTCCTGGATGTAAGTCCCATTGAATATAATGCTACTTACTTCTGAGTAGACCTGTTTAAGATTGCTCCTAAAGTATGCATTTCAACATCACGTGAAAGCATAGTTAAGGCTGTGGTTAATTTTTTTTTTTAATAAAATCCCTGACCGGATAGGTCCTTCCACGTGAAAAACTGATGCTGAAGGAGACTCCTCCTTCCTCAAATCCATGTGTGCACACCTGTGTGGACGTTGCCAGCTTTTCCTCGCATTGTGCATAAAAGTGCATGGAAAGAGATGGCGGCGGCAACACTGACAGCTCTATGCTGTCTGCTGCTCCCCTCCCTAGCACAAAGCAAACCTTTTGAGATTCAATCCCTGTGAGCCACTCAATGCCAATACCTTTGCCCAGAAAGTGCTGAAGAAAAAGTATACTCATGTGTACCACGCACATCGCTTTCCCACCACCGGAATTAGTGCTAATGCTAAGGGCTCAGTTTCCCTCCCTCCCCTGGATTCAGTTGGTTGCATGATGAGTGCAGACAGACTTGCCTTTAAGGAAAACAAGATGCTGCTGGGTGGCCCACCACGGCCTGGCCTGCTGGTGCAACCGCTGCACAGTAAGAACTGAAACCAACCACACAATTTTTTTGGCAGGGTGGGGTGGAGATTTGTTACAACTTCGTTTCCTGAATTTGTTCCACCATTCCAGAAGCTGCTTTAACAGGCTGAACCAGCCATTTCTGAGTGTATTTTTGGCTCTTTTCCCCATTATGCACAGTCTGGCTTAAGACATAACTGTGGGTTAGCTGATGGGCTGAGATATTTCATCCTGGCGGCCCTGAAGACCTCTCGATGAGCTAGGGTTGCCAAATCTGACTTGGGAAATTCCCAAAAAGTTGCTGACAAAACCGTTAACCTAAAGTTGAATGAAAACGAAATGAGAGTCAGTTTGGTGTAGTGGTTAAGAGTACAGGACTCTAATCTGGAGAGCTGGGTTTGATTCCCCACTCCTCCACTTGAAGCCAGCTGGGTGACCTTGGATCAGGCACAGCTTCTAGGAGCTCTCTCAGCCCCACCCACCTCACAGGATGTTTTGTTGTCGGGATAATAATGACATAGATCATAAACTACTCTGAGTGGGTGTTAAGTCATCCTGAAGGAGGGGGGGGGGTATATAAATTGTCATTGTCATTGTTGTTCATGGAAATTTGGGGGTGATGCCTGGAGAACAATCTCAGTGGGGATGTTGTGCCGTAGAGTCCACCTTTTGAATTGACCATTTTCTCCAGGGGAAGTGATCTAATGAGCTCCAGCACTAGAAACCCAGGTCAAGTGCCTGAAAGTTGTTAACCCTAGTGGAAGGGCATGAGGGCACACACATCAGCAGTTTCTACTCTACTGTGGCAATATCGGAAGAGATCCTAAATTCAAGCAAAATTCACAGAGAAGTTCAAGGATACACAATTAGCAATCTCTCTTGACCTCTATTGAGGTCCTCTAAAGTACAGTTCTCTTCCTTCCTTGTGTTTCCATTATTTATTCTGTAGTCCAGGTAAGCCTAATCTTGTCAGATCTCAGAAGCTAAGCAGGGTCGGGCTTGGTTAGCAAATTGGATGGGAGACCTCCAACAAAGACTGGGGTTCTAGAGAAAGGCAATGACAAACCCCCTCTGTGAGTCTCTTGGTATGAAAAACCCACCAGGGGTCACCATAATCACCATAGGGTGATTGTTGTGGGGTAATAATAACACTTTGTAAACCACTCTGAGTGGGCATTAATTTGTCCTGAAGGGCGGTATATAAATCGAATGTTATTATTATTATAAGTCAGCTATGGCTTGAGGGCACTCTCCACCTCCATTTGTCATTATCATTACCTCAGACAAAGCCTTTCTTGTGGTTTAAATATTGACTTTATGTGTCTAGATGTGTGTCTTTTTGCCATACCTTCTGTTGGTGTTATATATGTGCTTAGGTTTATATACCTATAAAACTTTAAACCTTCACATTCTCTTCAAACGAAATTAGTTAAATAACCAAGTATCACCTTACCTATTTTGTTCATCTTACTTTCTGGGAGAGCAGTGATGTTTTAAACAGCTGTAGAAACTATCACAGCTAACCAAGTAGTTCCATCTAATGGGTCTTGGGGGGCAGATTTCACAGTACATCAAAAGCAATAAGATTTTTTTAACCATAATTATTACAATCAAGCTGAAGAGGCAGGGCTGCATAAAAGTAAAGGACAAAGATCACAACAAAGGGAACAAAAATAATCTCACATCACATGACAAGGTGTTACTCTTCCATTTTATTTAATTGTTTACAGATTAAGGACTCTCCAGGGACACAATCAGTTTAGGAACTGAATTTAAGCTTTTCTTTCACACTATTTGTGACTCAGGGGAAGTGACTGGAATTTACAATCTGAAGGCAAGAAAATAAACTATCCCTTGGTGACTCTGTCTTGCAGAGGAAACATTTTTTGTTTTATTTCTGTGCCATTCTGCATTGCATTTCACAGGATTTTTGTATTCTTGAACAGTAATAACAAATAAAAATAATTGGCAAGTTATTAGGGAAAGGAAGTTGGAGGAACACAGATTTAGAAAGAGTAAAATTGATGCTGTTGCAGGTAGTATGCAGTACCTAATTCAAGAGTTCTTTATTTGTATTAAAGGTACAAGTGCGATATACATTTTCTCAGGGATACATCTAAAATTGCAAAAAAAAAGAAAAGCAAAATTCTGTGCCTAGAAACGCTAATTTCCTTGAACTACATAAATTATGCAAATGTTCATATATTATCTTATCATGATGAACACCCTGTTCTCTGACCACTAGAAATAGTCCTCTCTGAGCTTTGGGGAATTCACCAGGTTTTACTGTTTTCAAAGTCATTGTCATGTACACCAGCATACATGCCATGATTGTGTTCTGCATTTTATAATGGTCAATGCTGTACGATTCTGTACAGCATTGTACAGAATGTACAGCGCAAGAGAGAAAGCAATGCCGCCTCATTCCGGGTCCTTTCGAATCATGTTTATGCCTCCTGTATTGAAGCAGACCACACGCTCTTGACGAAGGTGATACGAAATCTGTAGCGTGTAGCCGGCCCCAGATTGGGCGTAGTCTGGAACTTCATCTCTCGGCTTTACCTTTTTCCGCTTGTTATCATCAAGGAGGACTTGGGAGGATTATATTAAAAGAGACTTTGTATTGTACCCGGTTGGTTGTACTATGTACCCAAGAAGAGTTCCCTGTATGGTTTACTTATATATATGTATGGAATGAGAACGTATGAAATATTCATGAATTATTTATAGCACTTGCACTTTCAATACACTTTTGTAAATGACTGATATTTTGCACAATTAATTGTGTTGTGCTTTCCGTGGAATTTTTCCTCTCCTTCCCCGCTGGATCTTTACGGGTGCAGCCTTTGTCTTTTCTCGTACAATTCTGTTTGCCTGAATTACATGCTTCAACTCTGTGCGCTCATCTGAGAGTGTCTTAACTTCTGATATTAATTGAGGGAGAGCCAGGGGGGCCCTCCATTATCTGTTGAAAATATGTACTTTCACTTTTCTAGCAAGTGTCCTTGAGGAGAGCTGCTAGCAGCAAACATTGTAACTTTCCCAGAGACAGAGTTCCTTTGTACTTCATGTAGTCTAAACTACTTTGTTCCCTCTTTGGGGGAACCTCAATGTATGGTACTATTATACCGGGAACCTCAATGTATGGTACTATTATACCGGGAACCTCAATGTATGGTACTATTATACCATACATACCATACTATTATACAGACATATTTCTAAACCAATTTTCTTATGTATTTCTTATAACCACAGGTGCAAACAGGCAAAACAAGGGGCACAAAGATCCCCCCCCCCCGACTCTACAAGACGCTAGCAATTAGCTTGCTTCGATCTTTCTTCCTCAGGAGTTGTGATAACAGTTACACCTGAAAAGCAAAACTCCACCATGAGACTCTTTGGTGGGAAGGTCAGCACCTCAAAAGGTACAGCCGCTGACCATAGTACCATACATTGTACCATCCTTGGGTCTAATTGTTTAGCCCTTGTGTGTGTTTTTCTGACTGCTTCCCTTCTTTGTACCCTGTGGTTGCTGCTGTTCCTGCTATATTGCACGTTGAATTAATTGTAGCAAAATTGCACCTTTATGCACTTCATTGCTTGAGTATTCTGTATTGAAATATATTACTACTTTTTCATTGGTTTAGCCCTCTTATTTGCTTTTCGGTTCACTCTCTTGAAGGTTGCTCCTTATTGGTTGCTGTACTTAAACTAGATAGGGCAGCAACCTCTGTCCCTGTTTCTGCCTACCTCTTCCTGTGGTGGACCGGGTGGCAGGAGGTGGGGGCGGGGGCAGAGCAGCAGGTGGTGATCAGAGAGGCAGATGGATGGGGTGAACAGCAAGTGGGCAGGCAGAGCAGGGGAGGTGACTGGAAACTGAGATTTCCCCCTCCCCATGAGAAGTAAGGCGTGAGAGCCTGTGTCTCCACAGCAGTCAGGTCCGCAGAGGCAGTGGAGCCGAGGATGAGCAAGCAAAGGAGTCTCATGGGTCCCTGCTTGCAATAGCTAGTACTTACGTAGCACCTTAAAATATTCAACGCTACCCGCATGTATTATTTCAATAAATCTTAAGGAGGATCAGTATTATTTCCCCTGTATTGATGATAGGGGACTGTAGTTGGAAGATAGTGACTTGCTTCAAACCACTCATCACAGTTCGGCACAGAATCATAAGGTGGGACTCCTTGTGTTGAAAGTCACCCTCTTACGGTGGAAGAATTGAAGTCAATGGACTTAGGAGGGTGTAACTCTGTGTAGCATGGCACTGCTAGCCACTGTGTCCCATCGGATCTCATATTATTCATGTTTGATGTTAAAGTCCTTTTGAATATACCCAGGGCTTTTTTTCAGCTGGAACGCGGTGGAATGGAGTTCCGGGACCTCTTGAAAATGGACACATGGTTGGTGGCCCCGCCCCCTGATCTCCAGACAGAGGGGAGTTGAGATTGGCTGCACAGAGGGCAATCGAAACTCCCCTCTGTCTGGAGATCTGGGGGCGGGGCCACCAGCCAAGTGTCCATTTTTACCGAGGGCGATTTAAACTTTTAAAAACTCCCCCCTTGTTCCAGCTGACCCAAAGTGATGTCATTGGTCCTGGGAACGTGCGTGCACTTTGCGCACGCACATGTGGTACCAGGGGCACCACCTCCCGCCAAGAGTTGCCCCCTGTGCTGGCAACCCACTGAGTTCCACCACCTCTTTTCCCAGAAAAAAAGCCCTGAATATACCACGCTGTTTATGTTGGAGCTGTTATGTTGGAATGGCTCTTTTTAACATTATCAGCTTCATATTTACATTTTAAAACACACAGAGATGCATATGATGATGCAGTAGACCTCCTTAAGGCTGTAAAGTCCCTGGTTTGAATCTTGTTTCCACCATAAACTCTCTCGATGGCCTTGACAAACAACCCCTCCTCAAATCGCTCCCTGCCCCCAGTCTACAATATAGTGATGATTACAATACCTACCTTGGCACGTTAATGTGAGGACTGATAAATTATGTATGTAAAAGTGCTTTACGATGCCAAGCATTATGTGTTAGATTTACTTCCACAAGTACCCTTTGACGGTGTAGTTGTCCTATGCGTTTCTGAGCATTATCTAGGACACCACTTTGCTTTGTTGTTCTGATAACTACTGAAAACATGGTACCTCCATTTAAATCAGTGGTGTTTCACACCAAATTAAATTACGAGAATGAACACTGCATTCCTTTGGGAGGCAAGTCTGGTGTGTTAAAAAAACAGGCATTAAAAAAACAACAAATCCCTCTGCAGTTTTGTCTCTGAAGCCCTGCAATCTCTTTGCAGTCCATAGATTCCTCTCTCTCTCTCTCTCGCTCTCTCTCTCTCAATTCTTATATACCCAGGGCTTTTTTTCTGGGAAAAGAGGTGGTGGAACTCAGTGGGTTGCCCTTGGAGAAAATGGTCACATGGCGGCAAGCGGCGCGGAGGGCAATCTCAACTCCCCTCTGTCTGGAGATCAGGGGGCGGGGCCACCAGCCATGTGACCATTTTCAAGTGGTGCCGGAACTCCATTCCACCGTGTTCCAGCTGAAAAAAAGCCCTGCTTATACCAGTAGGCTTGCACAAAGAACAAGATATTCATGATTTTCACATCATCTGTGCCAAATAAATCATGTGAAGAGAAGGGGGGCTGGAATTCTGGTGGCAGATGATCTGGGCGTCTAGCACAAATTGTAGCGTGAATGTTCTGTCTAATTTACTGAAGATAACTCTTAAACACCATTCTGCTTTTCAGTCAAGTTTGTATGAGAATAAACACCATCTGGGTGCTGATCAGTCTCTGGGAGCTACTTATTCTAGATGGATTTATACATAAGCTCTTCTGACAGGACAATGTTACCAAAAGATGACCTGCATACATAGCTTTGTGAACCATGAACTGTATGGCAGAGTCACAGTACAGCTATCTAGAAAGAAGACTTGGGCCGATTCCAGACGGCCCTCTGCCTCCCGAAACGTTGCGCGTCGTCGCGCGTCGTCGCGTGGAAAACGCGAAATATTGCGTTTTCTCGCGCGAGTTTTGCGCAAAACTCGCGCGAGAAAACGCGATATTTCGCGTTTTCCGCGCGACGACGCGCGACGACGCGCAACGTTTCGGGAGGCAGAGGGCCGTCTGGAATCGGCCTTGCTCCTCTCTTCCTCACTCTGTCTGGGGCACCACTGAGAATTCTGCCATATTAATTTGGGAAGTTTTTGAAAAGCGAATCTCCAAACTGTACAGAACAGTAAATCTTTAGATCTTAAAACCTGCAAACCAGTGCACAGGCCGCTGGAATCACATAGAATTCCTTGGGGTACTGACTGCCATTTAAGCTTATCCTTTGTCCACTTACGGTAGGCAATCTCCAGGAAATTTTCTCTGTTGCCCACCGCTGCTCCAAGCAGTGGCAGGAGAAAAATAAATAAAAAAAAGTTCTGGCTCAGTCGCTGGCATAGCACGGCACTTCCAAGGTACATCTCTAGGAATTACTGAAAACTCTGATAAAACCAGAGTTTTACCGTAGAGCTACCCAGTGTCACTTCTGGGTTGTACCTGAGGGCCAAGCTAGAAGTGACGAATTGCACTTGAATGGCAAGTGAACAGATTCGCATGTATTCCTCCCTGTTCACTTGCACTTCACTTGATCATGTAGTGAACAGGGAGGAATACATGTGAGAGCCAAGCTACAAGTGACGAATGACACTTGAACGGCAAGTGAACAGACTCACGTGTATTCCTCCCTGTTCACTTGCGCTCCACTTGCGCTCCACTCAATCATGTAGAGAACAGGGAGGAATACATGTGAGAGCCAAGCTACAAGTGACGAAAGACACTTGAATGGCAAGTGAACAGATTCACATGTATTCCTCCCTGTTCACTTGCACTCCACTTGCGCTCCACTCGATCATGTAGTGATCACGTAGTGTTCAAGTGGAGAGCAAGTGGAACACAAGTGAACAGGGAGGAATATACGTGAGTCTGTTTACTTGCTGTTCAAGTGTCATTCGTCACTTGTAGCTTGGCCCTGAGTCTGTTCACTAACCATTCAAGTGTAATTTGTCACTTCTGGATTGTATTTCAGCCCCTTCACCTTCTTATCTTTTATTTTTCTCCTGCAGCCCCTTCACCATCCTATTGGTTGCCAGGTTTGACCTAGCAACCGTACCCCCATCCCATGCATGTTTATACAGAAGCAGATCTCTCTGTATTCAGTGGCCTTGATCCCAAATAAGTATGCATAAGATTCTAGGTATTGAACCAGGATTGATAAACTAGATTGGTGGACCCAAAATGAGATTTAGGCTTTATTGCAAACAGCTTCCTACTGTCATGTGACAAACCTCTTGTGGAACTACTGTGGCTTCAAGCACCATGAATTCTCAGAAGTATCACAGTCCTTGAACTCCAACAGAGGAACGATAGAGCAAGGACTCCAAGAGAAGAAAGATAGAGCAAATTTCTAAAATCTGTTTAAGGATACTTATTTCTGAGTTTATTTCTAACATCCAGCTTCTCATATTTGGCTTCAAATATCATGTGTCTGATAGCAATAATGGGCTCTTGGTTAAAGCATTGAGATATCAGGTCACTCTACATCTTGCCAAGTTAGGATATCATCATGAAAACCAAACAAAAGAACAGACCAATCACTATGACCATCTTAAACATTTAGACATCAATCACACCTGCTGAAGTTGTTAATATGGTAATATTGGCATCAAGCTGTGAAATGCATGTATATGGGCTATCAGTGTAGTAAAATGGATAGTAAAGTGTGAGCTGGAACCTGATATTTACTACAATCAGTGAAGCAAATATGCAGATGGAAAAGGACCAAATCTAGTGTTAAGCAAGTTTTCAATCTTAAGCATTTGAAGACCCAAGTAAAACTGGCTGGCCATGTGTGCGTGCATGCGCACGTACATCTGTGGTGAATCAGTACTAATGCTTAGCATTGATATAGGATGCTCATTGTGCCAATAATCCGTATATATCAACCCTGTAAAATAGGCCGGTATTATCATCCCCATGACACAAATGCAGAACAGAAACCAAGAATGAGACTGACGTGCCTAAAGCTACGTAGTGAGCTCATGGCAGAGGTAAGATTTGAACCAGAATCCCCATTTCCTTAGCCTTTATGCTATGCTGGGTCCTAGGGGTATGTTAATATCAGTTGATGCACATTAAAAGTTTTTTTAAAAAAAAGTTTAAAAGGATGCAAAGTACCTTGGGGAAATATAAGCCAATATTTAGAAGCGTAATGCTTGATTTTTGGAAATGGCTTGGCCAGAAAGCATGGGGTTGAATCTAGATGAACGTTTCTGCAGGTGTTTATGGAGCGCAATCCCCACCCCCATGGCAGCCTGAAATGCCTCCCGAAATTTTGTTCCTGGGGTCCCCTCTCTCCAAAAGCAAGGTTGGGGAAGGGGTCATGCTTCCATGGGAGGAAGGAGGTGGGAAAGTCATGCTCTATAAGCAGAAATCCTTGTGCCCATAGAAACCTCCAGTCTAGATCCAACCCCATGCAATATATTAATTTAAAGATACAAAATTTGGTGATGGAATGGAAATAGTCTGAAGAACAAAAGAACAGGAGAACATTTGAACTAGACATTCTTCTGAGAGCTGGGCCGTTTTCACACTGCTTACCTTCTCTTGGAACGACCTGGAACATCGCACAAAAAACATGGAAGATCGCGTTTTCTTGCACGAGATTTGTGCGGTGTCGTGCAAATCTCTTGCGAGAAAATGCGCTCTTCCGTGTTTTTTGTGCGATGTTCCAGGTCGTTCTGAGGGAAGGTAAGCAGTGTGAAAACAGCCCTGGTGCCTCAATCTGTGGTTTATGATCACTCATCCCTTGATAACTTTACACGTGAGAATGGAATGTGTGAACTGACACGGCTGAAAAATATTACATTTGAGATAACATAAAAGTCTGCATTTTCTTTCGGATAAATAAAAGCTCAGTTACACCCTCAAGTCACTAGTTAATGCTGTATTCGTCAAGTGACAATTTTCATGTGTAAAACACAGTTTGGTTTTTATCAACAGAATCCGCAAACTCATTTGGAGTAGGAAATGATGCTCTGCACGGAGCCCATTCTCTAGTATAAACTATTCTCCAAGAAAACTTGTTGCTAATCATGCGTTGCATCCTTTCAGAAATATCCTTGCAGACCAGGAGGGGTGATTCTTGCTAGTTCCCCTCTCCTGTGAAGCCCTTCAGCTACCCTCTCGTACTGCTCCTGTGTGCCCCCCATTCCCCTGGGAAGTTGCTCTTCCATGTACAGAAGTCTTGTGCACGGAAAGTTTGAGAAGGGATCCAACCCACCACCCCAGAACCTCCCATACTTCCAGTATTCCCTAAACTATCCCATACTTTCAGTTTCAGAAAAAAAATCCAAGTTAAGTTTATTTATTTATTTATTTCAAATTTCTTTGTTATCCACCCTGAGCGAGCGGGCTAAGGGCGGATAGCAACATATTAAAATACAATAAAAATTATCTACATTAAAACAGTGTATTAATACACATTTAAAACAGGATGGTGGACAGCCTTCACAGGGAGGGTTAAGATTTTATACACCCCTTTCTTCAGGCTGGTGGAGGCCCAGCCTCAGCCATATGCCTGGCAGAACAACTCTGTCTTGCAGGCCCAGAGAAAGAATAGTAGGTCCAGCCAGACCCTGATTTCAGCAGACAGCGTGTTTCACCAGGTGGGAGCCAGGACCGAAAAGGCCCTGGCCCTAGTCGAGGCTAGGCGGGCCTCCTTGGGGCCAGGGACCACCAACAGCTGTTTGTCCCCTGATCAGAGTGTCCTCTGGGGAATATATGGGGAGAGACGGTCCTGTAGAAACACTGGTCCCAGTCTGCACAGGGCCTTATAGGTCAGTACCAGAACCTTGAATCTGATCCGGTACTCCACTGGCAACCAATGCAGCTCGCGTAAGAACATAAGTTGCCACCATCATTGTCATGCGCTTGGCAATCTTTGATCGATGAGAATGACTGTTTAGATTTCAGCTGCCCTGAGAACAGTCCTAAGATAGAGCTGCACAAAACCATCCAGGAACCATCTGGGCCATCCCTCGTCAAGATTCCTCATGCTGCCAGGTTGCCCATAAGGTCAGTGGCCTTGCACTAAATTGGATTATGGATAATTAAATGGCAACTAACATGTGTGTGCCTGAAAGGCCCTTCTTAAACACAGTGGGAAATGATGGGTTTGGAGAGGTTAATATTATCAGACACAAGAGAGAAAAGAATTAAAAACATTTTAGAGATGTATTAAAAAGGCTTTTGCATCCATTCGTGTCACTTATCATCTCCCTTGAGCTGTAACAAGCTGCTAGGTTAACATGCGGTTACTGAGAGTTTTTTTGTTTTTAATATAATTTGCTTCATTTTTGAAAATCAGATTCTTATCGACCTTCGAATGCATCCCACTCAAGTGTCTTTTGGGGGGCTTGGTAAGAAGAGGTGATATTAAGGGGAATGGATAATCAGCGTAATCAGGGCTTTTTTTCAGCAGGAACACGGTGGAACGGAGTTCCGGAACCTCTTGAAAATGGTCACATGGCTGGTGGCCCCGCCCCCTGATCTCCAGACAGAGGGGAGTTGAGATTGCCCTCCGCGCCGCTTGGCGGCATGGAGGGCAATCTCAACTCCCTTCTGTCTGGAGATCAGGGGGTGGGGCCACCAGCCCATGTGACCATTTTCTCCGAGGGCAACCCACTGAGTTCCACCACCTCTTTTCCCAGAAAAAAAGCCCTGAGCGTAGTTATCCTAAATATAGAGAAACAACTTGAGCAAGTGGCGATCTTTTGCTCTCCTTCACTAGTGCAGTTCTGTTATTTATCCTCATTAGAAAAAAAAACAGTCCTGTCAGAAGTAGGAGTTGGGCTTATCTATTTCTTTCGTTTCTTAACATCTTCTCAAAAGATGTACATAACTGAAGGTTTGAGGCAAAGCAAATCTTGCTTATTAAAATGTTTTTCCTTACACATTTTATTATTGAAGTGGTGAGGTTCATAAGGGAAGGAGGTACTTAGCAATTCAGTCATTTTAATTCCAGTTACATGGTGTGTAGAACTCCTGTCAAGAATTGGCCATCGCACAGGCTGGCTTTTTACGCTGAGGTGGTGAAGTGGTTGTTTGAGTAATCCACCATGAAAACTCCAGTGGGTAGTTGTGTTAGTCTGTTGCTGCAAAATAAAATAGAAGTCCTGCTGCACCTAAGAGATGAATAACATTAATTCCAGCTTGAGCTTCCGTGAGTCACAGCTCACTTTTTTAGATGCTACCAGAACTGAGCTCTGGCTTAAGAAACCTTAGGCTGGAATAAATGTAGTTTGCTTCATTGTTTATTGAAGCAGGGATGTGGTGAAGAAATAGCAGGAAACCCACCAGAAAAGGAACGGGGGATAACTTGTATAAATTCTCTTAATAAAAGAAATACATTGGGCTGTATTTCGACTTGTGTACACTGACCAGGAAATGTATAACATTTCTTATTTATGGTGTACATTTACATGCATGCTTTACCTATTTAAATTAATGTTCCGAGTAAGTGGTGCTTACTAGACATGGGCATGAACCACAAAAAACCCAAACCATGCGTGGCATTTTCATGAACCAGGAACCACGAGCTCTCACGAACTGGGGCAAGTTAACGAACTAGTTCATGGTTTGTGGTTCATTGGGTTTAAATGCCCCTTTCCAGCCACTTAGCAGCAGCAGGCAAAAGAGCATTTAACCCCCCGAATCAGCTGCTTGTCAGAGAGATCCAGGGGCTGTTTAAATGGCCACTCCCAGCAGTGGGGAAATGGCCATTTAAACTGTGGGTGGGGCTTGGCTGGCCACCTGGGAGTTCCCGGCCAGCCGGCCAAGCCCCACAAATGGCCATTTCCCCATCGCTCCGGGTGTTCCCGGCCGTCCAGCCAAACCCCATCCGCAGTTTCAATGGCCATTTCCCTGCCCCTCCGAGGGTCAGGCTATGGATGACAGGATATGGTAGACAGATCCCTGGACCATTGCAGCAAGACACAGCTTCTTGGTTAAATGGCTTTTATTCAGAAATCAGATCATTTCCATATATATGTCCATAGAACTACTCAGAGGCAAGGTGAGCAGCAACAGTAAAAGTTGACAGGAATGACATCATGTGAGAGAGACTTCTCTTTTAACATTCAAGTCTGCTCCTTGGTGCTTTTCTCGTGTGAGAACATTTCACATATTTGTAATATCAAGTTGAGTCACTAGAAAACAAGACATAGCAATGTCTGGACGCTGTTGCAGTTTGTTAGGTAAACACCTGTGAAAGCCTGTAAAAGAAATAGTTATGGCATTGGTAAAATGACATCAAGTTACAGCAGGATACATTGGTTCAGAACAAAAGGATCATTAAAATTGGCATGGATGGGGCTCAGACATGACACCGAGTGGTGGGGAAATGGCCATTTAAACTGCAGGTGGGGCTTGGCTGGCCAGCCGGGAACTCCCGAACTCCCGGCCGGCCAGCCCATTTAAAGAGCGGGTCCATTTAAAGAGCTGATCCGCGGGTTTAAATGCCCCTTTCCCTGCCGCTTTGCAGCAGCACAAAAAGGGGCATTGCTGTTTTAAAATGAACCAAATGAACCAGTGGACCAGTTCGTGGAAGTTCGTGGAAACGAGCTTCCATGAACCACTGGTTCGCGAACCACGAACCGGGCTGGTTCATGGGTTTTTTGGTTCGTATTCAGGTTCGTGCCCATCTCTAGTGCTTACTGCTTATATGCATTGCCCACGTCATCTTTTGAGTGCTTTACTTGTGAGAGCCAGTTCAAGTCATAGTGATGCCTTCCTCTGATATCACAAATGGCATGAACAGGGGCAGTCTTAGCCGATGGGAATGAGTGGTCTTAGGCGCTATGTTGAGGGGGGGGCAACTACCCATGACCCCAATGGAAGGCAGAGAGTGGCTTGAAATCTGCTCCAGAGGGGAGAGCCCACAGAAATAGCTCTATAGCTACCGCATACTTCTTTCTGCCATAAGTAAAGGAGCCCTTCTTATGTGTTTAGAAGGCAACAGAAGCGTAGAGAGATCCTGGTTCTTTTTGTCTGAGGGACTGAGAAGCCACTTGGCTGCTGCCCTTCTTCACAGCACTGCTTTGCAATGAATTCTGCAACTGAATGGCAATAAGTATTCTTATCCATCTTTATTCTTCCACCTATCAATTTCCTTATAAGTCCTCTTGTTCTTGCATTATGAGGAAAACATAACTTAATATTTCCCAGGTCGCTATTTTTGCATCGTCCATATGGTTCATAAAATGCATACTCTATCACACACACATATAAAATATAGTAATATAGCAGCGGTTATGGCTGAACTGGGGATAAGTAGGATTATTATTCAGTGTAAATGGGAATATTGTAAACTGGCCTGGGCCTCACAAGTCTTTTCTTTGAGCTTTTTCCTTGCCTTTCGGTGGCTGGTTTGTTTCTGGGGTTTTTTTGGTGGGGGAGTTGTCGAGGAGTATAATAAGCACAAGCTTGGCAAAATGTTCATATGAAGGAAAATGAAAAGCATTTGTAAGACAATTTGCATACAAGAGAAGAAAATAGATGTATAACAAATTGTGAGAGGGAATTGGGTTTTCTTGTTGTGTGTGTGTGTGTGTGTGTGTGTGTGTGTGTGTCATTTACTTACTTTAGGAGTGGTAAGATTTCAATTGATATTTCCTCAAAGACCCTTTTTAGGTACAGAGAACATGTCAAAAGACATTTCCAGCAATGAAGTCACTTCTTTTTGGCTTTTGAGCCATTTATAACTAGAGATGGGCACGAACTGAAATACAAACCAAAATTAAGGACAAACCAGGCTGGTTCGTGGTTTGCAAACCATGGTTCGTCAGATGAACCGCCACGAACTTTAGGCTGGTTCGTTTGGTTCATTTTTTGGTTTGTGTCTGCAGACAGCCTGGTGCCAGTCAATCAGTTTCCTAAGCAACAGGGGATGGACCCCCCTGCAGACCTTCTGCAGGACCCAGAAGTGACCTGCTGACCCAGAAGTGGCAGGAATCGAGCCACCGGCCTCTCCTCCTGTGGTAGTTTTGAGGTATTGGGCCAGATCCTGAAGAGGTGAGCAGGGCATATCAGGGGGCTCACCCCTGAGGTCACATAGGGAGGCAAGGGACCAGCCAGCATCGCCAGTGGTGGAACATCCCTTGCCTTCCAGGAGCCAGCAGCAAGGCTGGAGAGTAAAGCATCAAACAGCAAAAGGCCTTTCAGTGCCTCAGGATCCATTTCCCAGATATCTGGCTAATGCTCCAAACAGGCTGTAATCAATAAAGTTGTGGCCATTTCAACCAAAGGGAAGCATCTGTGTTTCATTGGCGAAGCCCAGCCTGAATATAGCACATAGGCTGCAAAAGAATCTCACAGACTCACTGCGGGCTGCCAGGCTGAGGAGGAGGCAATGACTAGCTAGAAGAGGAGGAGCATGCAGGAGATCCCCTTCTGAGGGCTGCAACGTGGGTGACGCCATTCCAGTGGAGACTCAGCAGGAGCAGGATGCTTTCTTACCCACCCACTGCTCTTCAGGGGCGACCAGTAGGCCAGTCACAATTTTAGGGGTTATGCAGTTTTGAGGCATTGGACTGGATCCTGAAGGGGTGAGTGCTCAGGATCACCTGTCATATTCAATTACCCCCCCCCCCCCGCCCTGCAGCTGAAGCTGATAGTATTGGGATGATTCTGTTATTTGAACCTGGGATGGAAAACTGGGAATGGGAGGTGTTTGTTCTTGTTGTAATCTCTCCCAAGCCTGGGAGCCTGCTTGGCCTTGAGCAGTCCATGAATCACACAGCCTGCTTTCTTGTCTGCAGAGTTAGAAGACTGTTAGGAGAAAGCGGGGGAGGAGTTAGGAGTAGCCTTGGGGAACCTTTATCTGCTTGATACTTGTCTGTAGCCACCAGTCCTAGCAAGGATGGCCTAAGTGTATGATCCTGGCATCTTATCAATAAATAACGTTTACTCATGAAGTGAAGTCTCTTGAGAGTTGCTGGGCATCCTTACAGTGAGCAGGGCATGTCGGGTGGATCACCCCTGTGGTCACGTAGGGAGGCAAGGGCCCGGCCAGCATTGCCGGCAGTGGAACATCACTTGCCTCCCACGGAACAGCAAAGGGCCTTTCGATGCCTCAGGAAGGATCCATCACCAAGAGCCAAGCTACAAGTGATGAATTACACTTGCCTGGCAAGTGAACAGACTCACGTGTATTCCTCCCTGTTCACTTGCCGTTCACTTGATCAAGTGGAGAGCAAGTGAATGGCAAGTGAACAGGGAGGAATACACACGAGTCTGTTCACTTGCCAGGCAAGTGTAATTCATCACTTGTAGCTCGGCTCAGAGATGCCTGGCCACTGCTCCAAACAGGCTGTAATCAATAAAGTTGTGGCCATTTCAGCCAAAAGGACTTGTCTGTGTTTCTTTGACGGAGCCCAGCCTGAACATAGCACATAGGTTGCAAAGCAGCCAACACAGCTCAGACCTCAGTGTTTTTGAGGTTTTAGCTTTGCAATCTAACTAATTCCTTAGAAATTATATTCAGAACTACAATTAAAGCAAAAAAAAAGTTTGGAATACAAAACAATAGCTTTTCTGGGGAGGGAAAGACCAGAATATTATAATGAGCTTTTATGATCAGCAATTTTAAGAAATGTAGATAGACTCCTGTAGTTTATGTTGCCATGGAAGCTTGCTGGGTGACGTTAATTGTGAGGATAAAGTGGAGGACGGGGAAAGCTGTTAGTGGGGATGCCACTTACCCACTTTTAGTAGACAAGCTCTCGCCGATCCTCTCTGCTTCCCACCACAGCTCAAATGAGCAGCAGTGGAAATGGGGAAGGGGAAACGGCATCGTGTGACGCCATGACATCATTTCCGGCCAAAAAACCCAGGAAGGACTTAGTAACGATCTGAAATTCCTGGATCTCAATAGTTAAAAAACCATATAGATCAGCGTGATTCATAAAGACAAATTTCTGTCCCCTAGAACTTCTGTATTGGCCGTTTTCACACGGCTTACCGGCCACGGAACATCGTGCCAAGCTCCCGGAACGAGAGCGTCTTCCTGGTGCGATTTCGCATGAAATCGCACCAGGAAGATGCTGTCATTCCGCGAGCTTGGCGCAATGTTCCGTGGCCGGTAAGCCGTGTGAAAACGGCCATTACTTTCATTCTTCCCTTCTGTTCTTCCACCTCTTAACACATACACCCATCCTCAAACCATGTTTCTGCAAGAAAATAAAACTTTGTGAATATACATGTTTGGGGGAAATGATATGAAAATCTGCCCATTTTACATAACTATAGTGTTTGAGTTCTATGGTTGACAATTTGGGAATTTTTTTTAGCACATATTTCCAGACTCCTTGGTTATAAAAGCAATTTTGTGGGTTTTCAGCATTGCGTTTAACAAAGCAGAGACAAAATAATGATTTGATGAAATTAAAATAGATTCCTGCAGTAATGAAACATCTGTCTTACTTTGGGGCAACATCTGTCTCACCTCAAATCTAAACATTACATATGAAGGCCTCCCTCTTCCACTTCACTGACTGCTGCTTGAAGGAAGAACATGGAATCCAGTGTCATAATGCCATGCATTTTTGTATTGCCAGATATCACCAAGAAGAAGGGGAGACACAGGGATTTTTTTCTGGGAAAAGAGGTGGTGGAACTCAGTGGGTTGCCCTCAGAAAAAATGGTCACATGGCTGGTGGTCCCACCCCCTGATCTCCAGACAGAGGGGAGTTGAGATTGCCCTCCGTGCCGCTCGGCGGCACGGAGGGCAATCTCAACTCCCCTCTGTCTGGAGATCAGGGGCCGGGGCCACCAGCCATGTGACCATTTTCAAGAGGTTCCGGAACTCCGTTCCCCAGCGTTCCCCCTGAAAAAAAGCCCTGGGGAGAACAAATGCAAGGTTGCTATTTCTGACATGACCCATACCTCCTCCATAATGTCTAGCCCTGGTTTTAACTTGGAGAAAAATAATTATATAGATGTATACTGTGTTGCCCCAAAGGCACCATTAGAAAGGTGCATACACGGCCGAAAACAAGAGACAAATGCTATTAAAGTCAGAATGTGTTGATGGTGGCAAAGGATTGTAAATGGTTCCATAGGGATCAGAACTGGGACCAGTAACAGTTAATTTGTTGAGAAATGAACTGGAATCAGGGAAGAGCAGTAGAATGGCAAAGTTTGCAGCTGTCGCCCAATTATTCAGAATGCTTAGAAGCAAAGTGGATTGTGAAAAGCTCCTAAGTGATCTCTGCCAACCAGGCAAGTAGGTGACCGTGTAGCTCTATGTAAGCAAAAAGTGATGCACATGGGGGCAAAAGAAATTCTAATTTAAATGTACACTTATGGGATGTGAACTGGCAGTGATTGACCAGGAAAGAGATCTCGTGGTGGAAAGCTCAGTGACAATGTTGACTGTCCCATGCTCTGTAGGCAGGCCAGGTCAAGCCTCCTTGTGGGTTAGGTTCCAGGCTTGGCTGGCTAGACTGGAGACAGCAGCGAGTGGACCAGTTGATCCAACAATGCAGCCTTCACAAGCTTCAGCCTAAATAGGCTGAGAATTGATCTGCCTCAGCTGCGCTTGCTGGCAGGTTTGCTGCTCCTGAGATGGTGCCGTGCTTTGGTTGGTATCCTGCAAAGAAGCTCTGCTCCCAGAGCCCTGTTCTGAATCCCAACTGGGAGTGCGCGCTGCCAATCTGGCACTTGGTCTTATTTGAGCTGTCTTGGCATGGGCCTTCTACCACCACCGCTCTCAGGGCTTTTTTTCAGGGGGAACACGGTGGAACGGAGTTCCGGAACCTCTTGAAAATGGTCACATGGCTGGTGGCCCCGCCCCCTGATCTCCAGACAGAGGGGAGTTGAAATTGCCTTCCGCGCTGCTGAGCAGCATGGAGGGCAATCTCAACTCCCCTCTGTCTGGAGATCAGGGGGCAGGGCCACCAGCCATGTGACCATTTTCTCCGAGGGCAACCCACTGAGTTCCACCACCTCTTTTCCCAGAAAAAAAGCCCTGACCGCTCTTATGGTTTGGGAGTCAATCTGAGGTGCTATGGGCCCTGGTTTGCGACCTGCCTGGTGAAAGCTTACTGACTATCTCAGAGGCTGGTGGGCCTGGCAACAGTGGCAAGGTGGCCTCTTGGGCTGCAAGAAATGCCAACATTTGGAATATTATGTGCTATCCTTGTCACTGTACATCAAAAAGGATCTTATTATACCACCATGAAAGGTAACCAAAATGGTTAAACTGTTGGCCGCCTTCCCTATGAGGAAAGGCTAAGGGGTTGGATGCACATTAAATTGTCTATCGGTGTGGTGGAACGTCCCTGCTTCCCCCCTCCCACTGCAGCACCATGATCTCTGCAAAATGCTCCTTTTATGGGATGGGAGACCCAGGGCCAAGCTACAAGTGACAAATGTCACAGGTTGGACACTTGTCAGCTTCCCTCAAGTTTTGATGGAAAATGTAGGCATCCTGGTCTTGCAGCTTGGCTCTCCGACTGCTGTCCAATGGACTTCTCAACTGTCACTTGTCCACCATTCCGCCAAGCTGCCTACATTTCCCGCCAAAACTTGAGGGAAGCTGACAAGTGTCCAACCTGTGTCATTCGTCACTTGTAGTTTGGCCCAGAGGAACAACATGGGGAGGGGGTTCTGCAGCAGTAATGGAGAATCTATGGATATAGCCCATTTAGTCTGGATCCAACCCAAACAGCGTGTGGCATTTAAGTTTAGTGAAGAGGCAGTAGTGCGGCAGCATGAAAAGAGGTTTATAAAATTATTCATAGGGTGGAGAAAGTAAATAGGGAGAACTTTTTATCCTACAATACTAGAATTTGCAGTTAAGTTGTTGGAAAATATCATCAGGATGTAGAAAGGAAAACACTTCTTTGCTCAAAGTGAATAAATTGTGGAGTTCGCTGCCAATGAACATAGTGATGGCCATAAGCATAGTTGGCTTCAAGAGGGAATTGGATTCATGGAAGAGAGGTTCTTGCATAGCTATTAGCCACAGTGACTAAATGGAATCCCAGGTCTGGGGGTGCAAGAATGGCACTGCTCGTAGGTCTGGCAGGGTCATCTAGATGTGCCAAACAAAATACAGGACTAGGTAGACCATTGATCTGATCCTGTGGGTGCCCTTATGTTCTTCAGAAGGTTGGCTTTGTTTGAACAGTAAAGCAGTTGGGTTGCCCAGTCAAGTAGATAATTAATTATTCCTTCTGGGTACCCTACTGGTCACCAAAGTCTAAAATAAAATTACAGTGTAATGAGGGTCAGTTCATATTTCAGTTGACAAATACGGAACAGGTACCTATTTGTCATAGAATGCTCTGTTTAAGCATGAATGTTGACATTGAGTTATTTAATTGTAATAATAATAACAATAATGATATTCGATTTATATGCCACCCTCCAGGACAACTTAACACCCACTCAGAGCAGTTAACAAGGTGTGTTATTATTATCCTCACGACAATCACCCTGCGAGATGGGTGGGGCTGAGAGAGCTCTGGAAGAGCTGGGACTGACCCAAAGTTACAGAGCTGGTTTCAAGCTGTGGAGTAGGGAATCAGACCTAGGTCTCCAGATTAAAATTCTGCCACTCTTATGTCCCATCATTCTCCCAACTGGGACCCAAGGTAAGAATAATATAATATTCCATTTATATACCACCCTTCAGGATGACTTAACACCCACTCAGAGTGGTTTACAAAGTATGTTATGATTATCCCCACAACAAAACACCCTGTGAGGTGGGTGGGGATGAGAGAGCTTTGAGAGAGCTGTGACTGACCCGAGGTCACCCAGCTGGCTTCAAATGGAGGAGTGGGGAATCGAACCTGGCTCTCCAGATTAGAGTCCTGCCGTTCTTAAGTGACTGACCCAAGGTAGCTTGGTGAATGAAGGTAGCTTACTTTGTTCTCCTTTCCTCCATTTTATCCTCAAGATAAAATGAGGTAGGTTAGGCTGACAGGGTATGACTGCCCCAAGTCCACATGCAAGTTTCCATGGCAGAGTGGGAATTTGAATCTGGGCCCACAATATCCTAATCGAACACTCTAACAATTCCATTGCAGTCTCTTCTGTTGACATATCTTGTTGAAATCGAGCGTATCCTTAGCCAGGTGTGTTTGATGGCTGTTCTCTTGCTTTGGACCTTCTTTTGAAGAGAAGTTCACTAAACCTCAAGCACGAGCACCTTCTACATTTGGATTAGGTCATGTTAATTCTGTTTGGTTTTGGTGACTCGAAATGATCACAGAGTTAGCTATTCCTTTAATATATATTTTAATAATCGTTTAAATTATAAAACCTTTATGATTGACTAGAAATATCATTATCTTCCCTGAGTCATAAGGGCTGGATGCAATTATCGATCAGTTAGGCTCGTGGCGAATACAGTGGTGGTTAAATATAGAGGAATGGGTACCATGTCCATTCTGTTCTTTGAAAAGGAAACGACACTGTTTTGTTTATGGAGGTAGTTGAGTGCTTTAGTGAACAAAATGCATTGGATTATAAGAGTACTCAAAAATCCATTTGCCAAAGATTTTCAAGGATCTTCTTCTCTGATTTGGCCTAGGCTCTTCACCTTCAGATTGCTTGTTCAGACTGTTCTGTGATAAGCACTGGATCTCTTTATTTTCTGAACAAAAGTACTATATTTTAGAGCACATCATATACCCGCTTTCTGCACATTCGAGATGTGTAATTGCCCTAGCTTCAATAAGCTCCATTAAAAAAAGAAGAAGAGCAACAACCTTCAAGAAGCATTTTGTTCAGACAACACTTGGGTCCAAAGTAGGCCGCTTATTAACTTTTGACAGTAGGTGTTGAATTAATAGAATTTTTTAAAAAGTTTTGTTTTGTTCTGTTTTAATTTTCATCCGTTCTTTCCCCCTTCCTCCCCCACCCCAAGATAGAGAAATAAAGAACAGTGGGATATAATAAATGAAGGGAAAGGACCCAACCTTAAAAAAATGAAGGGAAAAGGACCCAACCTTAAATGATCAAACTACAAAAGTTAATACAGAAAGTGAAGAACTGATAAAAAAATTAAAATTTAATATAGCATCTAAGTATAGCACCTTCCCCTTGTGAACAGGATAATAACAATACATACATAGATGTCATACAGATCACTTACAAATGACCAGACCCAGATCTGTATTTACTAGACCATACATGTTTCAGCTAGTTAAGCCATCATCAGTGTTCACTAATCAATGGCTACATACCTTTTATCTTCTTTATTACATAAAGTAAAATATACCTGACCAGGTGCACGATGAATTTATACAGTTATATATACAGTTATGAAATGAGCTGATATAAATCTCAACCTTATATTTACAGTGTGCCTGGGAATTGATATGTTGTTTCCAGTGTTCTGTGTACCTTTATAGACCGGATCAGGGTAAATCAGGTTCATACAGTGTATATAGCAACAGTGATATATCCTGCTAAACTATGAGGCAGAGGGTATATATGCTGTAGCCTTGATCATGGGAGCATTGATATGTGTGCAGTTAAAGGTCTCTATGTGCAAAACTCCCCAGTCATTTGCATAGATATTTTTGGAGGGGGGTACCCATGGGTAGTTCCCAGGATTTCATATGTAGTATACATCTCCACCAGGTTTCCACTAGGGGTGTGCACCCCCAAAACATTCAGGTTTAAACCCGATGAGGGAAAACACTCTGGGATAACCCAAACCTCAAAGCGGCAGGCCACTTTGCATTTGGGTGTTCAGTATGCTCCGTAAAGATTTGGGAATCTTTATGCAGCACACCAAAGCTCAAAGCAGCGCTTTTCTTGCCATTTGCAAGCATCAAGAAAAGTGTTGCTTTCAATGGCTTCCCATCCCACCACTTTTTTCACTCAATGAGAGGGAGGAAGAGGGAGTTGTAGAGAGTAGACCTGGGCACGAGCAGCATTACAAACAGAAAAAAACCAACGAACTGCCTCATCTGCTGTTCGCGAACAAGCTGTTCATGAGGCCCCATTCTAAACGAACAGGTGGTTGTTGCAAGCTTTGTTCTTTGCCTTCGGCAGCTGTTCGGCAAGCCCGACAGTCTGGCACCTACTGCAATCAATCCCCTTGGCAACCAGAGGCTGGGAGGGACTGAAATCTGTCTGAACTCCTTCTGGCTTTCCTTCTGGCTTTAACCCTTCAAAGTACTTCCGGCAGAGAGTCCCGTTTTTGCCACTGTAAAGAGAAAATGACAGCCAGTGGGGAGACCCATGGATCATGCCTTTCCCGGGGTGCAATCTCTCTGAAACTTGGGGGGGGGGGGGTCTTCAGAGGACAGTGAGGACTATGTCCCCTGCTCATTTGGTGGGTATTGAACATTCGGAAGGTCACTTTTGAAACCCCTCAAACTAGCTGCCAGCAGACACTGCTGTTTTTTCCAGGACAGGGCCCTTTAAACTATCAGCTGGCAGGCGGCAGGGGGGAATCCCCCTCTGCTGCCTGCCAGCTGATAGTTTAAAGGGATCTTTAAAGGGCCAGGTAACTGGGTTTGAGGGGAGGGGGCTAAGTGGGGGTTGGGGTGGGGGTAGTTCTGGCCCCCATGAACAATGAACATGTCTGGGAACAGTTCATGTTCGTCCATGTTCATTGTTCATCGATGGCACCGAATGACGAACAGGGTGCTCGGGGTTTTTTTCCCGTTCATGCTCATTTCTAGTAGAGAGTCACTACAATCCCCTTCCCCCCTCCCATCGTGTAAAAAAGAGCAGGAAGCTTGAAAGCAGGCAGCAATTTTCTGGCTGTATTGTCAAAGACACTGAGAGATCTCTGTCTTTTGGTGCCACACCTCTGAAGATGCCAGCCACAGCTGCTGGCGAAACGTCAGGAACTACAATGCCAAGACCACGGCTATACAGCCCGGAAAACCCACAACAACCATCAATTTTCTGGCTGTTTGCAAATGTTTCTGAATCGCTTCAGGATTCCCAAATGGACTCAGCAATGCTGGGGCCAATTCAGGAATCCCAAATTTTTCCTAATCGGGCCCAATTGAGGTTAAAAACCGGAATCAAAAACCTGAAGCACACATCCCTAGTTTTCACCGCTCCATGCAGAAAAAAGGGGTGCTGCAGTGACACTGTAGGAAAGGGTGCCCACGGATACCTTTCCTGGTGCTTGCCAGGTGTTTCTAGAAAGTGACCAGGGCCAGGTGGAACTTTTGCTCAACTGGGCTTCGGGTTGGGCACTGGAGATCTGATTGACTGTCCGTATTTTTAAAAAGTTGCTTCAGAAGCAGCTGCCACCATAGCACAAGGATCATCACTGCATTACTGTATAGGGGTGCACACACGCATACCGAAAAATGTGGGAACACTAGATCTGGTGTCATTTGATTGAAAAACAATTATTCCAGCCCTGCCCCCCACAAAATTTCCCCATAGGGAATAATACCAGACAAAGAGGATTGAGGAGACCTACAACGGAAGTTGCCTTCACTTTCTGAAAGGAAACAAACAACAAACCACAACAACGAAGGATAGCAAATACAGAGTTTTCAGTGGAAAGGTAAAAAAAAATATCAGTCACTACAAGTAGAGAACTGAGACTATCGTACTTTGGTCACATGATGAGAAGACAAGATTCTCTGGATAAGTCAATAATGCTAGGAAAAGTTGAAGACAGTAGGAAAAGAAGACCTAAATGAGATGGCTGGACTCAATAAAAGAAGCCCCGTCCTCCTGTTTGCAGGATCTGAGCAAGTCTGTTAATGATAGGATGTATAGGAGGTTTTCCTTCATAGGGTCGCACTTGACGGCACATAACACACACACAAGAGTAGGGAAATTAAATTAATGCCGGCAGGGCTGGCTGCTGTTTGATGTCTATTTTAGAAATTAGTAGAGAAAACTTAAGAGCGGTTGTGCAGAGAGGGACCTATTCTGTAAAATCAACTTCCTTTGTTCAATCTGCTCAAAATTTAGGGGTGCTTTAAGGGAGCAAGGACTGTGTTCTTTGCAAATGTGGTGCTGTTAGCTTTATAAACAACTACCCTAAATGTTTGTATAAATTCCTCATTGAAAATAATGGTCCTGGAATTCCAGAACCAGGGAGGGGGGCACAGATTTGACTCTGAACCAGTCAATGCAGTCAATAATAAGCAACCATGGTAAAAAAATTCCCCTCTGAATCTCAGGTCCAGAGTTACAACAAAATGTTTCTTAGTGCACACCCCTACCCACCACCCTGTGTCCGAATTCCAGAGATACCCACAGGGTCAAAAAGATTGGGGTTGCCCATAAAAATTCAGAAAGTTCCTAGAGTGTTGTGGTGCCATGACACTACTTCCAGGTACATAACTGAAAGTGACACGGTGGTGTTGTGGACTGAGATATCACTCTTGCCCTGCCCCCTAAAGCTCCCATGTTTTGCCAGATGGCTGGCAAACCCTACTACCAACTGCCACGGAATGACTGCTGCCAGGGCTTTTTTTCAGGGGGGACGCAGTGGAACGGAGTTCCGGAACCTCTTGAAAATGGTCACATGGCTGGTGGCCCCGCCCCCTGATCTCCAGACAGAGGGGAGTTGAGATTGCCCTCCATGCCGCTCAGCGGCACGGAGGGCAATCTCAACTCCCCTCTGTCTGGAGATCAGGGGGCGGGGCCACCAGCCATGTGACCATTTTCTCCGAGGGCCACCCACTGAGTTCCACCACCTCTTTCCCCAGAAAAAAAGCCCTGACTGCTGCTGGACAGCCTCTCCTAAACCTAATTGTTTCCTCCTGCGAGAAAGCAGCCACTGACTAACAATGCGGTCCTAAGGCAGAGTTATACCCTTCAAACCCCATTAACTTAAATCAACTTGGAAGGGTATAATTCTGCTTAGGACCACACTGTAGGACTTTCAGAGCTGATAGCACTGACCAAGTAGGGGGAAACCTAGAAGCAGTAAAAATTTATGACAGTAATATTATATTTTGCTGACATCTGTTCCGAACTTCTTGTTCAGCATTGGGATAATAAATGCCATTAATATCCGTGTATCCTCAGCATCCGTTTCTACTCCTCTGTTCCTTTCATAATCTCAGAGCTCATTTTTCTGTAATTGCATGGATTCCCCATATTTCGGGCTCATCCATTTATTTGCTCATGATCTCCTACATTTCTTCAGTGACATCGTTCAGCTCCTTTGATTTCGGAAAAAAATTTGAAGCATCTTTATGCGTCTGTTTATTCTCCTAAACGCTCCTATTTTCCCACGTGTTTACTTATTTAAAAAAGGATATAACCCATCTCTCCTGTATTTGAGGTAACTAACAGCTATCATTTAAAAACAGAACATCTTAATGCCATATATACTAGAACAAAAACAGCCACTGGGTTGGATCCGAACAAAATTGGCAATTTTCAGTGGTTTCCCTGTTCCTGCTGCAGACCCGCCCTCATGGCATTTCGTGGGTATCCCCTGGCATTTCACGGAGATCAGTGGGCTGCTGTAGAACCGGGGTGAGGGGAGAGGAGGATAGGAAAGTTGTGTTCAGTTGGTGGAAAATTTACTCTGGATCCAACCATAAAACATATATTATTCCATTCTTGTTTCATCTACACTGATTGCCCGTTAGTTTCAGGTCAGAATGCTGGTTGTGAGTGACCTTGAGTGATTCCGCACACATTCGATAATGCACTTTCAATGCACTTTATCAGTGGTTTGAGGTGGATTTTTTGTTTCGCACAAGAAAAAATCAGTTACAAATGACCTATAAAGAGGATTGGAAATACATTATCCAACGTGTGCGGAATCACTCCTTGAAAGCACTTCTTCCCTATAGGCCTTCCCTGAAGTGTCATTGGAGATCCTTCTCCATGAGGGGTTGCCATGGCAGACAGAGCCTTCTTTACGGCAGTGCCATCTCTTCAGAAAGTCTTCCCAAGGAAATTATTATTTGGCTGATTTTTCACTGGTTCCTGAGGGCTCTCTTTCAGAAATCTTTAGAAGGTGTAGCTCCCTATGATAGTATTTGCTGCTGAATTGTGGATTTTTTCGTTTTATGGTGCTGATTAATCTGCTACTTTTAAAATTGAAAGTGTCTTGGAAAATTGGAAGTAACTGTTTTATATACTAGTAGAAAAGAGCAAGAGTCCAGTAGAATCTATAAGACTAACAAAATTTGTGATTTATGCCATCACATGCCAGCAATGCCCTTCGACCCTCTATATCGAATGAAGTGGCCAGTCCCTTCGACAAAGAATTAATGGACATAAACCTGACATCAGAAACCAAAACATTCAAAAACAAGGGGGGCGGGGGACATTTTAACCTTCCAGGGCATTCAGTTGCTGACCTAAAAGTAGAAGTTATCCTGCAGAGGAATTTCAAAGGGAGATTAGAAAGAGACTGCTGAATTGCAACTAGAGTTGCCAAGCCCCCTCAATCTCCTGGCGGGGGGACAGGGGCCTGGCACTTACCTTTTGAGAGAGGGGAATGTGCGCGCCCCCACAGGCACGATGATGTCACTTCAAGGTGACATCATCACGTGGCTGGGCGCTGCAGAATGCACCCAAAACGGGCCGTTCTGCTTCAGATCGGTCCCGATTTTGAGGCACTGCGGAGCGCAGGAGCGTTCTTGCGCTCCACAGTGCCTCAAAATGGGCCCAATCCATGGCAGCTACACTCTGCAGCTGCTGAAAATGGGCCAATTTGCCACGGATCGGGCCCATTTTGAGTGCTGCGGAGTGCTCCTGTGCTCCGCAGTGGCCCCAATTCGGCAGCTGTGGTGCAGAGGAGCGCGCCATGCGGCGGAGGAGCACGCAAGGAAGGTGCGCACCCCCCACTGCTCAGGTAAGTGCAGGCGGGGTGTGGGGAGCAGGGGTGGGAGATCCCCCGCCCCCACTGGGGGTCTGGAATCCCTAATTGCAACTGATAACGAAGCTCAAAACAATGCAGCCAGCAGGACTGAATTGAGACCTAGGCTTCCTGTCTCATTACCAATGCTGATTTTTCCAGACCCACTGCCCCTGTGCATATCCCACCCTATTCAATCATGCCTGCCATTGTCATTCACCAGCTATTGTCATTCAGCTTCTGCAATCACTCCAGTCTTCAAGATATAAGGACAGATGGGCTGAATCTGCACGTCTCGGCATAGCGCTAAACTGTCGGAATGGAATCTTCCTGGTGCGATTTCCGATGTCATCATGCCACGAGAGCAGAATAGTAGCACGATGATGTCAGAAATTGCACCAGGAAGACACTACCATTCTGGCAGTTTAGCGCTAAGCCATGGACTCACATTCTAGCTGTATCTGAGGAAGTGAGCTATGACTCAGGTAAGCTCATACTCTACCACAAATTTTGTTAGTCTTATAGATGCTACTGGACTCTTGCTCTTTCCTTCTGCAACAGGCAGACTAACTTGGCTACCCATCTTGTTTTATATACTGTGTTATTATATTATGTATTATATACTGCATTGTTATATTGTTGAAGCCAGCTGCGTGACCTTGGGTCAGTCACAGCTTCTAGCTCTCTCAGCCCGACCCACCTCACAGGGTGTTTTGTTGGGGGGATAATAATAACATACTTTGTAAACCACTCTGAGTGGGTGTTAAGTCACCCTGAAGGGCGGTATATAAATTGAATGTTGTTGTTGTTGTTGTTATCAATTTATTAATAGTCTACCATCCATTAGTTTCCTGGATGAAGCTTCCTCCTGAATGGTGGGTTTGGGTCTTCATCTGAGATTCCTTAGGATGGGATGGGGTGTGCAGGGAGATTTGTCTGTTCTGAAGAGGGGCCTTGTGCTTTTTCAGGTTGGGATGGGGCAGGTTTTGACAATCTACCACCCTCTAGCCTTCTATGCCAAGTAGTTCTTCCCTCCTGCCTCCCACAGTTTGATGGGTCATGGGCACTAAACCAAGGTTTGTTGGCTCTGCCACATATTTGTTCAGTGTATCATATGCCAAGATGCATTCACCACACATTGTGTGATATGACCTGACACAAGGTTCACGGCAAAACTTTAAAAAAGAGATTTTGGCTCCTCAAGAAGAGCATTTTGTGGTGTTGCCTTGAATGGCCACCAGCAGTCTTTGTTGCACACAGTTTTTTTTAAAAATTATTTTTGCAGTTTGTTTTAATGTTGACGATGTCAGGCTGTGGATGACAGGATATGGTGGACAGGTCCCTGCACCATTGCGACAAGAAGTCCAAACTCTTGGTTAAATGGTTTTATTCAGAAATCCAGTCTTTTCCATATATATTTCCATAGAGTTACTCAGAGGCAAAAAAAATCTCAGCAGTCCATGCTTCTTTGATAGGAATGTGCTGATTTTATTGCTGTCACCCCCTTGAGTTCCAGTTATCGGGGAAGAAAGCTGAGCTTATAAACTTTTAAATTAATAACATGGCATCCCTCTTGTATCTTTGCAGTCCCAGAAAGGCAACAAAAACTGGAGTTTATTGAACTCATAGTACCACACAATATGCGGCTGGTGGATTGTGGGACAGCTGTGCAGGCTAATACTTCTGAAACATCTTGAATCAAGCTTAGCAAATCTGAAGGCTGATCAGTAACAGAGAACACCCTTCCGTTTTAATGCTCAAGTAATATCTGCCAAATTCTGCTTGTGGCCGCTCGCAGGAAGAGATACCACCAGAAGGAAATGTGCCAGACAAACACAGTGAGAAAGAGAAGTTGGCCTTTCATTCACTACGCAGAAGAAGCTAATGTAGCTGAAGTGCAGGGGAAAGTTGCTTAATTACGCTTCCACGTTCCACTTAACATTGTGAAATGGGCTTTGCCGGAGCTCCCGTACATTAGATCTGCAAGGCAGCGTTTGTCAGAGAGAGGGAAGGAAACACATAAATTGAAATTCACTGAGGGGGAAAAATGAACTCACAGGAGGAAGTTTTAAAATATACAGCGCTGCCTATTGCTCAGAAACAACAAGTGGTCTGTCTCTTTTAGCAGTAGGTACTGAGCCAGGTTCTCCCTATAGCTTCATCAAGGCAGACTGGTGCGTAAGCAGAGCGAACCGGACTCTTTTAGAAAGCAAACACACACAACTCTACTGTAATGAAATTCTAGTCAAGTCTGTTGTGATTTGGGCTGTGTGTGTGTGTGTGTGTGTGTGTTGCTGTGTCCCTTACAGTGTGGCTGAGAGTAAGTTGTCTTTATGAGGCGATTCCAATTATTTGTTTTCCTCAGTCGAGTCACATGTGTATGGAGGTCATAGGAAGTGCTAGTGGACACAGCAGCTCTGGGAAAAGGTGATACAGTCCATGTCTATTATTATTATTATTATTATTATTATTATTATTATTATTATTATTATTATTATTATTATAGCCCACCCTCTCCACAAGTGGGCTCAGGGCAGGTTAAAACAGCATAATAATACAAAAATAGAACACTTAGGTTCATAAAATGCATTAAAATCAGAATCATCGATATATACAATCAAACCCCAGATGGCAGCCACCTCCACTCTTCCCAACATAGCATAAACAAGGGGGAGACAGGGTACAACTGGTGTTACCACTGTGACTTCTCATATGAAGGGGCAGATGGTTATGTAGCCCCCCCCCCCAGCAGGAGACCGGTCGGGAGGCATTCCCAAAGAAACCTTAGGCTGGCCTTAGCCATACGCCTGGCAGAACATCTCTGTCTTACAGGCCCACCGAAAAGATATAAGGTCTTGGTGGGCCTGGGTATCCTCCAACAGAGAGTTCCACCAGGTTGGGGCCAGGACTGAAAAGGCCCTGGCCCTGGTTGAGGCCAGCCAAGTCTCCTTGGGACCAGGGAACACCAGTAGATGTTTTCCTGCTGATCTAAGCATTCTCCGGGGTACATACGGGGAGAGATGGTCCCTTGAGTATGCTGGTCCCAGTCCATTTAGGGCTTTAAATGTAAAAACCAAAACCTTCAACCTGATCCGGAACTCCATGGGGAGCCAGTGCAGCTGCTGCAAGATCGGAGTAATGTGTGCCCTGTATGGTATACTCATCAGGACACGTTCAGCAGCATTCTGGACTTGCTGCAATTTCTGGGTCAGACTCAAGGGAAGCCCTGCATAGAGCGAGTTACAGTAATCTAGTCTAAAGGTGATGGTTGCGTGGATCACTGTAGCATGGATCACTGTGGGTCGACAGATAGGGCACAAGCTGCCTGGCCTGCTGAAGATAAACAAATCAGACTGGGCAACTGCTGCGACCTGGCCCTCCATTAATAGGGAAGAGTCCAGCATCACTCCGAGACTCCTAACCAATGGAACAGACACAAGTGGTGCCCCATCAAAGGCTAGGAGCCAGATTCCCAAGTCCAACGGCCCATGGCCCAAGTACAGGACCTCCATCTTCACTGGATTCAGCCTCAGCTGGCTTTGCTTCACCCATCCAGACATGGGCCGTTTCCACACTACTTACCTTCATCTGGAACAGGGTTTATCTGACTGGACACTGTGAGCAGTATGATGGGTTAGGTGAATTTCTGGGCTAATCCAGAAGGATTTTGTTATGTTATTATGCCTTTAATATTCATATGATTTTAACATTTGCTTGTCTTCAGTGTCCAGTATTGTCCTTCCTTCTATTTCCTCTACTCTCCTATACTTGGTTTGAAAGGACTTTTTGAACGTCTGAATTGGGATGAATTTGTATGAACTAAACATACCGAAATATAGTTGACTCTGAATACAGAATAGTTTCTTTTTGTCTTCCTTTGGTAACATAGACCATGTGCCACTTTAGATATCTTTCTTTCTCATTACCGCTTTTATTGTTTTCGTTACTGCTTTTATTGTTTCTCAACCTTCTTTGACTTCCTCTTCTTTTGAGCGCAAATGTATACCTGCTGCCTCAGGTAATGAGCCAATATGACCTTGGCAAGTCCTCCCTCTCAGTTTTTCTGTATGAAAAATCTCCTAGGATGAGAGGTTTCATTTACTACAGTTGGCAGGGGAAGTCACGCACAAAATGTACATTGCCATGGATAGTATGGGAATTTGCCCTACTTGGTCTATAGCAGGGCTTTTTTTCAGCTGGAATGCGGTGGAACGGAGTTCCGGAACCTCTTGAAAATAGTCACATGGGCTGGTGGCCCCGCCCCCTGAACTCCAGACAGAGGGGAGTTGAGATTGCCCTCTGCACTGTGCAGCGCAGAGGGCAATCTCAACTCCCCTCTGTCTGGAGATCAGGGGGCGGGACCACCAGCCCATGTGACCATTTTCTCCAAGGGCAGCCTACTGAGTTCCACCACCTCTTTTCCCAGAAAAAAACCCCTGGTCTATAGTCACTAGAGATCACAGAGTTTTGTTGCTGGAAGTATTTGGTGGTGTCAAGATTCAGGCTGTGATGTGATGGGTGAAAGATTAGAGCAGGAGAAAGTATGAACCTTTCCCCTATTGTGCAGCTGCAGCATCCTGTGTTTTAAATGAGGCTCTCTAACTGGGCTCTTTTAATTATAAATAATCAAACCACTTAATAACAACAACAACAACAACAACAACAACAAATCTGCACTTATATACCGCTCTTCTAGACATATTAGTACCTCACCCAGAGCGGTGAACAAGTCAATGTTATTATTTTCCCCACAATACAGCTGGGGAGCTGGGGCTGAGAGGAGGGGCTTACCCGAGGCCACCTACTGACCTCATGGCAGTAGTGGGATTTGAACCAGAAGTGTGCTGATTTGCAGCCGAACTACTTAACCACTGTGCTACAGCAGCTCATCATCTAAGAGGAAGTGTGCCTTAATTGGGCAATGTTTGTCTGGAGATAGGCAAATCAGACCAAAAAACAACCATTTAAGCTGTGCTCATAACAATATTAGCAGGTATACAGCATCAAGGCATTGCATACATGCTGACTCAATCATTACCTTGTAAGGTATAGTAGAAAAGAGCAAAAGACCAGTAGCACCAATAAGATCAACAGCTTTTGTGAGTCATGGCTCACGTCTTCAAATACAGCAAGAATGTGAGTCTCACTGTCATATCTTGGAGAGTGGAGTGATTTTAGAAGCCAAAGGACAATAGCAGGTAAATGACAATCACCCATGAATGGCAATAGCAGGCATGATTGGATTAGGTGTAGAGAAATCAGCATTGGTAATGAGACAGGAAGCCTAGGTCTTGATTCAGTCCAAGTGGATGTATTGTTTTGAGCTTCATTCTCAGTTGTAATTCAGCAATCTCTTTTTCTACCCTCCCTTTGAAATTCTGTTGCAGGATAACTGCTACTTCTAGGTCATCAACTGAGTGTTAAGGAAGGTTAAAGTGTTTGCCCACTGGACTCATGAGAGCTCATACCCTACAATAAATTTTATTAGTCTTATAGGTGCTACTGGTCTCTTGCTTTTCTCCTACTACAGACAGACTAACACAGCTACTCATCTTGACCTGTAAAGTGCATATGTGTAAAGTGCCGTCAAATAACTGCTGACTTAGGGGCAACCCCTGCTGGTTTTTTCAAGGCAAGAGACAAACAGAGGGAGTTTGTCATTGCCTGCCTTGACCCTGGACTTCATTGGTGGTCTCCCATCCATTGCTGACCGAGGCAGACCCTGCTTAGCTTCTGAGATCTGACAAGTGGCTCAGGTGGGATTTGAAGCAAGAGTCTTCTCAGCAGACATGTGCAGTGCCGTCCTAAGCAGAATCACACCTGTTAGACTCTGGATGATAGACTACAGCAGGCAGATCCCTGGTTCATTTCAACAAGACACTGGTTCTTGATTAAATGGCTTTTATTCAGAAATCAGTTCTTTCCATAATCAGATCCAAAGGTCTACCTAAGAGCAAGGTAAGCCCCTAGGTAGGTCTAGTAGGAAGTTGACCAGAATGGTTACATAGGAAAATTACAAGCCTCTTCTATCCTTGCTCGCTCCCCGCTCCCTTATTCCAAACAATTTGGTGCTGTTTGATATGTGTGAGAACAGCCTGCATTATTGTGCTATCAGCTACAGAGAGAGAGAGAGATAAGACATAACATTGGTAGGAAACCTCCAACTAGTAAACACCCGGCCGCCTGGGAACGACTGAGGCTTCATTGGAATGCTGGCAACAAGATTATACCCAGGCGCACAAAATGGAGTCACCCCTGACAGCATAAGGTATATAGCTGGCAGCAAATATTATTGGCATGCATGAATGGGCGCAGTCAGACATGACAACACCTTTCTAAATCCATTGAAGTCAGCAGGCAAAGATGGGTATATAACTCCACTTAGGATGGCGCGGTTGACCATTTGGCTTTCTGCTGTAGCTGACCTTCTGGTCCCTTTGCAGTACGCTTCTGCCCACCAAGCCGAGTCAGCACAATGCTTGCATCTTTAGGTCTGGCTGGAAAGCACGGTGCACGGAGACACAGTTGGGGAACCAGAGGAATTGTGCTTTTTACCTTCTTCTGACAAACACTGAGTTGGGTCCAATGATGCATGAGCAGTACAGAAAACATACTTAGTGCAGTTCCACTAATGCAAACAGTAGAACAATGTCAGCAGCAACACTTAGCTTTCTGATATAATTTTGAACAGAATAACAGTGTGCTTATGGAGCCACAGAACGTACCACAGGCAGTTCATGTGATTGTCTCTAATTTGGTTTTCACATTGTATCCAAGGAAATACCTTGTGCTATTATCTCGTGCACAGGGAAAAGATACTGGGGAATAATTGTACAATCACTTTCACTTGGGACACAGAGAGGAGTAACTACCACTTGTGCAAGGACCATTCCTCGCACTTGCATGGGATCCAGACTATTGCTTAGAAGTAAGACCCTCCAAAGTTGGTTTGGAGAGCTATCCTTTAAGTCCTTCAGCTTGAAAGGGGCGGGGGGGGGATCAATTTTGGTGGCTCATGCATCAAAAGAGCTAGCAACACTATCAGAAAAATCCCAAGCCCAAACAGCATGGATAATTTTCTTTGCCTTTTCCCCCATGCATAGTTTCTTTGTCACATGGACTGTGACTTACCACCAAAGGTTACGGTGACTGCATTGCAGAAGAACGGGAAGGGGTAAAGCTTGAAAGCAAGCAGAATTGTAAAGAGCTTTAGGACACATTTTGATATAAAGGGACATGTGCCCTTCAGAGGCAGCTCTGAATCTATCAGCATAAAAGAAGCTTTATTCTTCTTTCTAACACCCCCCTCCCCCCCACACACTATAACCTTGTTATTGATGCATTTGCTAGAAAAACGAAAATTCAGACTAAACGTTCCATGTTGGCCTGGAAGAGTACAGAATATGACACAAGGTACAGAATGTGACACAAGGCACAGAATTAATCTTTCTGACATTCTCAGGTTTCATCTTCTCAGCTTTCATTTTTTTAAAAAAAAGTTTCTAGTCCTTATGGTTGTAAAAATATTCTTATACATAGATAATAGCCTTTTTTGAAGGATATAGAGTTTAGGAGTTGTGTGATCTGCCAGCAACAGTACTAGGAATCCTTTTGCAAAGTCAGACCCTTGGTCTATCGAGGCCGGTATTGTCTATGCTGAGGGGCCGTGGCTCAGTGGTAGAGCATCTGTGAGGGTCCTGGGTTCAATCCTCAGCATCTCCAGTTTAAAGAATGAGATAGAAAGTAATGTGAAAGACTTCTACCAGAGACCGGACAGCTGTGGCAAGTCTGAGCAGATAGTACTGACTTTGGTGGTCCAATGATTTGATTTAGTCGAAGGCAACTTCATGTGTCCCTGTGTGTCCATGAGACTGATGGCAGCTCTCTAGGGTCTTAGGACCACTGTCTTTCATGATCTGATCCTTTTAACGAGAGCTACCAGGGACTGAACCCGGGACCGTCTTGATGCTTGACCACTGAGCCACGGTCTGTCTTATGCATACATTCTCAAATGAATGAAACAAATGATCTCCAAAGGCCCATTTGTGCCATTCATTAGAATAACAGAAGACTAAAGGGGGAAACAAAACAAAGAACGCATCAGCTGGTTTACACTACAGAGTTCAAGTGGGAGCCAGAGAGACTTCCCTTCCTCATCCTCCTCTTCCTCATATCTTTCCCTTCCATCTTCAAACTCCTTAGATAGTGCAGGTATCTGCTAATGTTTCTAACTGATCCAGACTTGTGTTCTTGTCATCCAGGCAAGCAGATGACTTGCAAGAAAGATGCTTTGCTGGTGGGAGGGTGAGAAGAATCTCTGCCAAGTACCCCGAGAACGACTTTTCTGACAAGGCATCCTGGAAACGTTCCAAACCATGCCAAGGTATTGGGAGGGAGCTTCTCTTCTTATCTGTCCACTTGGCTCATTGGTTGGCTGGCTGGCCGACCAGCTGCCTATTCGGCTTAGGGCTTCCACCCCAAGCATGGCACAGCTTGCTATGATAGCTGCAGCAAAATAAGCACAGTGTGTTGGGAGGTGTAGTACAAATCTTGATACCTTGAATGTCCCTCTAGCCAATCATGATAAGAGACACACACACAGAGTGCTGTAGATGAAGCAATCTAGAATTGTTTATTAAGCAATGGAGGAACAATGGTTACACAGAGGGTAAAAGGTCTCCTCACGCCCAAAGCTCATCAGAGCTACAATAGCAGTGCAAAGCAATTAATACCTTTTGGTTAATTACAATATTTGTTATCTTATTGGCTCAAAGAATACAGTGGGCCCCCATTGGAGGAAGAGGGTGACCACCTGTCATGATACAAATGTCTAGGGGTATTCTGATTGGAAGAAACAACTTAGATCAACAGCATTCCAAGAAACGGCAAGATTGCAATTTCTTATCTGTCCTTGGTGTTATCTCTGGAAGGAACATCTTCCTTCCTTTCTCACACATTTCTCTTATGGCCTTCCCATTCATGCCCACTCCCTTGGTCAATGTAACATTTCACAACGGCGCCCCAGTGTCGCTTCTTGCAACCTTGGGGGCTTCAAGCGAGCTGGGTTCCATGGGTGGAAAGCTGCTGGAATGCGCTTGTGGTTACATTAAGTCCCCATCTTCTTTTTGTGGTTTTCCTCTCCCAGCCTTGAAAGATGTTTCTAATCTTAGCTTGCTTTCATTGCAGCATTTTGCATAGACTGTTCTACAAAGGGGATTTCTGTATCAAGTAAGTAACAGGTGTCAGGAATCAACCAGGAGCTCATCAAGCTTATTGAGTGCAATCTACTGATAGCAAGCTTTACAGTGCTATGATCTTGCATTTCACAGTGATTTACATACATTCTGCTTTGGTCTTTTGTTTCAAGTTTCATTTTCTTGCAAGTTGCGTTACAAGCGCTACATTAGCTCCTGAGAATAGTAAGAGTGCATAATACTGAAAGGCGCAGAAAAGGTATATAAAATCTCTTTCATTAAATCCATTTTCCACAGAGGTAAGGAGGAGGGGGATCTCATTGTTTCCATTATTTGAATGGGAATGAAAATGAAGGTGATTCTAAAAACTACATTTAATAATGAATATTACAAAGACAAATGAAACGCAAATGAAACAAAGTATTACGCATCATTATTTCAGAGCAGTCATTGGTATTACTACATGGAGTGAGGATATATAGATCTTTTCCCAAGAGGTTCTGCATTTTTAAGAGCTGTACATATAGAACAACGAAAATAAAGAGGAGACACAGAATTGTAGAGGATTCCAGATGTGGTAGAGTAGAAAATGGAAATAAAAGGGAAACATTAAGAAACTATGTACATACATTGCCAGAAAACAGATGTGATATTGAAAACAGATACATAGTTTTCTCGTAGAAATGTTTGCTAAAACGCACAGGGTTGGATCCAGCGGAAAAGTTTATGGAAGTTGGCATCGAGGGTCTTTCCCTGCCTTCACCTTCCCCAGGCAGTCTATTGTTCATCCCTAAAATTCACTCGGAGTGTTGGGAGAGTCTTCTAAACAAATCGCACCACACTTTGAAGTGATGCAGCGGCAAGAGGAAATAGGGTAAAATCGCCTCCTGCTCCAGCCTCCTCTTTGCTGTATTTATGTGATTTGTTGAAGCACTGCTGATTTTTTTTAAGAACCACAAAGCAGAAAGGCGTCTAAAGAGATGAAATTCGTTGGAGAATTTGAAGGGGGCACACTCAGAGAGAGAGAGAGAGAGAGAGAGAGAGAGCATGCTGTGTTTGCAAAGAGACATGAAAATTTGACTTTCACAGGATGTGCCCTGCAGTGCATATATAGGCTTAAAGCTGTCACTAGATCTAGAGGGAGACCTCGCATTTTCTTGGAAATAGGAGGTGTTCTGCTCATTGTCCCTCACTTATGAAATAGCATAAACACGAGAACAACCAGAATAGAGCTTGTTCAGCAAGCAATTTCCAATTTTTCCCTTAGCAATCAAGGATTTATTGTCAGAGAGCACCTTCCTCCTTATCTCTTATGCCGGGAAGTTTGTGCCTGATCAGCAGATTAAAGATAAGCCAGACTGGTGCAGAAGTGTCCTCTGAGGATCCTTGTTAAACACACAAGAAATCTTTGCAGTATTCATACTCTTCTGCTTAACTTCAGAATGGAAAAAAGTTAAAATTCAAGCAGTAAACTTAAAACAGTTGAGGGGGGAGTGTCTCAATAACAGCAGGACCGTTTCCACACTGCTTACCTTCCCTCGGAACGACCTGGAACATCGTGCAAAAAACGCGGAAGATTGCATTGTCTCGCGCGCGATGTCGCGCAAATCTCACGTGAGAAAACGCGATCTTCTGTGTTTTTTGTGCGACGTTCTGGGTCGTTCCGAGGGCAGGTAAGCAGTGTGGAAACGGCCCAGTACTGTTCTCAGAATTTGTCTGTGTAAAGTGCTTACTTAGGGCAACCCTGTTCCACTAAATAAAAGAGATGAACAGGGGTAGTTTAACATTGTCTGGCTCTGTGTAACAACCCTGGACTTCCTGGGTCGTCTCCCAACCAAGTACTAACCAGGGCAGACCCTGCTTAGCTTCTGACGATATCAGGCTAATCCAGTCTGAAGTACTTCTGGAAAGGAAGTCATCAATCCAGGCTGAAACTCCTGTAGGAATAACACACGGCCTGGAAAAAGGAATTCCACAAACTGAGTGCAGCAGCCGAAAAGCACCCCCCCACACACATGAGTTCCAACCAACCTTACCACAGCTAAGTATCATTCCCTTAAGAAGGCACCCTGCAAAGCTTGGACCTGAGCTGTTAAGGGCTTTAACGGGGGGAAAAAGCCTCAACTGGTCTTGAGAACAAGTACAGTGATATAAGCAACAATAGCCAGTTTATACATTAGCACCCATCCCGCTGCAGTATTTAGTTATTTTTGTCGGCATTTCTGTACCACTTGTCTCACCAGAATAATTTACAAAAAATTCCAAAATACAATGATCTACAACCAATTTAAACAATACGATATAAATAAACAAAATAAATGAAACAAAAAGCAAAATTACAAACAACCTGGGCTGATCCTGCTCCACTGAGCTGCATAATACGGGCTGTGAACCACAGGCCAAGACTCCTTTCACTCTTATTTATTCATTTCGAAAACGTTCTTGCCATTTCTTCAGAGACTTCCTCTCTGGTGTGCACCTCTGTTCACAGCCAGGCTAAGTACCTGCAAGCAGAAGAGAAACAAAACGACGTGTCTAGCATGAACCTAGATTGCAAAAGTGTATAAGGCTGTTTCCACACAGCCAGTCGTTCCCGCCCCTTTCCTGTTTTTTATGTGTGTTTTGTTGAGTCACTCCAAAAACTCAGCCTCCACACACACTCCCTAAAAGCGCTTATCATGTGCTTTGAGGTCACAGGAGAGCCTCCGCAGTTCGTAGAAAAAGTGGTTTGGGAGGGGAGGTCCGGCACTTTTGTCATCATCATCCACCTCCCTTTCAAATGTTTTTTTTTAAACTCTGCACATGCACAATCACATGGTGAGAGCTTCAGGAGAAGAGCTGGGTGGTGATTGGAGGATTCTTCAGAGTGTTTTAACCAGGGCTTTTTTTCAGCAGGAATGCTGTGGAATGGAGTTCCGGAACCTCTTGAAAATGGTTACATGACTGTTTTACCTGCTGCTGTTTTTGCTCCCTTTCACATTTCACAACTATTTTTTACCTTTTAGAAAGAAATGTGAAAAATAATTGGTTAAAAAATGGCAGGTGATCCTGTAAAACTGTGAGCAGTTTTGACTCAAGGAAGAGATTTGGTAGCTGGAGAATCCGTGCATTCACCCATTCATTTTTTTGGCAGACTTGTATTTTTATCTATTAATAACAAGCTCTAATAACAAGGAAGGAGGGTGGCAACTTGAACATTCTGCACTCCCAAATTGCCCCCCCTCCAGGATTCTATAATTTCTTGGAGTCTTAAGTGGACTGATTTCCTTCCTTTCCCTTTTCCCCCTTAAGTAACTCTCACTGCTTCCAGCATTCTGTTTTATGGTTTCTCTTTCTAGTCGCTAATTTGCAGTACACGAATCTAGGTAAAAATAAAAAGGGTCCTGAGCCTCTTGTTAGCTTATCAAATTATTTAACTCCTGGCAAGAGGCATGCCACAGATAACATCTTAGGTTCGCTACTGGGTATTGTACACAAATAATACAATTATGGAGTCTCTATTTCCATTTTAAGCCTTTATTATTATAAAATAATTACTCAATATTCTTAATATCAGCTCAATCAACAGAAACTTATACCATCCATTATAACTACATAGATCATTAAAGAGAGCAATTACGTAAGTCCAAAATAGTATCTTACCCAAAGATATGAGTCACAGGCAAGGAACCCCTTCTAAGAAGAAGCCCTCTGTCAATTTAGCGTGTCATGTTTATAGGGTTTCAAAACCATCTCTTAACAATAGCTATCTATCCCGCTTCAAAGAACTTATTCTTGGCTAACTTATTATCTTATGACTTCACACACCAAACAAAGTTATCCGTATTTGAAACTTCTTCTTGAAACATATAATAGTTCATTTTTGCTACTTGTCTTAACAAAGTCTTTGAAGAATTCGTGATTACAAGTTTCTATGAAGTTAAACATTCCTTCCATTTTCAGATACTCCCTGCTCCTGGACCTTGGTACATTGTATATATTGATATGAGTTAGATGGCTCTTCTAATCTACACATTGCAATACAATTGTGTAACTCTATTGTTTTATGCCCTCTCCAAGGTTGTTAGACTCTAGGTCTCTAGACTCCCTTTGTGGCCTGTCTAGTTATGGGGCCAGGCTAGCCAAGTTTCTGTGTACAAAGGTCATATCCAGCAACTGACTTTCTTGGTTGTATCCAGCAGCTGTTCCCTATAGTTCCAGCTATATCCATGACAAGATGATACCCTCTTAGACCAGATTACAAAATGTTCAAAGAGGTGGGACATAGTGGTCATTGGAGATTTTAATCACCCTGATAACTGTTATAAGTCAAACTTTGGTAAAAATGTAAGCTCTAATACATTCCTTATTTGTCTTACTGACAACTTCATCTTCCTGAAGGTTGAGAGTAAAACAAGGGGGTCTGCTATTTTGGACCTGATTCTCAATCATAGGGAAGAACCAATTGATTAGTTGAAAGTAGTGGGCACCCTCGGTATTAGTAACCATGCAATTCTGGAATTTAAGATCCTGAGTAAGGGAAAAGCTGAACGTAGTCAGAAGTATAGTTTGGATTTTAGAAAAGCTCATTTTAACAAGCTCAAAATTGTGCTGGGTGGACTCCCATGGTGATAAATACTCAAGGATAAGGGAATTCAAGATGGATGTGAATGACTTAAAAGCAAGATATTGAAGGCACAATCACAAATGATTCCAATTAAAATGAAAAATGGAATTTAAAGAAGCCAGGGTGGCCCCATAAACAGCTCTCTAAAGATCTGAGAATCTAAACAGACACATTTAAGAAATGGAAGGAGGACCATATAAGCAAGGACAAATATCAACAAATTGCCCGTGTTTGTAGAGAGAGTGTTAGAATGGCTAAAGCTCAGCGTGAGTTTAGGCTAGCAAGAGATGCTAAACACAACAAAAATGTTCTTTGGTTATGTTCAGAGCAAAAAAACAAAAAGGCAAGTGTTAGGCTCACTGCGGGGAGAGGAAAGTGGAATTTTAACTGGTGATGAAGAGAGGGCAGAACTTCTCAAATCCCACTTTGTCTCAGCCTTCTCTTGCAAGGGAAACCGTGTTCAACCTGGCCAAAAGACAGGGCCGGATCTAGGGTTGCCGGCACCCAGGAGCGGTGGAGGCAGCGTGCAGGGCTGTGAAGCAGTCTGTGCCATTCTCCTCCCCGCAGGACAGGGGGCAGCCAGCTGCCCCCTGTCCTGCAGGGCAGGCAAAAGGCAGCGTGGCCACCTGCGCCATTCACCCCTGTCCCGCAGGGCAGGCGAATGGCGCGGGCGGCCTCGCAGCCCCCTGCGCTGCCTTTCGCCTGTCCTGCAGGACAGGGGGTGGCCGGCTTGCTGTGAATGGCAAATGATGCAGGCGGCCACGCTGCCTTTTGCCTTCCCTGCAGGACAGGGGGCAGCTGGCCGCCCCTTGTCCTGCAGAGCAGGCGAATGGTGCGGGCGGCCTCGCAGCCCCCCAGCGCTGCCTTTTGCCTGCCCTACAGGATAGGGGGCATGTGGCAAGCTGGCCACCCCCATCCTGTGGGGCAGGCAAAAGGCAGCACGGGGGGCTGCAAGGCTGCCCGTGCTGCTGCCTACGTGCTCCCGGCAGCTGCGAGGCTGCCCGCACACTCCTGGGGGGCTGCGAGGCTGCGCACGCACTCCCAGCAGCTGGCAGCTGCTCCCGGTGCCCCCTCCCTGGAGGTGCCAGGGGCAGACTACCCCCCTGCCCCCCCTCGATCTGGCCCTTCCAAAAGAGGACACATAATGAAGGAAGGGAATGGTGGCCTAGGATAGGCATAGGGGGTGTTACATACACACTTAGCTTCTTAAATGAAAACAAGTCATCAGGCCAGATGAATTACATCCTAGGGTACTAAAGGAACTTGCTGATATAATTGTGGAGCTTCTGTCTATCATCTTTGAGAATTCTTGGCGGATGGGTGATGTGCCAGAAGGTTGGAGGCAGGTAAATGTTCTCCCCCCCCCCCCCCGCTCTTCAAGAAGGGGAAAAGAGGAGCCAGGAGGAAACTAGCGACCTGTCAGCTTGATGTTCATACCTGGGAAGGGTTTATTACCAGTCAGTCCTTGACCATTTGAAAAAGACAGCTGTGATTACTAAGAGTCAGCATGGGTTCCTCAAGAACAATTCATGTCAGACTAACCTTCTCTTTTTTGAAAGCATTTCTCCTTTGGTGGATCAGGGGAACGCTGTGGACATAGTTTATCTTGATTTCAGTAAGGCTTTTGATAAGGTTCCACATGATATTCTGGTTGACATGTTGGTAACATGTGGTTTGGATCCCATTACTGTTAGATGGATTTGTAACTGTTGACAGATCGTATCCAAAGAGTGCTTGTAAATGGTCCCTCATCTTCTTGGAGAGGAGTGACAAGTGGAGTGCCTCAGGGATGTGTCTTGGGCCCTCTGTTGTTCAACATCTTCAGAAATGACTTGGATCAAGGAACAGAGGGGATGCCCATTCAATTGGCAGATGGGAAGGGCAGCAAATACAGTAGAAAGAATCAAGATTCAGGATGATCTTTAGAGGCTGGAATTAACAAAATGAATTTCAACAGAGATAAATGTAAAGTTCTACATTTAGGTATGAAAAATCAAATGCATAATTATAGGATGGGGGAAACTTGTCTTGGCAGTAGTACCTATGAAAAGGTCAAGGGATCAGAGCATGAGTCAGCAGTGTGATGTGGTAGCCAAAAAGGCAAATGCAATTTGGGGCTGTATTAAGAGAAGTTTAGTGTCCAGGTCATGCAAAGTGATGGCATCACTTTCCTGTGCTCTGGTTAGACCTCACTTGGAGTACTATGTTCAGTTTGGGGCACCACAGATTTTAAGAAGGATGTTGACAAGTTGGAACATGTCCAAAGGAGGGCAACAAAAATGGTGAGGGGTCTGGAGACCAAGTCCTATGAGGAAAGGTTGAACGAGCTCGGTATGTTTAGCTTGGAGAGGAGATGACTCAGAGGTGATACGATAGCCGTATTTAAATATTTACAGAGCTGTCACATGGAGGCTCAAGTGGAATTGTTTTATGTTGCCCTCGATGGTCGGACTAGAATCAACAGGTTAAAATTAAATGAGTTTTTGGCTAAACATTAAAAAGACGGAGAGGTTCCTCAGTGGAACAGGCTTCCTCAGGAGGAGATAGGCACTCCTTCTTTTTAAAGAAGGGGCTAGATGGCCATCTGACAGCAATGCTGATTCTATGACTCAATATGAATTTAGACAGATTGGGAGAGGGAAGGCAGGAAAGGGTCAGCCGGTGGTAGGCTCTTGCGGCCCTTTCTTATATACTGATCACCACTTTGGGTTGGAAGGAATTTTCCTCCAGGCCAGATTGGCCCAGGGATCTTGGAGATTTACTGTCTTCCTCTGGGCATAGAGCAGCGGTCATTGGGAAAGTGGGGCATGGGTGGTAGCTGTGAATTTCTTGCATTGTGTCGAGGTTGGACTAGATGACCCTTGACTCTATGGCTGCTTCCACACACATTGGATAATCCACTTTCAATACTCTTTAGTGAACATTTGGAATTGCTTTTCCATGTGTGGAACAAAAAATCCACTTCCAAAGGATTGCTAAAGTACATTGAAAGTGCATTATTCAACTTGTGTGGAAATGGCCTATGTTTCTTTAATATCATATTTTTCTGCATACCCATAGATTCACCCAAGTCTGAAGAAAACCCTATTTTGCCTGTTTGGTTTTGCTGCTTTCATGATTGGCATGAATATCCTAGTTTATTATTAGATAGATGTGAGGGTATATTTACATTAAATTTATTAATAGCAGTTTAGCTCCTACCAGCTTTTCTACTCAGTGTTGCCCAGTTCTTCTTACTGTAGCTTCTCACTGAGCGATTCATGTCAGTCAAGCTTTGAAATCCCTTCCATTTGAGAATGTCTTCTGCAACTTCAAAAGATTTTTGGATAGACCTGCTAAAATTGGTGTATTGCTTAATTTAAGTTCTGTTGCTTAATTTAAGGTCTATTAAAAGTTGCCCAAGAAGAGTCAAGGCCACAGTAGCATTAGAGGTGAAGTGCAGCTTCTGTACAAAAGGGCAGCCACTTATCTAATTCATCTCCCACTTCATCTATCAAACCGTACCTCATATCATGATGTCACACAATATTCTGCATTTCACTCACCCTCCCATCAGCAGCTATTGCAGCTAATGATTTGGAACAACATAGAAAACACAGTAAGTTCTGCTAACTCGGGGTCCCCACACTTGTTGAGCCTCTGGGGATTTGGGGAGTGGGCCCCACCACCAAATGGCTGACATGGGAGGTTAAACTAACCACAAATGGACGGCATTTAGGCAGTTACAAAATACTCAGAAGTTCCAAGCCACACATCTTTGTACGAAGGGGGACAGCTATTTCTGAATGGGTGCTCCCTACAGACACAAATGTGATGCTTCCTGGGTTCTTCTGAAGCACTTCCTGTTCCAGTGAGGTAGAGAAAATCCAGGACTGGCTCTCTGCATATGGGAAGAAAGAAGTGGGCAATATGGTGCTCATGGGTACCAATTTGGGCATTACTGTACTAGATGTTATGAGATGAGGACAGGCTAGATGAATGGCGGCCTTTTATGGTGGCAGCCACACTTTTACTGTAATGTTTACTTTAGCCCTCAGTCGTTTCAATAAAACTGTTATTTATAGGAATGTGTGGTTCGGGTTTCCAGTTTGGGTTTTTAACCTGAATTGGGCCCCATTTGGAAATATTCAGGATTCCCAAATTGGACCCAGCATTGCTGAGCCGATTCAGGAATCCCAAAGCAAAGCTTTTTGAAGTGATTCATATCGCTTCAAAAAGCTTCAGGCAAAGAGGCACGCAGCACTTTTCTAAGACTTGCCTGTGGCAAGAAAAGTGTTGCTTTAAACTTCCCGCCCTGCTGCTTTGTCTCCTACCCATCAGGTGAAAAAAGCAGTGGAGCAGGAATAAAGCAACACTTTTCTTGCTGCCTGCAAGCAAAAAGTGTTGCTTTAAATTTTCTGCTGCACCATTTTTTTCACCCGAAGTGAAAAGTTGCTTTGCGCTTCGGTGTGCTCCATAAAGATTCCCGAATCTTTACGGAGCATACTGAAGCATTTTAAACACCTGAATCCCAAAGCTGATTGCTGCTTCAGAATTCGAGTTCTTCTGAATTGTTATTCTGATGCACGTTATTCCGAATCGTTGTTCCGAAGTGGGTTATTCCGAATTGTTAATCTGAAGCGGAAAATCCGAATCATTTTCGAGTGCACACCTCTAGTTATTTATATTGTAATCATTTAAAAAATTCTGTCCTGTCTTATCCAACCATTTAGTGGGATTACACAGTGAAAAAACTTTTAAAGTATACCAGTATAAAACACCACTAAACCCTCACAGCCAATAAATGGTTCATTGCCCTGCAATAAGATCATAAATATAATTTCTCTGAGAACTCCTTCCCTTGGTATAAAAAATTGCCAGTGAAGATGTCTTCTGGATCTCCTCCAGCAATCTAGTCCATAAAAATAGAGCCATAACAGAAATAAGTATGAGATTTTGGTGTTGAGGTCCATACCTGAAGAATGGATTGCATTGTGAGGACCTAAAAATTGTTGTGTGGGTTCATAAAGGGAGAGGAGTCCTTGGGGCTTAGGTTTTAGGGGTAAGGATCATCACTTTAATTAATCCTAAAAGCAAATAGGCAGCCTATTTGAAACAATTTGAAATGGATGCCTGATAGCTTAATGAGTTAATTGCTTTCGATCATTTGATGCTACTGTAAAGAGATCATTTCCACATGATCTTAAAGGGATGACCCACTTACCAAACACTGGTGGCTTTCCCCTTTGACTCCAGACATCCCTGTTTTCAAAACGGTTGCAGGCTGTTCGTCTTCCCTTTTTTTGGCACCTTTTCTGGGAATGCATTTTCCTGCAATACCTGAAAAGGTGCCAAAAAAACCCAGAAGCCAAACAGCCTGCATCCGTTTTGAAAATGGGGACATCTAGAGTCAAGGGGAAAACCCGCCAGCGTTCAGTGAGTGGGCCGACCCTTTAAGGACATATGGAAATAGCCTAGGTCTAACAAAAATTTTTGAAGCATTGATCACTATTGTGAGAATACTGAGAAAATGATGAGAAAATAAAAAGCTGACCTTGATTGATTCTTGCATATGAATCCCAGATCTCTTGCATACCAAGTCGGGTTGTTGGATTCAGGCTGTGACTGTAACTTGCAGATGCTAGATTTGCTGTTCTGTTTCTTAACAACATACCTTTTTCTTCCAGTTATCAAAAACATGGTAACAAAGAAAAAGAGGATATTTTAAATTCCATTTTCAAGGACACAGGAAGGGGGGGGAAACCAGGCCCAGATGAGTGGTGGGAACTTGTTCAGGGTCATGCAGTAGCTCTCCTGAGTTCCAATCCATTGTGTTGATATTATGTAAAACTGTCTGATAAATGTAGCCGCCTATACATGCTGCTTTGCTGATAGGAGATGTGAGGTTTTTGAAATGATTCTCGCCTTCTTCCTCTGAGATTGGCAGCCCTCCTGGGCTCCATGGAGATATCAAAGATAACACGGCTAAAAGTTGTACTGAATGGCATTTTTCACAGCAGCTATTCTCTTTCAGAACTGAGGTGAATACATTTGTTTTCCTGGCCTGTCACTTACACTGGGATTTCTTGCACTCCCGATTCAGACCCTGGTTCAGTTCAAAGTTTATGGATACAAGAGTGAGTGAGAAACTCACTCGAAATCTTGGGATTGCCTTGGCAAATGCTGGTTTTATTGTCTGCCCTGTAGCCAAGTGTGCAATGGTATGACGCAGGATGTGATGTAGATTCAATTGGATTGGGAGGTATGCTGGATCATGTTTCAAGATCCGCCAAAAAAAGTTGGGCAAAGAAGCGGGGGGACGGGGGGGGACAGCTTTCTCTTTGAGAAAGAGGCCAGCAGATAAATCACTTCTCTCCTCAGCACTGAGTGGAACACACAGGCTCCTTGTAAGTCAGAGAGAAGAAGAAAGGTGGTACCCATTATGTTAGCAAAACTGCAGCTTAATTTTAGGTGATGCATACCAGCTTGCACCATACCTTGAGAGTGTGTGTGTTGGGGGGGGGGCAGTGGTAAACCATGTACTCTACATGCAGAAGGCCCTATGTTCTATCCCTGGTATTTCCCATCAAAAGGATCAGGTAATGTGACCTCATGCTATGACTGTGGATAGCTACTACCAGTGTAAATAGACAATTCTAACCTTGAAGGACCAATATAGGGCAGCTTCCTTTGTTCACATGTTCATTCAAGAATCAATACAAGAATCAGTTTGATGTAAAAGTGGCAGGACTCTAATCTGGAGAGCAAGGTTTGATTCCACACTCCTCTGCTTGAAGCCAGCTGGGTGACCCTGGGTCAATCACAGCTCTCTCAGAGCTTTCTCAGCCCCACCCACCTCACAGGGTGATTGTCATGAGGATAATAATAAACCGCTCTGTAAACTTCGTAAACCTCTCTAATTGGGCATTAAGGTGTCCTGAAGGGTGGTATATAAATCAAATATTATTATAATGTTATTATTTGGGTGATGTTACCTGGTGGTTAGAGAGCAAACAAGCCCGTTTGAAGATAATCTTCCTCTAGCTGCAGAATCCTTCTTTTTGACAGCTCAATTTGGGTTACCCAAAATAGACAAAGATATCTCTAAAACACCAGTAGTACAATGCTTTTTTATTAGGACCTACCCAAATTTCATAAAACAGGGAGCAAGCTTTTGAATTCTCCAGAACTCTTACGTCACACCGCATTTCTCGTCCTCTGCTTTATATCAGTGCCTGGCGGCAGGGCAGGATCATGGTAAAGAAAGGGCCAAGCTACAAGTGACAAATGACACTTGAACGGCAAGTGGATCAAGTGGAGAGCAAGTGGAGGGCAAGTGAACAGGGAGGAATACACTTCCCGTTCAAGTGTCATTCGTCACTTGTAGTTTGGCCCTAAGTTGCACAGAATTATCTTGGTTTTCTCCTGCAGTGCTTGTCAACACTTCTATATACACACTCTGTATCTTGGCCTGGTCTGGGATTCGCTAAGTGCAATCCTAAGCAGAGTTACTCCAGTTTAAGCTCATCGAAATGATCTGGTTGCAAGTCATGCCGTGAGAGTTCAGGGGCTAAGAGGTGTTTGGCTTTTGCCCTTTAGATCACACCTTTGGCCATGGCCAAGCCTTACATGCAACAAGAAAGGGTGCAGCATTCAGCAAGATATTACAGTCGACCAAGATGTCCTTCCCACTCTTTCCCTCTCTGTGGTTAGTGTAATATCTCCTTTTGCATGATAGGCACATTTACATCCAAATGGGAAAATATAATTTTTTCCCCCATAGATGGTGTCAATATGTGCTATGAATACTCACAAAGAGCAGACTCTCTTTTTGTTCAGTCAGTTATCATTTCTGTAGAATCCTTAACATGTAAACTTGAAATATTTCCTATGACTAAATCAAAACGGTGTGTTTTCTCTTAGGTAGAAATGTGTATATATTTGTAATTGGAACAGATGGGAGTCCTACCATGCTTATTGATAGCATAAAAACGACAAAAGGCAAAAGGCTTCATTAGTGCCTTGTGAAAAATAACAGCATATAGTCTGACACAATGGTGTCTGTGAATATGTATGGTTACAAATGCTTTTCAGTCTCAGCAGGGTGACTTATTGTTAAATAGTGACATTACTGTCACTTATAGCCTTATTATGAATATATTAGGACTATCCTTTCCTCCTCTTTTCTAAACCTACTTTTGTAGAACAGGCTACTTACACGCAAATGCAAATAGCAAGTTTTTCCATTTCTTGCTCAGGCCCCAAACAGTATACCAGCTAGGTCTGAACTGAGGCTTAGACATGCTAAATGAAGCCGGTGGGATTCAGTAACCCTGCTTTTGTTACCTGTCTGGGTTAAAAGAGGTAAGAGATGTAGCAGTTGGTTGACCACAATTTGTAGCCGGGGTCTGCTTTCCGCTTCAGTCACAGGTTTTGCAGTCTTCCCTCTCCCTGTCTAGACCAGGCAACTTCTTGAATTATCACCAAGTTTCTTAAACTTTCCCTTTCCATACTTCCTATGTCTTCTATTCCTCCTTGAACTTGAAACTTCACTGTGTAAGCCCATTCAACTACCTACCTTCAATGGCATGATTTCGATTTCACCATTCATCCAGCTTCTACATTCCTGTATACCACTTTGTGTCTCCTGTATTTCTACTCTCTTCGTGCCATGTCATCTCGGGGACTGGATGCCACATACCACCCCCTTTCACCGCTTCTCGTATACTAATAATACTCATTGCGGGGAACCTCAAGCCTTGGTTGTTTATGAATCGATTACGGGTTTTTTAAAAATGTAAAGGTATTTCCTCCTTCCTCGTTTCTCCACCATTTGTGAAGGAAATCCTGTGGGGTTTTATTTTCCATCTTATTCTTTGACTATAGGACCAATTCCAAAAAGGAAATGGAAAAAGTAACCAGGGAGATCTTTTCTCTGGAGTTAAAAGCATCTTAGCCAGCCTGGTGTTTTGCAGATCCAGTCTTGGAAAATGAAAGCCAGGAGGTAGAAGCAGTTAATGATTTCAGACCTGCTTGCCTCCACACTTTTCACAGCACCCTGAAGCTGTTACTGTTTGGCTTCTGCGCGTGAGGTCCTGCTCAAGTTTCCTACAGTTCAGGACATCCGATGCAGTGGGGAACAAAGAGGTCCTTTTTCTGTCGTCCCCCCCCCTCACAAAGTTTTGGGCTAAGCTCCCCAAAATAATACCTTAGTGATTGTATTTTTGGGGGTGTGGAGAAGAATGTAACTGTTACTGATATTGCAACAATCTGTGAGCTTAGGCCTATTGTATTGAATGAGTCTCATAATCACTGCTGTTTTTCGTTTTTTCTAGTACTGTACTGTATTTTTGTATCAATCTAATATTATGTATATGATTTTATTGCGACATCCATCTCTGCATAAGGATATAGTGAGATATATATGCTTAAATTCCTTGGAATTTTCTGCAGGTGGCGAGAGATGAACTCACGGAGCGCAACTTTCTTGCCTTCCCTCCCCTGTGGCTGCCTGAAATGTCCCCCAAAATCTTGTTCTTGGAGGATTTCTGGGGGCATTTCAGGAGGGGGGAGGCAAAAAAGTTGCACTCCGTGAATGCATATCCCTCTGCCCATGGAAATACTCTTGGGAATCAAGCTATAATAAACAATCGAACAAACAAGCTGCTCCACTGAAAAAAAATAATGCTGCTCTCACTGTGTGTTGAAGGACAGTATGTGTTTGGTAGTTATACTGCCCAAAGATTTTTTAAAAAAAATCGTAATGGACTGTGGCATTGGCGACTGCAGTTTAAAGGGGCAGACTGGCATGAAATGAAAGGGGGGGATTTAATTCTTTCTCTGTGTGTCTTTTTCTTGCTGAAAATCAGTTGCTTTATCCTCCCTGAGGGAAATGTATGACTGCAAACACCCATAACGACAGTAGTTTTCTAGCTCTTATTATTTCTGATTTTAGACACATAAACCAATGGAAGATCTTTCTGCCAGCAGCCGAAGGAAAAAACCTCATCAATTTTTTGGCAAATTATTTCCAGTAAGCCATCAAATGATACATCATCCCTGCATTTCTCCATCTCTCCAGATTCATGAGTTGCTTATTTTCTGAGTCTTTATGATGATTATCACCAGACCTCCACCTTACCGGATCGAGATACTCTTCCGAGATGGCACCCGGTTTCTGTACAAGAAGTTAAATCTCATATCAGTTGTCTCAAAAGAAACAAAGCCCCCGGCTTAGACAGTATCTCCCCGGAGCTTTTGAAGGAGAATGTGGATTCTTCCATCACTTTTCACGTATATCTGGTTGCATCCCCCCAAACTGAGAAGTAGCGATGGTAGTTCCATTTTTCAAGAAAGGCAGGAAAGACGATCCCTCTAATTACAGGCCCACCAGCCTACTAAGTGTTATCAGCAAACTCTACACCAGGCATATTTTTGATAAATTCCTATCTTGGCTCGATCAAGAGGACATCATCGCAGTAGAGTAAGCAGGTTTCAGGGAGGGTAGGTTCACCTCGGATCACTACTTTCTTCTCCAACATCTTGTCGAAAGTATTCACTAAAGGGACATCTTCCTTGTACGTGACCTTTGTGGGTCTAAAAGCGGCATTTAATTCTATCTCTAGAGATAAACTATGGGATAAACTTGAGGTATCTACCATTGATAAAAGGCTCTCTTTTCTAATTCGCTCTCTTCATACCCATGAAGAAGGTATGAAGGGAGTCAGACAGGGCTGTCTTCTTGTACCTTTGCTGTTTATATTTTATATAAATGACATGGTAAGCCTTTTTAATGTCATTTTAATGTCATTGACCATCACCCTCCAAAATTGGCACATTGACATATCTCAGTCTTACTCTATGCGGATGATGTTGTTATCTTCTCGAGGATCCCAGTTGGGCTAAGAAGAGCTTTTCATAGTCTCGCTCTCTACTGCAGTTCCCAACAGCTTGCAATTAATTATCACAAAATTAAGGTCATGTCCTTTGGTAAGTGCCCTAAACAGAGAATTTGATCCATAAATTGCTGAAGGATAGAACAAGTTAACTCCTTTAGATATCTAGGGGTGGTGGTGCAAGCCTCCAGTGCTAGAACATCTCACTATGATTATGTTGCAGACAAGGGAGAGAGGTCAGCTCACAACATCATTAAGTTTCTCCACACTTAGGACAGCCATTTTTCACCAGCTGGCCTTAAGCTCTTTCAAGAGAAGTCACTCTCTCAGTTACTATATGGGATCTTCCTAGAGCCTCCTACTTCCTGTTCTATCCCTCTTGAAAAGGTTCAATCAAAGTTTTTGAGAGCAGTCTTGCAAGTTTTCAGATGTATCTCAAATTCTATGATCCGTCTGGAGACCAGAGCGTTAAAGGTTGCTGCCAGAATATCACTTTCCTTGCTCTTTCTGTGGCTCAAAATAAACTTAAACCCTAGCGGCCTTCTTCTGCTTATCCTCCTAGTTGATTTTCGATCTAGCTGGCTTAAGGCTGTCCAAGTGAGTATTGCACAGCTCGGATTCTCTTCTTCAGCTCCCATTTTGAGATGGGCGGAGACCTAGCTAGACAAGCTTTGAGGCAGAGTTGTAGACATTGAATGCCAATCTGATATTTCAAGATCTCCTAACTACATTGTAACACCTCAAAGACGTTATCTTTCTATTCCAGCTACCTACTTATATACTCTAGAAAAAAATAACCAAAGAAGAGCCTTTACTCTTGCTAGATTTTTCTCTCTGCCATCTACAGTCATCGAGGGTAGATATCAGAAGATCCCATGGGCAGAGAGACTTTGCCCATGCAATAGTGGTGAGATCGATACAACAACACATGTGTTTCTTCGTTGCCCCTTTTACATTAAGATCCACGCTGTGTATCTCCTACCACAACTTGAACGATCAACAGACATTTCTGATTTAGCCAGCATAAATATGGTTCTGTCTGACGAAAGCCCAGAGATTACTCGGCAAGTAGCCAAGTTCTGCTCTCAAGTGATTAAACTCCGTTCTCTTCAGATCTCGCCAGGCAATACTAATGAAGAACTTATTGCAATATCTAATCCTATAACTTAGTCATACTTTGTTTGGGTATGTGATAATTTTTATCAGCACCTGCTGTTAATCCTGATCTAAATGCTAGATGCTAGACAGCATATACTGGCCTTCTGGTTAAGCATCACACTGTTACATCCTTGGTTTTGATTGGTCCTGGTGGACTTTTTTAATATTGTAAGTCAGTGTTTGTTTTTGATGTTATGTATTAGTGTCCAGGTTTGTTCTGTTTTGCACATTATATTCTGCTTGCTTATGTGCTTTTAATCTCTTTTTTCTCTGGTCATGGACTGTAACAAAATAAATAGATAAACATAAACCCCCTGATGGCTAATAGCCAAAAAGACAAAATGGAACTGACATTTTTAAAAAAATTATCAGAATGTTGCTTGAGGTTTTGGCATATCAGTGCTAGGCAGTGACTTATTGAGAACATGGAATTGTGCAAGTAATTTCAGGTCTGTAAGATTGGATGTTATAGCAAGTCAGCTGGGAGTAAGCGGAATGTATTCAAAAGCAAACATTGAGCATGGTAAATGACAATATGAAAGGCAGTAGAATTTATTATGAAAGTTTTATCATTGATTTTTCTTCTGTTTTTTTCATGTTGGGGGAAATATTGATGTTAATAAATTAAATAAATCACCCATTCGAGACATCACAAGAGCCAAATGGCATAGTTTAACACAGACATACTGTAGAACAGAAAGGTTTGGGGCAACGTGGCTATACATTTGCAGCAACAAACATCAACTCAGGCACAGCCTATGCCACACAGGACTGAAACCATGCACTAATCAGCCACCTAAGCTCCATGAAAGGCAGATAAGGAGCTTTCTGAGTTAGTCACGGCAGCTGGTAGGGGGAGCTGTACCCATTGTGCACCTGCTGGCGTTCCACAGAATGAATCCTGCCAGAAAGGGATACCACCAAATATTATCCTAAATGGAGGTCTCCTTGCAAGTTAGAGGAATCAGCGTGCAAGGAAAGGCAGCAAGAGGGAGTAGCTGCAATGGCGAGCTATCCCTGCTCCTCACTTAAATCAAGCCCCTTGCTGGGGTTGCCAGAAGTCTGTTACGACTTGATGCCATATTCGTACGTACTTAACTCCATATAGCATTGCAATGTAAATCACAGATGACAATAGAAAATAATTACTTATGTATGAGATCCTGAACAAAGCCAACAATATTATTATTCACAAATTCACAACAGTGGACCCCCCCCCCCCCGCCAGGGATGAACAGAGACACAGGAGTCTTTTCTCACTACAGATGCTAATTTTCTGCATTTCCTGCTCTGCTCTAATCAGTCTCACATTGTACTTTCACATCCTGTCTTACATCTTTGCAACACCCTGTGATGGACTCAGCTTCAAAAGCTGGGATTGCAAGACAGTAAAGAGGATAATTGACACACACACCCTTTGTGGCTAGCCTGAAATGGCAGCTGGGAATGGAATGTTGGTGGGTTGACAGTTGGAGAAAACAAGAGAGTGAAAGAGAGTTGGAGCCTGGCTTCTGACCAGAGAGGGTCAGCCAGAGAATCCTCTGTGTGAGGAAGTAATGTTTATGAAGCACTTTTAGTCCTTGGACTAAAATGGGAAAAAACAGCACTAATTCCTGCTTAGACTTAAGAGATCTGGGAATTATAGTGGGCCAAGGAAGTGGGTAGAGAGGAGTTTCCCCTTCGGCCACAGGATCAGGGTTATAGCTGGAGCATAACTATAATGCCTGCCCAGTAACTTGAAAGGGTTTGACTCAGTGGAGTACCCCAAGGTCTGCTAAAGGGGGGAAGTCGTGCTGTGTGTATATTAGAAGTGGAGCACCTAACTTATAGGAGAGCCAACTGCAGAAAGAATTTGTTTGTTTTAAAATATTTTTTAATTAGTCTCCATTGGGGATACGGGAAAGAGGGCAACAAATTTCAAAAGTATCATACATTCTGCTTGAAACATCACTCTACTTATCTACATTTTTCCAGGGCTCATCTTTTAACTGTGATTATTAGTAAAAAGTTACAATATTGCCATCATATAATTACAACATTCGGGTCCTTATATTTATTTCTCATCCAGTTGTAGAATGGGGTCCATGGTGCAGCAAAGTCTTCTTCCATTTGTCCTTTCATTAGTAAAGTCAATTTGTCTAATTCCGCATTTTCCATTATTTTCGCTATTAGCTCCTCCTGCTGGGGTATTACTGGTCTTTTCCAATAAAACGCTAGTAGAATTCTTGCTGCTGTCAATGCATGCATTATAAAATATTTCTGATCTTTATCCAAATCTTCTGGTACACAATTTAACAAGAATATTTCAGGTTTCAATGGTATTGAAATCTGTAAAATTGTTTGTAAGAGTCTATGAACCATTATCCAAAATTTATATACCTCTCTGCAAGACCACCACATATGATAGAATGTTCCCTTATGTTTCTCACATTTCCAACAGTTATTAGATACATTTTTATACATTTTAGCAAGTCTATCCTGTGTTAAATACCATCTATAAAATATCTTATATAAATTTTCTTTAAACACCACTGATTTAGTTAATTTAACATTCACTTTCCATATCCTATTCCATTGCATTGGATCAATAATGTAACCTAAATGTTGTGATCATTTTTAAATTCTTCTATCCCCTTGTTTTCTTTCTTCATTTGCATTACGAATGCATACATCTTTTTAATCAGTTTTTCATCCGAGTCACATAATAGCTTTTTAAAAGTATTTCGCTCTAATTGGAAACCTCCCAATTTTTTATCTTTGTTATGTCTGGATTTTATCTGAGACCTTGACCAGCAGTCTAAATTAAAACCTTGTTTCTGTAATTCCTCTTTTGTTTTTAATCTTCCATTATCATCTAACAGGTCTTTATATCTAACCATCTTGTCAACTAAAAACACATTTGGTTGCGAAAATTCTTCTAAAGGAGATATCCATTGTGGAGTTTTAGATTTGTGGCACAATTCTTTCTCATGCGGATATAAAGGACTTTCTAATCCAATGTTTCGTAAAATATTTATGTCCTTGTGTTTTCCCATACCATAGAAAAGCATGCCATCCTAGCTGTAGGTCATGTCCTTCTATCGCCAAAAGTCTTTGATTTTCCAGAAGCATCCACTCTCTCGCCCGTACTAAGCAGCATGCTTTATGATACATTTTCCAGTCCGGTAAGGCCAAGCCTGCATTTTCTTTCCCCTCTTGAAGCATTCTCAATTCAATTCTTGGTTTTTCCCCTTGCCAGATAAAGTCAGAGACTGCCTTATTTAACTCTTCAAAAAAGGATTTGTTGATACATGTTGGGATAGTTTGGTACAAAAATATAATTTGTGGTAGTATTTTGCAACCATTTTGATGGTTGCAATTCTTCCCAATAGCAAAAAATGAAGTCCTTTCCATTTTTCTAAATCTTTCTTAATCTCTTGAAGCAACTTCTCATAATTATCTTTCATTAATGAACTACATTTCGCTGTTAAGTACACCCCTAAATACTTTACTTTCTTCTCCAGTTGAAATCCAGTCAGTCTAATTAATTCCATATTTTGGGGCATTATCATATTTTTAGTTATCACTTTTGTTTTCTCGTAATTAATCTTCATTCCAGTCATCGAGCCATATTCTTTAAGAAAGAATTGAATGTAACACCTGTAAAGTCTGATAACACTAACCTCTCTAATACAAGCCAGCAACTTAAGAACAGCACCAAGCATTTTGTGCCTCACATCAGTGAAGTGCTCTGTTTATAAAACCTCTACATTTTTTTTCAGTTTTAAACACCTGCCTACCTGCCTTCTTATTTTACCAACTTGTAAATAAACCTTCTGTTACATTTTGAATCTCCCCAAGCCTGGTGTGCCAGTTTCTGTTTAAGGGAAGCACAAACCCCTGATCTTTCCCCTACTTGGACTTGGCTGGGTAACCATACTACTTATATGTTACTGAAGAGTGGGACAAGAAATAAAGCTGAAGCTTAATATCAACCATGCTACTGAAGGCTTCCCAGCCCCGTATACATCTTCATAGGCTTAGAGAGGAGAAGTTTTACGTCAGGGTAGGAGAAGGTCAGCCCGAGCCTGAGTTTGACGTGGGTTTGTGACATACCCCTTCCTACTTTCTGTTTCGGATATAAAGACTCCAAGATCTCCATTCCTATTCATATCTGGCAAAGGGTTCTTGACTAGAGATGGGCATGAAACGGAAAAAATGAAATGAGAGTTTTGTGTTTTGTCATGTTCCATGAATCACGAAACACAAACTTCCATGAAATTGTCCCTTTTCGCGATACAATTTGTTAGTTTCATGATTCATCAGAACCTGGGGCACTTCAGTGGCCCCCTTCATTCCCAGAGAGACTGGGCTTGGGGGGAGGGCCTCCAAACCACCACACAGACACCTGCCCAGATGGGAGAGGTGCACAAAATAAAACCAAAGGAAACAACAAGAGTGTGAGCCCTCAAAAGAGCAGAGAAAGAATTAAGAAGAAACAAAGACAAGCAAAGAAAAAATAAGGGAGGCCTCAGTCAAGCTAGGCCCCAGAGCCAGGCAAAGGCCTGAGACTAGGGTGGGGTGAGGTGGAGGAAAAAAGGCACCCTCACCCAAAGACCTTCCCAGCAAGCCCAAGAGCTGAAAATAAGTGGGTTTTCAGTCTCTTTTAAAGCAGCAGCCACCAAAAGCTCAATTCCATTCTCTCACTCCAATCCCAGCAACAGTTCCTCCCTCTCCCTCTGTCTATTGGGACTGAAAAGCATGAGGCAGAGAGCTCTGCCTTAAATAACAAACACTCACATAGAGCAGAACAGGAGGTCTGTGATTGGCAGACAGACCTGCTTAACAGGGTTTGGAGGGATGAGATTGGTGTTCCCATGGCTACAGAAGGCCCATCTCCTCATTTGCCTAGGGGATTAACTCCCCTGCTCCTCGCTGTATAGGGCAAGGAGAGCTGCCTATCAAGGTTATGTGGGCTAAGATTGGGGTTTCCAATGGCAACAAAAGATCTGCAGACATTCCGGGTTTATGTTGTCTAGGGAATCAATGGATTAGCGCCAGCCTGTCTGGCATCACGAATCGTTCACAAATTGAATGAATCAGGCCAAAAAGTTGTGAATTTCATGAAAACTGTGGCCCCACAAAATGTGTTTTGCAAAACACGAATTGGCCCAATTTGTCATGAAATTTGATTCGTATTTCAATTTGTGCCCATGTCTATTCTTGACTCTTGAAAGCATAGACCCTGGAAAATCCTGTTGGTCTTTAACGAACTGTGCTCAATATTATTATTGCATTCTATGGATGTTGTTCTTCTCTACAGTTCTTTATACTATAAAAATACTAATGATAGAAACAAATATCAGAATAATCAGGTTCTTCTATATTCATTTCCAGGGAAATAACTTCCTACCAAATAGCATGCAGCGTTCTGCAATATTTCACCTCCTGCACTGAACAGCTGCTATATACTCAGTAACCAGCAAGGCTTTGATTTTTTTTCATGGCGTTAACAATGACCAGCTTAAATTAATATTAGCATATCTCAAGGACATGGACTTTGTAGTTTGCAGTTCAGTTACTTTCTTTTTATCACAAATGTTATGATCTACCCAAGTCTGCCAAATAATGAATGAAAAATGAACTTTCTTGGAACTCTTTGGCGTGTTCCAAGTGGAAATCTCTTGCACAAGCTATATTGCTCCTATGATGATTTATATATATAAGGAAATATCTTTGTATCAGACTGATAGATGAGAGACATAAAAGCTTCCCAACAACAGAAGCGATATCAGAGTCATTCCTTTTAAGAAAACCAGTGGAAAATTACAGCCATGGAGTTGGTATATTTTTATATTTTTATTTAATTATAACCTGCCTTTCTTACTGAGACTTGAGGCTGATTACACAGTGTAAAACAACAAACAATGCCACTGGACTAGGATCAGTTCAAAAAAGTATTAGACGTGATATGTCATAAACAATGCATAAATTACAAATTTCTACAGAAGTAGAAAGTAATGCAGCAAGAGCAAGATAATACTTATAATAAACAATGAAAGAGACTACACTCAAGTTCCCTTTTATATTTATTTCTCTTTATATGTGAGAGCATCCTGACCTGGTTAGCCCAGTTAGCCTGATCTTGTCAGTTCTCAGAAGCTAAGCAGGGTCAGCCTTGGTTAGTAATTGGATGGAAGACCTCCAACAAAGACCAGGGTTGCAGAGGCAGGCAATGGCAAACTGCCTCTGTTAGTCTCTTGCCATAAAAACTCCACCAGGGGTTGCCATAAGTCAACTCTGGCTTCAGGGCACCCTCCACTACCATCATATAAGAGAGCTGGTATACTCTACAGGCCTCAACTGTTCCCAACCTCCAAATGAAATATATGGACAATAACTGTGGCTTATTTTGCAAGATTATTGTAAGGATTGTCATTGTAAGTACAGTGCTTTGAGGACTTGGAAAATATGTTATTAAAATATAACATGGGTGCCAACCATTAGGCATTGCATAAGACAGGGGTTCCCAATATTGTTGGGATTTTGGAGAATAGGTAAAGGGTGCCACCACAAAAAGACTGCCTGAGGTGCTCAGAGGTGATGCCTCCCAATTGATGCTGCGCCAGTGAGGCGGAGAAAAGCCAGGATTGGCTCTTTACTTTGGGGAGTGGTGCTTTGCCGAAGAAGCCAGTAAGTGCAAGGGAAGCCCATTGATAGGTGCAGCTGTGACCACTGGCACCCCATTTTGGGAATCACCAATCTAAAAGATGGAAGCCCTGAGCTGGATAGCCCAGGCAAGCCTGATCTCGCCAGATCTCAGAAGCTAAGCAGATCAGCTTTGGTTAGTAACTGGATGGGAGACCTCCAGCGAAGACCAGGGTTGCAGAGGCAGGTAACAGCAAACCGCCTCTGTTAGTCTCTTGCCATAAATCACCATAAGTCAGCTATGACTTGAGGGCACTCTCCACCATGAATGTAAAGGATAAAAACCATACAACCCAGCTTGAAGGCTTAATAAATAAAAGCGAGGCAATTTTAAGAGGGAAAAGAAATAGGAATAAAAATAAAGAGGAGGAAGGACGGGCAACTGGATCATAAAGCTGCAAAGAGGAAGCTATTGGAAACGTAGCTTTGATGATGTTGTTTAAAACAATGAAAGGGATTCAAAAGAACAAATGTCAATTGACAACGGAGTCCAAAGATATGAGGCAAGTCTATTACTATATATCTGTATTACTAGATGGTTCTTGTGCAGAAGGGGGGCAGTGCTGTGTAGTGGTTAGAGTGTTAGATTAGGGTCCGGTAGACCCAGGTTTGAATCCCCACTCTGCTATGGAAGCTCACTGGGTGATCTTGAGCCGATCACTCTCTCTGTCAGATGGATCTGCCTCACAGGGTTGTACTTGTTACTGTGATGATAAGATGGGGGAGAAGAGAATGATGCTGTTTGCTGATTTGAGGAGAAAAGCAGGGCACAGATATCTAAATAAGATGTGTGATCAGGGAAGACTCAGTTCCCATTTGGGGATGGATGAGAGCTAGCAAACTGAAATTTAATCCCAACAAAATGGAGGTGCTATTGGTAAGGGAAGGTTTGACCAGGAATGGGGGTATCTCCTGTTCTGAATGGGGTTCTACTCCCCATAAAGGAGCAGGATCATAGCACAGGGGTACTAGTAGACCCAGGCCTGCTGTTGGATAAACAGGTAGCAAAGGTGGACAGAGGTGGCCTTCATCAGCTCCAGCCCATCTTGGGCCGGAAAGGTAACATCCAGATTAGATTACTGCTCTGTGTGGGGCTGCCTTTGAAGACTGTCCAGAAGTTGCTCTTGGTTCAAAATGCTGCAGCTAGAATGTTGACTGGAGTGGATTGTAGGGAGCATATCACGCCAGTCTTGTTCCATCTATGCTGCTCCCCAATTTGCTTCCTGGCCCAATTCAAGGTGCTGGTGTTGACATTTAAAGCCATATATGGATTCGGACCAGCACACCTTAAGAACCATCTTCTTCCATATGAATTTATCTGTTCTCGCCACTCATCTTAGGCGGCTTTGCTTTGGGGTGTCCTCACCATCTGAAGATGGTTGGGTGGTGGCAACCCAAGAAAGGGCCTTCTTGGTTGTGACGCCAAAACTTTGGAACTCCCTCCCCAGGAAGATTTGGCTGTCTTGTTTTGTCACTGTATTCTACCAGTCAGTGAACACTTTTTTGTTTCATTTGGTATACCCCCAGTAAACTGTTACTGGCTGGCCTCCCTTATTGTGTGTGTGTGTTGCATGGTTTTCAGTATCTCTATATGTTTTTATTGTATTCATATTTACATTTGTTTGCCTCTTTGGGTACCCTATTTGAGTGGATAGGCGGCAAATAAGTGTTTTTGTTTTATTTGTTGTGATACTTCATCAACTATGCAATCCAAACAAGTCAATAATAAATAAAAAACAATATATTAAAGAATATTCATAGCGTTGTTAATAGTGGTGAAATTGTTAAATTATTAGACCAGTTGTTTCCTTGTGGGGCATACTAAGGCGCAAAAGGCAATATAAATATTTTAAATAAATAAATAGTGTCTATCATGGGAGCCAAATGGTGTAATCCTAAACTAAGTTAGACCTTTCTCAGTTAATTAACTTCAATGCGTTTAGAAGAACGTAACTCTGTTTAGGATTGCACTGTGAGTCTTGTATATAAGTAAACTCCACGTTACTTCTCAGTCTCTTTTTGTGTGTCCCCCCACCCTTTTTTGTGACGTGAAGCACAATTTTTTTGGTACCCAATATTGGTAGAAGCACGAACCAAGAACCAAAGTGCTTTAAAATATGTTAGTTATGCGTTACTTAAGAAACAGCTTTGACAGCATGCCAGTTTGATCTCATCACATTAAAAACAAGCATTACTTATGTTGACAGTCTGGCTGTGTGAGCAGCATCAGTAAACGATGGCGTTTCAGACATGTTGACATAGCATCGAGCTGCCGTTGAGAGAGAGCACAGCTTTGCCTGCTGAGCAATGCCACAAGTCATACAATGAAGCAAATGTGCGAGCGTGGCAGCCGTGATTTCTGGCAGCTGGCTGGAAAGAAGGGCAGGCAGCGTGGCTTTTCTCCAAAGGTTGTCCTGGGTTGTTATCGCCGCATGCTTTTGAGGAATGTGAGTTTCAGGATTGGTTCCCTGCTGGCTTTTCAGTCAATACGTTGAAACACACACACAACAATGAGCTCTGTACACAATGCTGTGTAGTACATGCGCTGATGGCATTAGTGCTTTCCGCTAAAGCCCTGTGGTTAAGATTTCTGAATGGGGGCATGCTGTGCTTGCTTACTGCGCGTCGTGGTCTCCGTGCTGGTTCTGTCTGAGCCACGTAATGAAGCGATTCGAGTTTGGGCACAGTATTTTATTTATTTGGTCAATTAAAAAGATTTTTACCCAACCTCTCAACCATAGGTTTCTGAGGCAGCTTCCAGATAAAAATACATAAAATCACAATTTAATAAATCCATGAAATATTAAAAGGCAAGTAAAATCAATACAGAGTAGATATGAGTGACAGTAAGCAGTAGCTCACGGCAGCAGAAGATAATAAAGCAAAGGTCTGTGGAAGGGTGGACCTGACATCTGAACCTGAAAAGGTCAGGTGACAGGCCCTCTGCTGTTGGGGGAGGGGCTTTCCACAGACGAGGGGCCAGTATGGAAAAGGATGTCTCTTGGATAGCTTTCCATTTCATAAGAATACAAGAAGAGCCCACAAACTAACAGTCCATGATGTGGTCCAGAAACGTGGGTAGCCAACTCCAAGTTGGGAAAGTTCCGGAGATTTAGGGGTGGTACCTAAGAAGGCTGGGTTTCAAGGAGGGGGGATCTCAGTGGATGTAATGCCATAGAGTCCACCCTCCAAAGCAGCCATTTTCTCCAGGGGAAAGGTTTACTGTACTCTGAAGATGAGTCATAATTCTGGGACATCTCCATGCCCCTCCTGAAGATTGGCAACCCTTCTAAAATCCTGTTTCACATAGTAGCCAGCCAGCTGCCTTGGAAATCCAGTGCATAGGTTATGGCCTTCCCATAGACCAAAGTCTTCCCATGATGTTACCTCCTAACACGGGCTTTCAGAGGTCCACTACCTCCTTGAGTCATCATGCCTAGCAAACTGCTGACTCATGCATCTGTCTTATGCCCTTTTCAAAACCATTTATGCTAGTGGTCATCACCAACGGCACTAGCAGTGACTTCCAAATAAGCTAGTTCCAAATAAACAACGTGGAAACCCTAAGTAGGGTCTCTAGGCTCTCTTAATTTCATTTTGTCTATTAGTGAAACCTATGTAGACAGTCTTAAGCTTGGATCCTACCCTTCCATTTGCCCACGTCTTTGTTCACTGTTTATAGTTATTCATAAGAGCTATAAACTGAAACATTATTGCTTGGCATTATATCCATAGAGCCTTCGGTCCTCAAATGTCTGTACTTTCATAGTCAGTTGACTTCACCAGGGATTTGCACCAAAAGAAATTTGATGCCTGGATGTGAAGGAAAGGGGAAGGTTTATGTAATTTCTTTCTCGACATGGATTAAAGGAAAACTTAGGCTCTCTTGATGGAAGGTTTCTAAGCTGTTCAAACAGCCCTGGGCCTTACTTCTTGCAGCTTTAATCATACAAGGAGAAAAAAGTTTATGCAATCTAAAAACACTGGATTAACCATTGGTTTGTTTTTGGCATGTTGTGAAAAAATATATATGTATAGATACAAAGACATTAACACTGTCAAACAGATGTATATTAAAAGATGAAGGATGTTATGCTCAGTATTGTAAAGCTTGATGTGGCATGCAACTGGGAAAATGGTGGTGGTTTCATTTAACAAAAACAAATCCATACTGCATAACAAGCGTATGCTTTTATATACTACTAACCAGGACTTTTTTTCTGGGAAAAGAGGTGGTGGAACTCAGTGGGTTGCCCTCGGAGAAAATGGTCACATGGCTGGTGGCCCCGCCCCCTGATCTCCAGACAGAGGAGAGTTTAGATTGCCCTCCACGCCGCTGAGCGGAGGGCAATCTAAACTCCCCTCTGTCTGGAGATCAGGGGGCGGGGCCACCAGCCATGTGACCATTTTCAAGAGATTCCAGAACTCCGTTCCACTGCATTCCTGCTAAAAAAAAGCCCTGCTTCTAACCCTTCAACACAAAGTCTCTCTACACGAGACCTCGTACATGAGGATGCTCAAGTGAAGGGAGATGCAATGTTAGCCAGGAAGCATAGTTTAATTTCTGTCTGTCAATTTCACCTCCCCTTTGAGGAGGTAAAGATGAAATAAACAAACCCTCTGAGGAGTGATCTCGGCCAGCTCTAGAGTGGTGAAACTATGCTTCCTGGCTAACATTGTTGTGTCTCCCTTCACTTGAGCATCCTTGTGTAAGAGGCCTTGTGTAGCGAAACTCTTAAACAGACTTGTAGCCAAAGACAGAGATGAGTGATGACAGATGCCCGTATGATAAAGATGATACCATTGAACATATGATTATAGAGTGTCCCATATTTAATGAGTTGAGGGCTAGCTTAATCATCCCTCTACTTAAAAATATGGAATTACCTAATATGAGAGCACAGGTGACATGGTTATTATCTGATACAAATGATTCCGTTACTCTTTCTGTGGCAAAATATATGGGGGCAATAATTAAACATCAGAGAAATGATATTAAGTAAGGTTCTTCCCATTTTAATTTCTGCTTAAGGCAATAGCCATATGAGCAGTACTAGACAGACAGTCAGATAAACAAACAGACAGACTGAGATGAGTGTAGAGTAGACCTGTTTGAGCTAGCAGGTTGGATCCAGGCTAAATGTTACATTCATGGAAAGGGTAGAGTAGTTTCCATCCATTCCCCTTTCCTTCTGTAGAGCTGCTATAGGAGGGAGGCAGGGACATTCTGAACCACTGACAGAAGAGCTTTGTGTTAGTGGAGAACTTAGTCTGGATCCAACCCATAATTATAACCCCTCTCAACTGTCTCCCCTTACCTGCAGCCCAGATTGATTCCAAAATGATTTTAGCTTCCTTTCTCACCAGCACTACCTCTCTCACCCCCCGCCTCCAAGTTTTATCTATAAAGGTACTAAATTTGTCTCTAAGACTTCTGGAAGAAAGAGGAGTTTTTTAAAACCCACATGTCAACCAAAAATTGGTTCCCAAAGCAGCCCTACAATAATCAAATCTACTACAAATATCATAAAAAGGTGCAGAGAGGGGCAGGGATTAGTTTTTCTGTGAGTGATTGGTCCATGCATGATGTAATTTTATTCCCTGGCATGCCTGTAATCTTTCCTATATGTTCTTCAGGGTTATCAGGAAAGGTCCCATGTCAGCTCTCATCCTTTGCTGAAATAAGGTGGATGAAGATACAGAATGGTATTTCTCAGGGCTTTTTTTCAGAGGGAACGCAGGGGAACGGAGTTCCGGAACCTCTTGAAAATGGTCACATGGCTGGTGGCCCCGCCCCCTGATCTCCAGACAGAGGGGAGTTGAGATTGCCTTCTGTGCTGCCGAGCAGCGCGGAAGGCAATCTAAACTCCCCTCTGTCTGGAGATCAGGGGGTGGGGCCACCAGCCATGTGACCATTTTCTCCGAGGGCAACCCACCGAGTTCCTCTTTTCCCAGAAAAAAAGCCCTGGTGTTTCTTACACTGAGGTTTACTTCCATGAGATCTACCTGGCTCCCCCATTACAGTCTTTCTTCTACCAGCAGCTAAAAACGTTTTGTTTAGAAACCTTTCCAATCTAGCTGCGGTACTTACCTGAAGCATTTTAACTTCCCTTAGCTTGAGAAATATTGTTAGGCTGTTTTCACACTGCTTACCAGCCACGGAACATCATGCCAAGCTCCTGGAACGACAGTGTCTTCCTGGTGCGATTTCATGCTGTTCGTTCCAGGAGCTTGGCATGATGTTCCGTGGCCAGTAAGCAGTGTGAAAACGGCCCTAGTGTAAACTAGCAGTTCTCAAACCATAGCAATCTAGGGGGGGCATCTCCATTTAAATGTTTTCATCAACCCCTAAGTCCACCCTCCTCTTCGCCATTGCCTGCCACAAACCAGACAACCCCTTTTCAAAATACACCGCAATCCTGTGCATACGCTACAGAGGCCACTTCCCTCTCATCTCCTCAAAACAATAGAGTGAGAACTGTATCACTTTTAGACAAGTGCTTGTATTGCTTACAAGGCTGGGTTGCAGAGGGCCTCAATTCAAAGGCTCTGAACCCCCAGTGAAGCTTCCCCCCATTCGCATGCCACATCCTGGGAAACTCTTACAGGATGACTCAGCCCAAACCCACCTGCCTGAGTAGATAAAAATTACCTGCTAACATTTTTTCCACCCATTGACACTGAGAGATTTCTGTCTTTTGGTGCTTCACCTCTGAAGATGCCAGTCACAGCTGCTGGCAAAACATCAGGAACTACAATGCCAAGACCACGGCCATACAGCTTGGAAAATTTACAATAACTAAAGTTCTGAACCAGGCCTTTTTTTCTGGGAAAATAGGTAGTGGAACTCAGTGATGGAACTCAAGACCGCTCAATGACGTCACTTTGAGTCAGCTGGAACAAGGGGGGAGTTTTTTAAAGTTTAAATTGCCCTAGGTGAAAATGGTCACATGGCTGGTAGCCTCGCCCCCTGATCTCCGCTGAGCAGTGCAGAGGGCAATCTAAACTCCCCTCTGTCTGGAGATCAGGGGATGGGGCCACTGGCCATGTGACCATCTTTAACAGGTGCCAGAACTCCATTCCACCAGGTTCCTGCTGAAAAAAGCCCTGCTCTGAACCAAGTTCTAATTGATATAATCCCTTGATTGAAAGGAACTGCGTGCAAGAAAGAGCAAGAAACCTGTTTTTCATTGCCCCAGAAGGTCAGACCAGAACCAACGGGTTGAAATTAAATCAAAAGAGTTTTAAGCTAAACATGAGGAAGAACTTCCTGACAGTTGGAGCGGTCCCTCAGTGGAACAGGCTTCCTCGGGAGGTGCTGGGCTCTTCTTTGGAGGTTTTTAAGCAGAGGCTAGATGGCCATCTGACAGCAATGCTGATTCTGTGAACCTAGGCAGATCATGAGAAGGAGGGCAAGAAGGGTTACATCAGAGCTTAGTTCTTATTGCCCCTTCTTATATGCTCCAGGTAAGGCCGATCGCCACCTTGGGGTCAGGTAGCAATATTCCCCAGGCCAGTTTGGCTAGGGATCCTGATGGCGTTTTGCCATTTTCTGGGCATGGAACAGGGATCATGGGGTGTGTGGGGGGAGGTAGATGTGAATTTCCTGCACTGTGCAGGGGGTTGGACTAGATGACCCTGGAGGCACCTTCCAGGCCTATGAATCTATGAAACTTCTCTGTAGGTTAATATCTTCTAGACAGAGGCTGGCTGAGGCTGGGTAAGCTTTCAGAGCTGCTTATGGAAATACAAACATAAGCAGTTGTGGGTAATTACCACTGGCTGTGGGAAATGATGCTGACTAGTAAGACTTCATCTCCTTGTTGACACTCAACCAATTACGGTTTCTAGGACTAGGTGATTTAATCTCAACAACCAATCAGGACATTTTCCGGTTAGTGCACCAAAGTGGCCTGGAAGCTAGAAGTCTGCAGAAGGTGCTGTTTTCTTGAGATCTTGTCCCTTTCCTCTGAGGATGAGAGTAACTGAGTCCATTCTCAGGAAGCTGAAAGGACTCTATTTGTAATCAGATCAGTATGAGAGGGGCTCACAAGTAGACATGGTCACGAACAGCATTACGAACAGAAAAAACCCACAAACAGCCCGTTCGTCTGTTCGCGAACAAGCCATTTGTGAGGCTCCATTCTAAACGAACAAGTGGTTGTTGCGAGCCTCGTTTGTTGCCTTCGTCAGCCGTTTGTCAAGCCAGACAGTCTGAGTCCTTTCAATCAATCCCCCTGGCAACGGCAGGGACTGAACTCTGTCTGAACTCCTTCTGGCTTTCTTTCTGGTGTTAACCCTTCAAAGTACTTCCAGCAGAGAGTCCCATTTATGCCACTGTGGAGAGAAAATGACAACAAAGGGACTGACCCATGGATCATACCTTTCCCAGGGTGCAATCTCTCTGAAACTTGGGGGGTCTTCAGAGGACAGTGAGGACTATGTCTCCTGCAAACTTGGTGGGTATTGGACATTGGGAAGGCCAGTTTGTAACCCCTGAAAGTAGCTGCCTTCCAACAGGCAGTTCCATTTTTGCCACTGTGAAGAGAAAATGACAGCAAAGGGGGGGACACATGGATCATGCCTTTTCCGGGGTGCAATCTCTCTGAGACTTGGGGGGGGTCTTTGGAGAACAGTGAGGACTATGTTCCCTGACATTGGGAAGGTCAGTTTGGGGGGTGTTTAAAGGGCCCTGCCCCTTGCACATGGCCGGAAAGGGCCCTTTAAACTATCAGCTGGCAGGCGGCAGGGGGGAATTCCCCCTGCCACCTGCCAGCTGACAGTTTAAAGGGATCTTTAAGGGGCCATGAACAACGAACATGGTTGTGAACAGGGTCATGTTCGTTACTGTTCATTGTTCGTTGTTCGTGGATGGCAACAAACGATGAACAGCTTGTTCATTTTTTTTCCGTTCGTGCACATGTCTACTCACAAGCTGTCCTGGCAAAAGACTTGAGGGGCCTCCTGGAATATCCTCACGGTCCCCAGACTCCAGTTTGAGACAGACTGGTGTAGACTAATTTTCTTTTACAGTTGTGTCCTTTCTTTGCTTCCACAAGCCTCTTCAAAAGTGTTAGTTTGACTGAGAAGTATTTAAAATGCATAATGAACTTCAATAAACCCTAATGCACGGTTCTGGAAGTTTTTAATGGCTAGAGGGCACTATATTTATCATGGAATCTGACCACCTATGAAGAATTCAGTTTGTGGAGCAAAATGTACTTCTAGCCCCTGAATCACTGTCAAAATAATTAAATGTCTCCCAAATCCACCCAATTTAAACCTGGTTCTTAGGGGAACAGCCTTGAATAAGGAAGACCTATGGAGGTAATGACAGGAAGTGCTTGGGGTGCGGGAATCAGTTCTCAGAAGGCCCGTTATATAAAGCTTTCTGGGCTGGCAACTGTGTGGTGGCGTTTCCAGCAGCACATCAGCAGTTTCTCTCATATCATTTGCTCTGTTGCTCCCGTGAACACTCGGGTAGCACTCTGAATACTTTATCACTCTCAATGACTCTTTGTAGTAGATGTTCTAAGCACAGGGGCATTCCTCTAAAATTCAGCCTGAGAAAACAAGTCAGCGATTACTGGAGCTGTCTTTCTAAGTTATTAGGTCAAGCCTGGGGAATAGGGAGAACAAAACTCCTGAGTAAAGGATGGACCGGCCGCACAGTACTCAATTCAAAGTGACAGGCAATATCATCCATTTTCCATCATGTTCAGTGATAAGTCCTGCAAGATATGAGCAGTGGGCCATTATTTGGGAAAATAAATGCTATGAGAAAGATACTTGTGACTCTTTGAGAGGGATCCCCACATTTCAGAGAAGCACTGCTATTTTTCTAAGCATTTCTCAGAAGATACATATATAGTTCATGCTAAAAGCCCATAAGTGCACAGATCTGTGTGTAGTGGTTAGAGTGTTTTACTAGAATCTGGGAGTCCCAGGTTCAAATCTCCACTCTCCCATAGAAACGTGCTGGGTGGTCTTGGTCCAGTCACAGAATCTCACTTAACCTACCTCACAGGGTTGTTGTGAGGGTAAAATGGAGGAGAGGGCAGAGGAGAATGAGGTAAGCTACTTTGGGTCACCCTCGGGAAGAAAGGCAGGGTATAAATGAAGCAAATAATTGAGAAAGCAAGTCTCTCCTCCCCACTGGCTAGAACCTTGCAAGGAGTGCTTAAAACTAGATCGCAGGCTGCACACAAGTGCAGAATTCTTGGTTTTCTCCCTTATAAGACAGTATGTAATTGTGACAGACTCCGCTTCAGAGGCTGAGATTTCCAGTCAGTGGGCTATGGTTGACATGTTTCCTTCCCCTCCCCATGTGGCTAGCCTAAAATGGCAGTTGGGGATGGAATGTTGGGGAAGATGGCAGTTGGAGTTGGAGAGGAAACAAGAGAGGGAAAGGGAGTGGGAGCCTGGCTTTGGACCAGAGAGGGTCAGCCAGAGAATCCTCTGTGAGAGGAAATGATGTTTGTGAAGCACTGTTAGTCCTAGGACTAAAGTGGGGGAAACCAGCACTAACTCCTGCTTAGATTCAAGAGATCTGGGAATTATAGAGAGCCAAGGAAGTGGGTAGAGAGGGGTCTCCCCTTCAGAGCCAGGAACAGGGTTATAGTTCATAACCCTGCCCAGTATCTAGGAACGGTTTTTCTCAGTGGAGCACCCTTAAGTCTGGAGAGGAGGGAAAGTCGTGCTGTGTTGGTGTTTGAGTATATAAAGTGTAACATCTGTGAAGCAGTGTCAACCTCTGAAAGAAGCCAGCAACCTAGTGTTATTCCAAGTGTTTTGTGCCTCACCCCAGTGAAGTTCCTGTACAAAAACCTTTCTGTTTCTTCAGTTCAAACACCTGCCTACCTGCCTTTTGATTTTAACCTTCTGTAAATAAACCTTCAGTTACGTTTTGAACCTCCCCAAGCCTTGTGTGCCAGTTTCTGCTAAAGGGAAGCGCAAACCCCTGATCTGTCCCCTACTAAGACTTGGCTGGGTAACCATTTTTAATCATCCTTAAGGGTGGGACAAGAAGGAAAGTTGAACATCAACCATGCTACTAAAGGCTTCCCAGCCCAGTATACAGCTTCATAGGCTTAAAGAGGAGAAGTTTTACCTCAGTGTAGGGGAAGGTCAGCCTAAGCCTGAGTTGCACGTGGGTTTGTGGCAGTAATATTTAAGACAATAGAATTTTTGTGCTTGTTAGGTTGCTGTGATTTGTTAGAAAGCTAGATGCATGCAGTGGTGTGTGGGCTGCTATGCAAGCTTACATCTGGGGACGGCATCCATATCTTTCACTCTTGTCAGTTACTTCTTGTCTAACATCTAATAGTTTTCAAATGATTTATAAGACAGTGGCTTGTATCCAACGAGACTTGTTGATGGAGCAGACTTGCGGATCAGGACTTTCTTTCTCCACCTGCTACAGCCAGCTGAGCCCCCTGAAATTTTGTTCCTGGATCAAACTAGGAATCTGCAATGGGAAAGTGGGGCTGAAAGAAATCACTGCTCTCTCTTCCAAAGACAAAGGTGCGTTGAAGTCTTCAGACTTGTCTGTTTGGAAACAAATTGGTTGCTTCGATCCAGTGAAGTGCAAGTGGAAACAAAAATGGAGTTAGTAGGGTGTATTGTCGAAGGCTTTCACGGCCGGAGAACGATGGTTGTTGTGGGTTTTCCGGGCTGTATTGCCGTGGTCTTGGCATTGTAGTTCCTGACGTTTCGCCAGCAGCTGCTGGCGAAACGTCAGGAACTACAATGCCAAGACCACGGCAATACAGCCCGGAAAACCCACAACAACCATCTTAGTAGGGTGTGCTTGTATGATGTCTCAGGCAACACTTAGCACTTATGTATATTAAAAAGGTAAAGGTATTCCCCTGTGCAAGCACCAAGTCATTACTGACCCATGGGGGGACGTCACATCATGATGTTTTCTTGGCAGATATCACATTACATTATATCTCCCTATATTTATTACAGTTGCACAAGGTCTTGTGCAAGCAAGGATTCTGTAAGTTTGACAGCTCAAGTGGCTACCGTGGACTTTTTTTCTTGCATTTCTACTTGAACCAGAGCTTTAGCATAAGTTGAAATTTGCACTGGATCCACCCCGGTATGTGGAGCACTTTTTTGTACATGCTAAAATGCACCCGTGTAAATAAATCTTCAAAAGGAGCCCACATTTTTACCACCCTGCCTGCCTATGTATACCGTTGTTAGTCAACCTAACAGAAGAAAATGTTTTTGTAAATGTTCTCTTCTTGGCCACTTTGCTCAGTATTGTTGTTGTTGTTGTTGTTGTTGTTGTTGTTGTTGTTGTTGTTGTTAATGTTTAATTTCCAGATATTTTAAAGCCTTTTTGAGTTTTCAGTTGCATTCTTTCCACGTTAAAAAAAGGATTTCTTTAAAAAATTTAAAGGAATTTTTGCTGACCCTTCTGAAGATTATGTCACATGACAGTTTTTAAAAAGTCTTGTTAATATTTTGTTAATTTTCATACCTTGCAGGGGTCATTTCATAGAAAAAGAGCTGGAGGAACTCATTAGCCTAACTCATTAGCATATGCCACACCTCATGCCATCACAGGAAGTGTGTCATTAGTATAACTGATTTGCACATGCCACCCCACCTGACATCACCTATTCTGGCTTTTTTGGACCCAATCCTGGCCATTCAGGGCCGAAATTAGGCCCAAAATGGCAAAAAGGGGCTGAAAGTAGCTGAAAAGGGGCCCAAAATGGTCATGATCAGGCCGCTGATGAGCGGGAGAGTGATCCACTACCCGTCAGAGGCCTGATCTGGCCCCAATCCAGGCTGAAACGGGCTCAAAATGGCCAAGAGTCAGGTGGGCGGGGCCATCTGACATGTGACCTCTTTGGGGAACTGCCAGAACTGCGTTCCTGTGGGTTCCCCCTCAAAATGAGCCCTGCCTTCATTTCAGTAAGTAGTTGTCTAAAACAGTGTCCTGTTTATTCTCTTTTTGTCCCCATCGAATGCTCCACCCTGCCGGCTTCCCTTTGTTTCCTAACTGTTCTAACAATTTCAGTTTTTCTGTTAAAGAATTTGGATGAACCTTTTAGACATTCAGCCAGTCTAAATTCTAGACAACTACTGAGAAAACCAAATTAAAAGGAAGGGTGGAACTAAAAGAAAAGGAGGAGAAAGCAGGAGGTGGAAAGAAAGAAAAAAAGTAATGCAACCATTTGGTCGCATATGGTTACGACTGGGGAGCAAATAAAGTGAGCCCTTTGTTTTAGTGATGCTGGGCTGATTCTAGGAAGATAGTCAAATGCTGCAGGGGGGAAGGTAATAGCTTCATGTAGATCACTCTGGGGGAACATTTTTTTCTTCTTGATTATGATGAATTCGTGATGTTCTGTTTACTCAATTCTAATATTGTTGTGTAAATGCACCAATTGGGAGGGAAGACTGCATGATATAGCCTGATGTCATCAGATCTTGGAAGCTAAGCAGGGTTAGTTCTTGAATGGGGGACCACCAAGGAACAAAAAAACACAAAAATAAATGATGGTGCCGTGAAAAAAAAGTGTTTTATTCAGATACACTGACCTTATGCATTTCATTGACACTTCTTCGGGGGATCTGGTTAATGTATCAGGCAACTCCCACAGCAATAGACTTGCTGGAAAACTGTTGCTGTTGGAATTGCCTGATACGTTATACAACTCCCTTTGAAGCAACATCAGTGAAATGTATCGCAGCATATATTGGAAGAAAACAAAGCTGCTTTCCACTGCACAATCATTTTTGTTTAATGCTCCATCCTTGGCGCAGCCCTCTTCTCCAGACCACCAAGGAAGACACTGCAGAGGAAGGCAATAGCAAACCACCTCTGCTTCCCACTTGCCTTGAAAGCCCCTTGCTGGGGTCGCCATAAGTCAATTGTGACCCAATGGCACATAGGTATGTAAATAATTCACTGTTTGCTGGTTTTTCTGTTACCTGCAACTCTCTTCTGTGTTTTATCATTCCACACATTTTCAGCAACTGAATCTGTAAAGTATTGTAGCATGAAGAATGTGAACTGGTCAACAGTTAGCTTCTTATCACCTGAGGCAAGAGAAGATTTTAAACTTTCATTCTAATATCAGCACATGCTGCTGGGTTCCTAATCCTGCTCTACCAGCTTCTCCCAAGAAAATTTATTCAGGCATATCTGAAAATGATTTTGGAAGGATTCCGTACCTCCTCTCTTCCCCAAATGCATTTACTTTTTGGAATGTTTGAAATGTTACTTTTTTTGGAATGTTACAGTCAGGACTCATTTTGAGGGGGAACGCGCAGGAACGCAGTTCCGGCAGTTCCCCAAAGAGGTCACATGGCAGGTAGCCCTGCCCACCTGACTCTCAGCCATTTTGGGCTCATTTCAGCCTGGATTGGGGCCAAAACGGCCCAGATCGGGCCTCTGATGGGTGGTGGATCACTCTCCCGCTCAGCAGCGGCCCGATCTTGACCATTTTGGGCCCCTTTTTGGCCATTTTCAGCCCCTTTTTGCCATTTTGGGCCCAATTTTGGCCCTGAATGGCCAGGATTGGGTCCAAACCGGCCAGGATGGGTGATGTCAGGGGGTGTGGCGTATGCAAATCAGTTATGCTAATGATACACTTCCGGTGATGGCAAGGGGCTTGGCATATGCTAATGAGTTATGCTAATGAGTTATGCTAATGAGTTCCTCGGCTCTTTTTCTGCAAAATGACCCCTGGTTACAGTAATCTACCACCGTGCCTTCTCTGATTATCTGTCATCTTTCAGATCTAGTTTCAGCTTAGTAGCCATGTTGGTCTGCAGCAGAACAGCAGCATTTGAGTCTGGTGGCACCTCAGAGACCAACAGGATGTGGAAATCTAATTGCTGTTGAATGATGCTCTGTCTTTGTTGAACAACCGCTTATGTTCAGAAATAAGGATCAAAAGCAGTGAGTGCTCCTCCCACAAGGAACTGTGGGCATTTGAAAAAGGCTGTGTAATCAATTGTCTGTCATCTTTGTGATAATGGCAGCTGTAACCCAGAAAGTTCAGGAGATAAATATGCATGGAAGTTTTCAGTGCCCTGGAATACGGAGTGTCAAATGCCACTTTGTATCATTTGTTGCCTGCAGCTGTTTTGTGGCTGTGTGTGTCTATGTAAAATCGCTCAGGTATGCAGATATATTAGTGCATTTCATCTCCATATGTACAGAACCAAAAACCAGACGTTGTTTCAGCCCAAATGCCTTCCACGGTGGTATATATAGCTCATAAACAGCACTCCATCTGTACAAATAAATAAATCACAAATGCAGGGCCTGGCACAAAATAGACCTATAATGGGAAAGAGGGGAGGATGTGTGATGATTAGTATCTGGATATTTCATGGGAAACGAATGTGAAATTATTATATTCAAATAAAATTACTCATACTGACATGTAATATAAAACACCGTCCAGTGAATTCACTGAAATTCTCCCACATAACAGCATGAAATATAATCCGGGCCGTGCATCCAGACACAAGATATTGTGGGTTCAGCCATTTTTTTTTCTTTTGTTCCAACCTCCTTGGTCACCTCACAAATTCTAAAACCTTGTCCTGCTGAAAGTGGCATTTCAGACATAGGCCGCCTCTGAAGCTGGAATGCCCGTTCAGCCACCAGTGGGCCTGTCCGACATGAGCTTGTATAACCCACTTGGAAAGGCATCCAACGTAGCAGTCATCACCATATCCCATGGCACAAGTTAATAACAAGCTGAATAAATGTTGTCAGTCCTGAATCTGTTGTTGGTCAATTTTATTGGGTGCCTCTGAGTTCCATTATTTTGTCAGAAAAATTCTCTCCATCGATTGTCTCTACACTGTGCATAATTTTATAAACCTTTGTAATGCCCCCCCCTTGATAGTCTTCCCCCCCCTTCCTAAACTGATTTCTTCCTAAACTAAAAACCCACAAACTCCTTAGACTTTCTTGACAGGAAAGGTACTCTAACCCCTTAATCAGTTTGGAGTAGTGGTTAAGAGCACAGGACTCTCATCTGGAGAGCCGGGTTTGATTCCCCACTCCTCCACGAAGCCAGCTGGGTGACCTTGGGCGAGTCACAGTTCCCTGAAACTCTCTCAGCCCCACCCACCTCACAGGGTGATTGTTGTGGGGTAATAATAACACTTTGTAAACCGCTCTGAGTGGGCATTAAGTTGTCCTGAAGGGCGGTATATAAATCGAATGTTGTTGTTGTTGTTGTTGTTATCTTTTTGCACCATTTCTGGTTTCACAATATTTATTTATTTAATTATATTTATAATCTGCTCTCCCTGAAGCCAGCTCAGACAGGAGCACAACCTATATCATAATAATAGAGTAAAACACAGTAGCATAAAACACGATAAAAATATCTATAATACAGATTACTTAAAAATAGCATAATTGCACAACCTGTTGATATCCTTTTTGAGATGGGGCAACCAGAGACCTATACTCCGTGTTCAAAACACAGCCACGCCATAGAGCTATAGCAGAACATTATAGTGTTGACTGTTTTATTCGCAGAAGAATCCCATTCCCTAGCAAAGAACTTGCCCTTTTCACTACTGCTGCATATTGAATTGATATTTTCTTGAGCTAGAAATGGGGGTGCCACAACATCTGATTGTTTTGATGCGCAACCTATACTCTGGGCAAGAGGCTACTGTCAGGGCAGAATATCGGGAAACAGAATGGTTTCCAATTGGTAAAGGTGTCAGACAAGGATGCATATTATCTCCCTATCTGTTCAACCTCTATGCAGAGCATATCATAAGGAAAGCTAGATTAGATCTAGAAGAAAGGTAGAGTAAAAATTGGTGGAAGGAACATTAACAGTTATGCAGATGACACCATGTTTCTGGCAGAAAATAGTGAAGACTTGAAACGACTACTGATGAAAGTTAAAGGAGAAAGCGCCAAAGCAGGATTACAGCTGAACAGCAAGAAGATCAAAGTAATGAATACCGAGGAATTACACAATTTTTAAGTTGACAATGAGGAAATTTAAGTTGTTCCTTGGCTCAATCATCAACCAAAAGGGAGACTGCAAGGAAGAAATCAGAAGAAGATTGAGGCTTGGGAGAGCAGCTGTGAGGGAGCTAGAGAAGATCCTTAAAGATAAAGATGTCTCTGGGAACCAAGACCAAGATAATCCAAACTATGGTATTCCCCATTGCCAAGTATGGATGTGAAAGTTGGACAGTGAAGAAAGCAGACAGGAAGAAAACCGATTCATTTGAAATGTGGTGCTGGAGGAGAGTTTTGCGGATACCATGGACAGCCAAAAAGACAAATAAATGGGTGCTAGTTCAAATCAAGCCTGAATTCTCCTTAGAAGCTAAAATGACAAGACTAAGGCTATAATACTTTGGTCACATCATGAGAAGACAAGATTGTCTGGAAAAGTCAATAATGTTAGGAAAAATGGAAGGCAGTAGGAAAAGAGGAAAACCTAAAACGAGATGGCTTGACTCAATAAAAGAAGCCATGTCCCCCAGTTTGCAGAATCTGAGCAAGTCTGTTCATGATAGGATGTTTTGGAGGTCTTTCATCCATAGGGTTGCCATAGCTCAGAGGTGACTTGATGGCACATAATACACATACACAAGTCCAAGTTCTCTTTCCTGGTGAGTCACTTTCAGTTCAGACTCCTTCAGTGTATATGTAATAAGGATAACTTCACTCATTTTCCACCCTTCTGGACAGATCAGTGCCCCACTCAGAGTGGTGAACAAAGTCAGTGTTATTATTATCCCCACAATCCAACTGGGGAGCTGAGGCTGAGAGGAGTGGCTTTCCCAAGGCCACCTGCCGAGTTCATGGCAGGAGTGGGAGTCAGTTCGTCAGTACTTTTTATCGGCTTTCAATCAGCAGCGGGCTGATTTGCAACCCAACCACCCTAGTCTTACATTTTCACTGAGTCCCAGGCCGTTTCCACACGGCTTACCTTCCCTCGGAACGACCCAGAACATCACGCAAAAAAAGCAGAAGATTGCCCATTTCTGATGAACCACCATGAACTTTAGGCTGGTTCGTTTGGTTCATTTTTTGGTTCATCACTGCAGACAACCTGGCACTGATCAATCAGTTTCCTGCAGACCTTCTGCTGACCTGGAAGTGGTCTTCTGCTGGCCTGGAAGTAACCTTCTGCTGACCTGGAAGTGACGGTTTGCTGACCTGGATATGACATTTTTACGAAGCAAATGAACCAGTTCGTGAGCCGGGGCAGGATCATGAAAGTTCGTGGTTCATGGTTCATGAAATGCAACGAACCACAAACCGCATGGTTCGTTTTTTTTTCTGGTTCATGCCCATCTCTACTGCTGAACACATTTGACAGGAATGCTCATGTGTAGCCCTCTGCTGCTGTCATAGTTCTCTCTGTGGGGTCCTTTGTGAAGACATCTACACAAGCCAGTGTGGTATAGTAGTGAGACTGTAAAATAAGGATCTGGGAGACCCAGGTGTGAATATTCCCAGCTCCCCCATAGAAGCTTTTTATGTGACCTTGGGCCAGTCACAATCTCTCAGCCTAACCTACCTCATGAAGTTACTGTAAGGATAAATTAGAAGAGAGGAGAATGAAGTAAGCTGCTTTGGGTCCCCTTTGCGGAGAAAGGTAGGGTATTAATTAAGTAAATTAAATATTTTTTAAAAAAAATTAACACTGCAATCCAGGGGTGTGTGTCAAAAGCATCCTGGAAGCAGACTAGGAGTTACATTGTCATTTCCTAGACTTACACCACTGAAACCCTCCCAGTAATGGTGTACTGACCCAGTGCCATTCCACCTGGGTCCTCCATGAGCGCCAGGTGTGGGCTTAACCAGGGCATAAGTCCCTGCACTTGGGGGGCGTGCAGGCCAGGGGGTGGGTCCGCTTTGGGCACAAGAATGCCCCTACATATAAAATGATGGCTTATCCCATAGGCACCCATTGTAGGGGAATACTCACCCCCCCCCCATGGTTGGCCCTGCCCAATCAGCCCGGTGGAGCATAGGATGCTGATTGCAGTGGTGACCAATCCACAGTGGCCGAGCCTTCTCCCAGCAGCCAATCAGTCCCCTGCCCACCCTATATAACTTCCAGCCAGGATGCCCTTGAAACCAGGTAAGTAGGGATGTGGCTGGAGGCTCTGCCCAAGAGCCCTCTGGCGTGGTAACTTAGAACACACGGTGGTGGTGCAAGAGTGTCCTGGGGAAGCTTTGTGAAAAACGGGGTGTACCTTGCACTCACATGGGAGAAGAGCTAAATCCAGAATATCTGACTAACAACCATCCCCCAAGTTGACTTACAGGTTATCTGGCTCCCAAGTCCTGGCTTGGGAGGTGGGAGGGCATGCCGACAGGTAAGAAGGAGCTGAGGTGTCAGCTGCCCCAGCTTGCTCGTTCACACTGGTCTACCCTTTTCCTTCACCCGCGCCTCCCCAACTTTGGCCTTTGTTGAATCTTGCCAGTTGTGGCAGTGGGAACACAGCTGTTTCAGCAGGGAGGGATACAGATGAGAAGCACTTTCTTGCTGGAGGGACATCCATCAACTGGCTGCCAGCAGCACCTGTGGCAATGGAGCTGCTGCTGCTGCCCCTGACCAGCCACCCTCCTAGGACATGGCAGATCTGACCATGACTTGGGTGAGGTCTGGCCCCTTGCCACATATGTCTCTGTTTGCCTTTCAAGCAGGTTGCAAGTCGCGACCCATCAGGGAAGTGACCTGTTCCAGCCCATGGTGATCCTTCTCAGCTGCCCTATGGGCTCAGCCCATGGATCCATTCTCCAGGCAGCCTGCAACTCAACCCTGCTCCTGGGAAGGCGGAATGAGGAATGGCTCTTGTGGCTCCGACTGCTGCGCGAATAGGTGCAGCTCCCATCCCAGCCAAGGGAAGTTGGCAACCCACGGTCAATCCTATTCACTGTTGGGCATTCAATAAAGTCTGTGTTGAACAACTACTCCCTTCCTGCTTGTTTGTTCACCCACAGCTGGCAGTAGCTCCTCCACCCCCTATTCCCTCCTGGGGCAGCCCCACAGCACATCCCCAAGGATGGTCCCCAGCCCTGGGCTTCCAGGGAAGTGGTGGCCCAGAGAATCCACCAGGTGTCTCTGCTCCGTTGAGTGGCTTGCCCCCTGAATAGGGCCAAGATCCATTGATCCTGTAGAGGTTGCTGCCACACGCTGCCTCCGTCCCTCCCAGCCTCCCCTGATATGGCAGTGCAGCAAACGGGGTGGAATATGGGGTCTCGCCTGTATGTGAGGGGGAGGGCTGTCAGACCCCCTATGTGGTGCTGGGGTCTGAGATGCCAGGCAGATGGCTGCTGCATCTGGAGGCAGGGATGATCTGAGGGGGCAGCCAGTCTCTGTGCTGCACACATGCACACAGAGGGGGATCCCCTGTCCCTGAGTGACCCTTGGAGGGGCAGCCACTGTGGGGTTCTTCTCTTCACCAGTGAAAGTGGGGGTCTGGAGAGGTGGATGCCTCCCATTCTGACTGGGTCCATTCGCCCAGAGACTACCAAAGAAAAAGTAGTGGTAGAGGGAGGGCCGTGGCCCCCCAGATCAGCACTTCCACATGGAATACCACTCCGTGGAGATTGAAGCACGCATGTGGTGATGCAATCATGTCCTGCTCTCTTGCAACACTCACTGGATTAACAGTCCCAATTGGACCAGCCCAGGTAGCCTGAGGGCTGCTCGAGCTGGATGAGCCTCCCACTCCCTGTCTCCCCACCCACCATCTCCAGAGGGTCCTTTCGGTTATGGCAAGTAGCCCTTTCACCTCAGCATGGGGAGGCCAGCCAGCAGCTGCAGGAGGACACAGGGTGGCCATAGCAACTGTGCCTTGTTAGACCTGACCCCTGGTGTAGCTCTCCCATGAAGGTCCTTAAGGTGTGGACGAGTGGTGCTGCAGGTATGCTGGCGTTCGTGCGCTGGCAGCATGGTGAGCTTCAGAATCACGCTGTTAGTGATTACAGTGCAGGAACATTTTCATTTTCTGTGGCTGATCTACTTTTAATTTTGGCCGGTGGTTTTCTAGAAAGCTTTAGGCTAGTTTTCACTGCTTCTTTCCTTAGTTTTATGTTTATTGGAGTGGGTTTATCTTCTTTTATTCTAGGATTAGGATACATGTTGTAATTGGTACGTCGTAATTGCAGTTTTATTAATGTAATATAAATTGCTTTAAATTATTTATGTATGTATAAATTGTGTGTGTTTGTGTGTGAGAGAGAGAAAAGCAGAAAGAGAGAGAAAGAGAAATGTATTTATTTAGCCATGTATACTAGGGGTGTGTGCTTTGGGTTTCTGATTTGGGTTTTTAACCCGAATCGGGCCTGATTCAGGTAGACTCGATATTCCCAAATAGGCCACAGCATTGTTGAGCCGAGCAAAGCTTTCCGAGTAAATGCTTTGTAATGCTTCAGAAAGCTTTGCGTAGAGCGGCAGCAACTTCAGTACTTTTCTTGCCTTTTACAAACGGCAAGAAAAGTGCTGCTTTCAAAGGTTCCCATTGCCTTCTTTCACTCAGTGGGAAGGGGAGGAGGGGGTTCCCTCCTCTCCTCTCCTATCGAGTGGAAGAAGGCGGTAGGGGAAGCTCAAAGCAGCTCTTTTCTTGCAGTTTGCAAGAAAACTTGCCACTTTGGGATTTGGGTTATTTCGGATTGTTTTCCTGCTTCGGGTAAACCCGAATCTTTTTGGGGTGCACACCCCTAACATATACTACACTTTTCCCCCTGTGCAGACTCATCATTCTCCCCTCCTCCATCTTATCCTTACAGCGACAACCTTGTGAGGTAGGTTAGGCCAAGAGAGAGTGACTGGTCCCAAGGTCAGCTAGCAACCTTTAGTAGCAGAGTAAAGATTCAAACCTGGGTTTTCTAGATCTTCAGTTCAACACTAATATTGAGAACTTAGCTGATATCATCTAGCTCTCCATCTGGTTTAAATTGAGAATGGGCTTGTGTTGTATGCTACTGGAGAGATTGACAAGTAATTCAGGGTTTATAGGAATTAAGGAGTAGAATATATAAACACAGAGGGAGATGTACTGTAACAAAGATGGTGACATCTAATTAGGACAAGCTTTCTTTGTTTCAATAACGAAGAAACATCCATCTTTTGCACATAAAAATTCACATTCTTGTTTGTCATTATGATATATTTCCATATATGAGCACATAAATACTGAATGTATTCAGAAGACATCCCAGAGTGTAGCTGGCATACATCCCAGCATACTAAACTTCTGATTTAAAATGACAGAGACATGAAGAGGATGTCAGAATAAAATACTCTTGTTTCTGTACGTTTGTTGGGGTTTGTTCATGGATAGAGTCAGAAAGATATCCCTAAAACTAAAATGCTCATTAAGTGCTTGAGTTTTAAGGAGTGTTTTTAACCGGCTACCGCAGACTGTAAATGCAGACTAGTTACTTTGTTGGAGAAACTATGTTGCTGACTTTTGGTACTCATGCCAATTGGGTCTAGCAGCTTTTCCACAGGAGGTTTTCCCTTCCCTTCTTCTACTGTTTGCAACCCCCCATATAGCTTTTTTCAGAGATTGTGGTCAACCATGCAATGACATGGCCAAATTGAAGTTCTCTCCCCCAATGCTTTGTAAGCATCTCAGTTGTCAGAGCTTTGTAGTTTCAACTTCTCCTGATGCTTCTTAAAGGAGTCGATTCCTAAATCTAGTCTATACATTGGCAGGAATTACGTCTTGAAAATGTAGGGAAGGCTGTCCACTAAAGTTCTTAGCCCAGTTCAGATATTCTGAAACAGGGAGATAATCAGTGCACAGAATGGAGGAAAAGGACCATGGCAGTATGGCCCATCTGCTTACATATCTGCTTACATATCTGCCAGAGCGTATGCACATTCATCAAGTATGCAAGGCACTGCATGCTCAAAGTCAAATCAATAAGTATATATCATAGGTTGGATCTGCTGTCCTACTCCTCCCACTGTGGGTTGATAGTCTCATGTTTAGAGGTCTACAAGCGGGGAACCCACAAAAACTTGTGGGGGGGGGACATATTTCCTCCTCACACATTTATTTTCTCTTCTCTTCCTCCTTGCAACCCCCATATCCTCCCCCTCTCTGCTTCCTTCTCACTTTCCCATTCACCAACCAACATAATTTTTATCAACCCTCCCACGTTCAGCTATGCTATTTATTTACTACATTTATACTCCATCTTAACCCACTGTGGGGACCCCAAACATCAGCGTACATCAGGAAAATGATTTTATCCTCACAATAATCCTGTGAGGTAGAAGAGGCTGAGAGTTTGTGACTGACACAAGAGGAGCTTCCATGGCAAAGTGGTGATCTGAACCCGGGTCTTCCAGATCGTGGTCTAAAACTCTAACCACTGCACCACACTGTCTGATGGAATGGCTGCTGTTGTGCTTAATGAGTACTTGGGCCTGAGTGAGCCATGGAAGTCACATGGTATCAAGTTACCTGGTAATTGCTGCTAACCCTTAACTGTGATTTTGATTGTAAATGGCCCTTTTTAGGATATCCTATGTAAAACATCCAATGTATGCTTTAATTGTGTCTGTCTATCTATCTATCTATCTATCTATCTATCTATCTATCTATCTATCTATCTATCTATCTATCTATCTATCTATCTATCTATCTATCTTCTGAATAGTAGAAAATGGAAAGTTTTGTAAAAAGTTGAGTATAGGAGCTCTAGAGCTGTCTCTGATAAATTGCTGAACTAATTATTCAGGAATGAAAATATGCATGAGTGATTAATGTAATATAACGAAGGCAATAACTGATAAATTGATCCCTTGGGATGGTTAATGGAGGACATAAAGGGCAAGGTTGTTTCACTGCCGAGAAGGAGGCAGTGACAAAATAATACTGAAAAGTAATTGCTCATCTGTCGTTTTGCAAAATATTTAATCTAAGTAACTACTGGAGAGATTAGGCGATCTGGTACAGAACTACGGTAGAGGGGCCCATAATCAGGGTTCATTTGGAGGGGGAACGTGCTGGAACACAATTGCGGCAGTTCTCCCAAAAGGTCACTGACAGGTGGCCATGTCCACCTGACTTTTGGCCTTTGGGGGCCTCGATCAGGGCAGAAATGGCCCGGATCAGGTCGGTGCCAGGTGGGGGAACCTTCCTCTTTTGGCCATTTTGGGCCCATTTCCACCAGGATTGGGGCTGAAACGGCTGGGGTCAGGTTGGTGTCGGGTGGGGGATGCCTCCCCCACCCGGCACTGACCAAGTCCCGGCCATCTCATCCCTGATCCGGGCCCAAGCGGGCCCAACCTGGCCATTTGGGGCCATTTTGGGCCTGTTTTGGCCTGGATTGGGGCTGAAACAGCATGGATCGGGGCTGAAACGGCCCCGATCCAGACCCAAAATGGCCACTTTTGGCCATTTGGGGCCCATTTCTGCCAGTATTGGGGCCAAAATGGCAAGGACTGGGTCGCTGCCGGGCAGGGGAATTTTCCCCTGCCTGGCACCAACCCGATCCCAGCTGATTCAGCCCTGATCTGGGCCTAAAAAGACCATTTTGGCTATTTTGGGCCCATTTCAGCCAGGATTGGGGCTGAAATGGCCCGAATTGGGGCTGAAATGGCCCGAATTGGGTTGGTGCCACGTGGGGAAACCCTCCACAGCCCAGCACCGACCGAATCCCAGCTGTTTTGGCTCTGATCTGGGCCCAAAATGACCATTTTGGGCCCATTTCGGCCAGGATTGGGGCTAAAATGGCCTGGATAGGGGCCAAAATAGCCCAGATTGGGTCAGTGCCAGGTGGGGGAACCTTCCCTTGCCTGGCACTGACCCAATACGGGCCATTTGGCCCCAATCCAGGCCCCAAAGGGCCCAAAATGTCCACTTGGGATTGGGGCCAACCCCCTGCCTTGTGGAACTGACCTGGTCCCGGCTGTTTTGGCCCCAATTAAGACCCAAAATGACCATTTTTGGCCATTTGGGGCCCATTGCTGCTGGGATCGGGGCCGGAATGGCCGGGATCGGGTCAGTGCTGGGTGAGGGATCCCTCTCCTGCCTGGCACTGACCTGGTCCAGGCTGTTTCGGCTCTAATTGGTGCCCAAATGGGGCCCAAATGGCCGAAAATGGCCATCTGGGACCCGTTTCAGCCGGGATCAGGGCCAAAACCCCTCTCCTGCCTGGCACCGACCTGATCTGGGCTGTTTGGGGCCCAATACAGGCCAAAATGTGCCCAAAATGGCCATTTTGCTCCCATTTCGGTCTGGATTGGGGACAAAAGGCCCAGATCAGGCCACTGCCTGCCAGCAGCCAAATTCTGGCCATTTCGGGCCCAATCAAATCAATTATGCTAATGACACACTTCCGGTGATATCAAGGGGTGTGGCATATGCTAATGAGTTATGCTAACTAATTATGCTAATGAGACCCTGCAGCTCTTTTTCTACAAAATGACCCCTGCCCATAATTATAGGATGTGAAAATGAAAAACTGAAAAAGCCCTGTGGAAAGACCTAAGAGGATATGTCACAAAAAATAGGTGGAGCCCAAGAACCATGTGAGGTCTACATAGAACATGAAAATTGAGATTGCCCTCCGTGCTGCGGAGGGCAATCTCAACTCCCCTCTGTCTGGAGATCAGGGGGCGGGGCCACCAGCCATGTGACCATTTCCGAGAGGTTCCGGAACTCCGTTCCACCACATTCCAGCTGAAAAAAAGCCCTGGTAAGCAGACACCTCTTCCACGAGCTACTTGGATCTCCGCCAGGATTTTCTTTTCTATATCTCAAACTATGCTGGCCTGCACAACCTATGACCCATGAAGCTGAATACAGCTCAGCAACTCGTGTATTGTTGTGATCTCCTCAAAGCTTGATAACTCTTTTGTTTTTCCAGGCCTTGACCAGCAGCAATGCCAAAAAATTGAGTTCATCCCTAGATGGCCACCAAATACTTGGCTTGGACAAGGACCTAGGCGCCTGTTGTAAATCTTTTATTTCTCTCATTTGGGGGAGTAGGGTATCAATCAACTACTGTGCCAAAATTGTGATTGATAACATGAGCAAAAGAAACAGATACCTGCTCCAAGGACAAATAGAAGTAAGAAAAGAGAGAAGGAAGAAACAAATGGGAGGGGCTGTGATTTTGTAGTAGAACAAATGCTTAGCAAGCACAAGGTCCCAGCTTTGATCCCTGGCCTCTGCAATAAGGATCAAATTGTAGGTGATACGGAAGACCACAGCCCAAGCCACTGGAGAACCACTGACTTTGACGGACTGTAACAAGCTTTTGCCCGTGTCTGAAACTAAGCTTCTACTAGCCAAAAGAAAGATGTATCTTCCTCTTGGAAAGCTTTCAGCAATTAGTTCTCAGACCTGTCAAACAGCTAAGTTCTTTGAACCACCTGTTTATCAGTGCATTTATTTTATATAGGATTCAATATTGCTTTGCAACTCCTCATCAAACACACACACACACACACACACACACACCTGTCTAGAGTTTATTTCACTTTATTGAAAATACACCCTAGTTTTTTAATGAAGCAAGGAATTAAAATATAAATGGTTATTAATATAAATCCTATAAAAACAGAACACAGAAAGGCAATAAGAAATACATTTGCTAACATTTCCTAATAAATTCCAAGTTTAACATAATCAAAGTTTCTATGAAATGCATAGGTAAAAATAAGTTCTCACCTAAATTCTCTCAAGAGATTTCTTCCATCAGAGCTCTGACATTCTATCTGAATTTGCATTTTTATAAGTCATCATATGCAAATATCTAAGAGCTTTTCACGTGATAGCATAAACAAACGATAATTGGTCTGATGCTTCATTGAATATTCATAGTTTCTATTGTATCACTTTCCAATTAGTAAAAAATGACGTTATACTCAAACTTGCAAAACAAAACTGTCAATCTCTGAGAAGTGTCAGAAAAAGTTAAGTTGAGAGATCTCTATTGGTTGAATCTCTGATAGAGGAACATTAATCTCAATAGAGTCCACTGTTTTAATTAATTGTCAAAAGATTAAAGCACACCTGTTAGAATTACCTAACACATAGGAAAAAACACACAGACGGTTCATGCAAAGTTTGAAAGTTCATCTAGAATACCAGTGCTTGGTCTAGTATTGCTCAGTATTGATTATTGTCATGTGCTTTTATTATTGTCATGCTGCTTCATGTGTTCAATGGAGGGTGAATGTGATGTAGTTACCCATACATGCAGTCTGAGCCTGTGCATGTTTACTCAGAAGTACATCAGGAGAACCAATGATAAAAAATGCAGAAAATTGAAGCCTGAAGCTCCGCTGCATCTGTGGATGAGGGCGAAAGGGTTAATCCAAAGACAGTTGACTCTCTTGTTCCTCACTTGATCTTGTCATATTTAGGCAGAAGTATTGCGGCTCTGGAATCCTTAAAATATATATTTACCAGTTTAGCTTCTGCTCCATAGAAGTCACTGGGCACTTTGTGGAAGCTGCCTTTCCTAGATACTGGAGGGAATAATTAATTTTACATATATGGGCTACAGTCAGGCGTTTCCTGAAATGCAATTGTGTAAAGTTTTACTGAATCGCCTGCTCTCTGCCTTTCTTGTAATCTGTCCTTTTATTATACAATTAACACACTTAAAAATCCATTTCCCTGTAATTTTATTACAATAACCCTTTGCCTAAGGATCCACTTCTATTTAAGGAAGCTTCTTTAACATTCAATATATGGCTCATCTTTTATTCAAGAACTTGCTTGGATCGGAGTCTTTTTTTTAATGCTATGGCTAGCGCGTACATCATGAGGCTTCACATTGAATCAACCCGTGGCCAGAACAGGTGAAATGGCCAGGTCTTTTGGAAGCCTGAAGGTAAATACCTTTATAAGGAAGCTTCTTTAACATTCTTATATGGCTCGTGTTTTATTCAAGGACCTGATGCAGGTGCCATCTGCTTGTATCTAAGTCCCTTCTGTATGTTGTGATGGGAAGAGTTGGTGTAGTGTAGTGTAGTGTAATGTAGTATAGTGTAGTGTAGTGTAGGGCCTAGAAGAACAAGAAGTGATACAGAAGGCTGCCAAGACAAATATTGTGTCAGCTACAAACTTAATAGATAGTCTTAAGCAAGCCATTCTCTGTCCACCGCTGTCCTTATCAGCAATGATAAATATTAATGGTCTACTGCACAGAGAGGAAAAAATATGGATACTCATAAGCACTGATGAAGAATGGTTCTAGGAGAAAGGGTTAATAACACCCTTTCCCTACCTCCCTGAATTCCTATTTGTTAGCTGAGTGCAAAAACAGAACAGTGAAGTTACACTGTGCTGATTAAAGAGGCAAAAAGTTTATTTGAGGAAATACGTGCTTGATAGTGAAGAGGAGAGATAGAGATAGGTTCCTTGCAATCTGACTACATCTTGTAGAAGAGTGAATGAATGAGGCAGGAGAGAGAAGAAGCAGGATATTGCCCTGTTTAGCCCAATAGGAGACAAGACAAGGAAATGACCCCCAGGAAACAAGAGAGATGCTGCTCTCACTGTCCTAAGTGAGTGATCCTTGCTTCCCCCTGCAAAGAAGGCTCTTCTTCCTTCTTGCTGCTGCAGTACACCAGACATTGCTATTTCCAACACTATTTCCTTTCAATTTGGAGCATCAGTTTTATAAAACAAAACCATCCCTCAGATTGCAGGGGATATAAATTCCAAACCATTTCCAATCATACTTTACAGCAGCCAACATTTTTGGTTCAAATGCCCCGCCCACAAACAATGTCTGCTCGAAGAAGTTGGCGTGCTGGCAAAAAGGGGGGTGGGGTGGGGAAAAGAAAGGGTTTGTACTTGGCCTCCATGATGTAGTGCTTATGTTGATCTATAGGGATAACTCAACTTCTTTAACATACAAATGCACACAAGCGTAGAGATAAAAGGGTGCCGGTTTCTAAGTAAAGAAAAAGCTGCTCAAAATCACTGTTACATAAATGAAAAATTTGAAAAACCATGTTATTTAAAAACATGTCACAATGTACAACAAACAAACACTGTTAAAATGGAAAACTATAAAGAAAAAAATTAACAGTTTCTTTTTAAAAAAAAGAAGACTCAAACCTTTAAAATATGTAGTTTGGGAAACTTGAAAATTTAATGAGATCATTATAAATAGTTATCAAATACATATTGCCTATTTTCGGACAATATAGCAACAACAACAAAAAGAATAGCTATTAGTACAATGTGTGAATAGCACCAGTCTTGGAAGCTGCAGAACTGGACAGATAGGACAGAAGTTTTTGTTTTCTCACACTATCCTTTCAGCTTAAGGTTCAATCCAGATCAAAGTTTTGTCACCCACCAAAGATATTAAATTAGCTTAGTATATTTATAGTACAATCCTATGCATTGAACTCAGTGGCCTCAGAAAGCTGTAACTCGGTTTAGGATTGCCCTGTTGTTTATTTAAAATACATGTGTCTGCCTTTCTTCCAGAAGATCACTAGGACTCAAGGTGAGTAACAAAAAAACATCAAAATGATCAATAAATAACAACAATAAAACACCTATCAAAACAAGCAGTAAAAACATCATCATGTAAATTCAAGTTCCCTCCACCCCATCTGCTGGAAAGGTTGTGGCAAAAGGGGCACATTCATCCACTGTTGGTGGGAATGCAAAGAAATCCAAAAATTTTTGGCTTAAAGTAACAAGAATCATCACAAGCATGCCGAAGTATACAGTACCGCTAAAACCAGAAAACGTTCTTCTGCATTTTTGGCAAGATGACACAATCCCTTCCCCCCCGCAAAGTTTTGATAGCTACTCTTTTGTCAGCAGCCAAAACAGTTATAGCGTCTTGCTGGAAGGAGAAAAGAGTCCCTAAGATTTCACTGTGGATCCAGAAGATATGGGACGACTTCATAATGGAGAAGATTTCTGATCAGTTAGCACAGACAGAACGTAACCATAAATCAGTCTTTATGGAGCAGTGGTTTCCAGTGTTAGAATACTTAACAAATAGTGAGTTAAAGTACAGGGGCATTTTAACTCAGGAATATGGCTTTGTGTTATTTGTAAGAACTTCGGTCTTTCTTATCTATTTGCATTTACATGAATATTCACTCAACTTGTGTGTGTTTAGCATATAACTCTTTATATCTTTCTTCTTAAACTTTCTCGGTTGTTGTTGTCAGCTATTGTTCATGTTCAGTCTTTGTTACATTTATACTGCCACCAAAGTTAGTATTTTTTTTTAAAAAATCATCAACAATACTCCATTTAATAGCTTGGCAAAAAATCACAACACACAACAACTCCTTGAATCTTCTGCAATATACGAGAGCTTTTTTAAAAAGTTCCCTTTTACATCCCTTGCAGTGGCCTGAGCAATGTAAAGGCCAAGAAATGTAGTGGACCAAGAAAAAACAGAAGCCAAGCACCAGGAGATGTTCCATTGTGAGGAACAAGCCAAGAGCAAGTGCCACGAAGGAACCCCTTTTTGTGACTGACCTCACTTGGCTGTCCTGGCGCACTTCTCAGCATTCATGCAGAGAGGCAAAATCTACAACACCATTGCCCCATACTCACAGTTGCAGCAAGTTTTCCGAAATCAACAAAAATGGCATCTCTGTTGGGGTTCACAAATCCAGCAGGTGGGTCTCCATGCATTGACTGCTGTAGTCTTCAAAACCTTATGCCACAAGAAAACCAGTTGTTGAAATCACAAAACTCAGTTTGATTTTATTGGGTATAAAAATGACTCAAATAATATACTGAATCCTATATGGGGAAGCAGAAGGGGAATGACGGGACAATTCCAAAAAGCAGTTGACTCAAAGGCTGCAATGGTGGTGTTTTTTTTTTTGTTTTTGTTTTGTTTAAAAAAACCCTCAAATATTAGTTTTCTGGTCATTACCTGATAATTCCAAATTCTATTTGAGTGCTTACCTTATTCATGGAAGTCAGATATGCTCAATTGTAAACAAACCCTGGTGATTGACAGAGGAGATTGACAGCTATCAGCAACAGTCTCTGGTGCCCTTAAGGCATTCTGGAAACTTTTCTAGTAAATAATCTGAATGTCAGATGTTCTTACTATGCCCTCAAGAAAGGAGGAACAGCTTCAAGAAATGAATGCTAAGGGTGCCTTAATGACCTCTCACACAATAAGACTCGTTTGCTGGGGTAAACTATGTATGTTTAATGGCGAAGATGATGAACTACCAACAGGGGTATCTGATGTGCTAAATCCAGCATAAAGAATGATACAGACTCTGGCAAACAAACAGTTACTTCCGCGAAATTCACCCAGTCATCATTAAGATTTGTAAAGTTGGGATATTTTTACTATGCTTTGCAAAATTCTAATTGGAAAGACAGTAATTATTTCTTCGGGGGGGGAAGCAATCCCAGCATGTGGGGGGCTCAGAGCCAAATGAGATGATATGTGTGCCACGAGTCGGGGCAGTCTTTCCTGGCATATGCAGTAAAACATTTTCGGTGAGATTCCAGGCCGCCTGAAATCAGTTTCAAGGGACAAGGTTCCAAAGAGGATAGAAGGCTGAAGTAAATCCAAAAATCCATGGACCCAGGAGAAAGAAGGGTGGAGAAGTAGAAGCTTCCTTCGTATCGAGGGTAGTATGTCGTTTAAAGCTCTTTTCCAAACAATGGTCATTTTCACATGTCGTTAACGTCGCACAATATGGTGCAACACTCACGGAACGGTGGCCTCTTCATAGCGGAATTTCTGATGTCACCTCGTCTTGAGTCTGTTTTCGTGGTGTGATGATGTCAGAAGTCGCGCCATAAAGACGCTAGCATTCCATGAGTGTTGTGTGATGTTGTGCGACGTTAACAACTTATGAAAATGGCCACTGTATCTTCATCCCATCCCATTTATTCGTATTTTCAGGGTTTCTCAACTGCACAGAGAAAACCTAACATGCATACATTCATAGATTCTGTGCGGACTGAACCATGTTGGCCAGAGACTGCTGCTTTTTCAGACTTGCTTGATCCTAAGGATGGAACCTATGGAAGCTCACCCATAGGGTCCAACCCCAGGTTCAATACTCATGTGTAGACTCCGTGCTCATAAACCCATGATTGCATGTAGGAAGAGAAAGGGCCAGAACAATTATGTGTACTCTTCCCTCCGTGCACATTGATTTCAATGCAGCAAGGTTGTCTGAAGAGGTCTTCTGCCTGATCCCATAACCACATTAACACCCCCTATGTATGATTGCATATGTATTATGCCCAGGGCTTTTTTTCTGGGAAAAGAGGTGGTGGAACTCAGTGGGTTGCCCTCAGAGAAAATGGTCACATGGCTGGTGGCCCCGCCCCCTGATCTCCAGACAGAGGGGAGTTGAGATTGCCCTCCACGCCGCCAAGTGGCGTGGAGGGCAATCTCAACTCCCCTCTGTCTGGAGATCAGGGGGCGGGGCCACCAGCCATGTGACCATTTTCAAGAGGTTCCGGAACTCCGTTCCCCCGCGTTCCCCCTGAAAAAAAGCCCTGGTTATGCCAATAAAGATATTCTTAAATGGTAAGTGGATTTCATACGTGTGGTTTTTTATAGAGAATGTCAACAGAACACATATAGTTCACTCCCTTTCCCCCAGATGCATTCACTCTCCCACGTTTCAGTTTGTGAAGGGCTAGAGGTAAATGGAAAAGGAGAGAGGAAAGAGCCAAGAAGATTGGGGGGATTGAAAACTGGAGGGGAAAGGTTAATAGCAGGAAGATATTATTTATTTATTATATTATTTATTTATTATTATAGTGCCATTATTTATTTATTTGCTTGTTTATTTAAATCATTCCCGCCCTGCCTTTTCACCAGTCTTATTTATTTTATTTATTTATTCTATTTATTTATGTCATTTATAATCTGCCTTTCTCACTGAGACTCAAGGCGGGTTACACAGTGTGAGACCAATACTGTCAGTTTCAAGGACATTTCCATAAACAATGCCATAGGGTAAATAAACACAATTTTACAAAGACAGAGCATTAGTAAGAATCCAACACAGAGTTGAAGAATGTTAAAAAAGAACACAAGCAATTCTAGGGCTGACATTAGACCACATGAAGCACAAGTAGCTCATAGGAGCACATATTTAAGACAACAGGTAGTACGTAAGACAACATATGGTGATGTCTATGGTCCTTAACTCATTAACGAAGCATCTGAGAGCCCCTCCCTACAATACAAAAGCCTTTTTGAATAATTCGGTTCTACATCTTTTGTGGAAAGCTAGGAGAACGGGGTCTCTCCTGACCTCCTCAGGCAGGCCGTTCCATGGGGGGGGGGGGGCACCACAGAGAATGCACATGTATGAGCTACTGGTGATTTCGCCCATGTGCAGGGTGGCACCTGCAGGAGACCCTGTTCAGATGAGCAAAGCTGCCGTGGAGGCACATAGGGAGGGAGGTGGTCCAGTAGGTATGCCGGGCCAAGGCCATGAAGAGCTTTGTATGTGATAACCAATACCTTGAACTGAGCACAGTAGCTGATTGGTAGCCAATGGAGTGACTGCAGAATGGGGGTGATGTTCATGCTCCTGCTCACTCCTGAGCAGTCACGCTGCAGTGCTTTGCACCAATTGGAGTCTCCTAGTAAATTTGGATGGGAGACCTTGTCATGGACCAACCTGGCCCAGCGGAGCAGAGAGACTCAGAGGACTCTTCTGAGGAAGAGGCAGCTGGTGAACCTGACCCAGATCCACAGCCAGTGGCAGAGGCACTGCAGGAGGAGGCAGGCCCTGAAGGCTCAGATACTGATCCACAGCCAGGTCCCAGCACATCAGTTCCTCAGCTTCCCATCCCTGGGCTGGCAACAGAAAGCCAGGGGCAGGCCAGCTCTCCCCCTTCATCACCAGAGCCTCGGGAGCGCTGCCAGAGGAGGGCTAGAAGAGCCCTCCAAGCCAGAAGGCGCAGTGCCAGGCTAGCAGCACAGCACCGGCCCAGCATCGTTAGTGATGATGAGTGCTCGCAGGAGCAGGACTGAGACAGCCGGCAGGTGCTTGCTGTAGCACAGGCAGCTGAGCACTGTGAGCCGAAGAGGGAGTGGCTGCCGAAGAGCAGCCGAAGAGGGAGTGGCTGCATGGAAGCAATGAGTCCGCTTACTACTGACCTTGCGGCTGTGTTTTGAACTGATTCTCTTGTCCCTGACCTTGGCCTGTTGCTGTGGATGTGTTTCTGGAAGCCCCCTTTGGACCTGAAGCCATGAGTGTGCCCAATCGGTGCCTGAACCTTGGGACTGGGTGCTGCCCTGCGCGGACAACTTGGGAGTTTTCCCTTGCCTGCTGCCAGTGTGAGTCTGCATCGGGACAGACCTGTGTATAGAACCCAAAGCAGCTTACAGCATTTAACCATCACAGCAAACCACGGTTTGCCATTAGAATGTAACAGGTTGCCAACTCCAGCTTGGGAAATTCTTGGAGATTGGTGTTTGCAAAGGGTGGATTTTAGAGACGGAAGGGAGCTCAGTGGGGATGTGATGCCAGAACACCTACCCTCTGGAGGTTCTGTTTCTCCAGGGAAGTTGTAGTCTAGAGATCAGTTGCAATTCCTGGATAACTCCAAACCCCACCTTGAGTTTGACAATCCTGTTATGGCTGAAGCAGCTCACTCTCTGCACCCTTCCCAATTAAACACAAAGGGCTGGAGGGAAGGGAGTGGTCTTTAGAACTTAAATGTCAATGAAAGGAGAGAGAACAAAAAGCCCAAAATGGTTCTCTCTGGCTCCTCCCTTGAGCAGCAGAGTTTTTATAGCAATTATGACATCAGAACCTCAGTATAATAATTAGAACATGATTGGTTCACACTTACGTCGCAGTTAAAAAATTTAGTACGCATGTCACCTTCTTTAGTGCAAAGTCAGCTCATGTTACATTGCGCATGTGTGACCCTACAGAACAAGCCATTGTCTGAATTATGTTACCTTTCAAGAATTCCTTTCTGCCTGGCTGTATCTGGCAAACACACAATGCCGTTATACCGCTATCTCTGAGACAGAGCCCTGAATTCTTGCCTTCAGCACTCAATGTAACTAAACACAGCTTCTTGGAGTAAGAAAGCAATTGTGAATTGCTTATAGCAGACACAAGAAATCACTGCTTGTATTAGGTCTATTAGCATACAATTAATTGTTAATAATTATAGCTGAGCTATCAACCCTAAAAAGGTCCAGGGACTGAGTAGACAGAAAAGAGGCTAGGCAGGAAGCTGAGAACTGGTGAATGCAAAAGGCAGAGGGGAGGAAGAGGGAAAGAGGGGGAGGTGCTGTGGCTCAGTAGAAGACCCTCTGCTTGGCAGGTGGAAGGGTCAACCCCCCCCCCAGCGTCTTCAAGTACAAAAAGGATCCAATAGTGGGTGGAGACCCTAGAGAGACACTGCCAATCTGAGAATACAAGACTGACCTTGATGGACCGATGATCTGAACTCCTAGTAAAACCTGGCTTGGAAATTCTCCAGATTTTGGTATACTTGGAACTATTGCCAAATATGGAGAGGAACGTCTGCATATTAAAGGGGACAGGAGAAGGAAATGAGGAAAAACACACACAGAATTCAGGGCTAAGTGGAGCTGTGTTTTGTTGTCAGGAAACCTGTTTTATTTATATTCTGCCATTTTCCCCGTGGGGGGCACCAAGTGGCTTATGTCAGTCTCCTCTCCTCTGTTTTATCCTCACAACAACTCTCAGAGGCAGGTTTTAAGAGCTACTGTGGTTCATTGCGGACCTGTGTATACTTAACGGGGGGCGGTGATGAAGAAAATATCTGGAGGGCACGGAATTGTGGTAGGAGGACCAGCGCCGAGTTGTGAGAACTATTTGGGTGCTGATTTGAACTAACCAATCTTTGATTATGGGGTTCTACCAATAATAGAATGATAATTATGCTAGTTTTATGAAACTGTGGGAATGGTATGGCAAAACACTATTTTCTAGCTTGTTAAAACATTGAGAATACATTCATAGAACATGAAAATGGCACGATTATATACTGAAATTATAAATTTTCAGTTTAACAGTCAGACCGGGTAATCCAGGGCTTTTTTTCAGCGGGAGCACGGTGGAACGGAGTTCCGGCACCTCTTGAAAATGGTCACATGACTGGTGGCCCCACCCCCTGATCTCCAAACAGAGGGGAGTTGAGATTGCCCTGCACGCTGCAGGAGCAGCACGGAGGGCAATCGCAACTCCCCTCTGTCTGGAGATCAGGGGGTGGGGCCACCAGCCATGTGACCATTTTCTCCGAGGGCAACCCACTGAGTTCCACCACCTCTTTTCCCAGAAAAAAAGCCCTGAGGTAATCAATGTATTTCTTTTAAGCCAATTTATCCCCTTGTAGAATATCACGCTACCTGACCATAGAAATGCTCTGAGACTCTGCTAATAGTCCCTGTGCTGTTAGCCACAGCTTAGAAGCTTGTATTAGCTCTATAGCTTAGAAGCTTGTATTGGCTCTATCAGAAATGTGTGTTGCCCCTTTAAGGCTTTGAATGATGGGAATTGTAGTTTACACTGCCACCAACAAGACGAGGGATATTTGAATCCGCAATGACCTTGTTCCTGTTTTTAGTGTGATATTTTACAACTGCTCTTCCTCCCTTTGTCTGTACTGATCTTCTCCCACGAGGAAAGGGGAAAGATGACGGCTTTTACCGCGCATCTTAAGTAAACTACTGCTATAATACACAGGAAACATCCATCTCTTGGCTGAACTGGAAGTTGGTTCTGGGCCATTTGAAATGGAATCCCTTGGGTCAGCAGGTAGCTAAAGAGGCGTGGTAACCTGGAACTCCAGGATAGTCCCAGAAAAAATGGGCAAAGGACATAAAAATCCAACTTCCTGCAAAACTAAAGGAATTTTGACCCCTTCCCACCATCTGCTGGCAAAAGAATAGTACCTGATGTCTCCTTATGTGTACTTCTTTGGCAATACCTTCATGAGGAAAAAATGTATTTAAAGACATTAAAGAGGCTGCAGCGTGGATTACTGATGTCATTTTAAATCTTGAACACGAGCTTGGAACAAAAAGTCTAGCCCCTGATAAATCGGTCTCCTCTGTAGTGTTCGAGGCAATGGTTTGGTGGCCGTCATGCATTTTCTGTGTACCTTTAATCGCGAAGCATGAAGGTTATTCCCAGTCATCTTGTGCCATAAGCACATTAATTTCTAGAACGGTAGATTCTTGCTGCTCTGTCAGCTTTTCAGCAGTGAAATTAGCTGTTAAAAATGCAGTTGTGGTAGAGGTCATTTCATGTGAGGAGAAAGAGTTGTCATTTCTCTGCTGTGGAGTGGTGCCATGGGAAGGGGGCATTTTGACAAGCCACTGCTTGATAATGTCTTTTAAAAATTTTAATCTAACATACTGAAGCAAACCCCATTGGATTCCAGGCAGTTTCATGATCTACACCCCTTGAGATCCAGACATTCTAGTTGAGAAAAGTGCTGTATAGAGAAGAGAACAAGGGTTTTGCCGATGCTGGGTAACTGTAAAATCTTGGTTTAGCTGTTCATTACCATTTTTAGGCATCATATTTTCTAGACCATTCTAGGCCATTTTCACACTACTTACCGGCCACAGAACATTGCACCAAGCTCCCGGAACGACAGCATCTTCCTGCAGTTCTCGTGTGAAATCGCACCAGGAAGACGCTGTCATTCCGGGAGCTTGGCGCGATGTTCCGTGGCTGGCATGCCGTGTGAAAACAGCCCTAATCTATATCAAGTGGTTCATAGATTTACCTTTTTTAAAGTGCTTCTGCTGTAACTGGGCATGTTGGACTTTTGAGGAGGAAATCAAAAGAGGAATTAAGTCTGCTGTCTGCCAGTCAGTAACCTGTGGCTTCTACAGCAGGGATCAGCAATGCTTTACAATTAAGAACACCAACTTTCAGAGCAAGAGATCAACAATGTGAAAATATACAACCTAACATTCTTGATAATTGATTAATTAATCTAAAATAATATATCATGTTGATTAATATTATACAAAGTTTCTGCAGCCCAAACACTGTTTTTTTCAATGGCACATATAAGGTAATTAGAGATGGGCACAAACTGAAAAAAAAGACGAACATGATGTTTGTTGTTCATTGCCGTCCATGAACAGGGACTCATAAACACTTACGAGCATGACCTGTTCACAAACATGTTCGTGGTTGGCTGTCCGTGGGGGCCAGCAGGCTCGCCTCCAGCCATCATCCAAGTTTGGTCAAGATCCCTACTGTACCACTCCCAGAAACCTGACCTGAGCAGGCACCAGGAAAGGTACCAGTAATAAATAATAGCTTGGCCCAGAGCCTGGCAACAGCCCTGGAACTTGAAGGGGTAGATCCCTATCCCACCACACACAAAGAAAATTCAAGCTCCAATGCACTTTCCCTCTCTCTCTCAAAATGCCAACAACAACTCTCTCTCCCTCTCCACTGTCTGCAAAACCAGAGCTGGGAGCCCCCCTCCCTCCTGCTCTTTGCTTCCTTGTAACAAATTTGGAGCTCCACACTTGGAAGGAAGACCTGCCTATCAAGCTAAATTGGGCTTAGATTGGGGTTTCCAGGGCAACAGCTGTTCAGACAGAGTTCAGACAATCCCTGCCTACATTGCCAAGGGAATTGATTGCAAGTGCCAGACTGTCTGGCTTGACGAACAGCAACGAACGAGGCTTGCAACAACCACCTGTTCATTTAGAATGGGGCCTCACAAACAGCTTGTTCGCAAACAGCAGATTGGGCTGTTCGTGACTTTTTTTCCTTTGTATTGCTGTTCGTGCCCATCTCTACTTGTAATAAGTAGTAAGTATACATAGGTACACCCTGCTTGATTTTGCGGTGTATTAGTCTAAATCTGTGCCTGATTTGCACTTAGATTCCTGGCAACTGTTCATCATTTCCCTTTCTGTGAAGCATCTCTAAGAAGCCTTTTAGTACAATAAAAAACTTTTCCAGCCATTCTCTTTACATACTGGTTATTCTAGCATCCCATTTACCCAGCATTTTCTTTTTTAAAAAGCCAGATCTGGTTCCGTCCTGGGCTACATTTGGCTCTGGAGTTGTAGGTCGCAGATCCCTGTTACAGAGTCCAAGCAAGAAGAATTGTTAATCTAGAGGGTGGCTGTCCTGGGTTCCAGGAGGTGGAGTTGGGGAAATTTGGGTCCTCATTGAACTGTGCTAGACTTAGCCTTTCATCCTTTTAAGGAGTATTAACAGAGTCCCAGAACAGCTTCTCCAAACATTACTTCTTCGCTAGGTGTTGTGATTAAAAAGTCATACTAGGATATAGGAAGATTTGGAATCAAATCCCCTCTCTGCCACTTCCTTAGTAGCTTTGGACCAGTCCTCCTGTCTCAGTTTAACCTCCTTCACAGTTGTTGTGAGAATAAAATGAGGAGCTCCCTGTCCTGTCCTTCTCTACAAATGTGCACCAAAAGGTGTACCGAACCCTTAAGGCCATAACGCCACCTGAGCTCGATTTTTGCTAATGTTTCATCTTTGTAAACTTGCATTTATTTACCCTATTGTTTACGGAAATGTCCTTGAAATTGACTGTACAAATCTCACAGTATGTAATCCGCTTTGAGTCTCAGTGAGAAAAGCAGACTATAAATAACATAAATGAATACAAATAAAATAAATAATAATTTGAAAGAGTAGACCAAAGAGGTTGAACTATTCGTTCTTTGTGTACAGAAGGGCGGATTGACAGACGCATCTGTTACCCCATTATGCCTGCTGGAAATATATTATTCTGTGAAGAAACTCAAAGTCTGCTTTAGCATTCAGTAGCCCCTGCTGCATTTGACCATTGAAAAGATGAGTGATCTATATACTCACACTTCCATGCTTTTAAGTCAAGACTGTGTGCTGAGTTTCTGTATCTGCCTGCTTCTGGCCAAGTAGCTGTCATTATGAGTTCTCCTTCAAGGTGATGCAGCCGCTTCTCATTTCAATTTGTCACAAGGTCTCTACAGTCAGGAAGGAATGCTGTGAGAAATAATGTGAAAACTCGCTATCAACTGGCTTGTTTTGGAGAGCGTGGACTCCTCTTGTCAGATCATTGCTAGTCTTCTCACAAACACAGGCCTGCTTTCCATGGCCGTTTTCACACTGCTTACCAGCCACGGAACATCACGCCAAGCTCCTGGAATGACAGCGTCTTCCTAGCGCGATGAACCATGAATGGCATGGTTTCGAATTTTCCCAGTTCGTGCCCTTCTCTACTTGAGACCTTAATCAGTCTAAATGATGGTCAACATTTTTTGGCATGTCAAATGAAGTCCAGTATTTGAGATTGTGCTGCCCTAGTTCATGCTACAGTACCTATACGAACCAGTCGTGCAGACTTAATTCTACATTGTGGAGTGGGTTGACTGTTTTGTCTACAATTGTCCTCTCTATACTGTTTTGTCCTCTCTATACTGCCTTGGTCAGGCTGCACCTGGAGTACTGTATACAGTTTTGGAGGCCTCACTTTAAAAAGGATGTGGACATAATTGAGAGGGTGCAGAGGAGAGCAACGAGGATGATCAGGGGTCTGGAGACTGAGCCCTACGAGGAAAGGCTGAGGGCCTTGGGAATGTTTCGTTTGGAGAAGAGGAGGTTGAGGGGGGACATGATTGCTCTCTTTAAGTATTTGAAAGGCTGTCATTTGGAGGAGGGCCAAGAGCTGTTCCAGCTGGCAGCATAGGACCTGAAACAATGGGCTTAAATTACATGCTGAAAGGTACCGGCTGGATATTAGGAAGAACTTTTTCACGGTCAGAGTAGTTCAAAAGTGGAATCAGCTGCCCAGGGAGGTGGTGAGCTGCCCCTCACTGGCAGTTTTCAAGAAGAGACTGGATGAATACTTGTCAGAGATGCTTTAGGCTGATCCTGCACTGGGCAGGGGGTTGGACTAGATGTTCTATATGGCCCCTTCCAACTCTATGATTCTATGATTCAATTGCCACAAATTATCTCTGCCTGTGCCATTAATCACACATGGGCCAGCTGTGTTCTGAACCAGGCCTGCACAATTTGTGATCCACCAAGCCCTGCCTGGCCCACTGGCCATGTATCAGGAACATGATCAATTTCCAGTTTTAGGGGCTTGTCAGGAACTGCAAAAAATATGGTTTGAAGCATCTAGTAATTTCAAGTGCTGTACTGTGCTTAGAACGATAGGTCTGGTGTCCTGTCTGTAGCCCCTATATGTCATTGTTTTAGGGGATGCTAATTGCTAAGTGCTCATTGTTCCGGGGGTGCTACTTGCTAATAGTGTGTTCTGATTTCATATTACAAATGCTGTGTGCATCACTTTCGTTTCTCCCTTTCCCAGACTGAAAACACAGCTGGGTAATCTATTCCTCTGACCTTGGGAGTCTGAAATGTTACCGTTTCTTTCCGTCTTGTCTAGCTGATGTATAAATTCCAACAAAAGTTTCCCAGACTTCTTCCCGCTGAAACCTGGTGGGTTAGGGAGGAGGGAAATGTTTAGATATTTAGACCTGTGCTTTCCTCAAGCCTCCATTCCTTTTAAAGAAGTTGTACTGCTTGGATGCTTCTTTGCCTCTAAGTAAACTTATGGACCTGTGCATATGGAAGAGATCTGATTTCTGAATACAAGTCATTTAACCAAGGACCTGTGTCTTGCTGAAATGATCCAGGGATCTGTCTGCCATATCCTGTCAGCCATAATTTGACATCTGGTCTAAATGGAAGGAGGAGTTTCTTCCAGACTCAAGTCAATTGCATCTTGATCATGTATACAAGACATGCTGTATTGACGAAGATCGTATTTCTGTAGCTGTTTTCAATGCCATTTCTCTCATCTTGCTCTGTTCTTGCTTCAGAGAAGCAATTATTGTTGGTGCTGATTTCATGTTGTGGCTTTGAGAGATCTTATTATTCTGCAAAATGGAATCATTAACATATATAATCCCAATGTCTCATTGGTTGCTCCACAAAGGTGGCTGGCTCATCTTGCAGATTTTTCTTCTTTGTTTTGTTATAGAGTTCCCTCTGCTCTCATTCTCTCCCCCTTCCAATAAACGTAACCATCAACTTGTTTTGGTCAGCAGGTGGCACTAGAAGAAAAGGGAGTTCGTAAAGAGGGACGGTCTTCTTAAGCCCATTGTGGTTTTGTTGTTGGTTTCAATTTTGTTGAAATCGTTAAGGTGAACGGTGATATTTTGTAAAGAACCAGAGGATTATATATCGAGGAAAAAAATATCAAAACAGTAATTGAGCAACATGGGTCAGGTTCCCAGGGAAGACGTACATCGTGGTTTTAGATTAAACCACGTGAAGCTTCTGCAGCTTGCTGTGACTTGATCAAAGCATAAAAACTTTCATTCATTGTGTGACGATGATGATTATTTAAGCCTAAAATAAAGAACAAAATGTTATGGATGACTGCAAAGGTACATTAAAACAGAATCTAGGAAAACAGCATTGTGATAATCTCAGCCTCCTCACCCGTTTCCCTCACCCGTTTCCCGTTCTTCGGCCTTATATCTCAAATGTACCCCATTTTTGGAGTGGGGTGAACAGTAGGATAATGGTTTAATGGGAGATGAAAGTAGCTATATCTTTAAATAAACTCTCATTGCATGGTTTGGTGTACTGAGGTAATTCTTGGAATTTTAAATTTTCCATGTAATTTTGTCTCAAATATACAGCCTTAAGGGAGCTAGGAAGTTATGATTTTTTTTCCTGATTTTGTTAGTACCTGTTGTGGGGTACTAATGACGGGTTCTGATGACACTGCAGTCATCTTCGGGGGCCCTGCTTCAGTTACCCCGCCTTCTGTGATTGTTCAGGTGGCAACCGGGGAGAGGGCCTTCTGGAACTTTCTCCCCAGGGAGATTTGCCTGCCCCCGTCTGTTGCCGCCTCCCCCCCAACGGGTGAAGAAGACTTCATTTCACTTGGCATTCTCTCAGTGATCCTCCCTCCCTCCCCAATGTTTTAGCTCTAGTTTCTGTCTTTTGTATATCTTTTAAATTCTGGTTTTAAATTCTTTTAATGATGTTTGTATGTGTTGGCTTTAATGGCTTTTTAAAATGATATTTACATTTATATGCTTTAATTTGTTAGCCACCTCGCTGGCCCTGCAAGGGCAGAAAGGCAGGGTAAAAAATCCTGTAAATAAATAAATAATAAATAAAAGCGTCCTCCAGGTGCTTCATGGCAAAAAGTAACGATTCATAAAGTTAGAATTATTTCAAATGTTCCCAATTTTATTTGTTGGAGGTTGGTTTTTTTTGTCTTCTCCATCTGTTCATATATAAAAATCAGCGAACAGTATCCAGCTTGGTTAGGAAACAGAAGCCAAGGTGAGGAAACACAGTAGAAAGGGGCATGGCAGGGAGCCCTTACTGCTGTGGTGTCCCAGATTGTTGTTAATAATAGTAATAGTAATAGTAATAGTAATAGTAATAGTAATAGTAATAGTAATAGTAATAGTAATAGTGATGATGATTTGATTTACATACTAGCCTTTGGGACAACTTAATACCCACTCAGAGTGGTTTACAAAGTATGTTATTATTATCCCCACAACAATCACCCTGTGAAGTGGGTGGGGCTGAGAGAGCTCTGAGAGAGCTGTGACTGACCCAAGGTCACCCAGCTGGCTTCAAGAGGAAGAGTGGGGAATCAAACCCGGTTCTCTAGATTAAAATCCCGTGCTCTTAACCACTACACCAAACTGGCTCTCTACACGAGACCTCTTACATGAGGATGCAATGGAGAATGCAATGGAGACGCGAAATATCGCGTTTTCTCACGTGAGTTTTGCGCGACGTCGCACAAAACTCGCACGAGAAAACGCGATATTTCGCATTTTCCGCGCAATGACGTGCGATGTTTCGGGATGGGGAGGGCCGTCTGGAATCGGCCAATGTTAGTGGGGGAGAGGAGTTTAGAGGGGAGACGCAATGTTAGTGGGGGAGAGGAGTTTAGAGGGGAGACGCAATGTTAGTGGGGGAGAGGAGTTTAGAGGGGAGACGCAATGTTAGAGGGGGAGAGGAGTTTAGAGGGGAGACGCAATGTTAGTGGGGGAGAGGAGTTTAGAGGGGAGACGCAATGTTAGAGGGGGAGAGGAGTTTAGAGGGGAGACGCAATGTTAGAGGGGGAGAGGAGTTTAAAAAGACAGCCATTTTGCAAACGGAGACATCTGGAATCCTGGGGAAAAGCCACCAGCGTTCCGTGAGTGGGCTGTCCCTATAAGGACGTGTAGAAACGGCCATTTTGTTAATATCTAAAGCAGCTCAAGACTCCTGTTTTATTTCACTTCTACAGATTAACATGGTTATGCATTTAGATTTCATTTATTCGTTGTATTTTTAGTCCACTTTTTAGCTTAAAAATTGTCTTCTCAAGACGCTTACATAAACCAATTAAAAATATAATACTAGTGGTGAGATATCAGTGCAGACATGATAGAGAGATGCATTCCTACTGCCTTTTTTCTCTTCAGCCTTTTTGATAGCTAATATGATGTGATCAGATATAAGAGTGTAAACTTCAGGGGAAGGTGACTAAGAATGATCCTCACCCTAACCCTGTCTTTAAATGTCCAAATGAAATAGAGACTAGAAGCAGGCCCCTGTTCAAATGGCTTTTGAAAACTCTAATTTTCCTGGGGTATTACAACCACGGCCTAGGAAAGGTGCTATAATTGCTAATAAGGGATAAGGGATATATCCACCACTGTTCTCATAAGTGTAAATCATTATAAACCATCAGTGTCAAATGTATTTACTATGCTGTAGGCTGCTGAACAACCTGGCTTTAGATGCTATTGCTAATTGGGGGTGCTGTCTTCCTTTCTCCCATTGTCATAAAATCCAAATTACAAAGCAATAGAAGCACAGGATTAATTCTTTGCTAAATCTGTCTCCTGAATGATAAATGGACATTGTCATTTTGAGGCTGAGCTATTAACTTCCAGTTGTTTATCCTTACATTCATTTATCATCGTGACCTTGCGGGGGGTGGGGGGAAACTCTGCTAATTTTGCAACATCAACAATAATGGTACAATAATGATAGAATACCTATGCATTAAAATAATAAATCTATTCACTTCTTGCATTGTTTATGGTAGGTTAGGCCCTATACAGTTTTCTGTTTACCTTGTTTTCTAATTTTGTAATCCTCGTCCTATTGCATTGTTTTTTGGATGATCGGATGTCTTATGGTGTCTAATTGAATTGTTTTTATATTTTGTAACTCACTAAGTCTCGCTGAGAAAGGGGGCTATAAGTGAAGCAAATTTTTTAAAAATCCCATTTCCAATCCTGACTGTCCTCTTCAGTTCCCCCTTTTAAATCTCACAGAAACCCTGTGAGGTACTAAGGAGGGGGGACGGAGGGGAGACTGACCAATCAACTGACCCAGGGACTCAAGTCTTGCTGAGCTAAGTCGGAAACTGTATTCCTTCTACGTCTTACACAAGGATGCTCGAGCATAGGGAGACACATTAGCCCGAAAGTGTAGTTTAAAAAGACAGAGCTGAAGGCTCTATCAATTCTACCTCTCTACAGGAAGGTAGTTTAAAAAGACAGAGCCAGCAGAGATTGCTCCTCAGAGGGTTTGTTCAGTTCATTTTCGCCTCCCTGAAGGCTCTGTCAATTTCATCTCCCCTTCCTGGAGGTGAAGATGAAATTAACAAACTCCTTGAGGAGTGATCTCTGCCGGATCTGTTTTGGATTGCTGGAAAGTGCGGTCCCAGAAAAGGTACTGAAAAAATGGCAACCAAGCAGCCTGCAACCGTTTTGCAAATGGAGACATCTGGGGAAAAGCTGATAGGATTCCGTGAGTGGTCCATCCCTATAAGGATGTGCGGAAACAGCCAACGTTTTCCAGCATCAGATTTCATGAGTCAGAGCTCCTTTCGTCAGATGACTAGGAGTGTAAATCCATCAGGCCCAACCTGTATACACAAGAGAAATAAATAAGTGAATCAATTTTAATACTTCTGAGAAGAATCTGAAGCCTGATTCACATGTGCAAATTGTGGGGCGTCAACCAGGTGGAATACAAAACAATAGGGTCTGTTTCACATGATAAAGAGTTTCAAGGTTGAGCAGGGATTTGAATGGGGGGGCGGTACTCCCCTGTCAGAGTCCCTTACTAACCTATACTGATTCTACAGGGCGAACACTTCAGGGAACAATAGCACTGACTCTCTGTGGTTTGGTTTTCCTTTTCCTACTCAATTATCATCTCCATTGAGGGGATGCTCACTTGTAACTGTAGTGTTGCAGGGATGCTGTCCTATCTGCTTTTTGCTGCTTCAGTTCTCAGCATTGATTTCTGATGATTTCACACAAGCAGCTCTGTGAAGCTCCTGTTGGTGAAGCGATAGCCTGCTAGGAGTCCAGTTACAGTAAATATTGGTCATTGTGGATTTTCCCGGCTGTATGGCCATGGTCTTGGCATTGTAGTTCCTGACGTTTCGCCAGCAGCTGTGACTGGCATCTTCTGAGGTGTAGCACCGAAAGACAGAGATCTCTCACTGTCAGAGTGTGGAGAAGATGTTAGCAGGCAATTTATATCTACTCAGGAAGGTGGGTTTGGGCTGAGTCATCCTGTAAGAGTTTCCCAGGGTGTGGAATGCTAATGGAGGGAGGTTTCACAGTAAATATTGCTGTAAGAATTTAGTCCACTTGTACCCTAGGGGGAGGTGTGTAACATTCTCTAGTGTTTAGGATTTACTACTTGCAGTTCAACCTACCTTTTGTTGTTTTCTCTCTCTGCTGTATAATAGTATGTGTTAGTGCTTGTGCTCTGAAGGCCTCTCTGTTGCATTAATGGCCTGCAGTCAGTTACTGTCTTTTGCAAAAATCCTGTTGCAGTAAATTCATTGAAAGCAAATTCCAAAGCATGGATTAGATTATTTCCTGAACTCTGCCAACAGCTCCAATGTATGAAATACTAACTTTTTTTCCTCCTCCAAATCTTTTCATTATTGAATGGACTTGTTTTACAGTTGCAAATTGGTGCCTTTCTTAAGGAATAAGAAATCCCAAGCAGTAAAGTAACCCTCTCTACACTAGAGGTGGGAACGAACTGAAATATGAACCAAAATTCAGCATGAAGCAGGCCGGTTTGTGGTTCGCAAACCAGTGGTTCATCAGATCCCATTTCTGACAAACAATCACGAACTTTAGGCTGGTTGATTTGGTTCATTTTTTGGTTCATCACTGTAGACAGCCTGGCACCAATCAATCAGTTTCCTAGGCAACAGGGGATGGACTTCCCACAGACCTTCTGCTGACGCAGAAGTGGCCTTCTGCTGGCCCGGAAGTGGTGATTTGCTGGCCCGGAAGTCACATTTTCACGAACCAAAACAAACTGATTCGTGAACTGGGGCAGGTTTGTGAAAGTTCGTGGTTCATGAAATGTGATGACCCATGAACCGCACGGTTCGGGTTTTTTTGGTTTGTGCCCATCTCTACTCTACACCCCGTCATTCTCTCTGTGCCTCTTTGCTCCAAACCTGCCCTGTTTGTTTTCCGGCAGAGCTTCTATTTTGTTTGTGTTGCACAGGGGACACCTGCGAATACTTAAAAAATAGGTAGAAAATTTTACAAATAACAGTTTTTGTTTCCTCAAAGTAGAATAAAAATAAACCTTTAGTTTTCTAGACTTCAACACGTTTGCAGCATTTCAGGCCTTTTCCTCCCTGCTGTTTTTTCTTTGAACTTTTCACGAAATTACTATTTTCAGATCTCTGGAGAAAAGATCTGGTGAGCTATGCTGACATCTTTTGGCAAGGGCTGTCTTCGGAAGCATGTATCTGTCAAAATATGTGATGAATTCAAATGGCTTCAATGGAAGGAAATGTCATTTGTTTGTCTTCATGACAAATGATGTCTCTGTATGCAATGGATAAAATTTTATCCTAAGAATCAGGAAGCTTACTTCCAAATGAGGTTGGGCTGCCATGGTATTTTTACCCACAAGCTGGCACTTCTGAAAGGGAGGCACACTTGGTTCCAACCGTACTCCGCTCCTTTGACCAGACTTCTCTCCAGCTGCCTTTGGTTGTAATTTTGTTCTTTTATTTCCCTATATAAGTATTTCTCTTTCTTGCTATTAAAATGTACAACTGGCCATTATAAAATCAACTTTTCTTGTTCAAGGTAGTTCACATAAAATATTAAAATAAAATGCAATACCATTTTAAATCTCTGAGTTGGATTTAAAGGTATCCTTGTCAGATGCAGGGCTTTTTTCTGGGAAAAGAGGTGGTGGAACTCCGTGGGTTGCCTTCGGAGAAAATGGTCACATGGCCGGTGGCCCCACCCACTGATCTCTAGACAGAGGGGAGTTGAGATTGCTTTCCACGCCAATGGAAGAATTTCCTCATCAGTGGTGTGGAGGGCAATCTCAACTCCCCTCTGTCTAGAGATCAGTGGGTGGGGCCACCAGCCATGTGACCATTTTCAAGAGGTTCTGGAACTCCGTTCCACCATGGTCCAGCTGAAAAAAAACCCTGGGCAGATGAATATATGTCATTTCCAGAAGGGAATACTTGGGTCCTCCCCCTTTAAAACTAACAACAGTAGCAGATCAGACTATATAGCCACTGTATCCTTTGCTGCAGACTTCTGAATAATTATTATAGATTTTAGCCTGTGGAAGGTTCTTAGAATTATGTTTGCAAACCAAATGAGTCACTTTGCTTTAAAAGAGCGTTTTGCAGATACCATAAATAGTTGTGTTAGCAGCAAAGGTTTCATGTTAGTTTTCAGGAAATTCAGTTTGAGGACTCCAAACAGTTTGCAAGAGTGTGGGTGGTGGCAGCAGATTTCAAAGTAGAAATGGTCAAGAGTTTACACCAAAATGGAACAGCAGCCATGAACTTTACTACTTCTCCCTCCTCACAAGCCTTTTCCAGAGATTCATTGAAGAGAGTCAGTAATATGATACAGTTTTACTGCCATGTGTCAGCATTTTGCCCTGCTAGCAGTGATGGAGCTACCCTTCCTTAGAAAGGAAGTTAAATGTGACTATAGGAAATAGTGATTGAAAATTACTGCTGCGCATGCGTGATGGAGATGAATGCAACCTGAGAAACAGATGTGCATTGGGTTAACTTCCATTCATTTGAAAGGGGGTTGCACAGGAAAGATTCTCTGGACTCAAGAATTGCAAAGTTAAACCTCCCCATCTAATCCTCAAGCATCATCTTTATTACTTTTGACCACCCACATTTTTTTTTACTTCATAGACTGCGCTGCAGTGCAGTTTCAAAATACGCATTCTGCAAGCGGGCAGGAATTCTACCACTTCCTAGAACTAAAAACGATTACATATTATTCTGATTTCCCCCCCGTTAAATCTCTTTACATGGAAGATGCACGTGCATAGATTTGCATGGATTATTTCAAACCATACCTTTCATCATCAGACTTCAGATCATACCATCATGATCATACCATTGATAAAAATGAAATAAAAACTGTAAGAACTAACATTGGTGTAATATTATTTTTAAAATATATATATTATTAATCATAGAGTGATTGAATAATGAGGTTCTCTAGGATGAGGAGAGGAAGTATGTTTGTATGCGTTGTTTATTTGAAAAAATATATTTTAAATGTTATATGATCATTGTATTTTGGTAGTCCGTGTAGCACACAGTGTTTAATGTTCTCTTTTTAAATTTTTGTTTCTCTTCCCTTTTTCTGTACCCCTTTACCGATTTTAAAAATAAAAAATAACTTATTAAAAAAAAAATTATTTTGCTAAACTAATCTCGTCCTTTTTAACTTAGGTTTCTGTCAGCTTCTTCCCCTCACACTCTTATAATACTCTGACAATATTAGGATTCAACTCTCTCTAGTCCCTAATATGTCCTTTATACATATTCTACTTTTCCTCTTAGAATCTTAATGCTTTTCACAGCACTACATGGGATTCTAATCCGAAAATTGCTTTTCCAGATTCTGTAGACGGCTGACTCCCTAACTATTCACTGTGTACTCTCTCTCGACACACACTTCTTAGCTCTGCCCATACACTCACATTCACCAATCACTCAGCCAAGAATTAGGGAGGACACCATACCGATCAATCAAGGTAAACAGGTGTGCAAGAGCTTGTGACCACCAGTCAATGTTATCTTTCAATATCTCCACTGGGAGCCCATCCAAACCAGGGGCCTTATTAGATTTGAGGGATCCAATGAGATTGACAATTTCATCTTGGGAAACTGGGGGCCAACTGGGGATATCAGAAGGAATTAATCCAAAATTATTCAAATCTAAGGCAGGGGACTCATTAAATAAGTCATTATAATAAGAATACCATCTGGCCGAAGGAATAGTGCTAATGGGGGCAATACCAGTTGAGGAATTAAGTTTACCAGCCAATAGCCAAAATACTCGATTATCATTAATTCGGACAGCATCGAAAAGTTTAGCCCATTTTTTCAAATAGAAAGCATGGTTTTTTGTGTGCTAACAAATGACCATATACCCTTTTAAGCTTAAAAAACAGGGTGGGGGAGTAGGCAGAGGATCTCAACTGAGACTGACGAAAGTATTGTCTAAGTTTGCTTTTAAAAAGCAAACATTCTGTATCAAACCAAGCATTTGGGGAGATGATTTGGTTATTAGAAGTCAAACCAATCACCTCACTCACTCATCCCCTTCTTTCACGCCCTTTGTTCTTCTGCAATTTACCAAGCATTTAAAGAAACACACAACATTTTAAATCATCACTGGCGGCCTTTGATGTGTATGGCCATTTTCACATGTCTTACCTGCCGCCGGAACATCACGCAAAACTCCCGGATGACAGCATCTTCCTGGCGTGATTTCGCGTGAGAAGACCCTGTATTCTGAGTGTTTTGCGCGATGTTCCGGGGGCAGGTAAGACATGTGAAAACGTCCTATGTTTACAAAATCTTTATGATAGGCCACAAGTGTTCTCTTGCTAAGTTCCTTTGGAAAACTTACAAAGATGATGCCCTGCAATTCTTTTCTTTTTTTTTACTCACCAAACTTTGATCTGGAGCAATTTTGCACTCAATTTCTTTTGAGCAAGGGAGCTAGAGAAATGTCTATTTTCTTTGTAGTGTAGTTGATATTTGTTAAGATATTTACATGGTGTGTGTGTTATGTTCTGTCAAGTTGCCTCCAACCTACAGCGACCTTATGTATGAAAGACCTCCAAAACACCCTATCATGAACAGTCTTGCTCAGATCTTGCAGACTGGAGGACATGGCTTCTTTATCCAGTCAAGCCATCTCATTTTAGGTCTTTTTCTTTTCCTCCTGCCTTCCACTTTTCCTAGCATTATTGACTTTTCCAGAGAATGGGGAATACCATAGTTTGGATTATCTTCATCTTGGTTCCCAGAGAGACATCTTTATCTTTAAGGATCTTTTCTAGCTTCCTACATGGACTTGTAGCTCAGCTGAAAATCTGGCCCATAGTTAAGATAAAGACAAAATTATAACCATTTATATTTGGAAACAGGACACAGAAGTGGCCTTTTCATGACAAGTTTTAGTTTTGTGTTTATTCAGATAAAAGCATTACCCTGAATTAAATATCTTTTTTAAAAAAGAGGGAAATGAGACAGGCCTATCTTGGTATTACCTGAACTGTTGCTCCTATTTTCGATGGCATTAAAAAAGTGAATAGAAAATTATTTCCCCAGTTGAAAGGCTGCACTGTGTTCTGTATTATTGCTTATGCTAAACAGCAAATGTACTTCACCCTGGGCTTTTTTTCTGGGAAAAGATGTGGTGGAACTCAGTGGGTTGCCCTCAGAGAAAATGGTCACATGGCTGGTGGCCCCGCCCCCTGATCTCCAGACAGAGGGGAGTTTAGATTGCACTCTGCACCGCTTGGTGGCACGGAGGGCAATCTAAACTAGAGGTGGGCACGATCCCAAAAAAATTACCGATCAAGCTGATTGTGAATCTGCGCCGGCGACGACCCCAAATCACTGATCCACACCGATCATCTCCCGTTTCCGATCTGTGGATCGGATCGGGGAGTGGGAAGGTGGATGGTGGCGGCGACCGCCGGGCCCGGCGAGCACGGGGAGGTGGTGACAAGTCGCCTCCCCTCATGGAGGAGATGTTCACACACACACACATACACTTAAAGCAGAGGGGGGGAGTTTTTAACCCATCCTTGCCTCTCCAAATAGAGAGAGAGAGACACCCCGTTAACATGTTTCAGCCAGCTTTTTTAAAAAAGCAGGGACAGAATCCTCCATTCCTCCCCACCCAATTTTAAAAGCAAGCAGCCAGTCTTCCAAAAGCATATTTTAAACATACACACAGAGCCATGAATGAAGTTCCCCCACAAAATACAGTGTTTTAAAAGCAGGTTAAAAACAGAGAGTGACAGACAGAAAAACAGCCATTCCTCCAACAAAGCCCCGTTTTTTTAAAAAGAAAAAAACGTTTGGAACACCCCCTTCCCCCTCCCTCCCCTGGGTCTCTTCTCCCAACTGGTGGTGAGTGTGTTGCTGCCCCGTGGTTGGAAGGAAGCCCTGCTGATCAAGGAAAGCTGGGCTTCCATTCGGGTTTCCAGGGCAACAGAAGGAGGGCAAACACAGCTCAGGCATTCCCCTGGCTCCGTTGCCCCGGGAATAGATTACTGGCGCCTGATTGTCTGCATCCCCGATCAGATCCCGATGGCCTGAATCAAGCCCCGATGAAGGCCCCCCCCCGAACGCTGGGTCCCGATCATGCAAACGCCATTATCGTGGGTATTTTTCTATTGTAATTCTGATTGTGCCCATCTCTAATCTAAACTCCCCTCTGTCTGGAGATCAGGGGGTGGGGCCACCAGCCATGTGACCATTTTCAAGAGGTTCTGGAACTCCATTCCACCGTGTTCCAGCTGAAAAAAAACCCTGACTTCACCTAGTGTTGCCTGTCAGACTAGCAGCACTTCACAGTAGAGATTGCCATTGACAATGTCTGGTTTCAGATTTCAAGGGGAATTACTTTCTTGACTGAGGTGTATGTGTAAGCTTTCCTTTCCTTCAATTCTCCTTCATCTTATTCCCCAGTGACAAACTTCAGTGCATTTTACTAACATTAATGTTTTTTGATGAGTGTTGGAAGCCAAACTGACAAGGCTGGTATTATAATCTGTGATAGGTAAAAAAAAAAAAAGATATCAGAAACCTTGTGGAATATCCAAAGGCAGTGCGGCCTATGATATTACACAGTATAAGCCATAGATTCTAATATTGGGAACATTTATTTTTTGAAAAATGTGTCCACAGAATTAGTATGAATAATAATAACAACATTCGATTTATATACTGCTCTTCAGGACAACTTAACGGACACTCAGAGCACTCTACAAAGTGTGTCATTATTATCCCCACAACAATTACCCTGTGAGGTGGGTGGGGCTGAGAGAGCTCTGAAAGAGCTGTGACTGACCCAAGGTCACCCAACTGGCTTCATTCGGAGGAGTAGGAAATCAAACCCAGTTCTCCAGATTAGTGTCCCACCACTCTTAACCACTACACCAAACTGGCTCCAAACTATGTGGTACCAGAGTTTCATGACTGGAAACTCAAACATGCAATTTGGTTCTAAAAGGCATTGGTAGGAGTCCCAGATATATATCAGGGCCATGGTGCTGGGGAAAGGGAGAGTTTGGGGGGGGGGGTCTTAATTGTTAAAATACAACAATATGCCATCTCTTGCTTTTGCATTTGCTACGGTGAACAAATGACTGCACTTCCTTAACTACAGAGGGCCCACCCCTTCCCAGCTGCAAAAAAGGCCTTCTCCCAACTCAGACTAACCTGAAAGATGGCCCCCTAGTTGGACATGGCTGGTCTGGCCACCTGGATTCACACCACTGTAACATCGAGACTGGACTACTGGAATGCACTCTACATAGGCCTCCTCTGAAAGTCAACTTGGAGACTCCATCTGGTAAAGAACAACACAGCTGGTTTGCTATCAGGAGTTAGATGGAGCATGCAAAGTTCTCCCATTCTTCAGTTACTCCACCGGCTATCCATTGGTAACTGGGCTCAATTCAAGGTTTTGACAATCCCAAACAAAGCCACTCATGGCCTTGGCCCCTCATATCTGCAGGAATGCCTCTCTGCCTACGCTCTGCCATGACAGCTTCACTCATCTGAACAGGGCCTTCTGCTCCCACTCTCCTCGCTTTCCGCAAACCAGGCAAGACCGAATTATTCAGAAGGGCTTTTTTACTGGGTGATAGGGCTGTCCTTTGAGGAAATGTCTCAGAGAGATACTTGCGATAAAGGGACTATAGATGGGGTTGTTGTTGTTGTTGTTGTTGTTGTTGTTGTGAAGCTCTTGCATTTTGCAGAGTGTTCGACTAGATGATCCTAGTGTTACCAGAAGTGGTCTCCTTTCAGTAAATAATTTGTGGGGAAATTAGTAAGCAAGGAGAATGGCTATGCAAGAGACCAGTAAACACATGGATCAATCATCTGTGTCTACGGAGTCCCCTCCCCAAATTAGCAAATGAGACTGGTTCTTAACAACAAACAATAACTTTTATTAAAGAACAAGACTTGTGCGCATACACACAAAAATTACTGGGGGAAATAATTACACACACGCACAGAATCCTAGGAAGCTTAGCCAGGAATTGGGAATAGAGAGAGGGAGCAAGTATATCTACCTGTCCTGAATAGTCCAGTCCACAGTGAAGTGAGAGGGAGAAGCTTCAAATGTCCAGCGTCCTCAGCCTAGAGAGCAAGAGGCTCAGAGCAAACCTCAAGGGAACAGCGCTTGTGGATCCAGTAAGCGTGAATGATTTGAATGAGGCCAGAGGCCTTTATAGGTAAAATGTGCCCCAAGGCAGAAGAGCCCACCTAGCTGTTAGAACAAAGGCTCCAACAGTTAGTTCCCGGGTTAGACAAAAGGCTTGAGTACCTTGATCGGTAGCTGCCGGGGTGTGTAAAAGCAAATGCAAAACATGTTCTAGTGCTGCACATAAGGGATCGTTAGTGAATTCCACCAGAGCTAAGTTGATGGATTTTAAGTGGGGACTGTACTTTTCCAGGAACATCTGTATATACTTATGAATGTCATTTGATTAGCTCCTCAATCAAGGACAGGAGATCTCATCACGGAAGGAGGGAAAGAAATGTGTTAAGTGGGGATGACTCTGTGAGGTCTTTGTTGCACTGGACACCTGCGGGGCTGGAGAGATAGTAAATCCAATCGCTCTCAATCACTCCGCATTCCAGTGCGGCATTCTATGCACGCCGTGTTCTCCCAGGCAGGACTTAGCAACTGCTAAAGGCTCTCTAGTGCTAATACCGCAGCCATTTTAACTCCAGAGGCCTGTACATCTTTAATATCATAAGCAGCCATATTAACATGGCTATTAAAATGGCGGAGGCCAGGCCGACCACTTACACTAGAGGTCCCTTCCAACCCTATGATTCTATGATTCTATAGACTATACTGCTGGTTACTGTTTATTGCTCCTACTGGGGAGTTTCCACATGTTTAATTAGTTATGCTTTGTTTCAGCAATGTTTCATCTTTGGATTTACTCTTGTTTTCAAATTTCTGCAACCCATACCCTTGTGTATGTCCTAGCTGTTGTTCATACTAACTTGCACTGTGTACTCTGCCTTAGGCCTCAGTGATAAAGGCAGACCATATATATATATTACTGTGTACCTTTTCTTCCTTAATTTGTTTTTAATTTGTGGACCAGATGTGTTGTTTGCTTTGTATAATGTTTTTAGTTATATATATATAACTAAGGTACACAGTACACAGTAGTTACACTACACAGTAATAGTTGTTCATTTCTTACCCACTTATTACTAACAGCTTAAAGGTTTTTTTTTTTAAATGCAGCCAATGTTTGTCACCTAAAATATTCTTAGAACTTAGAATTCCTGTTAGTTTGATTATCCTTAACACTTTGTGCCTCTTTAAGAGCCATTCTAATTTGCCAGGCAACATTGGTTGTTTCCAATAATGTGCAAATACCGTCCTCATAGAGGTCAAAGCATATAGCAATACTTCTCAGGAATCAGTAGTTATGGTATCAACACAATTTAAGAGTGAAATTTCAGGTTTCAAATGAATGGGGGAAAGATCCCTGATCAGAAATGCTAACTTACTGGGACAAACAGAACACAGGAACCCATATTATTACTGCCCCCCTAGAGGCTTAAAGCGACGTATAGAGGGGCATTTCTAATTGAGAAAAGTGCTCAGAGGAAGAATTGATTCCTCCAATTTAATCACTTTCTCTCCCTCCCCAAAACACAACTGTTTCTTATGACCAAATTGTATGTCTAGAATTCAAGTTACAGAGCTCCAGCATTACATCAATATATCTAATTCTCAACATGGCCCTGGCTGTGTTTCTTAAGTCCCCAGACTGGGCCCATGGACACATCAGGCAGATCTTTCTTCAAACCTGAGAAAAGCCCTCTGAAATAATAGAAGTGGTGCCTGTAACTTTAAGAAACAAATGTCCTCTGCAGTAGCCATTGTGACAGTTGCTAGGCAAACACAACAATATTGCCAGTCTTCAAGCTTTGGACTCTTTCAGTAAAAGGCAGGAGGAGGCCCTTTCCATGGCTTGTTTTGCTTTTGAAGGAAGACTCACCTAGGCCAAGCCAAGGATCAACCACTGGGTAACTTGCTACTGCGTGACTTGCATGACTCTTCCAGGCCTGGCTGCTTGCTACAGTTCAACAGCAGCCATCCCACGATAGACAGTGTGGTGTAGTGGTTAAGGTTTTATATTAGGATTTGGGATACTGATAGTGAAATCCTAAGCAGAGTTACTCCAGTCTAGGCCTATTGATTCTGCTTAGGATTTCACCGTTAGGTTTGAACCCCACTCTGCCATCAAAGTTCACTAGGTAACTTCGGACCAGTCACAGACTCTTAGTGTAACCTACCTTGCAGGATTTTTTAAAATATAAAATAAAGGAGAGGAGAATGATAAATCTGCATTGGGTCCCTCTTGGGGAGAAAGATGGGGTATGAATGAAGTAAAATTTTCTTGGCTGTTAAAATTTTTAAAAGAAACACGCTTTTCCTTGGGTTGCTGTCACGCACTAATAGGGATCCCATTCTCCCGGTGGGGGCAGGGGATTCCCCACTTTCGCCTTCTGCCCTCTGCCTCCATTTACCTGGCCACTGGGGGAGGAAGGCACAGGAATGGGCCTCCCAGGTGCGCTCCTGGGGCAAGGCAACGACCTTACAGAAGTCATTGAGCCCCCCCAGGAGCAATCCTGTGCTTCGCTATGGGTCAATTTGGGCCCCAAATGGCCCAAATTGGGCCCGTTTGAGGCCCAAATCAGCTGCTGTGAAGCGGGTGCACCCCCCATGTGGCTGTGCAGTGACATCACCAAAAGTGACATCACTGCGCAGCTGCGGAGGGGGCACCTGCACAAGTAAACAATAAAGAATGCAAGAAAGAGGTAAGAGCCAGGTCTGCCCCCCACCCACCCCACATCAGGAGGTTAAGAGGACTTGGCAATCCTAAGCAGTAGGCTGACTTGCACGCATTGCTGGAGGAACAACGTCCAGCATTTTGAGACACAATTTGTGCACAATTTATGATATGGGCATTGTATAATGTCTAGTTAAAATAGGCATCAGCCACCAACCTCTCTCCTCTAACAAGTTTTCCAAGATTTATATTATTGAATTTATAGCAATAAATTTATTGCAGGGCTTTCTGTGCACATTGCACATAAATTTCAGTTGGCTTCACTAAACCATTATAAAGTAATTTAAAATAGAAATCCAGTTTCCCAGTTTTACAAGCTCCTTTTAGAATACTTCGCTGGGTGTTTTAGCCTGAGCTAATTTTATACGGTTCACATTTTGCAACATCACTGTTCAAACCATTTTCCAGATTACTAATGTGTTATGTTAAAAAGAATACATCGTAACACTGAGCAAATCTTGTGCGGTTTCTGTCAAGCAGAGCAAATTATTCTCAGAAACATACATTTCAAAAACAAACGTATCAAGACAGAGAGGCAACATGGTGCAGTAGTTAGTATCAGACTAGGATCTGGGAGACCCAGGTTCGCATCCCCACTTACCGTGGAAGCTTGCTGGTTGACCTTACTTCATTCATTTCATTCATTTATTTGATTTTTTTGTCCACTCTCCCTGTTGTGTATTGGCATAGCTTCAGGTTGAGCTACGGCTCCTGAAGCCTTCGTTACTATTGGTTGTTTCATGCTGGCAGCGGCCAATCAGATCTGTATAATAAAGACCAATCACCATACTGGAAATAAGTTGCGATGTATATGGTTTATGCAAACGAAGGAGTCTAACTACTTGTTTTGTATTGGTTGTTGCTAAAAAGAGGTGCGGTTTTCTCATGTATAAATTGGCTCCTGTTGAGCCTGGTTTCCTGGCGGGCTCAGAGCGGAGTAACAACCAGGTTAAAACACATTAAAACATACATAAAACAATTCATACAATGATAAAGTCAGGCGGTGGTCCCCAAAACATCCCCTGCCCCATTAACATTCAAGGGGTAGGAGGTGGAGAGAGCAACCAGTCCTATGGAAAGCTTGGAGGAGGTCAGAATACGCCCCCCCCCCCGACAGGAGGCTGGCTGGGAGGCACACCTACACTCAGGGCTTTTTTTCAGCGGGAACGCGGTGGAATGGAGTTCCGGAACCTCTTGAAAATGGTCACATGGCTGGTGGCCCCGCCCCCTGATCTCCAGACAGAGGGGAGTTGAGATTGCCCTCCGCACCACTGAGGGCAATCTCAACTCCCCTCTGTCTGGAGATCAGGGGGCGGGGCCACCAGCCATGTGATCATTATCTCCGAGGGCAACCCACTGAGTTCCACCATCTCTTTTCCCAGAAAAAAAGCCCTGCCTACACTCCAACCTCAGCCATATTCCTGGCAGAACAACTCCATCTTACAGGCCTGACAAAAGGATCATAAGTCTGGTTGGGCCCGAGGTTCTGCAGACTGAGAGCAGAACCACAAGTGACAAAAGGCACAGATTGGACACTTGTCTGCTTCCCTCAAGTTTTGATGGGAAATGTAGGCATCCTGGTCTCGCAGCTTCCCTCTCTGACTGCTGTCCAATGGACTTTTCAACTGTCACTTGTCCAACATTCCGCCAAGCTGCCTACATTTCCCATCAAAACTTCAGGGAAGCTGACAAGTGTCCAATCTGTGCCTTTTGTCACTTGTGGTTCTGCTCTGAGTGTTCCACCAAGTTGGTGCCAAGACTGAAAGCCCAGGTCGAGGCCAGGAGAACCTCCCGGGGGCCAAGGTCACCAGCAGATTTTTTTCCAGCTGATCAAAGCACCCTCTGGGGCATATATGGTGAGAGGCCAGTCACACCCACTCAGCCTAACCTACCTCACAAGGTTCTTGTAAGGATAAAATAGAGAACTATGTAAGCGCTTTGAGTTCCCATTAGGGGGAAAAGCAGGGTATAGAAATAAATAAATAAATAAATGATCACCTGCTAATGTCTAGATCATTGTAGACTTGGACTGGGAGATCATGGGTCAACCCTCCACTCCAACATTAACCTGCCCTCCACCATGGGACAGTTGTTCACTCTCAGCCTAACCTACTTCCCAGAGTTGTTTTGAGGCAAAGGGAAAGGGAATAACTTTGAAAGTTTTGTGGAGAAGAAAAGCAACACAAAAATGGTTTGAAAAATAGAAGCTCCTGTCAAAAGCCCAGTTGTAGGGGAGGGTTCAAAAGTTGGAAACTTTCCCTCCTTCCAAGCTAAGGCTAAAGGCGGTCTAAAATTCACCCAGTGGCAACTGTTGTGTGACAAACTTCTTGACAGATAAAGTTCGTTCTTCTGCTGGGGTATGAATGGGGTCACCAGGTCCCCCAGAGGTGAAAGAAGGGGTGGGGTAGGGAGTAGCACAGGGGGCACTCACCTTGTGTGTGCTGTGCATGTGTGCTGTAAAACATTGTGTGTTACACCAGGAATTATATAACAACTTTTGATTTATATACCACCCTTCAGGACAACTTAATGCCCTCTCAGAACGGTTTACAAAGTATGTTGTTATAATTATTATGTCATTCTTGGTCTGATGTGGAAGTGATGGGTTGCACCGGGGTCAAATTGACCCCCAATACTAAATTGGGGGGCAGTTTTAAAAATTGCCCCCCACTGCCTTGTTTCTGCACCTTCCTCCTGCTCCTGCCAACCAGGTGACAGGTGTGGGGGGGTGAACCAAGGGACTGTCAAGTCTAAGTATAAATGAAGTAAATAAAAATTGTGCTATACTGACGGATCTTCCTTGCATTAATCAGGATACAGAAATTCATCAGGGATTCTCACCCTGAATCCATTTCCCTGTTTTTCCTAGATCAAGTCATATATGAGTCCCAGGATATGGCTGAAGAGTAGATAATGCAGCAACCTTGCCAAAACAAAGCCGATCTAGGTGTGATCTGCAGAGTTCCTGGGAATCCTATATAAGAGGCACTGAGTTTCATGTTGGAAGAAAGGAATGATATCAGTGCATGGCAATAAATAAAAAATAGGCTTGGGGCCAGAGGTGGGTCATGTTGTGGTAGCCACATCAGACCCAGAGAATGAAAGGTAACAGATTAATTACACGTAATAATGCTGAGTTCCCTTTCAGAACTTCTGTAATGACTACCAAGATAGTGTATGTGAAGAGTAGAAATAATACTAAGCATTACAACAATTGTTGCTGTTATGTCTATTTGAAAACCTTGGTTTTCAACACAACAGTGCCTCGAAGAGATTTACAGTGCAATCCTAAGCAGAGTTACTCCAGTCTAAACCTACTGATTTCAATCAGCTTAGACTGGAGTAACTCTTCTTAGGATTGCACTGCTAAAGTATGTACATTTAGATCTCAGGTTCAGAACCATAGCTGTCACCACATGGCCATAAATTTAGTGCCAAACTAGCGCCATCTCCCGCTGAGTGCTCACCTTATTCCAGCTCTCTTGCGATTTTGCCATTCTCCCCAATTCACGCTTTGTGACTCTTTATGTTGTTTTTATCCACTTCCATGTGAATGCCCTGGATCGACTATGAACGCTTTGCAACACCAAAACGCTCACTCTCCCCGATCATCTGTCTCACCTAACGCTGATTCTCCTGCCCTACACTCCCACAAGCCCCAGCGCGACCCGCAATTAAGCCTCAAAGTATTTTTTTTAAAAAAACAGCAGCCTTATAGCGCTATAGCACTATTCTGCCATGGGCGGGAAACTGCTACCTATCATGGTTGGCTTTTGGGTTGGCCCAGCACAACATTGGTATAATAGAAGAGTGATATAGTGCAAATATGTGAAAAAATTTTTTAAAAAGGGGTGGGATTTTAGGGCTCTGTTTCCAGAGGCACTTTGACAGACCGTCGAATTGCGCTTTCCCCTTTTAACGTGACTGACTGGAAGCGCACGCAGTCCTCAAAAGATGAGAGAATCCGTTCTAATAACGATAACAGAAGAAACGGTTTCTAGTGCAAAACTGACGAAATAAGGGCCCGTGTGATGATGGCCCATGTTATGCCAGCCCAGTGTGGGCCCACATTATACAACGTGACATTTCTCCTGTCTGGAAATTTGTTTTCTATGCTGTGGCAGGATGCTGGACGTGCCATTAAAACATAGGTTTATGAAGAATATCCTGGCTCACCTGTCATCACCTGCGCAGTGCAAAATATATTATTTTTCCAATTTTAGTACACAGCTATAAGTTTTTATGTGCAGTTGTATATTGTTGCTTGCTGAAGCTAGAGGCTTCATACTAAAGCTACTTGGGAGGGAAAAAAGAGAGAGTCGACTTTTCCATTTTTTAAAAAAGGCAAACACAAACACACTGAGAAAAGGTTTTGAAGGCGGGAGGGAAGAAACCTTCCGAGCAGCTGAAATTCCTGAAGGAGGCTCACTCGTCGTGACATTCTGTGTGAAATGTTCTAGAGCGTCTTTAAGGGGTTTTAAAGGCCTGAGTAAGGTTTGTCATCTCCGGTGGGTAAATGCCCGCTTGATGCATATGCTGAATGCCTTTTCCAGAGCCTGTAGCCTTTCTGCCTGAAAGCCCTTCTACACCACCTCTAAACTGGCATGACTTTTTGACATTTATTACACAATCAACCCTCCCGGGAGTCTTTTAAGGCTGTTGTATTCATAGCAATGGAAAGAGAGTAAAACACTCTATTAGAAATAGCCGTAAGGCTCCTTCTAAAATAGTTAGAAGTCTCATAACTTGGGTTGTCTTCCTGTGGGAATTTTGCTGTGGGTGGCACATAGCATGTCCCCACTTTATTTGAGAGCTTCCACACAATGGTAACGTGCTTTTCTCAGTCATGGATGACAGGGCTTCCCAAGTGTTTCCCTTTTCAGCATCAGCAAAAAAAAAATATAACACTGTAGCATTTTTGCACATGCAATATCACAGTCGGGGAAACTTTGCATGGTAGTTTAAATAGAATCTTTTCAGGTTAAAGGAAAAACAGCAAGCCGGTTTCAGGAGGAACAACCTCTGTGCGAAACTATGGCGGCAGCCAATCCAAAATAGAAGGCAGAGATTAGCACCACCTTCGATGCTTAACTCCAGCACTCCCCTTGTCCCTTAATAAGGCTTTTAAAAAACCCACTCATCTGGAGCTCAGCTGTGAGCAACAGCTCAACTGTTGGTGGGGCGCGGTTGCTGGGCCTCGGGATGAAACTGGAAAATTGTGTGTCATCCTGACAAGAATGGAAGGAGCGTGACAACTGTAAGCAGCATGGGGAAGGGCAGTCAAAGCATTTACTTATTTATTAATTATTTTTATTTATGTCATTTATAGCCCACCTTTCTCACTGAGACTCAAGGTGGATTACACAGTGTGAGAGTAGTACAGTCGGTATCAAGGACATTTCCATAAACAATGCCATAAGGTAAATAAGTTTACAAAGACAGAGCATTAGCAAGAATCCAATACAGAGTTGAAGAAATGCTGAAGCAGAATATAAGCAATTCAGGGACTGACATTAGACAACATGAAGCACAGGTAGGAGCACATATTTAAAGCAACAGATAATACATAACCCCTTACTGGAGGTACAGCAATAATTCAATACTTTATCGTTCTATTTGTGAAATTTTTGGTATAGATTTATAAAGATATAAAGTGCTCAAACTGCTATTATAATAAATATAACAATAGATAAGATACAATAAATACTTCATAATAAATACAATACAAAACATATTCCAGAGTCCTTCCTAATAATAAGTACACAACACTTATAATTGACAATAAATATTCAACACATTTATGTCCAGAAAACCAACTGGTGAGGAAATGTCCAACAGGTAATGTCCAACAGATAAGTACCACAATTTATAACTATCTGTATTCTTTGTCTTCTAGGTTGGATTCCTGCTTGGAAATGTGAAATTCGCTGTAAATAATTAAACAAGAATAAATATTTATACTATACAAATATCGTTCTTAAGAGAATAGTCCTCTTATGCATATAACTCTACTTACAATTCATTATCAAACCTTATTCATACATCACCAAGTTGGATATATTTCGATGGACTGGAAGCTGTTAGAGGTTGTGCCTACAAATCTATAACTTAAAGAGTTACTAATTAGGTAATTATTCATTCATAAAAATTAAAGCAACAGTGTCTCATTTACAAGAAGCAAGAAAATTCTATTTCCTTGGTGTCACTGTTTTCAAGAACGAAGGAGAGAAACAGGGAGTTAGATGCTGTTTAGTAGAAATCTTTATTCTTGTTTAATTATTTACAGTGAATTTCATGTTTATTATGAGCCTTTGAGAAAGTTGAATATGAAACAGAATTTATTAGGCTGGCAATGCCCACTAGGCTCTTTCCAGTTATTCAGGAATAACAACATGATCTTCTGATTGTATGACCAGCACTTTGGAGAATCCACATTTCCAAGCAGGAATCCAACCTAGAAGACAAAGAATACAGATACTTATAAATTGTAATACTTACCTGTTGGACATTTCCTCGCCAGTTGGTTTATTGGACATAAATGTGTTGAATATTTATTGTGGATTATAAGTGTTGTATATTTATTATTAGAAAGGACTCTGGATATATTTTGTATTGTATTTATTGTGAAGTATTTATTGTATAATATCTATTGTTATGTTTATTATAATAGCACTTTGAGCACTTTTTATTTTTATGAATATATACAAAAATTTCACAAATAGAATGATAAAGTATTGTATTATTGTTGTATCTTCAGAAAGGGGTTGCCCTTGATAGTAGGAAGTAGGTCAATTTCCAGAGGTTGCCCTCTCTTTGATAGTGTGATAGATAATACATAAGGCAACATAGCGGTGAAGTCTGTGGTCCCTAACTCATTAGTGACGCACCTGAGAGCTCTTCCAGACAATACAGCCCTCCTATCTGAGTAAAAAGCCTTTTTGAATAATTCGGTTTTGCATCATTTGCGGAAAGCCAGGAGGGTGGAGGCTGTCTTGACTTTCTCAGGCAGGCCGTTCCACAGGGTAGGGGCCACCACAGAGAAAGCCCAGGTACGGGCTGCTGCTGAGTTCACCTGTGTGCCGCCTGGCACCTGCAAGAGACCCTGTTCAGATGAGCAAAGCTGCCATGGAGGAACATAGGGAGGGAGGCGGTCCCGCAGGTATGCCAGACGAAGGCATAACCATAACCAATAACTTGAAGTGAGCACGGTAACTGATAGGTGACTGATCCAATGGAGTGACTACAGGATGTTCACGCTCTTGATAACGGTCAAGCGGCAAGATTTTGCACCATCCCAGTGCACCTGAAATCTACCTGCTGCTGCTTGAAAAATGGGCGGGGGCAGCTTTTCATGCCCCTGTGTGAAAGCAGACCAGGAGGGGAGATATCCTCGACAAAACTGGAGACAGGAAAAGCTTGAGACCATGCCGTGGCACCTGTAGGAGTAGAGAACAAGGTGGAACTGATGAGATGACCAGAGTTGCAGAACTGGTTCATACAGGCAAAGACAGACCTTTGTGGTTGCAGAACCTAAGCTGGAAAGGGCTTTACGGTAGGAAGCAGCTCTGTCTATAGCCTTCCATAACCAGAATAGTATGATATGGGGACACAGGGGTGTAGCTGTATGGGCTGAGTTGGTATCTCTCTTTCTACACTCTTGTCAATAATAAAGACAACATGTGAAATCACTTCTGTCCCAAGGGAAAGTTAATATATCTATACTTTGTTGGCAAACTTCAAGATTCCCACCAGAATGTGACAATAAAACAAATTGTCAGATACATATATAAATTGTATGCTAGCATGATCCCATTTTGGTCACCGTAGCTTGCAGTTAGGTTGCTTAAACCACGTTGACTTCGGACCATATCACTCGTCTTGCTACATCTGCTCTGGCTTCCAATTTCTTCTGGGCCAAGTTCAAGGTGCTATTAAAGCCCTATTTCACTTGGGGACAGCATACCTGAAAGACCACCTGCTCCCATAGGAACCGACCTCATCACTCCAGTCATGTTCAGAGGCCTTGCGTCAGGTGCTCTGCCATCTGAGGCTGGACAGGTGGTAACCTCAGAAAGGGCCTTCACAGGGATGGCACTGAAACTTTGAAACTCTCTTACCAAGGAGATTTGTCTATCTTTTTCTGTCCTTGTTACCTGAAGACTTTTTGTTCTGTTTGGCATCCCCTCACTAACTCTTATTAGCCCTCCTCCCTGCCTGTGTGTTTGTATGTGTTTATATTTCATCCTACTATATAAAAAGCTAAGTGTATTCAAGACAACTCACTTCCTACCCTAGTGCGCCTCTAGAGGGTGCTGCTGTGGAGGGAAGCCCAGATGAGGCAGCCAGACCTCCAGAGAGCGACCGTGGCAGGAAGCCCAGGCCAGGATTAGGCGCAGAGCAGGCAGCAGTGCCTGCCCCCTGCCTTCACCGAGCTGGGAGCAGGAGGGGAGCAGGTGGCAATGCCTGTCCCCTGCCTTCACCCAGCTGGGATCAGAAGTGGAGCAGGTGAAAATTCGCACTCACCCCTTCAGCCTGCCAGAATCAGGCGTGGAGCAGGCAGCAATGCACCCCCTTTCACCTGGCCCGAATGAGGCTCAGAGTAGGAGGCAATGCCCACCCTCCTCCTTCACCGGTCTGGGATTAGCAACGGAACAGGTGGCAATGCCCACCCCACCTTCACCCAGCCAGGATCAGGCACAGAGCAGGTGGCAATGCCTGCCCTCCACCTTCAACCAGCTGGGATCTGGCATGGAGCAGGGGGCAATTCCCACCCTCTGCCATCACTCAGCTGGGATCAGGAGCGGAGCAAGTGGCAATGCCCACCCCTGCCTTCACCCAACTGGGTGAAGGTACAGAGCAATGCCCTCTAGTTGGCCAGGATCAGGTGCAGAGGAGGTGGCCATCCCAACCCCCCTGCCTTCATCTGGCCAGGATCAGTGATGCAGAATGAGGGAATGCCCGACTGCCCACCCTCTCATTTCTAGAGCCCGTTGTATTTTTTCCCACAACGGGCTTTGTTGCTAGAGTGTTTATATTATTATAAGTAGGGACCAGAAAGGACGTGTCGGGGACATCTCATTTCCCCTTCCCCCACAATGTCCACTTTCCCTACTTTGCCTCCCATAGTTTCTCCCCATTTTCCTGCTTCCCTCCCTCCTTCCCGCCCATCTTTGTTTGTCCTTCTTTCTACCTTTCCCCCTTTTCTCACCCTTCAGCATTCTCTCCTCTATGGCCCAGTAATGTGGTGCTGGCAGAGCCAGGCCCAGTTGCACGGTTGGGAATCTGTAAGGTTGTTCTTCACTTTTCCCTTCCTCACACCATTTCCTCTTTCCCTCCTCCTAACAGCCTCCCTTGACTCCTTCCCCTGCCTTTTACTGACAGAAACCAAGCCTGGAATACTAGCTAAACTGTTATAGTTGTCTAGCAACAGCCACTGAGGGCATCTCATTATTGCTACAGGAACTCCTTTTATCATTTTGGGTTTTTTTCCTGCAAATATGAGGCATGCTTTAGGTTTGTAGGAAGATCTGTCATCCATTCATGGCTCCAATCTGCAGATTTAAGTATGCTCATATGTTATCTGCTTGACTATTGGTATATAAGATGCTTTAATCATTTTAAATGTTATATATGTTTGTATTTTAAATGTTTTTTAATATTCTCAATATATTTTAATGTTTGCTGCTTTGGGGAATTGGGTGAAAAGGTAGCATAGAAACGTTTTAAATAAATAAATATTTACTTCTAAATATTTTAGAGATTGTTTGCCATGTTTCTCATTATGCTTCAAGTAGCTTACAAGATCAGTCAAAACAATAAAATAAGCTACGTGAAAGGAGGGGGCCCCAACCTTGTTGAGCCTGAGAGCATCTTTGAAGTCATGAGGAAAGTTGGTTGAATCATTCCAAAATGGCTGCCATCATAGATAAGACTAGCCACAAAATGGATGCCACGAGGGCAATTATAAAAGGTTGGGAGGTTCCAGCCCAAGCATCTTCCTATTGTCAGGCTATGGATGACAGGCTATGGCAGATAGACCCCTGTACCATCACAACAAGAATCCAGGCTCTTGGTTAAAGGTTTTGTTCAGGAATCAGATCAGTTCCACAGATATGTCCATAGAATTACTCAGAAGCAAGGTAAGTAAGAGCAGGTTGACAGGAATGACGACATGTGGGAAAATACTTCTTCTTAATGAACACATTTACTCCTCCCCCCTTTCATCAGTAAAACAGGCCTTTTGGTGTGAACCCGTCCTGAGAACATTTCACATATTTCTACTATCAAGTCTAGACACTGAGAAAGCAGGAGATCAAAATTGAAATGTAGTAATTCATGGAAGTGAGCAGTGTACAATGTCATAAGCACTGAGAGCTTCCAAAGTTGTTAGATAAGACACTTGCAGCTTCAATAAGCCTGTGAAGGCAAAACAATTATGGCACTGGCAATATGACATCAAGTTATAGCATGAAACATTGGTTCAGAACAACAGGTCAGCATCAAATAATGGCATGGATGGGGCACAGACACGACACGTATGATGGGGGCATCTGTTTCCAAATGGGCACTTACTGCAGATCCAAAAGTAATCACTTTTGCGCCTCTTGTTCGAATGTGGTGAAAGAAACACAGCATTGGCTCTCTGCTTTGGGCAAGAAGTGCTTGATGGAAGAAATAAGTGAGCACCAGGAATTATATCGGTTGGCACCATGGCGACCACTGCCTCAAAGCAAAATCAACACTACCACTAGTTTATGAAACGGCCCAAGAGAATGAAGCTGCAAACATCAACAGAACCAAAATATAACCCTAAAAGGGCTTATTTGTCGGAAATCAGTGGCAAATACCTGCCCATACAAAACCATCTCTCCCTGGAAAGTATTTTGAGTGCCTCTTCAGGCAATCCATTCCATATGGTGGAGACCATCACTGAAAATGTCTCTGCTCTTATTGAGCCCAACAGAACCTTCCCAAAGGTAAATCTCAGCTAATAATTATTAGATTAAGCAGAGCTGGCATGCGGGTCTAAATACGATAACTTAGCAGAGAGGATGTTATATTTGTAGAAAGGACCCTATATGCCTTGCTATTGTTCATTCACAGGTGCAGAAATGTTCCAAGCTTTTCACTTGAAAGCAAAAATAAAAAATAGAAATAATTGGACGATTCACATACAGTCCCTGCTTCTTACAGACTGCAGCTTCCCCTGAGGTTTTTTACAGTGACTGAAGTTTCTACAATAACAATTTTTAGAGAAATGTGATTCCTTCTTCCCTGGAAAAGATGTGTGGAAAAGGACCCTGCTGGAATTTCCCTTGACTGATATCACCGTTTCAAGTACTAATTAGAACAGCTAATTAGGAGGACAAACTCTGAGCAGCCAATTAAGAAAGATCATGCTTTGTTACTCCTACAAAGGTTATTCTACCGAAATTTCTTGTTAGTCATCTTAGCAGATATGGCAGTTTCAAGGCACACATTTTTGTTTTAAGGGATGAAGGGGTACGAAAAGGGAAAGGGGAATTGCTTAATTCTCTGCAAAAACATCTGCCCGCTTACTCCAACTTTCTTTGGCCATGCATAAACTATCATTATATTGCACAACATGGGCTGATTCCGCACACGTTGGATAATGCACTTTCAATGCATGTTATCAATCGTTTGAGGTGGATTCTTTGTTCCGCATACACAAAAATCCATTCCTAATGATCTATAAAGAGGATTGGAAGTGCATTATCCAACATGTGCAGAATCATTCCTGGTCTAAAACTTCCTGTAACTATTTCCACAGTTTCTCTGATCAACGTTTACCAGTCAGCTCTCACTGACCATAGTGTATCTTTTCCTTCTTATTTCATTTCCTCCCATGAAGACTTGCCTTTTGCAACATGAGAAGATGGACTGACCAACTGAACGAAACACATACAATTTATAGCCCGGCTTTTTGCCAACAGGAGCTCGAGACAGTTTATAATCAATATATTGTTGTTGTGGATTTTCCGGGCTGTATAGCCGTGGTCTTGGCATTGTAGTTCCTGACGTTTCGCCAGCAGCTGTGGCTGGCATCTTCAGAGGTGTAGCACCAAAAGACAGAGATCTCTCAGTGTCACAGTGTGGAAAAGATGTTGGCAGGTCATTTATCTCTACTCAGGAGGGGTGGGGTTGAGCTGAGTCATCCTGTAAGAGTTTCCCAGGGTGTGGAATGCTAATGGCGGGAGGCTTCACTGTATCCTGAGGAGGTTCTTTTGCATATGGATTGGTGCTTGATGTGCTAATCTTCTCTGCAGGGCTATTGTCAGGTATAGAGTGTTTTGTTAAGAATGAATAGAGCATGGTTTCCAGTCCTGAAAAACATCAGGCCAACAAAACACTCTATACCCAACAATAGCCCTGCAGAGAAGATTAGCACATCAAGCACCAATCTATATGCCTCCTCAGGCTTGAAAGGGAGTCTCAACCCACTACCCAATCACTCTTGCCAAAACACGCTCCTAGCTCTCTGGTGACTTTCTAAAGCATATTTCAGCTTATGCTTACAACTTAGACTTTGAATTCTTAGATATGTTTCGTCCTCAGAACAATAATGCTAAAGTTAAGGCAAAGGAGTCTTCTCCCTTCACTCTAAAGGTGAACCTGCCTGACATTTCTTGTCAGACTCACAGACTCCAAATCCTGTCAGAATCAACTGGCTGCTTCAGACTGATTCTAACCAACAAAAACTCCAGAATGGAATAAATAACACCCACTCCTCAGCACTGGGTTGATGATCTAGTTTTTTTCAGGCGTCGTTGACCAATCAGAGAAGAGGGAGCAGCCTGTCACTTAAGCTCTCCTTTCTAGGGAGTAGATAAACTTTTCCCCTACCAGCTCTCTGATTTTGCTGCACTTCAGAAACCCGCTGTTAAGTGCAGTCTATCACTACATCTTTGTAAATAGGTTGATTTCCTCCTCAGCAACTGTGGAAAGACTGGCTCCCTGTAACACTAGACTTCTATAATGCCCTCGAGATCTTTTTTAGCCATCCCCCCTTGCCTTAGAGCAAATGTTTTATGCAAAAAGAAGCAATTGTGTTTGCAGAGGAAATAATGAGCTGCCCCAGTGAGTCTCGGTCATCTGCATTCTGTGCTGTTGCTGTCTCTCTGTTCCTTGACACACAAGTACACACACGCACACACATAACAATGTCTTCTGCAAAGGAATCTTCAGTGAGCCCAGCTGTGCTTTAATGCTTTGATTATGTCATGCCACATGCAGCCATTAATAGCCTGCTAAATCAAAACTACCGCAGCACTTGACACCTACCGTAGTGAGTCTGTAAAGAAGGCCCATTACTTACGAACATAATTTGAGTTTATTACAACTTTATCGCTTAGCTGTCAGAAAAGAGATGCACAGAAGAAATATTTAACAAGGAGGAAAGCATGCATGCGTGGCTGGGGATGGGAACAAACAAGGAGACATGGCTGTAAATTTGTGGTTGCTATTATACCATGACGTTTAAGTTAATATTGGCATGCAATATTACAGTGTTTATCGTGTCATAGCTAATGACATCTCATAATGCCGATATCATGCTTTTCAGAAGCAGTGCTTTGCAAAACAGTAGAAGATTTAGAATTTCAAAGCATTCTGTCATGTGGAGTTGGCAAGACTGTTTGCCTTGCTGTTAATCTATGGACATAGCTAGAGATGGGAATGAACCGGGAAAATGGTGCTTCGTGGTTCGTGAAAAGCGATGAACCATAAACCTGCAAGCAGCAAGAAAAGTATAACTTTCAAACACCAGCCGCTTTTCAGCTGATGGGAGGGGAATCCCCCATCAGCTGAAAAAAGCTGCCGGCGTTTGAAAGCAGCTCCCATCAGCTGGCAGCTTTTGTCAGCTGAGGGGAGGGGGAGGAAAGACCCTCCCTCCCTCTCAGCTGAAAAAAGTGGCGGGTGTTTGAAAGCAGCAACAAGTGTTGCTGCTTTCAAATGCCTGACACTTTTTTCAGCTGCCGGGGGATCCCCCTCCTATCAGCTGAAAAGCAGCTCGCGTTTGAAAGCAACACTTTTCTTGCCATTTGCAAACAGCAAGAAAAGTGCTGCTTTGAGCTTCGGTAAACCCAAAGCAGGAAAACCAAGGGGGGTGCACACCTGTAGTGACAAACCGAAAAATGAACCAAATGAACTGGCCTAAAGTTCGTCAAGATTAAATAAATGCTGTAGCTTCACATTAGAGTTGAAAAATCAAATCTGGAACAGCTCTTTATTCATTCTCTCAATGCAAGAACAAGCACCCTTTACACAAGGTGCTTTTCAACCGAAAGAACATCTCCCTTGAATAACGTGGCCATTTTGTGAAGGACCTGCTGTTAATCTTGATGAAAGGTTCCCCTTCATGCAACCACAACCTATATTAATGATCTCTCTTGTTTGTTTTCATGAACAAGGAGAACTGGTGAAAGCCATAGGTTGCGGCCTGATTGGCTGCATGCATTGTAAAAAAATATATGGTGGCTTTTGAAACGTCTTATATGTGAAATTGTATCTTGGCTTTGCAACCATTATCTCCCTTTTCACGTCGTGTGCCTTCAGTCCTGTCATGTAGACATTAAATATTAGCACAGTTTTCAGAAAGAAAGATGACACTTTACCGTAAGTAAATTTGCTCTATGTTATCAGCCTTATTTTGCATAATAGATTTCTAGGTAGCCTGGAAGTTTAAACTGCAGTTTTTTTTCCCCCAAAGAACACTGAATACTAATAACTTATTGATTATGTGGAGGTTTAGTTGGCAAAGAAAATGCTTAGCAACAGGGGCCAAGACATCAAGTTCATCTTCACACACACACACACACACACACACACACACACACACACACAGAAAGAGAGAGAGAGAGAGAGAGAGAGAGAGAGAGAGAGAGAGAGAGAGAGAGTAGCAATCAATGGCTTGTGTCCTACTACTCCACTCAGCAAAGTCTGTCTTCCTTCAACAAAATGGAAACAATTACACAGTGATAACCATATTGCAGGGATTGACTCCTGTGTATTTATTAAACATTACCCATCATCCCTCTATCTTACAGGATGATTCTCAGAATGTTTATTTAGGCCTGGTCCACAGATTTCAGTGGAACATCTTTGCAAATAAGAAACACTTCACATTATGACAACTTTTCTAACTGGACCTTTCCAGTAACTTCTACGTTAAATCAACAGGTGGTGTTATGAACTCTATCAAACAATAGAGAAGCCTGTAAGGCAAGAATCAAGCTATGTGGAGATAACTGGGGATAGGCTTTACTGGGTCTCCCACTCCGGCAGGAAATCTCCTGCTCTCTGCTCGTTGTCCCTGCTGCTACTCAGTAGAGTGGTGGGAGAAAAATGGGAGGAAGTTGGATGCCAATGGCGCTATGTCACTTCCAGCACAAACCTGGAAGTGACATCACTGTGTTGACATGACACTTTAAAATCCCCCTCCCAATAACTCTGTTCCTGCCCCCTCCATCTCTTGCTGGTTGCTAGACAATGGCTTGCAATTCTGAGAGGCGAAAAATGGTGTTAACTGAAGCCACAGTTCCATACTGTTGTTGTTGTAGTGAACATTAAAGCCAGGAAGGGATCAGCCAAAGTTCTGGAGGGCCTTCGACAACTTCCAGGCAGAAAGCTTGTTGCCCCCCCCCAGTCGAAATAAAAGGCAGAAACCAAGTTGGGATATAAACAAGGGCCACTTTATTAATTACAACGTACCATAACCTGTCATTGCGGCAAGGGATCTAACTGTGGTACAGGTCAAGCCTGGACCTCCGTCTGGGTGAGCCCCCATTGCCCTGGGGGTGTTCCATCCATAGGCCAGGCAAGTGGTTCCCCTTTGAAGCTCTGTCCCCCACAGCCGTGGAGCCTGGGGGCGGCCTTGTCCAGGGTTCCCCACCAGGCAGTCTGCCCTCGCAGCTGGCAGCCGTGCAGCCTCACCAGCTGCTCCTGACAGACCCCCAATTAATGGGAATGTGCCAACGGGGTCACCCGCCCACTCATTTTATCCTATCCTGCCAGTGGCCAACTATTTACAACCTCCACACCATCCTCATTAACAACTCACACAGTGCAAGGTAGGCGAAAAACAACTCCCTTGTTGTGCCAGTTAGGGAAGAAGAAAAAAATCCTACCTGGCCCTGATAAACAGCGACCGGCTAATCCTGCACTGCATAAGGGGAGAGGAGGGTGGGCCGAGCATGAGGTGATGACTGAAGGTGAGGAAGGGTGAAGCAGGCTTATAAGCCTTCAGCTCCTTCCCCCCCCCCCCAGGCAATGCCAGGATGGCCAGGAAAGCGACTGCCTTTTCCCTATCCGGTGAGGCAAACCCGGCCCCCGCTCTAAGCAGCTTCTGCTGCCAACCGAAAAGGGGCCGTATTCCAGAACAAAGCTAAGCCCTTTCTAACAGGCCCTTAAGACTGCCTCAATTCATGGTCTTTCAATGAGCAGTGCCTCTTTTAAAGGACTTGAACCCTGAAGCTATTTATACTTTATACTTTATACTTCATTTATACTTTGTTTTTCTCCGCAGTGGGAACCCAAACTTCTTCTGTCTTCCAGTTTATCCTCACAACAGCCCTGTGAGGTGGATTAGGCTGAGAGTATGTGAGTGGCCCAAGGTCTCCATTTCAGCTTCCATGGTGGAGAGGAGAATCAAACCTGGGTCTCCACTACCCCGTGCTAACTAGAACAACCTGGATTCACAACCTTGCTTAGCCATCATTGGATGATCTATGCACAGTTCACTGTGGAACACCAGTTCCTAAGGGAACAGTCAAAAAGGGAAACTTCTGCCTTCATTCTGTGGACATTCTGGTTGGTCTGTATGAGAAACAGGATGTTGGACTAGACAGGTTATTATTTTTTTTAATGATGGCATCTCAGAAGAAAGTAAATAGGTAAACGTCCAGTGCATCCTTGATGGTTTTGGGTTGGCTGCTTGAGTGGTCTGGGCTAGTCATTTTAAGAGTGGCAGGACTGTAATCTGGAGAACTGGGTTTGATTCCCCACTCCTCTGCTTGAAGCCAGCTGGGTGACCTTGGGTCAGTCACAGCTCTCTCAGAGCTCTCTCAGCCCCACCCACCTCACAGGGTGATTGTTGTGAGGATAATAATAACTAGACATGAGCAAGAACCGCATTACGAACCAAAAAAACCCACGAACCGCCTGTCTGTTCAAGAAACAGCGGTTCATGAGGGTCCATGGCCAATGAACCAGCGTTTGTTGGAAGCCCGGTTCATTGCATTCTTCGGCGGTTCATGAAGCCAGACAGTCAAGCACCATCAATCAATTCCCTTGGAAACGGAGCTGGGGGAATGCCTGGGCTTTGCACTCCTTCTGTCGCCCTGGAAACGTGAATCGAAGCCCAGCTTACCTTGATCGGCAGGCCTTCCTTCCAACCATGATGCTGCAAATTGGTTACAACTAGTTACATGGGAGAAGACACCCAGGGGAAGGGAGGGGGTGTTTTGTAGCCATGGGCACTCCAATCTCATCCCTGCAGACCCTGATAGGCAGTTCTGACGGCCAACCCTTTGTACACTGGGCCAATGTAAACTAGTGGCTCTAATTGTATCGAATGGGAGTTTCCTAGGGGCCTCAGATTGGAGAGGGTATAACTCCAAGATCCCTATTGCAATCTTGACCAAACTTGGGTGCTGGCTGGAGGAGAGCCTGCTAAACACTGTCTGGGAATATGGGCTCTCTAAGTCCAACGGGGGCCATTCTGATGCCCACAACCCACGAACCTCGAACCGGTTTGTCAGCAGGAAATGTCCGTTGCGGTTCGCTGGTTCGGATTCGTTGTCGGCACCGAACCGCGAACTGCTGGTTCGTTAATTTTTTTTGGTTCATGCCCATGTCTAATAATAACATCTTGTAAAGCTCTCTGAGTGGATGTTAAGTTGTCCTGAAGGGTGGTATATAAATTGAATGTTGTAACAATAACAATAACAATAATAACAATACCAATAATGATAACAACAACAATAATACTTTTCATACGGGAGCCCATTGTCTGCTCATATGCCGATGGGGCTATACATCTCTCGGGCCCCTGCATTACACTGAGTCACATTAATGATTCCTTAGCTCAGTATGGTTCACTCCGACCGGTTAAGCTTTCCAGAATCTCGAGGAGGAAGAGGTCTTTCCTAAGACTGCATATGAGGTCCTTGTAGCTGGTGATGGAAAGGATTGCAGCTGGCACTTCCTGCATGCTGTGAATGTGCTCCACTACAGAGCTATGGCTTCTCCGCGTCTGGGTCACTAGCCGAGGTAGGGACATGACAGTATCTACTGAATCAATTTCTAGGTTGTTTTATGGGATCAAGACAACTGGGAGAAATCCCCCACCCTATATCAACCCTATAAGCAAGTAAGCTTTGGCACTGAGAAACATTCAGTCAACAGGTAGGCAACCATTTAGGGCTAGTAGAGTTAAATCTCTCATCATTAATAATGGATGGCGCAATACAATTTTTAAAAAAGGATGTTTCAGCAAATAGAAGAGCAGAAGTCTGGAAAACAACTATAGCCTGTGCATTGGGATAAAAACATTCCTGTTTTACTGAGCCGTAGATAGGGGGTGGAAGAGGGGCAGCCATAAGGCCAACTGAAGGATAAAAGAGGAGGCGTTCTGTTGTTTTGTTTTAAATCAGCTTTGGCATGTACAATCCACTGGCTTTGGTTAATCGTTGGCTTAAATTTACCAGAACAGAGACGTTGTAGTAGATATGGAACAAAACAGAAATCCTGGTCAGCTGTGACGGAGGAGTATGTCACTAGGATGGGTTTTTCTGTAACACAGCTGGCCTTAGAAAGACTTTAGGTTAAGGCCATTTTCACACTGCTTACCGGCCACGGAACATCGCGCCAAGTTCCTGGAACGAGAGCGTCTTCCTGGCGCAATTTCGCATGAGAACTACCATTCTCACGCAAAATCGTGCCAGGAAGACGCTCTCGTTCCGGGAGCTTGGCGCGATGTTCCGTGGCCGGTAAGCAGTGTGGAAACAGCCTAAAAGAAGGCTGAACATCAGAATGATTTGCCTTCCTTTCAAGGCCTGTACATTTCCCCTTGGTATAGCATTCTGTGGGTTAACAGATGACTCTTCCTTCTGACATCTCTGCCTTCTATCAACTTAAGGAAAGCTTTTACTTTACTACACCTACAAATTATCGTAACTGCCCTACCAGTGGCAGAGACTGGGAGCAAAACACATTGTAATGATTCATTGAGCCTTGGTGGGAAAACTCTGGTAGAAGGCCTCTCACTTTTTTGTTTTTTGTTGTTCATTTTTCTAGTCTCTATGAGGCTCCCAGTCAAAAATAGATGGTTTCTTTGGGTTTCCCCAGATCCGAACCTATCTGCCTATCCACCCCCTTTCAGGCAGATTTCCTCCTCAAACCAGTTTACCGGTGAAATTTTCTGACAATAGCTGGAGTTATTCAATACAATGTCCTTTTTGAGAAGATATTGTTTATGAAGACATTTGAATTAGATATAACATATATGGATGGTTTTGATAGATACAGAATGTCTGGTTTCATTTGTCAGTAACTGCTCTGTAATTTTTAGTTGTACTTCAAGATGCTAAGTACATTTGAGAATGGTTGTGTTTGACCATTTATCATTTAATTGTTGGGCATTGCAGTGGCCAGTTGGTTGAGCAATAAACTTGGACTTGATAATTCAAGTCACTTTGCACTTTTACAAGTAAACCATTTAGAGTACTTGCAGATTTTGTTCTTCTGTGGTTATTCATTTTTGTTGCAAGCTTAGCTCTTCTGATTGGCTTTACGTATGCAAGTGTGTGAGATGTGTAAGCTCCTTGGGCAGGCAGCATAAGAGAGGCTTAAGTAGATACGATCAGAGTGCATCTGTGACTTGACTATAAGACACTTTTTATCTGTGTATTTCGAAGTCTTTTTTTTGTTGAAAGTGAAGTAAGCTCTTTTGAAAAGTGCACAAGACTCAATGGCATACATAAATTTTGTGTTACAGTTATGGCTTGTATATATGTCCTCAGTCATGTCCAGGGCTTTTTTTCAGGGGGAACGTGGGGGAACAGAGTTCCGGAACCTCTTGAAAATGGTCACATGGCTGGTGGCCCCGCCCCCTGATCTCCAGTCAAAGGGGAGTTTAGATTGCCCTCTGGGCCGCTCAGCGGCGCAGAGGGCCATCTAAACTCCCCTCTGTCTGGAGATCAGGGGACGGGGCCACCAGCCATGTGACCATTTTCTCCAAGGGCAACCCACTGAGTTCCACCACCTCTTTTCCCAGAAAAAAAGCCCTGGTCATGTCAGTCATGTCAAACATGTTCTCATAGCAGGAGTTCAGAAGACCCTGTAAATTTATCTGCTTAGCATCCTCGTATCTTATAAATTCAGTGGGCTCTTGCAAACTCCTTGTATTTATACAGCAACACTTGCCAACTGCCAGTGTCATAAATAAATTCTGGTCTTTCTAAATAATGAGAACGCCTTGATTATAATGTGAACAAAACTGCTTGCCCACAAATGACCATATTTCACTGTTCTATTCAGCTCACAGCAAGAAAGGAACATTAAGGTGTATAAGCAGCCTGTTATCCTGAGGGAGCCAAAATAGCAATTTCAAAAAAAGATGATACAGTAGACATATCTGTTCAATTTTGCATAACACAAAAGTTTCTGGCTCTGTTAAGAGTCCTGGATTATTTGGGCCAATACTCAAAGGTACCTTCTGAATTTTTTTTTTTAAATTACAATAGCTCAGGAAAAGCGATGTGCCAAAGATCTGTTGGATGACATATGAGGAAGCAGGTCCTATTGAGTGCACAACCTCTTTCAGGAACTCGAAATCTCTTAAGGGTTTATCTGTTCTAATGTGGTATGAAGAAAAAGTTAGTTCACATGTACATTTCACAGCATATGTACGTATGTTATGTGCTATCAGAGACCAAAGTACACCTCATGTTGCCTCAACTGTACTACTTTTCAGCCTAAAGAATTCATCTTCACAGCATGGAAATGCACTAGTGCATTTTAAACACCACCTCAAACTACCTCATGTGGAATGCTTTTCAATAAAGTGAGTTCATATGTTCATCTGTGAGTCTTGAAGTGAGAAAAACTGTAACTAGTCCAAGGGAGGGAGTGAATCGGCACCAGCTGACATACATGATGGTCCAATCAATTGAGTCAATTCATACATTATAACCTACACAGATTGTCACCGGTGTAGTGGTTAAGAGCAGCAGGACTCTAATCTGGAGAACTGGGTTTGATTCCCCATTCCTCCACTTGAAGCCAGCTTGGGTGACTTTGGGTCAGTCACAGCTTGTAGGAGCTCTCTCAGCCCCACCCGCTTCTCATGGTGATTGTTGTGAATAACACACTTTTTAAACTGCTCTGAGTGGGTGTTAAGTTGTCCTGAAGGGTGGTATATAAATCAAATGTTGTTGTTGTATTGTCGAAGGGTTTCACGGCCAGAGAACGATGGTTGTTGTGGGTTTTCCGGGCTGTATTGCCATGGTCTTGGCATTGTAGTTCCTGACGTTTCGCCAGCAGCTGTGGCTGGCATCTTCAGAGGTGTAGCACCAAAAGACAGAGATCTCTCAGTGTCACAGTGTGGAAAAGATGTAGGTCATTTGTATCTACTCAGGAGGGGTGGGGTTGAGCTGAGTCATCCTGTAAGAGTTTCCCAGGGTGTAGAATACTAATGGCGGGAGGCTTCACTGTATCCTGAGGAGGTTCTTTTGCATATGGATTGGTGCTTGATGTGCTAATCTTCTCTGCAGGGCTATTGTCAGGTGTAGAGTGTTTTGTTAGCCTGGTGTTTTTCAGAACTGGAAACCATGCTCTGTTCATTCTTAAGGTTTCTTCTTTCCTGTTGAAGTTTTGCTTATGCTTGTGAATTTCAATGGCTTCCCTGTGCAGTCTGACAAAGTAGTTGGAAGTGTTGTCCAGTATTTTGGTGTCCTGGAATAAGATACTGTGCCCTGTTTGAGTTAGGCTATGTTCAGCCACTGCTGATTTTTCAGGTTGTCCAAGTCTGCAGTGTCTTTCATGTTCTTTTATTCTTGTCTGGATGCTACGCTTTGTGGTCCCGATGTAAACTTGTCCACAGCTGCAGGGTATACGGTATACTTCTGCAGAGGTGAGGGGGTCTCTACTGTCTTTTGCTGATCGTAGCATCTGGGCACCGATGTCTTTTGGTGCTACACCTCTGAAGATGCCAGCCACAGCTGCTGGCGAAACGTCAGGAACTACAATGCCAAGACCACGGCAATACAGCCTGGAAAACCCACAACAACCAAATGTTGTTGTTTTTTGTTATTTCTTTAATTTTGGTCTTCCAGTCCGATGCAAGATGTGAATTCTCCTCAGTTCCCATGCATGAAGTACCAGCTTTAGATCAGAACCATGGGGTGGAGAGAGCAGGCCTCCAACCTTACTTTGGCAACATTTTCGTGACCTGAAACAGCCCAGAGTGGGCACTGTTTGCCCGTTGGGAAAGCCCACAGTTCAAGTCAATGTAAAATAGGAATGGCCACAACTTTATTGATTAGAGCTGGATGGAGCATTGGCTTGGCACCTGGGCACGGATCCCCGTTGGCATCCAAGGCCTGGCTGCCAATCGATGCATCTCCCGCCAGCCTCCCGCTGGCACACCTCGGCACACGTTGTTCCGTTGCCGGCCCTGCCTGGCGACCCTTGCTTCCAAATCCGTCAGGGTGAGCAGTCCCGAAGGCCCACTCACCCTATTGGGATCCGGCCCAATGCCTCAAAACCGCCAAACCCATAAAGTTGTGACCCCCATCAGTCCATAATCAGCGGAGGGTGGGCAGATGACTTGCTGCTCCTGTGGGTGAAATGGCGCTGAGCACACGGCTGGCCCAGAGCAGGGAGGACGCTCCTCCTCTTCCAGGTTAATCCCGCCTCCACTGCATCCTGCACCCGGTGCCAACCCAGCCTGCCAGTGAGTCGTCAAGCTTCCTTTTCAAGTCAATGTAAAACAGCTATAATGGCGATAGCTGCCATTTCCTGGTAGGCAGCTAGATTGATTTTTTTCCATCTTAGTAAAGAAATTGTGCTTTCTTCCTAGAACATAGCATCTGTGCTGTTAAACATGTCACTTTGTTCCTCCCTTATTTCCGAACAGTGAAAGCGGACAGTTGCAAGAGAGATCAGTGCCTCTCTGAACTCTAATTGCGGCTTTATGACTGGTGTCAGCGACAAAATTAATACACTTGACTATGTCTGTTCCTTTCATTTCCATCACGTTAGTGAAATTATGCATTCTCGTTGACAGTCTGTATCCACCACGGGAAAACTAATATTAGAGGACAGTTCTGTGGCTATTGATTGTGCTGAATTGTGTTTACGTTTTGGCCTGCCTTATGCAAAATGGCATCATCTATACAGCATAATAGCCGTTCCCCACATTTGGCCATTATCACACGGCATCAGAACACAGCAGGCAGGTAGCTGGCTTGAAGGAAAGCAGAAGGAATAGGAAGGATGATGAGTTCTTAAGCATCGCCTCCCTTTCCCTGAGCACATCACAAAACCAGCCTCAGACGGGAAGCAAAGCATTAGAAATGCATTGCTTCCACCATCAGAAGCGGGGAGCAACCTCTTCGGATGACTTATTTATTAGCTGTTTCTATTTATACCTGAAGGAGACAGGATGTGATGGTGAGTGGGATGGGAGGAGAAGTTGGGGTCCCTACCGAATAGAGTTGGAGCCCTGGGGGGCGGATGTGCCTTGTAGGGGACATCAGAGAGGGAGGAGGTAGGGGGGTGAAGATGCTGAGGTTGTAGAGCCTTCCTCCTCTCCCATCGCCATCTCTGTTCATATTTTACTAGCCGTCACTCTGCACGTTACTTCTTTTACAAGTTCTCCAGGAAGTCAACCCATACTCCTCACAGACACACACCACGTCAGGGATTGGCTTCTATATATAAAAAAGAAAAGTGTACAAATGGGCTCAGAAAGCTGCCACCGAGGAAGGGAGAGCTTCTGCCTTTCTCCCAAGCTTTTTTCCCCGTGCAAAAACTTTGCAGCTCCCCATTTCGGCTCCTCCACATGGAGGTATTTTGTGCATGTGCGGCAGCAGAAAGGGGGAAATTGTCCAGCCCTGCACTGTTTTTAAATGGAGGAAACAGCTTGGGAGACAGGCAGGAGCTCTTCCTTCCCCAGGGGCAGCTTTCTGGGCCCATTTGCACTCTTGTTTTTTTAAATAGAAGCCAGTCCCCAAGACGACGTGTGTCTGCGTGGAGCATGAGTTGGCTCTGTGGAGAATCCGTAAAAGAAGTAGCATGTACAGTGACCGGAGCTAACGGTAAGACTCGGGAACGGAACCGATCCCCTGCTGCCTCTTCTCCACTTCCTTATACATGTGCTGATCCACTCAAAGGAATTTCCTGTTAGAGAATCTCCATTCCCCATAGAGCGGCTCCATTCATCGTTCGCTGGAGACCCACCCCTTACAGGTGGGGCTGCCATATGCCCTAAAGGGCACAACCCCACCCCTGGCCAATTAGCAGAGGATTCCAGCCCCCAAAGTGTTCAAAACTAGGAAGGATTCCAGATAACCCCAGGCTGGAGAATTTCTCTCTCTCTGCTTCTGGTGGGTAGCCATGTCGGTCTGCAGTAGAACAGCAGGATCTATGTCCAGTGGCACCTTCTTTTTTAAAAAAATCTCGGGGGGGGGGGTGAAACTGTGCTCCAAATTGGTCAGTACACCCACTGGTCCACTGCCCTGGTTACAACTACGCTTCCTGCAAAATGAAGACAGCATTTACGGAAGAGCCCACACGCATGTTGTTTTTAGAGACCAAAACTGGCTGGGCTGCCTAGAATGCTTCCAAACAACAGAGCTGTGGTTCTCGAAAGCTTATGCTGTAATAAAGTTGGTTAGTCTTAAAGGTGCTACTGGACTCTTTACTGTTTTGCAACTACAGACTAACACGGCTAACTCCTCTAGAACAAAAAGCAAGAATCTGTACCAACGCTCTGGTAGCAATAGTCTTGTTAAGTGTGATTATACATTGCTTCATCCCCATGCAAGAAGGAAGGCCACTTCTAACAATATCTACTTACTCCCTTCTACTGCCAGTATTGTAAAAAGCAAAAGCAAAATAGAGGTAAAACTGAGTTTTTGTCCTACGCCAGTCTGGAGAATTAAGGCCCGCTTCACACGTGCAGTGGAATGAGGAGGTGAAAGCCTTGAGGTGTAGCATAAACTGTCATTTCAAACGGCAGCTTTGCGTGGTGATGGAGAGTGCTCTCAAGTCATAGCTGACTTATGGTGACCCAGGTGGGGTTTTCCTGGCAAGAGACTAACAGAGGTGGCTTGCCATTGCCTGTCTCTGCAACCCTGGTCTGCATTGGAGGTCTCCCATCCAATTACTAACCAAGACTGACCCTGCTTAGCTTCTGAGAGCCAGGCTACAAGTGATGCCTGACACAGGTTGGTCACTTGTCAGCTTCCCTCAAGTTTTGATGGGAAATGTAGGCATCCTAGACTGGTCTTGCAGCTTGGCTCTCCATTTAATTGAAGTTTACAGAGCGGCAGTCTTCAGGAAGGAGAACATGCAGTCAGGAGGGGAGTGCAGGCGTTGGGCTCTCGCTGGGTGCCCCCCCTTCCCTTCCACTGAGTGTGTGTGTGTGTGGGGGGGGTTTCTGTAAACTTCAATTAAATGGAGAGCCAAGCTGTAAGACCAGGATGCCTACATTTCCTATCAAAACTTGAGGGAAGCTGACAAGTGTCCATCCTGTGTCAGGTGTCACTTGTAGCTTGGCTCTGAGATCTGATGACAGCAGGCTCACCTGAGCTATCCAGGTCAGGGCACTGCTTTGAGTACTCCGTCACATTAAAGAAACTCCCCTCTGTGCAAACTGGGAACTGGCACAGCTGGGAAAGAGACTCTACCACCTCAGTTCCTTGCCGCATCATTCCCTGTGAACCAGAATGTAGTTCCACCCGTGTGTGGGCTGGCATCACTATGAGTGGTAGGTGCCACTGAGGCTAGAGATTTCACACAGTCAGCAACAATTTCACCAACCACTCCTCGGCTCCTAATGAGACAATAACAGTGCAAAGAATTTCATAAGCTCAATTATCGGAGCTTTATAATATTGATAAATCAGTACTTGTTGAGATGGTGCAGGGAGGAGGATCTATCTATCTATCTATCTGTCTGTCTGTCTGTCTGTCTATCTATCTATCTATCTATCTATCTATCTATCTATCTATCTATCTATCTATCTATCTATCTATCTATCTATCTATCTATCTATCTATCTATCTATCTATTGCAGTTGTAGACCAGTATAACACAAAAACAAGATATTATACTACCCTAACATGAGTTAAAAATGTAATACGTAATGTAAAAATTAAAAAATTATATACATATAAATGAGTGTGTTGACTACGATAAACACAGGAACACAACAGTATCAGATGAGCACCTCCCCCAGGTTCAAATCTCCCATTTGGCATGAAGCGTACTGGATGATCTTGGGCCAGTCTCTCACCCAGCCTAACCAACCTTGAAGGGCTGTTGGGAGGATAAAATGTAGGAAAGAAGAGGATCCTATATGCTTCCCTGAGCACCATGGAGGAAGGGAAGGGTTCGAATGTACTAAATAAAGAAATAAATCTTAATTTTTGGAGTGAATAAATGGTATTAATAGTGAAAAAAATAGCAAGCAAACATTGCCCTTACTCTTTATATTGCACTTTTACACCTTAAAACTCAGAGAACTTCACATACTTTTTGAATGACTTAGCTCTTTGCAACAACATTATGAGGTAAACCAGTTATTATTCCAGTATTCCAGATGGGAGGTGCCTGCCTTGTGTAAAAATATCTAGTGCTGCCATAGGCGATTTGATCCTTACACACTCAGGGCCAACACACTCAGGGCCAAGGTACAAGTGACAAATGACACTTGAACGGCAAAACTTGCCGTTCAAGCATCATTCGTCACTTGTAGCTTGGCCCTAAGTCTGTCTGCCCATGACAAATAAATACTCTGTGGTACACAATCTCAGGTTCTGGTATAACTGCAAATTTTGCAGAACATAAAACATGAACTAAAACATGCAGATACATCTAATTGGCTTAACGGCAGGGCTTTTTTTCTGAGAAAAGAGGTGGTGGAACTCAGTGGGTTACCAGCAGAGGGGGCAACTCCTGGCAGGAGGTGGTGTCCCTGGTACCACATGTGCACGCACAAAGTGCGTGCACGCTCCCAGGACCACACAATGGGTCAGCTGGAACATGGGGGGAGTTTTTTAGTTTGTATCACCCACAGCGAAAATGGTCACATGGCTCCAGCAGCGCGGAGGGCAATCTCAACTCCCCTCTGTCTGGAGATCAGGGGGCGGGGCCACCGGCCATGTGACCATTTTCAAGAGGTGCCGGAACTCCGTTCCACCGCGTTCCAGCTAAAAAAAAAAGCCCTGCTTAACGGTATATTTTTAACTGCAGCATTTCAATGCAGTACTCATAGGATCTGGCAGTGAAGGGATGTTTCCCCTTGGTACAAAGATAATCCCAGCATTTTGAGAATAGTGTGGAATATAATTGTCCTCTTCCTTTAATAGGGGCTTAATGTGTGGCCGTGGGCCACTGAAGCTTTTCATGGCAGGGAATGAAATAACATCATCTGGTATTTGCTGCACGTCACACATTATTAAAGGGACATCTAGAGGAATCAGTTTAAAAATTAGCAACTATGCCATCCAGCAAATTCCTAAAACAATTTCCTTTCTACAGTAATACACAGAAACAAAGGTTACAGAGGAGTAGCAACAGGAACAAGGAAATTAAAAGCCCAGGCTGGCACCTTGCCCATCTACATTTCCTTGTTTGATAGGCGATGTATATGCAGCTGTGCAACGAGAAAGCTCGTACTTTCCCTTTAAGAGCGTTAGCTTGGGAGCAGTTCAGTTTGCATCTCTTTATGTGCCTGCATGTCTGAATCAGCGGCTCTTTTCAGTTCTCGGACTGAGTCATCCTCAGCTGCAGCTGGTTTGTGGAACCATTCAAGGAATCCTCATTAATCTTTACGGTGAATGCTAAATCAAGAGCTATTTCGTTGGAACCCAGACAAAAAAAATAAGTATCGTGCTGAAACGTGCTCTGCTCTTTCTGCTATGGCAGGGAAGAAAATGAAAGAGGAACAAAGAATGTTGAATTACTATTAGAAAGAGCTCAGACCAACATTTTATTCTACTAGTGGTTTAGTGTGCCTGGTTTGTCCAAATCCCTCACATTGCTGGGCCTTGGTCAGTTTCTGGCTGTGTTAGAGTTGCCATGTCCCCCTGCCATCCAGGCGGGAGGTTGGAGACCCAACATCTACCATGCGTGCACACTCCTGGCCTGTGCGATGACTTCACTTCCGGGAAGTGACATCATCACTTCACTTCCGGGAAGTGACATCATCATGCAGGCCATGTGCTACCCTGGGAACACTTTAGCACGCTGCAGAGGGCCAAATCAGGGTCACTGTGGAATGCAGGAGCACTGTAGCGGCCGGATTCAGGCCAAATCAGGCCTGAATCAATCCAAATCGGGCCATTATGGAGCACAGCGCACAAATTCTGGTTCAAACCCGGCCCAAATTCAGCCAAATCTGGTCGAAATCATCCTGAATCAGGCCAAATTTGGCCCGAATCACACCACCCCAGGAGGTGCATTCCCCCCTACTGGCCAGGTAAGTGGAAGCAGAGGGTAGAGGGTGGTAGCGGGGGATGCCCCGCTCCTAGTGGGGGACTGGCAACCCTAGGCCCAATAGCTGTGCTGTGCTTTAGCTAAAGCAAAAACAGAATATTTAAGTGAAGTGCAACTTCCTGATTAGACCTTAGGTTTAAATTATGGCCAGCACTATGACACTTATAGTTAAAAACTTTGGGGAAAGCAAGCATCTTTCCAGGCAAGCTGCTGTTTCCCTGGCTGCCGTCGGCTGTTTTATACATACATGTCCTTCACCTGACGATTTGCATGTGTGAATGTGCCATTATAGATCTAACAACACAGACGGCACGTCCCTATTACCTCACAAACGAATTACACTTTTCAGTGGCTGAAGTTCACAAGGTTGTCTAAGACCCATCAATTAATTATGAAGCCTGTGCAAACCAGCTGTGAATGTTTTTGCATGATCCAATGGAAGTGTGTTTTAACAAATACATTTCTACTCTTACAAGCATCTCTGGGAAAGCAGACCATGGTCCGCCAATCCTGTAGAACAAGGGTTCCCAACATTTCCGAGCCTGTGAGCCCCTTTAGCATTTTGAGAAGGGGAGATAAGCACACACACACACACACACAAAATGCCTGCTACAAGAGATGGAGCCAAACAGAATAAATCCCTCCCCATTTTGCAAACGAATTGTAGGAGGGGAATAACATAAAACAAAGGGAAGCCTGGGGGAAAGAATGGAGAAAGAGAAAGGGGAATGCAAACATGAAACAGGATGCTTACTAGTCGTCCTTCTGACCCTCCAGCCAGTACGGCTACATCAATGGGAAACACTTTCATTTGATCAAGGGCCGCCAATAACTAGCCCTGCTTTACAAAGGCCCCACCCATTTTCTGAAAAGTTCTGCGGGTCCCTGGAAAGGTACTCATGGGTGTCATGGCACCTGCAGGCACCATTTTGGGGGACTCTGCTGTAGAAACTGCAGGTGTTGAAAAGAGTATTGGGTACCCCCACAAAACAGCTGTCATAGAAATAGGGCTCTGTTGGGTGGTTCGTCCATCATCCAATAGGTGCTCAAGTCCATCATCCAATAGGCCAAGCCAAGGGTACACTGCTGCCACCACCCTGCCAAGAGTAAGCTCAGGAGTTCAATGGCAGCTGAGTTACTATACCAGATCCGAGACACCACGGGACGATAGGGGTAATGAACTTTGTTATATGGACCTGGTTATATTTTTACTTTCGGATACTGATCCCTATGTTTCCAACAGAGTAGCTTTATTTGCATTAGCGGCAATGAAGATTAAACTGAGCTTGGGTCTCATTGTAAGCTATTGATTTTATTGTCCATTTTCATTTAATTGCATATATTACTGTGTTTTTGTTCTATTGTTTTTTACTGTATGATTTGTTATGGCTAAGACAATAAACAAGAGAGAGTTACTATACTCATGGCGGGACCTGCAGTTCTTCCAAAATTACAACTGTTCTCTAGACTACAGAGATCAATTCCCTGAAAGTAATGGCATCACATCCCCACTGAGCTTCCATCCCTCCCTGGGCACTGCCCCCAAATCCAAGAATTTTCTAAACTGGATTTATCAGCCTTGCTAGTAGGGAAGTGATCCAGATCTCTCTGCTCCCTGCCCCACTGCCCAGTTCTATTCAAGACTCTTTGGCTTTTATTTCCAAAGCTCAAGAACCAAGTGGAGAGGAGGATAATACAGTGGTGGACATTCATGCCTCCTAGATGCCACACTGGAGATCGCTAGAGTAAGGGTGTGCAGGGCCAGCCTGATTCGGGTTTTCCAATTTGGATTTACCCGAATTGGGAAACCAATCAGGAATAAAGGGAATAAAGGCAAGCCGTTTTGGAATACCCAATTCGGAAAGATCCAGGTTTGCTTCGGAAAGATTCGGCCCTTATTTTCAATGGGGAACTTGCGCCCGGCTTTCCGGGTTTTTTTACCTGAATTGGATACCTGAAGTGCACACCCCTACACTAGAGTAGATCATGCTCCTATCTGCATGTTAGTATTATGTAGCATAGACAACTGAGTATGTAATCCCCGACTCAGTTCACCATATATTGGTCCAGGAGCCAGAAATGGTAGCCCAGGTACTAACACGAAGCCAAGGAGTGTTCAAGAGTCACAAGCCAAGTCCAGTCTGTAGTCAGAGCCCAAGGTAAACGCCAGGGGTGTGTCCAAGATCCAAAAAGCCAAGCCAAGTCCAGTCCATAGGTCAGAGCACAAGGGTATCAAGGCAAGGTGCAGGCAAGAGCAGGATGCAAGGTACCAGGAACGGGTTGCAGGTAATTGACACGTTGCTTCCACGCCTGGCAGTTGCTCCTGACTGGCTTTTATAGCCAGGCATGGTTTTCAGCCAGCTGCTGGGGCTCCATCCTGATGCTACTCATCATCACTCTCCAGCAGCTGGCGTTGGCTCAGGAGACGAGCACTGCGCCGTCTCTCCTGCAGTTCCAGTCTCTGGCGCTGCCTGCGGCGCTCTCTAGGTGTGGGTGAGCCTGGGGGGGTGGAAGCCCCTGGATGGGCTTCCCCTGTGGTGCTGGCAGTCCCTGACTGAGCCTCCCCTGTGGAAGTTCCTGGCTGAGCTTCCCCTGTGGTATTGGGGCTAGAGGGTGCTGGTGTCTCAGCTGCTAGCTGTGAGCCTTGATCAGCCAGCAGCTGCTGCTCATGATTGCTGGCTTCTGCTGAGTCAGGGCTAGGGCTGGCTACACAGAACTCTTCTTCTCCTGAGGAGTCCTGGCTGGCTACACGAGGCTCCTCTCCTCCAGAGGAGACCTCAGTCTCAGATTGGGCCATGACAGTCAGACGATCTAATAAAGTTGATGTAAGTTAGCTGTAGAGCGATTGCACATAGACAGCATATGCACTCAGGTGGCATAAGGTCATTGGTTAGGAAGGAGCTGAGAAGTGAAAGTTATGTTCCAAAAGTTGCCCTCAGGAAATCTGATCACTGGTCTTTTGCTTTGTCAGAACATACATGATGTGGTAGGATGACAGTCATATTTATACGAAGTACAAAGTAATAGAGAATCTTTGAGAAAATTTATTTTACCACGACATGATTAGAATGTCTTTGGTAGAGCCTCCAGGGGCCATACAGAAGCCAGGCTGGATCTGGTTTGCAGACTGAGAGCAGAACCACAAGTGACAAAAGGCACAGGTTGGACACTTGCCAGCTTCCCTCAAGTTTTGATGGGAAATGTAGGCAGTTTGGCGGAATGTTGGACAAGTGACAGTTGAAAAGTCCATTGGACAGCAGTCGGAGAGCCAAGCTGCGAGACCAGGATGCCTACGTTTCCCATCAAAACTTGCGGGAAGCAGACAAGTGTCCAATCTGTGCCTTTTGTCACTTGTGGTTCTACTCTGAGTGTTGCCCAGCAATGTCTGATAAATTTCAAGAATTTGGGATGATGTGCTAAGGGGACAATTGACAGGAATGTTATATAATGGTCCGAAATGGGGAGCTTTCAGGATTTTTCAAGCCCTCTGATGATATGCTTTTATAGTAAATAATATTGCCAAGAATTCTGGCAAATCATTCTGTGCCCAGTATGTCTGAAGGAGAAGCTCGATGAGTATTTAATAGTAATGTATTTGTTTCAAAGAGATAATCATAACTCTTCTGTGTTACTGGTAGTATTTCGTCTGCATAATATTATACCATCGATGCTTGAATTTATTTCAAACAATGTCATTCTAATTAGAGCAATAAACCCAGGTTAATATTTGCCTCTATCATCGTTTCGACTCTCAAAACTAATTTTTTCCCTGCTGTAACTTCTGGGATGACAGCAATTCCTTTTAATATTGCTATCAGTTATTGGTTAAAGCATTGTGACAGTTTGGTGCTTGGCTCTGCTAAATACACACAGCACCAGAGCACACATTAGCTCTTGGTAAATTGTCGTAGATTGTGACGCTCTCGCATGGACAACATAAATGGAGATAGCATGCTCCCTACCATAGCTTGAAATGCAAAAGAGCTGCCCATTGCTCAACAGTTTTACTAGATTGATCACCTGCCTTTTAAATGTATTTGTCAATTCAATTTAAATTCATTTGTGTATCAATGACACCATAATGTAGAAGTCTTTTTTTTAAAGAAGTGAATGAAATTTCAGATAACCCACAATTTAATCAGCACAAAAATCTTCCATTTGTTATTCAAAAGGGAAAAACCTTCTTTAATATTTTATTTTCCATTTCCTGTGGCAGTAAAACCGCAGTACTAAAATGACCTCAAGAAGTAAACAAGTTGCTTCAGCTGTCTGACACATTGGCTCCTGCCAATGAATCAACTGACGGTTCAGTTGATCAATCCATTGATTAAATCTTGCAGCCCTAAACAAAACTCTTTGCTATGCATTTGCACAGAGAGAGAGAGAGAGAGAAGATGGTTGCACAAGGCATTTGAAGTTGAAGATTTGTGTTGTTAGCAGTTGTTGAAGAAAAACTACAGTGCCTGAAGAAGCTGCTCTGTAGTCTTGAAAAACATGCTTGCAAGACGCCTATGAGAGACTTTAATAAATGCTGGGAAGCCATTTACACAGGTCGTCAGCATTCCATCCACCATAATAGTTGCTGATCAGGCTATGTTCCAATTTATGACGAAGTCAGAAACATTGACTGCGAATTACACAGTGTAGCCTTGCAAATAAGTCAACACAAGTTTTATAGCCCGTAGATGATTTGACTAACAGTACATGAGACCAGGGCGGCTTTCACACGTCTTACCGGCTCTGGTAAGTCGCACAAAGCTCCTGCGTCTTCCTGGTACGATTTCGCATGAGAACTGGGAAATCATGCCAGGAAGATGCTGTCCTTGTGGGAGCTTTGAGCAACATACCGGAGCGGGTAAGACGTGTGAAAATGGCCCAGATATACCTTATATTAGTCTCTCTTTTTTAAATCTAATGCTCCCCCCCAAAAAAGATCAAACTTTTTTACTCCCATCCTGGCCACTTGGAGGCAAATTTGGTTTGCCACAGGTGAGCAGCCATTCACAGGCTGGCAGCGCCCCAAGGGGCCTTTGACCTCTGTGGCGGACTGCCTCATTCAAGAATAGCCATGCTCCTGTGCTCTTAAATGATTGCATAAAGGGGGAGAAAGAACTTCGGCGACTCCAGTGATTCCCAACACAGCAGCGTCTGCCAATATTCACCCTGCCAAACGACTGTTAAAAGCGCGTGGAAGCCCTGACCTGTATTGAATTTGGCAAATCCTACTTCACTGCCTCACAGTTCCCACTGCAAACTGCATGCGCTTGAATATCATAGCCTTCTATTTGTTCCCTTTTGTCATCTGTTTATTTGCTTTCTTTTTTTTTATATAATATTTTTTATTTTTCAATGTCTAACATACAAAACTACTACATACATACATAACCTACAAGACAGTAACTACAAAAGACTACAATAGCACAAGGGATGGGAAAGAAGGGAGAAAAAAGAGAAAGGGAAGGAGGGGTGGAAAAAAGGGGAAGGTAACCTACAAACACTAAACACTACATTTCAATGCTTTCCCTTCATACTGCCATAGTAAAAAATAGCTTAATAAAATAGTGACGGAGTGGTTGATCATACAAATTACAAATTACAGTTCAAATTAAATCTTTTTCCCTCCCCTGGGCCTCGGGCGCAATTCCCTCTGCGCAGCTACCGCCGGAGCGCTCATTGCCTCCCCCCTCCCTTCAGGCTTCGGATCCTCTTCTTTTTGCTTGGTGTCTGGTCCAAATTCTGGATTTTTATCCACAAAATCCCTTAGCTGATCTTCCGAATTAATCTTGTAAGCTTTATCTTTATAACTAAACCCGATTCCTTCCGGGAGTAGCCATTTGTACTTTATATCCCGTTCCCTCAAAAGAGCTGCCAACATCTTGTACTTAAATCTTTTCTTCCGCACTAAAAATGGAACGTCCTTCAATATCTTGACTTTATTTCCCAGAAAGTCCAATTCCGCATTGTATGAATTATATAGGATACTGTCCCGGACCCTCCTAAATGAAAACTCGATAACAATCTCGCGAGGCAGCTGCCGCTTCGTTGCATATTTTGAAGATGCCCGACGGACTCCCAAAATGGCGCTTTTCACTTCTTCTTTAGTTGCCCTCGCGGGTGTCACTAAAATGTTTATTTGCTTTCATCAGACAAAGCATCTCCTATTTTTTGGCTCTTTTTTCCCCTAAGCTCCTCATTTATTATCGTTTATTATTCTCAAGCTCCTCATTTATTATCATGATCAATAACAATAACAACAGCAAGCATAATTGCACAGTCCCCCAAACATAAGCGTTCCAGCTCCCTTTAACGCAAGTGAGAAAAATTTAAGTGTGAGTGTAACATTTTCAATGAAATCAGTGGGATTTAGAAATGTTTAAAGTCAGCTGGATTGTGTTCTTAGCATCTATACGGTGCTTTAAAGTGTGTAAGGCGCTTCCAGTACATTGTGTCATTAAGTCTCCTGAAGTTATGGGTGTCAGTAATGCTACCTAGATTAGACAGCTGCCCTCTCCTGGTTTCGTCACTGTTAGGGTTCAGATTAGAGATGCCGAATACTTCGCAGTGAATTTTTTGGGCAGGTGAACATCATGTGATCACTTGGGAACCAAGCCTTGGATCTTTTGACTCACACAGGCGTTCTATTCTAACAACATGCCAAACAGCAGGGGTGTGCAAAATGAATCAAATGAGCCAGAAATACACCCAGAAATTGCTGTTCCATTTTGTTAAAGCAGCTTCAGGAGGACTGGAGAACCAAATCCAGGGAACCAAATTATAATGGCACCAAAAAGCTTGTGTGTTTCGTTTGGGTTCTTATTGCGCAGTGGCAGCAGCAAGCAAGCGGGTACCGGGCTGGCACAATGATGTCTTGTTTTCCTCGACAGCTCCTACCAATCAAATCCTAAGGGAAGACAGCCCTAACATTATGCCACCTCATTTACTCCGTTGGAGGAAAACGGGAATGTTTGCATGAATGCATCTTTTTGGGTTTGTTTTTCTGGTGCTACCTGGGCACAGGTCTGCCAGACAGGGCACTTGGACAGTCGTCACTCTGAAAAAAGTGCTAGTGGGCAGAATGCAAGTTCAATCAGTCAAACTTGATAAAAGCCCTGGAGCACTTCAATCGTAGGCTGCAATCCTAAAAGCACTGTTGAATAACTTGGGAATTATATCTGAGTAGACCTATTTAGGATTGTTTCCCTAATCTTTTGAGCTCCCCCTTTTTCTGGCAAACATGTACCCCAATGAAGCTTCAGCTACTTCACAGTCCCCACCTACACATCAAGCAATGTAGTTTACTCTTCAGGTTTGTCATCCTACTACAATGCGCCGCACTCCCAATCCAGCATCCGCCAAAACATTATTTTAAAAAAACAAATTCTTAACATCAAGCTTAAGTCAAGCCCCGGCAAGACACTGGCCTACTCTGCCAGTTTAAAAATAATCCTGCCTGCCCCCACAGCAAAAGGAAAACTTCTGGATAGGTCTGTTTGAGTGGGGGAGGGGATTTGAGACAATCATTCTGCCTGCCTGCCTGCCCGCCTGCCTGCCTGCCTGCAGTTGCATGATTTAGAAAACTGGCAGTGATTCATGCAAGAACACCCCATTTTGCAGCAGAATGCTGAGCATCCAAAAAAAGGATTTGGATTTGCCCTGGTCATAGGAATGAAACTGCCAAGCACAAGGAAACATGGCAGCCAAAGGCAACAGCAAGATACAAAGGTAATAATTTATGGGCACTATTGGAGAAATGAACATGAAGCAGGATTGTTTTTAGTGTTGCTGCACTGCACTCGTTGGAATGTTCTCCTGCTTGGCCATCCCCCCCTCGCCGTCACCCCACTACAACTTTGCCAGCCCGTTTCCTGCCATAGTGTGCACCCGCCAACACTCACTTTCTTGAGTGTCTGTTTTGAGTGGGCAAGTGAAGAAAAACTCAGTGGAGCAATGGTTTAGAGGGAGGGGGATTAATGATCAATGTGGTTTTTGTTTAAGAGTGAAAAGAACTGCCCCATATCCTCATTTCCCCAGCCCCCCCTTGAAGAGAATTGTGTGCACCTGCAGCCATTCACCATGACACCTCCCCCAAGCATACTTCAGGGTCTGTAAACACCAAACTCTGTTGTTGTCATTCTCAAACTTGACAGGTTGATTGTTTAGATGGAGGACTGTATTCTGTGCAGTTTGGGCAGGGCTGTATTATTAATATGGCTGACTAGGCTGAAACCTAAGGGCCCTTCAGGGACTAGGGGCCCATCTATTTTGTGGTGAGGTGCTGCTACCTGCGCCCTAGGGCTCCAATGATTAAAGGCACTTTGCACTCTGCACCATAGCAATACATGTACATATATATTTATCCATATATATATTCTCATAAGTATATATGAATAGAATTCTTCAGGAGACCCTCAAAACGGATATAGGGCTATGTACTGTGGCCTGGTACCTACCGTACCAGGGTCAGGCTGTCAGCTGTAGTGGGGTGAAAGACGGAAGTGCCAGAGGGGCCCCGAAATACCTGAAAGCCTAGGGGCCCAGCCATGGGTTAATACGGCCCTGAATTTGGATGCCATTAGCTGCAAAAACAGCTGTCCCCAAAAGGCTCAAAGGTCTCATTTCAAAGAATGGAGCCAAATCTCATGATAACAAGAAAAAAAAATAGATCCAAACCAGCAAAAACCCTCCGTGAAAAAACCAATAAGGCTACATTTGGAAACCACAGATTTGAAACTGCAATGGAAATTTTCTTAATGGGCCTCCCTACCAAACATCTTTGTGGCTTTATAGTAGCTGTGGTAGTGGCATTTCGTCTTTTTGTCGTGTGTCCACTTTTGCAAAGGCTCAGTAGGTGAAACCAACCATCACTTTTCTGAGCTGTCCTCCAAGAAGCTTAGAATGCTGTATGTTGTTCTCCCCTCCTCCATTTTACCCCCACAACCACTCCCATGTGGGGAAAGTTAAGCTGAGCGAGAGTGACAGGCCCAGGGTCACCCAGTGAATTTCATGGCAGGGCAGGGACAAGAGCCGAGAATCCCCCTGTCCTGGTCTAACATGCTGATCACTACACCACACTGCCTCTTAACTGTGTTTTAGCTCCAAGTTTTATAATGTTGTTAAATCATCTTATTTATTTATTTATTTATATTCAATTTATATTCCTCCCTTCCCACATCAGCAGGCTCGAGGTGGATTACAACCAAGTTGTATTACAACCAAACACAGCGGCACATAGTCTAGATGACCATCTTTTTTCCCATCTCCAGAACATTTTGGCAGGGAAATATGAGAGGTGGCGGTGTCACTAGTAGGAAGGGCATATGTTGTACTCCCCCAGCTAGGGGGCACTGCCTTGCACCAACCATATGCCTGGTGGAACAGCTCCATCTTACAGACCTGGTGAAATACTAATAAATCTCGCCGGGCCCTGGTCTCATTGGACAGAGCGTTCCACCAGGCTGGGGCCAGGACTGAAAAGGCCCTGGCCAATGCTAGGTGGGCCTCCCTAGGGCCAGGGATCTTTAGTAGATGTTTATCGCTGTAGCGAAGAGTCCGCTGGGGTTCATACGGGGAGAGGCGGTCCCGCAGATATGCCAGTCCCAGTCCGTATAGGGCTTTATAGGTTAGTACCAAAACCTTGAACCTGATTCGGTACTCCACCAGCTACCAGTGCAGCTGATGCAATACCAGCGTTATGTGCGTGCGCCATACCGGTGTTATAGATCCTGATGGATGGAAAAGCAGGTTATAAATATTTTATATAAATAGTTCCAATGATATTATTCTTGTATAGCCGATAGGGATGGGGTCAGAGGCTGGAAACTGGCAGGAGACTTCATTTGGGGGAGCCCACACTGGTGAAAGTGATGTCACTGACAACACAGTGAATTCACTTCCAGCACAACCCAGAAGTGATATCATTGCATAGGGCGACACTCTAACATTCGTTCAGTGGTTCAGTCATAGAATTCCGAGCAAATGCTAGAACATTGTTAGACATGATGAGAGCACTCATTGGTTGCACGAGAAGTGATGTCATGCCTTTGGCCCACCACCAATCCTCTCATTTCCACAGATATTTTTCCCCATCTGGGCAGCAGCAGATAGACAGCCTGGGGCAGGTAGGAGAACTGGCCTCCCTAGCTTGGAGAGATCCAAGAATGAGTGTTCACATCACAGCAAAGTTTGCATTAGGGACATCCTGGTTTACAGCTGTGCCTCGTAACCATTTCCTCAGACCTTCTAAGTAAAATCTGCCCTCATTTGACAGTACTGTAATCCCCTGAGCTTTGCATTTTTCCACTTGATCTCAGCTCCCTCTTTACTTGTTTACTTGTTTCATATCTGTTAGGTAAAATGTCAAGAGAGGTGGAGAGCAAAAGGTTCTATGATTTCTTAATTCTGTCAGTCAGTCAGTTAAACCAGAGTCCATAAGGACAGCTGAAGGCCAAACTACGTGGAGGCCCTCAGCCATGTTTATCTTTCCTTGGATATTTTCTAACCCAAGCAGCCTTAGAGGAGGAATGGCAGAGAAGAGGGTCCTCAATCATTTCTCTCCTGGCAATTTTCCACTCAAAATTGCTCCTCCAGGATTGTTTTTCACCTGTGGGGATTTAGCGATATTCCCACCCACCCCAGTGAAGAAATGGACTTGGGAGGGCAGTTTTGAGCAGGGCTTTTTTTCAGCGGGAACACGGTGGAACGGAGTTCCGGGACCTCTTGAAAATGGTCACATGGCTGGTGGCCCCACCTCCTGATCTCCAGACAGAGGGGAGTTTAAATTGCCCTCTGCGCCGCTGGAAAAAAAGCCCTGGTTTTGAGGAACCGGATGACTAAAAGTGGAAGAATTAAACAGCCCTTCTCACATTTGTAAAATCCAGTGTTTGCGTTTGGTTTTAAGAGGTTTTCTTTTAAGGAACCAGGGGGAAAGATACATGGTGTTGTGTGCCACATCAAGTTTGGGCCTCAGAGCGATCGCCCCTAATTGGGCCTTGAATCTTCAGCTTTACCAGCTAGTTAAGCCTTTTTCTGGCTCTGCAGGAGGGTGACAGATGTCAGCCCATCATACACTTCCAGCATAGTCCAAGCAACTAAGTTGTTTATTGACTTCTTGACACACATGTATAAAACGAGTTTAATTTTGCAGCAGTGAGATTTTGGGTTGCTGCCATGTTTCAACAATAGTAGAATCTGGCTCAAAATCTGCAGTTCCATCAAACTGGAATTTTTGTTCCAAAAATGCAGGCAGCCTTACCCAAATGCTCAACACTCTTGTTGACTCAACACTTCACGTTTAGCCAGGAGTGTTATGATTTCAATCAGCATTCTATGTTTTCACCATATTCTCATATTTTTGTGTAAACTTACTGAATTAGTCTCCAATTCTATTATACTACTTTTTCATGTGAAGAAACCCCTTTAAAACTGGACAATTGCTCTCCAGTTCATTTCTGTTCTAATCCTGGGAACAGCACAACCTCAAGTGAAAAACACATGTGAAAGAAAAACTAGGCTTGCACATAACCAGATTGCAAACAAAGATTGCACAATTTTTCACAAAAATAACACATTTTCAATAAATAGCTAATAAAAAGAGTTCATCATCCGAATAAGTTCTCCATCTGAAAATTTATTTATATATATTTCTATATGCTTCAGGTACATCCCCAGTTATCCTCACAACCCTATGAGGTAAGTTAGGTTGAGTGTGTGTGACTGGGCCAAGGTCACCCAGCAATCTTTCATGGCAGAGCAGGGATTCGAACCTGAGTCTCTCAGGTCCTACTTCAGCTTTCTAATTACTATGCCATACTGACTCCTGAACAGGAAGAAGGAACACTGCAGTCTTAATCGTGCACACCTGAAAGTAAATTCTGTCAAAACCAGTGACTTCTTTCTAAGCAAACATATGTTTGCTTATTTCTAATGTAGTTAACAATACAAAGACTCTGGTTCAGTGCAGTCATGAGTATGGGTGTGCACCCGAAAAAGATTCGGTAAGATGGGTAAACCTGAAGCGGAAAACAATTCGGGATAACCCAAATCCCAAAATGGCAACCTGCTGCTTGCTTTCCTTGATGGGAGGGGGAGGAGGCTCCCCCTTCCATCGGGGAAAGCAAGCAGTGTGGCATTTGAAAGCGCCCCTTTTCGTGCCACTTGCAAGCAGCACGAAAAAGGGCGCTTTAAGTTTCAAATGCCCGCTTGCAAGCAGCACGAAAAGGGTGGCTTTCAAACTTTGCCCCCTGCCACTTTTCCCCCCATGGGAGGGGGAGGAGGGACCTCCCCCTACCATCAGGGGAAAAAACTGGTGGGGCAAGAAGGTTGAAAGCAAGCAGCACTTTTCTTGCTGTTTGCCCAAAGCTTCCTGAAGCGATACAACTCAGGGCGAATCCACACTTACCGGCACAGCGCTAAGCAGGTGGAGTGAGAGCGTCTTTCTGGCGCGATTTATGACGTCATCGCACCATGATGCCGCTCTCGTGGCACGATGATGTCATAAAACGTGCCAGAAAGACGCTCTCACTCCGCCTGCTTAGCGCTGTGCCGGGTAAGCGTGGATTCGCCCTCACTTTGGAAAGCTTTGCTTTGAGATTCCCAAATTGGCTCAGTAATGCTTGGGCCAATTTGGGAATCTCGAATCTTTACAATTCTTTACAAATTGAATCTTTAAAAACCCAAATTAGAAACCCAAAGCACATATCCCTAGTCATGAGTGAAAATTTATGTATGATAACATTTGGGGCCTTGGGTAAACTGGCCAGTCAAGAAATCTGTGATGTTAATTAAGTTCTTTCCATTTCTGGCAACCTCTTAGTTAGAGTTCTAATCCCCCCAGTGGATTATGAATGCTAGTAGTCACTAACAATGACAGCATAAATTGAACAGCTGCATTAGATTAGAATTGGCCAAATGATTGTCTATGGGAAGCTAGAAAAATAATTTTATCAATAAAATTCCTTCTCTGTTTTCAAATTTAGTTTTCTATCCATAAGTAGTATTCCAAACTGTAGACTTCCTATACCCTCCAATACCTCCTCTTTTGTTGTTGCTGCGTATCCAAATTCCATATCATTCCACTTCCTAAGAAGTTAATGCTTGTGTAGCAAACCTGTTTATTCAACCTCAGATATCTCGTGAAGAGCATATAACCCATTTGTACTCAAGAAGTAACAAAAGTTTCTTCTCTGATCCAAATAAAGGCTAATTCTGCACACGTTGGATAATGCACTTTCAATGCACTTTATCAATTGTTTGAAGTGGAATTTTTGTTCCGCACACAAAAAAATCCGTCCCAAATGATCTATAAAGAGGATTGGCAGTGCATTATCCAACATGTGCGGAATGTGTCAATCTGATACAAATAAGACTACAATGTGCAGTGCTACCCATGGTTATGTTTTATCCTTTTGTCAAGCCCACCATTGTTCTTGAGGAAGGAACAAGAGCCAAGCTACATGTGACAAATGACACTTGAACGGCAAGTGAACAGACTCACGTGTATTCCTCCCTGTTCACTTATGCTCCACTTGCGCTCCACTTGATCACTACGCGCAAGTGAACAGGGAGGAATACACGTGAGTCTGTTCACTTGCCGTTCAAGTGTCCTTTATCACTTGTAGCTTGGCCCAGAGCCGGATCTAGGGGCACGGGTGCCCGGTGCAACCCTTGCCTGGGTCTCTGCATGCACGCTGTGCGCGCTCACGCTCCTGATGCTGCATGATGACATCACTTTCATGATGTCATTATGCAGGGCGGGAGGCATGCCTGCCCACGTAGCAAGCCAGCCGCCCCAGCTCCCGGTGAGCCATGGAGCTGGTGGAGGTGGCAGTGCAGGCATGTGCTGGGGTGGGCGGCTGGCTTGCCATGCGCGCAGGACGTCCCAGCCCTGCACTCAGCCACCCATGTGGCAAGCCAGCTGCCCCAGCGCACACCCTCGCCACCAGCTCTGCGGCGCACCGTGCGCTGGGGCGGCCGGCTTGCCACACAGCCGCCCCAGCACAGGGCTAGGAGGCGCTCCATGCAGTTCGCATGCCCCGCTGCCCTGTGCCGCCCGCGAGGCAAGCCGGCTGCCCCAGCGCATGGTGCTGTTATACATTTTGAGCTCCTTCAACCTTTCCTCATAGGACTCTGTCTCCAGACCCCTCACTATACATAGGGGCCTTCATTATCGGAGATTTGTTTCTATTGAGGTAACTGGGATTTCTAACCTGTTAAACATCCCAGTTACCAAGATAGAAATGAACTGTAGTTAGTGGAGATACCTACCTACCAATGTCTTGATTATTCAGTTAAGTTGCCTTACCAGGTGGGGAGAGGGGATAGTGTTCAAGTATGATAACTAATCCATCATGAACAAAATGAGATTTTTTTGTGACATCTGACTTGGACCTGAGAATCTCAGGGTGCCCAGTTCTCCATGTGAACTGAATTTGAAAAACTCTCAAGGCATACTTGGACTGCCTGAAAATAGAACATGCTTCCAGATTCATTTTTATGTGCCTGGAAGGGGAGCAATTTCTTTTCCTTTGACACGGCAGGAGATATTATTGTGACTGATGGTGGAGTCTGAGCTGCCATTGTATAACTTATGTCTCATAGTTTTATTCGCAGATTTGCACTTTGTCATGTTACAAAATGAGCTTTTGTTTCTCAAAACGATTTTGTTTTTCTCTCCCACCTCTTGCTTGCAAATTTTACATATATATGTGCCCTGAGAAATGGGGACGGAAATATGCATTGGGCCGTGGTTCAGAAGTACAGCGCCTGCGCTGAATTCAGAACGTTCCATTTGCGGCATCTCTACTTGAAAGCATCAGGTAGTGGGAGACGCAAAGGTCCTCTGCCGAAGACCCTGGAGAGCAGCTGCCTGTCAGAGTAGACAATACTGACCTTGATAGAGTGATGGTCTAACTAAGCACATGTATTCATAGGGAAGGTGCATTTAAGTTTGACCCTGAAAATTGTTGCTCGTGAATTTATTTATTTATTTATTTATTTATTTATTTATTTATTTATTTATTTATTTATTTATTTATTTATTTATGTCATGTATAGTCTGCCTTTCTCACTGAGACTCAAAGCGGATTACGTAGTGTGAGATTAGTAGATGTTTTTAAGTTTGACCCTTAGAATTGTTGCTCATGAATTTATTTATTTATTTATTTATTTATTTATTTATTTATTTATTTATTTATTTATGTATTTATGTATTTATGTATTTATGTATTTATTTATGTCATTTATAGTCCGCCTTTTTCACTGAGACTCAAGGCAGATTACATAGTGTGAGATTAGTAGATGTTTTTAAGTTTGACCCTTAGAATTGTTGCTCATGAATTTATTTATTTATTTATTTATTTATTTATTTATTTATGTCATTTATAGTCCGCCTTTCTCACTGAGACTCAAGGCGGATTACATAGTATGAGATTATTACAATCAGTAGCAAGGACATTTCCATAAACAATGTCATAGGATTTTACGAACACATTGCATTAGCAAGGATCCTATACAGAGTTGAAGAATTGTTGAAACAGGACATAATCAATTCTAGGACTGACATTAGACCACATGAAGCACAGGTAGTATATAGCAGTACAGTTTCAAAGCAACAGATAATATACAAGGCAACAGAGTGGTGAAGTCTATGGTCCCTAACTCATTAGCAAAGCATCTGAGAGCCCCTCCTTATAATACTTCCCTCCAATCTGAGTAAAAAGCCTTTTGGAATAATTCGGTTTTGCATTTATATCGCAGTTGTGCTGTCTAAATTGTAACCTGCTAATCCTAGGTCAAACAAGAAAGCACAATGGAAGCTTGAAAAACAATAGAAGCACCTCCTTTAGAGGTATAGTAGCAGCCGGCAAAGTGTGTCTTGAAGGCAGTCTGAGCAGGACTGTACTGTAACCACAGCTTAGAAAGCCTCAGTATCTGTGTAGTCAGAACTATGTACTGTCCCTTTAACAATTGGTACTCATGGGAATTGTAGTCCCCCTTCAATATAGAAGTTTATTGTAGGCTTCCTGTGAAGGTGTTAAAAACTTGATTGTCCTCTTCCTCCCTTTGTTTGGGACGCTGCTCCTCAAGCAAGGATGCGACAGTTATAACGAATTTACTGCTTGTCTACAACAAATCTGGACCAATAAAGATGTATCTTGCTTATGTTTGAACCATGCTGCATTCACTGGCTAAAACTGTGAGTAAGGATCCCTTTTACGATCTGGGTTGAGAAAGGCAGCGCGTTGAACTATCTGGAAGCCAGCATCTTTCCCAGCTGCTTCCAGAATAGTAAATTCGTTAAAAGACTCGTCTTGATCCTTCACAAAGTAATTTCAGTAAGAAGCATGTTCTGCTCCTTCATAACTACAGCATGTTTGCTCTTGCAAAGATAAAAAATAACATGTGTGCATGTGCATGAAGACGGGAAACAAAACAAAATCAGCTCCCTCTTCTCCTGGCTGCAAAGGTTCCCTTTGTCCTGTAAATGCTGATACTGGCGCCTTTCAGTTGCTAATTGACTGATCAGCCTGGTAGCCCACCTTCACTAGCCGGAGAAGGAGACCAGCAACTTAAAAATAAGAATGTTTCAGCCGCCTGCATGCTTTATTCTCAAGCAGAGGAAATGTCTCATGCCTTCAACCTGTTGCTTGTGATTTGAATGCTTCTTAACTCAAAGTGGAGGAGAGCTCCAGTACGGATCACCTCTCTCACACCGCTTTGAATATACCTCATGCCCTTGAATCGCAAAACAGCAATATTGCTCAGGGCTATGCTTCACGCCAGCCTGCTCTTGTAATCCAGAACGCTTTCCCCACAACCCCAGATGCTGAGCACACAAAGGAATTCATACTCTGAGGAGCACACGCGTTTGAAAGCATCTCCAGAATCCAGCACTAAGCTGGGAAAAGTTGCTGAGCGCAAACAACTCCTCAACACAGAATTCTGATCCGCACAGCTAACAAGGGGAACCTGAAAAGCATTTAGCATAAGAAGAGTAGGCACAGCTAAGGAGCACACCCACACCCCTAGTGGTCACTTAGAGCAACTACAACTGAATCCTTATAAAGCTCACTCACTGCGCCCCCGGTGGCCAACCTAGGAAGTGCAGCCAACAATTCTGTTCAAGGTATACAGAAGTCACGTGCTTGCGCTACCACAACAGTGCCACCGCAACAGCGCCACCCTAGTGGTCTGAAGTAGTACTGCAGCTTCAAAAAAAATTTTTTTTTAAAAAATTTTTTTTGCCAAAATGGAAACTCCTGTGGGACATCTGGCAGGTGAAGAGGATATCATAGATCCTGCCAACACACCCACTACTCCCTCCAATGGCAATGATGAAGCTGAGTCCAAACGTCCACCACGGAAAAGAACACTGACTCGCAAGATGCGAGATTTGTTATCTGCCAAGAAAGCAGAGAGGCTCAAGGAGTCTGAAAAGCACTGGCTACGGATACAAAAGTGTCTGGGAAAACTGGATAAAGCAGCTGATGTAGACGATCTGCACGATCTGAGAACACTTCTGACTAGCGAGTTTGTGCACTGGACGGCTCATATGGAACGCGTGCGTGACATCTTGGATCAGCTGGACACAGAGGAAGCATTGGCTGAACAGCGACACCTTCAAGAGGTGCACGACACACAGGAAAAGCTCGTTGATGACGCCATGCGTAATTTGGATAGACGCATCAAGGAGGAGACTGACAAACTTCTTGATTCTGCCAGTGGTGAACCACGTTCTAAAGCCGGTTCTTCATGCAAGTCCAGACATCCGTCCTCCACTTCTTCATCGTCCAAGCACAGTAAGTCATCCTCAAAACGCAGTAGCTGTTCTCATCGATCTAATACCTCCTTGTTTGCCTTGGAGGTGGCCAAAGCAAAGGCAGAAGCTGCTGCGGCAACCAAGAGGGCTGAATTTGCCAAGAAGGAAGAAGAACTGATGAAGGAAGCTGCCAACAGGGAAGCTCAGCTACGGAAGGAAGCTACCGACAGGGATGTTCAGCTACGGACACTCCAAAAGGAAGCAGAAGCAGCGGAGTTACGTGCCAAGGCGAAGGCCCTAGAGGACGGCTTCCAGGATTCGGATTCAGATCACAACCTGCCACAGCTGGAGGAGCTGAATCCAACTCTACGGGTACTGACCTATGTAGAAGAACAAAGTGCCTTCACAAAAGGCCTCGCCGCACTAGCGCTTGACCCCGCTGCTCCGGAATTCAAACCAGTGGAGCCTACCCAGCCTGTACCTTCCATGCCAGTCCAGACCTCGCTCAGGCTTGTGGAGCCTCTGGACACCCTGGATCCAGATGTTTTGCCCCGGGCTCCAACTGCTATTGCTGCACCCATGTTGCCTCAACCATCTGCTCCTGGCGGCCCATCCTCAAAGCTCACCGCTCCTGTTCTTATGCCTGTGTATGCACATCGGTGGACAAAGCGGGACCTTGCTGAAAGAGGCATGCAGAAGTTTTCAGATCACCCAGAGGACTACTTGCTCTGGAAATCAAAGTTCCGCAATGCTACTAAAGACATGGGATTACAGGCAAATGAAGAACTCACACTTCTAGCTGCATGGCTGGGACCTGAGTCTGCAGCCCAGGTGGACCGCATTCATGCAGCTAATGTTGAGGAACCCGAAACAGCCTTGCCACTAGCGTGGGACCGGCTTGACAAACGTTATGGCGACTCATCGGAGCTTGAGGTCTCACTCATGAGGCGCCTGAACAAGTTCCCCAGAATACCCTACAATGAACCACGTAAACTTTGGGACTTGGCTGATCTTCTTACTGAGTTGCAGGCTGCTAAGAAGAATCCAGCACTACCAGGGTTAGCTTGCCTCGATCAGTACTACACACAGAGGAGCATCATAGAGAAACTGCCACGCCCGCTTCAAGATAAGTGGGGTGACACGGTGAGCTCCTACAAAAAAGTACATCGTGGAGCATACCCTCCTTTCTCAAACCTCGTGAGTTTCATCGCCTCACTGGCGGAGACACATAATGATTCCCAATGCGGATATTATGCGCACCCCAATGAGCCTCGTGATGAGAAGACTCATTCTCGGGACATCAGGACTGTGCCTTCACGGGATACCAGGCACAAGCCTCTACGGGACTCCAGAGCCAAGACAACTGCTTCGGTGCTAAAAACAGGGGTCTCCACGACGCCTGGCGAAGCCACCGTAAGTAAACCTTCAACATCGAAGTCGCCAGCGCAGCCATCAGCACAGAAGTCGACGGCACGGCCTACGTATTTCTGTCCACTCCACATGGAGGGACACTCTGCGAACAGGTGCTCAACTTTCAGGAAACTGCCACTGACAGTGAGGAAGCTCACGATTTCAGAGCTCAAGATGTGCTCCCGTTGTTGCCAGTCTCGAGAACATGCCTCAACTGATTGCAAGACTTATATAAAATGCTGCGAGTGCGGCAGCGACACACATGCAACTGCCATGCACACAGATGCCACACCAACACAGACAGTTGTGTCGGACAACCCTGCCTCCCAAGGAGAGAAGCCTGTTTCGGCCCACTGCACTCAAGTGTGCGGCGTTGGAAGCAACAACCGGTCCTGCCATCAGATATGTCTCGCCAAAGTCTTTCCTGCTGGCCAACCTGAACAGGCCATCAAGATGTACGTCATCCTAGATAGCCACAGTACCCGGTCCCTGGTCGACCCAATATTCTTTGAGCTCTTCAACATATCAGGGGATGAACTGCCATACACCCTCAGAACGTGTGCTGGGGTCCAGCGCACGGCGGGGAGGAGAGCCGCCGGGTTCCAAATTGAATCTCTCGACGGCAGTATCCAGTTCTCTCTACCTCCACTGTTGGAATGCGATGCCATACCAGATGATCGCGACCAGATTCCGACACCAGACGTAGCGCTCCATCATCCGCACCTACAATCAATAGCAGATCACCTTCCTGCCCTGGATCCAGATGCACAGATCTTGCTTCTGCTAGGGATAGATGCTGCCGATCTGCTAGTTTGCCACGAGGTGATTGTTGGACCTCCTGGCACCCCACATGCACAGAGGTATGACCTAGGATGGGTCATAGTGGGGAACGTTTGTGTAGATCGCTTACAGATACCAAACCAGATGAGCGTCTTCGCCACAACCATTATGGATAATGGACGAGCCTCACACTTGAAGCCATGTCCAGAACACTTCACACTAACGGAAGAGGACTACAGCCTTGGAACTACAGTGTTCCGAACAACCAAAGATGATAACATGCTCGCCCCATCCATGGAAGACAAGCAATTCCTACAACTAATGGAAAAGGAACTTCAGCAAGATGACTCTGGAAGTTGGATTGCTCCACTCCCTTTCCGCACACCTAGGCAGCGATTGCCCAACAACCGTGAACAAGCCCTATCTCGACTCAACACCTTGCGCAGAACCCTGGCAAGGAAACCTGAGATGAAGGCCCACTTTGTGGAATTTATGGACAAGATGCTGCAGAACAAGCATGCAGAACTTGCACCTCCACTGCGAAAAGGAGAAGAATGCTGGTACCTGCCACTCTTCGGGGTATACCACCCCCAAAAGCCCGGCCAGATCAGGGTGGTCTTCGATTCCAGTGCCCAGTTTCAAGGATTCTCATTGAACAAGGCCCTCCTAACTGGACCAGACCTAACCAACAGCCTACTTGGTGTACTCATCCGCTTTAGAAAGGAAGCCGTAGCCGTCATGGCGGACATCCAGCAGATGTTCTATTCCTTCCTCGTCAGAGATGATCACCGCAACTATCTACGCTTCTTATGGTTCAGTGATGAACTGCATAGCCAGAAGATTACCGAGTATCGCATGCGAGTCCACGTGTTCGGCAATGGACCGTCCCCAGCAATTGCCAACTATGGGTTGCATCAAACTGCACGCATAGGAGAAGGGAAGTATGGCCTGGACGCAAGGCAATTCGTGGAACGGGACTTCTATGTGGACGATGGACTGAAGTCCTTACCCACTCCAGAAGAAGCCGTGGACCTGCTAAAGAGAACACAACAAATGCTGGTTGCAGCCAATCTTAGGCTGCACAAAATTGCATCCAACAGCACGAAGGTGTTGGAAGCATTTGCTCCAGAAGACCATGCCAAAGGACTTCAGGACCTAGACTCGGGTGGCGACACTCCCCTCCTCCAACGCAGCCTTGGACTGAGTTGGGACCTGAAGAAGGACACCTTCATCTTCCGAGCACCAGCCCAAGAGAAACAGTTCACACGACGAGGAGTCCTGTCAGCAGTGAACAGCTTGTTTGATCCCTTGGGGTTTGCTGCACCTGTGACCATCCAAGGAAAACACCTCCTACGCACTCTCTCCTTGGGCACCCAAGACTGGGATGAGCCTCTTCCCCCCGACCAAAGACAGGAATGGGAGGCCTGGAGAGGTTCGCTCAACTGCCTGCAAGCCGTCCAGATCCCCCACGCACCTACGTACCAGTCTCACCTGCCGCCGCCTCCCGCAGGGAGCTACACGTCTTCTCAGACGCATCCACAAAAGCGATTGCAGCCGTAGCATATCTGCAGGTCGTTGGCGGGGAGAACCAAGTCCACGCGGGCTTCATCCTGGGGAAAGCTAAGTTAGCCCCGCTACAGGGACACACCATCCCGCGTCTGGAACTATGCGGTGCTGTGCTTGCTGTGGAGCTTGCAGAGATAATAGAGAGAGAGATGGACCTTACCTTTGATGCCACCACCTTTTACACAGACAGCAAAGTAGTCCTCGGATACATACACAATCAAAGTCGTCGGTTCTATGTGTATGTCAGCAACCGAGTAGAGCGTATTCGACGATCCACATGCCCTAGCCAGTGGCGACATGTCCCTACGGATCAGAATCCAGCAGACCACGCAAACACGGTCTATCCCTGCCTCACAGCTGGCTGAGTCCTCCTGGCTGAAAGGACCTGACTTCCTCCTGCGCTCGGTCAATCCAGTACAGCACGAGGAGGAACACTACGAGCTCCTAGACCCAGACCAGGACAAGGAAGTTCGGCCTCAAGTCACCTGCATGAAAGTGGGAGTCGAGGCCGACCGCCATCTAGAAGCAAAGAGATTTGAACGATTCTCCAAATGGAAGCCACTTGTTCTAGGGATGGCACGCCTCATCCACTTTGCTCGCCACCAGAATACAGAGCCAACCTCGTCAGAAGTACGACGCAGGGCAGAGCTCCTGATTTTCCAGAGTGTACAACACGAGTTCTATGTAGAAGAACTTGAAAACTCCAAGAAAGGGTTGCCTACACCCAAGAACAGTCCGCTACTTAAGCTGAACCCCTACCTCGATGATGATGGCTTACTTCGGGTAGGAGGGCGTCTGAAGGCAGCTGATGTAGGCTCAACAGTAGCAAACCCTATCATCCTTCCAGCTCGACATCATGTGACTGTCCTCTTGGTGCGCCACCACCACGAGGGGGTTCATCATCAAGGACGTCACTTCACAGAAGGAGCCATCAGAGCAGCGGGCCTATGGATTGTGGGAGCGAAAAGATGCATCGCTGCAGTTCTACAGACCTGCATACAATGCCAGAAGCTCAAAGGTCCCCATCAGCAGCAGAAGATGGCCGACCTGCCACCGGATCGACTCAGCACTGAGCCCCCTTTCACTAACGTTGGACTTGACGTATTTGGCCCCTGGAATGTAGTGACACGCAAGACCAGGGGAGGACAAGCCAACAGCAAGAGATGGGCAGTGCTATTCACATGCCTGAGCATCCGAGCCGTACATATCGAAGTGATTGAGTCCATGGATGCTTCCAGCTTCATAAATGCCCTCAGAAGATTCCTTGCCATACGGGGACCTGTCAAGCTACTGAGGTCTGACCGTGGCACGAACTTCGTTGGTGCCTGCAAGGAGCTAGGAATCAATGGAAGCACAGATCTGGACCCAACCCTCAGCAGCTACCTGAGCGAGCAGAATTGTAAATGGATCTTCAACCCTCCCCATGCCTCTCATATGGGAGGAGTGTGGGAGCGCATGATTGGCATTGCGCGCAGAATATTGGACTCTATGCTAGCAGGAAAACCTTCTCTCACTCATGAGACCTTGGCCACCCTCCTGGCAGAGGTGTCTGCTATCATCAATGCCAGACCTTTAGTTCCAGTATCATCTGATCCTGAGAACCCTACCATCTTAACACCAGCCACCTTGCTGACACAGAAGACAGGCGCCTGGCCTGCACCTCAGGGAGACTTCATCTCTAAGGATATGTTCAAGCAGCAATGGAGGCAAGTTCAACTCCTCGCTAACACCTTTTGGAAGCGATGGAAGCAAGAGTACCTCCCAACTCTGCAATGCCGACGCAAGTGGGAGAAGTCTGAGCCCAACCTATGAGAAGGTGATGTCGTCCTCCTGAAAGACAAGGACGCTCCTAGGAACTCGTGGTCCATGGGACTTATAGATCGAGTTCTACCCAGCGCGGACGGGTTGGTCCGCAAGATTGACATTCGTGTAGCCAGACACGACGGCCCGAAGATTTTCACCAGACCAGTCACCGAAGTGATCCTGCTTGTTCGGAAGACTGATCTTGAAGACTGAAGCTCAAGCTTTGCATGCCATTTGTTGCTTATATGCTATATTTAGCCTTTATTGCCTAGTTATGAGAATAGTGTAGCATGACATATATGCTTAGACTTGTTAGGTTACTCCACTAGCTTGCATGTTGGGGTGGAATCCATAGGATCCCAGGCGGGGAGTGTACTGTAACCACAGCTTAGAAAGCCTCAGTATCTGTTAGTCAGAACTATGTACTGTCCCTTTAACAATTGGTACTCATGGGAATTGTAGTCCCCCTTCAATATAGAAGTTTATTGTAGGCTTCCTGTGAAGGTGTTAAAAACTTGATTGTCCTCTTCCTCCCTTTGTTTGGGACGCTGCTCCTCAAGCAAGGATGCGACAGTTATAACGAATTTACCGCTTGTCTACAACAAATCTGGACCAATAAAGATGTATCTTGCTTATGTTTGAACCATGCTGCATTCACTGGCTAAAACTGTGAGTAAGGATCCCTTTTACAATCTGGGTTGAGAAAGGCAGCGCGTTGAACTATCTGGAAGCCAGCATCTTTCCCAGCTGCTTCCAGAATAAGGACTTTACCTGATAGATGCATGTTTTTACACCATACGAGCTCTCTGAAATGGGAAAATATGGCGCCACCTCTTGATCAGCTCCTTTGGGGTATTTCTTTGCTAGTGAGTAGATCAGCACGTTCTAAGTTCTCCAGCTCATATGCTATGGTATCACTGTAATTTTAAAAAACAAACACTCAGAATTGTGTACTAAAAGCAGGGCTTTTTTCAGCTGGAATGCGGTGGAACGGAGTTCTGGCACCTCTTGAAAATGGTCACATGGCCAGTGGCCCCGCCCCCTGATCTCCAGACAGAGGGGAGTCTAGATTACCCTCTGCACCAGCGGAGTGGAGGGCAATCTAAACTCCCTTCTGTCTGGAGATCAGGGGGTGGGACCACTGGCCATGTGACTATTTTTAAGAGGTGCCGGAACTCCGTTGCACCGCGTTCCTGCTGAAAAAAAGCCCTGCATGTAGTGAAGGGAAGAGCTTGACTGGATCTTCTGGATGAGTTCTGCATGTGCAGTCTAACCCAGGGTGTATTTCCTGTCTGCTGGCACTTCTGTTTGCTCAAATGCTGCTCACTGAAGACCATTACCTTGTGCAAATGGAAGTGTTAGCCAGGGAGGAAGCATCCTCCATGGCAGAGATTGTGTAGCGCATGGAACTTCATAGGACAAGCATGCTGCTCTGACCTTGTTGGAGGAAGAATGGTATAAAATAATCAAATCAATATATCTGATCAGTTTTTAGGAAGTAAACCCCGTTCATATTCATCCCAAGAAGAGAATTTGCAATGAAAACGGTTAGAATGTCTCGACTGAAGAGAGAGCTTGCTGACAACATTGTCTTTGAAGATAGGGGAAGGCAGGCAACGTCAGAAGCCGAAGAGGCCGTTGCAAAGAAAGTTTCTTTTATTAAAAAAAATACAAAAGCTTCTCTCTCGTCTTGTATAATAAAGTTTGCCCGGAATGCAGCACATCTGATTTAATTTAGTCGTCTTCTCCATTGGCCTTAATTGAGCATCATCACATTACCTAATAACTTTTAATTAATTAAAATTATGTTGACATTCCAGAAGAGAGTTGCAATGCTTTATCAGCGGAGCAGAGGGCAATCTAAACTGTCCTCTGTCTGGAGATCAGGGGGCGGGGCCATCTTCCATGTGACCATTTTCGCTGAGGGCGTTTTAAACTTTAAAAAACTCCCTCCTTGTTCCAGCTGACCCAAAGTGACATCATTGTGTGGACCTAGTTCCACCACTGAGTTCTACCACCTCTTTTCCCAGAAAAAAAGCCCTGTTTATGAGCAGAACCACAAGTGACAAAAGGCACAGGTTGGACACTTGTCAGCTTCCCTCAAGTTTTGATGGGAAATGTAGGCAGCTTGGCGGAATGTTGGACAAGTGACAGTTGAAAAGTCCATTGGACAGCAGTCGGAGAGCCAAGCTGCAAGACCAGGACGCCTACATTTCCCATCAAAACTTGAGGGAAGGTGACAAGTGTCCAATCTGTGCCTTTTGTCACTTGTGGTTCCTCTCATTATGACTCATATAACTGTGTGCACAAGATGAGATTGGAGAGGGGGACCTGGTACATTCTCTTACTGGAATTTCGTAAGGTCCTCAATGGTCTGATAATAACAACAACAACAACAATGATAATAATGACATTTGATTTATATACCTCCCTTCAGGACAACTTAATGCCCACTCAGAGTGGTTTACAAAGTATGTCATTATTATCCCCACAACAAAACACCCTGTGAGGTGGGTGGGGTTGAGAGAGCTCTGAGAGAGCAGTGACTGACCCAAGATCACCCAGCTGGCTTCAAGCAGAGGAGTGGGGAATCAAACCTGGCTCTCCAGATTAGAGTCCTGCACTCTTAACCACTACACCAAACTGGCTCTCATAACACTTGGTGGTAAAATTCTGTTAAAGCTAAACAGGTCTGGGCCTGGCAAATGCTGGGAGTCGGTGCTTCACAGAAGAGCAAGATAAAAATATGTCACTGTTTTCTGGTCAGGGGGCGGGGCCTCCGGCCATGTGACCATTTTCGCCAAGGGCGATTTAAACTTTAAAAAACTCCCCCCTTGTTCCAGCTGACCCAAAGTGACATCATTGTGCGGTCCTGAGTTCCACCACTGAGTTCCACCACCTTTTTTCCCAGAAAAAAGAAGCCCTGACTAAAAGATAAGAAAAATGCAGTTTGGAAACCTGGAGAAGCTGATAGGATTAATTCCAGCAAGGTGTCTGATGGCATTGGCAGCTTCATTACATGTAAAAATTAAGCAGGCATCAGAATGTGTTTTCATCCAACTATTTGGAAGGGTGTGTGTGTAAGTTTTGACTTGTGTCGGCTGTTTTTCAGCTGGCCGTTGAATTCTCAGTAAGCAAAGGAGATATGGAGGAACTCCGTTATCGGCAGAGAACAGGGCAGGAAATTGAACTGATAGGCTTACTTCCAAGTAAAGGATTATGGGAGGGTAGAATAATTGATAAACCAGGAAGAGGCACGTATATCCTTCCGTTGAATGCAGCCCACCAGTCACGTATTGAGGCCTGTCAGATGCTCATCGTGTGTGTGTGAGCGCACGGCTGTTTTTATAATCCATGGCACACAGTTAAAACAGGATGTATGCAGAGTCTGCCACATTTGGTTGTTGGGCTGTGTTGAGCATGGTGGGTCACTAATAATGTAGGACTTGATCAAAGGTAAAGTAGCATGAAGATTAAATTGCCTTCTTTTGGCATGCAAGAGCAAATCAAACTATAATGGAAAGCAAAGCAAAAAAAAACCCTGGCTACTCAGTCTTGTGGATTAACTTGAGCTCTGTCTACAAGAGAAGATTTGAGAGGAAGAGCTGTGACTCAGTGGACGAGCATCCGCTTTGCATGCCGAAAGACCCAGGTTAAGTACTCACCATCTCCAATTAAAAGGACCAGGCAACAGGTGATATGGAAGTTCCCTGCCTGAGACCTTGGAAAGCAGCTGCCGGTCAGAGAAGACAATACTAACCTTGATGGACTGATGGTCTAAGGCAACGTCATATGACCTGGCACTGTCCTACCTCTTCCTCAAAGGCAGAGCAATGCAGCTGACTCCTTCTCTGCCGTGCAGAATAATTCTGTTGCTCCCTTTTAGCAACACAAGATACTGCACAAGGAGGCAGGATTGAATCCTGCCTCCGCCATTCTCAGGTCCCACCAGAGTAGTGCACTACCGGAGCTATGCTGGATCTGTCAAAAAAAGTGCCACATGTTCACATGCTCTGCCATATTCCGAAGGAAAAAGAAGCCCCAGGGGGAAAGAGCCTGTCAAGAAGAAGAGTTTTAGTCACCTTATTAGATAAGGTTAAACTACACTGCCTGGAGAACTTGTGATACACCAAGTCAAAGGCAGCCGTGAGTTGTGGTTCTCTAGGGGCTTGTTAAATCTCCTGTCATTGTTGCCTACATAAGGCTGCAAGGGCAGTCAATAAACACCTGGCAGACCAAATTTATCCAGCCATGCAGTTTCTCCGACAGAATGCCATTCCCATTTGCAAAACAGAAGCAGTGATTTCCCCTCCCAGTGCAGATCCCATTTTGCCCCTCGTGCTATTCCGGAGGGTCTACTGATACCCCGGGAAGAAAATTTCCAGGGGCTCAGTAGGTTGTGGCAGGAGGAAGAAGTAGGAAAGTCCTTCTCCGCAAATTCTACAGATGGTTGTTTTCATGCCTATGGATGCATGAACCATGCACTCAGCTAGGTGGGCCGCAAGATGTGCAAGATCTGTAGTAAACAGTTGTTTTGCCCATTTTCTGCAGTGCCTCACAGACCACACCTGATACTTTTTGGCATTGTTTTTAATTTAAGACAATCGTAGACCCACTACGTTGCTGAATAGATCTCTCAAGCTATTTGGCGACATTGTTTTACAGCATGTAATCTGCCTTGAGTCTTGATGAAAAAGGTGGAGTGACAGACTGTAACAAAATAAATGAAGGTATCTCCACCATTCGCTAATATTGTGTTACTAGCAACAAAGCTCGTTATGGGGGAAAATACAACGGGCTCTAGAAAGGGGAGGGTGGGCGAGCAGGCATTCACTCCTCCTCCATCACTGACCCTGGCCAGATGAAGGCAGGGGGAAGATGGCGACCTCCTCTGCACCTGATACTGGCCGAGTGAAGGGGGGTGGGCATTGCCTCCTGCTCCATGCCTGCTCCCAGCTGGGTGAAGGCAGGGGTGGGCATTGCCACCTCCTCGGCTCCTGAACTGAATTGGGTGAAGAGGGGATGGGCACTTCCACCTGCTCCGCTCCTGATCCCAGCTGGGTGAAAGCAGAGGAAGGGTATTGCACCTTGCTCCATGCCTGATCCTAACTGGGTAAAGGGTGGGAGGGCATTGTCACCTGCTCTGCACCTGATCCCAGCTGGCTGAAGGGGGATGGGCATTACCACCTGCACCCCTCCTGATCCCAACTGGATGAAGGGCAGGCAGGTATTGCCACCCGCTCTGTTCCTGATCCCAGCGGGGTGAATGAAGAGGGCAAGCATTGCCACCTGCTCCATTCCTGATCTCAGCTGCATGAAGGTGGGGGGCAGGCATTACCACCAGCTCCTCTCCTGATTACAGCTGAATGAAGGCAGAGGGCAGGCATTACCACCTGCTCCGTTCCTGATCCCAGCTGGGTGAAGGTGGGGGGCAGGCATTGCCACCTGCTCTATTCCTTATCCCAGCCTGGGCTTCCCACTGTGGCATGCTTTTTGGAGGTCTGGCTGCCTCATCTGGGCTTCCTTCCACAGCAGTGCCCTCTGGTGGCGCATCAGGGTAGGAAGTGAGTTGTCTTGAATATGCTTAGCCTTTTATATAGTGGGATTCTCTTGCTAAGCACATTCCAAAGATTCCCCTGCATGAGCTGAAGGCATGGAGGGAGGGTCAATTTTTTGCTTCCATCTGCAGCCCCCTGAAAATTCTCTGCAGAGGGGGTCCAGAGCAACATTTTGGAGGACGCAGCACTGTAGATAGCGAGAAGGGGGAAATCCACAACCCTCCTGCAGAAGCGGAAGGGTCATGCAGCAGGAGCATTGATTCAAACCATAATTCAACATACAATTTAAATGCCCTTGAACTAATTATAAGCATGCTGAACTGTCAGTTGGCTTGTAGTGATTATATCCGTCTGGTCTGCCTTATATGATTTGTCTTCAAGTAGTAATACTTAGCATTTATATAGTGTTTTGCATAAAGTACTTCATGCACATTATGTTGCATTTCAAGCCCTGTTCGTATTAACCCATATTGTAGGTTGGGGGCAGGTTAAAGACGAGAGAGAGCAGCTTGCTTAAGGCCAACGGATGGACTTGTTTTGTTCTACACTTGGCAACATCTCCAGACCCTCAGCTTAGGGTTGCCGTTTGCTTGATGGTAGCAGACAACCTCCCTCCTCCAACTTTGCTAATGTTAACAATGCGAAAAATGGGGGAGCATCAATGGTGACACTCTAGCAATTCCCCCGATCTCTACTTGACTCCCATAAGTAGGGCTGCCAGGTGTGCCAAATGTCCCCCATATCCCTGTCCCTGAACCTCCTGGAAGTGATTTCATGGCCAGCGAGCTCCTCCCCTTGGAAATGATGTCACTTGTGAGTGACACTCTAGACATTTCCGCAAACTCTATGGTAAAGAACTACTCAGGCCTGTCTCCAAAATCTCCCATCATTTGTCGGAGCAAGGCTGGCAACCTTTCCTCAGTCCCATTTTGCTTGCTCATGTGCTTTGCAGTTTATTAGTATCCTTCTTACAGTAGTATTAGCTACCAGAGTGCTAGAAATGACGCTTCTGTTAAAAATAACTCTAAAGTAACAATTGCCTTTTTTGTATAAAGTATTATATCATGATGCATTGCAGCTGGGACTTTATCAAGTGTTACACAAAATTTATGCTAGGCTCAGATTATGAAGGAAGAAGCATGGGGTCTGTTAATAGGGTTGCCGAGTCCTTATACCCTCCCAGCGGAAGGGAGGGACCCGGCACTTGCCTTCTGCCTTCTGTGTGTCTTTCTCATGTGCGTGTGCTCCAGGTGCTTGTGTGACCCTCTTCTGGAAAAGATGTCATTGTGTCCCCTGGAAGCGTGCATGTCATGCATGTTCCCGGGGTGCCTGCTGGTGGTGGGTGATCTCTGGGCAGCTGAAAACCTCCTGCCAGTTGCCAGCACTGAGGGATTGGCCACCGCTGGCAGGCACCTGGGATCCCTAGCTGTTAATAAACGTCTTCACAATCCCCAGTCCCTAGCTGCCACCTCTGCTCTGCCCCCATAGCAGTGGTAGAAGAGGTCTGCCTCTCTGTAATTCAAATATACATATATAGGCTATCTATGAAAACTGGTGTTAAGTGGTGGCTAGAAGTGTGAGCTGGAGAGAGTGTAAGCAAACGAGGGCTGGAATATGCTTTCCTTCACAAAGGCAGCCACAAGCAAATCCCTATTCTCCGAGCTCCAGAGAACCACATGCCCACACAGCTTAGGCTTTCCAATTGCTTGTTGGTGGTGGGCAATCTCCCAGGGGGTTGCCCCATTGCCGGCTGATCGCTGACAGTCGGTGGGAGGTAACAAGCCCCCTGGAGATTGCCTACCACTGGCAGGCAATCTGGGAAAATGTTCACTGGGGATACTCCCGGTGGGGCACAACAATGTCACTTCCTGAAGTGACATTGGCCCTTTTCACACTACTTAACTGCTCCCGGAACATTGTGAAACATCGCGCAAAACCCGTGGAAGATAGCGTCTTCTCGCGAGAGTTTTGCACAACATTGCTGTTTGCAACATTGCGCAAAACTCTCGCGAGAAGACGCTATCTTCCGTGTTTTTTGCACGATGTTTCACAGTGTTCCGGGAGCAGGTAAGTAGTGTGAAAAGGGCCATTGTTGCGTCAGCCGCAGACATGCTCCTGCACCTCACTGAGGCCAATTTTGGCCCCAAACATGCTGAATTTGCCCCTCATAGGAACATGCCTGTGGCTGGCATGATGACATCACTTCCTGGAAGTGACATCATCACGCAAGCATGCAAAGTGAGTATGTGAACAGAAGAATCCACAAGGCATGAGGTAAGTGCCAGGTCCCCCCTCCCCTCTCGCTGGGAAGGTATAGGGACATGGCAACCCTAATGCAGCCCCCCACACTTCGTGCAATGTGCTTTTCATGATACCAGCTGTTATGTTGTGGAACTTTTATAAGAACTGCTTGTATGAGACAGGACGTCAACAATTAGGGCTTTTTTTCTGGGAAAAGAGGTGTTGGAACTCAGTGGTGGAACTCAGGACCACACAATGACATCACTTTGGGTCAGCTGGAACAAGGGGGGAGTTTTTTAAAGTTTAAATCACCCTCAGCAAAAATGGTCACATGGCCGGTGGCCCCGCCCCCTGATCTCCAGACAGAGGGGGATTTAGATTGCCCTCCGCACCAGGTTTCCAGACATAGCTTGCAAACAGAAGAGTAAAATAACACTGATGTTGTATGTGCTGTGTAAATGCTGTATATGATTACAAATTTCATTAAAATGTAAATAATGCTATCTAAAAATCTGGGACCACTTTATACTTAAAAAAATCAATGATAAAATATACCAAGCAGAAAATTTTCCCAATACAACAGGATTTTTGGGGAAATTATTCCCTTTTTTGAATTTATTACAATCAATAATTTACAACCTCCTAAAACATCATACCCAACAATTTTAAGCATGTAATAGGTATATTATCATAGTTTCAACTCAAACAAAGAGCTCTAACTTAAAACTTGTTTTATAATACAAATAAGTATATATAAGGAATCAAACATAATTCTGTATTTCTATTTACTTTCAAGTTATATAGTATATAATAAATGAAAATACAATGTAGACCATAAGAACAGAAACCATTGTAAATAGTTTATTTGTACTGAAAGAAATTTGGATATGTTAGAAAAAAATTGGAAAATGTACAATATGTACAGGCCAAGTCTTGGTCACATGCCCTGGATTGTTCCCATCTCCCCCACCCTCACACTCACAAAAAGTGCACAAAGGAATAGGAATTCAGAAATGTACACATTCTGACCAGAAAACAGTGACATATTTGTATCTTGCTGTTCTGTGAAGCACCGACTATGAGCATTTGCCATGCCCTGACCTGTTTAGCTTTAACGGAATTTTACCATCAAGTGTTATCAGACCGTTGATGTTCTTGAGAAATTCCAGTAAGAGAATGTACCAGGTTCCCCCCCCTCCAATCTCATTGTGTGCACACAGTTATATGAGTCATAAAGGAAAGTTCAGTTTTATTTCTAAAATGACATACATGGTAGGAATGATGGTGAAATCCAGCAGGGGTTTCCACTAGAGATGGGCACGAACAGAAAAAAATAGCTTGGCCCCAGAGCCTGGCAGCAGCCCTGGAACTTGAAGGGGTGGCTCCCTACCACACCACTCCCAGAAACCTGACCTGAGCAGGCAGCAGGAATGGTAACAATAATAAATAATAGCTTGGCCCAGAGCCTGGCAACAGCCCTGGAACTTGAAGGGGTAGATCCCTATCCCACCACACACAAAGAAAATTCAAGCTCCAATGCACTCTCTCTATCAAAATGCCAACAGCAACTGTCTCTCCAATGTCTGCAAACCAAGCCAGAGCTGGGAGCTCCCCTCGCCCCTGCTCTTTGCTCCCTTGTAACAAATTTGGAGCTCCACACTTGAAAGGAAGACCTGCCTATCAAGCTAAATTGGGCTTAGATTGGGGTTTCCAGGGCAACAGCAGGAGTTCAGACAGAGTTCAGGCAGTCCCTGCCTCCGGTTGCCAAGGGAATTGATTGCAGGTGCCAGACTGTCTGGCTTGACAAACAGCAACAAACAGCAATGAACGAGGCTTGCAACGACCACCTGTTTGTTTAGAGTGGGGCCTCACAAACAGCTTGTTCGCAAACAGCAGATTGGGCTATTTGTGGCTTTTTTTGGTTTGTATTGCTGTTCATGCCCATTTCTAGTCTCCACTCCACTCGATATATCCGTTCAATGACATCTCACTGCACGAGATTCTGATAGCGAGCCCAACAACATTTACGCCCAAGTCCTGACCCTCAGTTCAGGAGAATACCCTTTTATGGGCAGTTTATGGCTCAGAGAAGTAATCCTAGCACTTAGAAAAGCTTCTCTAGCTGCCTGGAACCAGCATTCTTGGCACCTTCAGAACCATCTCTAAGTTCCCAGGTCTGGTTTCTCATCCCAGCAGTGCACACTCCCTTTGAGTTCTGAGACTGAGTGCAGTTCTGCTCTCTGAGAAGCAATCCATGCACTTACAGAACCACCTGTAAGTGCCTGGATCCGGTCTCAGAGCCTCAGAAGCATGACATTTCTGGGCTCAGAGCAACTCCTAGAGAACTATCTCTTTAGATAACCATCTCTGTATAGACACTGGGAAAACGGATTTAAGGGGAGGGGGAGATAGTCTGTTCTCTCTCTACTCCTGAATTCTGCTCTGTTGAAGTCCTGAACTTTGGCAAATAATAATAATGTTTTATTAGAATCCCCAGAAGTTGAGAGGGATCGAACCCTGAATGGGACAAAACTTTGGGAACCTGTTTGTTCCTTCCTAACAAATAGACCATATGTTGATGGGCTTGCGGGCTGGCTTTCTCCGGCCTTAGTAAAATGCCTCCCCTCCTATGCTTGGGGTCCAGTCTCCAGTGGAAGGCTCTCAGGTTGCAAGACTTGGTAAAACCTTTTCCTGAAATCCTGGAGAATCGTTGTGTGTGGTGTACTCAGGATAGGGCAAGATGGACAAGTCATCTGACTCTGCATAATGAAAAAAGCAAACTTAAATGTATAAGATAACAAGCTTTGTCCATCATGCAAATCTTGCTTTATCTGTCTGCCGATCCTAAATAAAATTTAAATAGCCTGTCCAAGAAGCATGCATAGAGCAAACCCCCAGTAAACGAACCCCAAACATGCTTGGATGAAGAAAGAAAAGATACTGGCATATTTTGCAGAAAACCGACACAGTCTGTCATATGTCCAGCGCCGAAGGAGCGTGCCACTTCCAATGTCTCTCTAGCAAGCACGGAATACAAAGAAACACTCAGTTTGTCTCCTACTGAAATATGTCAGGAAGGAAGTACAGCATGCAAGATGAGACAGGCTAATTGTACATAGTTAAGTGACCTTTTTCAAACTAAAATCCCATTCCGAGGTATTTCGTGTCCAATCATGCTCTTGGCCTGGCATTCAAACAAAGGGAGAGTGCCTGCTTGTTATTACTAGAACTACCCCCCCCCCCTTTACACACATACACACCTCGGGAATATGGTTTATGCAAAAGCACGATTTTCCTAGTTGCTCGTCAAATCCTGACAAAAATCACTGAGCAATAAATAAACATGTCGATAGTTCCAGTAGCTTTGTCTATTGCATACTGAACTAAAATAATGTAAAGAGAATGCCATTGTTTGGTGGCAAAAGAGGGGATGACCTCTTCTCTCACCCTTTAGTTAATATTTGGGAATGTTTCCCAAATGGGCAATCTCCTGGCAGGATGAGGCATGAGCCCTGCCTGTTCGATGAGTCCATGCATGGCAGGAAAGAAAGCACTTCTCAGTTGAAATATAGCTAGCCAGGAGAGATTGGTCTGTGTTTTGCAGCTGGCTTCCAAGAGAAAGCCATGGTAAGGGGGAGAGGGGGGTTCTGTGAACACAAGAAGCTCCCATATAATGAATTAGACCCTTGGTCTATCGAGGTCAGTGCTCTGGCTGGCAGCAGTTTTCCAGGGTTTTAGGCAGACATCTTTCACATCGATGTATTGTCGAAGGCTTTCACGGCCGGAGAACGATGGTTGTTGTGGGTTTTCCGGGCTGTATTGCCGTGGTCTTGGCATTGTAGTTCCTGACGTTTCGCCAGCAGCTGTGGCTGGCATCTTCAGAGGTGTAGCACCAAAAGACAGAGATCTCTCAGTGTCCATTGGAATGTTTCCTCCCCGTAGGTGTTCGATGTATTGTCGAAGGCTTTCACGGCCGGAGAACGATGGTTGTTGTGGGTTTTCCGGGCTGTATTGCCGTGGTCTTGGCATTGTAGTTCCTGACGTTTCGCCAGCAGCTGTGGCTGGCATCTTCAGAGGTGTAGCACCAAAAGACAGAGATCTCTCAGTCTTTTGGTGCTGAGAGATCTCTCAGTCACTGAGAGATCTCTGTCTTTCGGTGCTACACCTCTGAAGATGCCAGCCACAGCTGCTGGTGAAACGTCAGGAACTACAATGCCAAGACCACGGCAATACAGCCCGGAAAACCCACAATAACCATCTTTCACATCATCTCCTTTCAGGACTTTTTTCCAGCAGGATCTCCCAGGATCTGAGATCCAGCACCTCTGAAAAAAGATCACGTGACTGGTGGCCCGCCCCCGGCGCCCAAAGACCCGTCGGCCATTTCCCCGGGCGGAGCTTCTCCCGGGCTGCCTGCTTCCCCGACCTTTCCCTCCCTCCCTTTCTCTTTCTTTCCTTCTTTCCTTGCTCCCTTCCTCTTTCCCTCCCTTCCTTTCTCTTTCCATGTCTTTTCTTCTTCCCTTTCTTTACCTTCCTTCCTGAGGCGCCACGGCCTCCTGGCTGGCTGAGAGGCAGGCCGAGATGAAGAAGAAAGGAAGAGAAAGCCGCCCTCCCGTGACGTCATCGTGTGTTTCCGGTGGTGTGCATGCACTTTGCACGTGCACAAGTGATAATAGAGAGATCCACCACCTCTTTTCCCAGAAAAAAAAGCCCTGATAACTGAAGATGCCAGAGATTGAACCCAAGATAATATGGATGCAATGTAAAGGCTCTACCACTGAGCTATGGCCCCACACTTTTTGCTTGGGGGAACTGTTTCACAGTTTGGTCCCATCTGCTCCATGCCCATTGTGTATACGTCTAATAAAAAATTACAGAAATTGCGCTATGCCTCCCATGTACCTTCCATCCAAATGGAAAGTCTGTAGCTCCACCTCTTGGAATTCTTGTCACTTGGAAAACTGTTGTGTCACTGGTCCACCCATCCTAAACGATCAAGGTGTGCGTCCTTGTCCAAGGAACTGGTGCAAAGACAACTGTAATTCAGTGCTTGGCTGCAGACAACAGACTGCAGGGTATGTTCAGAGTGGTAGCAGGAAATATGTATGTAGATATGCATAGCTGTTGGTAGGTTTTCAGTATAAGGCATGCTTATGGGTCCATTACACAGGTGTATAGTGAGGTTCAGAAACTGGACTTGTTTCATGGCTTGGTCCAGGCACAGTTTGACAGGGAGTCTCTTGAGAGCTTCCTCCGCATGAGACAAGCTGATGGAAATATCATTGATAAATCTCATGTACGGGAAAGGTATTTGACCGTAGGAGCTGAAGAAGAGCAGCTCTAAGTCAGCCATGGAGACATTTGCATATTGTGTGGGCATGACAGGTGCTCATGGGTGTGCCATTAACCTGAAGGTATAAGCTGTTTCCAAATTTGGAAAATAGTAAAGAGTCCAGTAGCATCTTTAAGACTAACCAACTTTATTATAGCAAAAGCTTTCGAGAACCACAGATGTCTTTGTCAGATGCATCTGACGATGCATCTGACAAAGAGAGCTGTGGCTCTTGAAAGCTGACAATGCATCTGACAAAGAGAGCTGTGGCTTTCGAAAGCTTATGCTACAATAAAGTTGGTCAGTCTTAAAGGTGCAACTGGACTCTTTGCTATTTTTCTACTGCAGACTAACATGGCTAACTCCTCTGGATCCAAATTTGAAGTAATTGTAGGTGAGGACAAAACTTAGTACCAAAGTATACTGTGGCCTTATCAGGACAGAGTAATGTGTCAAGAATATGCTGGAATATACAACTTCAACATCTGTCAACGCCAAGATAGATTCTTAAAGATAGCCACCCTTTTTTGCTCTAAACAAACTAATCCTGTTTGCCTGTTTCTCTGACTCCTGAAAATTCTTCTCTTCTTCTCTTCTTACTGGTACTGTTTCTGTATTATAAAAAAAAGAAACATCGGCATGTGTTTATTTACTGGTTTTGTTTCATTCAATTTGTTGTTGATTGAATGCTTGTTTGTAAACCACTATGGATATTTGCAGGAAAAATACCATCTGTGTTTTATTTTTTAAAAATAAATATATAAATAATACCATGATATCAACCTTGGGCCTCTATTTCATACTAGCCCTATCTAGCGATTCATTTGCTGGACATATGAATATATGGTAAGAAAAATGCAGCACTTCAGTCACAAACAGGGCTACTTAGAAGTAAGTCTTACTGATTTTAATGGGACTTATTTCCAAGTGGTTTAGAATGACAGGCTTAATCCAATACTGCTAAATATCCTTCAGCGGGAAGTGGAAAATGCAGCAATCCTAACAAACAGTTGACAACTCATTACTTCTTTTTTTAACTTGTGAGAAAACAACATGACATATATTTTTTAAAATGTCAGTTCTTTTAAAGTTCAATAATCTGGCTGTCTCGTCTCATGTGCCTTAAAACTGTCCCTGGAGAAGTAATTCAAAATCCTTGGGAATGGCTAAGCAAGGCAGTAGATGAATGCTACCGTTACAGTCATACTTACACGGAGATTATTCCTATCGAAACTGGAGGGCCTTTGTTCCAGAGTCGACAGGTTTCCAGTTACCCTGCAAAAAGACCAACCAAGGGCTTTGAAATGAAGCCAACTTAGTTTACAGAAGGACTGCAAATTTATTGCCAATTGTAGCTTCCTCCAAGCAGTAGCCAACATTCTGCCAGCAATGTAGATTGTTTCCTTGGGGCCCCTAATTTGAGTATTTGTTCAATGCAAAGTGTACCCTTTAGAGCATGCTTGTCTCAATGGGTCTGATAGGATTGTCTCATTGCATTGTGCATTCATTTGCGTCATCAACTGCCTATTGTCTTCCTTTTTTTCTGGGAAAAGAAGTGGTGGAACTCACTGGTGGAACTCAGGACCGCACAATGATGTCACTTTGAATCGGCTGGAATGGGGGGGGGCAGTTTTTTAAAGTTTAAATCAGTGGCGTGGAGGGCAATCTAAACTCCCCTTCGTCTGGCAATCAGGGGGCGGCCATGTGACCATTTCCAAGAGGTGCCGGAACTCCATTCCACCACGTTCCCGCTGAAAAAAAGCCCTGGTCTTCCTTATCTTGTATTTACTAGAACTTTTGCTGGGAGTAGGGTTGCCATCTCCAAGTTGGGAAATTCCTGCAGATTTGGCAGGTGAAGCCTGGAGAAGGCAGGGTTTGTGGAGGGAAAGGGCCTCAGCATGGTATAATTCCATAGAGTCCATCCTCCAAAGCAGACATTTTCTCCAGGTGAACTGATCTCTGTGGTCCGGAGATCAGTTATAATTCCGGGAGATCTCCAGCTACCATCTGGAGGTTGACAACCGTAGCTGGGGGGTGTTATGCAACAATGCGTGCAACCAGTATACAAACACACACACATATATACACAAACACATCTGCCCACTATCCCATTCCGTTGTCTGTGGCCAAATCCTGCAAAGAACAACTGATGATGAAAAGCCTTACTCCAAAGTGATGATGGCTGGTGTAGCCAAGAAATCAAATCTTACCTTGTAGTCCATGGACCAAAAGCCAAAAACTTATATATTGATATCATGTAAGGTGTCAAAAATTCTTTATTAGAGATGGGCACGAACTGGAAAAAAACAAACCGTGCGGTTCGTGGTTCGTCACATTTCACAAACCATGAACCATGAACTTTCACTAACCTACCCCAATTCGTGAACCGGTTCATTTGGTTTGTGAAAACGTCACACCCAGGTCAGCAAATCATCACTTCCGGGTCAGCAGACAGTCACTTCCGGGCCAGCAGAAGGCCACTTCTGGGTCAGCAGAAGGTCTACAGGAAGTCCATCCCCTGTTGCCTAGGAAACTGATTGATTGGCACCAGGCTGTCTGCAGTGATGAACCAAAAAATGAAGCAAACGAACCAGCCTAAAGTTCGTGGTGTTTCATCAGAAATGGGATCTGATGAACCGCTGGTTCGCAAACCACAAACCGGCCTGGTTCATGCTGAATTTTGGTTTGTATTTCGGTTCGTGCCCATCTCTATTTTTTTTTTTCTGAAAGGTCCATGTATTATGTTTTGATGTGATAACCTCTTCTGTTCGGTAGCTTAAGCTTTATATGATGTCTTCAAGATGGCTAAAGCCAATTTCCCCTACATTTTCTAATTTGAGCTATAACTCCTGAACCAAGTGATTTCAAATTTTAAAGCACTGTTAAAAAAAAACTAATAAATTCCTCTATAGATAGATAACTCATACTAATGAGTTACCGTTTTTGTGATATAAGCCTTAAATCAGAACAAAGGTCAGTTTTTTCCACATTTTATAAGGTTTACGGCATATGGTGCTTTACCTAATTCAGATAGTCAGCTGAAGTACATCAGACAACTGTAGCTTATTCTTTTGCCTTTCCAATGAACCATAACATGAGGAAATTCATTTTGATATGCCACAGTTAAGTACACAAGAAATGAGTGATGTGTTATGTGATTTTTTTTCTAATGTAACTGTATAATAGGCAGCTTTGTAACTTAAGCTACCAATCAGAATGGGTCACATCAAAACATAATACATAGACATACACCTTTCAGAGAAGCATAATTTTAAAAGACAGAGCTGGCAGAGATCACTCCTCAGAGGGTTTGTTAATTTCATCTTTGCCTCCCCGAGGGGACAGAGCCTTCAGGGAGGCGAAAATGAAATTAACAAACCCTCTGAGGAGCAATCTCCATCAGCTCTTTCTTTTAAAACTACCCTCGTGTAGAGAGATGAAATTGTCTTTTTAAACTATGCTTCCCGGCTAATACTGCATCTCCCTACACTTGAGTGTCCCCGTGTAAGATGTCTCGTGTAGAGAGATTCTGAGTCATTGCATCCCAGGAACAGATCATAAGGTTGGCTAGGTAACAAGACAGAGACATCTAGATAGTAAGTCTCAATTTAAAAATATCACACCAGATTTTCTTTCTTTAAAATATGTGCCTTTTACTAATCGGAGGCAGCGGCAGATGACTGATGAGGAACAGGATCTGTGAGAAACGGTGTAATCATGGAAATAGAAGCATTCAAATTAGTTTGGCTATACCCGAACAGCTTAGTCAATATTTGGTTCCCTGATCAAACCTAGTGAGCCGAATGTGAGCCGAATGAGGGGGTGACTGGGCAGCCGTTACACTGATGTAGCCATTGGATAAAGTATGGCCCAAATCTTCCCACCATTGTCCTGTCAGCAGATTAAACGGATATATTAAATATCCGTTTGGGTTATGCTTATTAAATCATCAGTTTGCAACTTTTAATACTGTGCCATTTTTATAACCTGTTTTTGGAACACGAAAGCAGCTTCCTCCGTGGGGGTCTCAGCTTTACAACAGGACTCACACTGAAGTCTTAGTTCTGCTGTTCTGCTAAACCTCAGCGTATCCTGGGCAGACACTGACAGAAAGATCCTTTTCTTTTGAAAACTTTGTTTTTCATTTCACTCATTCTTCATTCCAAACCTGCTTTAATGGAGCGGGAGCAGATCCAGGCACCCTTCCATAAAAGATGTATATTGTGTTTGGGGGTTTTTTTGGTTTTGTTTTTTAAGAAAAAGAAAAGTTTTATTTCCTCTGCGGAGATCTTCATTTGTTATTAGCTTTTCTTTGAGAAGCAACAGGAATTCATGTTGTCATCCGGAAAGAAGGTACAACCTATGAAGGGTGGGTGGGTGAGTTGTTGTTAATTCCAAATTTCCTCCCAGGCTTACTGAGGTGATAGTTTTAAGCCCTAGAAATGTATAGAACCAGATGTTCCTAACTTACAAGACAGACAAAATGAAATACTTCTTTACTCAATGAATAATTAAATTGTAGAATTCACTGCCAGTTCGTGCAGTGACGGCCACGAGCACAGATGGAACTAAAAGAGAGTTAGACAGATTAGGTCCATTCAGGGCTTTTTTTTCTGGGGAAAGAGGTGGTGGAACTCAGTGGGTTGCCCTTGGAGAAAATGGTCACATGGGCTGGTGACCCTGCCCCCTGATCTCCAGACAGAGGGGAGTTGAGATGGCCCTCCGTGCCGCATGGCACAGAGGGCACTCTCAACTCCCCTCTGTCTGGAGATCAAGGGACGGGGCTACCAGCCCATGTGACCATTTTCAAGAGGTTCCGGAACTCCGTTCTACCGCATTCCAGTTGAAAAAAAGCCCTGGGTCCATCAGTGGCTAGGAGCCGTGGTTAATCAAGGGAACCTCCATATTAAGAAGCAGTAAACCTCTGAAACTCAGAGCTAGGATGTAACGTCAGGGGAGTGCCTTGGCCTCTATGCCCAATGTGTTGACCCTCCAGGACAACTGGTTGGCCACTGCATGAAACAGGATGCCAGACTAGTTGGACTGCTGGTCTGATCCAACAGGGCTCTTATGATCTTCTAAGACACCTTTCTATCGGACGTTGTCATATTCACTACCATAAATGACAGTCATTCAAACCAGAATCTGAGTAGGCTGTTTGGTGTAATGATTAAGAGCAGCAGGACTCTAATCTGGAGAGCCAGGTTTGATTCCTCACTACTCCGCTTGAAGCCAGCTGGGTGAAGTTGGGTCAGTCAGAGCTCTCTCAGCCCTACCTACCTCACAGGGTGATTATTGTAAGGATAATAATATCACACTTTGTAAACCATTCTGAATGGATGCTAAGTTTCCCTGAAGGGCAGTATATAAATAGAATAGTGTTGTTGTTGCTGTTGTTAATATGTTCTACAGCCTCAAGTAATGTTTTGGGTGCTGAACTCCACCACTGCAGGTTGGGGATCAAACATTTGAATGACACCCCCCCCATCCTTTTCAATGATAGTATTTCAAGGATAATAGGGTAGGACTTCTTATTTACCTGCTAGTTTTGTATGTACCAGTGAAGTGATATTTTTAGGGAGAAACTTCCTGAAATCCACAGTGACATAGTCTATCACAAGGATTCTTATTACTGAGGATTTTGTGGGCATATTTGGAATTATGACAGATGGTTGTCAGTACCATCACAAAATGGCTGCCGCAAGAATGGGGTCACTCCCAATATACCGGCCATGGAGGACTGCCAGCCCCAAATGCTGGAAGATTCCAAGCCTGCTATCCTCCTAGGGCAGAGACAGCCACTTCTGAATGTATACTCCTGCAGATGCAAAGGTGAGGCCTTCTGAGGTCTTCTGAAGCACTTCCTGGTCCAAAGAGGTGGTGGAAAGTTGGGTCCGTCTCTTTGGGTTGAGGCAGGTGTGTTGTTTGGTTTCACTTTCCAAAGAAAGTGTGCCCACGAGCAGAGGTTGCCAAGCTCAGAAGCACAAGGAAGTCTATGTGTCAGTCCCTAGCAGTTCAGTCCCTCAAGCCCTCCCCAGTTAACACGCAGGTGTTCCAACTGAAGCAGCTTTATTGAGATCCATTCAGTACAGGTGTTCACCTGAAGGTGGCAAAATTGGCAGAAGTGACAATTCAAACAAAGGTCTGGCCAGGGCTTTTTTTCAGCAGGACTGCGGTGGAACGGAGTTCTGGAACCTCTTAAAAATGGTCACATGGCTGGTGGCCCCGCCCCCGATCTCCAGACAGAGGGGAGTTGAGATTCCAGCGGCACGGAGGGCAATCTCAACTCCCCTCTGTCTGGAGATCAGGGGGCGGGGCCACCGGCCATGTGACCATTTTCTCCGAGGGCAACCCACTGAGTTCCACCACCTCTTTTCCCTGAAAAAAAGCCCTGCTCGTACCATACTGCATTAGATGAACCACACACAGCAATCGATGTACACATTATACTGTTTGTCCTATGGCTTGGCTGTTATGAGTTAAAGAGGTCAGGAAAGCACCCACTCTTGTTTTCTGCAAGCTATGCAAAACTGTATTATTCAGGAGGGCTTTTTTACACAGGTAATAGTGCTTTGCTGTAAGGAAGAAAGATGCTTTGGTAAATGGATATGGGCTGTAGACTGTACTAGCGAGTACTGTCTGTTGCTGCAGGTATGCGCCTACTGTGTAGTTTTCTTGTTATTTAATAGGTTATGTAAAATTGCTTTGCGTTCCATAGTCTGTTGTATTGTTTACTGAATGTTCCAGTCATTAATTGTATTGAATGACTTATGCTGTGTAATCCACCTTGGGTCTCCTTTAAAAAGGCAGACTATTAGTAAGTAAGTAAGTAAGTAAGTAAGTAAGTAAGTAAGTAAGTAAGTAAGTAAGTAAGTAAGTAAGTAAGTAAACAAACAAACAAACAAACAAACAAACAAACAAACAAATATCAGGGAAAGAGAGAAATTGCATTCCCAAAGTAACAGGGATGGAGTTGGATGTATTAATGACATCTGTAATTTTAATTATAATTTTAATTATGCGTAACTGCTGCATAATTTTCTTATAATTTTGTTATGGTTCCATGAATGTCCTGTTGTAAACCACTTCACTCCCCAAATTTGTAGCGAAAAATTTCTTGGAAAACTCATAGCAAAAAAACAGGCAAACCTCAACCTGTCACTTACTTAGCGGGAAGATTTATTCTTGCAGAATAAAAAATCATTAAGAGCCCCATGTGTTTCAATTAAAATCTTTTTCAGGGGCAATGGGATTTATTATTCTTTACCTACAAGGAGGATCCTTTTAGCAACATTGCTGTGAGACAACTTCTCCCTTGTTACTCAAATTCACAGCCACACTTACAGTGAAATCCTAAGCAGAGTTACTCCAGTCTAAGCCGAATGGGGGCTTAGGATTTCTGCTTAGGATTTCACTGTTATTTACTTACTTTCCAGTTTATATAAGCTGTGTGTCTACATAACATTCACATGACTCCCCTCCAATTCCCAATAAAAGCGTAGAATGAAAAGGGGGGGAAGATTAATAAGGGGCTCAGATCAAATATATCTGGGAATTTTACATTGCAAAACTGTTTTACCCATTTTGTGAAGACCAGCCAAGCTGAGTTTTTGTGGGCTTCTGGGAATACTGGAAGATTAGACTTGGGTAGGATTCACGTCTCTGGATATTGCATCTCTTGGATTTTCCAGTCAAGACAAGAAAATCCAGGAAGTAAATGATTACTATAGTGGAATGTCAGGTTCTTTGTGACAGGTGGATACGATCTATAACAGGAGATGTTCTGCAGTGTCTACCATCCAAATTAATCTCTGCTGTGGTATGTTTGTTGAGCTAAGCCTGGACATAATGAGCAGGCGATGAGAAGACAATGATGTTTTTTGTGCGGGTTTTTGTTTGGAGATCATAATTTGTATCTCCATAACTGCTACAATAGATTATTGTAAATATATTTGGGATTACTGTCACTCATCCGGGTGGAGAATGCAACAAGACATTGGCCAAGGGTGGGAAGCTGTTAGGACAGCTCTTATAATCTCCCCCCCCCCTTGATTTTCTCTTTTGCTTAATCAAATAAGAGTGTTTGGGAAATGTTTTGATTAGCAGAAGAAATAGGTTAATATCAGGGGGATCCACCTATATGCTACTAAGAAGGGCATAAAAAAACTTTTGCAAATAGTTTCCAACATAGGGTTGCTTCCACATGGGGGGGATCCCCCTTTTGCTTTCATTGCCGTTGTGAATGCAGGGGCATTCTCAGGGACAAGGGAGCCACTGAATGGAGGAATTCTCCATTATCCTCAAGCGTGATGTCTCTCCCTTCTACTGCCACTGCAGTGTTTTTTGATAACTTCTTTAATGGTAATAGGTATATTGCTTTAGTGTGATATAGTTAGGGTTGCTAGTCCCCTGGTGGGGATAGGGATCCCCCGCTCCCATCCTCCTCCTCCACCACCACCACTCACCTCGCTGGCAGGGGAATGGGCCTCCCAGGGCACGCTCCTGGCATGGCACAACAACGTCACTCCCATGAGTGACGTTATCGTTCAGACCCTGGGAGTGCTCCTGGACTTCACACTGGGCCAATTTGGCCTGTTTGGGGGCCCAAATCAGCCTGGCATGAAGCCCTGGAGCACTTCTAGAGTCTGCACAATGATGTTACTCCCAGAAGTGATGTCATTGTGCTGCACCAGGAGTGCGTGCATGCAAGAGGACACTAAAGGAAAGTGCCAGGTCCCCCTCCCCCCACTAAGAGAGTAAGGGGACCTGGCAACCCTAAAGATAGTGTATTGCTATATACCTACTACTAATAACTAGAGATGGGCACGAACAGCAATACCAAAAAAAAAAGCCACGAACAGCCCAATCTGCTGTTCGCGAACAAGCTGTTCATGAGGCCCCATTCTAAACGAACAGGTGGTCGTTGCAAGCCTCGTTCGTCGCTGTTCGTCAAGCCAGACAGTCTGGCACCTGCAATCAATTCCCTTGGCAACTTAAGCAGGGATTCTCTGAACTCTGTCTGAACTCCTGCTGTTGCTCTGAAAACCCCAATCTAAGCCCAATTTAGCTTGATAGGCAGGTCTTCCTTCCAAGTGTGGAGCTCCAAATTTGTTACAAGGGAGCAAAGAGCAGGGGGGAGGGGGGCTCCCAGCGCTGGTTTTGCAGACAGTGGAGAGGGAGAGAGAGTTGCTGTTGGCATTTTGAGAGAGAGACAGGGAGAGTGCATTGGAGTTTGAATTTTCTTTGTGTGTGGTGGGATAGGGATCTACCCCTTCAAGTTCCAGGGCTGCTGCCAGGTTCTGGGGCCAAGCTATTATTTATTATTGGTACCTTTCCTGCTGCCTGCTCAGGGCAGGTTTCTGGGAGTGGTGCAGTAGGGATCTTGACCAAACTTGGATGATGGCTGGAGGTGAGCCTGCTGGCCCCCATGAACAGCCAACCATGAACATGTTCATGAAGAGGGCCATGTTTGTAGTTGTTTGTGAGTCCCTGTTCGTGGATGGTAACAAACAACGAACATCATGTTCATGTTTTTTGTTTCTGTTCGTGCCCATCTCTACTCATAACCAAAAAAATGGCAAAATCCCTGCTATGGAAAGGGAGGAATGGCTGCAGGGAGAGGAAATGAAAGAGGAAATGATGATGCATGTGGCCAGGATGGAGCAGGAAAAAACATAACAAAGTTGGTGATATCCTGGAAAGTGGACTACTGTGCAATGGTGTTGTGTGAAAGCCAGAAAACGCCCCCAAACCTGTTGCAACCATTTGGAGAGGAGTTTGGAGCAAAAACTCCATGTGGAAGCAACTCATAACAGGAACCCTGTTCCTAAATTTGCATATATAGTAAATTTCATTGGAGCCAGATCCCAAGTAAATATAGGATCAGAATAGCCATAGGTAGCTGTGCCAACCTCATAGCCTTTTGTTTTAAAGTTTCACAGTTCTGCCTTATTGGAAAGGGTCTTTTCCCTGTACTCATTCTCAGCATCATTTGCTACTCTCATTAAGGCTTGCTAAGGGGAAGCCAAGTTGTAAATTATTTATGTGGCCCTAATAATAAGAGCTGCCAAGCTAGGGGAAAAAAAGAATGTTTTTAAATGGCCTATCTGGAAATGTAAAACAGATTTTGCATTAATATAAATGAGGACTCTGTGCTTTCATGTATCCTGTTTAATTCTGTGATGGTGAATATTTTTAGTTACCCAAAAATGTTACTCAGGGATGAACTTTTGTACATTGAGAAGTTTAGGAATTATCACACATAGAAATGATAATTCGCATTCATGGCCAATCTGTTCTCCCAGGAGACACCAGTGAATGTCAGCCTTGCATAAAACCTGGGCTCCTTTTGAACTAAAAATAAAGTATATAAAGACAAACTTTGTAGTGCAGGAGAAAGAATATTTCAGGCTGTCCTTTTAATCTTTGTAGGAAATTATCACACTGGGGGAATTGATTGGAAATTGATTAGAAATGGGTACTGCATCTTTTCTGTAAAACTTCACAAATTGTCTCCAGGAGAGTTTGCATATTTGTGACTCATGATTAAGGAATAATTCCAATGTAGCTGCGTCCACCCACCTGATGCAGAATGAAAAAGTGGTGAAGGAGCGTGATACACTTACAAACAATTTGTGTCTGGTCTCTGGGATACCAAAATGTAGAGATTCGAGAGTATTTACTGTATTTTTTATCCTTTACATAGCATTATGTTCATATGTGCGTAGTGTATTTGATAGGCATTGCAGATGTAAGCTCTGGACAGCCTCTGTTCCGCCAGTAGTAGACAGACCTCTAGCAAATCCTCACTAAGGTCGGTGAGTATTCACTACCAGGAGTAGGTGCAATAAAGTAAAATATGTCAATAAGCAGAGTTATTTTTAAAGCCTTTGCTTCTTAGATCCAATACATAACAAAGAGGGGGATTAGCAAGGAAATGCAAGAAGCAAAAAGCATGAGCAATAAACATAAGCAAGAGCATTAAGAGAACTGAAAAAAGGGATTGAAATTCAAATAAAAAACATTTTAACTTGGTCGACAGAATGTTTATGTGTGAGCTGGTTTTCTTTTGCCATCCTGCTTCCTAAAAATAACCAAGGCCGCGTATCTTTTCGTTCCTCTCGTTGAGAGGCTGCTGTCAGGGCACCTGCTAATGTCAGCGGCTCTGTGCCTTCAATTTGAACAACTGGGGGTATTTTGCTCCACATGACAACATCTGCTGTTATCTGCGATAAACAGAATGGAAGGTCCTGCAGTTAAAGGTGGTAAGATGGAGCAGGGACCGTGGGGAGGAAGAGGATTGTGTGAGACGCAGGCAGTCACTTATCTGATGCGGCAGGGCAAAGGCTTGGCTTTCCGAGAACAAAACAGGGGTCAAATGCAGGCATTTCTTTCAAGCTGAGCCACCTTACTACCCAAGCCCCAAATGAAAGGAAGCGCTTAACCATCACTCGTGTACTGTTTACTAAGATTGTAATGAGGATCTTGTGGCTGTGATACCTTTCTGTTTTAGGAAACGGTTTCTATCACTTGGGATGGTGTGCTTATAAAAGAGGGTTTCATTATTGCTTGCATTCATGTAATGTGAGCGCACATTGAATGATGTACTGTTATGCGCTGTTGCCATGTGCAGTATTCCACAAACTGAGGGAAGAGAAAAGAGTTTCAGGTGGCATCCACACCTCAATGAATGCGCTGCTATCCCTGCAGATTCACAGTAGTTTGCAACTGGGGTTCCTTCCACAGAGGGTTTTTTTGTTTGTTTCACCCTGGATTCCACGGCCGTTTTCACACTGTTTACCGGCCACAGAACATCGTGCCGAGCTCCCGGAATGACAGCATCTTCCTTGCACAATTTCACTCAAGAACTACCATTCTTGCAGTTTTTGCGCAAAATTGTCGTTGTGCGAAATCGCACCAGGAAGACGCTGTCATTCTGGGAGCTCAGCTCGATGTTCCATGGCTGGTAAGCAGTGTGAAAGCAGACCATGACGCAACACTCTTTTTGAGAGTGTCCCTATTACATCATAGTTGACCCCTCTTCAGTCCGCATTCCCACTCCCACCACTAATACCACTGGAGTGCTGTTTTTGAAAAAAATCTCAATAGCATTATAATACTGCAGCAATATAACAGCTCCTGTTTTTTAAAGCCCAGAAAAGCCCTGTGGTGGTATGGGCGGTGGTGGCCCTGGTGGAGGATTGGGGCAAGGAAAATGCAGAAGAAACTGCCATGTGGACACTCCATTGCTGCTGTGAATGCTTCTGCAGTCATAGTGGCCAAAAAAGCTACACGAAGAATAGTTGTCATTTGGAAGCAACTTGGATTGGATTGTTCATGCTGGAAAATTCAGTTGCAAATTATTGCAACAATAGTACAATATCCAACAGCAAATGAATGCAACCATTTAAGGATGTATGAATTGTCTTGCTGATCAGACTAAGGGTCCATCTCGTCCAGGATTCCATTTCCAACACAGGTTGGACATGAAGGCAACAACCTTCTCCTTCTGGATTTCAGAGGCATGTGGCTTCTGAACACGGAGGTTCGACTAAGCTGTCATAACTAACAAATTGATACATCTGTTCTCCATGAAAAAAATTATTAGCTGTTTTTCATTCCGTGCTAGGGCTGTGTTTAGACCATTCTTAAACAAGTAGAAAAGAGCAAGAGTCTAGTAGCACCTATAAGACTAACAAAATTTGTAGTAGGATATGAGCTTTTGTGAGTTCTTTAATTTTGTGGTAGAATATGAGGTTTTGTGAGTCAATTTGTGGTAGGGTATGAGCTTTGGGGAGGGAATGAGCTTTTGGGAGTCAGATACAGTTAGAATGTGAGTCCACCTGTCCTTATATCTTGCAGACTGGAGTGATTGCAGAAGCCGAATGATAATAGCCGGTGAATGACAATAGCAGGTGTGATTGGATAGGGTGCGGTATACAGAGACATAGGAGATGTGGAGAAATCAACATTTGTAATGAGCCAGAAAGCCTAGGTCCTGATTCAATCCAAGTGGATGCATTGTCTTGAGCATCGTTATCAGTTGCAATTCAGCAGTCTCTCTTTCTAATCTCACCTTGAAATTCCTCTGCAGGATAACTGCTATTTTTAGGTCAGCAACTGAATGTCCAGGAGGTTAAAATGTCCCCCCCCGCCCCCCCACACACTGGTTTTTGAATGTTTTGGTTTCTGATATCAGACTTATGTCCATTCTTAAACAAGCTCAAGCATGGAAAAAGGGATATTAGGAATTCAAAGCTTGTTCGTTATCACTAAACTACAACACTTGTCTATTATTTCTTGAGAGATGGGGAGTTGGACGCTATACACCTCTAAGAAAACAAGGCTCTCACATGGCTCCTCCTACACATAACAACTGTGGTTTTGGCAAGTATCTGTGTCACAAGGATCTCTCCTAATTTTTTTTTTTAATAATTTTTTATTTTTCAATATCTAACATACAAAACTACAATGACAGTAACTACAAAAGACTACAATAGCACAAGGGAAGGGAAAGAAGGGAGAAAAAAGAGAAAGGGAAGGGGGGGGTGGGAAAAAAAAGGGAAGGTAACCTACAAACACTAAACGCTACATTTCAATGCTTTCCCTTCATACTGCCATAGTAAAAAAAATAGCTTAATAAAGTAGTGACGGAGTGGTTGATCATACAAATTACAAATTACAGTTCAAATTAAATCTTTTTCCCTCCCCTGGGCCTCGGACGCAATTCCCTCTGCGCAGCTACCGCCAGAGCGCTCATTGCCTCCCCCCTCCCTTCAGGCTTCGGATCCTCTTCTCTTTGCTTGGTGTCTGGTCCAAATTCTGAATTTTTATCCACAAAATCCCTTAGCTGATCTTCCGAATTAATCTTGTGAGCTTGATCTTTATAACTAAACCCGATTCCTTCCGGGAGTAGCCATTTGTACTTTATGTCACGTTCCCTCAAAAGAGCTGCCAACTTCTTGTACTTAAATCTTCGCTTCCGAACTAAAAATGGAACGTCCTTCAATATCTTGACTTTATTTCCCAGAAAATCCAATTCCGCATTGTATGAATTATATAGGATACTGTCCCGGACCCTCTTAGATGAAAACTCGATAACAATCTCGCGAGGCAGCTGCCGCTTCATTGCATATTTTGAAGATGCCCGACGGACTCCCAAAATGGCGCTTTTCACTTCTTCTTTAGTTGCCCTCGCGGGTGTCGCTAAAAGTTCCGAGGCGAGGATCTCTCCTAAATTGATGCATAATATCTCTTTCAGTGACAGGAGAATCAGATGTGGTTATTTCATGCAAAGTCAAGTGAGATCCACATTTTCAAATGTTGTAAAGTGCCCTCATCATAGGGTTTAACGACAGGATCTCTGGAGGTCTTTCATTCGTAGGGTCACCATAGATCTGAGGTGACTTGATAGCACATCACACACACAAAGTGCCCTCACCCACTGGCATTTCCCCCTGAGAAATCATAACACCTGTTTGTACCCCTCACTCTGGTATCTTCCACATGCTTACAGTAGTCTAGTTTTTCTCGGTATTTGATCTGCAAGGATCGAAGCCTATTTGGGCTCCATGTAATTCCGCACTTTGGTAGTTGATCTGAAGTGGTATCTGCTTTTTTTCCTGCACTATAAAAATGCTCCATTTCTGCTGTGGGCTTTCAGGGGAATGAAGACAATGTCAGCAGTTTCATCGGTGTAGGTTTTTGTTTGTTTGTTTGTTTGTTTGTTTGTTTGTTTGTTTGTTTGTTTGTTTGTTTGTTTGTTTGTTTGTTTGTTTGTTTGTGCATACAGATGTTAGAGGTGGTTATGGAACTTATTCTCTAGTTATTTGGAAGGTGTTTCTTACACTCCAAATTTAATAAAATATCTGTGTTCCAATTGGTGAAGGTGTTCTGGAGGGAAACTTTAAAATTAAATGCATTCAGTGTTCTCTGCAGTGTCTCTCTGGACATAAAACCAGAGAATTTTTTTTTAATAATGTAACAACATTGTAACGTTGTTGGACAAAAAAATCCACAAAGGAAAAAACTTGACTGCAAAACACATGAAAATAAAAAAGACAACTGTACAAAATGTCTTCCAGCATTGGTGCTGGTGAGAAGAGGGTTTGCTTCATACTGCTGAGGATAATGTGCATGCATAATACATAACATAATGATGAAACAGATGATACATAATGATGACATATAGCATAATGATGATACAGATGAGATGTGTAATGGTTTAGGCAAGAAATGAGAAGTTTGTGGCTTTTCCTTTGAAAGCCCCAATGAACACACTAATTGCTGAATTTAGGAATAGTTTTTAAAACAGATATGATTATAAAAATTTGGGATTTCCCCTCAACATTGCAGAGTTCTTATTTTTTAAAAATTGCAAAAAATATTATACTGAAAAATAAAGAAATACTGTGAAAACTGTCACTTCTATTCCTTCTGTACTTGCAAGGTTAGGGATAACACAAGACACAGCACACAATACGACAGCAATCGTTGAACTGAATTGATGGTTGTGAGGGAAGAAAGGGGATGGCAAGGGTGGACCAACGTGTTGCTGTTCAACAGATCAGGATGCAGGAGGGGGACAGGGTGGGGCGAAAGGCAGGGCCAGGGCCAAGAGACTGACCTCCGAGCAATAATGCAGCACCATGTCTGAAGTACATACTAAAATAAGAGTTTAAGCAAGGCACCGTGAAGCTTTCTTTCAGAAATCGAGGCCAGAGGCTTCTCAGGACAGGCAAGCAGGGTCCAGGGAACAGCAAACCCAAGAAGAGCAGCCAAGAGCCCGGCACCAACTGAAAACCGTACAACCAACGAGCAGTCTGTTTCTTTTTCTTTCTCCTCTTTGTCAGAAGGCATTGTTTCAGTACCCAGTGCATCTTCATCCTTGGCCATTTTCACACTGCTTACCAGAACATTTTATTTCCCATAAAAACTTGAGGTAAGCTGACAAGTGTCCAACCTGTGTAAGGCGTCACTTGTAGCTTGGCTCTGGATTGTGGACTCTGGATTCAGGACCCTCTTCGGTTGCAGAAAGGAATAAGAGTAGCAATTTTGGTCCCTGCAGTAGGCAGTCCAGGCTTTCAGACTGGGAAAGACTTCCTTTGCATGTCATTAACAGGAAGCGACATCAGGGAAAGGCCTCAGCCTCTATGCTCTGTTGTTGGCCTTCCGAAGCAATGGGTTGGCCACTGTGTGAGACAGGACGCTGGACTAGATGGACCACTGTTCGGATCCAGCAGGGCTCTTCTTGTGATCTTTTCTGCTTTTCCTGCTCAATGATCCCTTTGTGCTCACTGTTCTTCAGGTCATGTTTCTCCAGCTCTCAGGAGCTTGACTCCAGGGACCCCGAGAGTTGCCGTATGTACAATCAGACCTTTGGGCCAACTGTCCCTGTGTTGTCTTCTGAGCCTTGCAGTGCGTGGACTAAGTATTTTCAATGTGTAATACTCCTTTTAATGAGGAACGCCAGTGACAGAATCTGGGGTCTGAGCTGTGCCCTCCTCTCTGCACATTGCATCGGACTCCCATGTTCAGCAAAGCATCGTCACAGTGGTGCAGTGCTTAATTGATTGACTGTAGTTCTGTGTGTTCTGGGAATTCGAGAGCATGCTGGGCTATCCTGGTTAGCAGGGCCAGATTGAGGGGGGCAGGGGGAGTAGTCTGCCCCGGGCGCCACCAGGAAGGGGGTGCCAGGAGCACCCCCCCAGGAGCACGTGGGCAGCAGCGCGGGGAGCCTCGTAGCCCCCCGCGCTGCCTTTCGCCTGCCCCACAGGCGAAAGGCAGCGTGGCTGCCCACACCATTCGCCCCTCTCCTGCAGGGCAGGCAAAAGGCAGTGCGGCTGCCCACGCCATTTGCCCCTGTCCTGCAGGGCAGGCAAAAGGCAGTGCAGCCACCCACGCCATTTGCCTCTGTCCTGCAGGACAGGGGGTGCGCAGCAAGCCGGCCGACCCCTGTCCTGCGGGGCAGGCGAAAGGCAGCACGGGGGACTGTGAGGCCGCCTGCGCCACTTGCCTTTGGGGAGGCAAATGGCACGAGCGGCTTCCCAGTCCTGCCCGCTGCCTCCACTGCTCCACCTTTCATGATGACGTCATCGAAATGACATCATCACGCAGAGCCGGGAGCACACATGGGCACTGGCAACCCTAGATCCGGTCCTGCTGGTTAGCTGAGCCTGGAAACAACCGACACCCTAAAGCAGAGACTCAAAAGATCAAAAAAGAATTTATTAAATCAAAACCAGTTTCGAGAGCGCGGAATTCGAGAGCACGTTGGGCTATCCTGGTTGGCTGAACCTGGAAACAACCGACACCCTAAAGCAGAGACTCAAAAGGTCAAAAAAGAATTTATTAAGCCCAAACCAGTTTTACGTACATGCACAAGCCTAAGACCTGAAGTTCAAAGATGCTGTACTGACACAGTTACAAAGCTTCTTCAGGCACATCCAGGTTACTAAATACCAATCACATTGAAACTCTTCAATTACCTTATATGGCAAAGTAAGCAACATGCATACTTGGCGCAATCTAGTTGGCTATAAGTTGTTGCAGGGCAAAACAGGCGCTCTTAGCGCTGGTGGACGTGACTGTCTCACAGTTATGGCTGCTAGTTGATGTAACAGCCCTGAACCAAAGTTTCCCATAATGTGTTTTCCTTAGTCACAGACAATTCTAAAAGATTGCTGTATAACGTTTAGCTAGCCTAAAGGATCATTTGTGTGTCTGTAAGTATAGAAAAATAGTAAAGAGTCCAGTGGCACCTTTAAGACTAACCAACTTTATTGTAGCATAAGCTTTCGAGAACCACAGCTCTCTTCATCAGATGCAACTTTAATGTAGCATAAGTTTTTGAGAACCACAACTCTGTTCGTCAGATGCAAATTTATTGTAGCATAAGCTTTCAAGAACCACAGCTGTCTTTGTGAGATGCAACTTTATTGTAGCATAAGCTTTCAAGAACCACAGCTCTCTTCATCAGATGCATCTCTTCTGACGATGTATCTGACGAAGAGAGCTGTGGTTCTCGAAAGCTTATGCTACAATAAAGTTGGTTAGTCTTAAAAGTGCTACTGGACTCTTTACTATTTTGCTACTACAGACTAACATGGCTAACTCCTCTGGATCTATGACCATGTAAGTATAGAAAGAGCCTTAGGGACCTGGTGTTGCAATATGTTGCAGTTGGTTGTGTTCCTCTGGGATATATAAGCCTCCTTGTGCTTTGAGCACAAGGATACAATCCTGTCCAAGACCCAAGCACCAGTCTTGCAGCGCTTCTTTCATGGTTAGTTATGTTTCTGATTAAGTTTTAACTCTGCACCTTTACATCCTGAATGCCTCCCCCACTCCCAGACGATTATGGTATAGTTCAGTGACTTGCTCTGAGCAAATTTGGAAAGGCAACCAATGAACACTAAAGACAAAAGGTAATAAATAACGCACATTGTTCACGTGACTAATGGTTGGAAAGGAAGGAAAAGATAGTAGTCGTTAAGAAGTAAAAGGTTTAACAGAGATGGAAGAAAGGATATGAGAGCGCCATGGGCGGCACTTTGAATCCTTTACAAATAATGAATTTTGTGATGAGGTTATTCAATTTCTGTGCCGAGAAAAGCTAAATTCTATATATTGTCGAAGGCTTTCACAGCTGGAGAACGATGGTTGTTGTGGATTTTCTGGGGTGTAGCGCCGGCCCATGGTCTTCCAAGACCACGGCGATACAGCCCAGAAAATCCACAACAACCAAAGCTAAATTCTGTAATTTAAATTGTGCTAGTTTGCATAACTTCTGTTTTTTGCATGCCATTGTTCTTCAGTTTATTTTGGCTGTTTTCCATAATTTTGGTTTTGCTAGTCACAGGGATGCAAGACAGAGAATCACAAGTAAAAATTCAACATCTCTCCTGAGATTCTAGGACTTGGCCATAATTATGTGAGCATGGTCATCATAGCTAAAAGCTTGCTTAAAAAATGAAATCTGAAAATCTCAGGCACACAGATCCTGTACTACATTGCTAAGTATCACGTTATGCAGAATTACAAGATGCACACAGCTATGAGTGTGGAAGTATGTTGAACTTTTGACAAGAGGTATTGTCAGACGTGGTCGTCTTAGAACCAAAGAAAGGTTTTCAGAACTGTAGAGACATAAATCTTGGACCCATTCACCGTGTCTCTGCAACGGTGACTCTTTATGGGGTACTGTTTGGAACTGCTGTTGAATCTCCCAGTGATATGATACTGTAACCGTGTTGGTGTGATTCAGCATTTAGTTGGTTGATTAGAGTTCCTAGGGCCCCTTTGCCACCCACTTACCCATCTGTCTCTCTGTTTGCCTGTGCTTCCTTCCCCTGCCTTGCTCACAGCCATCTACACTGCTCGTAGCTCCTTCCCTGTTGGCCCTGGGCAGTGTGTGCTGCTGGGAACACGGGTGGCAGAGCACTCACAAGGGGAGGGCATGCTGTGGGTTGGCAGCAGTGAGCCCTGCCAGAAGCCACGGGCACCAGCAGCTGCCCCACCTGAAGGCATGCTGCTGACGCTAGTCCTGCCTCAGTTAATTGGGCAACAACTTTTGGGGTATAATTTTTCATGCAAGGGCTTACAAATCCATTTAAGTCTTGAGGTGCTATTTCCTTCTCTACTCTCCCCCCCCCTCTCTCTCCCTCTCTCACACACACAAATGCAAATGCTTTAGTAGATTGGTTCTCTCTGTGGTCCAACAAATGCACATTACGAGCTGTGAGAGATAAATAAGCAAAACTCTGATAAAGCTAGCCTGCCTCTAAAGCGTTCCTGGAAGGTGATTGGTCAGTTTTTCCTTTCTCGTGGAGACAGATCAAGATGGGTAGCCATGTTAGTCTGCCTGTAGCAGTTGAAAAGAGCAAGAGTCCAGTAGCACCTGCAAGACTAACAAAATTGGTGGTAGGGTAGGAGCTTTTGTGAGCTGCAGCTCACTTCTTCAGATACAGCTAGAATGTGAGTCCATCTGTCCTTCTATTTTGGAAAGTGGAGTGATGACAGAAGCTGACCTAAAAATAGCAGTGATTTCTGCTGATTTCCTTTGAGCTGGAGTTCCCTGAGCTGCAGTTCCAGCTCTGTTTCTGATAGGGATCCTATTCCCCCAGTGGGGCCGGGAGATCCCTCACTCCCACCCTCTGTCCCCCCCCCCCCCCGCCGCCACCACTAACCTGGCCAGCAGGGGGGAAAGAACCGGAATGGGCATCCCAGGTTTCTTGCCCTGGACTTAACCCCAATACTACCCTCTAGGCTGGGAGGAGGTACAGAGAAAACCCCTCTGACCTGTCCTGCCAACCCTCACCGCCTCTCCAAGGTCCTCTTACCTGACCCCAGGCCCCAGGAGCTGCCGAGGAGGCTCCAGGCGGGCTGAGCCAAGTCACCCCCAAAGCTGCCCATGGCGACTGAGCTCCAGCAAGCAGGGGGGCATCCACCAACCCCTTCAGCAGCATTGCCACAGCTCCCCAAGCCCCGTGGAAGCAGAGCATGGAAGAAAGAGGCTAGAGAGTCAGTAGTAGCGGCCCACGCTGACAGCAGCCCAGCGAAGCTCCTTGAGACTCAGGCCTCCCAGGCTCCAGCAAGTGGTGAAAGGGCTGAGAACAGCCACGGCCGATACCGGTGGGCTGGGCACAACCTGGGTGAAGAGTGGGACCCGGAAGGGGTGGATTGAGAGCCAATTGGCCCTGCAGGGAGGCCATTGGTCACCGGGCTGGAAAGGAAGGCTGACCTGAGAAGACTGACAGGCCAGTGGCCTATTGCTCCGACCCTCACCAGGTGGGGAGGGTGAAGGAAAGGAGAGGTCAGGTAGATTTTAGAAAAAGGTGTAACTTTAGAAGTTTTAATATTTTAGAAAGGTAAATATGTTTTTAACTTGTAAAGGCCTATGGCCACATCCAATAAACGTGCCTGTCTGTCAAATGAGGTCAGGGCGTAGATTGGCTGCCTCCTGAGGGGTGGGGAGGGCCAAGGCCGGACGCTATATGGGGAGCACTGCTAGCGAGGCCGAGGAGGAGAGTGCTGGCGTGACCGAGAGAGATGGCGCAAGCCCCTCCCCTGCCCAAAGGCTTAGGGAGGACTCCTGGCGCACCCGCCAGGATGGCAGAGGGCTTTATTGACACGGTGGGCAAGGCGCGGGCTCACAACGCTGACCAGCACAGAAGGCATAATGTTTGAAAGAAGAAAGTAATACGGTTCATGAAGCAGTGGGGAAGATACCCTACTGATGTTCCTCAGCTGTGGTCACAGTGCAATTCTAAGCAGTTACACCCATTTACGTCCATTGAAGTCCATTTTTGCACCTTAAGTGCCAAGGGGAAAAAGAAAAGCAAACATCTTTTTAAATTTTTTTTTTTAAGTCACAGACATGTTGCGTCTATAATTTATCATTAGTGATATCACAGGCACTTACCCCTACATGCCCACAGCAGTCTGACAACCACATTCCACACAGATTTCCATACAGGAGTGGAATGAATGAAGTAAGAACTCGGAGATTATGCAGTTTCCTTGCAGATGGGAGAAACATTTGGCATTGTTTGGATCTCCTGTATTAAAAATGGAGTCGCTGCGATTCTGTGTGCATTTAAACAAAGTCAGGAAAAGCCCTCTGATTATGGCGTAACCGTTTCCAATCTTTCCATAGATCCAGAGGAGTTAGCCGTGTTGGTTTGAAGTCGCAAGATAGCGGAGTCCAGTATTACCTTTAAGACTAACCAACTTTATTGTAGCATAAGCTTTCGAGAACCACAGCTCTCTTCATCACAATGCATAAAGTTGGTTAGTCTTAAAGGTGCTACTGGACTCTTTACTATTTTGCAATCTTTCCATGTATTCTATGAGTGGGGGTTGTTCTGCGTCCCTTATGAAGACTTCTAACTCAGCAGTTTAGTCTCTCTAGCTCTTGCAACGTGGCCCATTTTCCTTCGCTCTGATGATTTATTTGCACGGATCTAAGTAAATGGAGTATAATCCCAGCTGTTCCTTCAAACTCATCACCTCATAGGCAGCACAGCATGTCAAAGACCACAATTGGTAAGGGGATTTTCACTAGGAAAAAAATAATAATTTGCCTGATACGGAACGGATAAATTGATTCCTGGCAACAGCTGCCAGGAAGCTATTATTCTCAATTGTTATTGTCAGTCAGTTCCCATATTCACAATGCAGAACAATATCAATACTACATATAGTCGCTTTATTTATAGCCACATTCACTGACATCATAATAAGAACTGCAAGGGGATTGCCACTGAGACATGGATATAAAACTTGACGTAAAGTCCTGGGGACTTAGGACTGATCTTTGTGTCATGCGAAGTCATGTGGCCGAATCCTTTTGAGAGTGTACTGAGATTGCAGGTGAAGTTATCGCATCTCTGGATGCCCCCCCCCCATTGGCAACTCTTCCATGAAACAACTGTTGTGTGCGCATAACACATACATGTTCCCTAATAGCAAAAAGGTCTTGGCTGCGGCTTTGTTTTTTCTAATTCTAGCAACCAACCAACAGAGTAAAAATCTTGCCTAGTTTACGAAATTCTGCATAGTCAGCAAGGCAATCCAGGGACTCTTTTAGTAGAATCCAAAAGACTTATGCTTTCTTCCACTGGGGCAGCTTATCACGGGAAGGCGCTGCTGCTCTATGTTGGGTTCCCTTCAGTATTGCCTCTGCAATATCGCCCTCTGTGAGTTCCAGAACCTCTCGAAAGGAGTTCCAGAACCTCTCGAAAATGGTCACATGGCTGGTGGCCCCACCCCCTGATCTCCAGACAGAGAGGAGTTTAGATTGCCCTCCGTGCTGTTCGGTGGCACGGAGGGCAATCTAAACTCCCCTCTGTCTGGAGATCAGGGGGCGGGGCCACCAGCCATGTGACCATTTTCACCAAGTGCGATTTAAACTTTTAAAAACTCTCCCCCCCTTGTTTCTGCTGACCCAAAGTGACATCATTGGTCCTGGGAGAGTGCGTACACTTTGTGTGCGCGCATGTAGTACCAGGGCTACCACCTCCCACCAAGAGTTGCCCCCAGTGTTGGTAACCCACTGAGTTCCACCTCCTCTTTTCCCAGAAAAAAAGCCCTGCCGGCACTAGTTCCATGGATTAAGGACAGAAGAAGCTATCAAATTCTTCCTGCTAGCTCTGGCCTGGCTTTTTTAGTTCCTTGGGCACAAACTGCATCTTCTCTGGGTCACAATTGCTTGCAGTTCTAAGCAGAGTTTCACCCATCTCAAACCCTTTGGCTGCAATCCCAATAACACGTTCCTGGAAGTAAGCCCTGCTGAATAAAACAGGATTTACTTTTGAGTAGACAAAGGTAGGCTTGCTCTCTCACTGGACTTCAGCGGCCTTTGGAGAGTGTCACCCTGTTTGGGACCACCCTCGAGGGCTCATAAAGTCAGGCAGGTTTTCCCTCAAAAACAAAGAGCCTTACGGCCCCTGAAAGACTCCGAAATGTGCTGTGGCATGACTGGTGTTGTGTAGATGGGAATCTGTTTCATCAGAGGTATTTGCTGAATCTGAAGATATAAATGTTTATCAGTTAAAACAAACTTAGTATTATCACACTGGTGCACTTTCAGCCTAGGGTCATGGGTCAAGGTACAGTTGCCAGATCCCTTTACCCTCCCAGTGGGAGGGGGCAACCCAGCGCTTACCTTTTCGGCACTCCTAGTGTGTTCCCGGGAAGTGTTGTCATTGTGCAGGTGTAAGGGTTCACGTGCACATCTCAGCGGGCTGATTTGGGCCCCAACTATTTGGGCCCCAAATTGGCCCACTCCAAAGCATCAGTAGCACGATGACATCACTTCCAGGAAGTGACATCATTGCAGTGCCCTGGGAGGCATGTTTCCACAGCTGCCCCCTGCCAGCCAGCTAAGTGGGGGTGGGGGTTGAGGGTGGAAGTGGGGGTCCCCCACCCCCACTGGCAGAATGGGATCCGTAGGTCAAGGATACAGTAGTCAAGGCTCGAGGTTCCAGTCTTTCCAGAGATAACAAGGGGATTATGGCCCAACATGTTAAAGACCCTGATCCCCCCATCTGCCTCGTTTCTCGTGTCACTCTCTCACTTGAGGCACATTGCCCAAATACTCTTTGCCAGGCCCCTCTCCCTTTATGGCTCAGGATCCGAATTTGTGGTGAACATGCAAATCAGTTTCGTCCATCCTCTTCCTGTGGGCCGTTCTCACTGTCAAGATTCCATGTAGGGTTGCCAAACGCCTGGAGAAAGAATGACCTGTGCGTTCAGTAGAGGCTTAACGGCATGTTATTTACCAGATGGTGTTATTCATCTCCATTCCATTAAAAGCATCAGCTGCCCAATTCCACACATTAAGTCTCTATTAAAGGGAAGGGACTTTTTTCCCCCTCCAGGTCTGTTAGCAACCCCAGTTCTATCCCTTCCATTTCACGTTCATGCTCGTGTACTTTCAGTCAGATATATTATTTTGTCTACAACAAACAAACAAACTAGACAGCAGCACTTTCTTCCACATTAATTCCTGGTTCACTTACTTCATTTTCATTTATTTAGCTTTTATGTAATTTTGAGAAACAATTGGCATTTAAGTTTTTAATTCTACATTTAAGTTGCCTGTTGTGAAATGTGTTTTCTAACTGACTGAATAGTTATATTCAGAGAGCCAATTTGATGTAGTGGTTAAGAGCAGCAGGACTCTAATCTGTAGAGCCAGGTTTGATTCCCCACTCCTCCACTTGAAGCCAGCTGGGTGACTTTGGGTCAGTCACAGCTCTCTCAGAGCTCTCACAGCCCCACCCACCTCACAGGGTTGTTCTGCAGGGCGGTATATAAATTGAATGTTGTTGTTATACTGTAATCTGCCTTAAGTTCCTGTGAGAAAGATGGGCTATCACTGAAATAATAGAGTTTTAATTCTAAAACAAATTATTAGATTTGCTTTCCATTCCAAATTGAAAAGCATTTCTATTCAACCTAAAATTGATTTACAAAGCAGCATAATAGTTTATTAGGTCAAACAAAAAACAACAAGCCAAAAAATCCCCATCCTGGGTTGATGTCTACCAGATCAGTGCGTCTGGCCAAAGCTCTGGGCTGCGATCCCAGGTCTAAGAGTCAAGGGCCAAGAACTGACAGGTCACCTCCCAAGCTGATCCATTACGCCACACCTCTACTCCGTCTACAAGAAAGCTCTCCTAAACAATTCTGTTTTGCACAGTTTGCAAAATGATAGAAGCGTGGGAGCATTCCTAATAGCATTCCATAGTGTGGGAGCCACCCATAGAGAATGTGTGTCAGTGGGCAGTTTTGCTTGTTTGCAGTGCGGCACCTTCAGAAAGCTTTGCTCTGACGAACAAAGCTGTAGTAGCAGAACATAGCAGTCCAAAGACATGAAGAGCTTAGTAAGTCATAGTTAGTACTTGGAATTGAGCCCAGTAACTGACTCGTAGGCAACTAATGGTGTGTCTGTTGAGTAGAAGTGATATACAAATTGCATTTAGCACCTGGGCTGCAGCATACTATTCCAACTGGAATTTCCAAGTTATCTTTATGGGCAGACCCACACAGAGTGCATTACAGTAGTCTAACTTTGAGGTAACCGTAGCATGGATCTACCAGGCCAGGTCAGCCAAATCAAGGCCATCTTACAGGCTAAGTGGAGCTGGTAAAATGTCTTTTTACAGCTGCATCATCTTGCTTTTCCAGCCATAAAACTGGATCCAGCATCACCCCCTAGGCTGTTCAAGTTCAATTACCTTTACTGGCACACAATAAAAAGGGAAAGAAGAAAGTAGGTAGCTAAATAAATAAATATAATAAGACCGAGCCCCACTGGTCAGACCCCACAGTAATATCACACTAAGTAAAAAGGAAAATGTCCAACAAACACTAGGTATTATAAACTCGTGCTCTTAGCTTGCATAAACGTACTAGGAACTCGGCAACTCGGCAACAGATGCAGTGGTTCCGGGGGACTTGTCGGATAGCAAGAAAGTTGGTTTCATTCGCTATCGTGGTCTTTGCAGATAGTGGAAGGGGGCGGATCAGGTAGAAACGCAGAGAGGAGTACTGAGGGCAGCGAAGAAGGATATGTTGCACAGAGTCAGGTTCATTGTAGGAGCAAGTACAAACTCTTTCTTTATAGGGAATACTTTTGTATCTACCTGTTGAAAAAGCCGAGGGAAAGCGGTTGAACCTGGCTAACATGAAGGCTCTGCGATGGGATTACCAGAATGGATAGATACTGAGCCTAGGTTGTTAACTGAGTCAGTGAGAGAAAATTGGGCCTATAAGAAGTGGGAAGTCCCATGTCCTTTTTCAGTCAACATTTCGTCCGTCTTGTCAGGATTCGGTTTCCGCTTGTTTTCCCTTTGCTATTTAACGCCAGCAATCAGGCATTGTTTCAGAGACTTCGTGGTGTCACGAGGCCGTTTAGATAAAGAAAGATAGAGCTGGGTATCATCAGCACAGGGAGGGAAGGTGGCATGATACAGCCTGATCTCGTCAGAGCTCGGAAGCTCCGAAGCTAAGCAGGGTCAGTACTTGCATGGAGGGACCACCAAGGAAGACTCTGCAGAGGAGGGCACTCGCACACCACCTCTGTTTCTCACTTGCCTCGACAGCCCCTTGCTGGGGTCGCCATAAGTCAATTGCGCCTTGACTCTGAAATTTGTTATTCTCAACAGTTCTTGCTGGTTAAACTTCTGTTACTTGAATTACTGCTCAGCTCAGTCAATTAGAGGCACGACCAAACTAAATAAGCAGTATATATCAGGAGAATTCACTGGAGTGACACTTGCCAAATCTGCACAGGCCGCTTTTACTGGTTCAGTTCCCATACTGCGGCAGGGTTTTTTTGTGACTATCCACATCAGATTTGCCACCATGAGTAGGCATTCCAGCCACTATGAAGCTTTTCTCTGGCTTTCCTGGGAGTGCTTATACCCCAAACGTTTTTAGAAATCTCCTAGGCTGTTTCCCATGCATACTCTTTATTCCTTTTTTGGAGTTCTACCTCTTCCCCCCACCAACCCCTGCCAGCCCACTGCATTGATTGGCTACTCTCACCTAGCCAGCAACTCCCCTTCCCCTCCATTCCATTCATCCCTCTTCCCCTCTTTACTCTTTAAAAATATATATATATATTAAGTCCAGCACAGGATCAATGAATCACTGGTTTGAAAGCATAGGGGGAAGTTCGCTTTTTATTCTTTTTGCTTTGGCACAGGTGGGAATACTATATAGAAGGCTCAATATCTGGGCATCAAAAGTAAAGATTTTAATATCCAGTTTTAGAGTGGTGTGAACGGATACACACAAGCCGATTCTATTTCTTGACTTTGGAGAAAGTGAGGAGTTATGATGATCCCGGTGCAGAAGATGGCTTGTACTTTGGGTAGTTTCAGGTACTGGTGTTGGTCTGCAGTAGAACAGCAATATTTGGGTCCAGTGGCATTTCAGAAACCAACAAGATTTCACCTCCACTGACGTGAGCACTACTCTTTCTTGCCCTCTGGGTATCTGGAGTTAACCAATGGCAGTCCAGGTCTCCACCTGGCATGTGCCACCTCAACCCTCAGAAGGGCTTTTGATCCTTCTCGTACCCACTGCCACCACTTGGTATTTGTGGAAATTGCTCATGGGGAGGGCCACGGTTCCCTGCTCCCCTGTGCAGGCTTATAACTCTGAGCCCTGCCTTGCTCCCAGACTCCTGTTACCCAGCGTCTGGTTACTGCAGAGACTGTGCACTACACTTGTGCGCCACTGAGTGATCAGCAAATGGCCAACAAACCATCCTCTTCCCGTATATGGTTGCCAGGTCCCCTTATCCTCTGGGTGGGAGGTGGGAGACCTGGTACTTACCTTTTTGCTGTCCTTGTGGGTGTAAAGTGCACACAGGAGGCCTGCATGATGACATCACTTCCTGGAAGTGATATCATTGTGCAGGCCACGTGCCACCCCTGGGCGTGCTCCTGCGCTCAGCAGTGGGCCAAATCAGGCCCAATCTGTGAAGCGCAGAAGAGCTGCTGTGGCAGCGCGATGGGCCTTGGAGTGCTCCTGCGCTCCACGGTGGCCCAATTTGGCACAAACATGGCCCAATTTGGCCTGAATCTGGCCTGATTCAGGCCAAAATTGGCCTACTTGGGTGTGCGGGAGTGCGTTGCGCCACCTAAGAGTGTGCCCCGGGAGGTGTATTCCCCCACTTTTCCTCCTGCTGGCCAGGTAAGCAGGGGCAGGGGGTGGCGGGTGGGACCAGGGATCCCCCGCCCATAGTGGGGGACTGGCAACCCTATTCCCATAGCACCTGTTTAAATAGTGTGGTTGAGCAGTAGAAGTCTACAGGGTACAGAAAACAGCATTTAAGGATTTAAAAAGCATTTATTAGAGAAAAGAATAGATGTTCACATTCACACTTTTAAGCACAGCACCAAAGCAAGCAGGGATCTCAAAAGAAAGGGGTAAAAATTCAACTCCCCTGCTCTTCCCTCTGTAAATGCCTAATAGATCTTCCGTTTAGGCAGGCTCTCTATCTTAGAAAGGTCCCGCTTATTGAGATGTCCTCATACCTTTCATGATTCGGGCCTCCTTCCTCCACATGGCCAATAGCCGCCTGCAAGGTGCCAGCTGTCTGTTCCTTCGGCTTCCAGCTCAAATCAGCCACACACAAAAATACTTTGTACTGCACTGACAGTACACTAAAATGTTGCTGAAAGGTGGGCTGCCACGGTCCTATTTCATGAGCTCTCCATAAAGCTTTTGCAGCATTAAATTTGATGTTATCTATATATCAGAGTACATCGGCTTGGATTCTGACAGAAGGCACATGATACTCAGCTCCTATTGATTCCTGCAGGAGGCATTCTCATATACTCAAGAACAGAGTTTAGTCCCTGTTGAACCATTGACTTCCATTTGATCCAGGAGAATGATTGCAGAAAGAGTCTCTCAAAAGACTAAATCTTATTAATAAAGATTGTGTGGCACTGTTCCTGTGTGAAAGCAGCTTGCCGTTGTGAGATTGACTCCTCGGGGCATCCGTTCTGTTATTTTCTTCTCAGGTGTAGAAATTCTCCTAGGAGCAGATTGCAGAGGCAGCGAGTTTGGCTTCTATTTTGGAAAACTGGAGGGGGGATTTTGTAGATGGAAATATTTAGGGCGCCCTGGAATGATTTATTTGCTAGCTTTCAGAAGGCCGAATGACCCTAATCCATCAGTGTTTAAACTCTGTGGTTGGGATGTCATTTAAAATATTTAGGAACTTCATGGCTAGGTTGCAGGCCCGTTTATCCTTGAAATGCTGCTCAGGATGCAAGTTTTCATTTGGGGGGTGGGAGGAGTGTGACATTCATTCTCTTTAAATACGTATTTGTGTGTGGATTAGATGCATGTGGTATGTTACAGTACCGCAGCGGCTATATTAAGTATACATACCTATATTTTTAAATTCAGGACTGAAACATTCTTTCTGTATGCCAGCAAACCATTCTAAAAGTTGGTGGTTTATTTATATCCACTGTGTGGCCGTCTTGAGTAGAGGTGGGCACAAACCTAAATACGTCCCCAAAAAACCCATGAACCAGGCCGGTTCGGGGTTTGCGAACCAGGGTTCGTGGAAGCTCCTTTTCACGGAACTTCCACAAACTGTATACTGGTTCGTTGGGTCGTATTTACAGGGGCAGTTTAAATGGCCATTTCCCCAGGGAAATGGCCATTTAAACTGCTCCTTTAAGGGACTTGCAAGGGCAGGTCCCTTTAAACTATCAGCTGCCAGGTGGCAGGGGGGACCCTGCTACGGCAGGTCCCTTTAAACTGCCCAAACCCCAGCCCCCCCATCCCAGCCCCAGCCCCACACTTATCTTCCCCTGCAGCGCAGCGTCCTCCCTCTCCTCTCAGGAGGGGCAGGAAGGCCATTTTCGGCCTCTGCCTGCGGTAGCCATTTGAGGGGCGAGAAGACTGTTTTTGGCCTCTTCCACTGCCCTGCCGGCCCCCAGGGCAGCGGAAGAGGCTGAAAATGGCCTTCCCACCCCTCCTGGGAGGAGAAGAAAGAAACTGAGCCACAGGGAAAGGTAAGTGTGGGGCTGGGGCTGGGGGCTGGGAATGGGGTGTAGGGGGGCTGGGGTTTGGGCAGGTCCCTTTAAACTATCAGCTGGCAGGCTGCAACAGGGGGAACCCTGTTGCAGCCTCACCACCTTCCAGCTGATAGTTTAAAGGGACCTGCCGCTTGCAAGGCAGGAAAGGGCCCTTTAAACTGTCAAATGCCCTTTCCCTGCCACTGCGAAGGCCAGAAAGGGGCATTTAAACCCCACGAACCACAAACTGGTTTGTAATTGGTACAGTTCCATGGTTCATGAAACCCATGAACCACAAACCTCCTGGTTCGTTTTTTTTTGTTCCGTGCCCATCTCTAGTCTTGAGCTGAGCCTTCAATAATTCATTAACAACAAGTATAGTGCAGTGGTTTTACTGTTGGACTAAGACCCAAGTTCGAATCCCTGCTCTGCTATGGAAATTCACTGGATTATCTCAGGCCAGTCACCCACTCTTAGCCCAAATTATCTCTCAGGGTTACTATGCGGAGTGGAAGAGAGGAGAATTATGTAAGCAGCTTTAAGCCTCTATTGTAGAGAAAGGCAGAGTATAAATGGAATAAATCATCTGATGCCAGGAAGTACCATTGCCAAGCGTTTTAACTTATCCTGACTTCTGTGCTTTCTAGCACACAGAAATTAAGATCGAGAGGAGTTAGCCAGGATTAGTCTGTAATTGCAAAGCAGTAAAGAGTCCAGTAGCACCTTTAAGACTTACCAACTTTATTGTAGCACAAGCTTTCAAGAACCACAGCCCTCTTCGTCAGATGCATGTTTGGATCTCATCCATTCCTGGTGAGAGGTCAGCCGTCTGCATCTGACAAAGAGAGCTGTGGTTCTCAAAAGCTGAAGATGCATGCTGAAGAGAGCTGTGGTTCTCGAAAGCATATGCTACAATAAACTTGGTTTGTCTTAAAGGTGTTACTGGACTCTACTATTTTAAAAATTAAGATGACTGACTTCCCCATGGGAGGAAAACTTTATCTGCTAAATTATTGTGTTTTATGCTTCATTTCCAAACGCAAATAATCCAGGGCTGCTTTTTTTTAAAAAAAAATGATGTTTGGCTGTTTTTTTATAGGATAAAAGTTGAAATTCAATCCATGCCACTCTCCTGAGACCAATTCAGGAGGGAACAATTGTTTCAACAGCCTGTTAAAAACATATTGTGAGCTGCAGGGTTCATGTCAGTTTCATGTAATTGACATTGGCCTCTCATTCATAGGGAAGTAGTTGAATGCCAGACCTCACTGCTGGTAAATATGTTGTGCTTATTTTGTATTTTGGAATTGCTGACCTATCACCCGGTATGGATAAGATCCAAACATGCATCTTTCAGTGCCATCTCTTTCCGTTAGAGAAAATTGACTTGTGTGCGTAAACTTTTCTGTTGAAACCAATGGAATTTAAAGATGCTTAATGGTGACTGTGTGCCTGGTGTTTTCAAGTGTTTGTCACTGAGGCTACAAGCCCAGAAATCTCCTGCTTTCCGATGCAGACGAGGGGCCAACCTCATCAGCACACAGGAAAAAATTGCTTGCCTGCATATGTGTGTCTGCACTCAATGACAGTCCATCTATCATCATAATAGGTACCCATTTATTTCTGAGCACCTGATTTTTCCCTTCTCTGAAGCTAACAGAAATGCAATGGCAGTTCTTTGAACCAGATTCAGAAGAGTATTAAATGGAGAAGAGGTACATTTTCCACTATTAGCCTTGATTGCATCCTCACACTCGGCATAAACCCTAGCCTAAACCTCCAATTTTATATGACAGGAGTCCTAAGGGGATGTAAACATGTACAGGGTGGGTTCATGGGGCTTGGTCAATTTATCTCTTGCTGTTGACATTTAAAACTGCTTCTTGAATTATAAACAGACACTATATTTACAAAGCAGTGTACTGTCTTAATCTCACAGCTATTTCTTTCCTGGCTCTATCAAACTCATACATTTATATTCTGCCCCTTCCTCCAAGGAACCCAGGGCAGTGTTCATAGGATTGATTCCTGCCTAAAATTTCCACACTCACAAGGGAAGGCAATGGCCCCATGGCAGACCTCTACTGGCCCCCCAAATCAACATTTGGGGGGCACTTTGGGCTGTAGCAGGAAGGAAGAAGTGGAAATATTGTGCTCTGCAGGCAGTAAGATTTGAGTCCAGTGGCACCTTAAAGACCAACAAGATTTTCAGGGCAGTGGCTTTCAATAGTCAAAGCTCCCTTCACCAGATACTTTAAGGTGCCATTGGAATCAAATCTTGCTGTTCTACTGCAGACCAACATGGATACCCACCTGAAACTAGCTCTGTAGACAGACGTTCTCCTTTACATGGATATTTTAGGCGAGATTGCAGCCATAGTTCTTTCTTCCTCCAGTTTATCCCCATACCAGCCGTGCAGAATAATTTAGGTTCAGAGAGAATGGCTGGTCCAATGTCATCCAGCGAGAGTGGAGATTTGAATCCAGACCCTAGTCCAACCACTTCATGACACTGACTGCTCCATTGTGGACAATACGCACAATCCACAAAATTAAGCCTTTTTCAGCCATGTGGGTTTCAGTAGAAGAAATTCAAACATGGGGATTCACTTTTCCAGAAAAAAATAAATGCAATTTGGAATGTTTAACTTTGTATTGTGCTTGTTATTTACCACTATTTTAATCTCACAGGAACACAAAACAGAAAAGTCATAAAAGTAAATATAAAACTGTTCAAGACAGCTAGCACATCATCCACCGCTGCACCAGGGCTTTTTTTCAGGGGGAATGCGGTGGAACGGAGTTCCGGCACCTCTTGAAAATGGTCACATGGCCGGTGGCCCTGCCTCCTGATCTCCAGACAGAGAGGAGTTTAGATTGCCCTCTGTGCTGCTCGGCCTGGAGATCAGGGGGCGGGGCCACCAGCCATGTGACCATTTTCGCCAAGGGCGATTTAAACTTTAAAAAACTCTCCCTTGTTCCAGCTGACCCGAAGTGATGTCATTGTGCGGTCCTGAGTTCCACCACTGAGTTCCACCACCTCTTTTCCCAGAAAAAAAGCCCTGCACTGCACACATGTACATCAAAAGAAGTGGAAAATAATCTTGCCTCACCTAGGCCATTTCCACACTACTCACCTTCTTCTGGAACAGGGCGCAACGTTGTGAAAAAACCCGCAGAATATAGCATCTTCTCGTGCGAGTTTTGCGCGACATCGTGCAAAACTTGCATGAGAAGACAGTATCTTCCGCATTTTTTTTCCGCAACGTTGCACCCTGTTCCAGAAGAAGCTGAGTAGTGTGGAAACGGCCCTAGTATCTGACCATCTGACCTTCTTTAACGACCAGTGAAACGGGCAAAAGACAGATGGGAAAAGATAGGAGAGGAGTAATTACTTAGTATATAACATTCACAACATCCTAATATGGAATTTTAATGCGATATTTCCTTTGCCATGCATTTCTGAACTGTATATTTTACTCCCCACAAAAGTGCACTTTGGTCCATGGCGTGCACCTTCAGTGATTCGCAGATGTTTTGAAGATAGTTGCAGGTGGGTAGCCGTGTTGGTCTGCAGTAGAAGAATAAGATTGGGTCCAGTAGCACCGTATCAGATTTATGCCCCTTTATTATTTTGCAAAGGGACTGACCTATTTGTCCAGTACAGAGAGCTGAAGGGCATATATAATGTTGGGAGATAGATCAGATATCAAAAATCACAACATTTGGGAGGACATTTTAATCTTCCAGACTATCCCATCACTGACCTAAGAGTAGCAGTTCTCAAGTAGAGAAACTTCAAAGGAAAATTACAAAGCGAGATTATTAATAATAACAACAACAGCAGCAGCAGCAACAACAACATTCTATTTATATATACTGTTCTTCAGGACAAATTAATGCCCACTCAGAACAGTTTACAAAGTATGTTATTCTTATCCCCACAACAAACATCCTTTGCGGTGGGTGGGGCTGAGAGAGCTCTGAGAGAGCTGTGACTAACCCAAGGTCACCCAGCTGGCTTCAAGGGGCGGAGTGGGGAATCAGATTAGAGTCCCGCGCTCTTATCCACTACATCAAACTGGCTCTCCATGCTGAAATTAAATCTATTTGCAAATTTGGAACAATGAACCTCAGGGCTTAATAGGGGTGTAGTGCACAACCAGTACTTCGAATGTCCCACAGGGGCATTAGATTCTTCTCTCACTGCAGATTTTGACTTTCTACTTTTCACACCCCAACTCTATCAAGCTAATTACAGTATTATTATATCCTACACCCTTACTTTAAATACTCTTCCCACCTTCTGGCTGGATAAAACTACATATTTCCACTTCTAAATTTATCTGAAGAAAGGATCTTTGACTCTCACAAGCTCATACCCTGGAAATCTAGTTGGTCTTTAAGGTACTGCTTGACCCAAATCTTGTGTTCTGAGATGTTTTGGGTATTGCTACTAAAGGTCACTTGCTGGTGAAATCAAATTCGATCTGAAATAATTTGGGATAAATTCATGATGTAAACATGACCTTCAGTTGGAGAAAGTTTGAACAATTAGGGTAAATATGGATTATCATTTGCTAAGTGATAGGCAGCAAACTAATCTTTTTCACATTCACTTATAGCAGAATAGAACGGGTTCCTGGTGATGTGTTTTTCAATAATTAACAGAATTTCATGAGTGGGATATACTGTGTGACTCTTTATTTTTCCCTGTCCATGAGGGCGAGTGGCATTGAAGTGGGGAAAACCCACATAATTCACCCATAATTGATACTCACAGGCAGGGCTTTTTCCCAGTGGGAACACAGTGGAACGGAGTTCCAGCACCTCTTGAAAATGGTCACATGGCTGGTGGCCCTGCCCCCTGATCTCCAGACAGAGGGGAGTTGAGATTCCCCTACGCACATGCGGCGCGGAGGGCAATCTAAACTCCCCTCTGTCTGGAGATCAGGGGGCGGGGCCACTGGGCCATGTGACCGTTTTCACCAAGGACGATTTAAACTTTAAAAAACTCCCCCCTTGTTCCAGCTGACCCAAAGTGACGTCATTGTGTGGTCCTGAGTTCCTCCACTGAATTCCACCACCTCTTTTCCCAGAAAAAAAGCCCTGCTCACAGGCATACCACAGCCACATCGAAGCGTACCATAGGGACAGGGCCCAAACATTATGTTTTTGTGCCTGGTACAAACTTAGGGTTCCCAGTCCCCAAATCCCCCATGGGCCCGCCTCCATAGATAATGGCAATGGAGTCCCCTCCCTGTGACGCCACTGGCTCCTCCCTGTGAGGTCACGGGCTCCCCCCTGTGAGGTCACTTGGCTCCAGTTCTTTTAAGGACCCAGGAACTCTGAAGCACACTCCTGCCTGCTCCACAAGCTTCATTGTCCTTCAGGGAATGTTATCATTCCCAGTGCTACAATGAAGGTTCTGGAGAGCACAAAGTATTCTCCTTAAAATCAGATAATTTTAAGGAAAATAGCCCAGTTGAGGGTGGGGCTTCCTTTCGTCATCGTGCTGGGAGTGACGTCATTCCTGGTGCAACAACAAAGGCTCTGGAGCGCACAGGCAATTTATACGCGCATTTGGTAAGTACCCTCCAGGGCCAGGACACACCCTCGGACACCCTCTGTCCACCAGTTTGGACTCCAGGGGACTAGGCCAACCCTATACAAATCTGTAATATGCTCCTCATGCACACACTGACACCACAATCCCTCATCCCATATGTATAATCTCATATGCTGTGAAAAAAATTACTGTTACATATTCTACATTTCTGGAAAAATGCCCAGCCTAAGAACCCTCCAAGTTTGCTAACCATTTTATAACTTTTGGGCCATTATCTTGGTAATGTCTTGATTTTTTTTTATTCTAACAGACCAATATGGCTGCAAATATTAGGCTAAGTAACTTTGATTTGATAAACTGAAGGATAGATTGGTGTCCTTTAGCCTCTTTTTCTTCCCTTTCTTTTAACTCCATGCATTTCTGGTCGCCTGGCTGGTGTTTATCACCACAACCACACATAGCAGCATGGAGCATCTGTGCTTGTGAATGTGAGTGAATTAGACACTTAAATGAATTTTGGGTCTGCAAATCCAACCAAAAGCAGAAGCAGGACTTGTCCTCATTAGAGTTACCAGGTCCCCTTGTCCTTCTGCCGGGAGGTGGGGGACTCGGCACCTACCTTCCCCCCCCGCATGCGCAAAGCGCATGTGCTCCCAGCCCTGCATGATGACATCACTTTCGAGATGTGATGTCATCATGTGGGGTGCAGCTGCCCCAGGAATGCTCCCATGCTCGGGGGGGGGGCAAATCCGGCCAGATCGGGCCCGAATCAGGTTGGATCAGGCTGGATTCAGGGCAATTCAGCCCGAATCAGGCCACTGCGGAGCAGGAGAGTGCTGCTACACTCTTTAGCAGCTCTGAATTGGCTCAGATTGTGCTGCTGCAGAAAGTACCAGCACTCCTGTGCTCTGCAATGGCCCGATCCAACCCAAATCGGACCAATTTCAGCTCGAATCAGCCTGGATTGGGTCGCTGTGGAGTACTGGAACGCTATTGTCCTCCACAGCAGCCCGTTCTGGGCCAATTTGGGCCCTATTTGGCCTGATTTGGGTCGATTCGGGGCTGGATTGGGGCTGCGGGAGCATGCTGTGCGCCCCCCCCGGAGCACGTCCCTGGGTGGCCTGTGCCTCCCCTGCTGGCCAGGTAAGTGGGGGCAGGGGGTGGAGGGTGGGAGCAGGGGAGCCCCCACCTCCAGTGGGGAAGTGGCAACCCTATTCCTCATAGTCCTGTGGTGGTTTGCTTTGCCCTTCCCAGCAGGTGTCCCTCCCTCCTGCCTATGTAAAAGGAACTTTGGGACTTGTTATGATAGACTTGAAGGCTCAGCAATTCAAAATGTTGCTTGAGATTCCTGCTATAACACAGCTTATGATTGGCTCCAGCAAATCTCACAAAATCTGGACAACATATACAAAGAAGTAAGTTTCTATAAATATACTCCAGCAAAGGGGTAGCCACTCTCGAGGTGGAGTCTGGAGATCTCCTGGACTTACAACCGATCTCCAGACTACAGAGATCAATAATGCTGGGGGAAATGGCTGCTTCCTAGGATGGAGTATATGGCATTGTTCCATGCTGACATAGAAATGTCTTGTGTTTTTCTGTCAAATGCTAATTTTGAAATTTTATTTGTTTAGAAACATCTATACCACCTCCTAAGTACTGAAACAGGCTAAAATCCAGAGCAAGAGACCCATAGCACCTACAAAACTAACAAAATTTGTGGTAGAGTAGGATCTTTTGTGAGTCACTTCTCACTTCTTCAGATACCTCCAGATACCTGAACAAGTGAGCTGTAACTCACAAAAGATCCTACCTACCACAAATTATGTGAGTCACATAGGTGCTTCTGTGCTCTTGCTCTTTTCTTCTGCTACAGACAGACCCATCTTGATCTAAAATACAGAGAATTTCTGAGGTTGTTTTACTAAAACAGTACATGCTATCTTAATGGAAATGTTCTGTCCTCTGGAATCAAGTGTATTTGCAAGACTCAAGAAAACCTTGATGTAACTTTCTTGCATAAAAACAAATTATTTACAGAGTTCTCTTAAACAGAATTATACATTTCTAAGTCCATTGACGTCAGTAATGGTGTATCTGCTTAGGATTGCACGGTTAGTAAAGGGAAATGCAGCCATTTAATTTTCCAGTTTAAACAACAGTGCATCATCGTTCAGTTTTGTTGCAAATGGAAGGGAAAAGCTGAATGTAGTCAGACAAATGGGCTGGATGTTAGAGAAGCTCATTTTAAAAAGCTTAAAGTTATACTGAGGAGAATCCCATGGTCAGAAATACTCAAGGGGAAGGGAGTTCAAGACGGGTGGGAGTTTCTTAAAACTGAGATATTGAAGGCACAATCACAAACTATTCCAATAAGGGAAAAAATGGGAGGAACGTCAAGAAGCCAGGATGGCTCCATAAGCAGCTTCCTAAATATCTGAAAATTTAAAAATAAATGTTTAAGAAATGGAAGGAGGGCCCTATAACCGAGGATAAATATAAATAAATTGCCAGAGATTGTAGTGTTAGGCTAAAACTCAATATGAGCTTAGGCTAACAAGAGATGCTAAACACAACATAAAACGGTTCTTTGGTTACATTAGGAGCAAGAAAAAGAATAAGGAAGTGATAGGCCCACTGTGAGGAGTGGAAAAAGGAATTTCAGTACATGATAAAGAGAGGGCAGAACAACTCAATTCCTACTTTGCCTCGGTCTTCTCTTGCATGGGAAACTGTGCTCAACCTGGCCAAAAGAGGACACACGATGAAGGAAGGGAGTTGCAGCAGTCTTGGGTAGACAGAGGTGGGATGTAAACACCTAGCTTCTTTAAATGATAACTTCTCAGGGGCACATGAATTGCACCCTATGGTACTAAAGGCACTTGCTGATGTAATTGCAGAGCCACTGTCTATCATTTTGAGAATTCTTGGAGTACAGGTGAGGGGCCAGAAGGTTGGAGGCAGGGAAATGTTGTCCCCATTCCAAAAAAGGGGAAAAGGAGGAGCCGGGTAACTACAAACCCATCCACTTGACATCCAAACCTGGAAAAGTTTTAGAACAAAGTTTTAGAACAAGGTGGATTTGTAACAGAACATGAGTCAGCATTGTGATGTGGTAGCTAAAAAGGCAAATGCAACAAGTATTGTGTTGAGATCACGTGAAGTGGTGGGATTCCTCTGCTCTGCTCTGGTTAGACCCCGCTTGGAGTACTGTGTTTAGTTTGGGGCACCACGGTTAACAAGCTGGAACATATCCAGAGGAGGGCAATGAAGATGATGAGGGGGTCTGGAGACCAAGTCTTATGAAGAAACATTGAGCTGGGTATGTTTAGCCTGGAGAGGAGGCGACTGAGAGGTGATACAGTGGCCCTCTTCAAGTATTTGAAAGGCTGTCACGTAGATGATGGGGTAGAGATGTTTTCTGTTGCCCCAGACTAGAGACAATGGGTTAAAATTAAAGCAAAAGAGTTTTGGGCTAAATGTCAGGAAGAGCGTCCTGACAGAGCAGTTCCTCAGTGGAACAGGCTTCCTCGGGTGGTGGCGGGCTCTCCTTCCTTGGAGGCATTTAAAAAGAGGCTAGATGGTCACCTGATGACTATGATGATTCTCTGACTTAATATGAATGTGCACAGATCAAAAGAGGAAGGGCATGAAGGGATGAGCTGGTGTTTGGCTCTCGTGGCTCTTTCTTATATACCCAGGGTAATGCCAATCAGCACTTTGAGGTCAGGAAGGAACTTTCCTCCAGGCCACATTAGCCAGGAATCCTGGAGGTTTTTTGCCTTCTTCTGGGCATGGAGTAAGTGTTATGCCTCGTTGGGAGCGTGCTTAAACCTCCGACCCGTTCCCACGAGTCTCTCCTTCCAGTCCCCACTGAGCCCCACACAAACCCACTTGGCATTCTCTTGCCAGAACACCTGTTGCGCTCTCATTGAGGCGCTTGCAAACCCTTCCGCTCAGCCCTTCTGAGCTCCTGGCCGTGCCTTCCTTGGCAACCCTTGGCCATCAAACACACTCATCTATTGGCGCCAATGTTCCACACACACACACCTAGGTTTCACAGTTCCCGTTACTCTCCTGTACTCATTTATGTGGGATCCCACCTCCCCTCCTCGCGTTAAATAATGCCTCTGCCCACCTACTGGGACTTATCAAGTTCTTCTATATCCCTGCCCGAAGAGGGGGCCCTTTTTACCTCTTTCCTCCGCTTCCTTTCTCCAGGACTCCTGCCGGATTATGCTGCGTTTTTCCTGGGGCACCGACCCCTCACCGGCCACAAACTCCCACCAGCCAGCCAAAGTTTGAGCTGGAGTGCACTTTCTGGGAAGATGTTGATGCCCGCCAAGGGCAGCGCCACCGGGGCACAGATGGACGAAGCCCCCACTTGTTATGCACAAACTTGTGCCCTAGGTGTCCCTCTCGCCAATCACAATAAGAGACACACACACCATGGAGTCCTGTAGAATGAAGCAATATATGATTGTTTAATTTAAACAATGGAGGAGCCCATTTTCACAGGAGTAGGTGGTCTCCTTGTGTCCAGAGCTCATCAAAATTACAATAGAAGCACAGGCAATTAATACTTTCAGATAATCATAACAATATTACAATATTCTAATATTTGATATCTTACTGGCTCGTAACATATCTAGGGTCAGTTCTGATTTGAAGATGCAATTCTGGGCTGGCCCCTCTATTTGGGGGAATTCCAGACTTCACAGTTTTTTTTCCTCTGCCCTCATTTTGGAAGGACACTCTCTAACCTTTTACCTACTTTCTTCTGGGCATAATACTTTCAAGGGCGCCAATGAGTCTCAATCTGGTGCCTTGGTATCTTCTGATAACTGAAATCTGTGGATAGGAAGGGATGTTTTCCTATTCATGCCCTTTTCCCCAGTTTCTTCTCATCTTTAAGGAAGATAATACCACAGGTGGCCAAAACCAGCTTGCTGCATCAAATCAGTTTTCTACAAAAAGCTCTCTGGTACTGATTTCTATTGGAATCTATAGAATAATATAACATATATGTGTAATATTTTATAAGTGCAGCCCTACAAGTGGTATATCAGTTCTTAAGAGTTTCAAGTCTTCTTGTTTCAAGTGTCAAATTCTTACAGGTTGCATTACAAGTACTACTTTGGCTCCTGAGCATAGAAAAAGTGCAAAGCATGTAATACTGAAAAAGCATAGGTTTAGTATATAAAAACAAGTATATAAAAAACCTCCAAATCTATATCCATCATAAGGGTCACTGGGATGTGTGGATTGGGGGGGGGGGTAAAAGGTAAAGGTAGTCCCCTGTGCAAGCACCAAGTCATTACTGACCCACGGGGGAGACGTCAGAATAGCTGTGAATTTCCTGCATTCTGCAGGGGTTGGACTAGGGGTGCCTTCCAGCTCTACGTTTCTGTATTTTTGTCAATAGCTGTCATGAGAGTTAAATTGCATCCCCAGGCTCAGAGGCTGTGTACTTCTCAGTTCTAATTGTAGGATGACAAACAACAGAGGAGGATTGTTGCCTTCATATCTTGCTCGAGGGCTTCCTGGAAGCATCTGGCTACTAGATATTCTTGGAATCATGAGGCTGAACTACCTGGACCTTTGATCTGATCGAGCAGCATCCTCTGTCCATTCCTAGGTTACTAACAAATGTAATGAAACTATTGGAGAGAAAAAAAGAATTAAAGCAGGCAGGCTGCCTGATATATTTTGCAGGGAAATAGTCTGCATGAAAACAGATTGAAAATTCACTGCCAGACCTGTCTTTGATTTTGTTTTTAGTTGATAATGTTGGTTGCCCTGCAAAATATTTAGAGAGCAAGAGAAAGAGCCTCAATGAATATTAAACTTGGATTCTCCTGAATACATTTCTTTCTTCCCTAATTTTTAGACAAACTCAGAGGTTCAAATGCACAGGTCTTGTCTATACATGGAAGAGGGGGCAGTTAACCACCTATGCCAAATGTTCATCTTCTCAGAATTTAGTGCAAGTATCAGAACCATTATAGTTGTGCATTTACACACACACCCTGCCCCGCCCCTCGTCAGCAAAAAGCACAGATGGGGATTGAGGACAATAAAATGTACGCAGTTTACAGAATAAGTTCTGCTAAATAATACATCCAAGAAGACAGAATGTACCATGCAGAAAAGACAATCAGAGATTTTAGATGTTAAGATAAAATCTCAGTTTTTATTCAGATGGAACAGCTTGAGGGGTCTTGATCATAAATAAAATAAGATGTTAAACTGGTTTTTATGTTGTTATGATGTTTTTAATTGTACATTCTTGTTGTAAGCTGCCCTGAGCCTGTTTGTGGGAAGGGCGGGGTATAAGCTGAATAAAATAAAATAAAATATCAAATAGGTATTGATAGATTTTATCCCCTTATAATCACAATTCCTAAGTTCAAAAACAGTACCTTGGGTCAGTCACAGCTTCTTGGAGCTCTCTCAGCCCTGCCTACCTCACAGGGTGATTGTAGTGGGGATAATAATAACACACTTGTAAACCGCTCTGAGAGGGCATTAAGTTGTCCTGAAGGGTGGTATATAAATCAAATGTTATTATTATTATATATTATTACCTTCTCTTGCTCACTTAGAGCCAAATGATATGTTTGGGTTTTTAACGGGAACCCTGCAGCCACGATGCAGCTGTGAGAATTGGCTTTTTAAAAATAAAGGAGAGCCCGTATGGGCTCCGAATGCTGCTGCAGGAGGAAGAAGGGCTCTTGCCTCCCCCCAAACCCTTTTCCTGTGCTGAAACAATGGGAGGGGGTTATTTCCCCATTTTTGCTGTGCCAAATGTGCATGCGCCGCAACATTCTGTGCATGTGGCGCAACATTTGGAGTTCATTTGGGCTCGCCTTTGTTTTTTTAAAAGCCATTCCCCGCAGGTGTTATGTCAGCGCAGGGAACTCAGGTTGGGTCCATAGAACCCAGGTCCAGTGCTTAAAAACCCAAACATATAGATTGGCCCTCTATAGGTTAGCAGCAAATCCTACAAGGACCAGTGACACCTAGTTTTTCAGTGCTCCACAATCAAATTCAGGAGTGCGATTTTGAAGTTATGTTAACAAGCAGGGGCGGAGCAAGGGTTTACCTCGCTCGCGGCCGGCCGGCCGGGCGCCCCCACGCGCGCACGAGCACGCGCGCGCACACCGGGCTGCGTGATGACGTCACGCGTGACGTTATCACGGGAGCGCACGTGCTGCCGCCGGCCCAATTGCTGCGGCGGGCAGCCTCAGTGCTCTCCCGCTCGGTTGCCTGTGCCGCCGCAGATGCCTGCCCGCAGTGGCTGCGCCTGGCCAGGGGCTTGTGCTGGCGGCGGCAGCGGCGCGGGGTGGGAGGGATAGGAGGCTGGTGCTTTGTGGCGCGTGCTCCCGCCCGCCGAGCCTCCTCTGGCACTCCCTCCGGCACCCCGTGCCTGCGGCCACCGCCTACCTGGTCTCAATAGGCCCACCGCCCCTGTTAACAAGACAGGTCTCATCTCCTTCTATGATCCAGTGACAGGCTTACTGGATCACAGGAATGCTGTCGATGTAGTTTATCTGGATTTCAGTAAAGCTTTTGACAAGGTTCCTCATGATAAGCTGATGGGTAAACTGGAGGGCTGTGGACTGGACTCCAAGATGATTCGTTGAATAGTGAACTGGCTGGATAATCGCGCCTAATGATTAGTTGTCAATGGCGTAATGTCTGACTGGAGGGGGTTGTCCAGTGGGGTGCCGCAGGGCTCGGTTGTGGGCCCTGTGTTTTTCAGTATTTTTTATAAATAATCTGGACAACGGTGTGAAGGGTTTACTCATTAAATTGGCAGATGACACCAGACTGGGAGGAGTAGCAAACACCCTTGAAGACAGGGATAGAATTCAATGAGATCTAAACATACTGAAAAAGTGGGAAGTTTTGAATAAGGTGAGATTTAACACGGGTAAGTGTCGAGTTCTCCACCTGGGTCACAAAAATACAAAGCATGCACACTGGATGAGGAATACACTTCTGGGTAGCAGTGTGTATGAACAGGATCTTGGGATATGGGTGGATGGAAAGCTAAATATGAGCAGCCAGTGTGTTGCAGCAATCTTGGGGCGTATCAAGAAAGACATAACATCCAAATCACAGGATGTAATTGCTCCACTGTATACTGTGTTGGTCAGGCCCCACCTGGACCACTGTGTACAGTTCACTTCCAAAAGGATGTGGACAAATTGGAACAGGTGCAGAGGAGAGCAGCCAGGATGATCAGGGACCTGGAGACCAAGCCGTATGAAGAAAGACAGAGGGACCTGGGAACGTTCAGTTTGGAGAAGAGGAGGTTGAGGGGAGAGATGATTGCTCTCTTTAAGTATTTAAAAGGCTGTCACTTAGAGGAGGGAAGGGAGCTGTTCCTGTTGGCAAGAGAAGATGGGACTCGAAACGATGGGTTTAAACTACAGGAGGGAAGGTACCAGCTGGACATTAGGAAAAACTACTTCACATTAAGAGTAATCCTGCAGTAGAATCCGCTGCCTAGGGATGTGGTGGGTTCCTCGTTTTTGACAGTCTTCAAGGGGCGGCTGGACAAATTCTTGTTGTGGATGCGTTAGGCTGTTCCTGCATTGGGCAGGGGGTTATATTAGATGTTCTGTAAGGCCCCTGCCAGCTCTACTGTTCTGTGGTTCAATAAATAATACCGTAATGAAAATATGGCAAACTCAAACCTCTCAGTAGGCAGGTGAGGCTGCCAACCTTAGGCAGTAGATATGAGGGTAAATTATCAAACATATTGTCACTTTGGTGGTTTATCATTCTAGACTTCATTTGGATCTTCTTTCTCAAAAACTGGCTCTGTGGCAAATTGGTGTGACATGTGACTTCTCACACTGCGACTTCAGCACTTTGATGTGTGAATGAGTTGTCAAAGCATAGATCGACATGAAAAATAACGCGTTTGAAGTGTCTTGGCCTGCATTCAAGTGAAGAATATCTAAATATTCCTTTCTGTTCTTTCTCTCTTTCCTCTCCCTTCCTCCCCTCTCCTTTCCCACTTACTGTCAGGAAGGGCCACTTCCGAAGGGCCAAGTCAACCAACCCTGCTATCGTCAGAGATCAACGGCAGCAGTACGTACAACAGTGAGTAGATTTGGTGTGTTGGTGGGTTGGGTGGGGAGTCGGGACATCGAAAGATACTTTTTCATATTGGGGCATTGAACTCCTGATGTCTGTCGTGTGCTGAGGAACAGGGAATATATCTTCAGTCTCTAACGGGGTAAAATAAAGCCCTCAAAATGGGGACTCCTAATTTTAGAAATATCTTTTTTGCTCCTCTGTGGAAATAGATCCATCTGCTCAGGGCTTTTTTTCTGGGAAAAGAAGTGGTGGAACTCAAGACTGCAAAATGACGTCATTTTGGGTCAGCTGGAACAAGGGGGGAGTTTTGTAAAGTTTAAATCACCCTCAGCGAAAATGGTCACAAGGCCGGTGGCCTCGCCCTCGATCTCCAGACAGAGGGGAGTTTAGATTGCACGGAGGAGCAATCTCAACTCCCCTCTGTCTGGAGATCAGGGGCCGGGGCCACTGGCCATGTGACCATATTAAAGAGGTGCCAGAACTCTGTTCCACCGCATTCCCGCTGAAAAAAAGCCCTGCATCTGCTTATTCCAATGTTGCTTGTAATGACATAGCAGTGGCTAATGCAGTGAAACAAAGGCTTGGAGCCAGCTGTACCGTTAGTAGATCATCAGTTAAACGAGCCCCATTCTTGGCAATGCACTAATAGACTTCTGCCAATCTCAGTTTACCGGTTGAGCAGGAGCCCTGATTTATGACTTTCTGCGCTCTCCTCTTAGAATGAGCAGAGAGAGATCCTTCCTTAAGCACAGCACATAAACCTCCTTCACAAAACCTATCTCCAAGTGGTCTGTAAGGAAATGTGCAAATCAACTCTGGCAGTAATTTTGACCAAAATGGCTTCTTCTATCTATATCAAAAGTTCCTAGTCTTCTTACCTAATTTGGAACAGGAGAAAATTCTTACCAGCTATAGGGAAAAGACAAAAACCCAGACTCTCTTCCACAGAGTCCCCATAGAGACAGGGGAGAAAAATCCATATTTTCTCTCATCCAGAGAAAGGCCATTTTCACACTGTTTACTGGCCATGGAATATCGCGCTAAGCTCCCGGAATGACAGCGTCTTCCTGGTGCGATTTCTTGCGAAATCGCACCAGGAAGACACTGTCGTTCCGGGAGCTTGGCGCAATGTTCCATGGCCAGTAAGCAGTGTGAAAACGGCCCCAAACACCACAGATTTCTACATAAATGCTTTTTTTGTGTCCAGGCTCTCAGCCTGACACGCTGGAGCCCTGACGAAGATATGATTGATGAATGAGGGTGTCCTGATTACTGATACACGCAGACGGCACACAGAGGTAGTTTCTAGGCATCCAAGTTTATACAAGTGTAGTACCAAGGTTCAGGCACAGGTTAGGCTACACTCATGGTTTCGTGTCCAAAGGGGTTTTCCAGAATCAGGTTTCTCAGTAACAGGAAGCTGAGGAGCCAGTGTGGGGGTCCTGGCTGCAGATCTATACCTGACCCCTCAGAGACCTCCTGTAGTATTTCTACCACTGGCTGTGGGTTCAGGTCAGGTTCGCTGGCCGCCTCTTCCTCAGAATTGTCCTCTGCAACTCTTTGCTCTGCTGGGTTTGGCTGGGCCACAACAGAGGGTGTGAGTGATGAGAAAAAAGGGTATAGGAAAGACAAACATTCGTGGAATGGGATGTATATTTTATCTGATAGGTAGTGGGGAAGAATGGCCGGGGCAAATGTCACTGGGCAAAGAGGAAGTAGGGTAGAAGAAGGGGGGTAGAGCCAATGCAATGGATAATATGAATAATCCTTGATAATCCATTATTTGTGCATTTGAAAAGAGCCGGGTCATTTACAGACATCTTACCGTCACACAAGATTCACGGAACAAGGATGTCTTCATGGCGCGATTTCTGACGTCATGCCACGAAAATGAGATCAGGGTGTGAAGATGTCAGAAATCATGCCATGAAGACCCTCATTCCGTGAGTCTCACACGACAATAAGGTGTGTGGAAATGACCTTGGCTCCACTCTCCCTAAGTGAGAAGGGCATTGCTACTCAGGAGTCTTTTGTCTTACGCAAGCTGTAGAGTATACTTTTGTGGCGGAAACGTACACTTTTTTATCAGCACTTTTTTTGCCTGTTTGACTGTCCTAGCTTCCCCTAAAGAATCCTGAGAAATATAGTTTCGTGAGCAGACTGGAGATTCTCTATAGGAGTTCTCCAACCTCCCTTCCTGATCCTCATAGAACGACCGTGCCCAGATTTCTCTGGGAAGAAGGAGCCACTATTATTCTAATTGAAGTCTGAGGTACAGATGTGAAGTTGGGAACTTCAAGTTATGTTTATGTCTGCAACATATTCTTTTCTTCTCTACCCGTATGGTGCATGCAAAAACATTTTATTAGATTCTAGGAAGTTAAAATGCTAGCAAAAGACAGGTTATTATAAAACATCTCTGTTATAGAGCTGAATTATTGCTTCGGCAACCTTGGCCGGGAAAGGAAAAGAGTGCTGTCCTCATTATCTTCTTTGTACGCAGAACAGCAGCCATTTATCAGCATGGTAGATTATCTGTATCCAATAGGTAAGCTAAGCTTAACTGCCATTAAAATGAGGGCTAAATTCAGAGCTATTAAATTTAATAGCTTATGGAATAATAAGTTAGTCTTTGCAAAATAAGAGAGGATGATCTTTACAGAGCTGATGAAGGTGGGCGCAAGGAAGGGAAGAGAAATATGTTCCTTTAAAAAGTTTTCTGTGCTACTTTTCCATTGTTACCCAAACCAAAGAAAGAGTACTACACCAAAAACACTGTTATAAAAGTGTAAACTATCCCTAAAATCAAACTCAGTTAAAATGACAATAGCACCTAAGAACCATAACCATAGATACATCCAAAACAAAACAAAAAACTCCTTACCAGGACAGTATTGCTTAAACTTGATATATCCCCAAATATGCAAAGATAATAAACTGTCTTTGGCTGTTTCCACAGGGGGCTTTCCCCCTAGGTGGCATATAGCACGCCCTGCTTTATTTGGGAGTTGCCACCCAAGTACTGTGTTCTCTCCAAGTGTGGTTTGTGTGGCTTTTCCTTTTAAGCTGGAGCAAAGAAAAACTTTGGGGAAAAAAAGGGGAAATAGCGCTAACTACAGGCAGAATCGCAATTTGAAAGTTCTCCTGCAGCTTTTGGGGGAGGTACTAACCAATACGGGCACTACCAGAAATGAACTGTAACAGAGAAACCAAAAAGGTCTCCAGTGGTATAAATACCATTAATTGAATATTAGGCTCTCCTGCTAAACAGCGGATCCCGGAAGGTCTTTTTCATGATTGAGCCACAATGAAAACAACATTCTTTAAAGTGAAGTGAAACAGTATATTTCATGAACTGTTCACCAGTTGGACTGTGATTGGACATGTTATGATGTATTTATACTCATTGAATGTTTCATAATTTTGTATGTCTGTATATTTAGTGGCAAATTTATGAACTTAGGAACGGTTATGATTATTGCACATAATTAGCTTTTGCGGGGAGGGCAGAGCTTAGCACCACTTTCAAAATGGCCACGCTCAGCTCCAGCACACCTCCCTTTAGGCCTTTAGCAAAGCTTTAAAAAAAACTACTCAGCCAGGGCTTTTTTTCAGCTGGAACGCGGTGGAACGGAGTTCTGGAACCTCTTGAAAATGGTCACATGGCTGGTGGCCCCGCCCCCTGATCTCCAGACAGAGAGGAGTTTAGATTGCCCTCTGCGAGGGCAATCTAAACTCCTCTCTGTCTGGAGATCAGGGGGGCGGGACCACCAGCCATGTGACCATTTTCTCCGAGGGCAACCCACTGAGTTCCACCACCTCTTTTCCCAGAAAAAAAGCCCTATACTCAGCCATGACTCAGCTGTGAGCCACAGCTCAGTTGTTGATGGGGTGGTGTGTGAAGCTGTGGGGGGTGGAGGTGGAGCTGGAAAGATTATTGTCAGTTCCAATATGATAAGCAGGAAGGGTCAGGGAAGGAGTGGGGGAAGCAGTAAGAGGCATGTGATGGAATAGGTGACTCAACAGGCCTTGAACATTGGGGGTGCCGCATGTCTCTCTGTATGTGTAACTCTCTTGATAGTAAGCTGCTTCTCTTTAAGGCGGGAACACCTCCTCCTGATTCCTCCTCTGTCTCTGTCTCAGGGCCAAACTACAAGTGACTCCTGACACTAGTTGGACACTTGTCAGCTTCCCTCAAGTTTTGATGGGAAATGTAGGCGTCCTGGTCTTGCAGCTTGGCTCTCCGACTGCTGTCCAATGGACTTTTCAACTGTCACTTGTCCAACATTCCGCCAGGCTGCCTACATTCCCCATCAAAACTTGAGGGAAGCTGACAAGTGTCCAACCTGTATCAGGCGTCACTTGTAGTTTGGCCCTCGCTTGGGAGATTTTCCCCCTTCTTGTGTTCCAAAGGGGATGAATGTATTTCTCAGAGCTCTTGCCCTGAAGGCCTCATCCACAGTCCCGCTTGCAGTCTTGCTGCCAAATTATCTGGCTGTAGTATTTATAGGAAAAGCGACTCTTTTTTACTACTGCAAGATATTCCCATGAATGGAATCTACTCAATAAACTGTTAGTTCTATTTTTTCTACAATTTGATTGCCTGCCTTGCAAGGACTCTGCACGTGTAACAGAACCTTTCTCATTGATATTAGGGAGCAGAGAGAATCAGGGGTGGAAGACGTTCCCCCTAAAATGTAACGAACTCAGTTCTTGTTTTCGTTTTCACAGTGCCATCCTAAGCAGTGTTACACCCTTCTAGCCCCATTAACTTCAACAGACATAGAAGGGTCCAATTTTGTTTAGGATTACACTGCTAATGTTTCAGAGTTCATAATCAACACCAGACTATCTAAATCTCAATAACTGCTTTAATTCTCTTTCCCTTTTTAAAGATTAGTTCTCTATACCACTGTCAGGTTACCTTTCTGATCCCAGGTAGCTGTTCTGCTAGTAAGTCCGTTTTACTGCATCCAAGTCCCTCCACATCTTGGACCTTCTGCAATGCCAAAGCCCAATATGTAAAAAAAAAAAGTTGCAACTTCAGCAACTGGAGTAACTCTGCTTAGGATTCCACTGTAACATAGTTACCCTCTTGGAATTTGCAAGTAAGAAACCAGTTGGCCGCTTTCAACTTCATTTTTAGGTGTTTGTGTGGGAGGGAGGAATTTCCTTGGAAATTCCATTAGCTAACAATGTATTGTATATACACACAGTTCTATATATCACGGGCTCTTCCAAGAGTACATTCAACCTTTCTATCTGCTGACCCCACCTGGTACTCTATTACCAATACTCAGATTATATGCACTTTGTGATAAGAGGAAGAATAATGCTATACAAAGACAAACGTAGAAAAAGAGTTTCTATTATTCCCTTATCTCCTTTTGTTCTCAGTTTTGCAGTGGTCAGTGGAGGTCCCCAGAAAAAGGACTATCTGTTTCTCTTGTCACATCCTTTATTCCTAACCTACATTGTGTGTACTGATTTAACCTGATCTCCTTCTCAGTCTCACCCATTGTCACTTTTCTCAGCTGCTTTTACTTCTTCTTTGTACCATTTTTGGCTCCAGAGTATGCTCTTCTACATTCTCTAAATATAAAATGCCTTCGTATTTGTGCCCTTCATCAAAGCCATGAATCTTGCATCTGCTTCTTTCACATGTCTGTCGAAGTGGTTAAGAACAGAATGTGTACCACTCTGAGCATCCTGTGGAAAAGTAAACGTAGAAAAGAGAATACTCCACTGTACTATGATGATGAAAAAGAACGCCCCCACTTCTGCAGCACATGCTGGCTTGATTCAGCTGCAGCTGCTTGTTTTACAAAAACCTTAACTGTAGCTCTGACACTCTGAAGCCTGAATTATTTATAATCTGTATGTGTACGACTAGAGATGGGCACAAACAGAAAAAAAACCCGAACATGATGTTCGTTGTTCGTTGCCATCCATGAACAGGGACTCACGAACAACCACGAACATGGCCCTGTTCATGAACATGTCCATGGTTGGCTGTACGTGGGGACCAGCAGGCTCTCCTCCAGCCATTATCCAAGTCAAGATCCCTACTGCACCACTCCCAAAAACCTGACCTGAGCAGGCAGCAGGAAAGGTACCAATAATAAATAATAGCTTGGCCCCAGAGCCTGGCAACAGCCCTGGAACTTGAAGGGGTAGATCCCTACCGCACCACTCCCAGAAACCTTACCTGAGCAGGCAGCAGGAAAGGTACCAATAATAAATAATAACTTGGCCCAGAGCCTGGCAGCAGCCCTGGAACTTGAAAGGGTAGATCCCTATCCCACCACACACAAAGAAAATTCAAGCTCCAATGCTATCTCTCTATCAAAATGCCAACAGCAGCTGTCTCTCCCTCTCCAAAGCCAGAGCTGGGAGCCCCCTCCCCCCTGCTCTTTGCTCCCTTGTAACAAATTTGGAACTCCACACTTGAAAGGAAGACCTGCCTATCAAGCTAAATTGGGCTTAGATTGGGGTTTCCAGGGCAACAGCAGGAGTTCAGACAGAGTTCAGATAATCCCTGCCTAAGTTGCCAAAGGAATTGATTGCAGGTGCCAGACTGTCTGGCTTGACAAAGAGCAAGACGAACAGAACGAATGAGGCTTGCAATGACCACATGTTCGTTTAGAATGGGGCCTCACTAACAGCTTGTTTGTGAACAGCAGATTGGGCTGTTTGTGGCTTTTTTTTGTTCGTATTGCTGTTCGTGCCCATCTCTACGTAGGACCAAATTTTGTTTCTCCAAGAGACTGTGCTATGCAAGCCAAGAGATGCATTTCCCAAATATTTTGCTAATGAGTTAGAAGCCATAGATTTTACCATTATGTTGCCTTACATATTATCTGTTGCTTTAAATATCCTACCTGTGCTTTATGTTGTTCAATGTAAGTCCTAGAATTGATTGTGTTCTGTTTCAGCAGTTCCTCAACCCCATACTGGTTCCTTGCTAATACTGTATCTTTGTAAACGTATATTCTTTTACCCCATGACATTGTTTATGGAAATGTTCTTGAAACTGCATTCATTTACCCTATGACATTGTGTATGGAAATGTTCTTGACACTGTATGGAAATGCCTGCCTTTGTCCTTGCCACTAATTGTATTAATCTCACACTATGTAATCCGCCTTGAGTCTCAGTGAGAAAGACGGAATATAAATAACATAAATAAATAAAATAAATAAATAAACCACTCTAAGTGGGCATTAAGTTGTCCTGAAGGGCAGTATATAAATCTAATGTTGTTGTTGTTTCCAACACTGCCTAGGCAAATGCTGGAAGATTTGGGGGACAATATCTGTAGAAAGTGGATTTGGGGTAGGATGTAATGTCAGTTCCTGGTAAAGCTCTAGGAATTTCCTAGAATCTCTGTGGTCTATACCATAGAGATTAGGGGAAATTCCTAGAGTGACTCTGTGGAGGCAATTTTTTTCTACCACTCCTCAATTCCTTAGGGGGGTGGAGAATTCCCTGCTGGGCCTGGGCAATTGGGAAGGCCTGTGGAGCTGCATCTGTGAACCTGCCTGTGGTGAAATCCTCCACACTGCTATAATAATAATAACATTCGATTTATATACCGTCCTTCAGGATGACTTAACATCCACTCAGAGCAGTTTACAAAGTATGTCATTATTATCCCCACAACAAAACACCTGTGAGGTGGGTGGGGCTGAGAGAGCTAGAAGCTGTGACTGACCCATGGTCACCCAGTTGGCTTCAAGTGGAGGAGTGGGGAATCAAACCTGGCTCTCCAGATTAGAGTTGCGCGCTCTTAACCACTACACCAAACTGGCTCTCCAGGTAAATGATCCAACCTTACTTCCCTACTATTCTTGTCAGATTATGTATAAAGGGAGATCTACCCAAAAGCCATTTTAGATGCTGTCTTAAGGCAGTGACTGAAGGCACTGTCTGCACCCAGTGTGGTAAATTGTTCTAGAGGAAAAGCCCTTGACATAACTTGCAGTCTTAAGATTGGGTACCACCAGGCATAGGCTGAGGAGCATAACTGGCGCATGAGAGTATACCAGGAGATGCAGTTCCGTAAGTATGAGGGCCCTGGACAGTGAAAGGGTTTAAAGGTAATAACCAGCAGAGATTGTGTAGCGCATGGACCTTCATAGGACAAGCATGCTGCTCTGACCTTGTTGGAGGAAGAATGTTATAAAATAATCAAATCAATATATCTGATCAGTTTTTAGGAAGTAAACCCCGTTCATATTCATCCCAAGAAGAGAATTTGCAATGAAAACGGTTAGAATGTCTTGACTGAAGAGAGAGCTTGCTGACAACATTGTCTTTGAAGATAGGGGAAGGCAGGCAACGTCAGAAGCTGAAGAGGCTGTGTCAAAGAAAGTTTCTTTTATTAAAAAAAAAATACAAAAGCTTCTCTCTCATCTTGCATAATAAAGTTTGCCCGGAATGCAGCACATCTGATTTAATTTAGTCATCTTCTCCATTGGCCTTAATTGAGCATCATCACATTACCTAATAACTTTTAATTAATTAAAATTATGTTGACATTCCAGAAGAGAGTTGCAACGCTTTATCAGCGGTTTTAGCAAAAAACAGGTATTCTGGCACTTAACTAGTGCCTCCCACGTTCTCAGGTTTACTCGATAGGGAACAATTAGATTCAATTAAACATTCATGAGATATTAGCGCTGAGAAATTGGAGTATGTTCTGTTCCGGCAGTTCTTACAAGAGGCAAGCAATCCATTGTCTTCAGCGGAAAACCTGTGTAACCCCTGAGTCCCAAGGGCCAGGTTCAAATTTTAGTGCAATGTTCACAAATCCGAAATGTAAATCCAATTTATTTAAATATAACAGAACACAACAGTGAAAACGTTCCCAAAGCTGTCAAACCAGTGTCCCCGGAGCAGAGACCTACTCACAATCCGTTCTGTGGAGGGCGCAGATAGTACTGTGGGTTCGTCCAGAGGCTACGCCTGGAATCAGGGCTTTTTTTCTGGGGAAAGAGGTGGTGGAACTCAGTGGGTTGCCCTCGGAGAAAATGGTCACATGGCTGGTGGCCCCACCCCCTGATCTCCAGACAGAGGGGAGTTGAGATTGCCCTCCGCGCCATGGCGCGGAGGGCAATCTCAACTCCCCTCTGTCTGGAGATCAGGGGGCGGGGCCACCAGCCATGTGACCATTTTCAAGAGGTTCCGGAACTCCGTTCCCCCGCGTTCCCGCTGAAAAAAAGCCCTGCCTGGAATAGAGTCCCAAATATCCAGAAGACCTTCTTGCAACAGCAGGGATTCTTCTTGTGAAGATGCTGGATGAATCCTTGAGCTTGTTCGTTGCCCTAGGAGCCCTTGCCCCTTTCCTCCTGGCAAGACGAAGTGGGGCAGCTCTGCACTAGGGTGTTGATATCAGGCAGTCAATGAAGAGTTCAGCTGTAAGTAATTTCTGCTCTTCACTCTTCCCAGCTTCTTCAGCTCTTCCTAGCCTCCGTTGCTCTCCCCAGCTAGCAGTTTCAGCTCTGTGTCCCATTTGGATCCAAAGCTTGGAAACAAGCTTTGCCTTTCAGTGAGCGCTGCCTTCAGCCACCTCTCTCTCTCTTATCCTAGTTCTGCTTTATACCACCTTTCCAAGTCTTGATGGCCTTTTCAAAAACAAGCCCCATGAGCCTTTGCTAAATTAATACAAGCCAGTCTGGTCTGGCCTATCGAGGTATCTACAGGCTACTAAACAGACTTAGAGCCAAGCTAGAAGTGATGAGTAACTTGTAGGGTTGCCAGCCTCCAGGTGGTAGCTGGAGATCTCCTGGAATTACAACTGATCTCCAGGCCAGTTCTCCTGGAGAAAATGGCTACCCTGAAGGGTGAACTCTATGGCACTATATCCCAATGAGGCCCCTCCCCTCCCCAAACCCCACCCTCTCTAGTTTCCACCCCCCAAATCTCCAGGAATTTCCCAACCTGGACCTGGCAACCCTAGTAACTCATCACTTCTAGCTTGGCCCGTTGGCCCCAATCCTTCTTTCAGTACAGGCTTATACCTGTGCATGGAAGATTTTGGAAGCTCAAGGCTCAAATATGTATTTCTCATCCCAAGAGTTTCTAGAGCATCTTAGCTGTGGTTCCGTATTAATCCAAACAAGGTCTTTATCAGAAGCACCCATAAATAATGTCTTCCAAACGTTACTTACTGTTGGCTTCAGTAACTAGTGAAGCATGGCCTTGCAGTTGGGCATCTGCTTTGCCATCAAAAGGTCCCATATCCGGTGCCTAACTTCTCCAGTTAATGATCTTGGGTAACATGTATTGGGGAAGGCTTTTGAGACTCCGGAGATGGCTGCCAGTCACAGGCCTTTTCCACACCAGGTTTTTGTTCCACTTTGGCTTCTTAACTGCTTTGGGTTTTCTCCTTCCTTACAGACAGTATCGTTTGCAAGTTTTTCCCTGCATTTTCTCAAACCAGTTTTGATGTGATAAAAAAAAACACACACAGGGAAAACTCTGCCGGGGGTGAGTAGCATCTGGCAAAGGATACTGTTTGTAAGGGAGGGTAAAACTCAATGCATGTAAGAAGCTAAACTATATCAAAAACTCAGAGTGGAAAAGCCCACAGTAGATAGTACTGAGCAGGGCTTTTTTTCTTGGAAAAGAGGTGGTGGAACTCAGTGGGTTGCCCTCGGAGAAAATGGTCACATGGCTGGTGGCCCCACCCCCTGATCTCCAGACAGAGGGGAGTTGAGATTGCCCTCTACGAGGGCAATCTCAACTCCCCTCTGTCTGGAGATCAGGGGGCGGGGCCACCAGCCATGTGACCATTTTCAAGAGGTCCCGGAACTCCGTTCCACCACGTTCCCCCTGAAAAAAAGCCCTGGTACTGAGGCAAACCACTCAGTAGTCTGACTTGGTGTAAGGCAAATTTTTAGAGTTCAGTTACAATGAAGGAGGTTTCCCCTTCTAGGGGGGCTGAGGAAATTGCTTATTCAAGAAAAATACGAGCTCCCACTGAAATACTCTAATTTTGCTAGGTCTTGGAGCCATATTTCTCTGCACCTATTGAGTCATCAACTGCCCTTGCTGTTCTGGATTTACATTGTTGTATTTAGCAACAGATTCTGATAGGTACAAGAAGGGTACCTTGTTTGAACCATGAGTGTTCAGGTAGTTCTTTATACCTTTTTTAATACAAAAATTCAATGCCCTTGAGTGCAGTGGAAGAAATGCTTTCAAACAGAGGCCTGGACATGATCTGAGGGTATACACATTTCATTAATAATAACAATAACATTTGATTTATATACTGCCCATCAGAATAACTTAACACCCACTCAGAGCAGTTAACGAAGTGTGTTATTATTATCCTCACACGACCCTGTGAGGTGGGTGGGGCTGAGAGAGCTCTGAGAGAGCTGTGACTGATTCAAGGTCCCCCAGCTGGCTTCAAGCGAAGGAGTGGGGAATCAAACCCAATTCTCTGCTTTAGAGTCCTGCAGCTCTTAACCACTACACCAAACTGGCTAAATATAACCAACATATCTCTTTTCTGTCATTCAGAGGCATGGGCTCTATCGGCACATGAATCTTGGTTAACTCAGCCCCTCTTAAATTCTCAAAAGCAATTGTTTAAAAAGCAGTTTGATGGGCAGGTGCCATAATCTTTGATTGATATATGCTGCCGAACAAGCCAAGAGAGCACACTTAAGCCTATTGAAATCAATGAACATGTTTTACTACAGATGTTATAATGTGTACAAGCAGCCTCAGGGCGGGGGGGGGGGCAACTTTCTGCTTTGCATGTTCTTCCATCTTGGCCCTTCAGGGCTCCTGTAGCAAACTGGTGGCTGCTGGGGCTTGACTGAGAGCCAGAGTAGAAATGCAGGCCGAGCATTTTATTCAGTGACAGCTGAATAAAAACCGTTTATTGTGTATAAAGCTGGCACGTCATGGTGTTCAAGATACAACAATATATAAACCATGAACTGGCTGGAACTGTATGTGACAGGCCGAATCAGATCAGAGCATCTCTCAACCTGCCCAAGTTTTTGACCCCTAATTACAAAACGTGTCTGTGGAAAACTGAATAAATAAAGATTTCAAAAAAAATCTACTGTACGGAATGCTTTCATGTATAATAATACCATAAATACAAATATACATCATCATTGTAAGCAAACTATACAAAGATTATCTCAGGAATAATTCCACAGAAAAAAAATCTGAAAAGGGGAAGAAATCCCATGCGGAATTGTTCAGTGGATCCCGAAGTCCCCAGTTCTGAGGAAAAATTCATGCACATGTCAAATCATATTCAAAGTCCTCAGCTCAAGATGAACCCTCAAAGGGGGAAAAAGTCTCTGTGAGGATGCTCAAACAACTTCACCGGTACTTTTGAACATCGCATAGTTTGTTTACAATGATGTTGTATATTTGTATTTATGTTATTATGTTATTATTATATATGAATGAATTTCATACAGTGACATTTTTTTGAAATCTGTATTTAGTCTGTTTTCATGGACACATGTTTTGTAATAAAGGTTTTGACCCTGTATTCCTGCCTTGTGATGTAGCCAGACCCTCACTCCCATCTAAATAAAAAATAGATACCATTTTATGAATTGTCAGTGTTCCTGCATTTCTATTTGTTAGTCTTCAGCATTGCTTTCTTTTAAAAAACGGGGATGGGAGAATTTGGAAGTCAATGGTAGAGTGTTTTCAAACAGGAGATCTCCGTTTCAGTCCCTCACATATCCAGTTAACAGGTAGTAAGTAGGTGATGAGAAAGATCTGGAAAGCTTCGGCCAGTCACATTAGACCGGGAGTCCCTAATGTGGTGCCCATGGGTGCCATCATGCCTGCTAACACCATTCCTGGTGCCTGCCAAGTATTATTAGAAAGGGAGGATTTTGCCCAGCAGGGCTTCCAATTGGCCGTTGGAGAGCTGATGGGCTCAGCAGATTTTATTTTTTTAAAAAGAGCTTTCAGCAGCAACTGCCACCACAGTGCAAAGGTCTTCATTGGCTAACTCAAGATAAGATGTGTTTAGGCAAGAAAGTATTTTTAAACTATATGTTCCTTTTAATAGGCATCTTGTTAAGCAGAGCTTCTGCCTGAAATGTCGAAGTGTTACTGGCTGTTTTCACGCCTTATCAGCTGCACAAAATCGCACAAAACTCCTGGAATGACAGCGTCTTCCTGGTGTGATTTCCTCTCATGACTCTGGTTTTGCGCCACAAACCGGAGTCATGACGGGAAATCGCGCCAGGAAGACGCCGTCGTTCCAGGAGTTTTGTGTGATTTTGCACAGCCGGTAAGATGTGTGAAAACGGCCACTGTTAAACTTATGCATATTTCCTGACATTTTGTGGTTGGCTCTGCCTGATGCAGCAGCCATTTTGTGATTATGCCCACCAATTTGTGTTGGACTTCCAGAGGAAGTCCAGCAGACTGAAAACGGTTATGGACCTCTGGATTAGATGATACTATGGCAAATCCCATGATCTGACTCCGTAAAGCAGATTTGTGTGTGCATATCTCCAGGAAAAGGAGCTTGCGTTGTGAGTCAAACTGTGACACAGGAATATCTGCAATGTGTCTCCTATTTTTAATGGATCCATAGCATCTGTGAGGTAATCTGGACAAGGGCCATTGCTGGGGCGTGGCTTTTAACCATTTATCCCCCGCTGTTTTCCTAACCATGATTGAAGTCAGAGAAATGATATGGAGGAAGAAAAGCTATAATTAGAATCTTCATTCCCTAAAATTACTATTTTATTGTTTCTTTTAAAAGGGTTGGTGGGGGGGGGGGAGATGTTGGTGGATTTCCCAGTGTCACATCCAGTTTCATGCTGAGGGTTGGTAGTGTGGAGGAAGTAGGGAAAAGAGTTTGTTTTTCACTAGGTTACTTTAAAACATTAGAAAAATCTTGTTTGTGTGAGGTAGTTGAGGCCTAGTACCCTCTCTCAACAGTGGCAAAAGTAGTTCTGGTTTTTAAGGATGGAAAGCTTGGTTTGTATCACCTGGTTTTCTTGTGGGAGTGTTTGAGAGACTATTTAGCAGTAAAATTTCTAAAATGTGTGTGTGTGTGGGGGGGGGTCACTACATCTTCTGTCTGAATAGCAGATACTGGTGGACAGTCCACATGCTCATCACAACCTGGAAGATGGGTTGCCTAATCTCAGTCATATGGGGATGGGTTGTGTGACTCAGTGGTGTGAGGTACTCTGTACATTAGTTCACAACTCTCAGAACTGAGTCATGGTGCTGAAAATAGCTTCGTCGGGAGCTAACTTTTAGTGTAGCCATTCCCAACCTTTATAGTATGGTGACCCACAAGTCCAAAATTACTGGGTTTGGTGACCCACTTAAAAAAAAAACAGCCTGCAAAAGTCTGCAACTGACTTCTGGTTTGGACCCACAGGTGGGAGACGATCGTCTTATGGACCCTGGCACAAATTAAACCCTTATGTCTATTTACATGACTGGAAATATTAAGAGAAGGTGTCAACTGTAGGGGAAGCAGTATGGTTTTGAGTGGAGATGGGCACAATCCAAAAAAAAATACCGATTAAGCCGTCCGTGGATCCGGGCCGCTACCAAACCCAGGCCACCGATTCTAACCGATCAAGTCCCATTTCCGATCCGGAATTGGGAAGGCCAAAGCAGGAGGGCGCCCCGCTGTTTCCAGCGATATAGGAACGGTGGCTGGTGGCAGCGGCCGCCAGGCCCGGCGGGCAGGGGGAGGCGGTGATGAGCCACCTCCCTTCAAGGAGGGAGGGGACATTCACACACACACACACACACACACACACACACACACACACACACACACACACACTTAGAATAGGGGGGGAGTTTTTAACCCAGCAACGAGCCACCTCCCCTCAGGGAGGGAACATTCCCAGGGCCGGATCTACGGTTGCCAGCACCCAGGGCAACCGTAGACAGGCTCTTGCGCGCATGCATGCGCTCCTGGGTTGCCGCCCCGCCCACGCACCAAGCTGGCTGTCCCGGAGCACTGCGGAGCTGGCAGCAGCACGAGTGGCTCGGCGGCTGCCCGCGCTGTTCACCTGCCCCGCAAGACAAGGGGCGGCCGGCTTGCCCGCGTGCCCCTTGTCCTGGGGAAAGACAAACGGCGTGGGCGGCCTCCCAGCCACCCGCACTGCCTTTTGCCTTTCCCCAGGACAAGGGGCGGCTGGCTTGCCCACACGCCCCTTGTCCTGGGGAAAGACGAATGGCGCGGGCAGCCTCCCGAGTTGCCTTTTGCCTTTCCTTTGTGCCCATGGCTTCAGAACACCCCCTTCCCCCTCCCTCCCCTGGGTTGCTGCTCCGTGGTTGGAAGGAAGCCTGCTAATCAAGGAAAGCTGGGCTTCCATTCGTGTTTTGAGGGCGACAGAAGGAGGGCAAACACAGCTCATTCCCCTGGCTCCGTTGCCCCGGGAATAAATTACTGGCGCCAGAGTGTCTGCAATTCTGAACAGAAACCGATACATCTGATCAAGTCCTGAACAAGCAAACGCCCGACTGCTGGATCGGTTGCCGTGGACAGAACCAATTAGCTGAGTCACGATGGCGCAAACGCCAAAATCGGGGTGGGGCGGGTTGAAATCGTAATTCAGATCGTGCCCATGTCTAGTTTTGAGTAGTTTAATGAGGCCTTTGAGGAAATTATTATGCAACTGAGTGTCAGAGTTCCCTGGCATTTCAAAGCTTTGATGTATTTTGTTGGTTTAGTTTTGTGCGATCAGTGTTCATGATCTTTTTCTTTTTAATGGATGAATTCTGAACTTTCTGCTGTATTTCTAAATGAGAGTTGATGGGGTCCCGCATTTTCCCAGAAGTCACATTTGTGCTGTTGTCTCACATAAAACCTATGCCCCTTATCCTAAGCGTGCAGAGAGAATTGTTGACGTTTCTAAGTAGGGAAACAGAGGCGCTCTTCATCTATCTAAAGGAACTCTCGTATTTGTACTATATAAAATTGTTGAGTGCAGAAGGGAGGGTATAAAAATTGCAGTCCCACCAATTGCAGAAAAATCCATAGTTGCTACTTTGGGTAAAGTTTTGCTGCCCAAAGAAACACAAAATGACTTTTTATCTGAAGTAAGGCTCACAGAATCTACATACGTATGTACAGGTACGCACGCACGCACATGCACAGTCCATCATATGAATGACATCTTTTACTTCTTTAACAAGATTGATATGGCATTGTTTTTAGTCCCAATGACAGATTGCTAAAACATTGATCACCCTCTGATTCTTACTGTAATTCTGTTGGAGAACCAAGATGGAATGTGGCTTGTCAGTTTCAGTATGTAGCTATGGTAACCACATTTTTATTTATTTTTTATTTATTTCAAATTTCTATTCCACCCTCCCCGTGAGCAGGGCGGATAACAACATATTAAAAGACAATAAAAATTCATCTACATTAAAACATCATTAAAACAGCAGTGTATTTCTATCAATACACATTTAAAACAGGATGGTGGACAGCCTTCACAGGGAGGGTTAAGATTTTATACAGCCCTTTTTTCAGGCTGGCGGAGGTCCAGCCTCAGCCATATGCCTGGCGGAACAACTCTGTCTTGCAGGCCCGGCGGAAGGATAGTAGGTCCTGCTGGGCCCTGATCTCAGCAGACAGAGCGTTCTACCAGGTGGCAGCCAGGACCAAAAAGGCCCTGGCTCTAGTTGAGGCTAGGCAAGCCTCCTTGGGGCCAGCAGGGACCACCAACAGCTGTTTGCCCCCCGATCAGAGTGTCCTCCAGGGAATATATAGGGAGAGACGGTCCCATAGATACGCTGGTCCCAGTTCACACGGGGCCTTGTAGGTCAATACCAGAACCTTGGATCTGATCCGGTCCTCCGGTACATCCTGAAGGGTGCTTGACCAAAGGTGGATTGGAGGACAAAGAAATAACTTGACAGTGTATTAAGGCTGAGGGACGCTCTGGAGGTTTACCCCACACAATTCTGCAAAGCACCTTGCAACTACATTTTTCCTTTGCACAATCCATGCGCTAGGCTCTCAGAGCACTCTGACCCACCTTGTTGAGAGGACATGGCTTTACTTTGGAAGGATAAGTATGCTGTTACATACCCTAAAGACAGACGTAGGTCTGCAATGGAATTCTATGGCACTATAGTGTGGGAGCCCTGACCTAGATAACCCAGGTGAGCCTGAGGTCATCAGGTCTCAGAAGCTAGGCAGGGTCGCTCTTGGTTAATAATTGGATGGGAGACCTCCAACAAAGACCAGGGCTGCAGAGGCAGAATGTCAGTCCTTGGCAGGTAGAATCCCCCAGTTCTCCACAGCAATCACGCAGGTGTATTGGTTGAAGTAACTTTATTAGAGATTCAGCCAGTTCAAGGTGCTCAGACAAGTGCATTGGCAGAAGTGACGTAAGTGGGGTTGGTGATGTTAGTTATAGGGAACGTTCCTGCCATCAGGATAAGGGCCCTTAAAGTTTTTGGGTGCGAAAGAGCCAAGGGGGTTGCCAGCAAAGAGCTAGGTTTAGACTAGGCAGAACAAAGAATGAAATCATCTCCATTCCCAAGAACGATACATTTCGAGCTGGCCCCAAGCAGCCTTCAAGGACACTTCTGGATGCAGCAGGGAAAGAGAAAGTAAATACTTGAGTGATAACCTTAACATCAATAAGAAACTTCTCATGCCCTCAGAGGACCAGTACAGAACACAGAATACATTCATGGCAGATATGCAGACGGGCATATATGACACAGGAAATGGCAAGCCACATTTGTTCGACTCTTGCCAGGAAAATCCCACCAGGGGTTGCCGTAAATCAGCTATGACTTGAGGGCACTCTCCACCACCACACACAGAGGGGGAACTTTTGAATTTGTTTCTGAACAAAGAATTTAACTTCCTGAGAATCTTAGCTTTGACTTGTAAAAGAGCAAATCTCTAGCCGTTCAGGCTCTGCAGCTATGCTTCTAAATGTATAGCTCATTACTAGGGGTGTCACAGGTACTTGCCAGTAGTTATTTGTGGCACTCACGCAACCACAGAACATGCGGCACTTAACACTGGATGGGTTACCTGAAAGGAAAACAGCATTTTGTCCAAAATAAAGAGGATGCTACCAATTGCTAAGAAAAAAGTGATTTCCTAGCAATAATTATAAAAGAACTGAATAATGGCCATGCAATTTAAAAAAAAAACGATTGAAGGACTGGTCTTGGCAGAGAAGTTTGCACAGGACGTGTTTCTGCTTCTCTTGGAAGACTTTGGTGACGTAGGACTTTACCTCTCTTTAAATTGCAGCAGATTAACTAGAAAACTGTGCCTTCTTCCCAGAGCCCAAGCAATCCAACAGCACTCCAAGTTCATCACAGTGCCTTTTCAACCTCATCAGCACAGAATCCTTAGCCTAGAGCCCCCCGCCCCTTGCCTCACCTTTCTGTAGCCTGAGTCTTGAGGAAGGGGCCTGCTTCTCTTGGTCAGCCTTGTTAGGTCGCATTTCCTCTTTGCATTCTCTTGACTGGTACATTCTGGCACAGATCTGTTCAATAATCCTTATGTCCTGGAAAGCCCCATTTAATTAGGGTCTCTATCCTGGCATCACTTGGGGGGGAAGCCACCTGTTACTCTCGTCCATAACACTCTGTCAGCAGCTGCAGGGTCTAGATTCTTTAGAGCAATTTATGTCAAGGAGAAAGCTACTGTGGTGATGTGTGTGAATTTTTTTTTTAACATTCTGCTGGTATTGAGTTACGGACTACGCCAGGTGCAGAGCAATGGAGACTCAAATTTTTACTTTCCCCCCTTCTTTTGTTCCACAGCAGCTGTAAGCCTTGAACAAACAGCTTTGTCCTTGTGTTCCAAAGCAGTGGGGGGCAGTGTTGGCTTGCAGTATGAAAATAATGTACATGTTCAGGAGCAGAATTTCAGGAATTATTCTATACGCATTTTGCCACCATCATACCATCAGGAATTCATAATGCTAACAATAAAGGTGCACTGGTTTGCCATACTGAAGGATGCAATATAGTTCTCCAGTGTTGATCAAGATGGGTAGCCGTGTTATTCTGTCTGTAGCGGTAGAGAAGAGCAAGAATCCAGTTGCACCTCTAAGACTAACAGCATTTGTGGAAGGGTATGAGCTTTCGTGAGTCACAGCTCACTTCTTCAGATACCAGTAGAAAAGAGCAAGCGTCCAGTAGCACCTCTAAGATTAACAACATTTGTGGAAGGGTATGAGCTTTCGTGAGTCACAGCTCACTACTTCAGATACCAGTAGAAAAGAGCAAGAGTCCAGTAGCACCTCTAAGATTAACAACATTTGTGGTAGAGTATAAGCTTTTGTGAGTCACAGCTCACTTCTTCAGATACGAGTAGAAAAGAGCAAGAGTCCAGTAGCACCTCTAAGATTAACAACATTTGTGGTAGAGTATAAGCTTTTGTGAGTCACAGCTCACTTCTTCAGATACGAGTAGAAAAGATCAAGAGTCCAATAGCACCTCTAAGACTAACAGCATTTGTGGTAGAGTATGAGCTTTCGTGAGTCACGGCTCACTTCTTCAGATACCAGTAGAAAAGAGCAAGAGTCCAGTAGCACCTCTAAGATTAACAACATTTGTGGTAGAGTATAAGCTTTTGTGAGTCACAGCTCACTTCTTCAGATACGAGTAGAAAAGATCAAGAGTCCAATAGCACCTCTAAGACTAACAGCATTTGTGGTAGAGTATGAGCTTTCGTGAGTCACGGCTCACTTCTTCAGATCACAGCTCACAGCTCACTTCTTCTGAAGAACTGTGCTGTGTGACTCACGAAAGCTCATACCCTACCACAAATGTTGTTAGTCTTCTAGGTACTACTGGTCTCTTGCTCTTATCGGGCATTGGTGAGTCTTTGGGGGATAGCGTTTGCTGTTGCAGATTATGAAAAAGTTGCTGTCCTGCTTGCTGAAAACATCAGCAGTGTGATCACAGGCTGAAGGATCTGGGGACTTCGTAGGCTTAACATGAGAGGGGGGTGTTAGGGAAAGAACACATGATTTACATGTAGAAGTTCCCAGGCTCAATCCCTGGCGTTTCCAGTAGAAGGTAGATGATGTTGGAAAAGACCCTTTTTTCCCTGAAACCCTAGAAAGCCATTGCCTTTCAGATAAGATATTACTGAGCGAGACTGACCAATGGTAATATTCAGGGCTTTTTTTCTGGGAAAAGAGGTGGTGGAACTCAGTGGTGGAACTCAGGACTGCACAATGATGTCACTTTGGGTCAGCTGGAACAAGGGGGGAGTTTTTAAAAGCTTAAATCACCCTCAGCGAAAATGGTCACATGGCCGGTGGCCCCGCCCCCTGATCTCCAGACAGAGGGGAGTTGAGATTGCCCTCCGCAGAGGGCAATCTCAACTCCCCTCTGCCTGGAGATCAGGGGGCAGGGCCACCGGCCATGTGACCATTTTCAAGAGGTGCCAGAACTCCATTCCACCACGTTCCAGCTGAAAAAAAGCCCTGGTGATATTCATATGTGTTCCTGAGAAAAGCTTGAGTCCAGTAGCACTTTAAAGACCAACAGGATTTCCCAGGGCATAAGCTTTGGAGAGTCGACTACCTTTGTCAGATATGTCACCTGTATCCAATGAAAGGAGCTTGACTCTCAAAAGCTTATACTCTAGAAAAACGTGTTGGTCTTTAAGGTGCAACTGGACTCAAACCGTGCTCATCTTCTGCAGACCAACATGGCTAGCCACGTGAAACTATCTTCATATGTGTTGCTGCTACTTTTTTTTCTGCTAGCCTTTTATCTGTGCCTTTCCTGGCAGTCCAGAAATGTATCAAATGAAGCTTTTCTCAACATGCAGGTAAGTGGCATGAAAAAGTATTCCTTCTTAACTTATCTCCATGCCACTTTCCCCTTAACGGGACAGGAACAAAACGACAGTAAATAAAGGTGGTAAATCTATATGTACAAGTCAAGCGACAGCGAGTTCCTGTGAATTACTGTGACATCATGACATGTTTACAAGCACTTCAGTGAACAAAATAAGCTGTTGAAAATTTAGCCGCTCCGCAATTTACTGGCATTCAATGGCAATTGAGATTCTTTTGACCCAGCTGCAAGCTGACTGAAATAAAATTGCATGGAAGTTGGATCATAAGAAAAGCCCCCACATATACACCACATACTGCTGATTTGTGAATGGGAAAATGCATTTTCAAAGAAGAATAGTAACCCTTAAACCCCAATCTGTCACTGGGATTGCAGTTCTTCTGACATTAGTCAATGACACACATTTCCTCATATGTTAAACACGTAAAACTGAAATGTTTTTTTTTTAATGGAAGAATTGCTACTGATCTTGCTATTGATATAATTTTTTTAAAAAAATTACATTTATCATTCATTATCCTTCCTTTAAATATTGATTTGTTAATACAGGACCTATATTTTAGCAATCTTACTATGCAATCCTAAGAAGAGTTACTCCAGTCTAAGTCCATTGATTTCAATGGGCTTAGACTGGAGTAATTCTTCTTAGGATACCACTGTTAGTCTCAGTTACCCTTTCTAGCGCACTGCGTCTTTAATTTCTTTTTGTTGTGTTGTTATTAATTGCTCGTTTGTAGGTACTGAACTCTCAGTTGCTGGAAGGAATAGCAAGGGCACAAAAATAGAAACATTAACCATATTTCCTCTCAAGTGGATTGTGGGTTTAGTAGCAAACTTAACTCATATTGCATATTGCAAGAGAATTAAACTGTATTGTGACAGAGTCAATTCAGCTTGTGTTTTGTTATTTCTATGGTTGCGGTGATGCACAGATCATTTGAATGAAAGCAAAGTTAATTTCTCGGGTTCCAAAGAGAGCAATGCTGTAATGCTCTTGTTTCCCTGACAACACTTGCTCTGTTGTGTTCCGCACTTGTCCTAATATTTTGAATATTATAGTGAGGTGCAGGGAGATGAAAAGCATGCTAGTGGATGATTTTTAACAGCTTTGTGTGTTGGGGGGGGGGAGTGATTTTCCTGCATTGCTGGGCAACTCAGCTTCATCTCTTTGCAAAAATCAAAATAAATGGGGGATGGGGAGATAAATAGTGAGCAAGCCTTGGTGAACAGAGATTTCCAAAAATATCTCTCCCACCCATCGGCCTGCAGATGCGCCACTATTTATCAGAAGATCAGGCCATCTGCCGTAGTGTTTCCCTGGAAAATCCCATCAAAACCCCTCCCTCTGTCTTCGCCAACCTTCCTTGCTGTCCACGAGTGCCCCCCTATGCACAGACAGTGTAAGTTAAAGGAGAGAATTTCCCAATGATGGTCTCTTGCAGGGAATCCCTGAGCTGAAAAATCAGCTTTGAGAAAGTCAGTCTCTCCCAAGGAAGGAAACCACAGGCTGTAAAGAATTATTACCGTGAGGGAAATATGGTACTGTGACAGCCCTGATGGCAGAGTTCTAAATCAAGTCTTTAGAAAATTAGTTTTCTGACACCCTTCTCCCCAAATACCCTAATCTTGATACAGTTTTCTGTAAAAAATGGCTAGCCAGCCCTGGTTGCTGTGCAGCAGATTCCTGCTGGGAGCATCCTATAATCCACATGCTATTAGAGAATCAAAGCAGGTATAAGGAAAAAATGGATTTCCTTGATCCTCTGATAACAAGCCTATGCCACTCTGTCAGTCCGAGTGGTATTTTCTTCCCAGCGTTGTTCAAAGGAAATTAGCAATCTGCTGGAAGAGAAAGGCAGAACTGAGCATGCCCTGGCATAAGTGTATGCTTTTGCTCTATTATTATATTACTAGCAACAAAGCCTGATGTATGAAAAAATACAACAGGTCTAGAAAACTGATTCGGTAAGCCCCTTCCCAGTGGCAAGTGGGTGCTTCACAGTGGCCTGGAGGCCAGAGCAGGAGGGGCGCTGAGGGGAGGCGCAGGGAGCAGTGCTTAGGCTGATGATTTGGCTGGCCCCTTTCCAGCGGCAAGCAGGCGCTTCGCAGCAGCCTCGAGGTCAGAGTTGTCAGCAGTGCGTCTGTGCAAGGATAAAAAGTGAGTCGTCACCAATATGACTTGCCTTTTATATAGTAGAATAGGATATTTGTAGATAATTTGGGGGAAATCGTATATTGTGGCATTTTCCACTTCTGAATGCATAAAGAAGTCTAAAACCTGTGTGCATCTGTGTGTATGTGACAGAGTGAGAGAGAATGTGTGTGTGTGTATGCATGAAATAACAAGATTGGCAATGTCGGTGTGCACCTACACCGGCAAAGACAATATTTGCTTTAGAAGCCTTCCTCCAGCATAACAAGACACTTTCTACCGCTCCTTAATTAGCAGAAGAGAATCATTGAGACCAACACCCAAAAAAAATCTTGTCCTTCCAAGCTGGCAGGCGGGAAGAATCGATATCTTAAAATGCCCCCCTCAGATGCCCCAAGACAGCGAGTTTATGTGGGAAAGGGGGAAGAACTTATTCCTCCCCATCCTTATATAATAACTAGATCAGAGACCTTTGTTATTTTAGTCTAAATGTCAGTTTCCTTATAAATAAGTGCTTGGACCTTAAGTCTTGCTTCCGCTTGCACAATTCTTTGTCCATTGTGGTGGCAAACTGAAATAAGGCGTAGGGGCCAAGCTGCGGTACAACCCATAAGAAGGTGATAGGATTTCCCCACACACATCTTTCTCTCCCTCTCTCCTTCCCCCCACCAAACTGGGCTTAGAGAGTTTGTGACCTCCAACTGATGGGATCCTTATAATATGAGGAATTATTTTAAGAGCACATATGCTGGATCAAAGCAAGGGTTTGTGTAACCCAGCATTCTGTTTCTAGAGTGCCTCTGGAAGTTAGACGCCGTTGATGACCTCTAACATCTGGTACTCAGAGGAACATTGGAATATAATTTCATCTGATGTGGCATTTTTAAATATTGCATAATATCATTTTTACTCGTCAGCCCACCAAAGTAAACGGAGCTGGGGATGAGACGTCATGCCGCTACCTGGGAGATTTTGAGTTGGGATCATGCGGCCTACCTGCAAGAAATGAACAAGAAAACTCTTCATCTGCTGACCAGAAGCCCTTTGTTAAAAATGGGTGTATTTGTATGGACCTAGAGGAGGGACTAGATTCAATCGAAAAATCAAATTGACAACTAAACTTGCTTTCATGGAATCTGATGGGGTGAGGGAAAAAGCTACATGACCCTGAATTTTTTTGGTTCTTGCATAGGTATGATATATTCAGGGCTGGCGCGCCCATAGAGGCCAGGTAGGCGGTAGCCTCAGGCGCGAGGGCCCTGGAGAGGCACCGGAGGGAGTGTCGGGGGCGGAGGTGCGCGCTGTGGAGCTGGCGTGGCCGGGGCAGCGTGCGGAGCACAGAGCAGCCTCAGCCCGCCACCCCAGCCATCTCCCGGCGAATGACTTCGGCTTGCGCTGCAGGATGACGTCATCGCACAGTCCGTGGCCCGCGCGCGCATGCAGGGGTTGCCGCAGGTGCCAGAAACCCTGGCGCCGGCAGTGGATATATTATGCCTAAAGTAAACATGGGTGCACGAGCCTGGTAGCCCTACTCTCCAGGGCTATCGCGCGTTTCCAGTACCTGCAGTTAAATTCCATACCAAGGGTCGTTGTAGTGAGGGACTGGTAGTATTCGTCTCTGTTGATTTAAATATTGATGTCCAGCTATTGGAAAGTGATTCTCTGAATCATATCCAGATCATATTGATCCAAGGCCAGTGTATTTGAAGTTGATGCCTTGTTTCTGGTATCCTAGAGAGGGAGCACAGGTCATTGCTTGGTAACATAAGAGCAGCCCTCGAATTCAAGATTCACGCTCTCTCATCTGTGTATGTGCGGCATTCCACCCAGAGAGAGAGTTCAGGCGGGTCACCACAAGTACAGGAAGTCCAGTTGCTTGTAGAAAGCTCAGCATTGGGGGGGGGGCAAGTAAGAGCAGAAGAATCCTTTTTAGTAATCATTTTCTGATGTTTAGCCCAAACTTCACTATGTGGGCTGAGGCCTAGAAATGATAAAACATGGTGATCGTACCATTTCTTTGCAGCCTTATCTCAGTTAGCGCTTGTGTTTTCATTGCTGATCTTGTAGCCCCTTTCATTGCAGAATATGTGTCTGTTTCAACGTAGTGCATTCACCGATTTAATAAGGCATCAGTCTTTTATCTTATCGGCATAAGTAATGTGTAGAAGATGAAGTGCCATCAGAACTTATGGTTGTCAACAGTAGAGGGCTTTTAGCATGCAGTCAACAAGAATCAAGTTTTTTTTTTCTTTTTACGAACAAGCTATAACACAGTTCTCAAATAGGCTCGTTTGAAATTCCTTAAGGAAAGTTTTACAGACAACATCCCTTTACAGGTATTCCACATTTTATTTACGCAACCCAGCAAAGCCGCACAAGCTATACATCTGGTTTCATTCAGCCGCTAGAGCGTAAAACACAAATGTGACGGGAACATATGCCAATACACAGGGAACCATTAATTACTCAGAGCCACTTCTGCAAAAAGAGGAACAGAGTGATCTATGGTCTGGGGTTTAGGGCTTCCTTCTTGAGCTTTTATGCCATACATATTCAGTGTATGGGCTTTTTTCTGGGGAAAGAGGTGGTGGAACTCAGTGGGTTGCCCTTGGAGAAAATGGTCACATGGCTGGTGGCCCCGCCCCCTGATCTCCAGACAGAGGGGAGTTGAGATTGCCCTCTACGAGGGCAATCTCAACTCCCCTCTGTCTGGAGATCAGGGGGCGGGGCCACCAGCCATGTGACCATTTTCAAGAGGTTCCGGAACTCCGTTCCACCGCATTCCAGCTGAAAAAAAGCCCTGTTCAGTGTCATAGATATTCAATGACATCTCAGTAACTGTGTTGTAGTTTATCACTCCCAGTTTTAAATAAGCCCTGCGAGATAGGTTGTGCGCCATAATACAAGTTCTTTTTTCCAGTAAAAGCAATGGACTTTCATAGCATATAGCCTAGACAACCTAACTAACGTCCAGTTTCATATGTACTCCTGCCGTTCATTCTTTTCTCTCCCCCAAGTCAAGGTCCCTTTATTACATGAGAATAGGAATGGAGATCCGAGTCTTTTTATCCCAGTTAGAATGTAGGAAAGGTACAACATGAAATGTAATTAGCTTGATTAGAGCAGAGGAGGAAATGCAGAAAATTAGCATCTGTTATAAGAGAAGAATCCTATTCAGTCCTAGGGGGTGGAGAGTCCATTGTTCTATGAATGAATTCAGTTTTAGCAGGCTCTCATTGTAATCTTCCTTTAAAGTTTCTCTGTTTGAGAACAGCCAGGATATTCTTGCACATGTGGTTTTATGTACAGTTGTGCTGTTTCATACGATTTTTTTTCTTATTTGACTCTAGGGCCATTTTCACACTGCTTACCGGCCATGGAACATCGCGCCAAGCTTCCGGAACGACAGTGTCTTCCTGGCACGATTTCACGCGAGACTGCCGTTCTTGCGTGAAATCGCGCCAGGAAGATGCTGTCGTTCCGGGAGCTTGGCGCAATGTTCCGTGGCTGGTAAGCAGTGTGCAAACAGCCTAGGCCACACTTCGTTATTAATACTGCATATTTGGTTTGAGGCTGTAGGTGCAAAGGACACTATATAGAAGGAATCTTCCAGATCCAGCTGTCCCAGGTACACGCAAGATTCTGGCCTTGAACACATTCCATGAAAATAACAGCAGGCTGTATCTTCGTTTATGGAGCCGTCGGGATTTCACTCACGAGTTGAAGGGGAAATGCCTAGGCAAGACCATTCTGTCATGCACTGATCACATCAGTGGAATGAGGAGGCATCAAGGTGCTCTTGCTTCATCAGGAAATCTCTAGATCAAGGTCTTTGGGCTGGACATTTCTTTGAAAATAGGTCCCTCTGATTTCCATGGAATTTCTTTTTCTACTAAAGGACTTTTGATATGTATCCAGTCATATACATTCTGATGACTTCAAAGGCACTTTTAAAAAGAGAAGCTTGCAAATTCCCACCTATTTCCAGCGTACCTACTTATTTATTTAGAGAATTTATATGCCGCTTTTCCAGAATACTGCTCAAAGTGGTTTACAAGTATAAACAATACCATAAAATCATAAATGCATAATACATTGTCCATGCAAAAACAGGCATTGAGCATTCTAGGAAAAAATCCATAAAACAGACCTTGGGTGAGAACCAACCCATAAAACAGCTGGAAGGATTTTAAAAACCCTTGAGTTAAATGTTTGGGTAAAAAGAAATGTTTTGGCTGGTTGCCTAAAAGACAATAAGGTGGCAACCAGGCAGGCCTTGAGGAGGAAGAGGGCATTCCCAAGTTAAGGGGTCATCCCTGAAAAAACCCTGTCTGTAATGACGACCCACTTTATCTCTGAAGGGCACAGAGAGTGGGTTTTGAAAGGAGGGTTATGAGCAGCAGCACTTTAATCTGGAGAACCAGGTTTGATTCCCCACTCCTCCACTTGAAGCTAGCTGGGTGACCTTGGGTCAGTCACAGCTCTCTTGGAGCTCTCTCAGCCCCACCCACCTCACAGAGTGATTTTTGTTGTGGGGATAATAATAATTCACTTTGTAAACTGCTCCGAGTGGACATGAAGTTGTTCTGAGGAGTGGTGTATAAATTGAATGTTATAGTTGTTGGTAGTATTATTAAGAACTGCTGGCTGGACAGTAGGGCAGGGGGAGGCAGTCCTCTCATTGCAGACTCCCATTTGGCCCCATATACTGTTCCTGAGAGTCCTCTGACACCCCATAGCAAAATTAGAGGGTGCCTAATTGGGCTGCTGAGTCAGCAGAAATCACCACCTTCTCTTAAGAAAAGTTCAGTATCTTTGGAATTGCATCGTTTGATACAGGCCAATACCAGTCAAAATCCCATCCCATGCTTCCCTGAACAGATGCAAGTTGGCACATGGAGCTCTGTAAAAACAGAACGGAACCTTCCCTTTCCTATTCAGGCTTGATTTACAATTAATTATGCAGTATCTTACTATATAATTGAGTAAGCGTGTTTCAGATGACTCACTTTATACCCTGGTGCACCACCAGAGGGTGCTACCACAGAGGAAAGCCCAGGTAACTCACATTATCGCTCCAGAAAACATGCCGTGGTGGGAAGCCCAGGACGGGAACAGGAGTGGAGCAGGTGGCAATGCCCTCCCTATGCCTTAACCTAGCTGGTATTATGTGTGGAGCATGTGGCAATGCCCACCCCCACCTTAACCCAGCTGATATTAGGAGTAGAGCAGGTGGCAATGCCTGCCCCCCCTTCAGCCAGCTGGTATTAGAAGTGGAGCAGATGGCAATGCCCATCCCCAACCTTAAACCAGCTGGTATTAGGAGCAGAGCAGGTGTCAATGCCCACCCCCCGCATTAACTCAGCTGATATTAGGAGCGGAACAGGTGGCAGTACCTGCCCCCTTCAGCCAGCTAGGATCAGAAGCAGAGCAGGTGGTAATGCCCACTCTCTGCTTTATCCTAGCTGTTATTTGGAGTGGAACAGATGGCAATGCTGGCTCCCCACCTTAACCCAGCTGATATTAGGAGTGGAGCAGGTGGCAATGCCATCCCCCCCTTCACCCAGCTGGGATCAGGAGCAGAGCAGGTGGCAATGCCCACCTCCCACCTTAACACAGGCAGTAATAGGAGCAGAGCAGTGGCAATGCCCATCCCCACCTTAATCCGGCTGGTATTAGGAGCAGAGCAAGTGGCAATAGCTGCCCCCCTTCAGCCAGCTGGTATTAGGAGCGGAGCAGTTGGCAACGCCTGCTCTCCCCACCTTAACTCAGCTGGTATAAGGAATGGAGCAGGTGGCAATGCCTACCCCCCACCTTAACACAGCGGATATTAGGAGTGTGACTGGTGGCAATGCCCACTCCAGCTTTAACCCAGCTGTTATTAGGAGTGGAGCAGGTGCCAATGCCCATCCCACCTTAACCCAGGTGTTATTAGGAGCAGAGCAGATGGCAATGCCTGCCCCCTTCAGCCAGCTGGTGTTAGGAGCAGAGAAGGTGGCAATGCCCACCCCACCTTAACCCAGGTGGTATTAGTAGTGGAGCAAGTGGCAATGCCTGCCCTCCCCTTCAGCCAGCTGGTATTAGAAGTGGAGCAGATGGCAATGCCCACCCCAACCTTAAACCAGCTGGTATTAGGAGCAGAGCAGGTGTCAATACCCACCCTTCCACATTAACTCAGCTGATATTAGGAGCGGAACAGGTGGCAATGCCCGCCCCTTTCAGCCAGCTGGGATCAGGAGTGGAGCAGGTGGTAATGCCTGTCCTGCCCGCCTTCACCTGTTGGGATCAGGTGAGGAGCAGGAGGTAATGACCACTCCTCCCTTCACTCAGCAGGTAGCAGGTGGCAATGCCAACCCCCCCCCCTTCACCCAGCTGGGATCAGGCGCAGAGCAGAAGGCAATGCCCATTTCCCCTTCACCCAGCTGGGATCAGGAGCAGAGCAGGTGGCAATGCCTGCCCCCCTTTACCCGGCCTGTATCAGGCATGCAGCAGGTAGCAAAGCCCACCACCCCTTCACATTGCTAAGATCAGGTATGGAGCAGGTGGCAATGCCCACCTCCCTCCTTTACCGGCCTGGACCAGTGACGGAGGAGGAGGGAATGCCTGCCTGCCCGCTCTCGCCTTTCTAGAGCCCATTGTATTTTTTCCCACAACAGGCTTTGTTTCCAGTTCTTCCATATTTTTTAAAAAGAAGAGTATAAAAGGGAAAAAATGTTCACTGATTTAAAGGAAACATCAACAACCAAATTTTCTTTCCTGAGCAGAGGCTTAGCAGTGATGGAGAGTGCCGACAAGATGTAGCTGACCTATGGTGACCCCTGCTGGGGTTTTCAAGGCAAGAGACTAACAGAGGTGGTTTGCCACCTTTGCAACCCTGGTCTTCCTTGGAGGTCTCCCAACCAGTTATACTAACCAGGGCCAACCCTGCTTAGCTCCTGAGATCTGATGAGATTTTGCTTGCCTCGGTTATCCAGGTAAGGGTGAGAAGAGTCTTACCAAGTTAAATACAGCCCAACACTCATGAACTCAGGTTTACACTATGCTCGCATAAACACATCCTCCTGTTTGTTTGCAGCCCCGGTGGAGTAGCAAGCAGAAGGTATCTTGAACCTCTTGTGGGCTGTCATGCAGTGCCTGGGAAGCTGTTTTGATATGGCGGGTTACAAATGGTACGGTTGTGCCAGGAGTATGACCACCTTTACTTTATCATTATAAGCAGTAGAAGACATTTTGCCTACCTGGCCTGTGATTTTACTTCCAAGTGAACTGAATCTGGGTATACATCTGCAGGAGAATGAGGTGGTAGAATGCTGATGTGATAGAATGGATTATACAACTTCAGACTACAGGTAGAGGATCCTATTGTGGAATGTCAACTGTGTTATAAAAAAATCTCCTGCAAATCCAGAACCAACACAGCAAGAAAGGTGGAGGAGGGACCTTTCTCCCTCCAGCACTATTTTTCTGGCTGTGTGGATTTTTTTTATGCAAAGGACCCTTCATAGAATCATAGAAATCATAGAATCATAGAGTTGGAAGGGGCCATATAGACCATCTAGTCCAACCCCCTGCCCAATGCAGGATCAGCCTAAAGCATCTCTGACAAGTATTCATCCAGCCTCTTCTTGAAAACTGCCAGTGAGGGGGAGCTCACCACCTCCCTAGGCAGCTGATTCCACTTTTGAACTACTCTGACAGTGAAAAAGTTCTTCCTAATATCCAGCCGGTAGCTTTGTGCATATAATTTAAGCCCATTGCTTCGGGTCCTACCCTCTGCTGCCAACTGGAACAGCTCCTTGCCCTCCTCCAAATGACAGCCTTTCAGATATTTAAAGAGAGCAATCATGTCCCCCCTCAACCTCCTCTTCTCCAAACTAAACATTCCCAAGGCCCTCAGCCTTTCCTCGTAGGGCTCAGTCTCCAGACCCCTGATCATTCTCGTCGCTCTCCTCTGCACCCTCTCGATTTTGTCCACGTCCTTTTTGAAGTGAGGTCTCCAGAACTGCACACAGTGCTCCAGGTGCGGCCTGACCAAGGCAGTATAGAGAGGGGCTATGACCTCCTGCGATTTCGATACAATCCAAGATTGAATTAGCTTTTTTTGCCACTGCATCACACTGACTGCTCATATTCAGTTTACAGTCCACTCTTACCCCAAGATCTCTTTCACATATACTACTGCCCAGAAGTGTATCCCCCATCCAGTATTTGTGCTTCCCATTTTTGTGGCCCAGATGTAATACTGTGCTCTTGTCTTTGTTGAATTGCATCGTATTCACAGCTACCCACTTCTCCAGAGCATTCAGGTCTTGTTGAATTTTAATTCTATCTTCTTGGGTGTTTGCTACTCCTCCCAATTTGGTATCATCAGCAAAGGTGGAATCTACCAGTCTGAAGTGGCAGAGTCCATTCTAACACATCAGGGCACTGGCAACTCAGCCGCACCTCAATCTTCTGCATGTGTGAATGATGTCTAGGATTCACAGTGAGAAACAGTTAACTTGAGCCAGAAGACCTGTTGAAATCCCACTCCGTCAGAACAAATCTATTCATCATTACTGAGAGCCAAGCTACACGTGAGGAATTACACTTGCCTGGCTAGTGTAATTCCTCACTTGTAGCTTGGCTCTGCCTCCACCACGGATATCAGCAGAGAGCCGATCTCCTGCTCCTTTTGAGAGCTCAGATCCTAATATGAATTGCCATGGAAGCAGCTTGGTGAGTACATAACTGGAAGTGGGTTTTCCGCCGTCCTTTCTAACGTCTTCTTCACTCCTTCAGGCTGTTATTTACTTAATCTCCACGTCAATACCAATTTTGATCACTGAGATCTTGACTCATTAACATTCCTCTTCTCTCAGAATGACTCAGGCTAAATAAACTGGAAACAGCACATGCTCAGGCCTCTTCGTTCCGGCTCTGTATTGTTCGTTCAGGAATGTCATCCCAACCCACAACATTCCTTAAAAGTAAAAATTTAATTTGGTGTCTAGTTAGGTGTTTCAACAAATTGTTTTGCAAAGTCATAGGTCACCGCTGAAATGGAACCCACTGCTGACTGTCAGTGTGTGTCAAAGTGACATAACAACATAATTGAATACAAAAGGTGTGAAAAGATAAACCTTAACAAATGCCTTACATGTGGTTTAAAATTGCCTTCTGATTTCATTCTGTCGTCAAATACTGGCTCTTCTCCCAAGAGGGTTTATAGCTTTGGGTGCAATAAATGAATAACTTTGTGCATTGAACTCAATAGCTCTTGAATGTCCAAGAGACTGGCCAGCAATTGACAGCTCATGAATTAAGTCCACCTCGCTGAAAAATGCCGTCTGACTCCTCCAGCTCCCCAAAATTATGAGATACATATTGGTTTGAAAGAAGTAAACTTTGTTAAGAGCCCAAGAGAGATAATGATCTCATCAGCAAGGAATAAAATTTATGATTTAATATAAAACATACTGAACTCTCTTCCAGGTCATCTATCGGATGCGGTCAAGTATGGGCTGGTACAGCATTACAGATACTATTGAATGTTGACAGTCGAATGTTTGATGTTATCAAATGTTCACCGGAGGGGCCGTGGTTCAATGATAGAGCATCTGCTTGGGATACAGAAAGCCCTAGGTTCCATCCTCAGAATTTCCAGTTAAAGAGATCAGGAAATAGGTGGTAATGGAAAGACTTTGGCCTGAGACACTCGAAAGCCAGTACTGCTCAAAGTAGGATATACTGTTACTGACCTTGATAGACCAATTGTATGACTCAGAGTCTCTCTATGTGAGACCTCTTACACGAGGATGCTCAAGTGTAGAGAGACTCAATGTTAGCCAGGAAGCGTAGTTTAAAAAGACAGAGGTGAAGGCTCTGTCAATTTCCCCTTTCTACAGAGCTGTCAAAGATCACTCCTCAGAGGCCTTGTTAATTCCCTCTTTGCATCCCTGAAGGGAAGGTAAAATTGACAGAGCCTTCGGGGAGGCAAAGAGGAAATTAACAAGGCCTCTGAGTGATCTTTGCCAGCTCTGTAGAAAGGGGAAATTGACAAGAGCCTAACCTCTTTTTAAACTACACTTCCTGGCTAACATCGCATCTCCCTTCACTTGAGCATCCTAGTGTAAGCAATCTCATGTAGAGAGACTCAAAGTTGAAGATAGCTGTGGCTCATTGGTAGAGCATTTGCTTTGCATACAGAAGGTCCCAGGTTCAATTCCTCTTATGTCCAGTGGAAAGGATCAGATCGTGGGTGATGTGAAAGGCTTCTGCCTGGGACCCTAGAAAGCCACTGCCAGTTAGATAATACTGCCCTGACAGACCAATAATCTGATTCAATAAAAGGCAGCTTTCAGTGTTCATGCAATCGCTACATACCAGCTGTCAGCTACTGGCAAACGTCAATTGCCACGAGTCCAATACCTTGGATGCCAGATACTGAATGTCAAATATTTGCTGATTATTCAGTCACCTAGAAAATAATTGCTGCCATTTGAGGATGATTTTATGGGGCTTTGATTGAGCTAAAGCCTTGTGTTACACAGAAAACCAGGAAGATGAACCCACAGGTTTTAAGACTGAAATTCTGTCCATCCACACATATTGTTTTGGCTTCCAGAAATCCGTGCCCGCTGACCCTGGCACCAGACATCGTTCTGTACTGAGCCATTTATTTTGTTCTTCTTTCCCTGGTTCTTGGCTGTAAGTTAGTTCCTGAACTTTAGAGGGAGTTACTAACTGCAAAGCATGTTGTAACAGTCAAATGGGCTCTGTTTCCAGTCCTTTGCCCTGACTTGACGAAATAAGCGATGCTGGACTTCATTGTCATGGATTGAGTCTTTATGCTGGGGTGTGTCTCTCTTGTCTGCCTGAACTTGCTCTGGGGAACTCTGTGTTGCTTGTTGCTTGCAATTCCAATAGAAGCTCCGCATGCTGGTTTGGCATTAAAGGGAGTGGTAGACTGAAGCTAGAGGAGGAAGAGGGGATAGATACTCACGCAACGTGGGCTAGCCAATCTTTGCAAAGAAGCAGCTGCTATTCCTTATTTCCAGGGCTTTTTTTCTGGGGGAAGAGGTGGTGGAACTCAGAGAAAATGGTCACATGGCTGGTGGCCCCGCCCCCTGATCTCCAGACAGAGGGGAGTTGAGATCGCCCTCCGCGCCGCTCAGCGGCGCGGAGGGCAATCTCAACTCCCCTCTGTCTGGAGATCAGGGGGCGGGGCCACCAGCCATGTGACCATTCTCAAGAGGTTCCGGAACTCCGTTCCCCCACGTTCCCCCTGAAAAAAAGCCCTGCATATTTCATTCCTAAAATCAGATATTGGTTGGAAAGCAACTCCAGTGGCTTAAGTGTATTCACTTTGCATTAAATGCTGGCGTGAATTAGATCCTGTTTCAGTCCCGGTGTTTTGAGCGGGAGAATTAAAGTAAGTAAAGCTCAGGTAAGATCAGATACTATGAACCATTTGTAGCTGCCATGCCAATGAACATCATGAAGAGATGGGCTTCTTCTTTGTCGTCGTCGTCGTCGTCATCTTCTTCTTCTTCTTCTTCTTCTTCTTCTTCTTCTTCTTCTTCTTCTTCTTCTAAAATTATTTTTGTAATTTTTTTCAAACATTACAGAATAACCAACATGAAACTATTTACAATACAAAGAGAATAAACTTGACATGAAAGAAGTAACCTATTACAAAGCCTGGAGGCTAGCATTATCTTTACTATACATAATATAACTTTTCAAGTTAAGCCAACAAGGCTATAAACTAAAGAGTAAGAGAGGTGTGGTTGTTTTGTATTGCATGTATAACTTATGAAGGGTAACCATTGCTCAAAAATGTCAACTGGTATTGTGGGTTTTCAATTGAGTGGAGACAATCAGAAACTTTATCCGTGATAAAAAATGTCCCATAATTTCTTATTCCAATTTGATACTGATGGAGGCTTCTCTTGTTTCCAACAAGATGCTAGCAACATTTTTGCAACAGAAAGTATAATATAAAACAATTTTTTCCTAATAATCAGAATCGTGAGATCCTCCCAGAGACATAGAAGGATTGTTTCGGGATGCTTAGAAACTATCCAGATGGGCTTCTTTTTGCTATAATAATAATGGCCCCACTCACCTGACTCTTGGCCATTTTGGGCCCGTTTCGGCCCGGATTGGGCCTCTGATGGGTGGTGGATCACTCTCCCGCTCAGCAGTGTTCTGATCCTGACCATTTTGGGCCCCTTTTTGGCCATTTTCAGCCACTTTTTGCCATTTTGGGCCCAATTTCGGCCCTGAATGGCCAGGATTGGATCCAAAATAACCAGGATAGGTGATGTCAGGGGGTGTGGCATATGCAAATCAGTTATGTTAATGACACACTTCCAATGATGTCAAGAGGCATGACATATGCTAATGTGCTTTGCTAATGAGTTATGCTAATGAGTTCCTCCAGCTCTTTTTCTACGAAATGACCCCTGTCCAGAGGAGTTAGCCGTGTTAGTCTGTAGTCGCAAAATAGTAAAAAGTCCAGGAGCACCTTTAAGACTAACCAACTTTATTGTAGCATAAGCTTCTAAGAACCACAGCTCTCTTTGTTAGTTGCATCTGATGAAGAGAGCTGTGGTTCTCAAAAGCTTATGCTACAATAAAGTTGGTTAGCCTTAAAGTCACTTACCAGCTTGGCTCCAATCAGCCTTGACGCTCAGGGGTTAGTTCTGTATATCTGAGTGAGGATGTACACGATGGGTTCAAGTACACCATGGTTATAACCAATTCATCTTAATTCTGGGCAGAGGTAACTAGCTGACACATTGTGGAAATTGCAGATGACAGGGCTATGTTATGATAAGCATTATGACCATCACATGAGAAAAAGAATATGCTCACGGAAACCAATCTTTTGTTCCAAGCCAAATAAGGGTCTGATTAGACAAGACATTAAATGCAAGTTGGGTTGGGGGAAACTTGTGTTTTGTGTGTGACCTGGCACACACTTTAGAATAGTGTGTGTGATGGAGAATCAGTTCCTGAATGCACACATGGCAATATAAGAGGCTTCATTGTTTCTTCCATTCATCCCACACGCTCTTGCTAATATAAAAGGCCTATGGGGAGCAGGCTGTCCGTCCTTGTGCCTGCCCAGGAAGGAGGAGGAACCAGCTGCAAGACCAACAGCCCACCCTGCACAGCCTTTTTCTACTAGAGAAAGCTTGCAGGGTGTAAGGGAAGGAATAATGAAGTTCCTTCCGTTGCTGCATGCACTCAGAGCTAAACTACAAGAGAAGAATTACACGAAGACGCTCACATGAAGGGAGTCGCAACGTTATCTGGGAAGCCAAGTTTTAAAAGACAGATCGGAAGGCTCTGTCAATTTCCCCTCTCTACAGAGCCAGCATAGATCACTCCTCAGAGGGTTTGTTTATTTCCTCTTCACCTCCTAGAAGGGGAGGCAAAACTAACAGAGCCTTCAGGAGGCTGAGAGGAAATTAACAAACCTTCTGAGGAGCCATCTTTGCTGGCTCTGTAGAGAGGGGAAATTGACAACTCTTTCCGATCTCTTTTAAAACTCAGTTTCCCGGCTAACATTGCAACTCCCTTCACATGCGCATCCTCGTGTAATTTGTCACTTGTAGCTTAGCTCTCAGAAGCAAATCCTCCCCACACACGCACTATTTTAAAAGTGCACGTTGGGTCCCCCAACCCAACTCATGTGTAAGTTATTGTCTAATAAGACCTTTAGAGTAGAACGACATGCTATATTTAGCTCCATGATCATTTCAACCAATGCAATTTCTTCCCTTAAATTCAGCCTAAATGCAGAGCTGTTTTTTCAGAAGGGAGAACAGCGCAGGGAGAGATGAGCTTCTAAACGCTAAACGCCATTCCTGATCTGCGTTTCCCCCTCTGCCTGCCCCGTCTCATTCTCTCTCTTCAAAGAACAGCTCTAGAGACTGCATTTGGAAGAAGGGGGAACAAATCTTTTGTAACAATCACAAAATGAAACATAATACATAGCTCCGTCTTAAATTATTATAAAGCTGTAAGGTGCTTTTACTCCAATACACTGCAGTAACAGAGAGCTGTAATGTCTTCCACTAATACCTGTCATTAGTTTGCTGCAGCAGTTGTTCAAAAACTCCGTTTAATGTGGTTAAACATAGTTGTGTCGAAAGTTAATGTGTTAGAGTAGTATGTTTCAAGCTTTTGATCCTTGAGAAAGTCCTTCCATATCAATTTGTCAGCCGTGGGAGCCCTTGCACATCACCTCCAGAAGCCATGTGCATTGCAGAGGATTCTGTGGTGCGTGTGTCTGGTTGAGTTTCCATGCAGCTTGAAAGTGCAACTCAGGGCCAAGCTACAAGTGATGAATGACACTTGAACGGCAAGTGGATCGAGTGGAGAGCAAGTGAACAGGGAGGAATACACTTGCCGTTCAAGTGTCATTCGTCACTTGTAGTTTGGCCCCTAGAGTGTGTGGAGACTATAGATGACTATAGAGCCATCTATTGGGGGGGGGGGTATCCAACCAGCTTTTCCACTGGTAAAGAGAGAAGGGGGGAAGGGTCCACTTTGACCCAGCCCCCACCAAAGGCTATGCATAGATACAAACTTTGTGGAATGGGGGCTGTAGAAGGGAAAAGAATTGGGTGAGATTGGGTGAAAAAGCTGATTGGATCCCATCCATGGTGTTTATCCTATCTAATCTTCATAGCTATCATGAGGAAGGTGAGGGCCAAAGTTAGCAACTTATCCTATACTATCTAGTAAACTTTTGTGATAAGTAGGGAATTTGAACCAGTTCTCCCAGTTTGAAGTCCTGCTGCATCACTCTGATGGTGTTAGGGTTGCCAGGCCCCCTTAATCTCCCAGTGGGGGATTGGGGCCTGGCTCTTACCTTGTTTTGAGGGGAGGTGCGTGCACGCAAAGCGTGATGATGTCACTTCCAGGAAGCAACATCATCACGCTGTGCATGCCCCCCCAGCGCACCCACGCTCTGCAGGGGCTCGCGTTGGAGGCTGCTGTGGAGCACAGGAACGCTCCTGTGCTCCGCAGTGCCTCAAAATGGGCCCAACCCGCACCAAAATGGGCCCGATCCGCTGCCGTTTTGGCACAGATTGGGCCCATTTTGGGGTGCTGTGGCACACAGGAGCACTCCCGAGCTCCACAGCAGCTCAAAAGGGGCCCAATCCAGGCCCATTTTGAGCTGCTGCAGAGCATTCTGCAGCGCCTCAAAATGGGCCCAATCCATGGGAGCACGCTGCTCTGCAGGAGAGCACGCACAGAGGGTGCGCCCCCCCCCCGCTGGCCAGGTAAGTGGGGGTGGGGGGTGAGGGTGGGGGATCCCCCACCCCCACCGGGGGTCTGGCACCCCTAGGTGGTGTGTTAAATCTACCATTCTAAAATGCCTAACATTTTTTCTCTGAACTGTGTTGCCTATGACTCAATCATATGTGCATACGTTCAAAGAGATATTTAACCTAGACAGTTTAGTCTGTGTGTTGTTGGGGGGGGGGGGTGATCAGTTGAACTGGTCCAATTCCACCAAGCACAGAAGAAAAGAGGGCCTCTGATTTTCACAAATAAGTGAGCTTTCTCCTCCTCTGACAGTACCACTCTCCCAATTTTCTAGCCAATAAAGACTAATTGAAATGTTAGATGTTTTTGTAAAAATTCCCTGCAGAGACAATTCTTTGCAGTAGTGTTTTGGCCTTGAAGACGGGCCTGGGACATTGCTCCTCTTCCATATGGACTCTGAAGAACTCTTATTAGTGACCCTGGCTATTTGTCAGTATGTCAGCAGGGACAGCCAAGCAGAGAATATTTCATGCGACCATAGGGAAATAAGTGGGACGAAGGCTTGTATGCTGTGCTACTGGCAAGCATATGATATTGTTCCCCACTCCCCACTTCCCTAAGCAGTTGGAAGTTCCAGGACAGCTTTACAGGATCTGTTTCTTCAGAGAGAAGAAAGAATGCTAGTGTCTTGTGCTCTTGTAATATGCATTTTATTTATAAAATACATGGGTTGAGTAGATAGGAAGTCAGTAAGTATATGTTCAGGAAGTGCGTGCTCACTTTTTTGTTTTTATTTTGTAAAACCGTTAATAAAAAAGTGCACGCTCAGCGCCTTCTCCCTCCAACACCCCAATAACTTAAATTGTCCTCTAGAAGCCCCCTGGGAATAGTTCTCAGCTATCTGAAAGTTCTCATGTTACCTGTTTCACATGACCCATACTACACCCGTAGTGTTGTATGGCTTCCGTGGAGCACTTTGAAAAACCAGCCTCTTAATAACGGAGGTTAATTATGTGTTTGCTTCTTTTCAGTTTCCACTGAATTCATTTGAAATGCAATAAGCGCATCTGCAGCTGTGTTATTTTCTTAGGTTCACTGCAGTTGTGGGAGGTTTTACTCAGGTTTTCTTGAAATTTGGTGGCAAAACCCTACATTTGCAAGGCTTAAGTCACAAATGAGCCCTGACCTGGATAGCCCAGGTGAGCCTGATCTCGTCAGATCTCAGAAGCTAAGCTAAGGGTCAGCCTTGGTTAGTACTTGGATGGGACACCTCCAACAAAGACCAGGGTTGCAGAGGCAGGCAATGGCAACCCACCTTTATTAGTCTCTTGCCATGAAAACCCCAGCAGGGGTCGCCAGGAGTCAGCTACGACTTGACAGCACTCTCCACCACAAGTCACACATGAACACACACGTGGAGCTGCCTCATACTGAATTAGACTGCTGGACCATCCAGCTCAGGGCAAAGCTACAAGTGACGAATGACACTTGAACAGCAAGTGTATGTCTCCCTGTTCACTTGCGCTCCACTAAATCCACTTGCCGTTCAAGTGTCATTCGTCACTTGTAGCTTGGCCCTCAGTCTTGTCTACTCTGCCAGGCAACATGGTCTTCTGTGGAATTCTTTCACATTGCCAGCTACCTGATCCGTTTTGCCTAGAGAGGCTGGAGATCGAACCTGGGGCCTTCTGGACGCTTAGCAGATGCTGTACCCCTGAATGACAGTCCTGTAGAAACTGTGGCCAAAAGAGTGCAGAAAGTCAGAACTAGAGATGTTATGTTGGAAACGGCGTTGTTTACCTGCAGGACATGGAATATGGCTAGTGGGTACCCCCTCTCCCCATCCACTTTGCAGCATACATGCCACAGCATTGTTAGCACGTGTCATATAGTGCACAGACAAAACATTCCTGTTTTACCTTCATGTATTCAAGAAGCTGTATTGACATTTAAAGCCTTATGTGACTTGTGGCCAACATACCTAAAGGACTGCCTGCTCCCATATGAACCCACCTAACCACTCCGGTCACCTTCGGAGGCTGTACTTTGGGTGCCCCAGACATCTGAGCAGGTGGCAGCACAAAAATGGGCCTTCTCAGTTGTGTGGCACCAAAACTTTTAATTTATTTATTTAAAAACATTTGTATGCTGCCTTTCCACCCAACATAAGATCCTCAAGGCAACAAATATTAAAATACTGGGGAAAAATTAAAACAACTGTTTGGAACTTCCTCCCTAGAAAGATTTGCCTGTCTCCCTCTGTCATTGTTTTCTGCCAGCGGGTGAAGACTTTCTTGTTTTGTTTTGCATTCTCTCACTATTATTAGCCTGCCTCCTTGTTTGTGTGTCTATGTATGTTAGAGTTCCCATTCCCTCGGTGGGGGCGAGGGATCCCTTGTTTTCACTCTCCACCCCCGCCTCCACTTACCTTGCTGGTGGGGGGAAAAGGCACGGGAACAGGCCTCCTGGGTGCGTTCTTGGGGTGGCGCTATGATGTCACTGACGTCATTGTGCCACCCCGAGAGCACTCTTGCACTTCACTGCAGGCCGATTTGTGTCCCGAACAGGCCGAATTGGGCCCATTTGAAGCCCAAATTGTACTGTGAAGCAGGCATTCCCCCGGTGTCTGCACAGTGATGTCACCGGAAGTGACATCACTACACAGCTGCATGCATGAATAAACAAAGAGGGAAGAAAGAAGGTGAGAGCCAGGGTAAGGGGACCTGGCAGCCCTGATGTATGTTGTTGCAAATATTATTATTTATTTATTTTTTATTTTATTTTTAACCCGCCCTTCCCGCAAGTGGGCTCAGGGCGAAGTACAGCATTGATTAAAATACAACTTAAAATCAATTATAAAAACAGATAAAATACTGTGCCCCTTTTGGGGCAACCAGTGGGAGTGGACTCTCCATACCCCTTGTAGAGGGAGACCAGTGGAAGGCTCGGCAATGATGGGCTGAAATTAGCCTCCACCATATGCCTGGTGGAACATCTCTGTCTTACAGGCCCGCCTAAATGATACAAGATCCTAGCGGGCCCGGGTGTCCTCAGACAGAGAGTTCCACCAGGTTGGGGCCAGGACCGAAAAGGCCCTGGCCCTGGTAGAGGCCAGCCAAGCCTCCCTAGGGCCAGGGACCACCAGTAGATGTTTTCCTGATGAATGAAGTGCTCTCTGGGGCACATACTGGGAGAGACGGTCCCTTAGGTTTGCTGGTCCCAGTCTGTTTAGGGCTTTCTAGGTCAAAACCAACACCTTGAACCGGATCCGGAATTCTACTGGGAGCCAGTGAAGCTGCTGCAAGGTAGGCATAATGTGTGTCCTACACGAAGCTCCAGGTAGGACACGTGCAGAGGCATTCTGGACCCGTTGAAGTTTCCAGATCAAGCCCAAGGGAAGCCCTGCGTAGAGTGAGTGTGTGAGTGTGAGAGAGAGAGTGAGTGAGTGTGAGTGTGTAGTGCTGTTCTGATGTTCACAATCTTGGGGGCCCTGAGTTGAGTGAAAAGGCGGCATTTAACCAGCTGATAAGCATATCTGTATGATACAAGCAGTAAACATAACTCTTATCTTCAACTGGGAAGCACTATCCACGGGGAGGGCGGGATAGAAATTTGAAATAAGTAAATAAAATAAATAAAAACATCACACGTTTACTGTCTCCACCATCTCAATTTTCTGCTAAAAAGATTCCTTCACAGCCCACAAGATGTCACTGTGCAAGAAAGTAACATCTCAAAAGAAGCAAAATATTACAACAAATATTTTTCCGTCGTTTTTTTTTTCCTCCTCAACCTTCATGAGAACCCTAGAGATTTTTAAAACCCTAGTCAGAGCGAGAGGAAGGAAGAGTCAGATATGAGGTAATCTGGAAATCAGGTACACTGGATTAACTCAGGTATTGCCCGTTCTTGACATTTAATTGCATATATTTAGCATATACAGTTAATTGCATGTATTTAGCTTATAAAGCCTAAGAGAAAATATTATAATGAGAAGTATTTCAAGTTTTTTTTATCCCTTTTCTGGCACTGGAATTGTGGGGAAGAACTTGAAACTGTTACTGTAAATTGGGTCGGACAGGAGCAACAAAACAGCAATTCATTTAAAACATAATAGTTTAATTGTGTTGTAAGAAAAAAAATTGTTGGTGAAACATGCAGCTACAAGGAGCCATTAACTACATATGCCATAATTAAAATAAACAAAATTTAGTACTGCATTTTTTAATGCAACAGTTACATAAAGTGTATCATGATGTTCTCTTTTGGATTATTTACAATATGTAGAAGTACTCCCAAGCCACAAGCAAAGCATTTTATGGAAATCTAGATGGCACACTTGTGTTAAATAATGTATTTCTATATAGAAGACGATCGTGGTATACTGTGAAGACTCTTAAAAGGCTACTGTCACACAAGCATTACTCTAAATCCAGGTTATGAAGGTGCCAGAAAAGCTAGGCCTAACCACTCAGGGGATTCAAAATGGCTGTTCCCCAGAAACAGATTTTACTTAAGAAAGGAGCTGTATGGGCCTACCTTGTTACCTAATTTATCACCACAGAGAAGGCAACAGAAAAAAGCCTTTTTTGTGGGTGAGGGTGTTGTGAGCCTGTACAGAGATCCCTTAACTTTTCTATTTTTAGTTTCCTTAGGGACCTCAAAGAATGCCGTAGGCCACATGAACTTGCTCTCTCTGTTTCTTTTTTACCTCATCCTGTCAGGCCCTGTAGATAAAAAAGCATGACGCCTTCCGACTGATGTTCCTTTTCCTGTTACTTCAACAGTTCCAGATCAAAGGACGCATCCAGTCTGTTTACCTGACCCAATGTGACATTAGGATCTGAGTCCAGTAGCACCTTACAGACCATCAAGACTTTTAGTATATAAGCTTTGAGTCAAAGCTCCCTTCTTCAGATACTGTATCCAACAGAGCTCGATTCTTGAAAGCTTATACCCTGAAAATCTTGTTGGTCTTTAAGGAGCTACTAGACTTAAGTCTTTCCCGGTAAGGCTGCCCTGAGTGTGTGGGGCTCCCCTGTCCCATTTGCTTCACAGGGGGGAGCCTCAGCCAAAGCTGCCCCACCCGTTGAAATGAACGGGAAACCCTAACTACTCATGAAGTATGTTTATGCATCAAAGCACATGTGGTACTTTGGCCTGAGGAAACTCAGTCCTTGAAGCTTGTTGGTTGAGTTTTAACAGATCTCCTTGGCTTTTTTTTAAGCAGAAGGGAGATCTAGACACAGCTGCCGCAGGCTTTTATTATCTTGGCATCATGCATTTAATCATTCCCTAGTTCACCTCCCTCCAGAAGCCCCCTTAGAGTATAGCTGAATTTACCCACAGGGAGCCAGTGTACTGTAGTGGTAAGAGTGCTGGATTTGGGAGACCCACATTTGAATCCCCCCTCTGCCATGGAAGCAAGGAATGGAGGAGGAAGAAAAACACAGTGTATCTAAGTAAATAAATAAACACAGGCATGCACAGAGATAATTCTAAAAGAAATTATCTGAACACCATCAAGGAAGAAGTAGGGCAAAACCTCTAAGACAAATATAGCGCAGCGGTTAAGGAGTTTGGCTGTGAATTAGCACTCTACTGGTTCGAATCCCATTTCTGCCATGAGCTCAGTAGGTGGCCTTGGGTAAGCCACTCCTCTCAGCCCCAACTCCCCAGCTGTATTGTGGGGATAATAATAACACTAACTTGTTCACCGCTCTGGGCGGGCATTAATCTGCCTAGAAGAGCGATATATAACCTATTTGATGGTTGTTGGGGGTTTTCCGGGCTGTATTGCCGTGGTCTTGGCATTGTAGTTCCTGACGTTTCGCCAGCAGCTGTGGCTGGCATCTTCAGAGGTGTAGCACCAAAAGACAGAGATCTCTCAGTGTCACAGTGTGGAAAAGATGTAGGTCATTTGTATCTACTCAGGAGGGGTGGGGTTGAGCTGAGTCATTCTGTAAGAGTTTCCCAGGGTGTGGAATGCTAATGGCGGGAGGCTTCACTGAATCCTGAGGAGGTTCTTTTGCATATGGATTGGTGCTTGATGTGCTAATCTTCTCTGCAGGGCTATTGTCGGGTGTGGAGTGTTTTGTTGGCCTGGTGTTTTTCAGAACTGGAGCCCATGCTCTGTTCATTCTTAAGGTTTCTTCTTTCCTGTTGAAGTTTTGCTTATGCTTGTGAATTTCAATGGCTTCCCTGTGCAGTCTGACAAAGTAGTTGGAAGTGTTGTCCAGTATTTTGGTGTCCTGGAATAAGATACTGTGCCCTGTTTGAGTTAGGCTATGTTCAGCCACTGCTGATTTTTCAGGCTGTCCAAGTCTGCAGTGTCTTTCATGTTCTTTTATTCTTGTCTGGATGCTACGCTTTGTGGTCCCGATGTAAACTTGTCCACAGCTGCAGGGTATACGGTATACTCCTGCAGAGGTGAGGGGGTCTCTGCTGTCTTTTGCTGATCGTAGCATCTGTTGTATTTTTCGGGTGGGTCTGAATACTGCTTGAAGGTTATGCTTTTCCATAAGCTTTCCCATCTGATCAGTAATTCCTTTGATATATGGCAAAAACACTTTTCCTGTAGGTGACTGTTTTTCCTTGGTTGTTTGATTCATCCTGGGTTTGATTGCTCTTCGGATTTCATTTCTGGAGTAGCCATTTGCCTGAAGTATACCGTATACCGTATACCGTATACCCTGCAGCTGTGGACAAGTTTACATCGGGACCACAAAGCGTAGCATCCAGACAAGAATAAAAGAACATGAAAGACACTGCAGACTTGGACAGCCTGAAAAATCAGCAGTGGCTGAACATAGCCTAACTCAAACAGGGCACAGTATCTTATTCCAGGACACCAAAATACTGGACAACACTTCCAACTACTTTGTCAGACTGCACAGGGAAGCCATTGAAATTCACAAGCATAAGCAAAACTTCAACAGGAAAGAAGAAACCTTAAGAATGAACAGAGCATGGGCTCCAGTTCTGAAAAACACCAGGCCAACAAAACACTCCACACCCGACAATAGCCCTGCAGAGAAGATTAGCACATCAAGCACCAATCCATATGCAAAAGAACCTCCTCAGGATTCAGTGAAGCCTCCCGCCATTAGCATTCCACACCCTGGGAAACTCTTACAGAATGACTCAGCTCAACCCCACCCCTCCTGAGTAGATACAAATGACCTACATCTTTTCCACACTGTGACACTGAGAGATCTCTGTCTTTTGGTGCTACACCTCTGAAGATGCCAGCCACAGCTGCTGGCGAAACGTCAGGAACTACAATGCCAAGACCACGGCAATACAGCCCGGAAAACCCCCAACAACCATCGTTCTCCGGCCGTGAAAGCCTTCGACAATACATATAACCTATTTATTTATTTATTTATTTATTTATTACATTTCTAGACCGCCCTCCCCGTCAGACGGGCTCAGGGTGGTGTAACAACATACAATTTATAACATACCGTTTAAAACAATAAAAACATTATAATTAAACATTTAAAAACGTTATCCATGTGCAATAAAATTTCTCAGATGGCGGATATAAGTATGTGTCTCACTTTATGAGTTCCTGCACGGGTGGTGGACGGTGTGCTATGTGCACATAAATTTGTGCTATGTTCAGTCTGGGTTCTGGCGAATAACACACAGACACTGTTTCTTGGTTGGAATGGCCACAACTTTATTGATTACAGCTAGATGGAGCATTGGCCAGGCATATGGCACAGATCCTCATTGACATCGGAGGGCCCTTTTGCTGTCCGATGCATCACCCTCCAGCCCATGCTGGTCTGCAACAGCAAGCATTATGCAAGCATTATTCCACCGCCAGCCATGCTGGACGGCTCTTGCATCCCAATCCGCATGGGGTGAGCAGCCCGACTGCACCATTCACCCCCTTTAGGATCCATCCCAATGCCTCAAAACCACCAAACCCATACAGTTGTGACAACCCCCCCCCCCGCTACCCTGTGAGAGCAGCGGGTGAGCGGGAAAACGTGCTGCTCCTGCCGATCTTCTTCTAAGAATGGCATCGACCATACTGTGGCTCTGGCCGAGGCTGCCGCCGCCCCTTCTCTTCCATCACTGGCCACACCTCCACCTCAGCCTTGCCCTTGGTGCCAACACAGCCCGCAATAAGTCTGTGAGCTTCTTCTTCTTCTTCTTCTTCTTCTTCTTCTTCTTCTTCTTCTTCATTATTATTATTATTATTATTATTATTATTATTAAAGAGTTCCCCTTTGATCTCTATTGACATCTACTACTACCAACAAAGACAGGACCTTCCCCTCATCCTTGGCACTTCTTCCAGCTGCTTTCTATGCCCTGTTACCGTTTCTTTCATTTTGTTTCTTCCCTCAGCAGTCAACCATGTCTGGTTTCCTTCTTTCCAGCCTCAGGTGTGTCGATTGTGTGGCCGTGGAACATTGTTTCATAGGAGGAGGGGTGGCCTACGTGTTTGTCAGCTTGTTCCAGCCATTTCCAATTGACTCTTCACAGCCCACTTCTCCTACCTGTATAATCCACTGGGAACGAGTGCCGTGGTGGTATTGGTCGAAAAGAGCGAAGACAAGAAGGGGCAGAAACTGCTGCCTGGTTGCCTCATGCGATTCTGAACTAGCCATGTGACTTTCTGTGTGTGTGTGTGTGTGTGTGTGTGCCGTCAAGTCACAATTGACTTACAGCAACCCCTGCAAGGGGCCGTCAAGGCAAACGAGAAGCAGAGGTGGTTTGCCAGAGCTTTCCTCTGCAGAGTCTTCGTTGGTGGTTGCTCATCCCAGTACCAGCCCTGCTTAACTCCTAGCTCTGACGAGACTGGGCTATACTCTACCACCTTCACCCCTCCATGTGACTTCCCGCAGAGTAACTAATGTGAAATTAGATGGCTTAGTCATTTTTGCTGATGAATAATTTCTGCAGCCGAATACAAATGTGAGTTTTATAAGTGCATATTCACAAGTAACATAGAAGGCTGTTCTCAATCAGCCATTTTTAATGTCGGCCTGCCAGAAGAAATAAATATAACAGAGGAAGAAAATTATATAGCAGTGTCAAAACTAAAAAAGAAATCATAAAGCAGAAATTATTGTAAGCCCCAGTGCAACAAAACGCTTACTGGATCAGGGTCTAGTATGTTTTGGCAAAAAGGCCAATATAATTCTTGATTAAATTACTTAAGTGCTATTGTCAGGAAAAGCTCGGGCTGAGTTTAAAAAGCAAATTTCGCCCTTTTTAGTGTAGACAGTTTATTAGGAATGCAGTGCTTGGCTGTTCTGAATTATACTCTGAAGCCAAATATAAAAGATTCAAATACCAATATAGGAAGCAAAGTGATTCATTTGATATTTAGCTGGCAGAAATCCAGCACATTTATTTGAATCACTAACCAAAAAGGAATAGTAACTCAAACATTACAATGTTACAACTCAATCAAGTAGGAGGACAGGTGGAAAGAAAATGTGTCTTGAATATTGGAGTCTAGCAAGGGAGAAATATCCATCTAATCTGTATGAAGAAATCAATAATAGGTGCAAAATTTGTTTTATTTTCTAAGAAGACAGGAAACCCAACACATTTTGAGCTATGGTGAGGTTTTTAGTGAGGGAAAGGATACTTACATGAAAAAAAAGGCATAGTCAATAAATAAACCTATCCATTACATATACTATTAAGTTTTCTGTATGTCTCATTCCTGACCATTGTGAGTTAAATAGTCTGTATCCATGGAAGCTATACAGCCATAGGCTTATTCACTAGCTCAGGACCCCTGCTCCCCCACCCCCAGGCTTTCCAGTGAACTATCTAGAGCCAATGGTTATGTTCACACACAGACCATTGAACACGTGTTGGTCAGGGCAAGACCTCCTACCTTAATTCTGCCCCTTTCACTAAACACACACACATGTATACTCATTCGGCACTTGGTATGTTAAGAGATGAGATTCTATAATTATATGGGTCCTCTGGGAGAGTTCAGTTCAGTTCAGTGCAGGAGTCTGAAAGAGGTCCCCTCTAGCAATTATGAGTCTATCGTTCTATCATTATCCGTCATCATCCATAATTATGAAGGTAATAATAAAAAATGTCTAATTAACTTGAGTGCCTCAAGCAAGGTGCTAGATCTTATTTTTAAGAGTGAGAATAAATACAATGTTTACTGAAAATTAACCAATGATTTCAAAGTATTCTAAGCAGAGTATTCAAAAGTTATGGGGGTTCCAGCTGATTGCGGGGAGGGGGGGAATACTGGTCAGGCTTGCTCTTGTACCTTCAAAAGAAGCTTTTTACCACTTGGAGATAAATATTGCTGCAGCGCGGAGGGCAATCGAAACTCCCCTCTGTCTGGAGATCAGGGGGCGGGGCCACCAGCCATGTGACCATTTTCAAGAGGTTCCGGAACTCTGTTCCACCATGTTCCTGCTGAAAAAAAGCCCTAAGCTTAAATCCTCCCTCAGTCATTCGGCCAATATATTTTTGTCCCTTCTTCCATCCAAGGAACTCAGAGCAGCAAATGTGGTTCTCCTTCCCCCTATCCTCCCAACAAACCTCTGAGGTAAGTTAGGCTGCGGGAATGACTGGCCCAGGGTTACCCAGTGAGCATCAAGGCAAATGTGGAGGTGTGAACCCAGGTCTTTCAGATACTATCCTACACTAACCACTAGCCCTTTTCAGACAGTTGATTGTATATCATTTATAGTTCGCCTTTCCCACTGAGACTCAAGGCAGATTACACAGTGCGGGTTAGCACAGCCAATATCAAGGACATTTCCATAAACAATGCCATGGGGTAAATAAACACAAGTTTACAAAGACATAGCATTTGCAAGAATCCACACAGAGGTGAAGAAATGCTGAAACAGAACATAAGCAATTCTAGTCAGTCCTTGGCCGGTAAATCCCCGAGTCCCTTATAGCAAGCACTCAGGTGCATTGGTTGAAGTAACTTTTATTAGAGATCTACACAGTCCAAATGATCTATACAAATGCATTGGCAAAAGTGACTATTCAAAAAGGGATAGGGTTAGTTATAGGGAAACTTCCCACCCTTTGGGTCTCTTAACATTCTGGCGCAAAACCCCCAAAGAGTTACATGGGAACTGATTAGTTTAGGCTAGACAAAGTACAGAATGAAATCATCTCAGTCTCTGAGAAAAGATACATTGCTCGCTGCCCACAGCGTGCATCCAAGGACACTTACTGTAGAAGTGAAAGTAAATACCTTCCACAGATAACAGACAACCCCCACTGGGTCAGTACATTTCATGGTAGCAGTTTACACACTCTCAGATGATTAATACAGTGTACAGAATACAACTTGAGCAAACACTTATGATCAGCACAAAATGCAAAACACACTAATAGAGGTATGCAGGCAGGCATTCATGACAATTGACGTTGGACAACACAGAACTACCCAATAGAATCAAAGCAACAAGAAGGACATAGGAGCACATACTTAAGGCAACGGATAGTATACAAGGCAACATAATGGTGAAGTCTATGGTCCCTATTTGTGAAGCATCTGAGACCTGCTCCCTACAATACGGCCCTCCTATCTGAGTAAAAAAAGCCTTTTTGAATAATTCAGCTTTGCATCGTTTGCAGAAAGCCAGGAGAGTTGGTGGGGTGTGTGTGTGCACTACCCGCAGTCTTCCCATTATGCAGGGCCGCCATTTTATGTGAACAGAGCAACATGAATATTTTCCAGCTTTGGTACTCATGAACGGAACGCTAGATTTCTGAGGGGATGCATTTGTGTGTGCCAAAGCTGAACACACATGGAAAACAATGAGTTTTGCCCTGTTCACACAAAATGGCGACTGAGCCTATCAGGAGGATTCTGGGTAGCACTCACTCCTGTTATACAGGTGCTCCTAAACTGAATGTCTGGAAAAGGTGTATGTGAGCTTTAGGGAATTATTTTCTCCCAGTCTTACTTCTCTGGGAAATGAGAATAACTGTGTCCTAACTGAAGGAGAACTGAGTCACATAAAGACAAGTATGCCCAATCCAAAGCAAGTTGGATCTTTAAGTCCCTTTGAAATTAATAGATAAATTAGTTATGATTAACTTGTCCCATTGATTTTGATGGCATTTATGTGTGATATATTATGGGGCCAAGGAAGGCTGTTTGACTTTATCCACATGCATTTTGTTGTCAAATAGTACACTTTCCCCCATCTGATTTGTTTAACTTGAAGTCAGAGACGTGTTGTTTTGATACAGGCAATCTTTTGAAATTGCTGCACTTAACTGCATCATAAACTGTTCTGCTTCACCACCTTTCTTGTGTTGTTCTGGAATGCTTAGAATTAGATGAGAAGTCTATTTTATAACCACTCTGAGATTTGGGGAGACACTGCTGTCCCCTTGGCTGCTAAACCATGACAGCTGCTGTCACAGTTTCAGTCTCTTTGTTTTCAGTATTACCACCACAAAACCAAAAAATTCTAAGAGCTACACAAATCTTTTCAGTGGTGGTTACATTAGCAAGCTCTCAAATGGGGTTTGCATTCTCCTTCACTATCTGTTTCGACAGCACAAGGTTTTATTAATTTGAACAGAGAGATCAGTTGCAGGCAATTATTTGATCCAGTTTATGGTGTCCTCCTCCCTTGGATAATGGTAGTTTTGCTGGAATTCTTTGCAGACAGTCAGATGGACTAAAGCAACATCAGGGTAGGTTGCTCTTTCCCTGATTTCCTGTTTGCAGTCACTGTCATTTAACATCCCATACAAGTACAAATAATGCTGTTCTTAATGATGAGACTGGATGAAAGCTAAAAGGGCGTCCAGTTGCTGATGTGGATATAAGCAAAAGGAACATCCAAAGCTGTGCAACACACATAATAGAAACGTGGAATGTGAGAAGTTTGAAGCCAGGTAATCTAGAAATCGTAAAACAAGAAATAGAACGTGTAAACATTGCAGTCCTGGGTGTGAGTGAACTAATGTGGACCGACTCAGAACATTTTCAGTCAGAAAACCACGAAGTGTTTTACTGCAGAAATGACAAACTCAAAAGAAATGGTGGTGTTCTAATAGTGAGGCGAAACGTAGCACAAGCAGACAAGAACTATAATCAGACGTCAATCAGACGTCATGGAAGGCCTGCTAACATAACTATCATTCAAGTTTATGCCCCAACTACAGAGTCTGAGGAGGAAGAAATCAAAAACTTTTATGAAAGTATCCAAGAAGAAATTGACCATACACCTAAACTAGATGTGCTGGTAATCATGGGTGACTGGAATGTGAAAGTAGGAGACAAAGCAGAATCCAACGTTGTTGGAAAATTTGGACTAGGGTCACGAAATACAGCAGAAGAGCGACTCACAGAATCCTTAAAGATAAAGATGTCTCTCTGGGGATCAAGATAATCCAAATTCCCATTCCCCGTTACTATGTATGGATGTGAAAGTTGGATAATGAAGAAAGCTTACAGGAAGAAAATTTATTCATGTAAAATGAGGTGCTGGAGGAGAGTTTTGTAGTTACCATGGAGGGCCAAAAAGACAAATAAGTGGATACTAGATCACATCAAGCCTGAATTCTCCCTAGAAACAAAAATGACAAAACTGAGCCTATCGTACTTTGGTCATATCAAGAGAAGACAAGACACTCTGGAAAAGTCAATAATGCTAGGAAAAGTTGAAGGCAATAGGAAAAGAGGAAGACACAAAATGAGATGGGTTGAATCAATAAAAGAAGCCATGTCCTCCAGTTAATAAGATCTGCTCGAGTCTGTTAATGATAGGATGTTTTGGGGGTCTTCCATTCCTAGGGTCACCAATGGTTGGAAGCGACTTGCCAGCATGTAACATATACACACAATGTAAGAGATGGACTGATGGATCAGATTATTCAACATTTGCTGGAATCCTCGTTTTCTCTCTCTCCTCTCTCCCTTTCAATGGAACCTGCCCCCGGGTCTATTTGCATTACAGTAATATCGACAAACTGTTTTTCAAAACATTTATTGGTAGACCAAAGAGGCAAAGGCTTCAGGCATGCATGCTACATGAATTTTGGATCTCATCCATGTAAAATGAAACCTGCTGTGTACCCATACATCATTGAATATTGCACCACTGCAACTGGATTTCCCCTTGTTTACAACTGGATTTCTCCTTGTGGACAAGTCAGTCCAGAAAGTAAGTGATTGCTATAGCACAATAATACCATAATAGACAATAGTATAACAATACAGGAAACAATTCAATGATGTGTAGATGCAGCCCTAGACTTTTAAAGAATTGTTATTGTTCTTATCAATGTCGGTAGTGTTTTATAGCATTAAAAACAGGTCCCTTTTACAGGGAGCTTACTCAAAGTGCCATGCTAAGCAGAGTTCTATCATTCTAAGGCTACCGACCACAGTAGACTCAGAGCGGAACCACAAGTGACGCCTGACACAGGTTGGACACTTGTCAGCTTCCCTCAAGTTTTGATGGGAAATGTAGGCATCCTGGTTTTGCAGCTTGGCTCTCTGACTGCTGTCCAACGGACTTTTCAACGGTCACTTGTCCAACATTCCGCCAAGCTGCCTACATTTCCCATCAAAACTGGAGGGAAGCTGACAAGTGTCCAACCTGTGTCAGGCGTCACGTGTGGTTCCGCTCTTAGAAGGGTAAAATTCTGCTTAGAATGGTGCTGTAAGTGAACATTTGACAATGAGGCCAAAACAAAAGATAGGAGGGATAGCAGAAACAGGGCTAACAAGTATAGATGCTCTATGAGTCTCTCTACACAAGACATCTTACACAAGTATGCTCACACTTTCGGTGTGGTCTTATATTCAAGTGTACTCTGTCTCCCTAGCAGTGCAGGTGTATCCACAATGGGAGAACAAGTGTCAGACCTTTTACTTACGCATGTAAGATGTCTTGTGTAGAGAGACTCTATATGTTGGATTTCATAAAGAGAACTGTCTTTTGAAGTTGTTCGCCCACATGTTTCATGTACACTCACACGGGGCTTTTTTTCAGCTGGAACGTGGTGGAATGGAGTTCCGGAACCTCTTGAAAATGGTGACGTGGCTGGTGGCCCCACCCCCTGATCTCCAGACAGAGGGAAGTTGAGATCGCCCTCTGCGCCGCTGAGCGGCGCGGAGGGCAATCTCAACTCCCCTCTGTCTGGAGATCAGGGGGTGGGGCCACCAGCCATGTGACCATTTTCTGGGAGGGCAACCCACTGAGTTCCACCACCTCTTTTTCTAGAAAAAAAGCCCTGCACACACATATCTTGTTATCATTTCTTAAATTCTTTGTTTGCTCTTCCTTTGCCTTTCTAAAGCGTATCAGGCTCCACGTTCAGCTATTCTAGTCACCCTCATTTGGGATCAGCAAGAACAGTAAGGAGCTCTGGTGTGAAACAAACATCCCTTCCTGGGAAATGTACTTCCTCATTTCCTCCAAGGGGGAGGCTGGGAAAAGGGGCAAAAACATGGCTCCCGCTTGGATTTGCCTCATGATGTCATCATGTAGATAAACCTGATTGGCTGCGTGGTAGCATGACGGTATAATCCCTTACTGACTGCAAGACGAACCCTAATTTTTTTTTTAAAGGCACCAAAGCACCGACTGAGTGAAACTGAAAAGAACAACAAAACAAAAACCAAGTAATGTCTTTAGAGAGTCTCTGGGAGAACATTTCAGACCCCTCAAAACCTACTCTTTCACAATTAGATCAAGATGGGTAGCCGTGTTAGTCTGTCTGAAGCAGTAGAAAAGAGCGAGTGTCCAGTAGCACCTACAAGACTAACAAAATTGGTGGTAGGGTAGGAGCTTTCGTGAGTCACAGCTCATGAAGAAGTGAGCTGTGAGCTGTATCTGGCCAAACTGGGAGCCAGTTTGGTGTGGTGGTTAAGAGTGTGGGACTCTAGTCTGGAGAGCCGCGTTTGACTCCCCACTCCTCCACTTGAAGCCAGCTGGGTGACCTTGGGCTAGTCATGGCTCTCTGGAGCTCTCTCAGCCACACCCACCTCACAGGGTGATTGTTGTGGGGATAATAATGACATACTTTGTAAACTGCTCTGAGTGGGCATTAAGTTGTCCTGAAGGGTGGTATATAAATCAAATTTTGTTGTTGCTGTTGTTGTTGTTATTGTCGTCGTCTGAGGAAGAGAGCTGTGACTCACAAAAGCTCATACCCTACCACCAATGTTGTTAATCTTATAGGTGCTACTGGACTCTTGCTATTTTCTACTCTTTCACAATTAAGATATTTACTCAATCAATTTCAGCTCACCTTTTTCCATGTAACTCCAGAACCAGAAGGCTATAATTATGTTTGCCCACCCTGTGTTCATTATACACGTGGGAAAGAGGACACAGCCTGTTCTAGCAAACACATGTAGGACCTTCCATATTCCCACTTGGCAACTCCACTTCTCCAAACAAAGTTTCTTCACCATCACCTCAGTTTCCAGGGTTTGATTTGTTATTTATTTAGACAATTTCTAGACTGCATCTCTATTGAGCCTGCTCAAGGAGGCTTGCAAAGTAAAGTATAAAATGACCATAAACACCATAAAAGTTGTAACAAGAAATAAAATATTAAAAACCTGGCATTAAACCCCCAGCAAGAGCATAAAAACAACCTAAAAATATAGCACCTTAAACACTTCTTGGGCTTGAAGCAGTCTATAAAAATTAGTCTAAAAGTCCAACCTGTAACAAAAAGCCTGGGTAAAAAGCAATGTTTTAAACTGGTGTTTAAAAGTAGAGTAAGGTGAGCGTCAAGAGGAAGGGCATTCCACAGGTGAGAAGCCCTCCATGGAAAAAGCCCCGTCTATGGTGGCCACTCACCTCTCCTCTGAAGGTGGGGACTAGAGATGGGCACGAACCGAAATACGAACCAAAATTAAGCACGAACCAGGCCGGTTCGTGGTTTGCAAACTGGTTTGTCAGATCTCATTTCTGACGAACCGCCACTAACTTTAGGCTGGTTCATTTGGTTCATTTTTTGGTTCGTGACTGCAGACAGCCTGGTGCCAATCAATCAGTTTCCTAGGCAACAGGGAATGGACTTCCTGCAGACCTTCTGCTGACCCGGAAGTGACCTTCTGCTGACCCGGGAGTGATGATTTTCTAGCCCGGATGTGACGTTTTCACGAACCAAATGAACCAGTTTGCAAACCAGGGGCAGGTTCATGAAAGTTCGTGCTTCATGGTTCGTGAAATTTGATGAACCACGAACTGCATGGTTCGGGTTTTTTCCAGTTCGTGCCCATCTCTAGTGGGGACACAGAGAACTTGTGGGAAATATCTTAACTGGCAGCCTGGACAGTATCATCAACTGCCCAGACCTTTTCAGTTGCTGCTACCCTCCCCTGGAACAGCCTCCTAGAGAAGGTAAATAAGCACTCACCTTGATGCCTTTCTAGCAGGGCTGTAAGGCTAGAAGACTGAACGGCTTTAGGAGGCCTTTAGGGAGGGCAGGTTAACTTTTGTCTTTCAGGATGAAATGTTTCTAGGTATATAGCTGCTGGCTATGGACGCAGACACATGTAGTTTGTATATTTATTTAAAATGTTTCTCACCCCCACCATTGAAAAAGGTGTATATACATATATAAAAGTAGCAAGCTACAGAGAAACATCATTCACCAAGCAATGGAACTAGAAATTCTATTACAAAAAACAGGAGTCTCCATTACAAAGTTCGTCTCCGGTGCACACAGTAAGAATGGTGAACTGGCAGGGAAGAAATAAGTAGGCAAGAGAGAGGCAGAGTTAACTGTTCCTCTGCCTGCCACATTTCCTCAGTGTCTCTTCCCCAGAGATGCTTTTCTCCACTCATACGAGAAATCCAGTGAGGTTGGAAGAAAAGCAGTAACTGAAAGCTAACTGCTTCTCCTCTGCCAATGCCGCACACACATCGCCCTGTTCTGCACATCAGAGTCAGCCTTGTGTTTGCCACGAACCGTTGTTGCATTCCACTCCCAGCAGCCATTACTGCATGTGCAAGTGCACATTTTTGCACACAACTTGCTCCAATTTTGCTGTTCTAGTTGCATCTTGTACACAAGCCTCAGACAGTCTTAATGGCCTGCCCCGCCTTGGCCAGCCTAGTGAAAGTGCCGCGCCTATTGTGTCATCTGTCAACATGGTACAGTTATGTAAGTGCAGAACTGGAGCAACTGCTGTGCTGAGAATCCGCGGCCTCAGGCAAGCAATTTGCGTCTCCCATTTGTGTGTCACAGCAGAAAGATCAACCTGGGCCACACCCTTTGGAGTACTCAGGTGCTTCCAAGAACAATATCAATATGTGTGCACATTCACCACAACCTGTTATAGAGATGTCATCATGACCCTTAGGTGAAGACCAAGCCTACATTGCAACTACTGTATAGCTGTCATTGGTTCCACCTGCCCAGAATCCCATTATAGTAACATTCAAAGGGGTGCCAACTTTTGAAAACTGAGGAGCAAATGTGAAATAAACTAAACCATAACAAACACCAAAAAGAGGCTGAATCTTTGTTCCCTATCCTAAATGTTTTTCTAAATATCTGTAAGGTAATCCCTGACCTGGATAGCCTAGGAGATCTCAGAAGCTACGCAGAGTGGGCCTTGGTTAGTAATTGGATGGGAGACCTCCAGCAAAGACCAAGGTTGCAGAGGCAGGCAATGGCAAACCATCTCTGCTAGTTTCTTGCCATGAAATCCCATAAGTCAACTATGACTTGAGGGGAGGATTTTGGTTTTTTCAATTCCCTTTTATAATAATAACAATAATAACATTCGACTTGTATACTGCCCTTCAGGACAACTTAACGCCCACTCAGAGCGGTTTACAAAGTATGTTATTATTAGCCCCACAACAATCACCCTATGAGGTGGGTGGGACTGAGAGAGCTCCGAGAAGCTGTGACTGATCCAAGGTCACCCAGCTGGCTTCAATCACAGGAGATCTCTAGGGTCCAACTGGAGGACGGCAATCCTAACGGCAAAGGACCCTCTTCCTATCCTACCGTATTGCATAATACAATACATCCCAAGACTTAGTTTTTCATTTTAAATTATTGCATATACATCTTCTGATTTTTCAGTTTTGTGTATCTTCTGACTTCACTAGATACTTTTAAGGAAGAAAAATTTTCCTATTTTCAGAATTCATGCATCCTGGTTATTTTGTTTTGTTCTTGTTGCTTTTAATTAGTCATTAAAATTTTGGTTTTAATTCTCATTATTCTCAATCGGCTTAATCCCACAGAATATATGTCTAGTTCCCAGCCATGAGTAGAAGAATCATTTGCCTGGGAGCTGGGGTGGGAGGGATGACATGACGCTGAGCAAATCTGGGCCCAGCGCTGGCTGTTTTGTCAGCCAGGTGACCTCTGACCAGATTCCAACAGCCCAGTCCCCCCCCCCAGGTCCCAACAGGAAGGGAAGATTTTCTGTATAAAATAGTTGCAATTGAAATACATGCAGCATCATTAAATACCTTGTGGGTGGAGGTGAAAACAAAACAGTGCTCTGACTTTTAAAATTTTGTTTAAAAAAATGTGCTAACATTTTTAATCGACAAGTATGTTTTTGCACATTAGCACATTATTCAAAATGCATATGCCTTCAACTCAGAGATTTAATTTCTAGAGACCTGGGGAAAGAGACCTGGGGAAATGTGAATAATTCTGGTGCACATCTGTGCAAGCTAACACAATATCCCAAACTAGAAATGAGCATGATCTGGGAAAATTCTGAACCATGCGGTTCGTAGTTCGTCACATTTCACGAGCCACGAACTTTCATGAACTTACCCCAGTTTGCGAACCAGTTCATTCGGTTCGTGAAACCAGTTCATTCGGTTCCTGCTGACCACTTCCAGGTCAGCAGGAGATCTGCAGAGTTCCCATCCCCTCATTGCCTAAGAAACTGATTGATCAGCACCAGTCTGTCTGCAATGATGAACCGAAATATGAACCAAACAAACTGGGCTAAAATTCATCACAGTTTGTGAGAAATGAGCTCCTATAACTGCCGGTTCACGAACCATGAACTGGCCCAGTTCGTGACAAACTTCAATTCATATTTCAGTTCATGCCCACCGCTATCCCTAATCTTTCTTCAAAACAACCAAAAAAGTACAAGAGCAAGAGCACAGCAGGCGGCCGGGGCGGTGCGTGAGCGGCTACTCATCCCTCCCACTCAGAGGCCAGCGCTGCTGCCGCCAGCTCCACGGTGTGTGCCCCCACTCCTGACGCCTCCCCAGCACCCCCTTCAACACCTCAGCGCTCGAGGTGGAGGCCGGACCTGCCTCAACGGGCGCACTAGCCCTGAGGAGACAAATATGGCTGGTGATGTCCCACTAGCCAATTAAGCCACTGCTTGACAAGATTTCAATTTCCCAGCCATCAGTTGATGTAGTGTAGTGGTTAAGATCATGAGACTCTAATCTGGAGAACCGGGTTTGATTCCCCTCTTGAAGCCAGCTGGGCGACCTTGGGTCCATTGCAGCTCTCTCAGAGCTCTCTCAGCCCCACCCACCTCACAGAGTGATTGTTGTTGCAGGGATAATAATATCATATTTTGTAAACTGCTCTGAGTGGGTGTTAAGTCATTCTGAAGGGCGGTATATAAATTGAATGTTATTATTATTATTATAGTGCTGCTGTGCTCTCTTACAGTCAAGGGCAGATCTACTATGAAACCAATGAAGCTTAAGCTTAAGGTCTTTAATCCTGGAGGGGCCCTGAAGCAACTTTTTTTTTAATGAGTGAATTTTTCAGCAAAATTGATGGAATTTTTAAAAGTGTTTGTTTTCAAAATAAGGCTATTTTAGCAACAGAAACATAAGGCAATGGGTTAAAGTACTTAATACTGACCTTAGAATGTGCTGTTTCATATGGCCCTGTAATTGGTCAAATTTCAAAATTTTCTCAGAGGCTTGCAGCACCGGAATCCCCAGCTGTATGGGCTCGCTGAGCTTGTCACAATCTATTCATAGCCTACATTTTGGCAGCTGGATCCTCGAATCCTTCGTTGGTGCACGGCTTAATCGTTCTACAGCTCAGCCCTTAGCCAATCAGAACCATAAAAAGACATCTGAATTCTCAATTCAGGCTGCACTCAATTCTCGCTTGTGCATTTTAACACCAAAAATTAGATTTCCACTTCTTTATCCTAACGAACCCCACCCCCTCTGATGACCTTCTAAAGATGGTAAAGAGAAGGAACCGATACTTTTTTCCATGCATTGATGTCGGGTGGCATGATTTTCGTTCCTCTAAATTTTCTTCGTTTTGGTAAGTTTTCGATTATATCTTTGCTAGTGTTTAGTGTTAAACATGTATAGATCAAGGTGTGTGGAAGCCTATACTGGGTCAGCTGGGAGGAATTGAACACTTTCTCCTTGGGAGAGCAGCAGTAGCTGGGAAGAGCTGAAGAAGCAGGGGAGAGCAGAGAGCACCAATTGCTGATGGCTGAACTCTTCATTGACTGTGTGAGACCAACACCGTACAGAGCTGCCCCACTTTGTCTTGCCAGGAGGAAAGGGGAACAGCTCCTAGAGCGTCAAACAAGCTAAAGGATTCATACAGCATCTTTACAAACAGAGTTCCTGCTGTTGCAAGGCCTTCTAGATAGTTGGGACTCTGTTTCAGGCACAGCCTCTGGCCAAACCCACGGTACTCTCTTGCGCCCTCTATGAAGTGGATTGTGAGTAGGAGCCAAGCTACAAGTGATGCCTGACACAGGTTGGACACTTGTCAGCTTCCCTCAAGTTCTGATGGGAAATGTAGGCATCCTGGTCTTGCAGCTGTAATGGAGAGCCAAGCTGTAAAATCAAGACGCCTACATTTCCCATCAAAACTTGAGGGATGCTGACAAGTGTCCAACCTGTGTCAGGCATCACTTGTAGCTTGGCTCTAGGACTCTGCTCTGAGGTCACTGGTTAGTGAACCAGTATTGATAACTTTGGGGATGTTTTCACAGTTGATGAGGAGCGTATTAAACTTATAACATCACATTACAAAGATGATATTGACTACAAATTAGTAAACGAGTGTTATCAGTTCAAAGACTATTTACACCTTAGGAAATCCCAGAGCACAGAAGAAAACACGCCATCTAAAATGCAATGCACAGACGTTCTTCCGTTTATTTGGGAGCAAACCTGATTGAAGTGTTCCCTAATATTACTACTGTTCTTAAGCTATACTTGGCAATGCCTATCACAAGCTGTGAAAGGAATTTCTCAAAGCTTTCCTTTATAAAGAACAAACTTTGGTCTACCATGACTGAAGAGCAATTAAATTCTTTATGCATATTGTCTCTAGAAACTGACCTTGCAGAGAAGCTCTCATATGACAAAACTGTCTGTGAATATGTTTCTAGAAAAAAACAGAAAAAAGAGTATTTTGTAAAATGTGCTTCATGTAATATGTATTCTCATAGGTGTGTAAAATAAAAGATTATATCAACTGTAATCTTCTCTGTGTTTTATTTCATCATTCTATGATACATTATGCAAGTATATAATGTTTCCCTAATTTTCATCCCCGTAACTTGAAAACTATACGGCATAGCCTAGGGAATTTTTATTCACACAAGTGACTTCGACATGTGAGATAACCCAGTACTGTGATTTTAATCAAAATCTGAGATATAGTGGTTACATTTTTTAAAAAAACTGTGGTGATCTGCCATGGAACAACCCCATTGAAGAAGATCACAGCGGTTACCCAGACCTCATTGCTGGTGGGAAGGGGCTCACCGTAAGGCCCATTTTCAAGGGCTCCACCCCACCGCCCTGTTCTCTGCCATTTGGGCCTTGAGGTCCTTCCAAGGGCAGCAAGACCCTTTGGACCTTGTTGAATGTTGTCCTGTTGTTGCTAGTTGAGAAGAGGCCCCCATAAGAGGGACCCCAAAAATGTAGATCCACCACTGGTTACAGTAAGCTTGCACAACTGGGTTTGCCGAATCAGGCTGGCCTTGCACAAACCTACTCCTGACCCTTCATGCCAAACACAGTTTGCCAGCCTTGCATGACACCCTACCAAGTGCTCATCTATGTAGTCCCAGTAGGGTTGCCAGCCTCCAGGTGGTTGCTGGAGATCTCCTAGAATTATAACTGATCTCCAGGCAACAGAGATCTGTTCCCCTGGAGAAAATGGCTGCTTTGAAACGTGGATTCTACGGGATTATAATCTTCTGAAGTACTTCCCCTCACCAAACCCCAGGCTCCATCCCCAAATTTCCACGTATTTCCCAGCCCAGAGCTGGCAACCCTAAGTCCCAAATTGAGAACAATAATGAGGAAGTGGATGGCCATACATGGTTGGGGGGGGGTAATTCCACTTGGTGGGTCATAAGTTCTGCAGACGTGCCTTAAACAAGTTTCCAACAAGTCAAAGCATTTTGGCACACAATGTACTTCCTGGGGCAATTGTGTGCAAGTAAATATTGATGGGCAAGGTCTGTTTATAGTTATGGCCAAGATAACTGAGCTACCGTTAAACTCTACAGGATTCACTAGCAATGTGTCTTTGATCCAGGGAGAGAATGAACTTTGTCATATAATCTTTGCGGGTGGGGAGAAGGCCCTGGCTTACACCCTTTCTAAAAAATATTCACTTTTTAAGCAACTAGGATTTGGACAAATACAGAGCGAAAATGCCAGCACTGTTCTAGTTCTGTCCGGACAAGTAGAAAAGGAGAGGCGTGTGGAACTTCCTGATCAGCTTGCCCACCCTTTCCCCGTTCAATGAACTCATTTGACTTCTGAAGACAATATTGTCAAAAGGCTGCAAATCTATGCCAAGATAGGTGGGCCCATTGTGGCAGCTGCCCATTGTGGCATAGCTTTCGGATGAATCACGCTGCTTATGAATGAGCACCGAGGATGGGAGGGGAAAGGGCACGAAGCTCGTTGGTGGTGTCTGTGACTGTGAAGATATTCCATGAATGATTTCTGGAAATAACATCCCATTGTTCTTGCATGTTCGAGGAAAAGGGACTTTCTGGTATCAGATGGTTCATTCATATTCCTCATCCCATACTAGTTTCCAGCTGGGATATCTTTTTGAACAAATTGCTCCTCAGCCTACTGAGTGGTGGATATGAAGGCTGTCAGCCAACTAATAAAACCTTTGGTCACTTTCTGTCTTTTTAACAAATTAATTGGTTACATTTAAATAAAATACCATATTATTGGGGGGGGGACCCTGAAATCCTAAACAGATAGATCAAGATGGGTAGCCATGTTAGTCTGTCTGTAGCAGCAGAAAATAGCAAGAGTCCAGTAGCACCTATGAGACTAACAAAATGTGTGGTACGGTGTGAGCTTTCATGAGCTAAAGCTCACTGCTACAGAACTTCTATCTGAAGAATTGAGCTGTGGCTTCCGAAAGCTCATAGCCTACCACAAATTTTGTTAGTCTTATAGGTGCTACTGGACTCTTGCTCTATCTAAGCCCATTGATTTCAATTTGCCTTTGGTCAGCTCCACCTTGTTGGTATGCTGTGGCCACTCCGTCTAGTGCTCTGCCCATACAAGAAACATGAGCATATACTTTTCTTAAGATTCAATGAACAGGAACCCCTCTTCAATTCTAGTCTGTTTAAAAGAAATATTTTCTGGACAAGCTTAACTGAGAGGACAGCCACCAAATTTGAGACCCCCTCAGCATCTAAGATTCTTTCAGGCGGCGTTTTAAAAGACCCGTTTAGCACTAAAAGGGCAGAGGTGTTTAGATCTGTGGTTCTGTTTAGATTTGCATGTTTAGATATTCCACTGTTCTATGCAGTCGCAGAATATGATCACTGGGCAGAAAAGGCAACCTGGAAACTGCATGTTTCATTTGAAAATCCTTTCCCAATTTCTAGCCCTTAGGTCCGTGAAGATGCGCTTGAGAATTTACGAGCCTGAGAACTTATATGAAAGCTGAGGCTGAAGCTATACGTTTTGCGAGATGCAGTAAAAATGGCATTCTTGTGTTGAGTTCTCTCTCATCCCATGACTTGATGTCATCTGGTGTGGATTCTCCCTCCCTCTGCCAGAGCTACAGCTCAGGAGGTGTTTCAGCCTTCTCCTGCTCACCAGTTCTTCCTTGTACATGCCCCCATTTTTAGTCCTTTCTTTCTATAGCTTGGGTCCAACAAGCTGGCCTTGGAAAGATGGCCGTTTACAGGGGGAAACCAATGGACCCAGGAAGAAGTAAGCATCCATTCTTCCCATTTCTCCTTGCAAATAGCCCTGCCCTCTCATTTGAGATACCTCAGCTAATGAGGTTTAGCAGGGCTTTTTTTCTGGGAAAAGAGGTGTTGGAACTCAGTTGCCCTAGGAGAAAATGGTCACATGGCTGGTGGCCCCGCCCCCTGCTCTCTAGACATAGGGGAGTTTAGACTGCCCTCTGCTCCAAGCGGTGCAGAGGGCAATGTAAACTCCCTTCTGTCTGGAGAGCAGGGGGCGGGGCCACCAGCCATGTGACCATTTTCAAGAGGTTCCGGAACTCCATTCCACCGCGTCCCTGCTGAAAAAAAGCCCTGAGGTTTAGGAACAAAGTAACACAAGGCCAAGCTACAAGTGACAAATGACACTTGAATGGCAAGTAAACAGACTCACATATATTCCTCCCTGTTCACTTGCCATTCAAGTGTCATTTGTCACTTGTAGCTTGGCTCACAGAAGGTCTGTCCTGAGCAATGGTTTTGTAGCAATTATCTCCTGCATTTGAAAGTCTTACCCTTTAGTACAGAATGCTATTATTATTAATAATAATAACAACAACAACAACAACAACAACATTCAATTTACATACCGCCCTTCAGGACAACTTAATGCCCACTCAGAGCGGTTTACAAAGTGTTATTATTACCCCACAACAATCACCCTGTGAGGTGGGTGGGGCTGAGAGAGCTCCAGAGAACTGTGACTAGCCCAAGGTCACCCAGCTGGCTTCGTGGAGGAGTGGGGAATCAAACCCGGCTCTCCAGATTAGAGTCCCGTGCTCTTAACCACTACACCAAACTGGCTCACTATTAACACTATTAACACTATGGATTTCACCAGATGACAGCCTCCTCCCAATATTGCAGTTTTGGAGGCTTCCAGTTTTTCTGAATTTAAGTTCTGCCGGCGGTACAAATTGGGGGGGGGCATCTTTTCTCAGAAAGCTTGAACTTTGTCACACTTGCTCCCTTACACAAACGCGACATGAACCAACACGTTGCTATTCTTTCTCGCTGAGGTCCTTGTTCCCACCACATTGCTGGCCATTGTTTAGTCTGTGTAATGAGATGTGGTTTTCTACTAGGGACTAAACTGGCTTGGCTCCAGCAATTAGTTCTGTGCAGTCATATATTGGAAATGACTGCTGTAGAAATGTGTTAAGCTGTGCCTTAACCCCTGATTCTTTTAAAGCGGCAAAGAATCCCCCCTGGGCAGCCGGATCCTGCTCCATCTGCTCCTAATCCATGGGATCGGGCAGATTGTTGCAAGGACTTGCAGACGCCCAGAGAGTAACCTTAAGAGTAAAGCTGTGTTACTTCCTTTCCCGGTCAGGAACAGCTGCTGCTGTCCGTCACTTGAAAAGACATTCTTTATCCCTCATCCATCGCCTGGAGCAATGAGAAGTTTGGATGTAATCAGCATCAAATTTGTTAAAAAATTTGTTAAGTGCCTAACTAGGCATGCTGCGACAACGAAAACAGTTGGGATGTACAATCTAACGGGGTTTTTTTAAGTTTAAAAAACAGGTAACGTTTCAAATTTAAAGAAATTCGTAGAATTTTTTAAAAAGTAATTCATGCAGGATAACTGGATGATAAAAAGTACAATCAAAACTTAAGGGAGAATCAGAATGCCAAGCTAAGCTGCAAACAAAATTAACCAGGGGGAAACACAGTAAAATTATATATTTTCTTACTCTTTTTTTAATGGCGAATTGGAGGAGTGGTGTGAATTTTTGACTGATAATGCATTCCATAGTTGCAGTGTAGCCAAGGAAATGTACTGTGTTCTCAGGTGGGAACCTAAGATTTCAAACCTTGTGAAATTAAAAATATGGAGTTGAATTCTTGGGGACTGAACCCTCACCCTGTTGAACTGCAGATTGACTGAGTTGCAGATTGACATGAGAAAGGGCTTTATTTTACAGCCAATTAAAATTGTGGCTTTCAGAGTAAATTCAGGTAGGGGGTTGGTAACCCAAGAAAGGAGGTGGTTGGTGGTGATAAACATCCCGAGGAGTTCAGGGGAGGGACCCAGTGAGCCTTGGAAGAGCCCTGTTGTGTCTCGACATAGCAGTTCCCCTGGATACTGGTAGGTTCTGGTAGATATACTGCCTTGGTCAGGCCGCACCGGGAGTGTTGTGTGCAGTTCTGGAGGCCTCACTTCAAAAAGGATGTGGACAAAATCGAGAGGGTGCAGAGGAGAGCGACGAGGATGATCAGGGGTCTGGAGACTGAGCCCTACGAGGAAAGGCTGAGGGCCTTTGGAATGTTTAGTTTGGAGAAGAGGAGGTTGAGGGGGGACATGATTGCTCTTTTTAAGTATTTGAAAGGCTGTCATTTGGAGGAGGGGAGGGAGCTGTTCCAGTTGGCAGCAGAGGGAAGGATCTGAAGCAATGGGCTTAAATTACATGCACAAAGGTACTGGCTGGATATTAGGAAGAACTTTTTCACGGTCAGAGTAGTTCAAAGGTGGAATCAGCTGCTTAGGGAGGTGGTGAGCTCCCCTTCACTAGCAGTTTTCAAGAAGAGGCTGGATGAATATTTGTCAGAGTTGCTTTAGGTTGATCCTGCACTGGGCAGGGGGTTGGACTAGATGGTCTGTATGGCCCCTTCCAACTCTATGAGTCTATGATTTCAGAACCAGCTGGCTATCAGGCACCAGCATTCACCTGCTAATGCCACACGACCACTGCAGCTGGGCATGGGAGCCACAATGCTAGATTCCTACAGCCTCAAACAGGGTGAGGTGATGTAGAGAGAGAAGGAAAAACAAGGAAGGAGAACATCAAGTAGGGGTGCTGGGTCCCCCTACCCACCCGTCGGGCAGGGGTGGAACCGGGGCTTACCTTTTGGGTGTTCTCTGGTCCTTCTCATGGGTGAGCATAGCGCATGCTCCAGCACCTATGCAATGACATTATTTCTGGGAAGTGACATCATCGCGCTGCCCCAGCAGCATACCCAGGGCAGTGTTCCCCCACCTTTCCTCCCCTGCCAGCCAGGAGGGGTGGCGGCCAGGTGTGCGGGCGGGGCGGGGGGAGGGGCATCCCTAACATAAAGGCTTCTGGAGGAAAAAGAAGGTTGTCAGTGTCCTGTAGGGTTCAGCTGAGGCTACATCTCCTCACCTGCAATAAACTTTTTGGCTAAATGGTCCTCTGCCATCCTCCGCGTGATGGGGGGGGTGCCTATGTCTTGCCACTTCACTGGGACGCCATTATCTGCTGATTCGCTTTCTGCCTCCCCGTCCTGCTCTTGCTGTTTCCCTCTTCTACTTCCTCCTGCGGCCTCTGTGAGAAGCAGATAATGCGAGGACCAAAACTTAGAACAGAAATTTCCAAAGGTCTCCAGAAATAAATTGTCATTACTTTTTAAGAATCAGTTGCATTAAAATATTAACAATAAGAAAAAATGGGATGCATAGTTATTTCATTTGTTAATTTCCAAGCACGCACTCCTTGTAGCCCAGGGTTCTGTAGCAGAGCAGGGGAAGCTGTCTTGAGGATTTCCAGTTAAGGTCAGCAGGGCTAGAAAAGACCTTGGAGACGGATAACAGATAATATTCAAGGTTGGATGGACCGGTGGTCTGATTCAGTAACAGAAGCTGGATTCATAATTTTTTGTAATTGATTTGTTTAGCTCCAAACAGTTATTCTCAATCAGGCTAGGATACTGGGAAGGAAAGGGCCTGCTTTTGAGGAGAAAATAGGAGGTCTGTATTTATTTATCTCATTGTTTTTCCAAAGAACTCGCCATCTTCCCTATCCCATTTTATCCTCAGTGTGAGGTAGGCTAGGCTGATGGTCACCCTGGGAGCATCACAGCAGAGCAAGATTTCAAGCCAAGGCTCCTTGAGTCTGAGTCCAACCCTCTGTCTCCAACAGCACAGTGACTCTTAAGCCCCCTTTTATACAGCAGGGCATACAAAATGAACATACATTTGGGATAGGGTCAGGTTCATACCCGCTGACTCTGCCTCTCACTCTATGGTCACTAAATTACAGGTCAGAACAAGCTGTCTGCATGCCTAGATCATCTTAAACCCCTACTTTGTTTTTGTTTTTGTTTTTGTTTTTGTTTTTGTGTTTGTGTTTGTGTTTGTTTTTGTTTTTGTGTTGGTGTTGGTGTTGGTGTTGGTGTTGGTGTTGGTGTTGGTGTTGGTGTTGGTGTTGGTGTTGGTTTTGGTTTTGGTTTTGGTTGGTTGGTTGGTTTTATATCCTGCCATTTCTCCAAGGAGCTCAGGGGAGTGTCTATCTATGACGAAGTCTCCCGCTTCACTCCCCTACTCTAAGTTAGATTTACCCACCAAAATCCAAGTTTGTCTGCTTTGGCAGAGCAGCCCCAAGTAGCATGTCTCTGTATGAGGTGTTAAAGTTATTTTGTATCCCACCCTGATAAGTAGTTACAAATTAGGTTTTTTAGCCCAGTTCAGAAACGTGATGGGGGAAAGCACGAACCCTCTTCTTCTGTGTGGGAAATGGCACTGGAGACAGTAAAACGTTCCAAAATATACAACTTTATTGAACCAGCAGGGATGGTATAAAGGCAGTCAGGGAATGGAATTGCTAAGGTAAAAATTGTTGGTAGAACAGAATACTCTTTAAATCACAGGCAAGATAGGGTTCTTTAAGCTTACTTTTTACGTTCTTAATCCTTAATAGTGAGAGGTGTTTTGTTTAATACTTTTGTTACTAACCAATATGGGCACCACCAGAAATAAACTGTAACAAAAAAACAAAATGGTCTCCGGTGGTATAAATACCATAAATTGAATTATATTTTCTGATTTAATTAATTTTTAATTTTCTAATTTTATTAATTTTCTAATTTTATTAATTTTTATAAAGTTTCTAATTTTTAAAGTGCTAAGTGCTAATTATGTGCAATATTATTAACAACCATTCATGAATGGTTGTTAATAGTATTGCACATAATTAGCACTTAGCACTTTAAAAATTAGAAACTTTGTAATACTTTAGTAACAGCAACAATGTTTCTTCTCAGAGTTCCCTTTTACAACTCAGGTTTCCTGATGTTAGTTCAAAACTGTTTTCCATTCATAACAGACTGGGGTCCTCCTCAGAGCCAACCCCCCCCCCCTTTAAGACACTGGGAAGGCATTATTCTTCACCTAAGAAGATATAACCCTCCTTGACTTGGCTTGAATGGGAGCCTCCACTTACTACCAAATCACTCTTTGCCAAAAACATATTTCCCCCTCCCCAGTTCGATCATGGCTGTGTAAATGATTTCAGCTTGTGCTGGCTATTATACTTAGAATTCTTAACAAGAATTCTTCCTCAAAACAATTATGTTATAGTTATTGCAACAGATTTCTTTTCCCTAATGCCAGAGGAGAACTTGTGTGACCTTCCCTGTCAGACACTTACACACACTCTCCTTAAATCCTGTCAGCAACCAACTCCCATCCTGAAGGCAGGTTCTGACTGGCCAATCAGAGAGAAGGGAGAAGACTGCCAATCAAGCTCTTATTCTAAGCAATTGTTAATTCCTTCTCTTCCAGGTCTCAAGAGTTGCTTTTAGGAAACCTTCTTTGAAGTGCATTCTGTCATACTATCATTCTTCCATCCTCCATTTTATACTCACTACCACCACCTGAGGTAGCTTAGGTGAAGAGATAGCAACTGGCCATCTAGTGGTCAATGCAGGGATTCAAAACCTGGGTCTTCTGGCTCCTAGAGTGAGAGTCTAACCATTAGAGAATACTCACAGTTCCTAATCGCATTGAGAAGCTTCTATAAGTATATAGTTCCACATGCATAGTGTCTATTCTAACTTCCAGCTGAGCATGCCTAAATGAGAATAAGAGCAAGAGTCCAGTAACGTCTATAAGACTAGCAAAATTAGTGGCAGGGTATTAGCTGTCATGAGCCACAGCTCATTTCTTTAGATAAGTGAGGACAAGAATCCACTGATATGATGTCAATCCCTTCCCCACACACATATTCTCTCCTCTCTGAAAGATTAGCTGTAGTAAAGAGAACAGTAACAATTAAAGCCCAGGTAACACTGCAACAGAAGAGATGGCAAATGGAGGGGGGGGAGCTGAGCGAGTAAAAATGGCAGGGGGTAAAAAGTGGCGCTAGAAGGACATAAATAAGCACATAGTCATTTCAGGGCTCATTGTCTTCCCTGCGTTGAGAGTCTAGGGTCTCAAGCAGCTGGACTCCTTTATGTACCTTTGGGCATTTGAGACCTTTACACTGCATTTTTTCAAGCTATTCTCTACAATGTTGAGTGAATAGCGGCGGTTTTTTAATGTAAATTGGGGGAGGGTCAAAGTTGCCACATAACATATCATTCTAAACCAATGCTTTACGTAAAGACAGCAGGTATGTTGGTGAATGTTGCCAACTATGATTCTTCCTTCTTTGTTTTTGTTTTGTTCCAGAAAGCACAAATAAGTGGAATAAAACTTTAATGTTGACTAGGATCTAGTCGGTCTGTCTTGTCATGAAGAAATATGGTTGAGAAAGTCAATATAAAATTATGTGTTATGTCACTTTTATACAACTTGGCCATGAAATCTGAACAAGTCACCCATTTCTAGGCATGTTACAGATTGTGCGTTATGTTTTCTGTTGTTATTTTGGTTTTGGAAGAAAATTCTTTTGGCCAAAGCAGCTGTGGAGGAGATATGTAATGTAATGAATTTAAAAGGGGTGAAGGTAAAGGCCCTCCCAGGTGTTATGTTGTCTTTTTATAAATTTTTTCATGAATGTTATCCTTGTATCCTATCTTTGGCCCTATTCAAATTTGAGAATGGCAAATGAATGGGTAAAGTTTTAATTTGTATATCCGCTAGGTGGGTAATTCTGTTCTGTCCAAAGCAGGGCTTTTTTCTGGGGAAAGAGGTGGGGGAACTCTCACCTGGGCCAGCTCCTGAGAGGAGGTGGCGTCCTTGTCACTGCATGTGTGTGTGCGCTCCTAGGACTGTGCAATGATGTCACTTCCAGGAAGTGATGTCATCACGCAGGCCGTGGCTGCCCCGGGAGCGCTCGAGTGTTCCACAGGGGATCCGATTCAGCCTGGATCTGGCCAAATTCAGCCTGGATCAGGCCTGTATTGGCCCAGCATGGGCCACTGTGGGAGCAGTCTGATCTGGGCCGTTTTGGGCCCAAATTAAGACAGGAACAGCTGCTGCCGAATGGGTAACCACTCCCCCACCCGGCAACACCCTGATCCTGGCTGTTTCAGGCCTGATCTTGGACATTTTGGGCACAAATTGGGCCAAAACAGGCCTGAAACAGCCTGGATTGGGCCTGAATCAGCCTGGAACAAGCTGCTGCCACATGGGAGAGCACTCCCCCACCTGGCAGTGGCCCAATCCTGGCTATTTCGGGCCCAAACTGGTCCCAAATGAGCTCAAACCCGCCAGGATTGAGCCCAAAATGGCCAGGATCAGGCCCAAAACAACCTGGAACGGGCTGCTGCTGCATGGGAGAACACTTTCCTGCCTGGCAGTGGCCTGATCCTGGCCCTTTTGGGCCCAATCCTGGACATTTTCATCCCATTTGGGCCCAGTTTGGGCCCAGTTTGGGCCCAAAATGGCCAGGATTGGGTCCAAATCGACCTGTAATGGGCTGCTGCCACACAGGAGAGCACTCCCCCACCCAGCAGTGGCCCAATCCTGGCCATTTTGGGCCTGATCCTGGCCATTTTGGTCTCATTTTGACCCAGTCTGGGCCAAAAACAGCCAGGATTGGGCCCAAAACAGCCTGGAATGGGCTGCTGCCGCATGGGAAAGCACTCCTCCGCTCAGCAGAGGTCTGATCCTGGCTGTTTCAGGCCCAAAATGGCCAGGATCAGGCCCAATTTGGCATGGATCGGGCTGCTGCCAAGCAGGGAAGTGCTCCTCTGCTCAGCAGCATCCTGTTCCTGGCCATTCCCCCACCCTCCCACCACGTGTGCCCCCCCCCCCCGCCGGAGCAGGCTTACCTTTGCTCCAGGGGAACTGATCTCCATCTGGAGATCAGGGGACACGGTCACCACACACAGAGAGGTGCCAGAACGCCATTCCTGAGCATTTTGGCAGGAAAAAAGGCCTGGTCCAAACTCTCTTTCTGTGTGTGTGTGTGTGTGTGTGTATGCCTGCCTGTTAGAAGTGCCTAACTGCTTAGGGAAATGAGGTAATGAAGTCCAGTACAGAAGGTCAGAAGAGAGGCAATCCAGAGAGTATGAAAACTTCCTTAGAGACCATTCTATGCATCTGTTAAGGATGTATACAGGTTTTTTCATCCATAAGCGTTTTTTCCCCCTTTCTTGTGTTGAACGAGGGACATTCAGGATATGTTTGCACCAGTTGTTTTTTTGTGAAATATATCCTAGGATGTAACATCAGCAGCTGTTATACTTCTGAGGGAAGGGATATCTTTTTCTGATTAAGGACTCACTTATGGGCTTTTATTCGACATTCAGTACCTCCTCAATAAGGTAACCTCTCAAAGATCAAATGTCTTTTTCTTCATAGCATTTCATGATGTCTGGGCACTGAGCAGATATTGCAAGGAACATTGCCCTCTAAGGCTGGCCTGCACAATTTGGGACACATCAAACCCAACTTGGTCCATCACCCACCAAATGCTTTTTAAAAAATTGTCTGAGGCCAAAACTCAGTGGCTAGTGGCCTGTCCATCATGAATGTGCAGGCCTGCTCTAAGGCATGGCGCTCTGCCAACATTAGTACATATATTTGTGGGTATATACACGAAAGGGTGTTAGATCCCCAAGTCCTCCACAGTTAACACACAGGTGAAGTAACTTTATTAGAGATCCATTCAGTACAAGGAGCTCAGACAGTGGAATTGGCAGAAGTGACGTATGTGGGGCTAGCAATGTTAGTTATAGGGAATATTCCCGCCTTTGGGAAAGGGACCATTAACAAGGAGGGGGGGTTGGAGTGAGACGTTGTTTTAGAGTAGACAGTGAGAAAGATGAACTTATCTTTGGTTCTCAAGGATACGTTTTGAGCCAGTTTCAGCTGGCAGTCAAGGACACTGGCTCAGCGGAGCGAGTAAAAGAAAGTAAACATTTGTAAGATAACCTACTGGCATTGCAGCAATAAAGAACTTCCCATACTCTCAGAGACCAGAGGCAGAGCCAATATACATTTGTGGCAGATATGCAGGAGGCATATATGACACATTAGGCCTTTTCAGGGTTGTATTACATGGAAGAGTGGATGTTCCCAGTTCAGTGCAAACTATGTGATTCACATTAAAGGTGTTAAATGTTTAATACAGTCAGCTACAATTTTTTTAATCGTGTAAAGGGTAACCCCAACCCAGAGATGTCAGGATGCTATTGCAAGACTTGCTGCAAGTACTCTTTCATTTTAACAACAGTCATAAAATAAGAAAGCACATCCCCTATATGATCAGAATTTGCAGGTCAGAATTTGGACCTCAAGAGGAGGTGAAATTGACAAAGCCTTCCCGGAGGCAAAGATGAAATTAACAAACCCTCTCAGCAGTGATCTTTGCCAGCTCTGTAGAGAGATGAAATTGACAGAGCTTTCCCTTTGTCTTTTTAAACTATGCTTCCCAGCTAACATTGCATCTCTCTTCACTTGAGCGTCCTTGTGTAAGAGGTCTCAGGTAGAGAGACTCTGTGTTTAAAGATGTAAATATCTCATCCATGCTGTTTGTTGCTGCAAATATGGGTATATCTGTGAAGGACATGCCTGCAACATGAAGCATGATAAATCACGCTTTGCTGGGTAGGAAATATTAAAATTGTAAATTTCTGAGATCTCTTGGTTGTGGGTTAATATCACAGATCCTCCACAAATTAGCTACATAAAGAAGTGATAAGCTTGTCTGGGGAAATCAGAACAGGAAGTTTTGTTCTGTTTGCGGAGCACTGAAAATAAGAAACATTTCGTGTCTCACCACACAGTGATGCCTGGCACATGCTTTTTGAATGTCAGATTTCGCAATTTTACCTGGGAGATGTAGTTTTAAAAGAGCTGCTGGATCGGATTGCTGGAGAGGGAGAAGAATTCACAAATGAATCGTTCTCTATCCAACAGCTCTTTTAAAACTCCAGTTCCCAGGTAAAATTTTGAAACTCGACACTTAAAGAGCACGTGCCAGGCATCACTGTGTGGCGAGACCCTTAGTGATCCAGTGGCATCTTACACCTTAGGAGAAAGGCTGTGGGGTTTATAGATATAGTCACAATATTTGTAGTCTCTCCTTTATCCCAGGTCTCAAGGCAGCTTGTGTGTATGTAAAGTGCCATCAAGTCACATCTGACTTGTGGTAATTGCATAGGGCTTTCAAGGCAAGAGACAAACAGAGGTAGTTTGCCGTTGCCTACCTCTGCATAGTGGACCTGGACTTCCTTGGTGGCCTCCCATCCAAGTACTAAGCAGGGTTGACCACCCTGCTTAGTTTCCGAGATCTGATGAGAACAGACTAACCTGGGCCATCCAGGTCCAAGCTAGTTTACAATTTCCAATTTTAAAATTTTACAAATTACAATAAAACTCCAATTAACCCCCCTTCCCAAGAAATGCCTTCAGTCTACACTCCATTACTAACCCTAGCAAATAAAATAGCCTTGAACAGCCTCCTAAAATCTTCTAAAGACCTTACTTCCTTTTCCATAGAGTGGGAGTTACTGTAGAAAGAGCTTGGGTTCTAGCAGGTGCCAGGTTAAGGGTGAAAATAACCAGTAGGCAGCAAATGATAGGTGTGTTACCTTCTGCTATACATCTGATCACGGAATTTTGAAGACATTGGGCCAAGCTACACATGACGAATGACACTTGAACGGCAAGTGTATTTCTCCCTGTTCACTTGCCCTCCACTCAGTCCACTTGCCGTTCAAGTGTCATTCGTCATGTATAGCTTGGCCCATTGATTCTGTCTGCTGTTAGTCATTTGAGAGCTGATGAAGCTTTAGAAAATTTGTTATACAGGCAAGAGAGCATATCATCAGTGGACTTACAAAACAGGCAGTAACCTTGGTTAGAAGTTAAATTGCCCTAGTTGTGAGATTCATTCATGAACCACGAAACTAGCAAGTAACTATACACATCTCTTAATATTTTCATCTATCCAGCAGTTCCTGTATTTGTTCAGCTGTTTATAATTAGAAATGTTAATAAAAAAGAATATAGAGTTTAAAAATAATTGTTATAAAAGATCAGATAGCTAGCGTGCCTATGACAATGTGTAAAGTGCCATCAAGTCACAACTGACTTATGGCGACCCCAGCAATGGGCTTTCAAGTCAAGTGAGAAGCGGAGGTGGTTTGCCATTGCCTTCCTCTGCAGAGTCTTCCTTGATGCTGTGATGCTGTGAGATCTGACAAGATCAGGCTATACCATGCCGCCTTTCCTCCCACCTAGGACAATATTACATAAAAATTGCAGAGTCCAAGCTTCCAAGTCGGAAGATTTCTGTTAAGTTACTACTTTTACACCATTGGAAGCTTTCTTCGCATTACAATTCAGTTGCTGCTTCGATTTCCAGGAAAACAGACACCGACATTTACCCATTTAATCCTAGTTTTCTGCATGTTCACTTCTGAATTAGCAACAACTTTGTACATATATGTCTAAATGCCTGATTATCTATACCAAGGCCCATTAAATGTACATTTTGTATGCAGATAGATGTTGCATACAGGGCCGGTGGGCATGGTTGGCAAATGACAAAAGCCTCACGTTCATTCGTTCGTTTCGTTCGTTCGTTCGTTCGTTCGTTCCTTCCTTCCTTCCTTCCTTCCTTCCTTCCTTCCTTCCTTCCTTCCTTCCCTTCCTTCCTTCCTTCAAGACATTTCTATGCCACTTTTCCACCCAACTCAGGGTCCCCAAGGCAGTGAAATTTTCACTCATTAAAACTGGGTTTTTAAATGCAAAGATATACAAAATATTTATAAGAAATAAAACATAAAAACATACAGGCACTCAAACAGGAAGAAGGGCCAATAAGAGTTAGTGAGGGAACACCAAACCAAACAAAAAAAGTCTTTGCCTGCTGGTTAGAATTGCCAGGTCCCACTTACCCTCCTAGTGGGAAGGTGGGGACCTGCCACTCATCCCTTTTCCCCTCCTTGGGCAACGGGCGAAAGCAGTGCAATGACGTCACTTCCGGGAGTCGTCATGTCACGCCGCACCAGAAGCATGTCCAGGAGGCCTGTTCCTCTTCCCCCCCCCCCCGCCCCGCCCTGCCCCCGCTAGCCAGATGAGTGGAGGGGTAGGTGGGGAATAAGGGATCTCCTGTCCCTGACCAGGGGACCTGGTAGCCATACTGCTGGTAGAAGACAATAACAGATGGATTTTCCATCAGGAGGGGAGATGCAGAATTTTGACAGCATGACCACAAGGCCCTTTCTTGGCTCACCATCTCTACAGGATCAGATGGCCGGAGCTCCCAAAGCAAGGCCTCCAATCTGGGTCTCCCCAATCCTATTCCCGTACTCTAACCAGTACTTGCAGGCTCGTTTATATGTTTGCAATTCAGATATGTCTTTGTGTATATGTACGGTGCTATTTGGTTTTCTTGTGATGCCCATTGACAAACTGAAACATTTGGTTATATGGACACAACCCCACCAAGAAACCACAGCCAAAACTCATTATTGCCACCAGGGCTTTTTTCTGGGAAAAGAAGAGGTGGAACTCAGTGGGTTGCCCTCTGCGAAAACGGTCACCATGGCTGGTGGCTCCGCCCCCTGATCTCCAGACAGAGGGGAGTTGAGATTACCGAGGGCAATCTAAAACTCCTCTCTGTCTGGAGATCAGGGGGCGGGGCCACCAGCCATGTGGACCATTTTCAAGAGGGTTCCAGAAACTCCGTTCCACCACATTCCAGCTGAAAAAAAAGCCCTGATTGCCACTATTATGACAACCCTTTGAAATGGACCGTTTAATGCCTTGACTCATGGACACAATACTAATTTTCAGGTCCATCGTGTTAAAAAAAAAAGCTGGTCTTGGGGCTATTTTGGACTTAATATATATTTAAAAAAGATTTATAAGTTCCGTTTTTTCTCCTTGCAGACAGAATTGGTAGAAGCCCTACAGAAGGAGAAAAGAATGAGTACAAAAGACACATTAGAAAATTGCAGGTTGTTCTGCATTTGAGAGCATTGCTTGAACCTGACAATTTCAGAGCTGTCTGTCAGCGCTCTCTTCACCAAATGCTCATAAAAGTGCAGTTTTTATTAGGTTATGAAAAGCATTTTGAATGCTTTCAAAGATCTGTTTGGTTTTAGCAATGAATTTACTGCATCAAACTAAACTGTTACGATGACATTTGGCAGCCGTGACTGGATGCTAATGGTGCACTGATCCACTAGGGCAGAAGGATGAAATCCACAAGAATGATTCATCAATGGCTGATTCCGCACACATTGGATAATGCACTTTCAATGCACTTCAGCAATCGTTTGGAAGTGGATTTTTTTGTTTCACACACGAAAAATTCCGTTCCAAATTATCTCTAAAGAGGATTGGAAGTGCATTATCCAATGTGTGCGGAATATCAAACTCTTTCCTACCCCCCAAACAAAGATTCATGGAAGTAGTAAGTAGTAAAAAAAAAAAAAAATCTTCATTTCAGAAGACATTTTAGGCTGATTCTGCACACGTTGGATAATGCACTTTCAATGCACTTTATCAATTGTTTGAGATGGATTTTTTTGTTCCATGCACAAAAAAATCCATTCCAAATGATCCATAAATACGATTGGAAGTGCATTATGCAACATGTGCGGAATCACTCTTAGACAAGCAAACTGATCAAGTGCTCAAATGGTTCCATTTGGTGAATAGCTGTGGAATTGATCTGAGGGGGGTGTACTCCAAAGATCCAGTGTATGTGGCTACAACCCCTGCAAAGCTTCTTAGAACCAGTAAGCAGTAATATGTCATATGTATATGTCATAGGACATTTGGTTATGATACACATGGTTGCCTGGCAACTGCCCGCACATTATGTTACGTTTTCCCCCCTCTCTGCAGACTGTCTCATGGTGCCCCATGGAATGCAACCCTTGATAACTAAAACAGAACGGCAATGAAAAGTGATGCTCCACTCTGAGCCCCAGATTGCTAGTGGACTGTTAAAGGGGCTGGTTGCCTAACATGTCCCTCCCTATGTCAGTGGCTAGAGCAAGATTTAGGACAGCAGCTGAGATCATGTCAAGCAAGGAGGAAACAGAGAGGTGATTTTAGGGTTTCTATGGCTGTAGTAGTGGTTATGAATCAAGGGCTCTTTATGAGAAAACCTCTAACCTCACCTATGAAAGATTTATTTGCAGATTGTTAAAAAGATGTGCAAGACGCAAGTTTTATTAGGGCAAATGGTTTATTTTGGTCAACCACCAGACAGCTTCGGCGACGCCATTTTTGCATATGTAAGTAAAATGTTTTGTTAAAGGCTTTTGGCTTTTGCTGCTGTATAAACATCATATATATTCAGAGGCTGTACACTTTTGAGACTGTATGGGACAGCAAAGCCAGTGATTACCTTCCTTTTCTCTCTGTTCTTTAAAAGGCCTTTTCAGTCAGTAACATTTCCTGCTCCTACCCTGACTCAAAACTGTGTTATCAATAAAGGACTGCCTTGTTTCATATAAAAGAATGATAGTGGATCTGACGTTAAAAAGAATACATTCACCATGCCAATCAAATGGGTGACTTACCAATAGAACTGATTTCATATCTTATCAACAGAAGAACTGAATTTCTGCTGCCAGGTGGTCTGTCAAGACATTAGTCACAAAGCAGCTGCCAATTGCTGGATTTTAGGCTGCCCTTCAACCTGAGCCGGGAAGGAAAGAAAGTGGCCAACTTTTGAAGCAGCTCCAGCAGTTGTGCTTTCGACAGCAACTTATGTTTATTTTGCCCTTCCTCTTTCTCAGCCTCTCAAGATTAGTTAGGGGTTTTTCCATAGGGCACGCTTTCAGGTGTTGGAATCCCCAAACTCAAAAACAGTGCCCTAAAATAAGCGTTAAAAATGAAAAACATGCTCCCCCGCAAGCATAATGAAAACTGCGCCCTGGAGAAACCCCCAAGCTGAAATTACAAGGGAAATATTTGCACTGCACACTCCCTACGTTTGACGTTAAAATGGAGGAGAGGAAAACGAGGAAAGGCACTTTGGATCCCCCTGTGAAGTCAGGCAGGGGATAGATAGATAGATAGATAGATAGATAGATAGATAGATAGATAGATAGATAGATAGATAGATAGATAGATAGATAGATAGATAGATAGATAGATAGATAGATAGATAGATAGATAGATAGATAGATTAGATAGATAGATAGATAGATAATCTGCTATGTGCACATCATTTTAATGCGGTGTTTAAAGTGTTAAACGGAGACCAGGGAAACCAAGGTTTCATATTCCATCTCCAACATGAGGCGTAGACACGGTCGTGCACACGCGAGGCCCCGCCACTTGACACAATTTTCGAAACGATTTAACAGTTAAATCCCGATGCTGGTTTTCATCCTAAATCCTCAAAAGACCCATAAAAGAGCACAGTATTTGTTAATGGGGATGGGGGAATGTGAGGAGGAGAAAGTTAAGTCAAGTCATGTTGCCGTAGGCCTCTGCAAGGAAGAGTGTCAAAGAAAGGCAAGAAGAAGCAGAATCCAAAATGAATATTGTGGCAATGGGGCCTATAATCATAGCAATTGCCTTGCTAACAAAATATGCTGACCTGCTTAATTATACCCAACAAGAGTTTATTTGCAGCAGGTCCTTTAAGCATCACCTTCGGCTGTGGAATGTATTATTTAACACCATCTTGTCTAACACCGCAGCTAAAACACCATAACCTACCACAACTGGTATTGTGTTCTTGTTACGAGCCTTTCCCCTCCTTTTCTTAAAAGTCGACATTTCCCACATTGTTTTTCACAAATGAATGTAGGTGTAATTTTTCTCTTGAGCACATTACATATTTGCCAAAACTATTTTTACATGGCTCTTGGGTTACTGATGTTTGCCTGTAAGTAAGAAAATGATTGTGCTTCACTTGAACCGTTTTCAGCAAGCCCTGTGCCTGGAAGAGCAATTACGAAGAACGAAGATGATAAACTTTCTCAGAGGCATGTGGCTGTAATAGGAACTCTTAAGGGTAGCAACTTTATACTCCTGCTGCTGAAAGCCCAGTCTCATATACAACAACTTGTGAGCAATTTGAAATTCAATCTTTAGAAACAAGGGTATCTTCTGAACTGTTTTCATTTACTTTGCTTTTCTCTTCTGCTGCTGGGATTACTCATGGGGCTCATATCTCATGGGGCTCACCCGCCTGATATCTTCAGAAGTTAGATACCTTTCCCACAATGCTTTGGGGGCTTCTTCTGGGCAAGGATTGTTGAAATAAAATGTTTTGGAACCACAAGGTGCTTTAAAAACTGAGTTCCAGATTCTCATGTTGTACGTTGCCATGAAAATCCCACCAGGTGTTTGCCATAAGTCAGCTATGTCTTGAAGGCACTTTCCACAGCCACATTCCATATAACTCATGTTAGGCTGCAGACCTTTACAAACTTAATAAGGTCAGTGGGTAACTATGTGTAGAACCAAAATCGAAAAGAGTCCAGTAGCACCTTTAAGACTAACCAACTTTACTGTAGCATAAGCTTTCGAGAATCACAGTTCTCTTCGTCAGATGCATCAGAACCAGGCTGTAGAACCAGGCTTTTAGATACAAAACTGCCACATGCCAAGACCACTATCACCATAATTGTGGCTAAACATTCAGTTGTAGCTCAAAACATAGTATTATGCTTTCAGATTTCTTAAGGGAAAATTGGAGGGTCCTTATTAGAGGTGGGCATGGTCTGGAAAACGGACCTAAATTTGACACTGTCCAGCCTGGTTTGTGGTTCGTGAACATACAGTTCATGGGACTCACCTTTTTTACAAACTTTGGCCCATTTGGGCCGGTCTGTAAGTCCATGGTCCATGAGTCCAGACATCCTGGCTCCGATCTATCAATTTCCTAGGCAACAGAGGGGACATCCGCAGACCTTCTGCAGCCCTTAAAAACTTGATAGGCAGCTCTGCCAGAGAGCTCCCATTCTGCTCTATGTGAGCAAGGAGGAACAATTAATTCTTAGGCAACAGAGGGATGGATGTTCTGCAGCCATGGGAACACCAATCTTAGCCCTCAAAACCTTGATAGGCAGTCCTGCCTGCCAACCAGAGAGCTCCCATTCTGTTCTATGCGAGCAAGGAGAAAGAATTAATTCCCTAGGCAATGGCTGGGAAGGTGTCTGTGTGGTGAGTGAGGGGGCTCTTCCCCCACTCTTTTCTGTTTGATTTTGCTTCATTGCAACTTTTTGGTGCAGCAAGCCAATGCAAGTCAATTGGCATTTGCAACTCATAGTATCTACTGGAAGTTTCCTGAGGGCAGCCACTTTGGGGGTCTGTAACTCAGACCTCCGAAATGTAATCTTGGCCAAACTAAGAAAGCGGCTGGAGGAGAGCCTGCTGAAGCCTTGCTGCAAGTTTGGCATCTCTGAGTGGAAAGGGGGTGGTCCTAGGGCCCCCAGAAGTGACAGACCATGGACCGACGAACCAATCCGTGAACGGGCTGGTCCATGAAAAGTTCGTGGTCCGTGAAAATCGACGGACAATGGGCCGGTGGTCTGTGGCATTTTCCCAGTCCATGCCCACCTCTAGTCCTTCCTTATTAAAAAAGTTAAATCCTCCATCAGTTGGTCTGGACAGAAGTTTTTCATTGTCCTTTTAATGCTATAACCCTTCACGGATATAATAATTATAAGTGCAGATAAATTTAAGAGTGAACTGGGCACAGTTCAAGGTGCTGGTGTTGACCTTTAACATCCTATTTGGTTTTGGACCAACATATCTGAAGGACTGCCTACACCCTTATGACCTACCCAACCACGGTGGTTATCTTCCAAGGCTAGTAGGACTTTTTTGTTATTGTTGTTGTTTGGCGTTCCCTCAGAGTTCCCACCTTCCTACCCAAAGTTTTAATTGTTGCTTTTTTGTATGTGTATTTTACCTCTAGTTTTAATTGGTTTAATGATGTGTTTTTGTTGGTTTTAATGGCTTTTAAAATACGATTTTATTATATGTGTGTTTCATTTGTTAGCCATCTTGGTGTCCTTATGAGAACAGAAAGGTGGGATATAATTTTGTAAAATATATATATAAATAAATGATCTGGTGCTAAACCATTCCTAGATTACACTGGTCAGGGAAGCTCTGATCTTGCCATTTTCATTTTTTTTAATGGTACATTTGCAGCTACCTGCCTGCCTGCCCGCCTGCCCGCCTGCCTGTCCGTCTAAGACACATTCGAACTCCTTCAGGATCCCAAATCACAGCTCTTTTAAAAAATTCTCTCTGTCTTAGTATTTCCCTCAAATTTGTCTGGCTGCACAAGTTTTATTGACCTGGAAATAAGTGCATTCATGTACAGGTGCACTTGTGCAAATTCAGGATTATTTAAAGGAGAGGGGGAAATCTGAGATACCAATTTCCAGATGGACCAAAGGTTTGATCCAGCAAAGCACTTCTTATATTCTTAGTTACATGGTGAGAAGATAATAGCAGAGGCCATACCAGACATTATGAGAAGATGAGATAGAGGAGGCATGTGAATGTTTGAATATTTATCTATCTCATATATACCCTGCATTTCTCTCCAGTGGAACCATAAGTGGCTTACAACTTCATTTGCCTCTTACCAGGGCTTTTTTTCTGGGGAAAGAGGTGGTGGAATTCAGTGGGTTGCCCTCAGAGAAAATGGTCACATGGCTGGTGGCCCCGCCCCCTGATCTCCAGACAGAGGGGAGTTGAGATTGCCCTCTGCACCGCTCGGCGGCGCAGAAGGCAATCTCAACTCCCCTCTGTCTGGAGATCAGGGGGTGGGGCCACCAGCCATGTGACCATTTTCAAGAGGTTCCGGAACTCCGTTCCCCCGCAATCCAGCTGAAAAAAAGCCCTGCCTCTTACCCTCAGAGCAACAACTCTCTGCGTTAGGTTAACCTGGGAGAAAGCAACAGGCCCAAGGTCACCCACTGCGTCTCCATGGCAGAATGATGATTCAAAGCCAGGTCTCTCAGAGTATAGTCTGACACTAACCACTATAGATACTACCTCTGAGGCCAACAGTTCTATTCCTTCTGCTTTCCTTCCTTACATGCTGTAGCCAGTGAACAATAAAGATAGCACCAAAACCCTTGCCCTCTCTATCAAATATGAACAACTTTTGTACTTCTCTTATTAGCTGATTTAGAACTCTTTAGAATGGATCAGAATAGCATATCTTCATTGCTTCAAAGCAGGGCTTTTTTTCAGCTGGAACGCAGTAGAACGGAGTTCCGGAACCTCTTGAAAATGGTCACATGGCTGGTGGCCCCGCCCCCTGATCTCCAGACAGAGGGGAGTTTAGATCGCCCTCTGCGCCGCTCAGCAGCACAGAGGGCAATCTAAAATCCCCTCTGCCTGGAGATCAGGGGGCGGGGCCACCAGCCATGTGACCATTTTCTCCGAGGGCAACCCACTGAGTTCCACCACCTCTTTTCCCAGAAAAAAATCCCTGCTTCAAAGGTTTATTGGATCCATGCCTGTTATAAAAGAAAATAAAACTATACTTTAGGGAAGTGACTATTCTTTCCAGAATTACTGTTCTTAGGGGATGTTTAATGTATTGTGATTAGTCACTCAGTGATGACTAGCCTTACTAGAGACCATTCACCGCTGACTGGCAAGCGAGCGGCTCGTCACTCGGATCCCCTCCTAAAAATTGTATGAGTTTACATTTACCTAGAAGTTTGTTGTAATAGTTCAGAGTTGTCCTTATGAGCAATAGCGTGACTCATGCAATTGTACATTTTCAGACTCAGTATAAGAATACCCATTCTCGTTGTCTTTCTTTGCTCATCAGAGGCATTACAATTGTGTCACAGCTTCCCTCATGAATTACAAGCAATGAGGACCGCAATGCCTTGAGGCAACATGTGATTAAAAACTTGATAAAACACTATAGAAGGGGGGGCACTTAATGATTACCACCTGAACAATTCCATGTCTGCAGGTGTTTGTTGCAGGATTTAGTTTTTTGAGGCAGACAAAGACATTGAACATTGGACTTGGATCTTCAGCTGGTGTGAATCAACCCAGTTTTGTTGACTTCAAAGGTGAAACAACTTAAGCTGAACCTCTGTTGATTTAACCCAGTGCAAGAGTTGGCCCAGAATCCGCAGCTTAATTGCTCGTGTGTCTTCTCCGACAAGATCTGAAACATGTCTCATTTCTACTTAGAGGGAAGTATTATGGCAGTTCGGAAGGTCGAGCTTGTTGCAATGGGATTGGATGGGCTCCCAAAAATGTTTTAAATGCATTTCAAGAAAATAAATATGCTTTACCTTACTTTTCAAACCATGAGCTCATCCAGGCAATCAACTTGTTTCCTTTTCATAAGGATTACGATGTCAGAAAATAGATTTTTTTAAAAAGAAATCAAAGAAATCATTTGCTTTTTTATTTGATTCCTAAAGTATCTTCTCTGGCAACATTTGAAACATGCTTCATTCTGGCAAGGAAGAGCATCAGTTTTAGGCTGATACTGATAGCACGTACATGTTGAAAAGAAGTTATCTTGTTGACTACTTAGACAGCAACTGAACTTCTCAGTGTCAGGTGCCAAGCAAAATTACTTTCATTCATCCACCCATTTGGCTTGCTCAGTTGATTTCTTGTATCGGTATTTTTGTGCAGTGGGGAGGGGAGGGCAGGGGAGTCGTCTGGCCATCTGCTGTAATGACAGATTTCTCTGAACAGAAACCTAGAAGGAAGTATGTTGTAAATAGCCACAGGTCACAGTGCCCAGTGGACAGACTACTCCTCCTCAACTGCATTTGCTGTGAACCAGCCACTTTTGTAACTACTAGCATAATTCCATCTTTGTGCTGTTGTCTGGCAGGTCAGTTGACCAAACATATTTTTTCTCCCAGTCACATGCCTACCCAAGCATGAGGGGACACTATTTACATTTTATAAGTAGATCCAGAGGAGTTCGCCGTGTTAGTCTGTAGTTGCAAAATAGTAAAAAAGTCCAGTAGCACCTTTCAGACTGACCAACCTTATTGAGGCATAAGCTTTCGAGAACCACAGCTCTCTTCGTCAGATGCATGTTTGGATCTCATCCATTCCTGGTGAGAAATCAGCAGTCTGCATCCGAGAAAGAGAGCTGTGGTTCTTGAAAGCTGAAGATGCATGACGAAAAGAACTGTGGTTCTCGAAAGCTTATGCCTCAATAAAGTTGGTTAGTCTTAAAAGATGCTTCTGGACTTTTTACTATTTTATAAGTAGGGATGGAACATCATTATAGCAGTGAAAGATCTTGAATCTGTGACTGAGATGTGCTTTGAACTTAGACTTACTACTTGCTCCGCCTTGCCGGGGGAAACTCCTGCCTCAGTCCTCCATTCCTCTGTGCTTGCTCAGTGGAACGATAGGAGAAAAATGGGAGAGGAGGCAGTGTTGCGTGATCCAATGACATCACTTCTGTGTGATGGCCCAGAGCCCTATTTGTATGACAGCTGCCAGCTATTTATATTGGCCTTGCTCCTGTGCTTGTAACAGCCATCTAACTTCATAAAACTTAAGCAAGATCTCATTTGCCCCACCACTTATGGGTACTCAGACCATTTCAGCTGTTGGAACTCTCTGTCGGAGGATACTCAAGCCCGCCAAGATCTTGTATCCTTTCGGTGGGCCTGTAAGACAGAGATGTCCCACTAGGCCTATGGTTGAGGCTGGCATTAGACCCATCAAAAAAGCCTCCCTGCTGGTCTCATACTAGCGGGGGGGGGCACATAGCAATCTGCCCCCCACACATGTGTAGTTACAGAATACCAACTCACACCTCCACGCTTTTTTATGTATGGCATGCAGGGAAGAGTGAAGGGGGGCTCATCTTGGGATACTGGAATTTATATCTGTCAAGATTTTGATTTACTGAAATGTATGTTTTTGAGATTTATGATTTTACTGTTTTATTCTTTGTATGTTTACCTATTGTTGTAATCCGCCCTGAGCCCACCTGTGGGGAGGGCGGGCTATAAATCAAATAAATAAATAAATAATAAAGAGGTTGTAGGTAGAATGTTCTCCTTTGAGATGCCGAAAATGACTTAAGAACTCGGTCTTGATCAGTTGGCTGTAAAATCTACTTGCTTGGCCGATGCAAATGATTTCTTGTCTCTCCAAATCGTTCTCAGTGGGGCAGAGGGTTTCAACTGCAACCTTCACCAGTGAAAGTGAAATTGTAAAAGATTTCCTTTCCATTAAAGCAATAGCTCCAACAGGGGCCGTTTTCACACTGCTTACCGGCCACGGAACACCGCGCTGAGCTCCCAGAACGACAGCGTCTTCCTGGCGCGATTTCGCACGAGAACGATTTTGTGCGAGAACGGCAGTTCTCGCACAAACAGCGTGATGTTCTGTGGCCGGTAAGCAGTGTGAAAACGGCCAGGCAGTTTGTCAATGAGAAATCAGGAAACAGCCATTTAAGGCAATAATTTCTCAAGTATTCTGTCAAGTTCAACTTGCCTGGCATGAGTGCTTTTCTTGGTTAAATAAACAGCATATAGATTGTTTTACATACTGTTTATGCTCACTGGGGGCTGCTTCACTTGAACCCCCTACCATTTCTTCATCTTAGAAGCATTCTTTCTTAACTTCCAGAAGTAGAATGTACATGGAAGCGACACCCCTAAGAAAAGCATGTAGTCTACCAATGTTTTGAACTTTCTAAGAGAGGAGAGGGAGAAATTCAGTCTGACATCTCAGATTTAGCCACACTTGCTTTGAAGTAATTCCGATTGACTTCAAGGGAATGCTTCCAGTTAGGTATGCTCAGGTTTTCAGTCTACATGGAATAACCTGAAGCCTTTCTAAAGAGCATCCCACCACTTAAGAACACGCAGAGGAATCTCACTTTCAAAAGGGAAACCTGGGCTGGGCACTGGCTGAAAAGTATGTTCAGCTGCCCTGTAACACCGATGAGTTACACCTTTTTATCCTTTTAGCTCTTTTGTGGTCGGCTTCTGGCCTGAGGTTTGTTTTACGGATTGACACTTTTGTGCTGTATTTATGCCCCTGGCTTGTTGGTCATGCCGTCTTATTTTACAGGTTGATAACTGAAGATGATTTTGTGCTATTTTTACTGGTAAGCAACCTTAAGCAGGATTCTGAAGAAGCAGCATGAACATTTCCTAAATAAAGAAAAATAAAGAAAATAACCCTGTACCATGATCACGTTGGCTTGATCAAGGGCGGAGCCACCCTAAGGTGGCAGTTCTTCTTGTTCCTAGCTTGCAGAAAAGCACATAGAAGGAACAGGTAACTATGGGAACAGCCTTTGAGGTGATTTAACATTACCCCCCCCGCCGCCGCCCAAGCTCTCGGAAAATAGGATTTCCCAAATATAAGGTGGTCCAGTGTTCCTAACATATACCATTAAGGGCTGCCAACAGGCCTCGAGAAAAATGTCCTGTCCCTTTATATAATAATGATAGTGATAGCGATAACAATGACGATGACGATGACGACGACGACAGTGATGATGATGACGAGGACGATGATGACGAGGGCGGCGGCGACGACGATGACGATGACGATAATAACATTCAAGTTATATACCGCCCTTCAGGATGACTTAGCACCCACTCAGAGCGGTTTACAAAGTATGTCATTATTATCCCTACAACAAAAACATCCTGTGAGGTGGGTGGGGCTGAGAGAGCTCCAGAGAACTATGACTCGCCCAAGGTCACCCAGCTGGCTCCAAGGGGAGGAGTGGGGAATCAAACCTGGCTCTCCATATTATAGTCCTGCCACTCTTAACCACTACACCAAACTGGCTCTTTAATAGAGGCTTAATATGTGGGAATGGGTATCTGAAGCTTTTCATGCCATGAAGGTAAACAATGTTACCTTCTAAATATAATATCCCATTAAGCCTCTAGTGGGGGAGGGAATGTGGCATGGTATATCCTGCTCTCTTCAGATCTGGGAAGCTAAACAGGGTTGGTACTTGGATGAGCAGCCACAAGGGGGGGGGGCTCTGCAGAGGCAGGGTAATGGCAATCCATCTCTACTCCTCCTTACTTGCCTTGAAAGCCCCTTGCTGGGGTCAACACAAGTTGGTAGCAACTTGACAGCAGGTACAAGCCTCTGTTGAAGGGATGGGACTTTTTTTCCTCCAGCCATACGCTTCTGTGGAGCTTCCTCAAATGCCTTCTTGTGCTGGTGCGGATGCTGCAGAGACTGACAGCAGGGAGCTGCCAGCCAACAAATAGAAGAATCCCCCTGCTCCCTTCCTCTTCTTCTCCTTCTCCACGGAGTTTGCTCCGGCAGCATCTGAAGTGCCTGGTGCACCCTTCCCCTGGGCTCCCCATCGTCTTCTCCAAGCTAGGACTTGGACTTGTAGAAATCGAGCTTTTTGCCTGTTAGTCGACAACTCTTGTGCAATTAACACCCATACAAGTCATGGAAGAGAAGAAAAGCAGTTTGCACTTCTCTCATCAACTCTGTTCTCCAAAGGCCCCAAACTGAAGTTGGTTTATCTGCTGGCATAATATTAGTGTTAGAGTATGATATGCTAAACAGTCTGTTCAGCATATGCCAAAATCAGTTATCAAAAGCCTAAACTCCTCCCTGCCCCAGCCTAAGTAAGTAAAGGGCTGACTGGGTCAAAAGCATTTTTCTTTCTCCAAGGCTGTCTCGGGACAGTTGTGAAAGTTGACCTTTGTGTCCCTGGCAGAACGAGGCAGCTGTTGATTTAGCGCTCCCAAAGTATGCACTTTGACACTTGTCCTGATATTATGAGCCCCCCCCCCCCACTCCTGAAATACTCTGGCAATCAGGAGTAAGAAAACATAGCAAGCATAATCCACTGAGCAGTTTTCCAAGTCCCATTGCAGTGAGTGGAAGGTGTGTGTGATGGACAGGACTGGCTCCAGCTCCGCGTCTCTCCAGCTCTCATACACGTCAATCTTATGATTCTCAGTGGCCAAAGAGGACCTCTCCTTCCTTTTTCATCCACAGAGAGGAGATTATCTGATGTTCTTTACGTTCATTTACATTTACTATTAATATGGTTCACAACCTGCACCTACTGATCAAGCAAATTATACCAAAGAAAATCAATAGTGAAATTTACAGGCATGATCATAAAACAGTATAGGTTAAAAACAAGACTCAAAGAGTCCAGTAGCACCTTTAAGACTGACTTGATTGTAGCATAAGCTTTTGAGAACCACAGCTCTCTTCATCAGATGCAACTTTACTGTAGCATAAGCTTTTGAGAACCACAGCTGTCTTCATCAGATGCAACTTTACTGTAGCATAAGCTTTTGAGAACCACAGCTCTCTTCATCAGATGCAACTTTACTGTAGCATAAGCTTTCGAGAACCACAGCTCTCTTCGTCAGATGCATCATCAACCAACAATAAAGCTGGTTAAAGGTGCTACTGGCCTCTCTACTATTTTGCAACTACAGAATAACACGGCTACTCTCTTCATCAGATGGAAACAAAACTCAGGAATAGAAAATAAAACATGGACTGTAGTGAACTCCCATTTCATATATCTGATAGCTTCTGTAAGCGTTCCTTGTGAATTCTATAAGCTACAGCAAAAAATCTGGCGCAAGTGTTGAAAGTTGAGGAACTGCATCAGGTAAAAACTTCTTAGTAATATCCAAAGGAGGGTGTTTAGAAAATTTCCTAAGCAAGGGTTGTAGGATCTTCCCATGAGCATCCTGATAAAAACAGCAATGAAACATGATATGCTCGATTGTCTCAACCATGCCTATTCGGCAGGGGCAGACCCTGGCCGTTTCCACATGGCTTACCTTGTTCCGGAAAACAGCGAAATCTCGCTTGAAATCACGTGAGAAGATGCTGTTATCGTGTGAAATCGCACAAGAAGACGTTGTTATCACACAAGAAGATGCAATAACAGCATCTTCTCGTGTGATTTCGCGCGAGATTTCGCTGTTTACCAGAACAAGGTAAGCCATGTGGAAACGGCCATTGTATGCCACTGGGATCTTTTTATAATGTCCCTCAACAACTGCAGACGGAAAAATGTTCTATCTGGCCATGGAGAAAGCCCAGTGATGGAATGGAATCTCTAATAACGACAAATAAGCTGCTGGGGTTGTCTCATTTTCATGGGGCCCAAAAAGTGAGGGAATCTATCCATATCTCTCTGCAGTTCAATATCCAGTGTCCTTTGTTTAATTCGGGCCCTAGCTTGATCTTGGGGACCTTGATCGAAAAATCTTGGGGAAAGGATCTTAGAAAACATTGGATGCAATGGAGTACCTTTTCTCCTTTTAAATATGCTTCCCTTCCTTTATATAAAACGGAGGGGGAGCAAAGAAGCCAGAAAGAAACTCTTGGTCTAAGACCACCAACTTGCTGATCACTTCTGTAACAAAATTATACTCAAGATCTTTAACTGTGCATGAAAAAGCAAAACAATTCGTTTTGTTAATTAAATTACAGTGAGAAACAAGATATATTATTCCTAATGCTCACAAGAAGAACATTAAACTACTACTATTTGAATTAAAAATAATCATATTACATGGAATGGAACAGCTGTTATTAATTAACACTAGAATTCTGTGATAGATTTGCCATCTTTTTCCTTTTGTACAGAAACTCTGTACCTTAAACAGATTCCCAACAGAGGCCATTTTCACACTGATTACCGGCCACGGAACATCGAGCCAAGCTCCCAGAATGACAGCGTCTTCCTGGCGTGAAATCACGCCAGGAAGACGCTGTTGTTCCGGACGCTTGGCGCGATGTTCCATGGCTGGTAAGCAGTGTGAAAACGGCCAGAGAGATTCTAAAAATGAATCGTTTAGATATTTATACCCCACTTTGCTCTCCAACTGTGGTTCATCAGAACTTGGAAGTTAAGCGCTTGGAAATTAAGCAGGGTTGGCCATGGCCAGTCTTTTGCTGGGGGACCACCAAGGACATCTGGAGTTGCTATATGAAAGGATCGCAACGGCAAACCACTTCTGCACATCTCTTATGTGGAATGCCCCACGGATGGGGTCACCATTAGTCGGTTGTGACTTTGTGGCACGTTCTTCTTTCTCCCAAATGGAGACTCAGAATTCTCTTACAACATTGTTCTCCCTTTTGCCATTTTTTTCTGTCAACAACTCTGTAAGGTAGGTTAGGCAGAGAAAGAAAGTCAGATCGGGCCAAGGTCCCCCAGCTTCCAGAGCAGAGTGGCAATTCGATCCTGGGTGTCTCAGACACAAGTCTGACACTCTAACCACTACACAATGCTGGCAGTGTGCATTTGCTGGAATCCTGGCTGTTAGCTGTTAAAAGCCGGGCCGTTTTCACACTGCTTACTGGCCACGGGAACATCACACCGAGCTCCTGGAACGGCAGCATCTTCCTGGCACGATTTTGCACAAGAATGACAGCCCAGGTTCTGAGCTCCAAGCAAGTCCTCACTCTTCTCTTTTGTGATGATCTATTCTGGCATCTGCTTGGCCTGTTTCAGCCCTTGGTCATGCACCATAACCACCATCGTGAGTGCTCCTGGAAGAAACAGAGAGGGGATTTCTGGGAAATGCATGCCCATAAGTCACATGGGAATACTCACATGCACACATTCCAAGTCTGTCTTGAAACTGAGGCTGAGTGCATGTTTCTCCCCACCACAATGGTGTCACCAAGAACAGCATTTTACTTTTTCCCTTGAGAGAAGCTGGGCTTTCTCCAGATTAAATTCTTGATAAATGATTTCAGTTTTCAACAGTTAAATCTGAATTAACTTGTATAAATCTGAATAAAAACACTAGCAAAAGCATATTCTGTTTTTCTGATGATGCACATGAAAACCCCTTCCCCCCCCCCAACTCACACACCTGAAATGGAGACACACAATAAATTACCCCAATAATCTAAAGTGGGGTGAGTGGATTTAATGTGGAGCAAATAGTATGACTTAGAATCATAGAATCACAGAGTTGGAAGGGGCCATACAGACCTTCTAGTCCAACCCCCTGCCCAATGCAGCATCAGCCTAAAGCATCCATGACAAATATTCATCCAGCCTCTTCTTGAAAACTGCCAGTGAAGGGGAGCTCACCACCTCCCTAGGCAGCTGATTCCACCTTTGAACTACTCTGACCGTGAAAAAGTTTTTCCTAATATCCAGCCGGTACCTTTGTGCATGTAATTTAAGCCCATTGCTTCGGGTCCTACCCTCTGCTGCCAACTGGAACAGCTCCTTGCCCTCCTCCAAATGACAGCCTTTCAAATATTTAAAGAGAGCAATCATGTCCCCCCTCAACCTCCTCTTCTCCAAACTAAACATTCCCAAGGCCCTCAGCCTTTCCTCGTAGGGCTCAGTCTCCAGACCCCTGATCATCCTCGTCGCTCTCCTCTACACCCTCTCACCCACTTCAGTTTCTATAATACCAAAGTAGGAGGTCATTATTAATAATACACAGATACAGATTGGCAGATTTTTATATTTTATAATCAAAAAGAGTCCAGTAGCACCTTTAAGACTAACCAATTTTATTGTAGCATAAGCTTTCGAGAATCAAGTTCTCTTCGTCAGGTGCATGGTACAGAACTTGATTCTCGAAAGCTTATGCTACAATAAAATTGGTTAGTCTTAAAGGTGCTACTGGACTCTTTTATATTTTATAGGGAGGGGTTTTTTATCCTTAAGTCATAGGAAAATATGCAACAAAAAAAGTAAAAGGATTCCTTTAGACCCAGCATCAAAAGTTAAAAGAAGTTTCCCTATGCACTGTCCACCATGATCTATATTTTCTTACTCATTTTGTTCAATCCAGCACGAAGTTAAGAGGTTTTTCAGCTCTTTCCCCTGCTGGAACCACCTGAACAAAATAGCTTACAAGTTTATAACTTACGCTTCTGGTATAGTTCTTCTTGTTCTTCTGAAAGTCACATTAGACGAGGAGAGGGAAATCTGTTTTTGAACAGACTAGATTTGTGGCACTGGGGGAAGGGGGGTTACCCTGTACTGTTTTCCCGATGTAAATTCCATCCCACCCAGTAACTTTGTGCCCCCCCTACCAGCCAAATAGCAGCAGCTGCAAATGAGTCCTTTGCTCTGGGAAAAAGGCACAAGGGAGAACAGTCTAACCACCCCTCTATCGCAGCTCCCCCATCCAGTTGGGGGCCCGAAGCAGCTGCTTTTTACCATTTAGAAAAACCATAAGGAGAATCGAGTATGGGTTTTCTTGAACTTAAAGTCGCCAGCTTCCAAGCAGAGCCTGGAGATATCCTAGTAGATTACAGATCAGTTGTAATTTTGTTGTCCAGATTAAAGAGATCAGTTCCCCTGGGGAAAATAGCAGCTTTGGAGGGTGTGGCCAAGGCTTTTTTTTTTAGCTGGAACATGGTGGACGGAGTTCCGGAACCTCTTGAAAATGGTCACATGGCTGGTGGCCCCGCCCCCTGATCTCCAGACAGAGGGGAGTTGAGATTGCCCTCGCAGTCTGGAGATCAGGGGGCGGGGCCACCAGCCATGTGACCATTTTCTCCGAGGGCAACCGACTGAGTTCCACCACCTCTTTTCCCAGAAAAAAAGCCCTGGGTATGGCATTATACCTCACTGCACTCCTTCCCCGAACCCCTCCCTCCCCAAATCTCTAGGAATTTCTTGACCCAGAGTTGGCAATCCCACCTGTGGCTGAGCTAGTTCAGCCTGTTGAGAGGCCTTCGGCCACAGTCAGGTTGGAATCTCAGCCTCTTGATTTGTAAGAACTTTGAATGATTCATATAGTGTGACATCAACACAAACAGCGGGCCAAACCGAGCAGCCTGGCAACGCAAGCTAAAGTAGCAAAGTAGCTGTGTCTTGGCATCTTTACATTAAGCGCAATCGTCAAAAATGTGCCGTTAAATGCACAGCAATATCATCAAGAACCATCAGGTCTAAAGAGGCCCTCATACAAGAATCAGCAAGTCACAAGCTTATCAAATAGGCCTTGGGGTAAGTTGCTTTTTCCTGCTCTCCTGAGGCAAAGCTTTCTGTCACAATCCGGTTGGAATCTCTAGGCCTTGAAGGAAGGGAAATTGGTAGGGGGAGGGTGTGAACCACAGGATTGCACCTTTTTTTTAACCTTATATGGACTGGTATTCTATTCACGTCCATTCATTCCCTAGCACCTTGTTTGTTTCAATCTCCCTTCCTGCTCCAGATCCTAGACTCAAGAAGCAGAGCCTGGAAACTAAGGAGTGGTGTTTCTTGGGTCAGGCATGGCACAGTGGCGTGAAGATGGCAAAAGATGGAACCCACAAGGTCAGGAAGCAGAGCCTGCCATGCCCGGTAACTCAGGAGAGAAACTGACAAATAGGGCCACAAAGCTACTAGCAAGAATTCTTCAGCCAAGCCTATCTTCCAGGTTGTGAGCTTAAGATTTTGTCTTTCCCCTGGAGATTCTTGAGGAGGAAACTAAAACTTGAATCTTTCAAGCATGAACTTGCCAGAGATAGATGGATCCCATATATATTCAGAAACGGGGACGTGTTTCGAAACAAGAAGTCGTTACAAAGCTTTTAACTGGTATTGACCCAAGTGTAACCAGGCTCCATGGCACAAAACCTTTGTGCATGTGTAACCGAATGTCATTATTAAAAATACAAAAACCCTGTTGGCCCCAGAGAGGAGGTGGTGGCTAATTCTGACATCAGAAAAAGCAGTGCTGTTTGAAGAGAGGCTAAGAGTTGCTCCTACTCTGGGTTCCATCCCAACAGAAGTCAGTTTGACCCAACAGCCAGTTTGGTGTAGTGGTTAAGAGTGCAGGACTATAATCTGGAGAGACGGGTTTGATTCCCCACTCTTCCACTTGAAGCCAGCTGGGTGACCTTGGGCTAGTCACGGCTCTCTGGAGCTCTCTCAGCCCCACCCACCTCACAGGGTGTTTTGTTGTGGGGATAATAATAGCATACTTTGTAAACCGCTCTGAGTGGGCATTAAGTTGTCCTGAAGGGCAGTATATAAATCGAATGTTATTATTATTGCTGTTGTTAGTGCCAGCCTCTGCCTCCTGGCTCTAGGCCTGGCCAGTATTCTCCAGTTTGGACCTTGGTATGGGTGGCAGAGCGGTTCCCCCTTTAGGCTTCCCCATGCAAAGACTGGCAGTGCGTTCATTTTAGGTCTTTTAAAAAAAAATTCAGCCCTTCTATCACTATATTGATATAAGCATGTGTAAAAAATTTAAAAGGGTAGGAGAGTGTGGTAACATCACAGGAGATGCCGCCAATGACGACAGCACCCTCGCTTGAAAATCTTGATTATTTAAGACAGGGCTTTTTTTCAGCGGGAACGCGGTGGAATGGAGTTCCGGAACCTCTTGAAAATGGTCACATGGCTGGTGGCCCCGCCCCCTGATCTGGTGGCGCAAAGGGCAATTTAAACTCCCCTCTGTCTAGAGATCAGGGGGTGGGGCCACCAGCCATGTGACCATTTTCTCCGAGGGCAACCCACTGAGTTCCACCACCTCTTTTCCCAGAAAAAAAGCCCTAATTTAAGTCATGTGAGGAAGAAAATAAACGGTCTCTACAACTGTAAAAATGCATGTGTGGAAGAATCGTACCCAAACTGATTTCAGCGCTTGTGGGTTGACTGCTAAGAAAATCAGAAATAAGTTGATAGTGCGGAAAAGCCCTTAGATATCAGGCCATAAAGTTTATCTTTACCCAGGCTTTCTGTTGAGAGGTTCTGTCTTTTTAGTTGTTGTTTTCACGGGCTGCTTCTAGCCTCAGGGCAATTTTATGGATACCATTTTAGGCTATTGAATAGTGTTTTATGTGTTTTTTATGACCCTGGCAGGCCCCTTGGCTTTTTAGACCTGGTTTTACTTATTTTTATTTACCCTGTCTTTCTTCCTAGCAGGAACTCAAAGGACAGAGACTGAGCCCTACGAGGAAAGGCTGAGGGCCTTGGGAATGTTTAGCTTAGAGAAGAGGAGATTGAGGGGGGACATGATTGCTCTCTTTAAGTATTTGAAAGGCTGTCATTTGGAGGAGGGCAAGGAGCTGTTCCAGTTGGCAGCAGAGGGTAGGACCTGAAGCAATGGGCTTAAATTACATGCACAAAGGTACCGGCTGGATATTAGGAAGAACTTTTTCACAGTCAGAGTAGTTCAAAGGTGGAATCAGCTGCCTCGGGAGGTGGTGAGCTCCCCTTCACTGGCAGTTTTCAAGAAGAGGCTGGATGAATATTTGTCATGGATGCTTTAGGCTGATGCTGCATTGGGCAGGGGGTTGGACTAGATGGTCTGTATGACCCCTTCCAACTCTGTGATTCTGTGACATATTCTCCTTTCCTCCATTTTATCCTCTCCTTTTCTCCATTTATCCTCACAACAACCCTGCGGGTTAGGCCAAAAGCGTGTGACTGGCCCAAGGGCACCCAGCAAGCTTCCATGGCAGAGTGGGGGGTCTCCCAGATCCGAGTCCAACATGATAAAATTACACCGTACCTGCTTTCTTTTAATGCTAATAATTTTATCGACTTGTTTCATGACTTGGTTCTTGTGTTGTTTTTACTGTTTGAACTACCTTGAGCATGTCTTTGGAAAGGCAACATATACATTTTCCAAATAAATAGATCATTTTTATTTGAAAATCTAAACAGTAGTCATTGCCATGGAAATACCCCTTCATGTAAACAAATGGTACATAATATTAGGTGGACAAGATCCCTCTGTTTTCTGTATCTGGAATGCCCCGGCCGGGATTTTCAGCCACCAGGTGTGTTTTGCGTTTGCTTTTGTTTTTGTTACGTAATGGGGGCAAAGGCAGAGCTAAAAGAACGAGCACGAGCATGAGATACACCTAAAAGAGTTCTCCTTTCAGCTTGACCTCTCCTGAAGGATGAGCATGTATTTAATGTTCTGATTAGAACTGGGCTCCACTTGTCTCAGGCAGCAGAAGAGAATCATTCAATCCTTAAAAAGTTTACACGTGCATCTAATTGAAGACTCTTATTTCAACTCAGTTCTAGTTGCTTATTCTTATGCAATGGGCACCCCACTCTCCAAATTTGTGCCATAAACCGAGCTCTGTAAACTCGGACATAAATTTCCAGCAGGATAATTAAAAATACGTTACAATAAATGTCAGATACTTTGTGAATGTTGACATATACCAAAGGCAAGGCCAGTCAAGTACCTTTGACTTATGACCTATTTTCATCCCCGTTTGCATCATTTTCTGGTAAATAATGGCATTTACCATCACCAGTTTGGTAAATGTCCAACACAAGACTTGTGACACTACCGTTTCAGGACTAATCCATCTAGAGTTTTATCCCATCCTTTCACCCAGGAGATCTGGGTGGCATACAGTGGTGCCTCCCACATTTTTATCCCGCAACAACCCAATGTGATAGCATAGGTTGAGAGAGAGTGACCGGCCCACGGTCACACAGGAAGTTTCACATCAGTGTGGGAATCTGACTCCAGCGTCCCCTGAACTTTTCTTGGCATGCCTACGTATTTGCACCTGTAATTTTTTTTATACTATTTTTTTAAATCTTCTTTCATAACAGATTTTTAAAACAGAACTGTAAAGAACATACAAGTCAGTACTGTGCAGGTGAGCTCATAATAACAGGTGCAGCTATGCGGACTGGGCCCAGCATATCTGCAGGACCGCCTCTCCCCATAGGTACCCCAGAGGATGCTCCATTCAACAAATAAACAACTGTTGGTGGTCCCTGGCCCAAGGGAGGCCCACCTGGCCTCGACCAGAGCCAGGGCCTTTTCGGTCCTGGCACTGACCTGGTGGAACTCTCTGTCTGAGGAAACCAGGGCCCGGCGGGATTTGTTATCTTTCCGCCAGGCCTGCAAGACAGAGATGTTCCACCAGGCATATGGTGGAGGCTAGGCTGGGCCCCCATTGGCCACACTAAAGATCTGTCCACCACCCCACATATGAGCCAGGGCTTGAAAAGCAGTATTTTATCCTCGCCATCTGAAGAGAAGCTGTATTGTATAAGGTTGTTTTAATGTTTTTTGTATTTAATGTCATTTGTATACTGTTTTAATGTTTTTTGTATTTAATGTCATTTGTATACTGTTTTAATGTTTTTGTATACTGTTTTATTTGTTTTAACTGCATTTATGTAAATTGAAATGTTGTACTCTGCCCTGAGCCCGCCTGGCAGGGAAGGAGGACTAAAAATCAAATAAATAAATAAATAAATAAATAAATAAATAAATAAATAAATAACATTCACATTGAATCTTTTCAAACAGTTTATAATCACAATACAGATTTAAGATTTTTAAGGTTTTGTAGTAGTGTATTTAAAAAAGAAAAGGGTCTAAGGGATACTTTTTGTTGGGGCTAAGGTCTTTCATGATCATATGGTCTAAAACTGGTAGCCAGTCTTCCCAAAAACCTGATTGCATGTTAGGCATTAAGTGAGTTGAAGGTGATCTGAGGCCATTCTCCCACAGTCACTTTACTTTAGCAGATGCTTCAATTACACACACGGCAAGTACACACAACGTTCTAACCCTTAACACCACTCTGGCTAATCAAGTGCCATCGGCCAGTGACCACATTTTATTTTCATGCATTGTAAATGTTGGGGGTCCCTTTGTATCTACACAGTGGTTTTTGATGGTTCCAATCTCGTCGTGCACTATCCCCCATTCCGCAAACAATGGAAATGGGAGAGGACCTGTCTAAAATGGGGCCACCCTGTCAAGTTTGGGACTGAAGAGAGAGTTGAGCCAGGATATTCCTGGTTCTCAACTCTCAAAGTCTTCGCCGCCCCACCCTACCCCGCATCTCTCCATTTCGTTTCAGCGTTGCTGTCATGGCATTTTTGAAATCTGCTTTGAAGAGATAGCAATTCTGTCAGGCTCCGAACTGCTCCCCATAATCTACCCCACGGCTTGATAGGAAGAAACAGGCTGGAAGGTTCTGCACCCTGATAAAGATCATCTGTGGTTTCCTGTGCTGGGGATGAAAAGTTGAGCAAACTGAAAGGTCATCTGTGTTTATGTTAACAATACGGGGGTTGCACTATGTTTTGTAACAAAGTTGGGTCATTATTTATCCACTTATCCTTTCTTTTTCTTTGCTTTGCGCTAGATGGGTTTGCTTATCGTGATATTTCCAACTCTGTAAACAGCCACAGAGTAGAAGCTGGACTTCCCTAAATAGAGTGTTAGCTCACTTTTTATTATCAGCACAATAGAGAACTGTCCATCTGTTGCTCTTTCACATCTGGAACCACAGATGCTCCCTTCTTACCGTCATTAATTATTGCAAGGAAATTACTACAGTATGTTTACCATTTGTGCACCCCTCTCGCCTCCTCTCCTTGTACTGTCTTACATCAGAACTTATACCTTTGATTCAAAGATTGCATTTTTAGGACAAGTCCAAGAAAGCGATAACATAGTTGTTCCTCATTATAATGGGTTTGGGGTGATAGATATTGCTGCTGCAAATATGTTCCATTGCCACTGACAGGTAATTAGTACTCGGTTTAATGTTAATTGTGTATAATCCTTCATTGCTGAAAAAGCAGTTGAGTCCATTGTGGACAATTTCAAGGGCACCACGAAGAGCAAATGAGAAACAAATAAGCCCTTTTTAGATGTTATGTGCAGATGAACCAGAATTCCAACAACTGCACATATCAGGAGCATGTACTATCTACAATGTTTCCGATATGGGCAGTTGTCACGTTGTCTGAAATCAGCAAAGTGTATGTTTTGCTTTGGCATGTGCAAACCAGACCCTTGTAAAATCCAGTTGTTGGTTCATACGCGTGTACGCCATTGTTCAAACAACGCAGCAACTGCTTATATTGGGTGGATCTGGCTTTCTGGTACATGCGGAAAGACCCGTTGATGTAAATGTATTTTGAGTTTGTTCCCATGTCATTAACTGCTTGTTTGTTTATTAAAAAAACAGGCTAAGAGAGATTTTGGAGGATATAGGATAGGTGGCTAGCTGTTAGTCTCGGGAATATTTAAGAATGTTTATTTATTTACTTAATTTAGACCTTGCCTTTCTCCCCAACAGAGACCCGAAGTGGCGTGCCTTGTTTCCCCTCCTCTGTTTTATCCTCACGAACAGGGCTTTTTTTCTGTGGGAACGCGGTGGAATGGAGCTCCGAAACCTCTTGAAAATGGTCACATGGCTGGTGGCCCCGCCCCCTGATCTCCAGACAGGGGAGTTGAGATTGCCTTCCGTGCCTCTGTCTGGAGATCAGGGGGCGGGGCCACCAGCCATGTGACCATTTTCTCCGAGGGCAACCCACTGAGTTCCACCACCTCTTTTCCAGAAAAAAAGCCCTGCTCATGACAACCCTGTGCAGCACGTTGGGCTGAAAGTGCCTTGCTGGCCCATTGAGCTTCTATGGCAGAGGGGATTTGAACCCAGGTATTTCAGTGCCTTGTCCAGTGCTCTACGTGCCAGACCTCACTCATGTAGCCTTGGCGAATCAGACGAAAGTTAGGTCTAGTCAAGCGCTGGTCTCTATTTCAGCCATGACTGTTCAGAGCTGCCCCATTGTTTGACTCATGCAGCTGATATCCATATTCATGAAGCTTCCCTCTACTGAACTGGTCTATCCAGGTCAGTGTGGGTTACTCAGATTGGGAGCGGCTCTGCAGGGTCTCAGGTGGAGGTCTTTCCCCAAACCTACCGCCTGATTCTTTTAGCTGGACATGCTGGGATCAAACCGGGGACCTTCTGCTTGCCGAGCAGATGTTTTCCTATTGAGCCACAGACTCTCTCTATGAAAGGCCATATTCTCCATGTAGGTAGATAAAAAGGTAGTCCCCTGTGCAAGCACCGAGTCATTACTGACCCATGGGGGGACATCACATCACAAAATTTTCTTGGCAGACTTTTTACAGGGTGGTTTGCCATTGCCTTCCCCAGTCATCTACACTTTACCCCCAGGAAACTGGGTACTCATTTTACCGACCTCGGAAGGAGGGAAGGCTGAGTCAACCTTGAGACTGGCTACTTGAACTTGGCTTCTGCCAGGATCGAACTCAGGTCATGAGCAGAGCTTGGGCTGCAGTACTGCAGCTTACCACTCTGCGCCATGGGGCTCCTTATTCTCCATGAACTTGTCTAAATAATCTTGTTAAGTGTATTCTGGTAGGTGATAAGGTTTATGCATGATGAACATACTGCATTAATTTCCTTGCAATATAGTCACAAAACTAATAAATCACTTTTGATGCATATTCAAAGTCAAGACTCTGTTTAATCCCATGTATGGAGCAGACAGGGAAATATATATTCTTTCACACATGCAAGCACATGTCTAATGTGTGTGTGTGCATTGGAGCAGGGAGAAGAACCTGGGATTAAAAGATAAAAGGACAGGTGCTGAAATACACAAGTCCGCCAACTGAAGCTTAACAAGATTCAATCAGAATAGATCTGTAAATAGGGTTGTGTGCTCCTATTTAAAGATGAACTTGCAGTGTGTGTACTTACAGTAAAGGGAGCATCTGCTAAAGTAAAATGCCTGTCTGTGGGAGGACGGCCTCAGATCATCTTCGACTCTCTTAATTCCAAATTACAGGTGCAAATAAGTCGGCTTGCCAAGAAAAGTTCAGGTTAGTTGCACAGCAACTAGTAGCCCTGAATAGAGCTGCAGAGAGGTAACTTAGGGCCTTAGGCCAAACGCAGTTGTCGGCTCCCCTCATACACCCCCTAATACTGTCTGGAGGTAACACAGGGAGCAATTCTAAGCAGGTCTACTCAGTTTGAAGGGGCCTTACGGACAATCTAGTCCAACCCCCTGCCCAGTGCAAGAACAGCCTAAAGCTTCCCCGACAAGTATTCGTCCAGCTGATCCTTGAAGACTGCCAATGAGGGGGAACCCACCACCTCCCTAGGCAGCAGAGTCTACTGCTGAATTACTCTTAATGTGAAGAAGTTTTTCCAGATGTCCAGCCAGTACCTTCCCTCCTGTAGTTTAAATTGATTGTTTCGAGTCCTGCCCTCTGTTGCCAACAGCTCCCTTCCCTCCTCTAAGTGACAGCCTTTTAAACACTTAAAAAGAGAGCAATCATGTCTCCCCTCAACTTCCTCTTCTCCAGTCTGGACATTCCCAAGTTCCTCGGTCTTTCGTCATAGGGCTTGGCCTTCAGATCGTCCTGGTCGTTCTCCTCTGCACCTGTTCCAATTTGTCCACATCCTTTTTTGAAGTGAGGCCTCCAGAACTGCACACAATACTCCGGGTGGGTCCTGACCAACACGATATAGTGGGACAATGACATCCTGTGATTTGTATGTTATGCTTTTGCTGATACACCCCAAGATTGTGTTCACCTTTTTTGCTGCTGCATCACATTGACTGCTAATAGATAGCTCCCCACTTCCCCAGTGTGTTCAGATCTATCTCATTGAATTCTATCCCTACCTTCAAGGGTGTTTGGTGTCATCTGCAAATGTGAGAGTCATCACTTCACACCCTTGTGCAGATCATTTATAAAAATATTGAAAAGCACAAGGCCCACAACCGAGCCCTGCAGCGCTCCGCTGGACACCACCCTCCAATCAGATGTGATGCCGTTGCCAATTACTCTTCGCAGTTATCCAGCCAGTTCCCTATCCATCTGACCATCCCAGTGTCCAGTCCACAGTCAACCAGTTTACCCATTAGAACATTAAAGCTTTACTGAAATCCAGATAAATCACATCGACAGCATTCCCGTGAGCCAGTGAGCCTGTCATTCGATCCCTGTATCACCTTGTTGTCCATCCAGTGTTGGCAGATTGACACTTTTAATATCTTTTCCAGTATCTTCCCTGTGACAGAAGTCAGGCTGACTGACCTGTAGTTCCCAGGACCATCTTTATTCCCTTTCTTGAAGATTGGGATGACATTTGCCCTCCTCCAGTCTTCCGGCACATCACTTGTCTTCCACGAAGCTTGGAAGATTATCAACAAAAGGTCTTTTGGGTACTAACCTATAAAGCCCTAGGCAGACTGGGACCAGCATATCTGCAGGACCACCTCCCCCCTATATATGCCCCAGAGGACGCTGCGATCAGCAGAAAAACAACTATTGGTGGTCCCTGGCCCCAGGGAGTCCCGCCTGGCCTCGACCAGAGCCAGGGCCTTTTTGGTCTTGGCCCTGTCCTGGTGGAACTCTCCGTCCATCGAAACCAGAGCCTGGCAGGATTTGTTGTCCTTTCACCGGGCCTGTAAGACAGAGATGTCATCCACTAGCCATGTGGGGGGAGGGCATGAATGAATGTTTTAACCCTCCCCATCAGATGTTCCAACCCCCCCCCCCCCGCTTTTTAACTGCTTAATAGCACCTGAAAATTATAGCAACGGTTGCTGCTATTCTTTTATCACTATTGTGACTATCACTATCACTGATTAAGATTTTATAATATTTTTATATTGTTTTTATGGCTAATTTGTATATTTAGGCTATACTGTATTTTAGATGATGTAATCCACCCTGAACCCGCTTGCAGGGAGGGTAGAATAGAAATCCAATGAAATAAATAAATCTGCAAATTCTTTTGAAAGTTCATTCAGCACTCTCTGGTATACCCCATCTGGCCCAGGGGATCTGGCCCATCCAGTGCAGCGAGGGGCTTCTCCACAACTTCTCTGCCCATGTCAACCAGCAGCCCAAAGCCATGCTTTGCCCACTACCATCTCTAGGTGGGTTTCTTCTCTCCCGCAGGGAGAAAACTGAGGCAAAGTTGGCATTGAGCCTTTCAGCATTCTCTCTGTCCTCTATCAAAGTTTCTCCCTTTTCACACAGCCTTTACCTTCCGTTTGCTCCTCATGAATCTGAAGAACATCTTTTTGTTGTTGCCCCCCCCCCCCCCCCCGCAGCCAGTCTCAGCTCATTCTGAGCTTTGGCCTCTTTGATGGCTACCCTACAGTGCCGAGCTCCACCTAGATACTCTTTTTTGGATATATTTCCTTCTCTCCATTTCTTGAATGTCTCCTTTTCCCTCCGTAGCTCATCACAGAACCCTCTATTTATCCACATTGGCTTCTTAGATCCTCTTCCACATTTCTGCCCTGCTAGAATGGCGATAGCTTGAGCCTACGACTGCTCTTTTTTTAGAAGAGCCCATCCTCCATTCACTCCTTTCTCTTCCAGCATTCTTGTTCATGAAATAACTCTAATCGTATCTCTAAGTTTATTAAAGTTTGCCCTAATAAAATCTAACCTGCTTGTTTGGCTACCAACTCCCTTGGTACCCCACCACAAAAGGAATTAGAGGAGGATGTGACAACTTCTCCGTATGGTTCCTACCAGGGCTTTTTTTCTGCTGGAACTCAAGACCGCACAATGACATCACTTTGGGTCAGCTGGAACAAGGAGAGAGTTTTTGAAGTTTTAATCACCCTTGGCAAAAATGGTCACGTGGCTGGTGGCCCCGCCCCCTGATCTCCAGACAGAGGGGAGTTGAGATTGCCCTCCGTGCCGTACACAGATGTCTTGTGTAGTGACTCAGAGCTAAAACATATGAGAGGAATTACACAAGGACGCGCAAGTGAAGAGAGAGGAGACACAATGTTAGCTGGGAAGCCGAGTTATGAAAGACAGATCGGAAGGCTTTGTCAATTTCCCCCCTCTACAGAGCCAGCAAAGATGGCTCCTCAGAGGGAATGTTTATTTCCTCTTTGCCTCCCAGAAGGAGAGGTGAAACTGACAGAGCCTTTGGGAGGCGAAGATGAAATAAACATTCCCTCTGAGGAGCCATCTTCTTTGCCAGCTCTGTAGAGAGGTGCCTTCTGATCTGTCTTTTAGAACTCGGCTTCCCAGCTAACATTGCCATTCACTTGAGTATCCTCGTGTAATGCGTCTCATGTGGTTTAGCTCTTAGAAATTCTAGACAGCCCGGGTAATCCATTTTCTCTCTGTTGGTTTCCCGTTCACACCTGATGTGGATTGAAGCATTCCACCCTGCTGTATCATCACATGAACTTCAGAATTCTCCTCCCACCCTGTTTTAATTTTTGAGGGGTATTGGTAACACACCGCTTCACAGAAATAACACAGTATCTTTTTTAAAAACTTTTTAAAAAACAGGTATTTGCAGATCTCCTACAATATTCTCTTCCTTCCCTAAAAGGAAGCTGATCCGTGGATGATTCTCTTCTGGGTTTTTTTTAAAGATCATGAGTAAGACTGGATAGGAGTAATGCAATTTCTTTAACAGCCTTTAAAAAAACCTCATTCTATTAGCAGAGCTTCCAAAGATCCTCTTCCCTCTGTCTAAAAGGTAGGTGATTCTCTTCTGTTATGCTCATTGTTGCCAGGGACTGGCCCTTGTGGTCATCAACAGATGAAAAGAATAACTGAAGACCAGGGCCGTTTCCACACGGCTTACCTTGTTCCGGAAAACAGCAAAATCTCGCACGAAATTGCACGAGAAGATGTGATAACAGCGCCTTCTCGTGAGATTTCACTGTTTTCCGGAACAAGGTAAGCCGTGTGGAAATGGCCCAGCTCGTCACCAAAGTCCTGCAATTGGCTGTTTCCCCTTCAGGCACAAGAAACTGCTCGTGCAGATAGCGTCCTGCCAAGGAAATACTGTTTGTACAGGTTTAAAATACAGGTGATTGTTATAGAAAGAATGGGTTGTTAATGGTCTGTGTACAAATATGAAACAATGAAAGATTTGGGACTGAAATTTGGGGAATCCTTGGTGGAGAAGAAACCAGAGTTATTGTGAGGATAAAATGAATGAGGGGAGAATGATGCATACTGCTCTCACCTTCTTGGAGAAAGGGCAAGATAAAAATGTATTTGATGATGATGAAAAGTTCTTTCTTTGCATTCAGATAGGAACATAAGGTGATACTAGCACTGTGTTATTGTATATTTAATACTACTATTTACATGGGTAGGTTGTGATGAAAGCAAAAAAGATAGCCTGAAGCACTCTCCTCTTCCCCCTGAGTGTGAATTTGTGTCTGTGTATGCTTAAGAATTCTAGACTTCTGGGTGAAAGAGCCATAATTCCTATTTTATATGCTGAATTTTAATCTCACTAACTTGAAAACTCCCCGTTTATCTCACCGCAGCCACTATTTACATAAACTGCAGACAGCAACAACTGTGTGCGTAAATTGTTGTCTGCTGCACAGCTACTGTCATCAGATCAATTTACGTAAATTGCCAAAGATGGAATGAACAGTATGGCTTCTCTGATGGGTACCCCTATCTGTCAGATGATATTCCTTCAAAGGCAAATCCAACACTGTTTCCAGGACAAAGTCTGGAGGGTGATGGCTCAGCTGCACCAACCGCTTGCGTTGGATACAGCTTGTGCGTGCGGTTCTATCTGATACTTGGCCTACAACAGAACCCATACAATAATTTCCTCCACTGCTCCAAATCTTTCATTTCATTTCGACTTTGGAGATGTGCTTTCTTCTCCAGTTTTTTTTTTTTAAATCAGAGAAGGGAAAATATTGGAAGGAATTACTAGAGTCTCTGTACTTTAACGGATGCATTTGTACTATGATTGCTTTGGGATCCAAGACAATGGGAAGTAGAAGAAAATATATTGTAGATATGTTGTAACGATTCAGAACACTTTCTTCATTGCAACACGAGAAGAGTTGCCAGTCAGCAGCAATCAGCAGGACTTGGGGTGGGGACCTGGGGATGATGCTGTCAGCACAACATTGCCTCTCTAGGAATCACTGAAAAATCTATGGTAAAATCAGAGAATTCCGGGCCATTCCTAGAGGTGTATAACATCGCTTCTGGGTTTTCCTTGACAGTGATGTAATATAATTAGGCTTACAGTGATTTTTTTTTTTAGTGTCCATAGGTTCAAAAAAGTTTGAGGACCTCTGCTTTAACCACTAGAACCAGATCACCTACACATTGTCCCACAGTGTGATAACTGAAGTAATTTCTTTTCTGTTCTCTGAAGTTTATCCTTCCAAATGAATGTATTAATTGTGATTCCTTTGCCAGCACTATTATTTCTTCTTCATCTTGGGAACAAGAGGTTTTCTTTCTCCTTTTTCATTCATCTTTTCTGGATTCAGTTTCAAATTTTATTACTTAATGTGTGTGTTCCTTTTTGGGTTCTGTCTAATCTTTTTCCTTTGCTTTCATTTGCTTTGTGTTCTTCCAGTTCTTTCCCTTTTTTAAAATCTCAACTTTCTTCATTCCAAACTCATGTGAGTCCTTTTCCTCCCACGTGGAGAAGAGCTGCTACATATTGCTCCCACCCCACATCACACCCTGCAGATGATAACTATTTCATCGAGAATTTGCTAGCTACCTGGAAGCAGGTGGGCCTGGAGCCGAAGCCCCACTCCTCAGCTGAATGCAACCTCTGCAGGCGCCCCTTGCACTTTGAAGTAATGAGTGAAAGGGAGAGGTCCTACTTCAGTGGAATGAGTAAACTCGTGTCAGTCACTGCCTGAAGCAGACTGTTACCCCCTTCTGTGTCTAAGATTCTTAGTATTCAGATGTTCACTGTAGTCTTTTACCAACATATTTCTTACATTTTAATCAGTTCTCTAAGTATACAGCTCCTGAAAATAAACTTTAAGATAGTGTATACAAAAAAAAATGTGAGTCCTTTTCCTTAGCTGCTCCCTATACGTTAAATTTGTTTATTCAGAACATTTAGAATCCCACCGGTCCAGAGATCTGCTCAATGTGACTGAGTTTGATCAATAGAAAAAACATTGAAAATAGCAGGAAATTATCAATAATAGACAAGCCATAAAAATAAGTAATTTAAAATACCTAAAACAAGCAAAAGCATAAAAGCAGCATAAAACAATATCCTAAAAACAATATTAATAAAATAGTCTTCATACATGACCTCCCATGATCCCGTCCGTTATACCTCTTTTATTTTTTTAAAACAAGTGTCTCTCAAAAGAATTTCCTTTGGTATTTTCCTAATCACATCATAAGTGTTTCCTCTGCCACTTTCCTCCTCTTTTGTTTCATCTTTCTTATTTTCCCCATTTCTTTTCCTTTCTGCTTACATTCGTTTACATGCGCTTTGACCATAGAGACCTCAGTCTAGATCCCCACACAGCTAATATTTATTCATTTTATTGCCTTTATACTCCATCTTTCTCCCTGGTGGGGACCCAAATCAGCTCTCCTGGTTCAGCTTAAAGAAAGTAGGGTTACCAATCCCCCAGGGGATCCCCCGCTCCCAGCATCCTTCCTCCATCACCACTCACTTGGCCAGCGGGGGGGGGGGAGTAGAGGAACGGGCCTCCCAAGGTGCACTCCAAGCGCAGTGCAACGATGTCATTGCACAGGCCCAAGGAACGCTCTTGCGCTTCATGCCAGGCTGATTTGGGCGCCAAACAGGCCAATTCTTTAAGAATCGTCCCCAGTGCGAGGCGTGTGAGCACTCCTGGGGCCTGCGTGATGATGTCACTCTCAGAAGTGACATCATCACGCTGTGCCAGGAGTGTGTGCTTTGCACTCATGCGAGGGCATCCAAAAGGTGAGTGCTGAATCGCCCCACCCCTGCCAGGAGGTTCAAGGGACCTGACAACCTTAAGAGAAAGTGATTGGACCAAGGTCACCCAGCAAGCTTCCACGGCAGTGGGGGATTTGCCCATAGATCCCCCGGATCCTAGTCCGACACTGTGGTCATGACACCATGCTCGCTCTCGTTATGTGACCTAAGCCAGTCGCTGTTCCTTAGCCTGTGCAGACCTGTGAGAATAAAATGGAGACTGGACGGATCACATGCATGCTTTTGGCTGGGAGCTTAAATTATTTTTTCCACAGTGCCTAGTTTATTATAGATAAATTGCCAAAGATGGAAGTAATAGATACTTAATATATTTATTGTTATATGCTTCCCATTTCTCTGACTGTCACATAATTCCAGGTACAGTGTTTATCTGAGTCAATTCTATTTGGGGAAAAACGTATGGCATTTTAGAGAGATATAAGTGCAGTACGGTGGGGGCAAAGAGGCATTTCTATATGCCTTCAATGCATCTATTTATTCATTTATACCCATCTTTTCTACCCAGTGGGAATCCAGTGGGGCTTACAGTATTATGCCCTCCTTCCTTTTATCCTTACAACAACCTACACTTTTTAATAACCTAACTGAGCTACAGCGTGAGCTAATACTGTTAAGTATAATACAGGTTTTTATGTTTACCCCAAAATATGCATTTTGATTCCAGAGGATAGATGCTTTTAAAACCAAAATAATAAAGAGCCATATGACATCTTAAATGCTAGCATATGTATTGTGGCATTAGTTTTTGTGAACTGGAGCTCACTTTGTCAGATACATGTTCTAATAGACATGTGTTCTCAATTTTCCACCATCATTGATATATCTAATTCTCAACGTGGCCAGATTTTTGGATACTTAAATCTGGAGACTGGAGCCATGAACAGACAAGACAGATCTTTCTACAATTCTGAGAAAACTCCCAAGTTTTGAAGAAAAATCTGAAATCTAAAAACAAATATACACACTCCAATAGTAGAAGCAGAGCCTGTAACTTTAAGAAACAAATGTCCCCTATGGCTGTTGCTAGGCAACCACAATAGTATTGTCAGTTGAAGCCTTGGCTTTCCTCAGTAAAAGTCAGGGAGAGGGGGCAGGCCCCTTTCCAGGGCTGTTTTGGCCTGTAAAGGTGTACTCATTGGGGACAGGACTGGAAACAACCATTTGCTACTATGCAGCTTGCATGACTCACCCAGGCTCAGCTGCTTGCTAATGGTCAACAGCAGTCACCCCATGAAACCTGTGGGTATGGTGTAACGGCTAGAGTTTCAGATTAGGATATGGATATGGAGATCCAAGTTCAAATCCCCACTCTTCTATGGAACCTTTATGGGTTACCTTGTGTCAGTCATACACTCTCAACCTAGCCTACCTCATAAGACTGTCATGAAAATAAAATGGACAAGAACAATGCAAGCTGCTTTGGGTTCATGCTGGGGAGAAAGGTGGGGTGAAAATGTAGAGTGATGGAAAGTGCCATCAAATTGTAGCTGACTTATGGGACCCTAGGTGCTGTTTGCAAGGCAAGAGACTAACAGAGGGGGTTTGCCATTGCCTGCCTCTGCAACCCTGGTCTTCCTTGGAGGTCTCCCATCCAATTACTAATCAAGACTGGCCCTGCTTAGCTTCCGAGATCTGATGAGATTGGTCTTGGCTAGGCTATCCAAGTTAGGGGACATAAGAAATATAGTTGGGGGTGTATGTGAAATTAGGGCTGCCAGTCCTCTAGTGGGGGATTCTCTGCTCCCAGCCTCTGCCCCCCACCTCCACTAACCTGGCCCGCATGGGGGGAAAACCCCGGGCAATGGGCCTCGGAGGCAAACAGCCTCCCGGGCCAGCATGCAGCAGGTTCACTCCCCACAGGTGCAATGGTGTCACTTCCAGAAGTGACATCATCACACCTGCCAGGAGCATGCAGATGAGAAGAACACACAGGTAAGTGTCAGCCACCCCCATCCCACCAGATTAAGAGAACCTGACAACCCTAGGTGAAATGTAGTGGGTAGGTAATTGGGAAGGAGAGCACGAAGGGTGAGGATATGGGAGCTACCAGGAGGAGGGAAAGAGGAAGTCTTTGCAGGCCCCCCACTTGTAGTAGGTAATGGTTAGCAATGGCTGCATTCACATATCATTGGATATTATGCTATTATTGCACTAGAGCAGGCATTTGCAAATGGATCGTCTTGTCTATAGAGGAAAATCCGGTTGCGAAGGATTGCCTTCGTGCAAAGATGGCCCAGTATGCAACAACATGCGTCCACTGAACAACACAGGAATTGCTGTAGAGATAGGAGAAAGCAGGAACATCCTGCAATCTGTCCGAGCTGTCATTTTTGAACCTGTAAAATATGTTGTCAGATGGCAGGAAAATCTGTGTCACACCAAAGGAAAATGTGCATGCCATGGGAGTGCCCTCGTAACATTGGCATTTTGGAAAGAGGTGATAAGAGGGGCATAAAGGGCAGTAAAGATACTGTAACAGTCCAGGCATTCCTGGAGCATGAGTGGATTGAGGAAAACAGACACTTTCAAAAACAAGAATGCATGGAAAAGACTAGCTGCCTTGCTAATTTGAGTGATGCAGTAGGAGGGAGGAAATGGGAAGTGCCCTTTGCACTTGGTTAATCTAGCTAGTTGCCGGGCAAAGTGATAAGCAATGTTTGGGTCCTTGTTCCTCTTCTCCCTGTTACCCTTTGCAGCCAGAGTCAACGATTGTTCATAGCCGCAGCCCAAGGACACCATCACTGTAAACACCCCCCCCCATTCGAAAATGGAACATCCTTTCAATATATAATTGTTGTAGACTGTTCGGGTGTTGAGTCTGGGCGGAGAGTTTTGGGGGGGTGGGAACCTACCTAACCGGCATCCCCCAACCTTGTTATGTCACTTCCAGCATGATCCAGCAGTGATGTCAACGCATCAGGACAGTGCTCTAGTATTTGCCTGAAACTCTATGGCTCACCGTGAGATGTTGACATTACTTCCGGTTTGCATCGGAAACGATGTCGCACCACATGTGGCTGGAACACTGATTCCCCTCCCCCCACATTTTTTCTTCCACTGCTCTAGCAAGCGGCAGTGGGGGCATCAGGCTGCCAGCGGGAGGTCTCCCGCAAAAGCTGGAGACCTGGCAAGTATAGACTGGCTGCAGGTTGGTGCTGAGTCAGGCCTGTTATTGCCCCACTGATTTTAGGGGAGGCTTAAGTGCATGCAAAGGAGAATTCATATTTTTCATGAAGGCTTCCAGAGAAACAATGCGCTTCCTTTTCCTATGTGATTCCTCCCTCCTTGCCTGAATTGGCCCTTCTGGCTCTGTCAGGTCTGTTGCCCACAGTCCTTCCATATTGCTTCCTTGCTGTATTTTTCCAGTAATGTTTCTGTGTGTGTATTAGCAGGAGCAGCTTGGTTCCAAGACAGCGGGACCACAAGTGACGCCTGACACAGATTGGACACTTGTCAGCTTCCCTCAAGTTTTGATGGGAAATGTAGGCGTCCTGGTCTTGCAGCTTGGCTCTCCGACTGCTGTCCAATGGACTTTTCAACTGTCACTTGTCCAACATTCCGCCAAGGTGCCTACATTTCCCGCCAAAACTTGAGGGAAGCTGACAAGTGTCCAACCTGTGTCAGGTGTCACTTGTGGTTCCGCTCTGAGATGGCTCACCACAATGGCCTTGGGACAGCTCCTTCCGTTCACTTTCCCACCTTCTGTACTAGCTGGGTAGACACCGAGGGTGGGGGATGGTTTAGAGGATTTGATATACTGTAGCAAAGAACATCCCTGGGGAGTGAGTGGAGAGGTATGCTGTTGATATGTTTCTTCATATTCTCTCTTTAGGGTAAAATATAACTTATGTTCATGTTGGTAGCTTAATACATCCAAGGATCTGTTCTGGTTGGAGCTACACTCCCCCCTGAGATTTGCTTCTGAGACCTACTTTGTTCCTGGATGTCCAGTAATGACAATAGCCAGATGATCTTTTTAACCAACAATGTTTTCGTTGGCTTTCTATAGACAGTTTATAATTTAGAGGCAGGGGAGTTAGCCATGTTAGTCTGTAGTAGCGAAAATAGAAAAGAGTCCAGTAGCACCTTTAAGACGAACCAACTTTACTGTAGCGTAAGCTTTCGAGAACCACAGCTCTCTTCTTCATGCATCTTCATGCATCCCTCCATGCATCTGATGAAGAGAACTGTGATTCTCGAAAGCTTATGCTACAGTAAAGTTGGTTAGTCTTAAAGGTGCTACTGGACTCTTTTCTATTATAATTTAGAGGCTTTCCCTTGAAACAAATAAGTGTTAAAAAACTGGTAATATCCAGAATTGCCCTAAGTTCACATGATAGTTCTAGAACAAGGCTTAGAGTCTGCTGTAGAAGATGTTGTTATGTGTGTTATTTATGTTGTGTGTGTTATTTGTGTTGTGTGTGAGACAGCCAGTTTGATGTAGTGGTTAAGAGCAGCAGGACTCTAATCTGGAGAATCAGGTTTGATTCCCCACTCCTCTGCTTGAAGCCAACTGGGTGACCTTGGGTCAATCACAGCTCTCTCAGAGCTCTCTCAGCCCCACCCACTTCACAGGGTGATTGTTGTGAGGATAATAACAACACACTTTGTAAACCGCTCTGAGTGGGCGTTAATTTATCCTAAAGGTGGTATATAAATCAAATGTTGTTGCTGCTGCTGTTGTTATGTGTTATGTGTGGTTTATGTCTATATGATTTTATTGAATTGTTTAAATGTTTTATATATTCCTTATTTTAAATGCTATTTTATATGTTGTTTAATGTTTTGATGTTTGCCTCCTTGTGGACTCCATTAGGTGGAAAGGTAAAATTAAATGTTATAGTTGTTCTTAATATTAAAAGTTGTTTCATGCTATTCTTCATTCCTGTCGTCTCTGTCTGTGGATCCCAAACTATTACAGGTTTGGTTGCAACTGATTGAAGTTATCCATACACTAGTTACATCTAACCAGTGGATTGCTCATTCTTTGTTGGAGGGTCACCAGTGGATTGCTCGTTCTTTGTTGGAGTGCCCTTGGGTCAGCAGTGGAAGCTTCATCTGGTGCAGAGCTTAGAGCCATGTGGGCTGATCGGTGGGAGATTCTGGGATAAGGTTGCCAAGTAACTGATCATAAGCTTGCTGGTGAAGAATTTTAAAAATAAATATGCTTATCCTGAAATATGCCCTGACCTGGATAGCCCCAGTGAGCCTGACCTCATCACATCTCAGAAGCTAAGCAGGGTCGGCTTTGGTTAGTAATTGGATGGGAGACCTCCAACCAAGACCAGGGCTGCAGAGGCAGGCAATGGCAAACCACCTCTCTGAGTCTCTTGCCATGAAAACCTCACCAGGGGTCACCATACGTCAGCTATGACTTGAGGGCACTCTCCACCACCCCCATCCTGAAATATAATTTTGTACTTCATTTATATTCCAGTGTACATGGGTCTCCTTCCCTCCATTTTATCCTCACATCAGCCTTATGAGGTACGTTAGGTGCAGAGCGTATGAATGACTCAAGGTCACCCAGCAAGCTCTCATGGTAGAGTGGGGATTCAAACCTGGATCTCCCAGATCCTAGTCTAACCACCACACTAAGGTAGGTTAAGGTGATACACGGAGGACCATCAGGCACAGCTAATGTCATTACTTCTTTTTCTGTGCTTCCATCTTCTTGTTTTGAATAGCAACATTTGTTCTACAGTGCTTTTGTTCAGCTGGAACACGGTGGAATGGAGTTCCGGCACCTCTTGAAAATGGTCACATGGCTGGTGGCCCCGCCCCCTGATCTTCAGACAGAGGGGAGTTGAGATTGCCCTCCGCCGAGGATGATTTAAACTTTTAAACACTCCCCCCCCTTGTTCCCAGATGACCCAAAGTGATGTCATTGTGCGGTCCTGGGAGCGTGCGTGCACTTTGCACATGCGCATGTGGCGCCAGGGGCACTAATTCCCACCAAGAGTTGCCCCCTGTGCTTGCAACCCACTGAGTTCCGCCACCTCGTTTCCCAGAAAAAAAAAAGTCCTGGTTCTTACACAGAAGCCAGGTAGCACCTTAAAAACTAACAACATTTATTTCAGCATGAACTTTCACAAGTCAAAGCTCACCTCCCAAGACACTATTGAAGAAAAGCAAGTGTTCAAAAAGAAAGGTGACGGACCTTGCCTTCTCTTGCGAACTCCTAAAGATGAATGTGCACGGAAGCTCTCCCAGGGTTGCGTGGGTAGAGAAAGCATGACCCATGCTCAATCTCAGTGTAAACTAGCTATTTCTCAGGGCACAAGAGGTACATGGGGAGGGGGGGGGACTCCTATGTAAACTGACTTGGCTGGAGTCAGTAAACATGTCTGCATTGTCCCGAATCATCAACAAGAGTATAACAAATTCAAGTTTAGCTTTAGGCCTGTCTGTTTATCATTATGTTTTAAACTGTTTATAAGAAGGCAAGCGCACTGAATGTCCCCTGAGGAGGTGGATAACGCCATATGGGATTTCTTTCTGAAGCAAAGATCAGAGGCACATGTGACTGCTTTCCCCACATCCATTTTTCTTTTTAAATGCATTTGACCATGATGTTAAGTTGCAACGTTCTTGATAACTCAAGCTACCAGGTGCATTAAGAGCACCAGGGCAGACAGTAAAATCCTAAACAGATTTTAATCCCATTAATTTCAATGTACTTAGAAAAGTATAATTCTGTTTAGGATTGCAGTGAGGCAGGCCTAAAGCTAAACTTGCATTTGTTCCATAGCCTTGTTGATTATTTGCCACAATGCAGAAATGTTTACCAACTCCAGCTGAGTACATTTACTTAGGAAACCCACACACACTACTCTTATGTCCTGATGAACGGCCAGTTTACATTGCAAATGAGCACAGATAATACTTTCTTAACCCACACAACAGTGTTTGTGTTAAGGTCTAACAGTTTGCAGGGGGAGTCATAATGTTTGAGATTAGTCCTGTCACCCTACTTGTTGCGCACTTACCCTTCATGAAGAATTAAAGCCATAACATGTTGCAAAGAGTTAAATTATGTAGGACACAGTAAGGAAGTGAAATCAAAAAGAGTCCAGTAGCACCTTTAAGACTAACCAATTTTAATTATTATAGCATAAGCTTTCGAGAATCAAGTTCTCTTCATCAGATGCCTGATCAAAACTGGGCAGATACAGAAGAGGAGTGATTGATGGGGGGCTGCTATCTCAATGGCAAACTCCAGCAGTTTGATGGCAGTTTCCACTAGATGTGTGCAAAGCAAAACAAAGAAGACAAAAATTCACCTGGAAATCTGTGGTTCAGCTCATTAAAGTGGCTTCTGGAACAGTGTAACAAATATGGGAAACAGAGCTGTTAACAAATCCCGCCCCCCACTCACACACACTCACTAAAATGTTTGTGCATTTTAGTTCGGTTCTTACAGCGCAGCAGCAGGACAAGCTGGTACTGGACCAGCAGTGGCAGGCGACAGCACCTGAAACTGTTTTCCTTAACGTCAACCAACCAGTCCGATCCTAAGGGAAGAGAAACACCCACTAAGAAGGGATTTAAAGATATTTGCCCCCTAAGGTGTCAGAAGGGGTACAATGTGTTTTCCAAAGGGGTACAGCTTCCCTGTATGGCTCGCAAACTGCTGCCTGCTTGCGTCCCTGCCCACTGCCAGCTCGGGCACTCTTCTCTAATTGGGCCAGCCTTTCAAGGTCATTTGCATATGCGGGCTAATTGAGGCTCACAACATTCCACACCCCACTCCCTGCCCCATTTACAGTTGGACCACAAAGGTCATTTGCATATGCAGCCTGATTGGTCCTCCCCCCTCCCCGCAAAGATTCTAAACAGTAGGCAGTTGCTATTGGGCGTCATTGAATGTGTCCTGAGGTAAAAACACACACACACACAAACCAAAAAATGTTACATACCCGTAAGTATTATAACTGGATTTAAAGTAGTTAAATGCCATAGTGAAGCACAAGTATCAAGCTAGGCAATTCATAAAAGGCTTGTTTTGCGCTGTGCAGGTAAGCAGAAGATGGTATGGCGCCATCAGCATTACCTCATTAATCCCATACTTTTATGCAAAAAAAGAGGAAAGCCAGCAAGCAGCCAGTGTCCATGCAGGAGTGCACTCATGAGTGTGTGGAGGAAGCAGTCTCCTCTGGCCTTGAAGTCCCTGGCTCTCCCTTAATAACTGTTTATTTCCTCTTTTCCTCCTAGAAGGGGAGATGAAGAGGAAATAAACAAACCCTCTGAGGAGTGATCTTTGTGGTTCTATAGAGAGGGGATATCGACAGAGCCTTCCAATCTCTTTTAAATCTCAGCTTCCCGGCTATCATTGCGACTCCCTTCACATGAGTGTCCTCGTGTAATTCGTCTCTTGTAGCTGAGCTCTGAGAATAGGATTCTGTTTGTCCCCCTCTTAAACCGGAGTAAGGATCACCGCTTGCTCCTCCTCCTCTTACGGAAACGTGACATCAACAGGCAACAGCAGGATTCAGAGCTAAGCTACAAGAGACAAATTACATGAGGACGGGCACGTGAAGGGAGTTGCAATGTTAGCCGGGAAGCTGAGTTTTAAAAGAGATCGGAAAGCTTTTTGTCAATTTCTCTTCTCTACAGAGCCAGATGGCTCCTCAGGTTTGTTAATTTCCTCTTGGCCTCTTAGAAAGGGAGGTGAAACTGACAGAGTCTTGGGGAGGTCTCTTGTAGCTTGGCTCTCAGAGGTGTAATATATTGGCAGGAATGTTTTTAAAAATTTCTTTATGCTGCCCTGGTAGGCAATGAAGTGCTCTCCTGCTTGGGCAACAGCTCACCACCGCTGCTTTGCCAGGCAGTTTCCCACCCTTGTGTGCACCCGCTGACACTCCCCATCTTTGGGGTCCATTGTTGTGTGTGTGTTTTGTGCATGAGGAGAAACTCATTAGATCAAAGGGTTTTTGGATTAGGGGGGGGAGTAAGGGTTGGTGACGAATTTGTGGTTTTTGGTTAAGCGCAGATAAAGCCTAGTTTCCCCACCCCCGAAAAGAACAATGTGCGCATGCGCATGCACCCGACACTCACCTTGACACCTTTCCTCAAGCATTCTTCAGGGTTCATAAATGCCAAACCCCTTTGTTGTGTGTGTGCTCAAACTTGGCGGGTCAATGATTTGGAGGCTTTTGTTCTGTGTGATTTTGGTGCTATTATGCGTAAAAACAGCTGCCCCAGAGCCTTGTTTCCCCACCCCCACCCCCCCAAAAAAACAGCGTCATGTGTCCATGTGTAGCCACCACCTGCCTTGCATGTGCACAATGGGCCGAAACGCATGATAATGAAAAACCAAAATGCATTCGATCCGAACCGGTGCTAGCCCATCTGGAACAAACCAATAACGGAATGACGTTTGTTCAGAAGCCCCAGATCGGAAACGGGAATGGAAATTTCTTCAGTGAGCACCCCTACTTTCCACCACCATGACTATCTCTTACTTTAACATACTTTAAAAGTTTTTTTTAAAGGATAACATCTGTCTATCTTAGTTTGGAGAGGGACTAAAACAGTCTGCAATGGAATTAGCTCTTCTTGTCCATTTAAAACTCTGAGGCAATAATTCATACTATATTTGGGCCCTCACCTTCTTCTCCTTATGTTCTTAACTCATTTATATCCAGTGGTGAGTTGAACGAGAGAGAGGGAATCCCCCCAACACAACTGGTTGAGTTATGAATTTAAATGCAAACAGATTTCATATGAAACTGCCAGAAGCATTCAGCATTATCTTTCCATTTTACTATAAAAAGCTATTGAAAGATTGATTGAGGATGTTGTGGAGGAGCAGGGAAGTCGGGAAGCTGGGCCGTAGGCTGACCGGGTGGCAAGTGGGAGCATAAAACCTTGAGGGAGGGGTTTGAGGGGAATCCAGCAAGCATGACTGTGGGCCAAACTACAAGTGATGAAATGACACAGGTTGGACCCTTGTCAGCTTCCCTCAAGTTTTGATGGGAAATGTAGGCAGCTCGGTGGAATGTTGGACAAGTGACAGTTGAAAAGTCCATGGGACAGCAGTCGGAGAGCCAAGCTGCAAGACCAGGATGCCTACATTTCCCATTAAAACTTGAGGGAAGCTGACAAGTGTCCAACCTGTGTCAGGCATCACTTGTAGCTTGGCCCTTAGAGAGCCAGAAACATCAGCCAGGTAGGAAAAATGCTGAAAGCCCAGTCCCGAAACAGAAGCATGGGTAGCTTGTGCTTGGTCAGGGCATGTCAGCGGGCTGATTGGACAGGTAGAGTTATTCTGGGACATCAGCAGATATTGTAGTCCTGGGAAATGTCCTTTCTGAGGCTCTAAATGCCTCGCCGCAAGGTGCAGCAGATCTGCAGTTTCCTGCCTCTAGCCACAATGAGACATTCTGAAACGGTTTTTTTGATGCAGTTCAGCTTCTTCAGGTTTCCCGTCCCTTACAGACAGTTTTGTTTACCAGGTATAACTTTCCCCTCCTCTCCACTCCCCACCATGTTTTTCAGACCATGCCAGTGGTTTGAAAAGACACAGGAGAAACTTAAAGAAAAACCAAGAGGGCAAAGGCCAGCCAACAAAACTGTTTGTAAGAGAGGGGGAAACCCAATGCAGTTAAGAGGCTGAGCTGCATCAAAAACCCAGTGTGGTAATGGTATCAAGCAAAATTTGAGTGTATTTTGGAATGGTTCCTGGTTATGCACTTCCTGTGTAACATCTTTGTAACATAACGCACCTGGGCAAATCATAGTATATGACTTTCTCTGTATCCAGAGGATGTGTCTCACTACAGGAAGATGCATATGTGTTGGGATTTAGATATGTTTTTGTGTCAGTCATGAAGGAGTTAAACTGTTTGTGTTACATAGTTTTTTCGGTATTAAATTTTTCTTTATTTAAACTATAAACTACACACCACAACACAATAAACAACAAACAGAGAGAACAAGAAAAACACACACAATTCTAAACATAACACACTAACAATACATATATCTATAAAATTGTTTTCAAAATAAGTTTACAAACCTATTTGTGTTACATAGTTTGTAAACTTACTTGCATGTAACCACTTAGGCTTCGAGTAAGGATGCCTGCCATGGAAAGGGGGGCCACTACTCACTAGTCTTAATGAAGCAGAATTAGGATTCTCTATTAGGCAAACTGTTTATTGGGGGGGCAATTAAGTGAAAATATATACTGAAGTTTTATTGCTCTTTGTTCCAAGTGCTTCTAAGTCTTGGGACTACGAGCCAAGCTACAAGTGACACCTGACACTGGTTGGACACTTGTCAGCTTACCTCAAGTTTTGATGGGAAATGCAGGTGTCCTGGTCTTATAGCTTGGTTCTCCATTACAGCTGCAAGACCAGGATGCCTACATTTCCCATCAAAACTTGAGGGAAGCTGACAAGTGTCCAACATGTGTCAGGTGTCACTTGTAGCTTGGCTCGTAGAGCAAAGATGTAGTCAGCTAGCTATTTCTTATTTTCTACCAGCGTAGCCCTATTTTTATCCTTTATGTGGTAAAGTATTTTTACAGAGCTAAATTGGACTGTGTGTCTCTTCTCATTAATTCCAATGCGCAATTTCTGCTAAACTCTGCTGATTTAAGTATGAAGTATTTATCTCTCTACAATACGTTCCATTTGGGGTGTTAAGAAAAAAGAGACTGCAAGGGCAAGCCATTCATATACTCTCCTCCCTCCCTCCAATTTCTTAATGTCTGGAATCATTTCTCAGTACTGTCTTCTGAATAATTTTTTTAATTTGTTTTGTTTTATACCCCTTTTCTACCCATCAGGCCTGTGAAGCAGCTGACATCGACATTATGTACAATACTGTACATAATATTGTTTAAGCAGACTATCTACATAGGGTATTGTGGTATAGAATTATGTAACATGTTTAGTTAAAAATAAACCCCAATTTTTAATGTAACATTTTCATTTGGTCGTGGTGCCAGATGATCTTGTTTGTTTCTTTTTTCTGGTGACTGGGTCTGCTTTTCCATCAGCAAAAGCATGACTGGAGACTTTTCTTTATTTTCAAAGAGGTAGCCTTTTGGTGTGCTTCAACCCAACAGAGTTGTTTATATTGTCTGAAGCTTTCGGTCTTGCTTCCCACCCACCACCCCATGTAGACCTTTTCAGATGTTACGTTTGGGGAGAGCTGACTACGTTTCCTGTGAGTGTGTGCTACCCGCAATGTTGTTCATACATGTAGTTGCCAAAACTGAATTATTCAGGAGGGCTTTCTACCCAGAGTATATATCTGTGTCATAAGAAATAGCTCAGAGAGATGCTTTGATAGGGCCAGGGACTATATGCTATGCTATTGGGTACTGTCTGCTGATGCAGATAAGCACCTCTAGGGAGTTTCCACGTTGCTTAACATGCCATATAAATTAGTTATGAGTTGTTTCATAAGTTTTCATCTCTGTGCTTGACTTTATGCTTGTTTACAAATTGCCTGCTACCAAGCCCTAGTGTCTCTCTTTCACTGAACGTCTTAACTGTTGTTCATTATTGTACTTGCTCGTGTTGGAATATATGCTTCAAGGTCTGAAATTCAGTCATTATGGGGTTAATATGTTTACTTAGTGTTCCTATTGTTTGTGTTCACCTGGAAGAAAACCTGGCACAGAGCCAATAGTCTTATCTGATTTGGGAAATTGAGAGCCGTTACTGAGAGCCAAGCTACAAGTGACACTTGTCCGGCAAGTGAAGAGACTCACGTGTATTCCTCCCTGTTCACTTGCACTCCACTTGCACTCCACTTGATCAGTACAAGTGGAGTGCAAGTGAACAGGGAGGAATACACATGACTCTGTTCACTTGCCGTACAAGTATCATCACTTGTAGCTTGACCCTATGTATGGTCTAAGTTTGAGCAAGATGTAGCTTATAGAGTTTCTTATTTTGTAGGAACCCTGTATACCTTTTTCTTTTAGAAGTAAATGTTTTTAAAAGCAAACAGGTGTCTGACTCTCTATTGACTCAAGATACATTGCAAATCTGAATTTTAAACTATTTTTCCCAACAGCTCGGTGGATGTCCTAGCTGTTGGTTATATTGTATCTCATTTGTTCTATGTAATCTGCCTTGGATCTCAGTAATAAAGGCAGACTATAAATGGCTCGGAGGGCAATCTCAACTCCCCTCTGTCTGGAGAACAGGGGGCGGGGCCACCAGCCATGTGACCATTTTTAAGAGGTGCCGGAACTCCGTTCCACCATGTTCCCACTGAAAAAAAGCCCTGGTTGCAGGTTATTAATGATGCATTGACGGTTTAAGCTGAGAGTTGTATGTGACCACCAGCGGTGTTCTGTTGTTGCTTCATTTGGGCCTATCTTGTAGTAGAATCCTTCTGGCTGTTTCTATCTCTGTCAAAAAAAAACCCCCATTCTGCACACCATTCCATTCTTAGGTGCTTTAACTTTCTTCTTTTCGAGTGAGAGTTACTGAGTTTCAGAGCAAGACGTAGAGGTTTCAACCAAACATAACTGAACCACATTTGCCAGTGTTCATATTCTGATCTCTCACAATGTGCACACCCACAGCATTTCCTCATTCAGAAGTTGTGTTTTACAGTCACATAACCCAAAGGAAAGAAAGCCTGCTTTTTTTTAAAAAAAAGTTATACTATATGTCCTTCACTGGTCACTAGGATAGGCATTTATCCGAAAGTGATTTGCCATGAAAATGAGACGTACTTAGATTTATTATTGTAAAAGAAAAATGCTGCATCTGTGGAACCTCTTATTTTTAGCATTAGCTATATCACCTTGGACAATACAACATAACTCAGCTTTTGGAACAGTATTTTAAAGGCCTCACAGCATTTCAAAAGAGCACCAAATCACTGTTTAAAATCTATTTTAAACACAAGAAGACATCTTTGGCAGTGGAACAATCCAGAGAAAGAAGAACAATGTATAGCTAAACATTTCAAAACTTCTAAAAATATGAATGGATTAAATGAAACAGATGTGGGAAGAGAATGAGAGGCCGGCTAGTTCTCTGGAGACCCTGTTTTGGTTCCCTCCTAGACCAGATTCCTTATATGACCTTGGAGAAAGGCCAGAGTTCTAACATAACCTTCTGCCATATTCATCCCCATGGAAATGGCCAGAATGGCAGAGCGTGGAACTTTCCATCTGTGTGCATACTCAGAATCTACTTCGCTAGAGCTCTGTCAGATGTACATGGACAAAATCCCTCAACCCAACTGGTCAGCTACTTAGAATGAAGAAGTACTTTGAAGGCTGTTGATCATAACTGTTTACGTTGTGGCTTGCAGAGGCTCAAGTACTTAGAACAGTACTCCCCCCCACTCTGAGAAACAAGCCACAGGTTGTTCTTTCCCTCAGGAGCAGTGTGCAAATATACACAACTTTTAAGTAGGATGTCCATTTTCAACCCCAGACAACATCTCTAATCTAAAGAGCTGTTGGCAACTGTAGCTAACCCTCCCACCTGATGCTTCTGTCCTTTGTCCTCCCCTACCCTCTTCTAATTATGCCTTCTGTAAATCTTCCAGCCTAGGAGGCAGCAGGAAAGAATACTCAAAGCAAGGAAGGCTTAGAGAAGAGATCCAAGGATACATATGAAAGGAGAAGACAACTTAGACCGTTCTTTCCATTGAACAGTGAGAGGTGGGGGGTTGCCGGTTTCCCTGGGGCTGTGAGTTTGAGATGGAACAGACTTAGGGGAGAGGGGCGTTTAACTAATGATGATAATTCCTCCCCAAGTATTTTTGGTATCTGTTGAGAAAAACTCACAAGTACAAGTTTTTCCAGGGAAGTAACAGCAACTTGAGTGTGGGAATTTTTCTAAAGGGAGACAGGCAAAGGTAAATGGGTAACGGTATCATTTAGACGAGCATTTGATTTCCTGTCCCTCAGCTCAAAGGTTCTCCATGTGTAAAATAGTGCCTCTCCACCCCACCACCTTCCAATAGTTTCCCTCCTTAACTTCCTCCTTAGGCTGGAGGAAGATTTCAATCTTTGCTCCATGGAGTGGGAAGAAAGTGGTTGAATCCTTCCCAAAGAATATTCCATTGTAGGCAGGGCTTTTTTTCAGCTGGACCGTGGTGGAACGGAGTTCCGGAACCTCTTGAAAATGGTCACATGGCTGGTGGCCCCGCCCCCTGATCTCCAGACAGAGGGGAGTTGAGATTGCCCTCCGTGCCGCTCAGCGGCGCGGAGGGCAATCTAAACTCCCCTCTGTCTGGAGATCAGGGGGCGGGGCCACCAGCCATGTGACCATTTTCTCCGAGGGCAACCCACTGAGTTCCACCACCTCTTTTCCCAGAAAAAAAGCCCTGATTGTAAGTATCAGTTATTTTTTCTTTATCACTAAGATACACCGCTTCCAATATACAGCAAAAGCCACTTGCACACTCATGACAGACTGCACATTCTAAAAAAGAAGGGCTGTACACAGCTACAGGACTGTTAAGGGTTAATCTCTCATAGAATCAGAGGTTGACAGGCTACTCCAAGGGATCTGATTGGGTAGCATGAGCTGGAAAGAGGAGGGTCTCTTTTCAGTCCTAGCAGAGAGAGAAATCGAGTGTAAAGAATTGGGAGATGGAGTCCTAAAGGAGAACAGTTTTAACACTGGCAGGAGAACTGGGGAAAATTGGCAAGGAAGTTTGGGAAATAGGTGCAGACTCCCAAATGGGCCAAAGATAGGAGCTAGATCTTCTAAGAAGAGGAGATTTTTGCTCTCAGATTTAAGGAAAAAATGCAAACTGGAATATTTTGAAATATACAGCCAACTTGAGCCAATTATATTAGTACGTTATGGGGATTGATTTTGCCATTCAAATAATAACAAAAATATGCTTGAGTTGCTTTGAAATTCATTAGCGAGAGGCAATTAATCATCAATTGACAAACTCAAGCAACGGGGTTAGATTTTTGCCTCTTTAGCCAGAACAAAGGTCAAATTAATTTTCTGAAGTAGATGAACTGTATATACTTTGGACGAATGGTCTTCTCACTCTTTCTTTCTTGGTTGCTTGCTTTCTAAATTTTAAAACCTCAAGAAATTTGCTTTATCATTCCATGCTGAAATATCTTCAGATGTTCTCAGTAGTTGTCAACATTCACAAAGCAATCCTATCCTTGAGTATGTCTGGCTGGCAGAATGGGATGTCTATTAAATCCTTGTGCAATAAGAGTGGGTGTGGAAAATTTGGACAGAATTAGTGGCATGGCAGAGGAGAACAATGAGCATGAAAATATTAACTCCCATGATGGGAAACTTGGTAAAAGAAACAAAAGAATAAGAAAATCTCCTGGACCAAAGAATATGTTTAAAAAAAACAAAAAAACACCTTGATTGCATATATGTAATTGGGGATCATAAAGTCTAAGTTGAATGGATAACATAAACTTGTTTAAAGTACGTCAGTGACAGACAGCTGTTCTTTTATCACAAGCAATTTATTTATTTAAAATATTTATATACCTCTTTTTCACAATGACTGAAGCAGCTTACAATATATAAACATATATGCAGTTATAAAACATACTTAAAACACATAAATTAAAAGCCATCAAGTTAAAACGTTGTCATTACTAGCTGCAAAAGACATTCATTAGGTAAAGGCATATCAAAATAATTCCGCTTTGCACCTTTAGGGAAGGAAGAGAGTGTAGGCGCTTTCCATATTATGTCTGGCAGGTTATTCCGAAGTCCTGGTGTAGCCACTGAAAATTAGTGTGCTTGGGCTGTAGCTGAATAAACCTCATTAATAGAGTGAGGTGCTTGGTGACCTTGGTAGCCACATGGGATCATATGGAATACGGTGGTCTATTAATTATGTAAGTCTCAAGATGTAATGGACTTAACGACATCAGAAGACAGGTCCTCATCTCATGATTGGACCAGGCAGGGCTTCTTTTCTGGGGAAAGAGGTGGGGGAACTCTCACCCGGGGCAATTCCCGGGAGAAGGTGGTGCACCTCTCAATACAAGTGCGTGCACACAGCACGTGCACACTCTCAGGACTGCAAAATGATGTCACTTCTAGGAAGTGATGTCATCATGCAGGCATGGCTGCCCCAGGAGCACTCCTGTGCTCCATAGGGGGGTCCAATTCGGCCTGGAACAGGCCGCTCCGCCACGGGAGAGCACTCCTTTGCCCAGCGGTGGTCAGATCTGGGCCATTTCAGGCCCAAATTGGGCCAAAATGGCCCCAAAATGGCCTATATCACCCTGGAACAGGCTTTTGCCACATGGGAGAGCGCTGTCCTCCAGGCAGCAACCTGATCCTGGCTGTTTTGGGTCCGATCCTGGCCATTTTGTGTGTGAATTGGGCCCAAAATGACCAAAAGGGGCCAAAAATGGCCAGGATCAGGCAGTTGCCGGGCAGGGGGAGTGTTCCACCACCTGGCAGAGGCGCAATCCTGACCTTTTGGGCCCGATCCTGGCCATTTCAGGCCCGATCCTGCTGTTTCGGGCCCAATCCTGGCCGTTATGGGCCCAAAATGGTCAAAAGGGGCCCAAAATGACCAGGATTAGGCTGCTGTTGGGTGGGGGAGTCTTCTCCCACCTGGCAGGGTTGTCTTCCCTTGCATAGCAGGGGCTCGATGCTGGCCATTTTTGGCCCAATCATGGCCATTTGGGGCCTGAATTAGATCCAAAATGGCCAAAAGGGTCCCAAAATGGCCAAGATTGGGCAGCTGCCAGGCAGAGGAGTGTTCCCCTGCCCAGCAGAGGCCCAATCCTGGCTGTTTGGGGCCTGATCCTGGCTGTTTTGGGCCCCTTTGTGCCATTTTGGGCCCAATTCAGGCCCCAAATGGCCAGGATTGGGCCCGAAATGGCCAGGATCAGGTCACTGCTGGGTGGGGGAGGGTTCCCCTGCCCCATACCTGCCTGATCCTGGCTGTTTTGGCCCCAATCCTAGCCATTTTGGCCCCAATCCTGGCCATTTGGGGCCCTAAATGGGCCCTAAATGAGCCCAAAATGGCCAGAACAGCCATGAAACAGCCAGGATCAGGGCTGAACCAGCCTGGAATGGGCTGATGCTGGGTGAGGGCCTCCCCTGTCTGGCACCGGCCCTATCCTGGCCATTTTGGCCCCGATTAGGGCCATTTTGGGCCCTAAATGGGACCAAAATGGCCCAAACAGCCCGGATTGGGGCCAAAAAGGCCTGGAACAGGTCACTGCCCTGCATGGCACCAGCCTGATCCTGGCCATTTTGGCCCCAATCCTGGCTGTTATGGGCCCTAGACGGGCCCAAAATGGCCTGGATTGGGGCTGAAATGGGGGAACCCTCCCCTGCCCGGCAGCACTCTGATCCAGGCTGTTTTAGGCCCAATCCACCCCCAAAGTGGCCAAAACAGGCCATTTTAAAAATACCCACGTGAGACCAGTCACATGGGTTTTTTAATGAGTTGCCGGAATGCTGTTCCGGGGCATTGAGGCTCAAAAAATGCCCTGAGGCCAGTAATTCTCAACCTAACCTACTTTATAGTGCTGTTGTGAGGATAATATGTAGCAATCCACATGTACACTGCCCCAAACTCCTTGAACGGAGGACGAGAATTCAAATGTAGTAATTATCATAATAGGCTTTGATTCAGATGCAGGTGAGAACTAAGATTAACTAAGGACTTGACTTTGAGGTGAAGTTGGAGGAAAGAATGGTTGTCCACACAGTAGGGATGAAACTTCAAGGAACACAGGATATCAGTGGAGAATATGCAGGATTCTTAAGCTGTTTAATAAGGCCTTTTTGGTGGTGCTTGAGCTAAATAGCTAGGGTATGCAAAGATGACTTATGTGCGTGGTCTGAAACAGGCCCAGACACACATGTGGCACATCATCAACATTTCCTATGAGCTGCACGTACAAATCTCTACAATAATTGGCAGCAAAAGCAAATAAGTATGCTTGCTTTTCACTGAGTGAGCAAAAAAATTGAAATGAGCAAACTGAATAAGCAACCTGAGTTCCTGAAATCTCATGGTATCTTTAAAATCGTAGCCTCAAAACACACATTTCCTCTACTAAGAAAGGAGTTTTTCACATTTTCATAAATGTTGTAAATGCATATATTTAATTGCTACACAATAACAACTCATTCCTATTATAGTAAGTACTGTTGTGCATCCACTCAGAGTCTCTACATGGGACGCCTGGGCACATGTTCAAGAGTCTGGAGACACAATGTGTGCTGGGAAGCGTATTTTTGAAAGACAGAGTGGGCAGACATCGCTCCAAAGTGGATGGATTCTCTTACACAGATCCTCCGGAGCTTGTACGCTGCCACCCTTGATGCTTAAAGCTTTGAATTAACCGAGCCTCTGTAGGGCAAAGGCTCTGGAAGGGGAGATAGTCCAGCATGCTGGAGGTGGTGGAGGGTTGTGAGAGAATCTGTCCCCTCCGGAGCTATCTCCGCCAGTTCTGTCTTTCAAAACTGTAAAGGGTCCAGTAGCACTTTTAAGACTAATGCACTTTATTGTAGCATAAGATTTTGAGAGCCACAGCTCTCTTCAGCAGAGCCACAGCTCTCTTCGTCAGATGCATCATCTGACAAAGAGAGCTGTGGCTCTCAAAAGCTTATGCTACAATAAAGTGCGTTAGTCTTAACGATGCTACTGGACTCTTTACTATTTTGCAACTACAGACTAATATGGCTAACTCCTCTGGATCTATGACCTTTCAAAACTATGCTTCCTGGCTAACATTGTGTCTCCTGACACGTGAAGAATGCATGTCAGATGTCTTGTGTAGAGAGACTCTTGGTGGACATGAGAAATATTGTGTGATTGCATGATTTAGTGCACAGTCAACTGTCTTGGACCGGTCCAATATTGTACTATTATATGTTGTAAGCCACCTCGAGCAGGTCTCTGGAGAGGCTGTGTATACCATTTTTCTAAATAAACCAATAAATACATAAATACCTTAGGTGGTACTAAGTACAATTTTAGTGCAGCCTGATCCTGCAACGATGAGCCACCTGCTGGATTGCTGGACTGGATGGACAAACAGAAGCTGCACGTGCGCTTCCTTTTCCTATCACTGGGCTCTTACAACCAGCATATGGTTCCCAGTGATGCATCGTCAAATGTTGGGAGATTATGGGGCTGGTGCCTGGAGAGGGCAAAGTTTGGGGAGGGTGTTATGTCACTTCTGGGCAACACTCTAGGACTTCCTTCCCTAGTCTCTGTAGCATTCGCCAAATTTGGCGAAATTCCTAAGGAGTCACTGTCTGGAGGCCATTTTGTTCTCCTGCCCCTGAGTTCCTCCGGGTGGTAAATTGAGGTTGGAGGCTGGTAATTCCCAGTCTGAGTGGGTAGATTGAAGGCAGGGCTTTTTTCTAGGAAAGGAGGTGGTGGAACTCAGTGGGTTGCCCTCGGAGAAAATGGTCACATGGCTGGTGGCCCCGCCCCCTGATCTCCAGACAGAGGGGAGTTGAGATTGCCCTCCGCGCTGATCTCAACTCCCCTCTGTCTGGAGATCAGGGGGCGGGGCCACCAGCCATGTGACCATTTTCAAGAGGTTCTGGAACTCCGTTCCCCCACATTCCCCCTGAAAAAAGCCCTGATTGAAGGTATAAACCAGCACCAAGGACTGCTCATATGGGTTCCATTGCCAGGTCATGGCTGGGTACATAACATAGAGTCTCTCTACACAAGACATCTTACACAGGAAAGCTCAAGTGACTGACTTTCTGTGTGGTCTTCTATTCAAGTGTACTCCCTGGCAGTGCAGGTATCTCCACAATGAGAGAACAAGTGTCCGATCTTTCACCTGAGCATCTCTGTGTAAGATGTCTTGTGTAGAGAGACTCATAGAATAGGGGATTGGTCGCCTGAACTTTGATGACACTCACCACCTGTTTGTGGGACTTGGGGGGATGATTGATTCCAGCCCTCCTTCCATCTCCCTCCTTCTAACAGGCAAAGTTGGAGCTGACCTGTCAGTTTGGGGGTGGGGGTGCATGTGTGGGGGTGGGAGCAGCAGCATGTGCACTCTGGATTGGGGCATTTACAAGAAGGTGATGTATACACCATGTAATTATTATTCCCTTAATACCATAATCATTATATAAACTGTAGTTTGGCCCACAGTCCACCTTTTTAGAGACTTGGGACATTAAACCATGGCTGACTTCTATTCCTTCATTATACAGCAAGCTCTTGCCACCAAAGTATAGAACGAACACCAAAAGGGAAAGGGCTTCCTCAAGAAGACTGTACCAAGGAAATATAAAGGAAGCACGCCAAGAATTATTATATTGCCCTATGTACAATGATACACTCAAAATTACAACAATGGGTGCAATAACAATTGTTTACAATAATCGTAAGAGCAAGAAAAGTTCAATATTTACAATAATCATAGGAGCAAGAAAAGTTTCATCAAATCCTATTGAACATTCAACAGGTAAGTGGTAATCACGTTGCTGTTAATGCATAATGTCCCAAAGTCCGTGGAAGCTAATTGAAGGCATCCAGTAACGCTGAGTGGCAGGAACGCTGAGTGGCAACGAGCTTACCGGTCCCATTCGATTTGGCTCGTTTCAGGATAAAACCTTCATCAGGCCACCAACCTATAAATTATCATTAAAAGTCCATCATAGACCATGCCACAATAACAATCATAAATACAATATCCAAATGCACTAATTAATACTCACTATTTGGATTCCAACATAATCTTAACACGTGAAGTTAACCACCAGGTACAGAGTCAATGTAAAGTCCATTCAAAGGTAAGGGGGAGATCATTCTTAAGACCATAAATACTGTCATCATTAAAAAAATCAATTAAGTGCATTCACTGAACCATTTCATTAAACTCTGATCCTGAAAAGACCCACATCTATATATGGAGTCTACTTTTTTAAAAGGGAACAGGACCAAATTGGAATCCTGAAGAACAAATGTTCTCCATTGCGAGTGACCCCCCAGGCACACCAATATTTTATTCATGTTAAAATTATATTGTTAGAAAGGGTATTTATCCTTTATATCCTTAAGAGAATTTTCATCCCAAATACAGACCAGAGAACTCCACAGTCTGCCTAATTTTCCAAGTTATTTATACACCACAATGGGTGTTGAATCAAAAACATTCATTAAAAACGGAGAAAGAATTGGTCAAAGCAAGAGATAGTGACAGCTGTCAGGGGAGCCCGTCCCTATCCGGTTTAAGTTATCCCGGAAATCACAAGAAGACTGAATAGTCAATTTCAGTATTCAGACCCTGCGGGTACCATGGTTTTTAATCTAAAAATCCATCTAATCTCTGCCTGCAAGAGGCGACGTTTATTCGCTCCCAATTTAGGTAACACCTCCAATACTGAAAATTTGAAGGTTTTGTCCCTACCATGCGTCTGCCACAAATGCTGGTGGAGTGTTGTTATCTCACTACAGTTTTTAACCCGTGAAACGTGTTCCTGGATCCGCTGACGGATCGGCCGGGTAGTGCAGCCTACATATAGGAGGGGACAGGCACATTGAAGGAGGTAAACTACATTATCAGTATTACAAGTGGAGAACCCTTTTGATTGGGCTGATTGACTAGATGACGGATAATTTATATCTCTAAGATCACAAGACAGGGCGCACACACTGCAATGTCCGCAGGGGAAATGCCCCTGCGGCAAGGATTTTTCTTCCAAAGGTGTTCTAAAATCGGAATGAACTAGTAAGTCCTTTAAGTTCCTAGTGCGGCGAAATCCTATTCTTGGTGGAGACCCACATCCCGGAATCTCAAGGAGGATGTGCCAATACTTTCTAATAATCTTAGTAATCGGGCCAGATAGAGGAGAATAGTCAATGGCCCAAGAGATGCCCGTGGTTGCAGGATCCTTTTGCCTATAAGTAAGTAATTGCGGTCGGGTCAATCCATCAGCTTTTTTCATAGCACGGGAGATCACCCAATCTGGGTATCCTCGTGCTTTAAAAGCCCTTCCCATCCTGTTTGCCTCCCTATAAAAGTCAAAGTGGAATGACGCATTCCTCTTAATGCGCATGAATTGTCCCACTGGGATGTTTTTCTTTAAGACAGGGCGATGATGGGAAGTATACTGTAAATAAGCCGCCCTATCAGTCGGCTTCCTAAAAGGTTTTACCCCCAAGGAAGTGGCAGATCGCTTAAAGACAACCACATCCAAAAAAGGCACACTCTCCAAACTGCCATGGGATGTGAACCGTATATTAGGGTCTAGGCTATTAAGCCAGTTTACAAACCCCTCAACCATCGAGGCATTCTTTATTATGCAAAAGACATCATCTATAAATCTCCTTACACAAACCAGTTGTTCGAAAAAAGGGTTATTCTCAACACTATAAACATATTTTTCCTCTAATGCGGCCATAAAGAGAATCGCAATACTCGGGGCCGCGGGGCAACCCATCGCGACTCCCTTAACCTGGAGGTAAAATTGGGATTCAAATCTAAAATAATTTTTCTCCATAATAAGATCCACAAGGTCTAGAAGAAAGCTAGTGGGGGGGAATTTCGAAGATCTCTTTTCCAAATAATACTCAATGATGGCTCTGGCCTCATTATGAGGAATCGAGGTGTACAGTGACTGAACGTCAAGGGTGAGCAAATAAGCCCCTACAGGAATCTCCATATCTTCCACTAGTCTAATGAAGTCCGTGGTGTCTTTGATGAATGATCTAACCTCCATCACAAAGGGCTGTAAAATACTATCCAAATAAATAGCCAGTGGTTCCAAAATGGAACTACATGCAGAGACGATTGGACGACCTTGAGGGGGTCGATCAGGCTTATGAATTTTTGGTAAACAGTAAAATACAGGAGTCCGAGGGTCCTGATTATACAAGGCATGATGCATAGGCAAATCAATCAGATTATCAGCGAGTGCATTATCTATAATAATCTTGATGATACGCTGAATTTCTGAGGTTGGATCGTGATCAATTGGAAGATAGTACTTACGATCCCCCAATTGTCTCAATACCTCCTGTCGATAATCCTCGCGATCCAGAAGTACAATCCCCCCTCCCTTATCCGCCGGTTTAATAACCACGGTGTCATCTTCCTGTAGTGACCGTAAAGCTATTTTCTCTAGCCTGGTCATATTTTGCCATTGGTTTCTAGGCTGGCCTTCCAAAAGTTCTACCTCTTTAAGTACTAGTTTCTCAAAGGTCTCTAATTGGACGTCTGAGACTGGTGGCGTAAAGGTGGATTTCCTTTTCAGACCAGGAATCACGGAAGTCACACTAGTATCTCCAAAAAATTTTTTTAATCTTAATTGACGAAATAGCTTGTACAAGTCAATACGTGTGTTAAGAATATTGTATTTGGGGGAGGGAACGAAGCCTAATCCTTTGTTCAGAACCTGTAATTCAATAGTTGAAAGCCGCCGGTGGGACAAATTGAAAACTAGGTCCGGTATCTCCCCCTGCGTGGGGGGCGGCCCCTTGCTAAAAAAGAGCGCTTCTGGGGTTGGTTAGGTATAATACGGCTCCTTAGGGTTCGCCCCCCTTCATCACCCGAATGGTCAGTGTCCGATGGATCTGTGGTGTCAAAATCATGACCATCCGTGGTGGATGGAGCCCAAGTTACTCGCTTCTTGGAGACCTGATCTTTCCAATTGTAAATGTTCCCACTCGAATAATCATGTCTGTCTCTGCTCAATTTTTTTAATTTCAATTCCTTAAGTTTAGTTTCACATTCCTTTATTAATCTATTTATTTCACCAGATCTAGTTTTAAATTCCTCCTCTGAATATTTGGATTGCAGTTCTTTTTGCACATTCTCTATCTCCAATCCCACTTCATCCTTCTCCTGAGCTATCCGTTCAATCAAAAGCAATATTAAGTCGAAAGAACACTTGTTCAAAATCTGTGCCCATTTCTTTTTAAAGAGCTCATCATTTTTATACATCCCTGGAGGTTTATTCATGCGTAAACCTCTTGGTATAATGTTCTCTTTACTATACTCTATAAGTGAGGCAGCATGCAAAGTCAATTTGGTATATTTCGTTAACTGCTCGGTCAAATATTCCCAATCTTGGGATGGTGTGCCTCCCTGTCCCTCCGAAAGGGAAGGAAGAATGGACAAAATTCTTTCTCGCTCATCAACAGAAAAAGCAAAAGTATCCCTATAATCAGTCATTTTGCCCAGCAAACAACAACGAACACCAAAAGGGAAAGGGCTTCCTCAAGAAGACTGTACCAAGGAAATATAAAGGAAGCACGCCAAGAATTATTATATTGCCCTATGTACAATGATACACTCAAAATTACAACAATGGGTGCAATAACAATTGTTTACAATAATCGTAAGAGCAAGAAAAGTTCAATATTTACAATAATCATAGGAGCAAGAAAAGTTTCATCAAATCCTATTGAACATTCAACAGGTAAGTGGTAATCACGTTGCTGTTAATGCATAATGTCCCAAAGTCCGTGGAAGCTAATTGAAGGCATCCAGTAACGCTGAGTGGCAGGAACGCTGAGTGGCAACGAGCTTACCGGTCCCATTCGATTTGGCTCGTTTCAGGATAAAACCTTCATCAGGCCACCAACCTATAAATTATCATTAAAAGTCCATCATAGACCATGCCACAATAACAATCATAAATACAATATCCAAATGCACTAATTAATACTCACTATTTGGATTCCAACATAATCTTAACACGTGAAGTTAACCACCAGGTACAGAGTCAATGTAAAGTCCATTCAAAGGTAAGGGGGAGATCATTCTTAAGACCATAAATACTGTCATCATTAAAAAAATCAATTAAGTGCATTCACTGAACCATTTCATTAAACTCTGATCCTGAAAAGACCCACATCTATATATGGAGTCTACTTTTTTAAAAGGGAACAGGACCAAATTGGAATCCTGAAGAACAAATGTTCTCCATTGCGAGTGACCCCCCAGGCACACCAATATTTTATTCATGTTAAAATTATATTGTTAGAAAGGGTATTTATCCTTTATATCCTTAAGAGAATTTTCATCCCAAATACAGACCAGAGAACTCCACAGTCTGCCTAATTTTCCAAGTTATTTATACACCACAATGGGTGTTGAATCAAAAACATTCATTAAAAACGGAGAAAGAATTGGTCAAAGCAAGAGATAGTGACAGCTGTCAGGGGAGCCCGTCCCTATCCGGTTTAAGTTATCCCGGAAATCACAAGAAGACTGAATAGTCAATTTCAGTATTCAGACCCTGCGGTACCATGGTTTTTAATCTAAAAATCCATCTAATCTCTGCCTGCAAGAGGCGACGTTTATTCGCTCCCAATTTAGGTAACACCTCCAATACTGAAAATTTGAAGGTTTTGTCCCTACCATGCGTCTGCCACAAATGCTGGTGGAGTGTTGTTATCTCACTACAGTTTTTAACCCGTGAAACGTGTTCCTGGATCCGCTGACGGATCGGCCGGGTAGTGCAGCCTACATATAGGAGGGGACAGGCACATTGAAGGAGGTAAACTACATTATCAGTATTACAAGTGGAGAACCCTTTTGATTGGGCTGATTGACTAGATGACGGATAATTTATATCTCTAAGATCACAAGACAGGGCGCACACACTGCAATGTCCGCAGGGGAAATGCCCCTGCGGCAAGGATTTTTCTTCCAAAGGTGTTCTAAAATCGGAATGAACTAGTAAGTCCTTTAAGTTCCTAGTGCGGCGAAATCCTATTCTTGGTGGAGACCCACATCCCGGAATCTCAAGGAGGATGTGCCAATACTTTCTAATAATCTTAGTAATCGGGCCAGATAGAGGAGAATAGTCAATGGCCCAAGAGATGCCCGTGGTTGCAGGATCCTTTTGCCTATAAGTAAGTAATTGCGGTCGGGTCAATCCATCAGCTTTTTTCATAGCACGGGAGATCACCCAATCTGGGTATCCTCGTGCTTTAAAAGCCCTTCCCATCCTGTTTGCCTCCCTATAAAAGTCAAAGTGGAATGACGCATTCCTCTTAATGCGCATGAATTGTCCCACTGGGATGTTTTTCTTTAAGACAGGGCGATGATGGGAAGTATACTGTAAATAAGCCGCCCTATCAGTCGGCTTCCTAAAAGGTTTTACCCCCAAGGAAGTGGCAGATCGCTTAAAGACAACCACATCCAAAAAAGGCACACTCTCCAAACTGCCATGGGATGTGAACCGTATATTAGGGTCTAGGCTATTAAGCCAGTTTACAAACCCCTCAACCATCGAGGCATTCTTTATTATGCAAAAGACATCATCTATAAATCTCCTTACACAAACCAGTTGTTCGAAAAAAGGGTTATTCTCAACACTATAAACATATTTTTCCTCTAATGCGGCCATAAAGAGAATCGCAATACTCGGGGCCGCGGGGCAACCCATCGCGACTCCCTTAACCTGGAGGTAAAATTGGGATTCAAATCTAAAATAATTTTTCTCCATAATAAGATCCACAAGGTCTAGAAGAAAGCTAGTGGGGGGGAATTTCGAAGATCTCTTTTCCAAATAATACTCAATGATGGCTCTGGCCTCATTATGAGGAATCGAGGTGTACAGTGACTGAACGTCAAGGGTGAGCAAATAAGCCCCTACAGGAATCTCCATATCTTCCACTAGTCTAATGAAGTCCGTGGTGTCTTTGATGAATGATCTAACCTCCATCACAAAGGGCTGTAAAATACTATCCAAATAAATAGCCAGTGGTTCCAAAATGGAACTACATGCAGAGACGATTGGACGACCTTGAGGGGGTCGATCAGGCTTATGAATTTTTGGTAAACAGTAAAATACAGGAGTCCGAGGGTCCTGATTATACAAGGCATGATGCATAGGCAAATCAATCAGATTATCAGCGAGTGCATTATCTATAATAATCTTGATGATACGCTGAATTTCTGAGGTTGGATCGTGATCAATTGGAAGATAGTACTTACGATCCCCCAATTGTCTCAATACCTCCTGTCGATAATCCTCGCGATCCAGAAGTACAATCCCCCCTCCCTTATCCGCCGGTTTAATAACCACGGTGTCATCTTCCTGTAGTGACCGTAAAGCTATTTTCTCTAGCCTGGTCATATTTTGCCATTGGTTTCTAGGCTGGCCTTCCAAAAGTTCTACCTCTTTAAGTACTAGTTTCTCAAAGGTCTCTAATTGGACGTCTGAGACTGGTGGCGTAAAGGTGGATTTCCTTTTCAGACCAGGAATCACGGAAGTCACACTAGTATCTCCAAAAAATTTTTTTAATCTTAATTGACGAAATAGCTTGTACAAGTCAATACGTGTGTTAAGAATATTGTATTTGGGGGAGGGAACGAAGCCTAATCCTTTGTTCAGAACCTGTAATTCAATAGTTGAAAGCCGCCGGTGGGACAAATTGAAAACTAGGTCCGGTATCTCCCCCTGCGTGGGGGGCGGCCCCTTGCTAAAAAAGAGCGCTTCTGGGGTTGGTTAGGTATAATACGGCTCCTTAGGGTTCGCCCCCCTTCATCACCCGAATGGTCAGTGTCCGATGGATCTGTGGTGTCAAAATCATGACCATCCGTGGTGGATGGAGCCCAAGTTACTCGCTTCTTGGAGACCTGATCTTTCCAATTGTAAATGTTCCCACTCGAATAATCATGTCTGTCTCTGCTCAATTTTTTTAATTTCAATTCCTTAAGTTTAGTTTCACATTCCTTTATTAATCTATTTATTTCACCAGATCTAGTTTTAAATTCCTCCTCTGAATATTTGGATTGCAGTTCTTTTTGCACATTCTCTATCTCCAATCCCACTTCATCCTTCTCCTGAGCTATCCGTTCAATCAAAAGCAATATTAAGTCGAAAGAACACTTGTTCAAAATCTGTGCCCATTTCTTTTTAAAGAGCTCATCATTTTTATACATCCCTGGAGGTTTATTCATGCGTAAACCTCTTGGTATAATGTTCTCTTTACTATACTCTATAAGTGAGGCAGCATGCAAAGTCAATTTGGTATATTTCGTTAACTGCTCGGTCAAATATTCCCAATCTTGGGATGGTGTGCCTCCCTGTCCCTCCGAAAGGGAAGGAAGAATGGACAAAATTCTTTCTCGCTCATCAACAGAAAAAGCAAAAGTATCCCTATAATCAGTCATTTTGCCCAGCAAACAACAACGAACACCAAAAGGGAAAGGGCTTCCTCAAGAAGACTGTACCAAGGAAATATAAAGGAAGCACGCCAAGAATTATTATATTGCCCTATGTACAATGATACACTCAAAATTACAACAATGGGTGCAATAACAATTGTTTACAATAATCGTAAGAGCAAGAAAAGTTCAATATTTACAATAATCATAGGAGCAAGAAAAGTTTCATCAAATCCTATTGAACATTCAACAGGTAAGTGGTAATCACGTTGCTGTTAATGCATAATGTCCCAAAGTCCGTGGAAGCTAATTGAAGGCATCCAGTAACGCTGAGTGGCAGGAACGCTGAGTGGCAACGAGCTTACCGGTCCCATTCGATTTGGCTCGTTTCAGGATAAAACCTTCATCAGGCCACCAACCTATAAATTATCATTAAAAGTCCATCATAGACCATGCCACAATAACAATCATAAATACAATATCCAAATGCACTAATTAATACTCACTATTTGGATTCCAACATAATCTTAACACGTGAAGTTAACCACCAGGTACAGAGTCAATGTAAAGTCCATTCAAAGGTAAGGGGGAGATCATTCTTAAGACCATAAATACTGTCATCATTAAAAAAATCAATTAAGTGCATTCACTGAACCATTTCATTAAACTCTGATCCTGAAAAGACCCACATCTATATATGGAGTCTACTTTTTTAAAAGGGAACAGGACCAAATTGGAATCCTGAAGAACAAATGTTCTCCATTGCGAGTGACCCCCCAGGCACACCAATATTTTATTCATGTTAAAATTATATTGTTAGAAAGGGTATTTATCCTTTATATCCTTAAGAGAATTTTCATCCCAAATACAGACCAGAGAACTCCACAGTCTGCCTAATTTTCCAAGTTATTTATACACCACAATGGGTGTTGAATCAAAAACATTCATTAAAAACGGAGAAAGAATTGGTCAAAGCAAGAGATAGTGACAGCTGTCAGGGGAGCCCGTCCCTATCCGGTTTAAGTTATCCCGGAAATCACAAGAAGACTGAATAGTCAATTTCAGTATTCAGACCCTGCGGTACCATGGTTTTTAATCTAAAAATCCATCTAATCTCTGCCTGCAAGAGGCGACGTTTATTCGCTCCCAATTTAGGTAACACCTCCAATACTGAAAATTTGAAGGTTTTGTCCCTACCATGCGTCTGCCACAAATGCTGGTGGAGTGTTGTTATCTCACTACAGTTTTTAACCCGTGAAACGTGTTCCTGGATCCGCTGACGGATCGGCCGGGTAGTGCAGCCTACATATAGGAGGGGACAGGCACATTGAAGGAGGTAAACTACATTATCAGTATTACAAGTGGAGAACCCTTTTGATTGGGCTGATTGACTAGATGACGGATAATTTATATCTCTAAGATCACAAGACAGGGCGCACACACTGCAATGTCCGCAGGGGAAATGCCCCTGCGGCAAGGATTTTTCTTCCAAAGGTGTTCTAAAATCGGAATGAACTAGTAAGTCCTTTAAGTTCCTAGTGCGGCGAAATCCTATTCTTGGTGGAGACCCACATCCCGGAATCTCAAGGAGGATGTGCCAATACTTTCTAATAATCTTAGTAATCGGGCCAGATAGAGGAGAATAGTCAATGGCCCAAGAGATGCCCGTGGTTGCAGGATCCTTTTGCCTATAAGTAAGTAAGTTGCCTATAAGTAAGTAATTGCATAATAAAGAATGCCTCGATGGTTGAGGGGTTTGTAAACTGGCTTAATAGCCTAGACCCTAATATACGGTTCACATCCCATGGCAGTTTGGAGAGTGTGCCTTTTTTGGATGTGGTTGTCTTTAAGCGATCTGCCACTTCCTTGGGGGTAAAACCTTTTAGGAAGCCGACTGATAGGGCGGCTTATTTACAGTATACTTCCCATCATCGCCCTGTCTTAAAGAAAAACATCCCAGTGGGACAATTCATGCGCATTAAGAGGAATGCGTCATTCCACTTTGACTTTTATAGGGAGGCAAACAGGATGGGAAGGGCTTTTAAAGCACGAGGATACCCAGATTGGGTGATCTCCCGTGCTATGAAAAAAGCTGATGGATTGACCCGACCGCAATTACTTACTTATAGGCAAAAGGATCCTGCAACCACGGGCATCTCTTGGGCCATTGACTATTCTCCTCTATCTGGCCCGATTACTAAGATTATTAGAAAGTATTGGCACATCCTCCTTGAGATTCCGGGATGTGGGTCTCCACCAAGAATAGGATTTCGCCGCACTAGGAACTTAAAGGACTTACTAGTTCATTCCGATTTTAGAACACCTTTGGAAGAAAAATCCTTGCCGCAGGGGCATTTCCCCTGCGGACATTGCAGTGTGTGCGCCCTGTCTTGTGATCTTAGAGATATAAATTATCCGTCATCTAGTCAATCAGCCCAATCAAAAGGGTTCTCCACTTGTAATACTGATAATGTAGTTTACCTCCTTCAATGTGCCTGTCCCCTCCTATATGTAGGCTGCACTACCCGGCCGATCCGTCAGCGGATCCAGGAACACGTTTCACGGGTTAAAAACTGTAGTGAGATAACAACACTCCACCAGCATTTGTGGCAGACGCATGGTAGGGACAAAACCTTCAAATTTTCAGTATTGGAGGTGTTACCTAAATTGGGAGCGAATAAACGTCGCCTCTTGCAGGCAGAGATTAGATGGATTTTTAGATTAAAAACCATGGTACCGCAGGGTCTGAATACTGAAATTGACTATTCAGTCTTCTTGTGATTTCCGGGATAACTTAAACCGGATAGGGACGGGCTCCCCTGACAGCTGTCACTATCTCTTGCTTTGACCAATTCTTTCTCCGTTTTTAATGAATGTTTTTGATTCAACACCCATTGTGGTGTATAAATAACTTGGAAAATTAGGCAGACTGTGGAGTTCTCTGGTCTGTATTTGGGATGAAAATTCTCTTAAGGATATAAAGGATAAATACCCTTTCTAACAATATAATTTTAACATGAATAAAATATTGGTGTGCCTGGGGGGTCACTCGCAATGGAGAACATTTGTTCTTCAGGATTCCAATTTGGTCCTGTTCCCTTTTAAAAAAGTAGACTCCATATATAGATGTGGGTCTTTTCAGGATCAGAGTTTAATGAAATGGTTCAGTGAATGCACTTAATTGATTTTTTTAATGATGACAGTATTTATGGTCTTAAGAATGATCTCCCCCTTACCTTTGAATGGACTTTACATTGACTCTGTACCTGGTGGTTAACTTCACGTGTTAAGATTATGTTGGAATCCAAATAGTGAGTATTAATTAGTGCATTTGGATATTGTATTTATGATTGTTATTGTGGCATGGTCTATGATGGACTTTTAATGATAATTTATAGGTTGGTGGCCTGATGAAGGTTTTATCCTGAAACGAGCCAAATCGAATGGGACCGGTAAGCTCGTTGCCACTCAGCGTTCCTGCCACTCAGCGTTACTGGATGCCTTCAATTAGCTTCCACGGACTTTGGGACATTATGCATTAACAGCAACGTGATTACCACTTACCTGTTGAATGTTCAATAGGATTTGATGAAACTTTTCTTGCTCCTATGATTATTGTAAATATTGAACTTTTCTTGCTCTTACGATTATTGTAAACAATTGTTATTGCACCCATTGTTGTAATTTTGAGTGTATCATTGTACATAGGGCAATATAATAATTCTTGGCGTGCTTCCTTTATATTTCCTTGGTACACACCAAAGTATAGAAGACAATGGTAATTTCTTTGTGGCTTCAGCTGCTTGCTGACCCTTGGACCTGGTTGCAATGTAAGCAAAGCTTACAGAGCCAAATTCCGTTGCCCTTTGTGGTATAATGAAGAAATAGTCTCACCGTTCAGGAAGACAGAGATGTGGAGTAAATTAAGGAAAGCTTCTTCATCAGGATGCTTCAGATGTTATGATTTGGTATGCTCAAACATCTGCTGATTTGTCTCAAGTCCTGCTTCTGTGTCAGGAGCACAGAGCTCGTGGTTTTAGGGTTGCCAGTTCCCCTTACTCTCCCGGTGAGAGGGGGACCTGGCACATACCTTAGTGCCGCCCTCAAGAGCTCCCTGAGAGCTCCCGCACCTGCACGATGACATCACTTATGGGAAGTGACATCACGGTGCAGGCACAGGAGTGCATGCATGCTTCTCAGTGGGCCAATTTGGGCCCAAAATGGACCCTATTCAGCCCATTTGGGGCCCAAATCAGCCCACTGGAAAGTGCAGGGGCACTCTCAAGGCAGCGCGACAATGTCATTCCTAGGAGTGATCATAGAATCACAGGGTTGGAAGGGACCTCTAGGGCCATCTAGTCCAACCCCCTGCACAATGCAGGATATTCACAACTACCTCCCCCAACACGCACACAATGACCCTTACTCCATGCCCAGATGGTGGCAAAACTCCATCAGGATCCCTTAACCAAACTGGCCTGGGGAAAATTGCTACCTGACTCCAAGGTGGCAATTGGCCTTCCTCTGAGCATGTAAGAAGGGGCCGTGGGAACTAAGCTCTGATGTAATCCTTCTTGCCCTCCCTCTCATGATCTGCCCAGGTTCACAGAATCAGCATTGCTGTCAGATGGCCATCTAGCCTCTGCTTAAAAACCTCCAAAGAAGGACAGCCCACCACCTCTCGAGGAAGCCTCGTCCACTGAGGGACTGCTCTAACTGTCAGGAAGTTCTTCCCAATGTTTAGCCGAAAACTCTTTTGATTTAATTTCAACTCGTTGGTTCTGGTCCGACCTTCTGAGGCAGTGGAAAACAACTCTGCACCATCCTCTACATGACAGCCATTCAAGTACTTGAAGATAGTTATATTTTTTATTTTTTCCTTTAATTTATTAACAAAAATTGGCTTGAAGGTGGTTATCATATTACCTCTCAGTCGTCTCTTCTCCAAGCCAAACATACCGAGTTCCTTCAACCTTTCCTCATAGGATTTGGTCTCCAGGACCTTCACCATCTTCGTTGCCCTCCTCTAGACACATCTATATCCTTCTGAAAATATGGTGCCCAAAACTGAACACAATACTCTAGGTGAGGTCTAACTGGAGCAGAGTAGAGCGATACCATCACTTCACGTGATCTGTTGATACAGCCCAAAATCACATTTGCCTTTTTAGCCACCAACATCACACTGCTGACTCATGTTCAGTGTATGGTCCCCTTAGACCTCTAGATCCTTTTCGCACATACTACTGCCAAGACAATTATACTCCCATCGTATAATTATACGTTTGATTTTTCCTACCTAAATGCAGAACTTCGCACTTATCTCTGTTGAAATTCATTTTGTTTGTTTTAGCCCAGTTTTCCAGCCTGTCAAAATCATCCTGTGCGCCACCATATTAGCTACCCCTCCTAATTCAGTATAATCTGCAAATTTAGTAAGCATTCCCTCTATTCCTTCATCCAAATCATTTATGAAAATGTTTAACAGAACAGGTTCCAGGACTGATCCCTGAGGAACTCCACTCAGCACTCTTCTCCAAGAGGATGAGGAACCATTAACTAGCACACTTTGGGTGTGATCTGTCAACCAGTTACAGATCCACCCAGTAGTAATAGGATCCAAACTACATTGTACCAACTTGTTGAGAAGGATATTATGTGGAACCTTATCAAAAAGTCTTACTGACGTCATTGCACTGCCCTGGGGGCGCATCCTGGAGTCCTGTTTCCCGGCTCTCCCCCCTGCTGGGGGGTGGAGGGGGGGAGAGGGGAGTCCCCCGCCCCCACCGGGGGACCTGGGATACCTACATGGTTTGGCAAATTGTTCAGATCTGCCTGAATGAATTTAAATGTGTCCATTTTCACAACTTGATTCATCAAATTAGACTGTTACTATCACCAGCCCTCCCCCACACCACCTGCCTGAAATGTTTGAGTTGAGACTTACTACTTAGCATCTTGATGTTTTGCTCATGAACCCAAGCTAGTCTCGTGATCCGTTCTTCTGAACAAATAAAGGCAGGAATATAACAGCAGATGGTGCATTCTGTCATTCATTTAAATGGTGGGGCTGACTGCAACGGCAAGCAATTCTGGGCTTTTTATACACACCATTTAACTTTTGAACTGGGCAAAAGCAATCCCTGAGCTGCAAAAACCAAGCAGTGAGTGATTCTGCACACGTTGGATAATGCACTTCCAATCCTCTTTATAGATCATTTGGAACGGATTTTTTGTGTGTGCGGAACAAAAAATCCACCTCAAACGATCGATAAAGTGCATTGAAAGTGCATTATCCAACGTGTGCGGAATCAGCCAGTGTCTTAGACATGTGCAAAGCTGATTGGCACAATCCTGTGCTAGTGATGAACTTTGCCAGAGAGCATCAAGATGATCTGAGCAGGACCTGCTCTCGTGTAACGAATGGAATTTTGACCAAGTATGTGTAGAAAAACATTCAGTTTGTTGCAGAGTAGCAGAGCTGCGTATTGCACATTTTGAGAACACGCACACTCCAGAGTTCAGCTCTATAAAAATACTTTACTATATAAAGGATAAAAACGGTTTCATTGGAATAAAATAAGAAATGCCTAAGTGGCTATATCTTGCTAGCTTCTGAACTAAACAGAGACGTTCTTTAGACTGGCTTAGACTGTTACATCCTAGAGAGTGAAATTAAACTATGTGACAGACTGAACAAAGAGCAATAAACTTCTGTATATCTTTTGAGTTAATTGCCCCCTTCCCAATAAACTGGTTGCCTACTAGAGAATCCTAATTCTACTTCATTAAGCATAGAGACTCCCATTTCTATGGCAAGAATCCACACTGGACAGCTAAGTGGTTACATGCAAATAAGTTTACCAACTCCGTTTAACTCTTTCATGACTGAATTCCCTACAGTATGTTTGTCTGGCAAGTAGGCCCACCATGAAATTCTCAACATGCCTAGTTGTAATGGCGCTAGAGTGAAATAAGAAAAGAGCCTAAAATTGTGGACAGCCACTAGTTTTATTAAAAGGCCATTTTGAGGAGGGGATGACGGGTACTGGGCCTCTCCCCACACCCCTGTTAACAACAGCTAATATTCATTTCATACACACTTCTTGGAACCCCAGATCTGGCCCCCAAACCTCCAATTCCAGAATCTTGCTTGTTTTTTCTCATTATTTGTATGATCTGTCTTTTAATATGCACTGAGAACTTTTCATTTCTTACATTGAAGAGAGCCAGTTTGGTGTAGTGGTTAAGAGTGGAAGGACTCTAATCTGGAGAGCCAGGTTTGATTTCCCCACTCCTCCACTTAAAGCCAGCTGGGTGACCTTGGATCAGTCACAGCTCTCTCTGAGCTCTCTCAGTCCCACCCACCTCACAGGATGATTGTTGTGAGGATAATAATAACACTGACTTATTAACTGCTCTGAGTGTGGCACTAATCTGTCCTGAAGAGCGGTATATAAGCACAAGGTTATTATTATTATGAATAGTTTCCCAAATCACAGCTGTGATCTTACCGATTTCACTTACACTCTTGCACTTTTAAGCACTTATTTATTGGTGCTGCTCTGCTGTTTAGGATCAAGTTGTTGCTCCCCAAATTTTGTTACCCTGTTTAAGCAAGTTCTTAAAGATGCTTAACATTTAAAACCTATCACATACCCTATGCTTAGCATGTGCCTGAGTCTCTGGTTGATCTGACAAACCAGTAAATTAGCTGGTGCTTCTGAGATGCTGATGGCACATTATAGATGGCAGTTTATAAGCACATTACTTGGCAGAATATAGCAATATAGAACTCAATGTTTTGTTTTTTAAGTATACTTTCCCCCCCAAATTACTTCCTTGCGTCCATTATAGAATAATGCAGGACTTTTTTTCAGCTGGAACGCGGTGGAACGGAGTTCCGGCACCTCTTGAAAATGGTCACATGGCCGGTGGCCCCGCCCCCAATCTCCAGACAGAGGGGAGTTGAGATTGTTTAGAATGTTTCAGCAATCTAAACTCCCCTCTGTCTGGAGATCAGGCGGTGGGGCCACCGGCCATGTGACCATTTCCACTGAGGGCAATTTAAACTTTTAAAAACTCCCCCCTTGTTCCAGCTGACCCAATGTGATGTCATTGTAAGGTCCTGAGTTCCACCACCTCTTTTCCCAGAAAAAAAGTCCTGGAATAATGTATTCTATGGTGTGTGTGTGTGTTCCGTTTATCCAAGATGAAGTGAAATGGGTACAGTAGAAAGCATATGAATGTCTATACTCCCAGAATAAGTAGACAAGAGACAGTTAGGAATAATATGTGTAGATAGTCGACAGCCTGCTTATGACTGGTATGCTTGAGTAAGCTGTATAAATTGTAGGGAAAATTGCTCATTAAGAAGGGGGTGTGATATTGTGCAAGTTTTCCTATTCATGGAAGAAAACACTCATTGCAACAAAATGGCGTAATCGTACCTAATTCTCTATACCACAGGTTGACCATATTCTAAAACAATCTTTTAAAAACCACAAACGTTTAAAACTCAAACAATGTTTGTTAGCTCTTTGTCTTTACCGGCTTAACCCCAAAAACTCAGCCTGAATGTTTCGGCAAGATCTTCTGTCTCCGGCTTGTTTCCAGAGGAGGTTTTATAATTTATGTGCCGCTTCTGGGAAATCTTACCAGAAATCTTCTGGGAAATGGACCTTAACTCTCGAAAGTTTATACTTTAGAAATCTTGTTGTTCTTTAAGGGGCAACCGGATTTGAATCGTGCTCTTCACGGGGAAGACTCCCAAGTAGCTATACATCACAACTCTTGTGGTCATAGATGGCCTATCAAGTTGATCTCTGAGATTGGACTGAATGCAGGAAAAATGTATCCCCTACCTTTCCCCCTTAAAAAGAGCCCAGCTGGGGTGAGATTTACAGAGTTCCACCCTTCCAACGCCTTTGACGTTAATAGCTTAGGAGGGTGTAACTTTATTTAGGATGGCACTGTTGAACTCTACTACACTAAAATGACACACACTGCAGTCCCTAAGAATACTCCCCTGGGACTATGCCCCATTCCATAGACCTAAGTAAGATTCTGAGTAGACCTATTTGCGATTGCTAAAATGAGGTTTTGCTAATTCACGACATTTTGTAAACTGGCATTTTTTTCACTTTGCATTTATGTTCAGAAAGCCAGAACTGAGTGGCACACGCTGGCACAAAAGCAGATATACATGTTATTCAGCAAACCTAGGCTACATGTACACTTGGGTTACTTCATGTGTATGAACATGTACTTTTAATCATTCATCTGGTATGCATCAATATAAGGGTATTCACTGTTATTGTACATCTGAAAATTATGCTCTGTTGTAACTACCTGCCTAGTTATATACACAAAAAGCTGCCTTGTACTGAATCAGACCTTTGGTCCATCAAGGTACGTATTGTCTACTCACACTGGAAGTGGGTCTCCAGTCTTTCATATTACCATTACCCAGAGCTTTTTTTCAGCTGGAACGTGATGGAACGGAGTTCCGGCACCTCTTGAAAATGGTCACATGGCCGGTGGCCCCGCCCCCTGATCTCCAGACAGAGGGGAGTTGAGATTGCCCTCTGTGCCGCTGAGTGGCACGGAGAGCAATCTCAACTCCCCTCTGTCTGGAGATCAGGGGGCGGGGCCACTGGCCATGTGACCATTTTCGCTGAGGGCAATTTAAACTTTTAAAAACTCCCCCCTTGTTCCAGCTGACCCAAAGTGAGGTCACTGTGCGGTCCTGACTCCTGAGTCCCATTACTGAGTTCCACCACCTCTTTTCCCAGAAAAAAACCCTTGCCACTACCTGATCCTTTTCTTAACTGGAGTCACTGGTGGTTGAACCTGGGACCTTCTACAGGCAAAACAGAGGCTCTGTCAGTGAGCCTCAGCCCCTCCCCGATATAAAAGTAGCAGCTAGATAGCACCTTTCAGCTTTCCAAATGCCAATCCCAACATGCTTTGTCAAGCTTTTCATAATTCACTTTGAGCTTTTTTATTAATCGAACAACAGGGTCCAGGGGAAACTGTGAGTTCTGATTGACAAGGACGCCGAGTGTAGTGTTTAGTGACGGTATTTTGGCAGCTGTTGAACAATCCACAAAGGCTGGAACGAATGTAGAAGTTTCGTCTTCTGGAGGTTAAGTACAGCTGGCAGATCAAAGCTGGAAAAAATGCCATTTTGATGTTGAAATATGCTTTGGTTTGTTGTGAAACTTTGCTTTTTTTCTATACAGTTCAGTGGGATTACAGAGTTTAAATTTTACAGAATTTCATTCAGGATGGAGTAGGCAAACCTGTACAACTGGGATGCTGTGAAGAAGGGAAGGGTTTCTGAAGAAGGGCGCTCTGACTCTTGAAAGCTTGCACCCTGAAAACCTTGGTGGTCTCTAAGGTCCCTCTAGACTCAAATCCTACTGTTCTACCACAGTATTATTATTTATTATTATTTATTACATTACATTTCTAGAATGCCCTCCCCGTCAGACAGGCTCAGGGTGGTGTAACAACCAACAATTTACAACATACAATTTAAAACAAAAAAACATCACCAATAAACATTTAAAACATTTTTCCATATACAATAAAATTTCTCAATGGCGGATATAAATATTAAAATCCAGCATTTTAAATGCAGGACCTGGGTCTTACAAAATGCCCTGCATCAGACTGTGTGAGCTCCTGCATGGGTGGTGGACATTCTTCAATGGTATGGTCGACAAGAGGACAGCCTAGCCCCCACCAAATGCCTGGCGGAACATCTCCGTCTTGCAGGCCTGGCGGAAAGATAACAAATCCCGCTGGGCCATAGTCTCCTCAGAGTTCCACCAGGTTGGAGCCAGGGCTGAAAAGGCCCTGGCTGTCACGGGCTGGGCCAGCCCAAGCAGGGTGGTGCAGGTCCAAACCTTGATACCAAGTCCAGAGGGAGTTTCAGGAGCCAAAAGCCAAGTCAAAGCAGTGGTCAGAGCACAAGCTAATGCCAGAGTTGAGTCCAGAGTCCAAGAGCAAGGTCAGGCACAGTCCAAGGTCAGTTACCGGTAGTGTCAGGTCCAACAGTAGGCACGGGCAAGGTTCACGGAGCACGGAGTGGTTGCAGACAGTAGAGACGTTGCTTCCACGCCTGGCTGTTGCTCCTGACTGGCTTTTATAGCCAGGCATGGTTTTCAGCCAGCTGCTGGGGCTCCATCCTGAAGCTACTCATCATCACCCTCCAGCAGCTGGCGTTGGCTCAGGAGACGAGCACTGCGCCGTCTCTCCTGCAGCTCCAGTCTCTGGCGCTGTCTGCGGCGTTCTCTGGGTGTGGGTGAACCTGGGGGGGTGGAAGCCTCTGGCTGGGCTTCCCCTGTGGTGCTGGCAGTCCCTGACTGAGCTTCCCCTGTGGAAGTCCCTGGCTGCACTTCCCCTGTGGTGCTGGGGCTGGAGAGTACTGATGGCTCTGCTTCAGCTGCTGGCTGTAGGCTCTGATTAGCCAACAGCTGTGGCTCCTGATTACCAGCCTCTGCTGAGTCAGGGCTGGCTGCATGGAGCTCCTCTTCTCCTGAGGAGTCCTGGCTGGCTACACGAAGCCCCTCTCCTCCTGAGGAGGAGTCCTCACTCTCACTGAGCCCAGGCTGGACCATGACACCGGCTCTGCTAGAGGCCAGACGGACCTCCCTGGGGCCAGGGACCGTCAGCAGATGCTTATTAGCTGATCAAAGCGACCTCCACTTCGATCAGTACAGCGTAACATCAGTTGAAATATGCATGTTGAGAATAGCTAAGCTTCTTTAAAACAACATAAAATAGAAGGCTATGTGAGAAAAACAGTCCATGTGTAACCATGTCCAATGTGTAGATTAACAGTGCAATTCTATGCAGAGTTACTCCAGTCCAGGGCTTTTTTTCTGGGGAAAGAGGTGGTAGAACTCAGTGGCTTGACCTTGGAGAAAATGGTCACATGGCTGGTGGCCCCGCCCCCTGATCTCCAGACAGAGGGGAGTTTAGATTGCCCTCCATGCCTGAGGCACGGAAGGCAATCTCAACTCCCCTCTGTCTGGAGATCAGGGGGCGGGGCCACCAGCCATGTGACCATTTTCAAGAGGTTCCAGAATTCCGTTGCACCATGTTCCAGCTGAAAAAAAGCCCTGCTTCAGTCTAATCTCACTGAAAACAGTTTGGTTAGAAAGGAGTAAGTCTGCCTAGGATTGCACTGCAAGTCAAACAACTGGCTCACAGGAACACAACAACTGGCTCACAGAAACACGATTGATTGGGACTTTCTTAGAAAAATCTAGATCTGTTGGCTTAGGAAAATTAGAACTGATAAATTCCCAGTTTTTGCATACCCAAAATATTACCTTTATAGAATCTTATGGAGGTACTGGCGCCACGGAATGACAAATAAACATGGGTGGGTTATCCTGCTATATTAAGGATTTGCCATAGTGTCTGAACCAAAGCCTCCATGAATAGAGTCACAGACTCCCCGTGGGGTTTTCTGAGATTGATTGATTGATGTTATTTCTCAGTGAGACGCAAGGGGGATTACACTCTGTGAGTCAATACGATCATACATTCAATAACAATGCAATAGGGAATGGCTTAGAGGCTGCAGAAAGTACCATTGTGATCACAGGAACTGATGGCAACTCTGATGTCAAAAGACGACACAGTTCTTTAATTATGCCTTCAGTACCTCCATCCAGTCCAGTGCAGTATTCTTTTTAATATTCTAGTAAAGAGTCCAGTAGCTGTGACTCTAGAAAGCTTATGCTACAATAAAGTTGGTTAGTCTTAACTAGGGCTTTTTTTCAGCTGGAACGTGGGGGAACGGAGTTCTGGCACCTCTTGAAAATGGTCACATGGCCAGTGGCCCCGCCCCCTGATCTCCAGACAGAGGGGAGTTGAGATTGCCCTCTGTGCCATGGAGGGCTATCTTAACTCCCTTCTGTCTGGAGATCAGGGGGCGGGTCCACCGGCCATGTGACCATTTTCACCAAGGGCGATTTAAACTTTAAAAAACTTCCCCCTTGTTCCAGCTGACCCAAAGTGACGTCATTGTGCCGTCCAGAGTTCCACCACTGAGTTCCACCACCTCTTTCCCCAGAAAAAAAGCCCTGGTCTTAACGGTGCTTCTGGACTCTTTACTATTTTGCTACTACAGACTAACACGGCTAACTCCTCTGGATTTTTAATATTCTGTGGCTTCCAAATGGTATGAGAAAAAGTTTGGATCCAGCCAGTGTTTTTACTCAGTCTCACCCAGTTGTCCTTTATACCACACCCATTCAACATGGCTTTTGAACATATACATCCCATAATCCCCAGTATGGGGGGGGGGTTAACAGTCAAAGGGACCCTTCTTTTTCACACCAAAAATCCTGTTGGATCCAACCCATGTACTACACAAATGAGCATGGGAGAGTATGATGCATTTTTTAAGATCCACAAAAGTTCCTTCAAATTGTACCTCAATTTTTCAAGATAAGAGAAAGAAATAGTGAAGCGAGAATCCCTTACTATCAAACTATGTTCTTAAAGGGTAACACTGGATTTCCCCCAAATACTTTAAATGGGTTGTAAATATCTACAGTTTTGATGATGGATAGGAAAGTACTCCTTTCTCCCCACCCCCTGAAAATCAGTGGCTATTTGAAGGAGATAATGGATGAGGCAGCTGACTAAGCAGTCTGTTGACCTCTCCAGATTGATGGTCCTTTCCTTCTCTCCTGGGGAAGTGAAGCATGCAAACCTATCTTTTGTTATTTTGGAAATACTGAGTTCTTCTGTAACACTTTATTGAGCAGTACTCTGTAAGATAATGCGGGCGGGGGGGGGCGGGGGGGACTGGTAAGATACAATAGGTGTACATCAAAGCCAACGAGAAACGAGGAGTTCATAAAACGTGAAAGTGAATACAGCGGAGGATTGATGGTCACAAGAGCAGAAAACCAATTAAGTTAAATATTCAGCCGGCAGTGAATGTTCTTCTGATAGACAGCAGGGGAGAAAAGTGCAGTGGGAATCCCACTCTCATACATATTAAGTGATCGAGTTTTAGAAACTTAATAAAACAGACTATAAATCAGGTGTCATTTCATATTTTGGACTTATAATTGAAAATGTTACTTTGAATTGGAGCCTGTCACATATTTACCTTCTGGTCAATGTCATATCCAGGGCTTTTTTTCAGCTGGAACGCAGTGGAACGGAGTTCTGGCACCTCTTGAAAATGGTCACATGGCTGGTGGCCCCGCCCCCTGATCTCCAGACAGAGAGGAGTTTAGATTGCCCTCCGTGCCAGCGGCACGGAGGGCAATAGCAACTCCCCTCTGTCTGGAGATCAGGGGGCCGGGCCACCAGCCATGTGACCATTTTTGCCAAGGGCGATTTAAACTTTAAAAAACTCCCCCACCGTTCCAGCTGACCCAAAGTGATGGCATTCTGTGGTCCTGAGTTCCCACTGAGTTCCGCCACCTCTTTTCCCAGAAAAAAAGCCCTGGTCATATCTATGGGAAGAGGAGAAGTGCAGGGGCTCCCCCCCATCAGTCTCTAGCTAGGGACTTCCACTTTTACTGCTAGGGCAGAAGATTCAAAACTCCGCTCCCAGCAATTGCCTCTGGCAGAGAAAAGCATCATTGGGAAGAGGAGATGCAGTACAGGAAGTGGCAAGAGAGAAGATCTGCTTTCTGCCCCAGCTTCTTTTCTCACACAGGCACGTGTTGGCAAAGATGAACAGGTCAAAAACCTTTTTCATGGGGGGCACTTTGCTTTGTAGCAGCAAAGCAGGAGAGGATGAGTTAGTGTCCCCACTTCTCAGTTTTTTTCAGAATTTCCCCCCACCCCAGCTCTTCCCTACAGGAAGTGATTGTTGGGGGTTTTTTGCATGTGCAGGCAGTTCCACCCTCTGTCCATGGAGGCTCAGGGACAAGCTACAAGTGACGAATGACACTTGAACGGCAAATGAACAGACTCGCATGCATTCCTCCCTGTTCACTTGTACTCCACTTGCCCTCCACTTGATCACTACAAGTGACGAATGGCACTTGAACGGCAAGTGAACAGACTCAGGGCCAAACTACAAGTGACACCTGACACTAGTTGGACACTTGTCAGCTTCCCTCAAGTTTTGATGGGAAATGTAGGCAGCTTGGCAGAATGTTGGACGAGTGACAGTTGAAAAGTCCATTGGACAACAGTCGGAGAGCCAAGCTGCAAGACCAGGATGCCTACATTTCCCATCAAAACTTGAGGGAAGCTGACAAGTGTCCAACTAGTGTCAGGTGTAGTTTGGCCCTCACGTATTTTCCTCCCTGTTCACTTGCGCTCCCACTTGTGCAAGTGGAGCGCAAGTGAACAGGGAGGAATACATGTGAATCTGTTCCCTTGCTGTTCAAGTGTCATTCGTCACTTGTAGCTTGGCCCTGAGTCTGTGCAGTTCAAGTGTCATTCGTCACTTGTAGCTTGGCTCTCAATCTCAGCAGGATTTGTTATCATTTCGCCGGGCCTGTAAGATGGATATGTGAGATGCATCGTGTGCTGCCCTAATATGTTTTTATATAATATTTATATGACACTTGTTTAACTGTACATTTTTATTACATATTTTTACGACATCATCTGCTCTGAGCCTGCTTACAGGAAGAGCAGATTATCGATCAAATCAAATAAATCAAATCAAATAAATAAATATTATCCTAGCCTAGGAGTTCAAGAGCACTAGTATGATTAACTGAGATCGTTGTATTCTTATAAGCAGGCGTAGGTTTTATTTATATTCTCTTGTATATTTGTATATTTTCAAATAGATTTTGTAATTGTTTTTCATTAATTTTGGGTGTCATCCCCCCCTTTGTGTGGTTACACTTTATATTGGTTATGTAGGACATCATAATGGTATACAGCTAATCTGTTTGAAGTATTTGAATAGAGGGACTGTGATAATGCCGCTCTTTCAGCTGTTAAATCCCAGCATGCCCCTGTACAAATTGCATGCAAGCCATTATGTGATAAGTGTAAAGATTTGTAGACTGGGGCAGTAGATCAGAGTTTATTACATTCATTGACCAGCATAACTTGGAATTAAACAATTCGCTTACCATCAGTTGTTAAAAACAACCACCAATAGGTTGGATTAGAGAAAACAAATTACCTGTAAATGAATTAAAACAGATAGGTATATCAACATATTCAGTAAAAAATTTAAAATTATGCTCAGTAATTTGTATCCCCCCACAACAGTGGCTTGAAGTCAGTTAGTCACTAGTCCCTTTTATATCTTGGGTGTTGTGTCAGGCTTAAATCTGAACAAAATTTTGCAGTTGCTGTTGTTAGCTGTTCTTTGTTGCCCAGCACTGAGGGGTGGCAGGGAGGGCGGAGAACATGGTAATAAGAAACACCAGACACCATTATTTCGCTGCCAAGCACAAGAGAAGTGGAGGCAGGGGGGTCCCCTTAAATAGTAGCCAGCCGGACCTGAGTGAAGACCAGGCTACCTGTGTCTGGTGCCGAGCCCTGCCCCGGCCAGCCATCCTCCCAACTGGTCCTGATTGCCCATCCAGTAATTTCAAACTGATTGGGGCATGAGGCCATTCTAGGAGATCCTGGGAAGCCTAACATGGTGTCCGCCATGCCTCCTGCCTCTCCAATGCCCTGCGAGCATCAAAATGTCTGGCCAGGTAAGCCAGGGAGCCTCTGCTTCTCGTCCATAAGCAGCATTTCCACCTGAGCTTTGCTTGAGCGGCCTGGTAAGTTTTCAAGTAAGGGGGCTATATACTTTAGATGGATTTTTTGGTGGAGAAGGCAGCGACGTAAAACGTGCTCAGTTGTTTCCACTGCTCCTCTTCCACAAGGGCATAGTCTCTCTTCCCACAGAATCTTCTTGTAACGGATTGGGACAGTAATCTAACACTGGTATTCAAAGAAGACTGGAATGAGATTTCTTGTATCAAACGAGTCAGCCAAGAAACGGGACAGGGGACAAGGGTGTAGCCATGGCTCAGTGGTAGTGCCCTCGTTAAGCCTACTCTTTATATAAAAGGAGCTTTCCCCCCTCCTTCATAATTGTTTGTATGTAATGAACTCCACACATGCATCTGCCTAATGCTGAATCTGACCCTTGGTCCATCCATCTAGGTCAGCAGGGCTTTTTTTCAGTGGGAACGTGGAGGAACGGAGTTCCAGCACCTCTTGAAAATGGTCACATGGCCAGTGGCCCCGCTCTCTGATCTCCAGACAGAGGGGAGTTGAGATTTAGGGCAATCTAAACTCCCCTCTGTCTGGAGATTAGGGGGCGGGCCACCAGCCATGTGACCATTTTCACTGAGGGCTATTTAAACTTTTAACACTCCCCCCTTGTTCCAGCTGACCCAAAATGACGTCATTGTGCAGTCTTGAGTTCCACCACTGAGTTCCACCACCTCTTTTCCCAGAAAAAAGCCCTGTAGGTCAGCGTCATCTACTCAGCCTGAAAGCAGCTGTCCAGGGTTTCAGGCTGAGGTCTTCCTCATCATCTGTTATCTAGTTCCTTTTTTAATGGGAGATGCATGGGGTTGAACCTGGGACCTTCCGCATGCCAGGTTCCTGCCAGGACCTTCTGCAGGCCGAGGATTGAACCTGGGACTTTCTACCACTGAGCTGCAGCCCTTCCCAAAATGTCAGCAACACTTGAAATACTAGAGTAGCAACACATGAAACTGCCTTTCACTGAGTCAGACCCTTGGTTTTTCATGCTTAGTCTGATCTCCTCAGATCTCAGAAGCTAAGCAGGGTCAGGCTTGGTTAGTAATTGGATGGGAGACCTCCAACAAAGACCAGGGCTGCAGAGGCAGGTAATGGTGAACCACCTCTGTTAGTCTCTTGCCAGGAAAACCCTGCCAGGGGTCACCATGGCTGAATCCACATTACCTCGGCGCATCCCGGTGTTGCACTAAATGTTCGCTAAACACCCGGAAGTATAGCATCTTTCTAGAGCCGTTCAGAAATGGCGCTTGAAAGACGCTATACTTCCAGGTGTTTAGTGAACATTTAGTGCAACACCGGGACGTGCTGGGGTAATGTGGATTCAGCCCAAGAGTCAGCTATGACTTGTGGGCAGGACTTCATTTTTGCATTGTCTACAGCAGTGCTTCCCAACTTGTAGGTCAGCACCCAAAAATGGGTTGCAAATCCTCTAAAAGTGGGTCACAGGCCAGCCATCCCCAATGGTGGCTCCTGCCCTTTGCACCCTTCTCTTTCTCTCTTCTTTCTTTCCAGCATCTCACACTCTTTCCTTGCCCTCCTCCTTTGCAACAATAATGACGGCGGGGGGTGGGGGGGGAGCTGCCTAGCAATTAGTATCTTTATCAGGGCTTTTTTTTCTGGGAAAAGAGGTGGTGGAACTCAGTGGGTTGCCCTTAGAGAAAATGGTCACATGGCTGGTGGCCCCGCCCCCTGATCTCCAGGCAGAGGGGAGTTGAGATTGCCCTCCACGCTCCCCTCTGTATGGAGATCAGGGGGCGGGGCCACCAGCCATGTGACCATTTTCAAGAGGTTCCGTAACTCCATTCCATCGTGTTCCAGCTGAAAAAAAGCCCTGATCTTTATGATAGCAGGTGGAAGAAGGGGGAAAAGGCTGGAGAGTGGGTGGGAGCTGTTCAGCTCTTGGAAAAGCGAGAGGTGTATGCAAGCATAGACTCTATCTCGACACTGCTCCTTCAGCAGCCCAACCTCTTGCCCACCCCCTGCAATGCCTCACTGCCCTCTACCTGCTGTGGGAGATGTGCAGCACGGAGCCACTTGCCACCCATCCACTTGCCATCTGCCATCTTCTCACACCTCCTCAACCGGTCATCCAGTCCAGCTCCTTCTCTGTCTCTTGGACCAGCCCTGGATGGGTCACCATACAGAATAATTTTAGACTTGTGGGTCATCATACTTGTCTCCAGGAGCTGGCAGCAGCCCTCCCGGGTCTCAGGCTGAGGTCTTTCAATACTTTATACTTTTAATCGGAGATGCCACGGATTGAAACTGGGGCCTTTCCCGTACAAAGCAGATGCTCCACCACTGAGCCATGGACCCTCGTATAAATGGCCCCTTGGTGTTCTAGACGATGGCAGACACTCTTAAAATCAAGTCCAACACTGAAATTCCATGAGTCACTGAAGTGATAAAAAAAAATGAAACCGGGGTGGGGTGGGGGACTTTGTAATCAGTTACAGACTCTGGCAACACTTATTATTATCCTTCCTGCGGTCACTTCAAAATCTACTAAAAGGTAACAAAAATGCATGCATAACCCTCTTCCCCCATGCTTCCTGTTCAGTGGTTCTTTCTGGATGCAGTAGGATTTGTCAAGAGATGGGGGGAATCATAATATTTAGATGGGATCCTGATGACACAGATGTTTCTCTTCAGGCTTTTCAAGGCTTGTAACGTTCGCCTGTTGTGTGGCTCAAGATATTTGAAATTTCCATATTTGATTTTTTTCCCCCACTGGTGCCCAGATGAGGGAATCATGTCCCAGGTCCCCAGGCTAATTCTTTCCTCAGCTGCTTAAGGAATGTGACCGTGTGTTATTCCAAAATGATGTATTTTTGCAATGGCGAAGGTGACAGATAAACAGAAAGATGCAGGGATGGCATACATGTCTGGCAGTGCCATTCTAAGCAAAGTTACACCCTTCTAAGATCACTGAAGTCAAAGGGCTTAGAAGAGCGTAACTCTGCTTAGGGTGGCACAGTTGGTAGCCCTCTCTTCCACTGTTCATCACCTTGGGGAAGTACCTGTTGGAACTTGAGATCCAAACTCATCTCAGGTGGGAATTCAGCCCTTGTGTCAGTGTGGTGCCCTTGCCAAAAGAAGACGCTACAAGATGAAAAGTTGAACCTGGAACATCTCTCGATCAGAGCGGGTCATATAACTGGTCTGACCAACAAAGGACTTGGCTTGTTGATGTTCACTGCGATTGGCTTTCCGTGTGCCTTGCTCCATTTCTTCTTGCCAAACCCAACCTAGTCTTGTTTGGTTTCGATCCTTGACCCTTTCCCCCACTCTGTTGGCAGGCATTGAGTCTAACTGTCCGTAAATTGTTTATCTAAGAGCCTTTATATGCAGCATGCCAGTGACACAGTTCATTTGTCTGTGATTAGAAAATGTGTGGCTTTGCTTTTATCTAGAGCTCCTCTCGTAATAGGCTTGACATGGGATCAATTGCCTTAAACGACTTTGATGCAGTTTGGCAGCACGCCAGCGACAGGCATTGTTTGGCTTGCACAGCACTTTTAAAGACTATGACCAAAACTTACACTGCCAATACATAGGGATGCCAACCTCCAGGTGGTGGCTGGAAATCTCCCAGAATGACAACTGATCTCCGGGCTACAGAGGTTAGTTCACCTGGAGAAAATGGCTGCTTTGGTTGGTAGGCTCTATGGCATTATACCCAGCTGAGGTCCCTCCCCCCCCTCAAATCCCAGGCTTCACCCACAACATCTCCAGCAATTTCCTAACTTGAAGCTGGCAACCCTAGCAACACATGTTTCCACAAGCCCTTAAGGGGACAGCACACTACTGGAATGCTGGCGACATCTCCATTTGCAAAACAGATGCGGGCCTTTGGCTTCCGTTTTTTGGTGCTTTTTCTGGGACCATGGAAAGTGCGTTCCCCAAGAAAGGTGCCGGAAAAATAGAAGCCAGACAGCCTGCAACCATTTTGCAAATGAAAACGTCTGGATTCATGAGCAAAAGCCACCAGCATTCAGTGAGTGGGCCAGTGGAAATGGCCATAATATTGTCTATAAGAGCTGGACAATCTCATGGCTGAGATCTTGGTAAACTGTGGCATCTAAACAATAAATTCAGAAGGGCATAAAGGGGTGAGGGGTGTGGGTCAGTGGTAAAGCATCCGTTATGCATGAAGAAGATTCCATATTCGTCCCTGGTATGTCCAGTTAAAAAGACACAGTACTAGGCAATGTGAAAAACTTGTATTTGAGAACAGTAGCCAGTCATAGTAGACAACACTGACTGTGATAGACCAGCGGTCTGTCTAATTGCATCGGTTTCATGTGTTTGTTTGATAACCTATTAAGGTTATGTCATCTGTGCCCGCAGAAACTTTGTAGTCTTGGAAGCTTTCTTTTGTATGCAGTACTGCTTTATGTGTTCACTTTTGTGTGCCACGTGCATATACTTCCACTCTCTTTAGTCTTTGAACAAAGGTACTAGTTGCCCCTTTTAATGATGGCCTCATAAACACCATTTTTTTGCGGCTCGGGTGACTTCTTATATCAAAGTATTGAGAAGTGGATGCACCATCCACAAGAGATATACATAGAGCTAAGCTGCAACTGATGAATTACACGAGGACTCGCACACGTGAAGGGAGTCGCAATGTTAGCCGGAAGCTGAGTTTTAAAGGCAATCGGAAGGCTCTGTCAATTTCCCCTCTCTACAGAGCCAGCAAAGATTGCTCCTAGAAGGGGAGGTGAAACTGACAGAGCCTTCCAGAGGGGAAGAGGAAATAAACAAACCCTCTGAGGAGCCATCTTTGCTGGCTCTGTAGAGCGGGGAACTTGACAAAGCCTTCCGATCTGTCTTAAAACTCAGCTTCCCAGCTAACATTGTGACTCGCTTCACACGTGCATCCTCGCGTAATTTGTCTCTTGTGGCTTAGCTCATAGACTCTCCCTTCAGACTTTAAGCAGGAAGACCAAAGTGAAATGGAAGAATGACTCAGGAAGGATCAGCCGAGATGAAGCAGGAGGATTATCTGATTGTGGATCTTCTGCAGTCTTTTGTTGCTTGCCTGTCATCGCCCGGTTTTTCTTCTTCCTGGAAAACATGGATCTGCCCTGAATAAATTAAGGCTGCACATTCTGCACAGGCAACATTATACAGATGTGAAGGCAGCCCCAAACAGGATAAAATGATCCCCTGGACAGATGCAATTAGCAGGGATATAACTAGATGATGAGCAATATGTTAGAAGAATGAGTTCACGAAAGGGCGGGGTGCTAAGATGACTCCCATGTGCATGGGTTGGTGGTTATGTCTCTGTGAACTTCTTCCTGCCCCAGGAAAGACACACCCAAAAGACGGTGCTGGGAGAGATCATTCCCTTCTTCTTAGCAAGGACCCATGGCACCACAGGGATGGCCACATCACAGGCATAGGTGTTTTCCCAGAGTTTCCCTACCCAACCCCATGGAGACAAATACACATCAATCGCCCCCCTGAAGCGGCTGCCAGTTTATCAGCACTTCTTCAGCAAAACGTTTACTGCAAAGGGAGAACGATTTGACGCCAAGTTTAGCAATCTCCCCCTTTTAAAGGAAAGAGTAGGTGGAAATATCTGAAAACGGCACAGCAGCAGCTGGTCCCTTGTTGAAGTCACTGTATTATCCAAACTGTTTGCAAAGCCAGGTTGTAATGATAACAAAGTACAATTCTTTTGTCCTCCATATAATTTTATGTTCCATCTAATGCCCGAGGGCTGGAGCTACTGCTGAGCAACAAGCATGTGCCACTTTTGGGTGTAATATTGAACATGGAGGGTTGTGTTACAAGCAGAGTAGCTGCCTGTAACACAACCCTCCAAGTTCAATGTTACACCAAAAAGTGGCACATGCTTGTTGCTCAGCAGTAGTTGCCTGGAGTTGTAACAGTTTTTTAGCTAATGCGATGATTAGATCTCTGTGCACCAAAAGTATACAATTACATCAACATATAATTATTCCTGTTTCCTGTGAAGCCAAGTTTAAGCAAAAATTCTCCTTTAAGGAGTTAGTTGCATACACATTATATACCTATCATTTATTAGCCAACTTTTGGAAGTGGCTCACACTGAATCCATAATTGAAGGCAACTGAAAGTATCCTGTTGGTTTTGATAATAATGTGAATTAATTGGTATTTATGTTTTTAATTTATGTTCTAATTTAGTTTTGTACAACTAGGGCAACTGAGGGTACTTTGTTTTATCTGTCTTGTATTTTTATCTACACTTCCTCCAAGGATCTAAGAGCCAAATCTAATTTGGCCAGGAAGTTTGCGAGGTGACCCTGGGCCTGTCACTCTTGGCTTGACCTACCTTACAGAGTTGTTGTGAGGATAAAATGGAGCTTTCGGAGGTCCTTGGAGGAACAGAGGGCTAACAGAAATGTGATGACTACTGGCATAAATCCTGTTATAGGTTCTCCTCTTCACTCAGCCTACCAACCTAGAGTAGGATTGCTAGCTCAGAGTAATGAAATTCCTGGAAATTTGGGAGATGGAGCCTGAAGGGGGTGGGGTTTGGAGAGGTGCCTCAGCAAGGTATAATGCCATATAGTCCACCTTCCAAGGCAGCCATTTTCTCAGGAGAACTGATCCCTGTCACCAGATGAGTTGCAGTTCTGGGAGATCACCAGCCACCACTCAGAGGTTGGTAACCCTAGCTTGGAGTGTGTTCATTATTTTGTGAAAACACTTCAAGTGCTTTTAGTCTAAAATGTATCACCTTAGAACATTCTTAGTGTAGTATAGAAAGCAGAACAGATCTGAAAATCAAGTATACATTCTAGTCAGTAGTTTTTTCATTTGATAAGCCACGATGGAGAGTGCCCTCAAGTCATAGCTGACTTATGGTGACCCCGGGCGAGGTTTACATGGCAAGTGACTATCAGAGGTGGTTTGCCATTGCCTGCCTCTGCAACCCTGGTCTTCGTTGGAGGTCTCCCACCCAATTACTAACCAAGGCTGACCCTGCTTAGCTTCTGTCACAGCTGGCTGAGGCCCAGGGAAGCTCTCTCTGGGCTGCCACCACTCTGGTACAGGTTTCCTCGGAAAAGCCCAGAGCACCCAACCGACCCCTTTCGTTTACTCTTCCTCAGTAGATTTGATTTATTATGTGACCAAATGAGGCGTGAGGACCCAGGCAGAATAATAAAGAACTTTATTTAAAAGGTTTATAATAACTGGTATTCAGAACTTTGTAAAATAAAGAGAATAGTAAAAGTTGGTGAATAAACAAACTAACACACCCTAATTCATTTAACTAGACTGTTCTTAACTGTCCCCTGGCAACGGGTTCCAACTGTCTCACCCCTTCTGGATGAGGGACCCCTCCTTCTGCAGCAGCCTCTCCTCAGCTCTGCTCCTAGGCTTGCCAGCCTCCAGGTGATAGCTGGAGATCTCCAGGAATTACAGCTGATCTCCAGGCAACAGAGACCAGTTCCCCTGGAGAAAATGGCTGCTCTGAAGGGTGAACTCTATAGCATTATACCCCACTGAGGCCCCTCCCCAACCCCACCCTCTTCAGGCTCCGCCCCCCCCAAATATCAGGAATTTCCCAGTCTGCACCTGGCAACCCTATCTTCTCTGTAGGAGTGAATACCCTCCCACAGTGGTGAGGCCTTTTATCCCTTCTCTCAGGCACCATCCCCTACTTTCCTATTGGCGCAATTTTCCCTTAGAATCCTCTCTTACCCAATCACGGGGGCCAAAGGGAACCTGGGAAACGTAGGCCTTTCAGGCACTTTAATGCAGGCTTTCCCAGAGCCACTATGCCTCACTAGGCCCAGGCTTGTAACAATTTCAGAGATCTGATGAGATGAGGCTATCCAGGTCAGGGCTGATAATCTATTAAAAACTAGGATATCCCTATGATAACCTAGTTCCATACATCATCATCATCATCATCATCATCATCATCATCATCATCATCATCATCATCTTCCTGAAACTTTATTGGATGCTTTGCTTGAACAAGATCCTCCCAATCTGCCACAATAATTTCTTAAAGTGAAATCTGTTAGAAGTCTTAGTAAAACAGGAACAACAAGAGTTTAAGCATCACTTTTTGTGAACCAATCCCATTTCTGCTGGGATTACTGACTATGATGCTGTTACCCACAGCAGATCACTTAATTCCTTGTTAGGCAAATGAAAAGCCAGGACAGAAAGAAATAAAACAAAACAAGCTGACAATAACACTTCCCTTTTGCCAGAAGAGTGACTAGATGGTGGTGGCTGAAGGAGGCTCTCCAGCCATTGGTGCTAATAAAAGTGGTTGGAACTAGAGATGGGGACGATCCACATTACGATCGAAAAAAACCCACAATAATGGCAATCGTGCGATCGGGACCTGGCGGATCGTGCTCGGGCACGGCCAACGAACCAGCGGTCGGGAGGGGGGCTGGATCGGAGCTTGATCAGGGCGATCGTGCTCGGATCGGGAAGCCAGACACTCAGGCGCCAGCAATCTATTGCCCTGGCAACGGAGCCAGGGGAATGCCTGAGCTGTGTTTGCCCTCCTTCTGTCGCCCTGGAAACCCAAATGGAAACCCAGCTTGCCTTGATCAGCAGGGCTTCCTTCCAACCACGGAGCAGCAAAGCAGTCACCAGCTGGGACAAGACACCCAAGGGAGGGAGGGGGGAGGGGGTGTTCTGTAGCCATGGGCACTCCAATCTCATCCCTGCAAACCCTGATAGGCAGCTCTGACAGCGAAACACAGACAGCCAAACACAAACACAGATGCCGCTGGCATCAGCCACCGTTCCTGTATCGCTGCGAACAGCAGGGCGCCCCTCTGCTTTTGCCTCCACGATCCATGATCCACGGATCGGAAACGGGAGATGATCGGTGTGGATCGTTAATTCGGGATCGTCATCGGCGCCAATCCACGATCAGCTTGATCGGTATTTTTTTTGGGATCGTGCCCATCCCTAGTTGGAACTGATAGATGCCCCAGACACTTTGAGCCTTTATACACGTACTGCCACGTTTTAAAAAATGTGAACCAGACCTTTCTCTGTATTAACATCTGGACAGCCTTTTCTCTTCCTTGGTTTTAATTCTCATCCTACATTTAGGTAATAGTAAAGGTAGTCCCCCGTGCTGACCCATGGGGGGACGTCACATCACAACGTTTTCTTGGCAGACTTTTTGTTACGGGGTGGTCTGCCATTGCCTTCTCCAGTCATCTACACTTTACTCCCAGGAAACTGGGTACTCATTTTACTGACCTCAGAAAGATGGAAGGCTGAGTCAACCTTGGGCCGGCTACCTGAACCTGGCTTGTGCTGGGATCGAACTCATCCTAGATTTACATATAAATTATATGGAATTTGTATAGTTAAGTAACTCCTGTGGCTTAATTCAAACTACTTTCTTCATTAATGGGAAAGAGGAATAGAATAACATTGTTATTTTATTGAAAGAGGAATAAAATAACTGATTCTTCGAGAAATGTAACCTTTAACTTAATGTCCTTATTATCATTCCTTTAGTTAACTGTGTTTATTGAGTCCGTACTGATAAGCCCTATAAAGACAAATCAATAAAGATCTGATGTCATTTTTACTGGTGAGCTAACATATTGGCTAGAAATGTGCTGCACAAAAATATATGAATTCTTTAAAGATAGTTCTACCCAGTTTTCCAGCCTACTTCATTGTTAGAATTCACATCCAATTTTTCACATTAACCTTTGGCTCTTGTTAAAAAGTACTGCCCTCCTGAAAAAATTATTTTATTTTTAAATCTATAATTGGAAGGCAATTTTGTCTTTCTTTAACTAATGCAAGGAAATTTTCCTTTATTAAGTTGTGAATGCAGTTTGCTATACCGGCAAGCATGCAACTTGTATAATGAGAAGGAACGCTAACTGAGCAGTGGAGGCATTTGTTCCTATCAAATACGTAGGTCTGTGGGCGTTTAACTGCACATTATGAATGACATGAGACTACTGCTGCTAATTAACCAGTCACTGGATTATTGGAGAATATTCACATTACAGCTTTCTACCATCATAGGGAAATTGGTTTTTATTTATTCCTAAATTGCAAACATTATGGAATATTTTAGTGGACCCTTACAACGTTATCCTTAATAGATAGCACTTCTTATCCTAGCACCTACCTTTTAACCTGGCAAAACTATGAACAATTCTGCCACTTATTCTGAGATTTGAGGGGCTCACCTGTCATTTCCACACCTTTTTACTGTTGCGCAAGACTCACAGAACGAGGGCGTCTTCATGGCGCGATTTCTGACATCATGCCACAAAAACGGGATCATGGCACGATGATGTCAGAAATCACGCCATGAAGACGCCCTCATTCCGCAAGTCTCGCGCGATGGTAAGGCGTGTGGAAATGACCCAGCATTTTTCTTTTAAGCTAGAGCACTGAATGAAACTCAGATGTCGCTGCAAGATTTTCATCCTGAAGAATTATCTTGTATCTTTGAAAAAATGTTTCCTTTCAACTTGGTGCATGGCCGACTCCATGGAAGTTGCTTTAAGCACTGAATCATTGAATGTAACAGACCCATTTGCAATGCCAACACACATATTAGTCATGTATGCTTATCAGCTGGCGCTCCCCATGGGTTGTTCATCTGATGAGAACGCCATGTTTGACCTGCTTAATTTGTGAAATGAACCTTTAAAAACACCTTACCATGGTCTCCTTTAAAATGTCTTGTTGGCACCTAAAACATCTAAAATTCTTCTAGTGCAGATATATGGTCACTTACATCACCAAAAGGTAAGTTATAGTTAAATGAAGCCACTGAACAATCTCATTCTGTAATACAGAACACTGAATTTAATTTCACACTTCACAGAAGGTAAGCTCCCATTCTTTCATTCATGTTTCCTTTTTTTAAACATGGGCTTTGTTCAGATCAGAGAACAAAACTGTACAGTGAAACAAAAGAATGTTGTGTCATTTCAGATAATGACATGATAAGTTAGCTCAGCAACTTAAGGGAGCCAAAAATGGTTCCAGAAGAAACTACAGAGAACTACCTCATCACAATATCATGATTATTGTCATTATATCATCATTATAGGCAGAGTATGTTAATACAATACAGTTCGCTTTGCTTGAGAAAGTGGGCATTACTACTTTTAAATAAACATTTTTTCAGTGCTGAGAATTAATATTACCCTGAATTTCAGTGCTGAGAATTAATATTACCCTGAATTTCAGTGCTGAGAATTAATATTATCCTTAACTAATATTACCCTACCCGATCTCATCAGAGCTCAGAAGCTAGACAGGGTTGGCAATGGTTGGTACTTGGATGGGAGACCACCAAGGGTCGCCACACAGAGACAGACAATGGCATATCACCTCTGTTCATCACTTTCCTTGAAAACCCTATGAGGTCATGGTAAGTCAGCTGTGACTGACAGCATCTTACACGCCCATATAATTAACGTTAGTCTATCTTGAGTAACGTCTGCCACTTGTTTGCCTGAACGGTTTTCCCTGTGTTCGTGAATCAGAGAATGGAGCCGTGGCACTACTGGCATAGGAAGGAAAAGCTTGATGGGCAGAGTTAGTAGAGAACCTGAAAGGATGCAAGCTGAATAAGGGTAGAGCTAGCAGGGATCATCCCGTAGAAAAAGAGCTGGAGGAACTCATTAGCATAACTCATTAGCATATGCCACGCCCCTTGCCATCACCAGAAGTGTGTCATTAGCATAACTGATTTGCATGTGCCACACCCCCTGACATCACCTATCCTGGCTGTTTTGGATCCAAACCTGGCCGTTCAGGGCTGAAATTGGGCCCAAAATAGCAAAAAGGGGTTGAAAATGGCCGAAAAGGGTCCCGAAATGGTCAGGATTGGACCACTGCTGAGTGGGAGAGTGATCCACCACCCGCCAGAGGCCCAATCCAGGCTGTTTCAGCCCCAATCCAGGCCGAAATGGGTCCCAAAATGGCTGAGAGTCAGGTGGGTGGGGCCACCTGACATGTGACCTCTTTGGGGAACTGCCGGAACTGTGTTCCGGTGCGTTCCCCCCCCCCCAAAATGAGCCCTGAGAACTAGTAATATTGGAGGAGAATCTGGAAGGTAGCAGATGGGCAATCCGAAAGGCAGCTGCCCCTCAATGTAAAGGCAACATCTGTGTGTATAAGAGCAAGATTACACTTTGGACATAAATGCGGTTCCTCAAGGAAAACTGCTCAATATAGAAATTAAATACAGTGGCACGTTAGATTTCTTAACCATCCCCAGGTTATTTTAGAATTAATAATAAGGCCATTTCCACATGTTCTTAAAGGGACAGCACACTCACTGAACACTGGAGGCGCTTCTCCTTCACTCCATATGTCTCTGATTTCAAAGTGGTAGCAGGCTGTTTGGCTTATGCTTTTTCGGCACCTTTTCGGGGACACAGGAAAGTGTGGGATTCTCATAAAAGGTGCCGAAAAATTGGAAGCCAAACAGCCTGCTACCACTTTGAAATCAGAGATGTGCAGTGTGAAGGAGAAAAGCCGCCAGTGAGTGGGCCATCCCTTTAAGGATGTGTGGAAACAGCCTGAATCTACAATAACTGTTTGCAAGTTCCATTCAGCCTTCCTAAGCTAGCGTCTTCACATTTGTCCAGCACAGTTGATATTTGAAACATGTTGGGAAATTTACAATGCAGTCCTTGTGCCCTTCTAAGCCCCTTGTTCACACTGCTGGAAAACTTGTCTTGCTTGTATTTACTGGCTTTGTCTTCTACTCATTGGGGCTTTGATTAGAGCCTGATGGCTCCAGAAATGAGTCAACAGCAAACCTGCCCATGGGTTTTGGTGAGGGAAGGACAATGCGAATGCCACTGGATTTTAACAACAACAACATGCACTTATATACTGCTCTTCTAGACAGATTAGTGCCTCACCCAGAGCAGAGAACCAGTTAGTGTTATTATTATCCCCACAATATAGCTGAGGAGCTTGGGCTGCGAGGAGTGGCTTACCCAAGCCAGTGAGCTCATGGCAGTAGTGGAATTCAAACCAGTAGAGTGCTATTATTTATTTATTATTATTTATTAGATTCGATTTTTAGTCCGCCCTCCCCACCAGGCAGGCTCAGGGCAGAGTACAACATTTCAGTTTACATAAATACAGTTAAAAACAGTATACAAATAACATTAAAACAACCTTATACAATTCAGCTTCTCTTCAGATGGCGATGATAAAATACTGCTTTTCAAGCCCTGGCTCATATGTGGGGTGGTAGACAGATCTTTAGTGTGGTTAGTGGGGGCCCAACCTAGCCTCCACCATATGCCTGGCAGAACATCTCTGTCTTACAGGCCCGGTGGAAAGATAATAAATCCCGCCGGGCCCTGGTTTCCTCAGACAGAGAGTTCCACCAGGTCAGTGCCAGGACCGAAAAGGCCCTGGCTCTGGTTGAGGCCAGGCGGGCCTCCCTTGGGCCAGGGACCACCAACAGTTATTTATTTGTTGAACGAAGCATCCTCTGGGGTACATATGGGTAGAGGTGGTCCTGCAGATATGCTGGGCCCAGTCTGCATAGGGCTTTATAGGTCAACACCAAAACTTTGAACCGGACCCGTTACTCAACCGGCAACCAATGCAGCTGGCGTAATATATGTGTTATATGTTCCCTAATCAGGACCCTTGCAATTACTTGCGCAGCTGTATTTTGGACCAGCTGTAGCCTCCAGATTAGGCCCAGGGAAAGCCCTGCATAAAGTGAGTTGCAGAAGTCTAGTCTAGAGGTGACCGTTGCTTGGATCACTGCAGTTGAGTCATGGGTTGATAGGTAGGGGACAAGCTGCCGGGCCTGTCTTAGATAGAAAAATGAAGACCGGGCAACTCACATTGGTTCCCACCACAATTAAAGCACCTGCTAAATGTAAGCGGGGAGTTGATGGTTTAGCAAACTGCTCAAATTTGTTCAATGATTTTTTTTTAATTTTCGAGTTTTATATAATAAAAATTTAAAAACCAAAGGGATACAATTATACAACAACTAATGGACAAATAAAAATAACAGACAAACAAAAATAAGAGAAAAGGTAAAGATAAACTATATCAACCAAAAGGAAGCTTCTGATTTTCTCCGCAACAAAAATGCGTCCAAAGAATTTTTGATGTGTTATTTTTGCATCATTTCTCTCGCGTGTTGGGAAGCACAGTGCTTATTCTCAGCCTCCATCGAAACTGCTTGCTACAGTCACCCTTTAAAAAATGGAAATGAGTGCTCTTACACCATTGCAGCATTTCTGTCATTAGGTAATATTCCTGGTGCCATAGCACAATAGAGCTAATCAGCTCAAACTGATTTTTTTTACAGAGGTATAGGTCATCAGTGTAAATAAACAGAGGGAGGGACACTATTAGGTCACCAAATGCTGTGTGTTTTTCACAGCAGCTGTACTCCCACCCTGCCACTTATCTGCTACTGCTTCCAATTATAGTTACAAGAAAAACACTCCATTTGAATGGAACTGTACCATTTAGGTGTCTCTGAGAGCATTCCAAAGCAGCTTTACTCAATTCTACTCAGCTCTATTCATAGGAATAAGGAGCCCCGTGGCGCAGAGTGGTAAGCGGAAGTACTGCAGCCCAAGCTCTGCTCACGACCTGAATTCGATCCCAGCGGAAACTGGGTTCAGGTAGCCAGCTCAAGGTTGACTCAGCCTTCCCTCCTTCCGAGGTCGGTAAAATGAGTACCCAGTTTCCTGGGGGTAAAGTGTAGATGACTGGGGAAGGCAATGGCAAACCACCCTGTAACAAGAAGTCCCCCCATGACTTGGTGCTTGCACAGGGGACTACTTTTTTTTTTAACCTACCTCCTCATAGGGCTTACTCCCAGGAAAGCATCCTTAGGATTTCATTTTCTGGCTGTGTGTCTTTTGTGTCTGTTCATTATAATAATGAATCTGCTTCCCCTCTCTGAAGTATATCTGTAATTTTGTTGTTTGAGCCAGTTAGCACAATTATGTTATGATTAGACACGGGCATGAACAGGAAAAAAACTAACATAGTGTTCGTTGTTCGTTGCCATCCATGAACAACGAACATTGACAAACATGATCCTGTCCACGAACATGTTCGTTGTTCATTGTTCGTGGGGGCCAGCAGGCTCTCCTCCAGCCATCGTGATCTCTACTGCACCACTCCCAGAAACCCTACCTGAGCAGCAGGAAATGTACCAATAATAAATAATAGCTTGGCCTCAGAGCCTGGCAGCAGCCCTGGAACCTGAAGGGGTAGATCCGTATCCCACCACACAAAGAACATTCAAGCTCCAATGCACTCACCCTGTCTCTCTAACAGCAGCTGTCTCTCCCTGAAAGCCAGAGCTGGGAGCCCCCCTCCCTCGGTCTTTTCCTCTTGTAACAAATTTGGGGCTCCAGTCCACACTTAGAAGGAAGACCAGCCTATCAAGCTAAATTGGGCTTAGATTAGGGTTTCCAGGGCAACAGCAGGAGTTCAGACAGAGTTCAGACAATCCCTGCCTGAGTTGCCATGAGAATTGATTGCAGGTGCCAGACTGCCTGGCTTGACAAACAGCAACAAACAGCAACGAACGAGGCTTGCAACGGCCACCTGTTCATTTAGAATGGGGCCTCACAAACAGCTTGTTTGTGAACAGCAGATTGGGCTGTTCGTGGGCTTTTTTAGTTCGTATTGCTGTTCGTGCCCATCTCTAGTTATGATACCAGGAATATTGGTGCAAAGATGTAATAGTAGCAATCTCAAACAAAAAATGGCAAGCGTGGCATGCGGTTCAGAGGGTAACAACCAGGATTGTATGAACCAAAGGTGAAATGACCTGGCCACAGAGAGTACATGGCTACTGTGCAGGCCCAATGCAAATTCTGACAGGGATGATCAGGAGTTTAACTTGTGTCTGGTCACAGAAGTCAAATGCGGCAAGACTGCTGGGCAGATATGTTCATATCAAAGTTTGCAGAATGTCTAGCCAGAATTTCATTGGCGGGTTAGCAATCTTATCTGGGCTTCTCTAGGATATTAGTCTCTCTGGTGTCTTTTTGCACAACCCATGTTACTGATATTTATCAGTCAATAATTTTCATAATTTCTGTCTCCTTGGATGCTGCAGAAAACAGTTGCATGATAACTGCTATTGCACAATACTTGTGGAGAGAGCGACAGGTTCCTATTGCTCTTCTTTCATCATTGCAGCTCTGCTATGGAATCATGAAATGCTGAAGGAGATCTATTGGGTGGAGTTTGATTCCCTTTTGGTATAACATTCTTGGCTGCCCTAGAACTGCATGGCCTTCAGCACCAGCTCTGAAAGCATCCATTCTTCAACGTGAGCCCACAGGGTGATCTGCCCCTAAACAGCTGTACTTATAAATCTTTCACCTTTCAAAAGGGAGCATCTCCTTGCTCCTGAGGCCCTGCACAGTTGACAGGCTCCCGCTGCCAAAGGAGTCGCCAGATTTGCAGGCTGGGGCTCATTAAACCAGCACAAGCCTTGGAAATAGCTGCCGCTTCCAGCCTGCGCTGTTTATGGCTTCTCATGAGCAGTGGGGCTGGGGTCTATTAACCCTATAGCAACTTGCAGCTAGTGATAGGACAGTTGGCAGGATGAGCCACATAACAGTCTACGTGCACGCGGTAGCAAAGCTACATCTTTCAGTTTCAATTGCGAGCTGTAAAAAGAGATGTCTCAAAATAACACAAGGTTTTAAAGTCCCCAAAGTACTTTACCTCCAAAGTGAACAGCACGGCTGAATTTTTCTGTTTGGTTTGAAAGTTTCCAGAGGCCTTAGTGGTGGAGAGTGCCCTCAAGTCATAGCTGACTCATGGGGTTTTCATGGCAAGAACTAACAGAGGTGGTTTGCCATTGCCTGCCTCTGCAACCCTGGTGTTCGCTGGAGGTCTCCCATCCAATTACTAACCAAGGCCGACCCTGCTTAGCTTTTGAGATCTGACGAATGAATTTATTACTACTACTACTACTACTACTACTACTATTACATGATCAGGCTCACCTGGGCCATCCAGGTCAGGGTCCAGAGTCCTTAATAGCTCCTAACAGGTCCCAATTGGACATGATCCAGCTATTTTAAAACTAGATATAGATATAGATATGGGCCATTTCGTAGAAAAAGAGCTGGAGGAACTCATTAGCATAACTCATTAGCATATGCCACACCCCTTGACATCACCAAAAGTGTGTCATTAGCATGACTGGTTTGCATATGCCACACCCCCTGACATCACCTATCCTGGCTGTTTTGGCACCAATCCAGGCCTCAATGGGCCCAAAATGGCTGAAAATCAGGTGGGCGGGGCCATCTGAGATGTGACCTCTTTGGAGAATTACCGGAACTGCGTTCCTGTGCATTCCTCCTCAAAATGAGCCCTGTGTGTGTGTGTGCGTGTGTGTATACACACATGTATCCGATCCGATCCAAGCCACACAGTCGCGTCCGACCCTCGGCTACTCTGTAGATTGTCCCCCTCCAGGCCTTTCTGTCCTATAGCACGTTGAGAGAGATCCGCAGAGTCTCGCAGTGAAGTTTTTACAGGGTAGTTCACCATTGCTTTCCCCAACCCAACACACTCAGCCGTACGACAGCCACGGATGGTAAGTCATACATTGCCACCCCCTTGGCACTTTGAGCCGGTGTGGGATAAGGGGGACACACATGTATATAACACCACTGACACTCAAAACAGACTACACAGTGTAAATTGCTAACCGCCCATATGAAGAGACATCTAATAAGGACAGCAGAGGTTGAGACATCAAATGAGCAAGGCAGTATGACAAGGATTCCTGAACTCTGAGTGAGCCTATCATGTCAAGCATAATATAGGATGTGGATACAGTGAAGAAGATGGCATTGCATCAGTAGACAACAATGAAGCTACAACAAGGGAATATTACCTCCTGAGCAGGGGACGGGGGTGGGGGTGGGGCGTCATGTTGCAGGAGGGGGCAATCTGGCTTCCTTTCGTGCACATGTGCTCCAGAGGCCCCGATGATGACACTTCCAGTTAAAAAACAGAAGCAGCAGAGGTTTACGCGAGGCAAAGTAGGCCCCAAGGCCCCAAACATAACATTTTCACTATGTTGGGGGCTAGTTTGGCCCTGCGGAGACCCCATTGCTCTCTGTTTTCAACTGGGCCCCTGGAGCGTGCTCACGCACCATTTCGCCTCACGCTCCAATGGATCCTGGCCTGCCTCTCCCTCTTTCCCCCTTCATTGGCCAGGCGAGCTAGGCTGGGAGGTGAAAGGCAGGGGCAGTGGGTCCCCTACTCCCCCCAACATGCGGCTGGCATCCCCAGTAATATATGACAATGCATCACGTACACAGTGCTATAGTCTGCAGCCCCTTCCCCTTTATAAAGCACCTCCTCAAACCATTCTGTTATAATATAGCCTATTACCTTTACAGGGAAGCTGTCCCGAACAGCTCCATTTTATGTAATTTATAGACGACAGGAGCATGAGGGCCTTCCTGGTCTCCTTAGGCAGTCCGTTCCACAGGGTGGGGACCACAACTTGGGTTACCGGGTGCCGAGTTTTCATCTAGACAGTCCAGCATTTTCTTGGACTGTCTGGGGGACATGGACTGAAAATACAGGACATCTGGCAACACTGCTCCCCACCAAGCCCGGCAAAGTGGCCGTCCGCTGCTGGAGCAGCTGCCGCTGCACCTCAGCCGGTCTTCCTTCTCCTCAGCAGCGCCATGTCCTGCAGGCAGCCCTTGCTTGGTCACCTCATCCTTTGCTGGCAGGGGAAAGAAATAAAGAGCGAGAGTAAGAGAGGGAGGCAGCCTCTCAACAAAAGCCAGAGAAAGGGAGGCTGAAGGAAGCGGTGGCACCTCCTTTTCTGTGGACCAGGGGAGAGGAGGAGGAGGAGGAAGAGGCTGATGGTGGTGGTGACTGCTCTTCCTTTCCCCGCCCCCAAAGTGGCCCTTTTGCCTCAAGTGGCCCTGCTTGGGAAGGGAAGCTGGCTGGTGGGCGATGGCCTCAGGGTGAGAGTGGGGGAGAGAAATGGGATAGCTTCTGAGAAGAACTGGCCTCAGTTTTACAACGTTGCTGGAAGTGAATTCGTTCAGTGAAGTTTTTAAAAATCCCGGCTGGCTGCTCCTATTGCTGGAAGAAAGGGAGGAAGGGAAAAGGGAGAGAGAGTGGGAGGGGAAGGAGGACAAGAGGAGGAAAGGAAGGGGAGGGGAGGGAGCAGCGGGGTGCTCAAGAAGCTGGTCAGTTTGCCACCATGCCAAAGGCTCTGTCTTTTAAAACTGTGTTTCCTGGCTAACGCTGCATCTCTCTTCACTTGCGCGTCCTCGGATAAGATGCCTCGTGTAGAGAGACTCTTAGAAAGCAGGCAAGGAATCCCGTCGCTGAATGCTTTGCACATTAAAAAAAAAAATCATTGCAAAGCTACCAAAAGAAGAACTGTTGGTGACAAATTAAAAAGAGTTACAGAGTTTAATATTAGCACATTAGAAATAAATAGACTTCTGTGGTTTTAGCTCTAGAAAAATACTTTTACTACATAGCTGGGGAAAGGGTACATTTGGCAAGAAAATAAAGAATATCTAACTACTTCTTGATGGTTAGAGAGAAAGACTGAGTTACTTAGAGACTGAAACTTATACAAAACAAAGAGCAATAAAACTTTAGTATGTGTTGCAATACCCCAATAAACTGGCTCGTCCAATAGACAATCCTAGATACCTTCATTAAGACCAGGGCTTTTTTTCAGCAGGAACGCAGCGGAACGGAGTTCCGGAACCTCTTGGAAATGGTCACATGGCTGGTGGCCCCGCCCCCTGATCTCCAGACAGAGGGGAGTTGAGATTGCCCTCCGCGCCGCTCAGCGGCGCGGAGGGCAATCTCAACTCCCCTCTGTCTGGAGATCAGGGAGAGGGGGCACCGGCCATGTGACCATTTTCTCCGAGGGCAACCCACTGAGTTCCACCACCTCTTTTCCCAGAAAAAAAGCCCTGATTAAGACTAAAGACTCCCCTTTGTATGGCGGGAACTTTTACTCGAGGCCTAAGTGCTCCTACACTAACTAGCTATCTGACTAAACAAACAGAATAACAATTTAACTCTTTCCTGACTGAACGTAGGACACTTGCTAAAATGCCAACAAGAACTGAAGGCTAAACCTCACCCTAACATGCCAGCTCTTCCGTTTTCAGGGAGGACTGTATAAGCATGCAATTCCTCCGCAGACTCAGTGGTACAGTCCAAGACAACCTGTATCATGTGATATTGCTGAACGTATAGGTCAGCTATAAGCAGAAGGATCCAGGCACGTGTTGTTGTTGCCAAATGAAGGCTGCTGCAGTTTACCCACAGAAGTATCAGCCCCTAAGCTTTATAAAAATACTTGGCTGCACCATCTGAAGGCAGTATTAGACATTAGAAGAGGTATGTGGCCCCTGTCACAAAGAGCTGTCTCACATCTTTTTGTCCCCTGCTCCCCACAAATTTCTAGTAAACAAAAATGTTATTATGGTTGTTGTAGGTTTTCCGGGCTGTATAGCCATGGTCTTGGCATTGTAGTTCCTGACGTTTCGCCAGCAGCTGTGGCTGACATCTTCAGAGGTGTAGCACCAAAAGACAGAGATCTCTCAGAGCCAAAACACACGTTAAGAAATACCTAGGTGCAGCACGTGTTCTCTTACCTCAAGGTTTGCAGGGATCTGTAGGCGTCCTGGAAGCTTAAAGTTTAGCATTTACAGAGCAGCAGGGAGAGAAATACAGGCGCCTGTATTTCCCTTCCCCTCCCTGCTGCTCTGTAAATGCTAAACTTTAAGCTTCCAGGACGCCTACAGATCCCGGCAAACCTTGAGGTAAGAGAACAAGTTTAGCATTTACAGAGCAGCAGGAAGGGGAAGGGAAATACAGGCGCCTGTATTTCTCTCCCTGCTGCTCTGTAAATGCTAAACTTTAAGCTTCCAGGACGCCTACAGATCCCGGCAAACCTTGAGGTAAGAGAACAAGTTTAGCATTTACAGAGCAGCAGGAAGGGGAAGGGAAATACAGGCGCCTGTATTTCTCTCCCTGCTGCTCTGTAAATGCTAAACTTTAAGCTTCCAGGATGCCTACAGATCCCGGCAAACCTTGAGGTAAGAGAACAAGTTTAGCATTTACAGAGCAGCAGGAAGGGGAAGGGAAATACAGGCGCCTGTATTTCTCTCCCTGCTGCTCTGTAAATGCTAAACTTTAAGCTTCCAGGATGCCTACAGATCCCGGCAAACCTTGAGGTAAGAGAACACGTGCTGAACCTGGGTCTTTCTTAACGTGTGTTTCGGCTCTCAGTGTCATTATTACTGATTGTTTCCCCATCCATGCAGACAGCATGGGGTGGGAACAGGGGTGGGAAACTTCAAGTCTGATGATATTTTATTTAATAGACATTATGGGGTGGCGGGAGGAGGGAATGGAAAGGTGCTGTTTTTGGCAACAGCTCTGTGTCTCTTGCAACTTCAAGTTTCATCGTGAAAGTACTCAAATAGATGAGTAATCCTTAGACAGCAAATTTCTGATGGATCTCTGTTTTAGTTTGTTCCAGAGATAAGGACCTGCTTATTTTCTTTACACCCTGTCTTTCTCTTGTCAGCGAAGGGGCCTGGAGCACCCAGTATTACAACACATGCAGTAATAAAAGATTAAAATGTAATGATCCATTTTAATTATAAAATTATAATAAACATTATTATTAAAATCTTCTTGACACAGCAGTTACAACTGTACAAAAATAACTGCTGCTTCCCAATACCTTCAAAAAACACAGTTTGTTCATGAAGGGATTCTCCCCTCCTTACATTTTATGTTGGAAGTTACTCAGGTAGGATTTATGAGGTCCCCATGGAAGCTGTTAAATATTTACACCTTTAGGTAAATATGGAGTGGTGAAACGTCTGAGATGCATGTGGCTCAGGGAATTTAGCACTACAAAAGCTAAGACTTGGGTGTTTCTCTGGGGAAACAAGTAAGTAGTTACTACAGACTGCGGAGGTCATGTTTTAAGGCTAACGCCAGGATGGTCCAATTGAAGAACTTATGGTTATACTATTATAAATGACAGAAGATATCAAGAACAGGACAGGACATTTCAGTTCTGGAACTTAAAATATATGTAACATGCTGGGTTTTTTGTTTTGTTTTTTTTTGCCATTTCAGTTTTATTTAATTTTAAACGGGGCTGTCAAACAAGAAGTTTTAGTGTGAAACACTTATCATTTAACCAGTTAATTGCATCATTAAACAATTATAATTCAAACAAATGTATATCACCAAACATATGTATATCACCAAAATCTCATTTTAGGTCCCCTTTTTTGACTCTGAATGCCAGAAAACTTGAATAAAGGAAAAGTATCATTTATTGGTAGTGAGAAAGGCTATTTAAAATATTTACTATTTAAAATATTTACTATTTACTATTTTCTTCCCTCTGAAACCAAAAAAGAGCCTCAAAAATCACTCTGCAGCTCCAATGATTAAAAATTGCCGTTAATGAACTGGTCGCCCTCACAGACGATCTCCACAGACATCTGGATCAGGGCGGATCAGCACTGCTGATTTTACTGGATCTGTCAGCAGCATTTGATATGGTCGATCACGAGCTTTTGACCCACTGCCTTGCCGATATGGGGATCCAGGGGACAGCACTGCAGTGGCTGGCCTCCTTTCTCCATGATCGGGGACAGAGGGTGGCGCTTGGGGAGAGAGTGTCATTTCGTAGGCCACTGGTATGTGGTGTGCCACAGGGAGTGATACTCTCTCCATTATTATTTAATATCTATATGCGCCCCCTCGCCCCTCGCGGAGTTTCGGGCTTGGGTGTCACCAATACGCGGATGACACCTAGCTTTATCTGTTGTTGGACAGGCGGCCTGGATTGACCCCTGATGCCCTGGAGCATGTTTTTGAGGCTGTGGCTGGTTGGTTGAGACAAAGTCAGCTGAAATTGAATCCCACGAAGACGGAGGTCCTGTATGTGAGTTGTGGGGAGATGGCTTCGGGACCCCGGCTTCCTACACTTGATGGGGCAGCACTTACACTGGCCCCAAGAGTTAGGAGCCTGGGGGTGATTCTGGATTCCTCCCTGAAGATGGAGGACCAGATCACTGCAGTTGCCAGGTCTTCCTTTTATCATCTTCGGCAGGCCAGGCAGCTTGCCCCTTATTTGTCTCCCCGTGACTTGACTACAGTGGTCCAAGCAGTGGTCACCTCTAGGTTGGATTACTGTAACGCGCTCTACGCTGGGCTTCCCATGGGCCTGATCCGGCGGTTACAGCTGGTACAGAATGCAGCAGCGTGGGTCATTGCTGGAGCACCGGTTTGGGAGCATATTATACCGGTGCTACGCCAGCTGCATTGGCTGCCAGTGGAGTACCGAATCAGGTTCAAGGTTTTGGTGTTAATCTACAAAGCCCTATGCGGACTGGGACTGACATATCTGTGGGACCATCTCTCACCATATGAGCCCCGGAGGACTCTCTGATCTGGTGGAAAGCATCTTTTAAGTGTCCCTGGCCCTAGGGAGGCCCGCCTGGCATCGACCAGGGCCAGGGCCTTTTCAGTCCTGGCCCCGGCCTGGTGGAGTGCTCTGTCTTGCGAATCTAGGGCCCGGCAAGATTTGCTTGCATTTCGCCGGGCCTGTAAGACAGAGCTATTCCGCCAGGCATATTGCTGACGCCGGGTGGTGCCCCCCCCGTGGAGGTGGGGTTAAACCATCGCCCCTATGTGAACACAGATGCTGTTGCCACACTCATTACCACTGCATGTATTCCCTCTGGTAGAACCACTGTACCATTTAATGCTTTTAAATGTTTTTAAATGTACCATTTAATGCTTTGAATTTTTTTAATGGTATGTGATATTTGTATTTTGTTATCAGCCCTGAGCCTGCGAAAGCAGGGAGGACGGAATATAAATATAATAAATTAAATTAAATTAACTAAAGTGGGGGGGGGGTTGAGTATGTCAGCCTACAGCCTTTTTGAGCCTGTGGACACATTTGGAATTCTGAAACAATATGGCTGCCACAAAATGGCTGCTACGGTTTACCTTCAGTCACATACTGAAGGTGTGCTGTGGAAGCAATTTCTGTCAAGGCAATGTTTTTAAAATTCTGCACAACCAATCAAACTTCCAATGGCCAATCAGAAGCCATTTTTTGTAAAAGCCGCATCTGCCCCCGCCCACAAACAGAATTGGTGGGCACAATTGTGCTCATGGGCACCGTTTGGGGGACTTAAATGTTTAGTTAATAGGCACATTACAGCCATTCTGCAGGCAGTGTACTGGCTGCCCATCAGCTACCAGGTACCACTCAAGGTATTGACTATCACATACAAAGCCCTGTATGGCCTTTGACCCTCACATCTGTAGGGCTGCCTCTCCCCCTATGTTCCACCACAACTGCCCCGCTCATCTGTCCAGGGCCTCCTGAAGGTGCCGCTGTGCAAAGAGGCAAGATCAACAATGGCATGTACACGTGCATCCTCTGTTGTGGTTAACGTTGCCAGTTGGTCCCTACCGGACACAGAGGAGAGACGGCCCCTGATACTCACAGCAGGAACATTCTTCATGTGCTTACTTTGCGCTCGCATGCTCCTTGCTCCAGCATGATGATGTAACTTCTGGAAGTGACGTCATTGCACTGCCTGCAGCTATTGACGCTGCTGGGCAAGACTGTGCTGTGCTGTGCTGTGCTGGAAAGGGATGCCAGGTCTCCTTACTGTCCCGAGAGGAGGGTGGGGCACCCAGCACATAGCTTTTTGGTGTTCTCAGGTGGTAGTACACGCGGGCTCCTGCACCTACGCAATGATGTGACTTCTGGGAAGTGACATTATTGTGCAGATGTGGGAGTGCCCGCACGCTTCTCAACGGGCCTATTTGAGTCCCAAATGGGCCCAATTTGGCCTGTTTGGGGACAAAATCGGCCCACTGAGAAGTGCAACAGCGCCCTCAGGGGTGGTGTGATGATGTCACTCCCACAGGAGACATCATTGCACCACCTTGGGAACACACTGGGGGGCAGCGTTCCCCCACCTTTCCTCCCCTGCCAGCAAGATGAGTAGAGGCAGGGGGCAGAGGGTGGGAGCAGATATCCCCTGTCCCCAGAGGAGGAGTGGCATCCCTGGTGCTGTGCAGGCCACAGTGCCCAAGTCTCTCAGCAGCAGGGCTGTGTAACCAGGGACCAGCAGAGGGGAGCCGGCCTGGCCAGCTCAGCCCTCCCAAAGGTATTCCTCAATGGGGAGTTGGGGTGCCGTGGGCTTGGCTTCACCTCTCTACACCAGCCAGCGGAGATCACTCCTCAGAGGTTTTGATAATTTCATCTTCGCCTTCTCTTCTGCTCTCCAGCTCTCTCTTTTCAAGCTACGCTTCCCAGCGAACATTGCATCTCCCTACACTTGAGCGTCCTCGTGTACGAGGTCTTGTGTAGAGAGACTCTGAATTGGAAATGATTCTCTGTACCTCTGCTGTTTTTCCTTTAGCAGCTTATGGCAGCATTTGAAGATTTTTCCCCCCTGGGCCTTGGTGTGTTATGAATAACTAATTTGTAATAAATGTGGAGTAGACCTTCCTCAATTCCAACTGAGTCATGTTCTACTCACCTCTAATGAAAAAGGGCCCTCAGAAAAAAAAGACCTCCTTTGCCATGAAAAAGGACCAACCAGATGCTGTCTAACAATATCGCATACTCAGCAGAAATGCTGCAAAACAGAACACAGTGAGAGCAGAGGAGGAGGAGCAGAAACGTTTCCGAACAGTGTTGTGCAATACAGCAGCATAGCTAGATCTGGTACATGCCTTTTGTACGTTTCCCTTCATCTACGCAGACAGGATTCACTTCCCTCTTGTCATGACTTCTCAGTGTTTTTCGCCCAGTCTTGTCCTTTTATGGTGTCAGAAGTCACTGAGCAGCCTAAATGTCTCAAGGAAAATGACAGTGAAAGCAGCTGGGTATGAGTTTGGAAGCAATCAAGTTCTGTTAAGATTATCAGTAGACAGTACTCTTTTTAAAAAGTGAAGGCTTGGGTTTTGCATTAATTAAATCATTAATAACAGGATACACTGAAATATGTTCTCAGGTGTTTTAGGAAAGCCTTGGTGACTTGGGGTGGCAGGATAAGAAATGGCTGTGTAGGAAAAAATGGTGCCCGTTGCACTCAATGTGTTTCAAGAGACTCTGTTTCTCCAGCTATACTTACAATGCAGAGCTAAGCCAAGTTTCGCCCTTCTAAGTCCACGGAAGGATATAATTCTATTTTGCAATGCTAGTCACAGAAGTCAACAAATACACCCAACGGAGACCACACCACACATCTACTCTTTCTAAGGCTTTTCCATACTGGGTTTTTGTTGCACTTCAGCTTCCGAACTGCACTGGTTTTCCCCTTCCCTTACACACTGCATCAGTCACCGATAAAAACACAGAAAAAGAGGAAAGTAACAACCAGCAAAAGATACTGGGTACAAAGCAACGCCGTTAAGAAGTCAAGCTGCAGCCTATTTTAATAAAGTGGAGGGAATATCTCCAATTTTTGGTATTTACTGATCAGAAATGTATTGTATGGGCAAATGAATATTTTTCAGGTGTTTATATGATCCTGACAAAATATTGATTGGTTGATTGATTGATTGATTGATTGATTGATTGATTCGATTTTTAGCCCACCCTCCCCGCAAGCAGGCTCAGGGCAGGTTACCATCATAAATAAATTACAACAAATAAAACCAATAAAATACATCTCAGTACCAGTGCAGCTGCTACAGAGTTAGATGAACCAGAGAAACAGAGGATTCTGTTGGAGACCTTATGCAGATTATTATTATAGGAAAGGAAAAAGTGCTGGATTTAGAACATAAAATGGGGGAAAGATGTAAGAATACAGATATTAGAAGACTTTGGCTTGATTTATATAGAACAAGAGATGCTTGTAACAGAGAAAATGCACTGAAAGCACCGTACAGGTGATACTTAACATCAACCTGTATTGTGAGCTCAAACAAGTGGCTCAAATGAGTGAATCTAATCCCACGGTTTGCTGGCGATGTAATGAGAGCAGTGGCGTGTTCCTGCACATCTGGTAGAGTTGCCCAGTTGCCAGATGTTAGAGTATCTTTACATTTATGGAAGGGTTGATCCAAAGATTGCTTTGCTAGGAATACTCCCAAGATATTGGAATTTAGATTAGATATTGGAATTTAATTGTAATTAAGAATTTGCTGGTTACAGCCCATATGATTCTGACAAAATATTGGGAAAATGCGATATCCCCACCCCAGCCCAGTCTGTCATCATAAAGTCTGGATTAATATGTAAATGTACAAAAAATGGCAGTCAGACATTTATCGGAGGGAAGAGTAAAGAGTAAGACAGAAAAAATTAATTAAGATTTGGAGGCCAGTTATGGTTTTCTGGAATAAAATCAGACCTAAAAAACAATGTAGAAGAAAAAATTATAGGGATTATTTGAAGGACTTCTTTCTTTAAGTATTGAGGGCTTGATAAACTTTTTGGTTATAACAACAACAAGTGCGCTTATATACTGCTCTTCTAGACAGATTAGTGCCGCACCCAGAGTGTTGAATAAGTTAGTGTTATTATCCTCACAATATATATGAGTTGTCAATTTGTCCTGTAATCTTTTATAATTTCTCTATAATACGTATGCACTGTTACTCTACTCTATATCTCCATCTTTTTATATGAATTTTTAAAAACAGACAAGCTGCAGAAATTCCCCTTGTGGCCATTTGCTGATTGCCTAGCAGACTTCAAGGAAGCAAAGGAACCCCTTTGCTTCCTTGAATTCTCCATCATATGAGAACTGAGCAGTGAGAAGTGAACCTGCTCTTCTTTCAGGTTCTTTGGCATGCACAGGATTCGTTCTTTTCCCGTCTTTCACTCCATGTCAGGCTTTGGAGAAAATCAGAAACAGTAATAGAAATTGTCACGCTTACCATAGCGATACTTTTTCTGGCATTTAGCAAGTTTGATTTTTGTTCACTCCAAGTTTTCTGTCTTGACTTGGGATGCAATCCAGGTCCATTGAAACCTGTGGAAGTTTTGCCTTTGACATCAATGAGATGTGGATATTATCATTCAGGGATGGAACCTGATGATATACAGACTCGGGGGTCATTTTGTAGAAAAAGAGCTGCAGGAACTCATTAGCATAACTCATTAGCTTATGCCACACCCCTTGTCCTCATCCTGGCTGTTTTGGACCCTATCCTGGCCATTCAGGGGGCTGAAAATGGCTGGAAAGGGACCCAAAATGGTCAGAATTGGGCCGCTGCTGAGCAGGAGAGTGATCCGCCATCTGTAAGAGGCTTGATCCTGGTCATTTGGGGACCAATCCTGGCTGTTTTAGGCCCAATCCTAGCCATTTGGGGCACAATCCAGGCCAAAACAGGCCCAAAATGGCCAAAAACCAGGTGGGTGGGACCACCTGACATGTGACCTCTTTGGAGAACTACCAGAACTGCGTTCCTGTACGTTCCCCCTCAAAATGAGCCCTGTACAGACTGCATGTGCTCGCCCCCTGATATTTTCTTGCCCCTGCTTTCCCTCCCCATGCTTAGGAGTCTCTCATTGCTTTTGACCAAGCCTGCACTAGTCCTTGGATCCTGCGTCCAGCACTGCATACTGCTTTCAACTCACGAGGCCCCTTCTTTCGGGACACGTGATCTTTCCTTGGATGTTTCTGCTTCATCTTGGGATGCCTGACCGTATATGTGAACTAGGTGGTCACCTAGCAAGCCAGGCTTTAAGGGCATCCAATTAGATCGGAGAGAATTTCTTTTCTCTATTTTAAAAAAAATATAGTAATATGTTATCTCTAGACTTCTCGTTTTTCTCTATATTGAATGGGGGTGTGCCAAAAACTGTTGGGCTGTCCCAAGCCTCATCATGACCAAGACTTCTGATATGACTTCACATGTAATATTTTAGCAGGGGTAGATCAGAATTCCCCCAGAGTTATTGCTGTCATGGGTCCATATCCCCCCCCCCACACACACACCCCAGCAGCTTGGTGAAGCTATCCTTTTATGCTTGTCCAGTTCTGGACAATGTATAAAGAGGGACTCACAAGGAAAAGCAAATACAAAAAACAAAATACAACCGTGAAGACTAACTACGTATACATGAACAAAGAACAATAAACTTAAATCTTATTACAAAAGTCATTTATGTATCAAAACTTATAAGTAAAGTGTGATTATGGTTGTCTGGATGCTCTCAACAACATCCACAGTCACCTACAGGAAAAGTTTTTTTGCCATTACAACAAATAAAACCAATAAAATACATCTCAGTACCAACATGGATTTCAGCATTCCAGATGGTGCACACTTACCCCTGTCCCTGCCCACCATACACAAGGGAAGAAAAGGGTGGAGGTGTGGGTTGGTGAGACTCCTCAAGCATGGGGAGGCAGAAGGACCATATGCTCCCCCCACACTGGCAGGAGACCGGCAGGGAGGCTAATTAGATGGATCCAGTGCTGGCCTCAACCATATGCCCAGCGGAACATCTCCATCTTACAGGCCCGCCGAAAAGATACAAGATCTTGACGGGGCTGAGTGTCTTCCGACTGAGAGTTCCACCAGGTTGGGGCCAGGACAGAAAATGCCCTGGCCCTGGTTGAGGCCGGCCGAGCCTCCCTGGGGCCAGGGACCACCAGTAGGTGTTTACCTGCAGGTCTAAGAGCCTTCCGAGGTACATATGGGGAGAGGCGGTCCCTCAGGTATGCTGGTCCCACTCCGTTTAGGGCTTTATAGGTCAGAACCAGAACCTTGAACCTGATCCGGAATTCCACGGGGAGCCAGTGCAGCTGCTACAGAGTTAGATGAACCAGAGAAACAGAGGATTCTGTAATTAAGAATTTGCTGGTTACAGCCCATATGATTCTGACAAAATATTGGGAAAATGCGATATCCCCACCCCAGCCCAGTATCTTATTCCAGGACACCAAAATACTGGACAACACTTCCAACTACTTTGTCAGACTGCACAGGGAAGCCATTGAAATTCACAAGCATAAGCAAAACTTCAACAGGAAAGAAGAAACCTTAAGAGTGAACAGAGCATGGTTTCCAGTTCTGAAAAACTCACAGTCCCAATACATATAGAGATTTTATCCACTAGTTAGCCCTACATGGAACTCTGCTATGAGAGAGCATGGGCTCCGGTTCTGAAAAACACCAGGCCAACAAAACACTCCACACCCGACAATAGCCCTGCAGAGAAGATTAGCACATCAAGCACCAATCCATATGCAAAAGAACCTCCTCAGGAGACAGTGAAGCCTCCCGCCATTAGCATTCCACACCCTGGGAAACTCTTACAGAATGACTCAGCTCAACCCCACCCCTCCTGAGTAGATACAAATGACCTACATCTTTTCCACACTGTGACACTGAGAGATCTCTGTCTTTTGGTGCTACACCTCTGAAGATGCCAGCCACAGCTGCTGGCGAAACGTCAGGAACTACAATGCCAAGACCACGGCAACACAGCCCGGAAAACCCCCAACAACCATCGTTCTCCGGCCGTGAAAGCCTTCGACAATACAAAGTGTGATTACATTCATTTTATGACATCAGCCTGTACAACGGCATCACAATTACATTATTCCAAACAATCTGTCTCAGTAGTCTCCAAAAGAAAAAAAGCTGCTCAAGTCCTTAAAGAAGTACAAAGGAATATCTACTGCATAGCTCCACCCTGTGTTATGACTAGACACGGGCACGAATGTGGAAAAAAACTAACACGCTGTTCGTAGTTCGTTGCTGTCCGCGAACGACAAACATTGATGAACATGATGCTGTCATGAACATGTTCGTTGTTCATTGTTCATGGGGGCCTGCAGCCCCCCACCCCTCCCACTTAGCCCCCCTCCCCTCTAATCCACTTACTTGGCCCTTTAAAGATCCCTTTAAACTATCAGGGGGCGGGGCCACCAGCCATGTGACCATTTTCAAGAGGTCCCGGAACTCCGTCCACCGTGTTCCAGCTGAAAAAAAGCCCTGCTTCAGTCAAATATTTTATATTTCTTCAGATACCCACTTCAAGCAAATCTTGGTGTACTTTTAGAAATCCCAGCTCCTCTGTTTATATTAAGTGGTGAGATTTTTTCCATCTTGCTTGTGTATGTTAATTAGGTGCCCGCTTTCATTTGCCCAAGAAATTATTTGAAAAAAATTAAGTTCAATACTGTTAAGAAAAATCTGAATTTTAAAGTACAACTCGATGACTTTCAAGAGTCTGTCTAATGTTTAATTCTTCAATTTATAAGCAAGGCTGAGCAGCAGCCAAATGATTTTTAAAAAACCCTAAAGAATTCATTACAAAATACAACATATAGCTCTAATTGAAAAACTGAAAGCTGTTCTGAAGGGCCAATTAAAGTTTTATCCCCTCTTTTTAATCTAATGAGACATGTCAGTGACTTCTAGTGATTAACTAACATTCAGAGTAATCAAAAATCTTACTTCTATTCTGCATGTTTTACAGTCCAATTTAAACCACTTGATAAAGATTAGAGATAAAGACACTGCAACCTATTCTGGTCTCCAACAACCTAGTTAGAATTGTTTTGCTAGGACTAAGATTAATGGGCACTTTCAGCCATCTTTTCCGTTAATAAAATATGTTCCCTGTTATAAATTAATTGCTGAATGGGGATATAAATAGCCCCTCATTTCAGATCTTTTTTCTTTCACTCTGAATTTTAAAGACCTGTCTTTTAAGACTGCTTCAATTGCTAAGCGAAGTGTAAACTGCAAAAATGTACACATTATACCGTGAAAATGGCAGTGTATATGTGAGTGTGTTAGAAATGGGGAGGGGGAAAACCTGTGTGCATCCATTACTATATTTAGGGCATTTCTATAGAATCATTATTTGAGGTTTGACATGACCAAGCTTTTATGAGTTTAATTTAACACATGAGTAGTTTCCTGGATAAACTTTCACTTTAATCCTCATTTCATGGCATATAATAATACGATATCCCCACACAGCATATTTCCCATTATGAGGAAAGCTTCGGACAATTCTCATATGCTTGCATGCTTTAGATTTTGCATGACACTTTTGCAGAAATTCAATTGCACTATAGAAAAGAAGAAGAAGAAGATTCCTCTTGAAATACACCCTTTAAACAAATTTTGGGGCTCCTATGATGAACCATACCTTTACCTTTTTATGATGAACTGTATAGGAAACTAGCATTTATGAGTCTTGCAAACTTTTCTCTGACTGTGGAGACTGACTGTCCCTCAGATTCCACACATATTTTACTCACTTGTAACCTCTAATAAAAAGCATGACTTGGCATTATTACACCACTGTTGGCTGGTAAGGATGAGGCAATGCAGAGGACGATGGCTTCATTACCTACAAGAAAAAAAGAGAGAAGGAACGCACAGTAGTAGCAGCATAGTTTCACTTATAGCTTTAGTTTAGCATTTAGTAATGTGGGCTAATACTGCAATTTAAGAGCCAAGCTACAAGTGACGCCTTACACAGGTTGGACACTTGTCAGCTTCCCTCAAGTTTTGATGGGAAATGTAGGCATCCTGGTCTTGCAGCTGTAATGGAGAGCCAAGCTGCAAGACCAGGACGCCTACATTTCCCATCAAAACTTGAGGGAAGCTGACAAGTGTCCAACCTGTGTAAAGCATCACTTGTAGCTTGGCTCTAAGAAGAGTTGCACCCTTTTAATATCAATGGATTCAAAAGGATGCAATTCTATTTATGATTGCACAGTGTAACTGTTAAAATATAAAGACATTGCTGCCCTACAGATTCACATTGTTTTTATACCAAGCAGATCCTGGAAATTGTGCTGAGAATTCCGCTAGAGATCCCTTGACCCACACAAAGAACTTCATTTCCCAGAACTGCTTTGGGCAAGAGCACTGTTTCATTCAGAAAGCTATCTAATTTAGCTTCTTGTTTGACATAGTACCCAACTAGATGCTTGGGAGAAGCCTGCAAGTGGAGGAAATACTCTTTGGAATATTCCATATAAATACTATTCCAGTTTACCCAGATAGCTGGATAATCCAAGCCTTTCAAATGTTTTCCATGCCATACAGATAGATGAAGCTATCTCTTTAAGAACTCGGAAACCATTCTAAGTAAACCTCTGGAATGATAAGAAACGCTTTTCACTGTGGTGTGCCAATTTCCTGCCTGTCAACACAAACCGCGGTTTTTGATTTTAAGACCTCTAGAGCTCAGAAAAAATAAATATTAAAACTTTTCTCCCACGTGGCGACATTTTCCTGAACTTTAGCAGATCAGGTCCATAAAATCAATGATAAATCGGATGATGTTAGACAAAAACGTATATATGTATACACAGAGCTTTTTTTCTGGGGAAAGAGGTGGTGGAACACAGTGGGTTGCCCTTGGAGAAAATGGTCACATGGCCGGTGGCCCCGCCCCCTGATCTCCAGACAGAGGGGAGTTGAGATTGCCCTCCGCGCCACTCAGCAGCGCAGAGGGCAATCTAAGCTCCCCTCTGTCTGGAGATCAGGGGCGGGGCCACCAGCCACGTGACCCTTTTCAAGAGGTTCTGGAACTCCATTCCCCCGCGTTCCAGCTGGAAAAAAGCCCTGTATATACAAACAGCTCAGAATTCTGCCATTGCTGGAGAAAAGATGCTAATAAAACGTCATCCTTTGCCACAAGTGCTAGCATTGACAAGGAATTGGTTTGCCAGTCAGCAAGCCCTTCTCTGCCTCCTTGGACCACTGTTTGAACATTACTTGTAATCAGAATCTGAAACTTTATAAATGTCAATAGAATAAAAGCCATTGTTAAAATGATTCAGCTGAGTAGGTGTAAAAGATTTTTATTAAGCTTGCAAATGTTTAACTGCTGACAACACTGAGCTTGGCGGGGCGGAGGGAGGGACACTGTTTTGCTAAGAATCAGTATTTGAAATCATCAAAAACTGGACCCCTGTTAGATTTACACAAATGCCTTTTTGCAACTACAGTTTGCCCTTTTGTAGCAGATTGGGCTTGTGAGCCAATACAAATATGGCAAGCCTGATTTTTCAGTTTGGGTTAAACTCCTGAAAACTCACAATCCCAATACATATAGAGATTTTATCCACTAGTTAGCCCTACATGGAACTCTGCTATGAGAGAATTTGGGGTGGGGTGGGGTGAGAAGAGAGATTCAATGCAAATTCACACAGTAACAGTCGCACCATCTGATTGGAGGGGGCCCTGGTTCAAATGTTACCTTATCTATAAGTTTGTTAAGAGGCCTTAAGCGAGATACTTTCTCTCAGCTTTATCACATGGGGATACTCATCAGAGTCACCTGCCTTAAAGGGTTGTTGTAAGGAATATTGAGGTTTTTTATATGCAAAACAGACAGAAAGTAATAATGAATGAGGATGGGGAAGTTTATTGTTCGTTTTTAAAATTCTTTGAAAAACTATTTGTGAGGCAATTTCCTTATGTAATGGTAATGCACCCCTCCCTCCTCCACTGGTTCTCCACTTTAAATTCCCACCTCCGGAGACAGTTTTGTTTTAAAGCTGGGCACGGTTACATGGGTTACATTCAACCCTAATCTAAGAGCCAAGCTACAAGTGACAAATGACACAGGTTGGACACTTGTCAGCTTCCCTCAGGTTTTGGCGGGAAATGTAGGCAGCTTGGCGGAATGTTGGACAAGTGACAGTTGAAAAGTCCATTGGACAGCAGTCAGAGAGCCAAGCTGCAAGACCAGGACGCCTACATTTCCCATCAAAACTTGAGGGAAGCTGACAAGTGTCCGGTGTCATTCATCACTTGTAGCTTGGCTCTGAGTTACACCATTATTCTGCTTTGGATAGCATATTTTCTGAACAGCACTTTAGACTCTTTTACTAGAGTGTGTTGTTGACTACCTTGCATTTTGCTGATCCAAGCAATAAAACGATGTTCTGTGAGGAAACTTTGTCTGGGTCTGAAAAGTCTGTTCCCAAATTCTGCTATCCTCTGCCAACCATCCACTAGAATCCACCCTGTTCCCCAGCTTCCTTACCTACATCCCTGATTCTTCTTCATGATCATAGGTTAAGGACCAGTATATATAGTAAGAAGTTACAGAAAAACTGCTTTTAGAAACATATGCCAATGAAAACTTTATGGTTTTAAAAACGGATGTTGTTTAAAACAGGTTCTGCCATAGACAATTGTCTATAAATTTTATTTGCACAGTGACCACTGCAAAAGAAATGCTTGTGTGACCCTGAATGAAACACAGAAAAGAAACAGTATACTTTCATATCAGCATCATATCGTTCTGCTTGTAGATTTGGCAATATAGCAGGCAAACACTGTAATGAGTTATGGAAAAAATCAAGAAGAGTAAGTAGTGACCTCTTAAGTCCGAGACTGCAGTATATCTATTCATGTATACCTGTTACTATAGAAGTTGTAAAAATGCACCCTCCACCACCAACACAAAGGTTAGTGTTAATAATGCATGGCAGTGTCTTGGAACTATATTGTTTATAATGTATGCCACCAATCACACCATATTATGCCCTCTTTTTTGCTCTTGAATACAGGGCCAAGCCTCTCCCAGCAGGCAAAAATGGATGGAAACTAAGTTCCATGTGTTACTTGAGCATATCTATTTCCTTCCTACATTCCCACATTCTGTATTCAAAACCTTTCCCAAACCTCAAAAGCCACTGGGCTTGGATCTGGGAGAGCTTCTTCCATAGAAGCTCACTGTGTTACCTTGAGCCAGTCACGGGCCATTTCCACACGGCTTACCTTTGCTCATAATGACCCGGAACATTGCACAAAAAAAGTGGAAGATCGCAAATCTCGCGCGAGAAAATGCGATCTTCCGTGTTTTTTTGCGCTATGTTCCGGGTTGTTAGGAGCAAAGGTAAGCCGTGTGGAAACGGTTACTCCCTCTCAGCGTTTGTTGTGCAAATAAAATTGAGAAAGGGAGAATGTTATAAGCCACACTGAATCTTCATTAGGGAAAAATGTGGGATATAAATGAAGTAAATAAATTAATGGTAGCCAAGTAGGGGTGAATGCTGGCACCTCAATGCAGCAGAAGGCAGCAGGAACATAAGCCATCACACTGCAACAGTATAACAACGTTGTGGGTCATCGTTTATCCTATTCCTCCTTCATTTGTGTGGCTATAGATACATCACACAAAACTGAAGTCTTCAATCACTACCAACGTTTACTGTGAAGAGGCTGTCTTCCATGTAACTGTCTTGCCTTCTTTGCGCTTTCAAAATGGAGTCTGCTGTAATTAAGGATCTTATGGCAGTGTTAATATTGTGTTAATATTGTGCTAAAATGTTTATTTATTATCTTTGAGGCATATATGGAATCCTGAGGTAATCTTCCATTTAAATCCTGGCCTGGTCCAGATGTGCTTAGCTTGAGAGAACCCATGCAGAGCTGTGGTTGGTGTTCTACACTACTAATTGGAAAGACAAGTTAATAATGCCCCACATAAGTCATGAAGCTCACCTGGTAACCTTGGGCCAGTAACTGTCTTTGAGCCTACTTCACAGGGCGTTTGGGAGGATAAATGCTGTGGAAGGGCTAAATATTGAGATTAAGTTCCTTGAACTAATGGTGGGATGAAAATGTGATAAATAAATTTAAAGAATTACATTCAGTCAGGCCCTTCTGTGCTTATTACATGTTGTTCAGCAATAGAAACCAGGAAGCATCAAATATTCCAAGCCTCCTGGGGTAACATTTTTATAGAGCTTCTGAAAAAAAAAATCAAAAAGTGTTTTATTTGAGCTGACTGTTTACTTATTTATTTATAGACTGCCTTTCTCAGTGAGATTCAAGGCATATTACACAGTGTAAGTCAATATGCTCAACAACAGGTATATTTAACAAACAATACAATAGGGTATGGAAAACAAGCATAGATCCAAATAAAGATATGAAACATTGCAGAAACAAAACGTAAGGAACATGACAAGCATATAATTAGATGACGCAGAAACTCCTAGTAGGAGCACATCTATACCAGTAAATAGTATCCAGTAGTATTGTCTACAGGCCCTGTCCCTTTACCAAGACATCTGTCTGATCCATTTCTTACAGCACAGTAAAAACTCCTCTTGAATAGTTTGCAAAAAGCCAGAAGAGTGGGAGCTTTCCTGACCTCTTCAGGCATGCCAGTGCATAAGATGGAGGCCACTACAGAGAAAGCGCGTGTACAGGCAGCTGTTGATTTTGCCCCTTTGCAGAAGACTCTGTTCAGATGGCGAAGAACGGGGACAGTGGCAATCCCACAGATATGAGAGATCAAGGCCATAAAGGGCTTTGTGCCAGCCAAAACTTGAAACTGAGCCCAGTGACTTATGGGTAGCCGATGTAATGATTCTAGAATGGAGTAATGTACATGCTCTGCCTAGCGGGATTTTACACCAGCTGGAGTCTCCAAACTGGCTTTGAGGGGAGATCTGTGTAGTAATGTGCTTAAATTCCAGATCCCAACTTTGTATCATAACAGAACCATAGTCAAGGGTATGTAGGTAGCCGAAGAGTTGACTGTAAACAGCTGGGATCACCAGGACCAGGTTAACCCTCCAGTCCGAGGCATCCTCCATTGCATACCTTTTCAGGCTCCTGCATCTGCAAGTGGAAACACATCGATGCTGTTGCTACAAAGACAAGCCTCACAGAGGGTGGCGTAGCCTTCAGTGACTAAGGGACTGCAGTGTGTACAAACCACCCAGTTCATCATAACCACCCACCATTCAACATGCCATCCATCATGGCGATGGTCATTTTGGCAATGTAAACCCTTTGTGAGGACTTCTGGCTCTTTTTTAAAAAAAGGGAAATGCAGCTTGTGACACATTCCATCAAAATCCTCACATCCTATCTGTTTGCAGAGAAACGCATCTGCAGCTTGCTGAGCAGTGACCCCTTAAGGAAAAGGTGTGGTATTGCATCCCAGACCTTCCCTCTCCCTGAAAAAATAGTTCCTCCGTTCAGATTTTGTTTCCCGTTCTGTAAATGGTTAGGTATTTTGGCAGTAGAGAAGAGGATGTCACGTTATGATGCCTGTAATGCCATGTAAAAGCATTGCGCATTGCAAAACTGAGCCCTGTTTCATCATTTGTAACTCCTTCACAGTATGCTGCAATCTTGTTGTTACCAGTTCCTTGTTTCATGAAATGCTGTTAATTAACTTCCAGTTTGATGAACTCACTTTTGAGGGCTGCTTTTTCCCCTTTCATCTTACTGAAGACAAATATTGCTGTTCTTGGCGCTCAGGTGAAATTCATTTTTAAAATCAGATTTGCCATTTTCTTTGTTGTTCGTCGATTATTGATTGATGTCAAGGTGAAAGGGCAGCAAAGCTAATTCTGGGCTTTCAGCCTTTGGAATTAGTACACAGAGACCTTTTTATGACCTGTGCAATGCCATGAAATATAAATGGCTTCCAATGTAATGCTAAAGTTTCCCCTCCTCATTTACGAGCCTGCTTAAGCAAGTAAATTGAATACTTTGAACAAGTCCTTATCCAAATCTTAACAGAATGCCTCCTTTACATTTCTTTGTTCGTTGTTTGGAAAATTTCTCTGCTGCCTCTCCAGGGAACCTGCCCATGGTGGCTTACAAAATAAAACACAATACAAACAAAGCATTATATTATTATTAACACAACGTTCAAAAAACAGCCAAAACGTAAAATTTAAAACATGGAGCAATTTATAATGGATTTAAACATTTCTCAAGCTAAAACCGATTATAAAATAATGTTTATAAAACAACAGCGCCCTAATTAAAAACCTGGACAAACAGGCCTGTGGGGAGAGCAGTCTAAAAGTCAAATAAATAAAAACTGCACTTATATACCACTCTTCTAGACAGATTAGTGCCTCACCCAGAGTGGTGAACAAGTTAGTGTTGTTATTCTCCCCACAATACAGTTGGGGAGCTGGGGCTGAGAGGAGCGGCTTACCCAAGGCCACCTACTGAGCTCATGGCAGTTAACCACTGTGCTATGTTTTGGCTGGCACATAAGGATGGTAAGGTGCATTGTGAGCCTCCAAGTGAGGTGCCAACACTGAAAAAGCCCTGTCTGTGGTGGCCACTTACCGCACCTCTGATGGCAGGGGCACAGAGGCAGGGCTTGTAAGAATGGTCTAAACTGGGATACAGGACAGTATGGGAGGAAGTGGCCTGGATACCAAGAAGTCTAGCTCCTGAGTTATTTCCTGCTTGCTGAAATGTTGGGGGCATATAAGCAGGAAATGGCCAGCTTTGCCTGTTAACTTGCACCTTCACTGGTCTTAGAAGGTTGTAACTCTACTTACGATTCCATTGTTAGTCTCCTCTCGGTCAGGGAGGATGCTCACTATATAAATCACCCCTTTCCCAATGCAATGGAAATGAGGCTTAGCTTGTTTCCTGTTCTTTACTCACTGTATTTTTAAGAGAAACGCCACCCTTCATAAAGTACAGCTCAATTTTGTAATCATCTCTTTGTGTCCAGGAGTTAGCTTCTTGTAAAAAGTTGCCCAAGAATCAACCTCCGCTTTGAATACCTTTATCCAAGTCTCTCCTGTCTGTGCCTACCCCCCTGACATACATACCCATATGTTCTACTTTGCTCCTCTCGTTGTCCTGTATCCCTGCTGCACACAACCAGGGCTTTTTTTCAGGGGGAATGCGGGGGAACGGAGTTCCGGAACCTCTTGAAAATGGACACATGGCTGGTGGCCCCGCCCCCTGATCTCCAGACAGAGGGGAGTTGAGATTGCCCTCTGCACTGCAGAGGGCAATCTGAACTCCCCTCTGTCTGGAGATCAGGGGGTGGGGCCACCAGCCATGTGACCATTTTCTCCGAGGGCAACCAATTGAGTTACACCACCTCTTTTCCCAGAAAAAAAGCCCTGCACACAACCATTGCTCTTTCTACCTTTGCTGCTGTTCATAACATTCTCTTATGCGCCTTTTCTTCATCTTTGGAACACAGTGAAATCTGTCCCTAGGCTTTATTTCCTAAACCTCATCCTTGCGATTGAAAACATATAGACACCAAATCACTCTGCTCTTCAGGCTTCTGATGTTGGCTGGGGGTGATCTGTAGTTCTTAATAGACCCCATACGGTCCACTTTACTTCAGAAGCAAAAATGCATACTTGGAATCTGTTACGGGTGTGGTCTTCAACCTTTCCAGACCGGGGACTGACTTTTAACGCCCTGGTGATAGCAGAAGACCCGCTGCACTGCAAATACATAAAAAGAAGTCACATTAACATCATTTGAATGACAGGAAGAGGAGCCAGTGTTACGATGACACTGTTGGTGGGAAAAGGCAACTTCCTGTTTCAAGTTCACTCAGAATGGTGGAGGACCGCCTAACAAGGTGGGGGGGGGCTTAGCCACAGGAAGGACAAGTTTGCAGGGAGGGGGCAGCTCATGACCTGCCTGTGCTAAAGGGGAATCCCTCCGTAACTGAATGACCTTGCCATCTCGCTGTTCCTTTTAACGTACATGTAGATAGGCAGGAGACGTGCATCCTTGCCTGGTAGCGACAAGTCCTTTCAGAAAACTGCAAAACAGCGGCAACTTGGAGGTTCAAATCATGACCCAACAGATAGGACATCTGAAGGTCCCTGCTCTTGGGCTGAAGACGTAATTAATCCATGTTCAGTAATCTTAAGAATTACTTCTTGCTTAATAATGTAAGAAGTGTCTTTCTAGATCAGACCAACGTCCAACAGTCCAGTGTTCTTACGAGAATCCCAGCAGCCACTAGATGGTCCACAAGAAATTTGTCAGTGCTCCACTGGCAGTCTGTCGTCTGCTTTGTCTGGTATAGGCGACGTGAGCATTTCTTGCATTCAGCTATACTGCACTGTTTCCAATAGCCAAATGTTTCTATGTCAAAGTATTGGAAATGTGTATTTTGTCATGTGCTGTAATTATGTATGACATATGGAGAAGAGTCAAAGAGCTTTAATCAGGGTTTTCTTTCTGCTGGAACGCAGTGGAATGGGGTTCTAGCACCTCTTGAAAATGGTCACATGGCCAGTGGCCCTGCCCCCTGATCTCTAGACACAGAGTTTGATCTTCCTCCGAGCCCAGCTGGGCGCAGAGGGCAATCTAAACTCCCTGCTGTCTGGAGATCACAGGGAGGGGCCACCGGCCATGTGACCATTTTCACCGAGGGCAATTTAAACTTTAAAAAACTCCCCCCTTGTTCCAGCTGGCCCAAAGTGACATCATTGTGCGGGCCTGGGAGCGTGAGCACTTTGTGCGCGCGCATGTGTACCAGGGGCACCACCTCCTGCCAGGAGTTGCCCCCTGTGCTGGCAACCCACTGAGTTCCACCACCTCTTTTCCTAGAAAAAAAACCCAGGGTTTAATATTGCTAAAATGTGCCTCCTGGTACCTATCAGCTATGCTGCTAGAACCATAGCAGGAGGCACTGTAACTCAGTGGTAGGTCAAAAGCTTTATGTATAGAAGGGCACCAAATTAAATCCCTAACATCTCCAGTAAAAATAGTTTCAGGAAATGAGAAGGGAATACCTGCAACCTTGGAGACTTCTGTCCATCAGTATAGTCAATACAGGACTGAATAGATCAATGAGGAATAAAACAGAAGGAGAATCTCTTGATTAGATTTCCTTTTTATTCCTTCTTTACCACTGTATGTTAAACATAACGCAGAATTCAGAAGGGGAAGCTTGGCTCTTCCACTACGAAAGGTGAGCTTAAACTTCCAGGAGTTTTGGTGATAACTTTAAAACCAAAAGATACTGTGGATCAAGATGCCTCAAACTCACATCAGGCTAATGTTTGGCATCACTATTCCCTCAGACTCTATTCCTATATCTGTGTCAAGTTGCTTTAAGTACTTAAACAACTGGCATACAGGTAAGTTATGGCATTTTTAAAATACTTTGTAGATGTAGGGACATCATTAAAGAAAACAGCCTCAGAAAGGCACAATGTAAACATGTAGCAAAAGTTAAACTGGTAACTTAGACTTTTCTTCTGTACAGTCCTCATCAGTTTCCGTGTACACCAGTGTGCTTATTTATTTACTTCATTTATATCCCACCGTTCTCTTGAGTGGAACCTAAAACACCTTACACTGTTCTCCTCTTCTCTGTTTTATCCTCAAAACAGCTGTAAGAAAGCTTAGGCTTGTGACCGGCCCTGGGTTCCATGGCAGAGTGGAGATTCAAACTTAGGTCTCTCGCAGATCTTCGTCCGACACTTTAACCACTATCCCACAGTGGTATATTCAACACATGTTGAATGTGACCACTATTCTCTGCTCACTGCATGAGGACACCTCTTTCTCTTTGCCAGCAGAGAGGCTGAGGAATAGAATAAGGATTTCCTGAAGCAGCCTGCACTAAGTGAACAGGCACATATCTGAGGCTGGGCAAAGGGAAGGCGGGATTCAGGGATGCGATATTATTCCGGGAGCTAATCAAGCAAAGACGTGTGTATATTAAATATGAGAAACTGTCCTTACGGTGTCCATCTTTAGTAAATCTGGGAATGTGGAGAGTTTTGCGGAGAGCCAATAAAATGCTGAGTTTGCTTCCTTTTTGGAGACCACTTGGAATTAATTAGATGAAGGCATCTAAGGGTACTTATAATTAGTACATCCCCCTGCTGTGAACCAATCTGGTACAACCCCCTTTTCAAAGTGCTGCTGATCTCTTTCACAGTGTATTTACCTAACTAGGATGAAAACAACAGATAAGTAAAAACTCTTAAAAGGAGACAATGAAGATGAGGATGAATTAAAATAGCTGCTAAGGATGTGCAAATGGGCATTGTTGTTGACTTCGGCAACTAGGCAGAAGGGTGGAGCTAACCTTTGCAAGCTCAGTTCTTTTTCAGATCCACCGAATCACAAGGCTGTACAAAAAACATCCGCAATATTTTTAAATCCATATCTGTAACACTAGATTAGTATTTACATATCTATATATAAATACTGCTTTCCACTCATATGATTCTATTATAATATACTTATTTTTTTATTTCTATCCCGCTTTTCTTCCTAAATGGGACCCCAAATGGTCTATCACATTGTTCTTCTCTCTCCACTCAGAACAACAACCATGTGAGGTAGGTTTGAGACTGTGACAGGCCCAAGGTCACCTGGCAAGCCTTCCTGAGGCAGAGCAGGAATTCAAATCCTGTTGTCCCCAATCCTAGTCTAATAGTCTAAGGACTATGCCATGCTGGTTCTCTTAATATTTGCAAACGCTTTATGATAATGGGGCAATAATAAATCCAGGTAATAGTAAATCTAGGAGGAGTTCACAAAATCTTTAGCTTTTCTCATATGCCTGGTTCATTGGATGTTTAGCAAGATTCATACGATTGTGCCTCGCAGTAGCAGTTCATTAAAAAATATAGATATATAATATAGTTGGTTGTACATGACACAACTTGCTTCAGCAAGACTTTAGAACCCAAACCTGCAAACATTTATGCATGAAATACAAATAATAATAATCCATTTCAAATATAAGGCACTTATTGTCATTACACATAGCATTCAATCCTTCATCCAATAATTTGCAAGCGCTCGGTCGCCTTTTTCGTGAATATTTCTGATTCCCCAGTCCTGTGCACACACCCTTAATTTTGCAGTTGGCTGGACTTTTACATTAAGTCTACCAATTTGAAATGCTTTTGCTCTTGAAATGAATTTGACCTAAGTGGATGTAGGAGTGTATAGCAGGCTAAATAAGACTTGTTTGGATCAGAAGGATAAAACAGGAAAGTCACCTGATGGCAGCTTAGGCCCTAAAGTAAACACACAATTACCAAACAGAAGAATAATTTAAGTTTTAAAATAATCAATTAATACGTGCTGGCCAGCTGTCTAGATGGGTGGTCAGTTAGTCAGTTTTCTGGCACCTTTTCTTGCCCTTATGTCAGAAGAAATGAGTTACTGAGGGAGGGTCTATAGCTCAGATACATACAGGAGGTTTGGTTCAGCCCCATTAAAAATGATCTTAGACTGTAATAAGCAGTGACAGTACAGCTCTATATACAGCAGTTTCATGTGCTTATTTTATTGCTGACCCTATGAATGAGGCTCAAAGATACTGTCAGAGTATGGAAGCTAGGAGGTGAAATTTCCAACATTAGTCCAGATGGCAGAAGAGAGACGGTAATGTAGTCATGCAACTTCGCAATAGCTCGTCCACCATTTTTGTAGGTGCTGAAACCACTTCATATACATTATCTTAGTATCCTCACAACAACCCTATAAAGTAGGGCAGCATTGTTATCCTCATGTTGGGGGAAAGAAGAAAGGCAGCTGAGGAATAAAGGTTTACAAAAGGCCACTTAGTGAACTCAGGGCTAACAGGCTGAAATTTGAAGCCGAGGATTTCTGCTTCGCCGTTCACACTCTAAACCACTCTCCAGTTTGCAGCTGAGGAATCTAATCTTGTTATCCTAATCCTGTTTATTGATTTGGGCCTTGCCCTAAATGGAAGCATGAACAGCTGACCTTTGAGAGAAGAGGCCATCGCTTTGCTTCTCCCGAGCCACCCCCAAGCGACCTGAGGTTACAGTAAACCCATGTTTGGGTCGTCCTGCTTCAAACTGTCACGGCAGGCTAGCGTATCTGAACATTTTTAAAAAAAGTTTTGCCCCATGTAGCACAGGCCCATGCCCTTCTTCCATTCCAACACCACTGAAACCAACCAGCTTCGACTGGAGTAACTGCAAAGGAGAGCACTGACAGAAAGCACGAAAGAAACACCTAGAAGACTAACAAAATTTGTGGTGGAGCATGGGCTTTCCTAAGCCACAGCTCACTTCTTGAGACTGACAGAAAGGTGATTGTCGGAGCAGCTTGGCTAAACCCCTTTTGGCTGGTTTTTCTGTGGGAAAGGATCCGGAGGAGGCCCGCGTTTGGAGGAGCGCTCCCTGAAAGCCTAAGCGAAGCCCACCGGGCACCGCCTGGGGCAAACCTGTGTGGGATTTCGCTATTCCCCACGCGTGTCTCTGAACCCCTCGAGTCGAGCCAAGCGTGTCGCCTCAGCCAAATCCAGGCGGAGGGCCTCCCGCTGGGCCAGATTTCCCACCGCCTCTCCGAGGAGAGTCCGCCCCCCGCCCCAACTTGGCGTGCGCGGGAGAGGCCGGGGCAGGCTCCCTCCGAGGTGCCCGTCCGGGTGAAGGGGGCCGGCGGACCTCCGCCCAAGCCGAGGGGCTTCCCCGCCTCCTCCCCTCCCAGGCGCGGCTGAGGCGACCTCTGTCGGGCTCCAAGCGCCGCCGCCGCCGCCGCCCCTCCCCGGCCGCCCGCCCACATTCCCACCGCCGCGTGGCCCGGGGGTCTCGGCAGGCTCCTCCCGCGCGTGTGCCTGCGTGCCCGGGGCGGGCTGAGCGGGATCGCCCCTCCGCTTGCCTCACTCCCCCGGAGGAGGAGGAGGAGGAAAAGGAGCCGCGCAGCAACTCCCCGCCGCGACTTCTCTCGCGCTCTCGCCGGGGCTGCAGCCGGAGGGATGCGAGCGCGGGCGGCGTGAGAGAGCGGCCGGGGCCGGAGGAAGGCGGCGGGGACGGCGGAGGGAGCCCGGCCAAACTTTCCGGAGAGGGGCGCGCGCGCGAGGGACGGAGCGGCGCTGCCCGGCCCGGCTGCGGGAGAAGGGGACGGCCCGTGCGGGGACATGAGCAAGCCGCGGCGGGCAGCCGCCTCCTCTGCCTCGCCGCCCCTGGCGCCCGAGAAGAAGCGCAGGGGCAAGAAGGGCAGAGGCGGCGCCGGCAGGAAAGGCGCTCCGGAGGAAGACGGGCCAGGTGAGGCTGAGGCGCGCTGCGGGGCGCAGGTGGCGGCCTGGCCCCGCGTGGGGACGGTCCTCGCGGGGGAAAGGCCGCCGAGCCGGGCTGAGGGTTGGGGGCTGCGCCGCCTGGCTGCTTCGCTCCGGCGGGGCGCGGGGAGCAGGTGGCGGCCGAGGGCAAAGGCCGCCTCTGCACCTGATCGGAAAGCCGCGGGGAGCGGAGGGGGCCCCGGCCCAGGCGAGCCGCCCTCCAGCGCCCCTTCCCCCGAGCGCTCGGGGAGCCGGCCTCGGTCCCAGCCTCAGCCTTGGGCAGCCACTTCATCGGATGCAAGGGATCGCCTGCCCGCGCACCTCTAAACCTTACTTTTTTTTTAAAAAAAGTCTTGTATTAAGACCAACCAAAGGAGCACGGCGTGGTGGGCAAGCTCTTCAGAACGCTTCATCAGGCCGGACCTTAAAAACCAAAAATGAGAGCGGATTCCCACCCCCTTTGAAACAAAAGAGCACTTTAAAAAAAAAACCTTTTCTTCCTACCTCTTTTTTTAAACATTCAACCTCATTTTTTTTCATTTATTAAACTTCTAGCCCGCTCCTCCCCACAAGCAGGCTCAGGGCAGGTTACTACTACTACTAATTATTTCTAGCCTGCCCTCCCAGCAAGCAGGCTCAGAGAGGGTTACAACAGATATATAAAACACAGGGAATAAATAGCATTTAAAACACAGTAAAATCAGATGATCTACAACGTTAGTTCCTGTTCCCAAGGTAGGAGCCATTCCATTCTCCCCTGCCAACCATACATGGGGGAGAAAAGGGGTTTGTGAGTTGGTGTAGTCATACTGTGACTTCACATATGGGGGGGCAGATGGCTCTATAGCTCCCTCTGATGGGAGACCAGTAGGGAGGCTTATTTGATGGGTATAAGACTGGCTTCATATAGAACAATTTCAATACATATTAAAATCACAATAAAATCAACAACAGCATCAGTTATCGTAAGGACACCATTCCCAAACAGCCTCATGAAGAGTTCTGGAGGACTCAAAAGCTTGCATGCTGTGGTTTTGCTATTTTGGTGGGTCTGAATAAAAGGTATGATGTGACTTGTTTTTGGATTTTGCTGTGGACCCACGGTACTATCTACTTAAATTTTTCTCTGTCGTCTGTATTCCCCTTTTGACAGCTGAGGTTTGCACTCCGTTGTGAAGGGCAAGAGTGCTATCCACGTGCTGCCACTGCTCTCTATCAGCCTTAATAAATTTAGCCATAGATTCGTTTAGAGGAAACAACCGATTAAGCCTGCCACCATAGGCCCATTTACAGAAGTTCCTTGCATTTGGTAGAAGTTAATTTTGAGTTCATATGTTTAGGCTCATGCTGCACAGAGATAAGTTGTAAAATATTTGTATCCTGCCCTTTCTCCTAGGGATTCAGTTCAGCAAGTGTTGAGTTATCCCATTTGCCCTCATGATAACCTTGTGAGGAACGGCAGTCTGCAAGGTGATGGCTTGCCCATTCAAACAATTAATGTTGCAACTAGAATCCTTAACACACTCATATCAAACCAAAGACTTGAGCCCAGTTACCAGGTCCCGGTACCAACACTACACCACCATGTGTTTTCTCCCAAGTGTTATGAACACTTTTAGTATGTTTTTGTGAATTCTGAGTGAAGTGAAAATGCTAATAGATGCTTGTGATTTGTGAGGACAGAACTGGGTTAGGGGTAGGGAGCTGTTTTGGATTAATTGACATGAGGTTGTAAATTGACAAGACTTGTATGAATGTAGTTTATGCCATACCAGTTAGCATAGCCAAGTAATAAAAGAAGTGGATATGAGCAGTGCTTGAAGTTTGGATGATAACAGTCATGGGCAAACATCTGATCAGATAAGGATTCTGAAATGATTAATACAGAATAGAGGTTGGAAGTCTTGAGTATATGGTGTAGGACATTTTCATGCATAGTTCATTTTTTTTCTTGATTATAATGGTTACTTTGCTTCTGGAATACCCATATACAAGGGCTCTGATTTCTGTGAAGATAAAACTCTTGAGTTTTTTCTTTGGCTTTTACTCTTAGTGCTGTTTCATTGTGAGGAAAGTATTACATGTTCTCTAGCAATAAATAAGAAGGTATGGGGTGGGGGGGAGCTACTCTGAGAAGGATGCTATGTCCAGAAAGTCAGAAGAAGGTACTGTTAAGTTCATACCCATTTGCACTGCCCTTCTAAAGCTTGTTCATTTCAAATACTTGTAACTAATTTTGCGTCTGCTAGTGATAGATACTTGGATTTAACACTAGCCTCTTACTAGAGGAGTGAATATGCTACATGGGTGGAACTCTTCTGTGCATAGTATAAGCACTCCATTATCCCCACGAATACATGTTTGTGTGAGGATATAATACCTTCCAAATGAAGAGGGCAGCTTTAGTGCCGAAAAAAGTTAGCAAAATAACGATTTGGAAGTCAGTCTTTTTCATTTCAGTGGGAATAACTTTCAAGAAAGTGCATTAAGGATTGCCACTGAAGAATTTTTCATGGTTTCCGGCAAATTGCAAAAATTTGAATTCACTTATGTGTAATGTTAAAACTTGCAAAGACTTAACACAAACAGGAATTAAGTCTGCCAGCAGAAGCCTCTAAAATGGTACAGGGTCTGGGACTTACCTCCACCGTGAGCTTATTAAGTAGACTTGGGACCAAACTAAACAAGAATACACAAGATCTATGATCAAAGCTCCCTTAAAGAATAAATAAAAGCAGCCAGAGGGAAATCAAGGTTGTAGTACTGGGTGAGGGTTTATCCTTTCCCCATTTCCCAATGTTAAAGTCCCTCCAAGCTACTCTTTGCACATTGAGGGAAATATATAGGTAATAGAGCTGAAAATAACAGCTTCACGAAGAGGGTTTTAAACTGGGGGAAATGCAGACAGAAAAGGTTAATTCTCCACCCCCAGCTCCCAACGCTGCACAGCATCACTGCAGTATCCCAGGTCTAGCTTCCCCCACAACAGCTTTTTAAAAAAGTAGGCGATCCAGTCACAGATAATAATAATAACTGCAATTATATATGCTCTTCTGGACAGATTAGTCCCCCACTCAGAGTAGTGAGCAAGTTACTGTTATTATTATCCCGACAATACAGCTGGGGCTGAGAGAAGTGGTTTATCCAAGGCCACCTCATGGCAGTAGTGAGACTTGAACCAGCGGAGCGCTGATTCGCAGCCAAACCACTTAACCACTGTGCTACAGTGTTCTGATGGCCCTTGGCTTAACTAGTTTGGTGCTGAAACAAGTGACTGTTCTCTCCAACTATCGAAGTGTCACAAACAGACCACCATTTGATACAAACCTGAAATCTCCAGCCTTGTGCATTTCTCCTCCTCTTCTCCTCAGAGTCAGTTTCTGATTAGAATGTCTTCAGTCTAACTATAAATTGTGGCTAAATTCCAAACTGCGGTTTGATCCCAGTTTGCAGGCACCCCCCCCATTTGTTAAAGCACTCCGATTCAAAGATCACATCAAGTTGTGGTTAGATTGAAGTCTGCCTAAACGGGGCAATCTTTAGTCTCATCCTGAGGGTTTCAAGCTTGTTCATCATCACACAAACAAATTGTGGTTTGTTACAATCTCAGCCCCTCTCCTACAATATTGGGAAAATAATATTGGTCTGCTCTACAGGACTGTTGTAAGGAATACTAATACTGTATATGTGATATGCTTTGATCACATGACATTTCCTGTATAAAGGTTGTATTTTGTTACTTCATATTCTCTCAGATCAACGAAGCAGTTACCATTTCATTGAATAAATGCTTAATTTCTCAAGCTGCAATGTTAAATAGTTTCACATTAGAAAGACAAATGGGGATATTTGCTTCTGTTGGCTCTGATTCTCGAAAGCTTACAACCTGAAAATCTTGTTGGTCACTAAGGTGCCCCTGGACTCAAATCCTGTTGCTTTCCTTGGAGATAATTTATTTTTTAAATTCTGACCAGGTTTCAGCCAACAGTCACCTATGATCAAATAATGTACATTAAAAAAAACCCTTCATTTCCTGTTGCTTCAAAACTAGTGTGCTTAGTAAATATGAATTCTCAATTGATAGTCATCAGTGCCTTTTAAGTGTTTTGAGACAGTCCCAGGTAGAACAAACGGTGTGCATCAGTGCTAAGAGAATGTACAGTTTTGATACTGGGAGGTATCAGCATAGGAGGACATTAGGGAACAATATTTGATAGGATTCGCTGTACAGAGGAGGCTTATATAAGATAACGTTGTAAAACACTGCCCTCCCCTGTTATTTTTACAAACTGTATTGTAATAACGCCAAAATCATGGAAAGTCAAGATGTCATCATGTTCCGCAATAAGTAAATCCACGGGGACAAGTGAAGCTTGATCCTGAAAACTGCATACCCCCATAATCTTATTTATCTTGGTGGAACATTACATTTGCACACGCTTTTAGTGTTAATGTTCCAACGGGTGTGAGTGATGTCATCCTTCTTTCTTTAGAAAGCTGGTTTTAGGTTTTAACTTCTCATTTTTAAAAAGTTATTATAAGGCACTGGAGTCCAAATTTTTATAGTAATAGGGACCACTATAACGTTGCTGATGAGCAGTTATACAATGGAAACAAAATCACATTTGAAGTCAACTATGTTTCTCTTATAGTAAAGCGGCAATTTTATGGTTTACATAAAGTGCCAGATGGTAAGGAAAGAAGAATAGATTGGGTTCTTGGTTGGGATTGGGTAGGGAGATGAGCAGGACAGGATATTGTCCAAGGAGAATGACTTTGAAAAACTGCATTGTTGGAAGGCTTTAAAAATAAGAAAAAATGACTATTGAGATGACCAGTTGAGAAAAGATTTGCAGTGTAATCCTAAAGAGAATAACTCAGCAAATTTAGAAGGATAGCAGAGGCACCTTAGAAACCAACAAGGTTTTCAGAGTATAAGATTTTGAGAGTCAGAGCTCGTACCTTGAAAATCTTGCTGGTTTCTAAGGTGCCTCTCTGGACTCAAATCCTGTTGTTCTACTGCAAACCAACATGGCTGTCTATCTGAAACTGAGAGCTAAACCACACGAGACGAATTACACGAGGATACTCAAGTGAATGGCAATGTTAGCTGGGAAGCTAAGTTCTAAAAGACAGATCAGAAGGCACCTCTCTACAGAGCTGGCAAAGAAGATCCTTCCTCAGAGGGTTTGTTTATTTCATCTTCGCCTTCCAAAGGCTCTGTCAGTTTCACCTGTCCTTCTGGGAGGCAAAGATGAAATAAACATTCCCTCTGAGGAGCCATCTTTGCTGGCTCTGTAAAGGGGGGAAATTGACAGAGCCTTCCAATCTGTCCTTTAGAACTTGGCTTCCCAGCTAACATTGTGTCTCCCTTCACTTGTGCGTCCTCGTGTGATTCGTCTCGTATGTTTTAGCTCTATGTTTAGAAGGGTGTAACTCAGTAGGATGGCACTGTTAATAGAATGGCAATACACTATTAGTTTGTTTCCATTCATAAAAATGAAATGAATACTAAATTTATTCTCAGCTATAGCCAGGACACATTATGTAGAAATAAGTCTTGACATCAGCGGAATTTACTTTCCAACAATGGTTTGGATCCATTCTAAATCCCACTGAAATCAAGAATTAATTCCTCATGATGTGTTAAGAACTGCCATGCAAGAAATAGATGAAAAACTTCGTATTTTTTGCAAAGGAACTTAATGATTTGATGACAATGCTTCTCATTTCTTAACTAGCCATGGACACACATTTTACCCAAGAAAGGGGAACAGCACAGCAGTTTGAAGGCAGGACTCTCGGGATGGTATCGCCACTCTTAATTATTTCCAGTTATCTCTTCACTCCATGAAAATGAAGCTCAACTTTAAATTTAAAGCTAGGAAAAGGAGGGTTCCAGCTAATGGTTGTGTATCCTAGTGGTTTTATACCTTCTCTAGAATCACAGTGTGCTGAAAAGATGCCTTGCAGGCATGTATGGCTGTAAAGTCTTGCCCGAACTTGATGTCAGGTGACAGAGAAGTTTTGTGAGCGGCCTGCCAGTGAGGAAATGAAACAAGGACTGTCTTTTTTCACGTAGAGTCTTTCTGTGACTAATTTCCAAGGGCCTGGAGTTCATGAGATTTGTGTGCATAGGACAGAAAGCAAGAACAGAACCGTCACTGCACATTTTACTTCATTTATGTTTTGCCTTTCCCCCAAGTGGATACCCGTACCGGGTTACGTTGTTCTCCTTTTCTCCTTGTGCCAACCCTGTCAGATAGGTTAGGCTGAGGGTGTATGATTGGCCCACAGTCACCCAGCGAGCTTCCATAATAGAGTGGGATTTGAACCTGGGTCTCCCAGACCCTAGCCTGGCACTCTAACCACTATATCACAAAGTTATGAACCAGTAAGGAAGTTTCTTTTTGTGTATCTGGTAAAAATTGATTTATAATTTAGATCCAGGTTTTTTCAGTTGTGACTCTACAGAACCAGCTACAGCCCTATATAATCACATGCAGACATACATTTTTCGTATACTTACCTTAAAGCAGAGCTTTTTTTCAGGGGGACCGTGGGGGAATGGAGTTCCGGAACCTCTTGAAAGTGGTCACATGGCTGGTGGCCCCGCCCTCTGATCTCCAGACAGAGGGGAGTTGAGATTGCCCTACGTGCTGCCAAGCGGTGCGGAGGGCAATCTCAACTCCCCTCTGTCTGGAGATCAGGGGGCGGGGCCACCAGCCATGTGACCATTTTCTCTGAGGGCAACCCACTGAGTTCCACCACCTCTTTTCCCAGAAAAAAAGCCCTGCCTTAAAGTGTAGATGATGTGGTTGTGAGGACACTAGAGGATGGAGACCTTTGTGGGGCAAGCAGAGCTTGCCATGCACTTTGAAAGGGGGCTGTCTTGGTGCGCAGCAGGCACCAAGAAATGGAGGGCTTGGGGATCCACAAAGATTTTAAAATCAAAATGGTGGTCTCTAGGATGCTTAAATTTGAAAACTGCTGGTATAGTTTCTAAAGAAATACTTACATGGCCAAAAGCATTCAGCCGCTTAAGCTGTTTTTTATGCTATGCCTGTTTTATCTATAAAAATACCTTTCTCTTCTTTTGAGGGACAATTAGGTATCATTAAATATGTTGCTCATAGCAGAAATGTCTGATATTGTCATGAACTGAATAGGAAAAATCATACTTTCAAAATAGTGCCAAATGGAGGAAAAGTTAGGTATTGTTAAATATGATGTTCTGAACCTAAATGCCTGATACTCTAATGATTGAAGAGGAAAAATCATACCAAATAGTGCAAACATGAGGCTGCGGTTGCACAGTACGGAATGAGTATTTAAAGTTGTGAACTTGTTGCATCAATCTGGCCATGTGATATCTTTGATAGAAGTCACAGTACAGAGAACCCCTTTAATATATGGACAAAGGATATTTTCCTTCCTTTCTTTCCATAACTCGCAAACTCACAACTTGAGAGTTGTGTATTTTCAGCATTGTTGGAGGGAGGGAAGAAGAATTGCTGTACCTATTAAAGGGAGGTTCACATGGAGATTTTTCTGAATCACAACCATATCTAGTTTTGGATCCATCTTTAATTTGCTGTGTTGCTTTTATTACTCTGTGCTTAGAGGAAGCCCCTGAATTGAAGCTGTTGGCTTCTGTTATCCTCTTGCTTGTAGATTTCATCTGACTTGGCCTGCTCTCTCCCCAAGATGAAATGTAGTAGTTATGTTGGAGATGATACTATTTTCATTCTGCCAAGAGGGATGAATTTTATTAGAACTTAATCCTCATTTATGGATGTAGTACTACAAAAAATGTATTTCTTGTGGGATAGAAGATGGGGAAGGATGCCAAATCAAACACTTGCATTTGATTCAGACATAATATGAAGCTGTAGACTACAATTACATCTGAACTAGGCAAATTACAGTTTACACAATCCAGAACTGGAAACCATGTTTTGTTACGAACAGGAGAAAGAAGAAGGGAGTTGGAGCACGTGAACCTAAGTCTTCATTCATGTAGTACCAAACCGTGCCTAGATCTGAACTAAGCCATCATTCGTATGCTTTATAGACAATTTTAAGCAGTTACACCCTTCTAAGCCCATTGACTTCAGTGGACTTAGAAAGATGTGATTCTGCTTGGGACAGCATCACAAATGATTCCAAGTAAGAAGTTTCGATAACAAGAGTGAAATATTGCTGACTTGAAAGCTATTTTTGTAGTGTTTCCAGTAGGTTTATCACTGCGGTCTGTTTAGGAGAGCTTATTTGTTTCTTGTCCTTCAACAGCAGAAATAAAAATTTTCAAAAATCAATTTCCTTTTGAAATTAGAAGCAAATGTAAATCACAAAAATTCCTTTTCGCTTTCCTCCTTTCCTTTCTTGAAGTGTGTGGGCTTTTGAAAAGGTCCAAAGACTCCTGTCTCAGAAAGCAAAGTGTGTTGGAGCTTTGAAGATGACTGAGTTCTTCTTAACTTTCTCCACCGCTGACTGCACAGACAGAGAAACTAGTCATGTGAATCCATCCTTATAACTTAGATAAAAAATTAACTTATGAATCAAAGTTGATGGTTAATAAAATTATTTTGGTAGTCATTGAAATGGTCTCATCATTTATCGGTAAGGGGCACAATACGAAGACAGTTTGGCTTGATATCCATTGAAATCAGTGAATCCTAAGTACCTTTGCACCTTACATCTTATGTTTGCAAAGCCTTGTGCTTACGTAACTGTCAGTTCTTCAAATAGAAGTTAATAGCACACTCTGAGCATTCAGTGTGGGGTGTGTACTCTTTCCAGGTCCACATGGGATGGCAGATAGGTACTTAGGATGGAGGGTGGAGTTGGGGAAGGGAGGGAACTCAGTGGGGAAGTGATGCCAGAGAGTCCACCCTTCGAAGCTGCCGTTTCCCTAAGGGGAACTGATCTCTGTTGTGTGTACATGCTAGTACATACCAGTTGAAATTCTGGGAGAACGATTGGCCCTAGAGGGAGATTGGCAAGTAATTTAAGTGGCCTGATTATGTGGTTGAGGATTTCTCTTTCCTTCCCCTCCAAAGCTATTCAGCAGGGGAAGTGGAGGAAAAATACAGAAGTGATTTCTACATCGCTGCAGCAGTTCCTGTATGTACCTTGATAACATTTGAAGTAAGTGATCTGTAGGCAGCTCCATGACTTTTGTTGACTAGCACTAAGGATTCACTTCCTTTCCTTGTGCTCTCTTGCAAACCTTAAAGCATGCGTGTCGGTCCTTTTCTTTTTGTTTGGCTCATACATAGAAGGAATGAAGGCAACTCCTCTCGCCTTAGAAATCAGTTCGTTTGGTGTACAGGTTCTAGATGTGTTTTTCAGGATTTACAGTACAGTTCTAAGCAGAGTTACACCCGTCGGCGGACTTGGAGCAGCGTAACTTTGCTAGTTAGGACCGCACTGGCTAGGCATCACAGTTCTAATGTCTGACTTTGGGGGGGGGGGGAATTGTGTCAATTTGTGTTTCATAACCACAGACTATTTCTATTTGTTTACTTTTATTTCAAAATATTTATATTCTACTTTTTTCACTATCAGTGGAACTCAAAGTGGCTTACGTCAATTAAAACCAACTAAAAATCTCAAGCAGCTTATATCAATTAAAATCTCAGCTCAACAGAACTACAGGTAAAAAAGAAACAAATCATAAACTCTACTCACAAGCCATCAAAACTCTGCTTTTCGGAGCCTCCAAAACCTTTACAAGGTCCTTACATTCTCAGCAGACTATTCCATAACACAAGAGCAGCCACCGAGAATGCCTGAGCCAAAATGCTTCTTACTGAGAGCTAAGCTACAAGTGATGCCTTACACAGGTTGGACACTTGTCAGCTTCCCTCAAGTTTTGGAAATGTAGGCAGCCTGGTGGAATGTTGGAAAAGGGACAGTTGAAAAGTTCACTGGACAGCAGTCGGAGAGCCAAGCTGCAAGACCAGGACACCTACATTCCCCATCAAAACTTGAGGGAAGCTGACAAGTGTCCAACCTGTGTCAGGCGTCACTTGTAGCTTGGCTCTGACCTGAATGGGGAGAACCTCCTAATAACCCCTAGTCTGATGATCAGAGCTACCTTTTGGGCACATAAGGGTGGAGGTGATGCTGCTGTTCAGAGGGTCTCAGGTTGTGAGCAACTTTAAAGGTTATTGCCAGAGATAAAACGATGCTTATATCCTGCTTTTCTCCTTGATTGGGAACCCGAAACAGCTTTTCACGTCATTCTCCCCTCCTACACCCAATCCCCCCAACAACCACCTTCTGAGGGTAGGTTAGGCTGGGAGACTGTAACAGGTCCAAGGCAGGCTCCCTGGTCGAGTGAGGGATTCGAACATGGTCGTCCCAGGGCCTAGTCCAACACCCTGTGCCACACTAACCAGCACCTTGAATGGAACATGGGAGCAAATTTGCAGCCAGTGTAACAGTCTTAAACATGTGGGTAACCAATACTGTAATGGTTAGAGTACTGGAACAGGAGCACGTAGGCCCAAATTGAAATCCCCACTTAGTTGCAAAGCTCACACGGGCTTACCCCAGGTTCCTTGGAGAAAAGGATAGAAATGCAGTAAATAGACCTGCAGGCTTTCTTTCTCTGTTTCTGTACTGAGTTCATGTTCTCTGAGGTATCTAAATATTTGTGTGTGCAAGAGAATTCGAGAAAGGTCCATGGTAATTAGGTCTTAATCCTAATTGTTGCAGCGTGTCTCTGGAACTGAATCAGAGGCATGGGGGCATCAGCCTACCGAAGAGATGAATAACTATTTGCTTCATGGTAAAGCTGCTGTTAACAGAGTCCTCCAACTCTTGTTTACTTTGCTGTTCTCGCCCTAAGCATAGAGATTTGGAAGTTTAAACATTTTTTATATTACTAGTTGTGTGAACTGAAATGCAGAAATTTGGGAGCAAGGAGAAAGGTCTCCATGGTTTCTTTGTTGTTAGCTTTTCAGATGTTCTTGAACAAATGGATTTTGTTTGGCCTTTTCTCTAAATCTGGAACATTATGTCTTCATTCAGCAGGGCACATGAGGCACTTGCAAGTACAGGTGGTGGAAAAACTGAGAAGTTGGGGATTGCAGATCTGTAGAAACTGACTGCTTCTCTCCAAATGATATCATCGAACTACTATGCTTCCCAAATTTGTAAATAAACTCAACACCTAGGAAGTTGGTTGAGATGCACAATAACCACAGTTCTGGATTCATTTACTCTAGAACAGTCCCATCAAGAGTAATGGAAACATTCAACAGTAAATGATTTGTGGATTGCAGCCTAGGTTTATGACATTCTTCATTTTGAATACTTAGCTTCTCTCTCCCTCTCGCTGCTCATACGGCTATCACCTTCAACAGAAATAAGAATGGGAAAAACCTTATTTAATATTATTTCTCGTATATTTAATTATTGCCCCTATATATTTTGCCACAGAAAGGGTAACGGAATCATTTGTATTCGATAATTACCACATCATCTGGGCTCTCGTATTAGATAGTTTCATATTTTTAAGTAGAGGGGTAATTTAAACTAGTCCTCAACTCATTAAATATGGGACATTCTATAATTATGTGTTCAGTGGTTTCAACTTTATCAAAAGGGCATTTGCATGTTCTGTTGACGTAGCTTCTGTAGAGAATTTTCCAAATACTTTACCAAGAAGAAGCTATTTGAAACAATAAGTACACTTTAGTGTCTACATTGGGTAAGTATGCATGGTATTATAATCATAAATAATAATATTTATTGCGTAAATGTATTTTAATGGAGAACATTTAATACTTCAGATAATAGTAATTAGTCCTGTCCAAGTGTGCTAGCCTAAGAAGAACCAAAACAGAGTTTATGGTCTTATTCGGCACATAGTATGTGGACCTTTTGATAAATGCCTGCAACCAAGCAGGCTATAGATATATTGATGTCTGTTGATAACTTCAGGTGGCTAGCCATGTTGGCCTGCAATCAAAAGAGCAAGATCTGGGTCCAGGAGCACCTTAAAGACCAGCTAGATTTTCAAGGTATGAGCTTTCAAGAGTCAAAACTCCCTTTGTCAGATATCTGATGAAGGAAGCTTTGACTCTTGAAAGCTCGTATGTTGGGAATCTAGGTGGTCTTTAAGGTGATATTGGACCTGAATCTTGTTAATTGATGTCTGCTCTTTCTCATTAGTGTTAAAATGAAAAATCAGGTGCTGGGCAATTTTGTGAGTCTATTATTTCTCATGCATTGGAAACAATGATAGCCCCGTTGGAAACATTACAAGAACAGTTTTTAAGTCAACAATATTTTTAAGAGTCTTTGTCAAAACCTTCTGACTTGGAATAATTTACAGTGCAGATTTATACCCTTCTAAGTCAATTGAAGTCAATGGGTTTACGAGAGTATAACTGTATTTAGGGTTGTTTTGTTAATCTCAGTGGAAATTCTAGGTAAATGAAACAGGTGGAAGCACACTGTGTTATACCCATTGAAGTTAATGGGATTTGAGGGGTGTACCTTTGATTAGAATTGCACTGTACAACGCTCCTTACAATATTTTAATAGCAAAGGTATGAAGGAAGAGCTTTAAAGACAGTCAAATGACATCATGACCATATCTAACAGAGTTTTAGAGACATGTATAGGCTGTCAAACCAATAAAATGGGGCCATTTTGAATTGAGCAAGGGTTGAAGAGTCAGCAACATTCACTCCTTCAGCAGTGTAGATGGCAGGCAAAGGGTTCTTTAACCCTCTGTACGTAGTGTAAACAGCAACAGAGGTTCTTCTAAAGTTTTTAATTTCATGCATCTCAGCTATTTACTACTTGCGACTTGTAGCATAAACCTCTGGGCTGTGATGCATAGGAAGCCTCAGCCTCTTGTCGTCACATGCAGGGTATTATCAGGATCAAGAAATTCCTGAGTTTTAGGGCTGAAAAGACTCCCATTCTAACCACCTCTTGTAAGCCTTGAGCCAAGGTGATTCGGGAGTCTTAACAAATCAGTGGAAATCAGCACAGGCATCTCTACCAAAACCCACTTAAGCTATAGTCTTCCTCCTCATTCTACAGAAATGCAAAGACTAGTGTAATTCATAGTAATATAGGATGAAGGGATGTCACGAACGAGGAAATTGCTGGAGAGGCAGACTTGTGTAAATGGTAAAGGCTTGTCCACTTATAGTAGAAATGTTGGGAAGAGGTCAATATACTACATATAGATTTAAAATGGACTTGTACAGTTTACTAATGCAAGAGAAAATTAATACATCCTCCCATCTTATAGGCTAATGGATGAGTGGAATTGGTTGGCGATGATGCATAAAAGGCAAGGTACCTGAGATAAATTATTATATGGTCCACTGGAAGTGTTTTTTGGAATGGCAAAAACCGTAGTAAGTTTATATCTGCCATTTAGAAAAATGAAGTAGGACAACCAAAGACAGACAAGGCAGAGAAGGAAGGGGCATCGTCATAACATGTATATGTTGACATTGTAACTGTGGCAAAGCGTGGCTGATATACCAACAGGGAAAGCATAACACAATATAAATAATTTCCAACCACTATATTGTGATTATCGCACAGCAATTCAGTAGTAGACAGCTAGAAAGGGATTTAAGTGGGCGATATGTTTCTCAGTCGATGGGTGCCATTTTGCAGCTGCTCTCTTTATTCCACTTCCTCACGTTACATTTCCTCACTTGTGTTCTTAGAATTAATGTGGGAAGACGGGGAGAAAGTTGGCTGCTGACATGGATCTTGGGAGACAACTTTCAGGCGAGCCTTTTTTTGTCAGACATGTTTCGGACTCGTTGTACAGATTACAAAGATGTGAATTTGTGGCCATTTTCTGACTTCTTCGCAACATGCATTTTGAGAACACAGGTAGGGAAACGATCCAGAAGGAGGAGATAAGATTACCTCTCTGAGAAATGTAGGCCCTGCAAGAACGGCTTAGGTAAGCAGTCCAGAACAATCGGTTGTCACCTTGACCTTAGCCCTGATTGCGTTCCTGAGCATCACAGAGATTGTTTTGACCAGGACAGAAAGAGAGCAGCTTGCATGGGCAAGATTAGAAGTGATCACGTCTCCCCCCCCCCACACACACACTTTATCATATTGATTAAGACTAATGAATGGGCATTGTTATGAAAGTTAAACAAGGGAAGATGTCATTTGAGATGGAGAAAAACTAGTCTAGCAAAGGGAAGAACAGTGAATTATCACGCTTAACAGCAACCATATTTTCAAATGGGATAGTGCTAATTGTGAGGAGAAATAATATCATGAATGAGAAATCAACTTCTCTGTTCTTCCCCCTAGTAAAAATATTTATATGCTCCTGGCATGCATTTTCTATTTTGTTTGAAGGTGGAAAATAAAACTGTTTATCCTGGATGTAATGCATGAATGACTTCAGATATGCTATGAAATTTTTAAAGAACAATTTGATAATTAATCGTTGCCAATGTGTTTGAGTGCAGTCATCTTTTGTGGACCAACTTGAATCTCTGCTTAATCATCTTCTGCCTGGAAAGGACAAGAGCTATTATAGCCAGAGGAATGCAAATAAAATGCTAAGGACATACCGCTACTGCTTCAGCCCAGTTGTACAGTCAATAGTATCTTGTGTACAGAAAGATAGTCCCTATGAAATAGGCACAGAAACTATTCTGGACATTGTGCAAATATTGATAGGAGAGAAAGGTTAAGCATATTTTGTGTCTGGTATTAAAAAGTTTGAGGTTTGTTAGCTATGCAAGGACTTTAAAACACTAATAACTAACAGAGTTTGCAGGCTAACATTGCATGCGTGATTTCCCCTTCTGGGGCCACTGAAAGAGGAGGAAGAGGCTCCTTATAAAAACTCAGAAGTATCTGATTTTCTTTTACAAGATGTGGGGGGGGGCATCATTTCCCTCCTCCCTTATCAGTTGATCCTTGTTAAGACACCAAAAGACCACTATCCAAACAATTTCCAAATAAAGTTAATTTTAAAGGGCGGGGCACCCCGCCTCCTGAGCATTTACACAAGAAGTCTCATACACTCGACTTCTTTAAAACTTGGCCCAATATATGTTGGAGTTTCTGTGGCAGGTGCTTACAAAAGGCGGTAGAACCCTGAAGAACAATTATTATTGTAGAGAGTGGAATGTTTGGGAAATTGTATAAATTCTTAGCAAATTAGTGTGCTGTTAACATTCCAAAAGTAACAAGACTGAATGCAACCTTAACAGCGCTGATAGTTTATCATGTTCCGTTACGATACAAGAAAGCAAACCAAGTGTCAGTAGTTTATGTGAGTCATTCAGGTGGTAACTGCATGAATGCCATGATACATTTTCATTTAACCCTGAGGTCATCTGGCAGTGTGTGTGCTGTGTCTTTGTGGATTTAATGCATGCAAAAAATTCTGCATATGCATCATTATTTTAAAAAAATCACCTGTAGGGAAAGTGCTTTTGTATTTCCGTTTCCACTGTAGCAGGCATATAAAACAGAACTTTTTCCAGTCAGTGTATTCCTCCCGTGGAATATCCTGCAAAGGGAACTTCAGTTGGCTTTCTCTCTCTCTAGCTTTCATTCCAGTTTAATAGAAAAGAGTCCAGTAGCACCTTTAAGACTAACCAACTTTATTGTAGCATAAGCTTTCAAGAACCACAGCTCTCTTTGTCAGATGCATCTGACAAAGAGAACTGTGGTTCTCGAAAGCTTATGCCACAGTAAAGTTAGTTAGTCTTAAAGGTGCGACTGGACTCTTTTCTGTTTTGCTACTACAGACTAACACGGCTAACTCCTCTGGATCTATTCCAGTTTAAAACATTTTTATTCTCCACTCTAGTATTGAGGGTTTTTTTCATTTGGAGCTTTTATGACATGATTTTGTTTATAGTTTTTTTCTCAAGAAAATAACACTTCTGGGTGTTTTTTTTAAAAGATTAATTTACAAGCCCACACCACCTTACTGGGAGCAGGGATTTTTTTGTAATCATTTTTTAAATGAAGACCGTCTTCTGATTGAACATTGTTCTGCATGGGTGTGTGCGTGTGCACAGTTTATCATTGATTGTATGCATGTCCTGTATCCTATGAGAATAGTGTATATTGATTTCTTTATTCTTACAAAGAATTCTCCTGTAGCAGACTATTGTACTTGGTTAAGAACACACACATAAACGTGAGATCGTATATTAAATTGCCAGTGGAAACAACATTAGCAGGTCTTCTAAAAAGCTACTACTTCGAAGTGGGAAAGCTTTATAAAAAGTTGGGGGGTTCCCCCTTATTGTACATCATAAATGACTAACTTTGGTATAACTGAGTAGGTGGTCTAGTAAAATAGTTTATGGGCTAGTAATAAACTTTTGTGGGCTTTGTTTTTTAGATTGCGTTAGCATTTTAGTTACAAAAATCGTTCATGTATCACAATGAGGGTGCCTCCAAATGATGTCCCATGATTCTTCTGCAAAGCGAGAAGTTTCTTATTGCTCATTTCTAAGGCTGCATAGAGGAAGGCCATGGCAAACCACCTCTGCTTCTCAGTCGCCTTGCAAGCTGCTTCCTGGGATTGCCATAAGCCATTTGTGAATTGAGGGCACTTTATGCACGCACGAGGCTTGGTCTCAGTGAAGTCAGGGTCAGGAAAACCATTTCTGGGCAGGCGCAGTGGTGAACATATCTAGCATGAAGCTTGGATGGAGGAAGTGTCAGGAGTTCTGTAATCACCTGATGAAAATTGTGTACGTTGTGTAAAAAGGTCCCTGGAAAGCTGAAACGGGACTTCTCTTGCGGTCCCCCTATTGCATGATTTCAGCATAGCTAATCTCCTTGCACTTTTTTTATGACCACAAGAGGGTGCTCCAGGAGTAGCACATCCCCAAAAGCTGGCTGTGTGCGCAATGCCGCTTCCTTGGAATTCATGTGAAGCAGTTTTCCACACTGCATGCTGCACATTTTTTGGAAAAAAACGAATGGCTTGTAATCAGTTTTCAGTCACTAGGTTGTAACAAGTCAGATGTAATTTTGATCCAAGATTAGATTTCAGACCACTTTTCCTGCAGGCTCTGTCTTTTGTATTACGTACTTCTGATTCTAGGCCTTCATAGATTCCCTGTCTTTACTGAGATCTCCATCTTGAAGGGATTAGGAAATGCTTGAGCAGTTTCCTTTCTTAGTACTGTAGGGGCATGCATATTCTTTTCTTAATGAAATTATTACCTGGAAGGTAGTTTAATTAGGTTTTAGAATAATGTTACCTACAGTTAGAACTGGGCTGTAAAGTCTCTCCCCCCTTTACTGGTTAAAGTTGCAGAGCAAATTTAAATATATCAAATGAAGGAAGGAAATGCTTTAAATTAAGCATTTAATTTTAAGTTAGTCAAGGGATAAACAAACTTCTAAAGGGTTTTTATTAGTGTTGTTATTATTATTAATCTGTGGTATCCATAGGCAATTGTGGCACTTGATATGTTGTACTACAGAATGAATAAGGAAATCAGTGCAGGCCTGTCTTTATCTTTTATAACTAATCCTCTTTGAAATCATTTGCTCACTACATGGGGAAGTGGCTAAGTAAACATTTTAAACCAGTTAGTGTATACAACTACAGGATTTTGGTCCTGATCACGTTGCCAGAACATGCCAGGCCTTTCAGCTCACAGCTACAGCGAGGAGGCAGCTTTTTCTCAAACAGCTGTTGGGTTTTAGAGCTAGCCTTGCTAGAAAAGGAACATACTTTATTAGTGCTGTGTTGGCTTTCTTTGTATTTTGTGAGTGCATCAGAAAAGATGGATGAAAATTGCAGCTTTTAAAAAGTACCAGCGAGTAGGGCAGTAAAACAGATCTAGATTTACATGGTTTGCACACACACTCAGGTGCCTGAGGGCTCGGATTCTGAAATATATTATGATATGCAGGGATTTTTTTCTGGGGAAAGAGGTGGTGGAACAGTGGGTTGCTCTCGGAGAAAAGGGTCATGTGGCTGGTGGCCCCGCCCCCTGATCTCCAGACAGAGGGGAGTTGAGATTGCCCTCCGCGCCGCTCAGCGGCGCGGAGGGCAATCTCAACTCCCCTCTGTCTGGAGATCAGGGGGCGGGGCCACCAGCCACGTGACCCTTTTCAAGAGGTTCCGGAACTCCGTTCCCCCGTGTCCCCCCTGAAAAAAAGCCCTGATGATATGTATGATCCTACTGGGTAGTTTCTATGTTGTTTAATATGTCAGTCTTAGAATTGCTTACGCTCTGTTTCAGCATTTCTTCAACTCCGTATTGGATTTCTGCTGGTTTTAAACCTTTGTAAGTTTGCATTTACATACACGATTACATTGTTCATTAAAATATCTTTGAAATTAACTGTACTGACCCACATCTTAAATCTCTATGAAAAAAGCAGACTCTAAATAAGTAAATAAATAAATAAAATGATCTCATACAACATGATTATTGGATAGTTTTAGTGAGAGGCTAAAGGGAAGCTCATAGCATCCTTCCCCCCCCTCTTTTCTCTTCAGACCTGTGTTCCAGTTCTGTCCTAGTAAACCAATCGTGTGGAATGAGTATCTGTATAGTGAAGATATTACTAGTGCCAAATGATCAGTTCATATTGACTTAAGAAAGATTTCTCAATCTTGTCCTCATGATTTGAACAGTTTCAGTCAGTCTTCGAGCTGATGTTGATCATGTGATTGCTGTGAGAGGAGCGAGGGGCTGGGGGGGCCTTTAGTGCAGCGCACTGGTGAATAGCATTGACAAAGTCCGGACTCCCTGGAATCTGCCAGAGTAGTCCATTGGCTAGGTCAATGGTCAGTCCCTGTGCCATGCCAGTGCGGAAATGAGTGGCTGAAGAAAAGTGGGATGGATGGGTGTTAGACCAGAGACCGGCAAAATCCTACTTTTAGCTCAAAGTTAAATGGATGGCATCCTTTTTGCATGCCCACCCCTAAAGTCTCCCAGTGTCCTGCACTCTGCAGGCAGGCAATGTCTAGGCTCTAGGCTTGGCTTGCTGGATTGGAGCTTGTAGACCGGTTGATCCACTAATGCATCCTTCCCAAGCCTCATCCTAAATAGGCTGGGGGTTGAAATACTTGTAGTTAGGTGTTGAGGCTTCTAAGATTGTGCTGTACTTTGGTCCAGATTCTTCAAAGAAGTACTGCCTCCAGAGCTCTGTTCTGGATCCAAGCTGGGACTGTGCTGCCTCGATCCGGGCCTTCCACTGACACTGCTCTTGTGGAGTGGGAGCAGTTCTGAGGGGCTATGGGTCCGGGCTTGTGGCCTGCCCAGTGGAGGCCTGGTGGCTATCTCAGAGGCCGGTGGCAAGATCTGCCTTGCAGGCTCTGGTACAGTGACCTCTGTTGCTGCTGGTTCATCCTCAGCAGGTGCCTCTGCAGCATCAGGTCCTCCCTGATCTTTCTGGTCCTCCTGATTCCTTGGCTTTGGCTCATCTGACTCTTCCTCTGAGCCTTCCACGTCACTGAGCTGGTCAGAGTGGATCCTAAGACCCAGGGCTTTCAGACATGCACTTGGCAATCTTCTGCACCACTCTGCCTAGTCAGAAGACATGCCCGTCCACTCTACCCACCCATCCAGCCACCTGGATCACACTGCAGTGGCTGTGGCAGTTGCTGCAGTGGCAGGTCCAACAGGTCAGTGGCAGATGGGATCAGTGAAAGGGGGGAACAGCAGAGGCTCACACTCCTATTTGCCAAACCCACCTCCAGCACCACCACCTCAGCTGTGGAGAGAAGGAGAAGCAATGGCTGTATCCACCACCAGTTCCTTTTTTCTGCCTGCCCACAGCAGCAGTGGACAGGAGACAGTTGTATATTCAAGCTTGGACATTTGCTCTCTGTTTTGTGTGTGGGGGTGGGTTTACCCCCTCCCCCTTTAATGTTTGGGATTTTTCTGCAAACCTGGAGTCCTGTGAGTTTAGAAAAAAAATCTCCCTTCTGAAAATATGGCACCAATCCATGGATTTAAGTATTTGCAGATAGGGCTGTGCTGACTATTAGATACCTTGATACCATCTGAGCCCTTGTGCAGTATACATGAAAAGCCTTCTAGGTAATGTCACATTTTTCATACAGCCTGGCCATTCAGAAGAAGGTCAGACAGTTCTGCTCCCTACATAATTTCTGGAGAACAGAATGGGCCAAGAAAACAACTTGGCTACACACCGTCAATTCAAATAATGCTTTCTTTCTAGAGTTCAGGAAACTTAAAGTGCAGTGTTTCTAATAACTCCTTCTGGGACACAGAAAAATCACAAAAGATTTCATGGTTCTAGATTACATGTGCATATTCACATAGAATAGAAACAGGATAGAGACCGAGATAAAACTAATCTGAAATTTTTCTTGACTGCGGCTTGTAATTTCATTACCGCATGGAATTCTTTCATAAGGCAAGTGCAAATAAAACAAAGCAAAGCCTGCTTCTACAGCCAAATTTAATTCAATATTCCATCGCACCTTTGGCTTTCAGAAGTGCTAGGCTCCCTGTGGAAGTGGGCCTGTGAAATCTGTCAACAGCTGAATCACATAGATTTGGAAAATGTTATTCTTAACAAAGTCAAAAACCGAAGCAGCTTTGAACATTACCAAATAATTTGTAGGTATGCATTAACTGTTTGAGGAGAATGATATCTTACTGTTTTCTAAGAGGATAAAAGGTAACAGGGAAAGAAATCCAGCCCCCAATAGGACAATGTTCTAATTCAACAAATAGCTAGTTTCCTTTTCATCCCCCTTTGAATTGCAATTGATTCAGATTTTCCTTGACAAATTAGATGTCAGGCATCATTAGAATTGCCTCGTTTCATGGCAAATTTGTGACTAATGGTTCCCACTCTGAGCAGTGCCTACCAGCTTCGTGGGAAAAAATGTCACACCCAGAAGAGAACTGTAACAAACAGGAGCAGTGCACTACTTCGATTGTGTGTATAATAGAAGGTTGTGCTGAGCTATGAATCTGAGTACATCTACTTTGCCTGTGTGGGTTCTATAAATCCTAAATAAATAAAATAAAGTAATAAAGCTGATAAGGGAAATAAAGCTAAGGATAATCTTTTATTGATAAACAAAATTCATCTTCGTTAGCTAATAGCAATACTGACGTTTACTTCTCACAAAGTCTAGATTTCTGTTCCCTTTTCCATAGCGGGGCTTGACCATGGCTGCTATTGCCTTGAGTTTTTTTAAGAGCCAGGAAGCTGTCTTAGGTGTTGAGCCATATTATATACTTGTAGATGCAGGGCCATGTTTTCCATATGGGGATAGGGGGGTTCCATCTTAACTGTACATCTTAGCTGTACTTATGAAAAGCTGGTCCTCATTCTGCTGTACTTACGACATAGAAATTGGCAGTCCGTTCATGGACCCTTTGAGGTTCCTGTATACAGTCTCTTGAGCTGCCCCAAGCACCTTCCTCCTGCTGCCCTGGCAGCTCCCAGGCAGGGTACGGAGGAAGCACCTGGCAGGATCCCAGGCAGGTAGCAGCAGAGAAAGACACACCTTTCTCTGTGCCACCTGGAATCCACCTGTGCCACCTGGAATCCATCCAAAGCAGGATGCAGAGGAAATACCTCTGTGGCTTGTCTTGGTTGGAGTATCCCAGCTGCCATTGTCATGTGTCTGAGGCAGGCCTCTGTCCCCTGCCTTGGAGGAACTGCGGGCCAGCACAGGAGGGAGTTCGTGCTTTTCTGCTGTTGCCTACTCTGGATCCTCCACCTGAGGCAGGATGTAGAGACACTTTCTTTGCAAGGATCCTGAGCAAACAGCAGTGGCATGAGAGAGGGGGCACATTTCTCATGCCACCCTGGCAGGGTTCAAGGTGGTGTGTAGAGGAAGCACTTCTGCAGCCCACCTTGGATCTCTAGAGGTCACTGGTGCAGGATCGATGACAGCTCTTTTGCTTCCTCCCATCTTGGGCCGTTTCCACACGGCTCCCCGCTGCTCGTAACAACCCGGAAGATCGTGCAAAACCGCGGAAGATCGCGTTTTCTCGCGTGAGATTTGCGCGACGTCATGTGATGTCACGCAAATCTCGCGTGAGAAAACGCGATCTTCCGGGTTGTTACAAGCAGCGGGGAGCTGTGTGGAAACGGCCCCGGCCTTGTATTTCCTTCCAAGTTGTAGACAGGGAGGGGAAGGGCTGCCTGCTTTAAAAGCCATTAAAATTCTTGTTTGCCAAGCAAGCAAGGTGATAAGTTTTTTCCACCATCCTTTTCTACCATTAGAATCCTGAGGTGCGGGCCTTTTGTTTAAAGGCCTTAACAGTGCCACCTTAAGCAGGTCTACTTAGAATTCTGTTAAAGTCTACTCCATAGGGGTTTACTTCCAGGAAGGTATTCTTAGGATAGCAACAACATTCAATTTATATACCGCCCTTCGGGACAACTTAATGTTCACTCAGAGCAGTTTACAAGGTATGTTATTATCCCCACAACAAAACACCCTGTGAGGTAGGTGGGGCTGAGAGGGCTGTGGAAGAGCTGTGGCTGATCCAAGGTCACCCAGCTGGCTTCAAGTGGCAGAGTGGGGAATCAAACCCGGCTCTCCAGATTAGAGTCTCGCGCTCTTAACCACTATACCAAACTGGCTCTCGATTGTATTGTAAGGGTCCTTATTTATTTATTTTTAATGACAACATGTTTTGTTGTAATCCAGTATTAAACTACCAGGTATTTTTCAGAAAATGACTGGCAGTCTCTTTAAATATTGTATTTTTTTGCTTAATGGAGAGTCATTTCCATTTATTCTCTTGTTTTATTGTGCTGTAGGGTAATTCCAAAAGCTGTTTTAACTGACTGGTGAATTGCATTTAACACCTCAGAACTGAAAGTCATATATCATCATTACATTTATCACGATTTGAGTCCAATGTTGGTATCTAAGGTGCCACTGGACTCAAATCCTGCTGTTCTCTTGCTGACCAACATGGCTACTTACATATAATCAGGTGTCTTAATCATTCAATTGAGTAATGAAAGCTTTAAAGACCAATTTAAGTCATCCTGTTATTTTAAGAAAGATACTTAATTTGATAGCATTGGAGGATGGAGCTCAGGAGTTTTCTTAAAGTCAATAAGAAGGTTCAAACACTAAAGTGGACATAGTTCAGAGTAAAATGCTTCACAACAATTAATGTTGCAGTGGCAATTAATTTCATACAAACATTAATTTGAGAGGTCTTGAAAGATCAAACAAATCCCTTATTTCATGCCTCGTGTGATATGTTTAAAAGACACCCTTGACCTGTTTGTCAGTAATTGAGGAATGAATGTACATGTGTGAAGCAGCACAAAAGACTAGAATAGTAGTACACTGGAGCTTATTCTACAAAAGGAAAGGCAGAGGTAGATTAACATGGCTACTAATCTCTGCAATTTTTCCACAGTTACAGATGAGCTCATGGCTCAGTCAGAGCCATCAATCGTATCCGGCGCAAAAAATTGTCAAACTCTCAGCTGGCTGAGGGCACTTAGCTGCAGGATTGAAAACACAGGGGAGCTGCACGCCAGCTTTGCTAGCTTCCATTGGAAAAGGCAGTGTGCTGTAAACTCAAGGTCACTCTACTTGTGGGTGATGTAAAAAGTGTTAGTGTACATTGCTCAAGACATCCTTTTCCTTGTGCCCCTCTCCTCTCCAGCTGTATAGACTTACTCCTCTATAAAGGAACACTTCAGTTCTCATGTGTGAGCTGGCTTATTTATAGATTTATAATGGGGGGGGAGGGCTTTCAGAAGGAGATTTTGCTAGAAGTCTTGTGGTTAGTTGTCATATGAGATAATGTTCTGAAAGAAGCAACGCGTGGGCAGTTTTAGGTGGCGCTCTCTTTGGAGAGTGCTGTTTGCTATATAGCATCTCAGGTAATCCATGTTTCGTAATGTTGGGGAGGAGAAAGGTATGTCCCAACCAGCAAGCTCAGAGTTTGCTTTTCTCCTGTTCCTTTTGCTTTGTGTTTAGATTGTGAACTCATGGGAAGGGACCTGTTTACTTTTATCCTTGTACGGTGCATAGTATACTCTAGGTGCTTTTGTAAATATTAAGCGAAGGAGGAAATTAAACTGCAGGCTAGAGTTCTTCTTTAACTTGGGAAGAGGGCTCAGTTTGAAGAACATTATGGATCGGGGTACTCTGGTGAGGGTAGGGATATTGATATGTGGAGGGGAATGTGGATGAAAAATAAAATACTGACTCTTGCCAGTGGACATTGGTGACTCAAGTTGTATGAGTATAGTTATCAGAAAGAAGCTCATGGGCTGTAAATGCATGGCAAGTGTGTACAGGTAACACAAGTAGAGCGAGATCATGGCTATTGGCTCTGCCTTGATTCCTGTACATGTTTGTCATACAATGTGTAAGATGCCTGTAGGTTCTATGTATGAGGTCTGGGACCCTAATTCCGGTTCACCTCTCCGTTTCCCACTATATACATGTCAACTATACAAACTTGAAATGCATGTACAGTCTTTAAAATAGAAATGAAAAATATTGAGAAGAATGGAGCAGGAAGAACCATTTTTCTTTTTCTTTTTTAATTAGGAAGGGTTGGTGATATATGTTAGTATCCAAGATAATTCACAAATTCAATCCAAATGTCATTAATTATTTATTTTGTTCTAGGTTATTTTGTTTTTATTTATTTGAGCACATTGTAATCATCTGATTTTGCCCATGAGTTTGTTTGTTATAAATCATTCCGCTTGGAGCTCCTGGTTTTATTTTATTTTAAATTTTTTATATAGAGTTTTGTCCTGTCCAAAAGCCAGTGCTAATAAATGGATATGGATCTGTGAGAGGATTTTTTCCCTTATTTGATAAGGCAACTCTTTCTTTAACCACAAGAACCTAAAATTGCTTCAGTCCTCATTTCAATTTGTGGCATAACCACTGCCTTCCACTTACACTTTTGAAGAGTTATTCATTTTCACACTCGCCAAGGCATGTAAGAACTTGAGGCCATTCTGTTTTGACTTTATACTAATGGAAAATTTTCAGATTTTGCAGTGCAGGATTTGTAATTAATGCTATAAGCCAGCATGTGCATGGTGGTGGTGGTGGTGGTGGTGGTGGTGAAATAGCACCATGTTGTCAGTGAGAGCATGAGAGCAAAGAGAAAGATGTGATGAAAGGTGAGTGCAACAGAGTAGGAAGTGGGAATGTAGCAGCAGTTGGGGGAGATGAAAATACAGGAGGGGTCCTGTATGGGGAAGATGGGGCTGAAATTACATCGGGAGATCTTGTCTGATCTCCCCCACAGCACTGCAGCCAAAAAAATTTCTGCCGGACCTCATCATCAATTTACTTGATCTGCGTAGCCAAGAAGTCATTGTGTGGTGACTATGGCAACGGAGACTCTTTGCTTGTTTCCTCCCAAAGCCACTCTGCGCATGGCAGCTCTAAGGTCCGTCTGCGGACTGTGGGGAGAGCAGCTGTGCAGCACGAGGAAGCGGCTTGACTGTAGTAATCGTGTTTGGCAGGTCAAGGGTGATTCCTGGCCTGCGGGGATTTCTGTAATGCCGTGGGCTAGCAAAGTGGTGTTATAATAAACCCCAGATGTTTCCGCTGTTTTCAGTGTATACATTCTCCTTAATCTTTAAAATGAATCCTAGGGTAAAGGGCCAGTGCAGAATGGAGGGTGTGTGAGAGAATTGCTGTTAGTATTTGGTTTGCTGTACCGTATGAATTCCCTCTTAATGCTAATGGTTGCCTGTTTAAACTAGAAATCTTCTAATATAGTTGTTAATGGCAACGTTTCCCCAGAATGAGCCATTCCGTTACAACTTTGTGTTAACACCAGCATTGTTGAGAAATTTAAGATTTTGCAGTTTAAGATTTGTAATTAATGCTGTAGCTTTAATAGGGGTGTGCGTGGTAATGGTAGATGAGAGGAAACATCATTCAGGACAAAAAGGAACTTGTCATGTGAGCCTGAGGAGATACTTTCATCTTTGCACAAAGCTCTCTCAACTCAGAATAAAGTTTAATCCCTGCTCTGTATGATAAACACACAGGCCATTTTCACACATCTTACCAGCTATGCAAAATTCTGCAAAACTTGCAGAACGACAGCGTCTTCCCGGCACAATTTCCCATCATGACTCCGGTTTGTGGCGCGAATCTTGCCACAAACTGGATTCGTGACGAGAAATCGTACCAGGAAGATGCCGTCGTTCTGAGTTTTGAACAGTTTTGCGCGGCCGGTAAGATGTGTGAAAATGGCCATTGAAAGAATCACATATAACCAACCTATACAACGTAGCCAATATCCGTTCTTCTCATTCCTCACTACATTTTCCAAAGGCATTTGTATACATTTAGATAGATGTTGTGTTCACTCCTAAAGATTAGCAGTGGCATCTTCTCTCAGATTGTCCCTACCTTTTCCTTCCCTTCCTTCCTTGTTCTTGCTCAAGACAAGGTACACAAGACAAGGAAAAGCTTGATGCAGTGCACATTTTTATTGCATGTCCATAATATGAATACTGTCAGATGTTTCAGGTTTTAATTGTCACCTTTCCTTAAGATCAATCAGTGTTCAAAATGGTGAAATTTTAAGCAGTACTAGGGTAATCTATATATTTGGCCTCTGTTTAATGGTTCATAGTATATTAATATTGGTATCTTGCCACATCTACCTTATATATCACCTTGCAGTTCACCTATCAAACCTGAGGCAGGCACTCTCACCACCACACAAGTCACCTAGTTTCTGGAGTCTGTTTGGTGATGGTCAGTTGCCCCTTGGCAATGTAGTATTCAAACTGATGGTTCCTGTTTTTATCTACTTCCCAGCAGCCACTAATGGATCACACTCTTTGTTTAACCTCCATACCTTTGCAAATGTGTCAGGTTTAAAGTAAATCTTTTGAGAGTTGCTACTGTAGTGCCAAATTGTAGCAAGACTTGGTACAGGATGTGGACTAGATCCAATGATGTGTGAGCAGAAAGGAAAATGTACTTAGCACTGTTTTGCTTGCACAAGTAGGTAGCGCAAAGGCGGCAGAAAACACACAATGTTTTCTTAGTTTTTTAATGAAATAGTAATGTGCACATGAAGCAACCATACAATATACAGTTTACATGATTTCATTTAATATGGCTTTGAAATTCTGTCAGAAAGATCCAGCCCTATATTTTGAACAGAACCAAAACGAACCTGTAACTGATATTAACTGATAAGTAATTAAGGAGTAATTAAGTAAACTAAAATACCAAAACAAACTCTTTGCGTTACACTGCAAAATACTAGGATTTGGGATTTGGAAAACTAATGTTTTAGCTAAATTAGTCCTAGCTGATATACTACTATAACCATTTTTCATTTTTATGCCAAGCTGGGCTGTTTCCACACAGCTTACCTTGTTGTGGAAAATAGCGAAATCTCGCGAGAAGATGCTGTTATCACGCAAGAAGGCGCTGTTATCGCACAAGAAGACGCGATGACAGCGTCTTCTCGCGTGATTTCGCGTGAGATTTTGCTATTTTCCACAACAAGGTGAGCTGTGTGGAAACGGCCCTGGTATATAAGGAGTTTAAGATTCTTCATTCCCTTTATTGTACTGCAAAGAAATAAAAACACTGATGTCAAATACTAAAGAACCCCTGCTTTTGAACATATACATATGTATGCAAACACAGAGAAAGACTTTTGTTAGGATTCTAGAGTAAAGTCTGACAGTGTGGAAAGTGATATTTTATACAACTAATTTTTCTTACTGCCTTCTCCCATTTTTTGACTTCCTGTCATGTACATTGTTCACCTTTATTCATTATGTTTCTTCATCTTGAATGTTTCAGTAATATTTAAATAAATCCCTTAAATCACAGATTTTCAGTCTCAGCTCATTTGGAAAAAAAAATTAGAGATGTTTGGTGATTTAAAAATTAACTCTGATTTCCGTAGCTGGATTTTGTTGTGCTTGAAAAATTGGAGGTTCTAATGTCTAAATGCACACCTTGCCCCTAGTGATACACATAGCTTTTCTGTTGATGGAGAACATCTCCGACAATAACAGTATTTGGCGGTCTCTCTTTCTGTGCTGGTTTTTGTAAATCCCACGAACTCCTCTCTTTGCCATGACAAACTGCAGGATTTTCTTTCCCTCCTTAGGTTCTGCTTTCATACTGGTTTAATTTATTCTTTATTGTTCCTGCACAATACAGGACTATTGGGTATTCTATAACATTGATAAAGGAGAGAAACACTTTGTAAAGAATGACATCTGCTTGGGCAGAATAATTCTCTCAATATACTTTTGAATGTCTTCTAAAGCGTTAAAACTGAAATATTATATTGTTTGGGCTCAATTTAATCCTGTCATTATTACTCTTTCCCCTTACACTGCTTTTATTATATGCTCTTCAAGTTCAATAGGAAACCAGAGCCCGAGTCTGTGCTCTGCAATAAATATTCCTTCCTTACTTCGTTTTCCTGGAGCCCTGTGACGTTTTCTGTTTCTCCCTCTGCATGAATTCATCATTCCACCAGCAGGGGGACTAAGGATGTAAGATTTTAGCAGAGCGGATAATCCTTTTTCTTATTACTATCTCCACCTCCATTTCTGCCTTTTGTTTCCTAATTACTTCCTTCTAACCATCTACACATTCCACTTTTCTCCAAAGCAATATTGGTACACTGCTGTTCTTTGTTTAAAGAAAAAAAAGTGACTGGCGAGCCAGTTCTCTCCTTCCCTAAACTGAGGTTCTGCATTGAGCTATGCAAACAGAAGACGAGCTTCAGTAAGCACTTAGCTGTTGCTTCACAGCTCTTCATTGCTAAACCTAAACCTGGGTATTTCCCCTGATCTGTTATATATGTAATTTTTTCTTCTACCTTGTTGGCTACGTATTGAGAGAAAAGTAAGCATTTTCATAAGTCACTTTTCCAAGCAGACCTCCTTATATGATACCTGGAACTCTCTGTGAAGACTAGTAGTATAATTTCATGACTTTAAGTACATGCCAGTTTAATCCTCCTCACCATCTCAAGCTGAAAGGATCTCTGGCAGGAGTGCTGGAAAAAAATTCTACCTGAGCCCTTGAAGAGATTCTGCTGCTCAGGCGTTGTTGTTGTTGTTGTTGTTGGTGGTGGTGGTGGTGGTAGGGGTGGTATTAAGCTGCAGAATACCAGGGCCGTTTCCAGACGGCTTACCGGCCCCCGGAACGTTGCGCCACGTTGCGGGGAAAACGTGAAATATCGCATTTTCTCGCGCAAGTTTTGCGCGACGTCACATGACGTCACGCAAAACTCGCACGAGAAAACGTGATATTTCGTGTTTTCCCCGCAATGTGGTGCGATGTTCCGGGGGCTGGTTAGCCGTCTGGAAACGGCCCTGGTAAAGTCCTTAAGAGTTATGTTTTGACTCTCTGATCTATAGGAGACTAAACTGTTAGTCCCCTCAGTTAACCTGGGATCGACTGACCTGATGAATTATTTTTTAATTTATTTTATTTTTATTTATGTCATTTATTCTGCCTTTCTCACTGAGACTCAAGGCGGATTACACAGTGTGAGATTAGTACGGTCAGTATCAAGGACATTTCCATAAACAATGCCATAGGCTAAATAAACACAATTTTACAAAGACATAGCATTAGTAAGAGTCCAATAGAGTTGAAGAAATGCTGAAACAGAGCATAAGCAATTCTATGGCTGACATTAGACAATATGAAGCACAGGTAACTCATAGGAGCACATATTTAAAACAACATATAAAATGTAAGGCAACATAGTGGTGAAGTCTGTGGTCCCTAACTCATTAGTGACGCACCTGAGAGCTCTTCCAGACAATACAGCCCTCCTATCTGAGTAAAAAGCCTTTTTGAATAATTCGGTTTTGCATCACTTGCGGAAAGCCAGGAGAGTGGGGGCTCTCCTGACTTCCTCAGGCAGGGCGTTCCATAGGGTAGGGGCCACCACAGAGAAAGCTTGTGTATGGTCTGCTGTTGATTTCGCCCATGTGCAAGGTGGCACCTGCAGGAGACCCTGTTCAGATGAGTGAAGTTGCTGTGGAGGAACATAAAGAGGGAGGTGGTCCCATAGGACCAAGACCCTGAAGAACTTTGTATGTGATAACCAATATCTTGAACTGAGCATAGTCACTGATAGGTAGCCAGTGGAGTGACTAGTGACTACAGGATGGGAGTGATGTTCACGTTCCTGCTCCCTCCTGATAACAGTCGAGCTGCAGCATTTTGCATGAATTGAAGTCTCCTAGTTAACATAGATGAGAGACTTACGTATAGTCCATTACAGTAGTCAAGTCCTGATGTTACTATAGCATGGATGCAGGTGGCCAGGTCAGCCAGGTCAAGGTAGGAAGCCATCTTCCAGGTTAGAGTGAGGTTGTAGAAAGCATTTTTTGCAGCTGCCTTAACTTGTTTTTCTAGTAGTCGCACTGGATCCAATATAACCCCTACTTTGGGGTACAAGTTCTTGAATTCATTACATCCCTTGAACTGGTGTCGTTTTTCAATTAAAGTTTGAAATAGACTGAGAATCCGTAGCCTTTGATAAGTTCAGGGCACTTGACTCACATCTGATTTTGAAAACTGGTGATGATGTGGTGATTATCGTTCAAGAGGACAGATTGAATGCAAGGGATTCCATTTGCTGACCCCTGGTACAATCTCTGTTCATTGTGGTGTACTGCTCCAGTAGACTAAATAGGATTACATTTTGAAACAGATCTAGCAGCTGGTGTTAACCACCAGTGCTAGTAATCCTTCGAGTTTGCAGTAGCCTTAATATTGATTAACTAATCAACGGTTTTCTGAAGATAGATAAAAAGTGCTTCCGGTAATTGTCTCTGCTGCCTTTAAAAACATTATTTTGTGATCATGAACTCCCAGTGATGTGTTAAGGAAGGAACAGTATCCAGCACAGAAAATTAGGTCAGTATATATATACATTTATCTGCAATGCCTTGTTGGGATATAGTGGAAATTGCCGCTATCTTTTCTCGCTGCACAATAAATTAATCCACCTTAAGCAGGACAAATAGCCAGTGGGTTCAGAACCACATTTAGTATCTTTCTAGTACATTTAAGGTTTATCTGCAGTGAATCTGTACTTGCTTAATTAAAATGAATTCCCAAACCAATTTAGCTAAAATGGCACAAAATCCTGTGTGAGTACTTTAAAATTGATTAAAAGTTGGCCTTTATCCATTTAACTTAAATCGGTTTTTTAAAAAACTGATCCAAATTTAAGTTGACACTTCTACTTTAATGTGACTTGAGCATCCTGATAAAGCTTGTGCTGTTTTAATTAAGCTGTCAAAACCCTGTATACATATATAGGCTCTGTGCTTTTGTAGACGGTATTTCAACATTTTCCTAGGCTACTGGAGGCTACATGAACATTCCGAACCTGAAAATGTGAAACAGAAAAGGCCTAGATAGTTTTATATTCCAGGACATTCATTCTGTTCTCCAATAGAGCTACTGACACAAAGGAAACCACTCAGCAAATGAAATTTCTATTGAGGATTTGGCAGCCCAATCTTAAGATGCTGATGTTGTCATCATTCTGGCACCACTAGTTAAAATCCTATGTATCCTTTGCAGAGGAGAAATATGTAGTAGAAACATCTCCTGGAGAGGGGACAACTGAGAGGTGATGTGATAACCGTCTTCAAGCACTTGAAGAGCTGTCATATAGAGGATGGTGTGGAGTTGTTTTCCACTGCCACGGAAGCTTGGACCAGAACCAACGGCTTGAAATTAAATCAAAAGAGCTTTGGGCTAAACATTAGGAAGAACTTCCTGGCAGAGCGGTCCCTCAGTGGAACAGGTTTCCTTGGGAGGTGGTGGGCTCTCCTCCTTTGGCGGTTTTTAAGCAGAGGCTAGATGGCCATCTGACAGCAATGTTGATTCTGTGACCCTGGGCAGATCATGAGGGGGAGGGCAAAATGAGTTACATCACTGCTTAGTTCTCGGGGCCTTCTTACATGCCCAGGGTAATGCCGATCGCCACCTTGGGGTCAGGTAGCAATTTTCCATAGGCCAGTTGGCTAGGGAACCTGGAGGTATTTTTCTATCTTCTGGGCATGGAGCAGGGGTCACTGGGCAGTTGGAGGGTGGGGGGGTAGTTGTGAATTTCCTGCCTTGTGCAGGGGGTTGGACTAGATGACCCTAGAGGTACCTTCCAACCCTATGATTCTTTGATTCTATGAAGAAAGCATAGTAATTGCATGTGATGTACTGTTGTGACCTCACCAATCTGACATCAGGCCATTCATATACTGATCACACCAAGAGAGGGAACAAAGGGGGAACTGCAAGGAATGAGAACTGATCTCTATATATCAAATCCCAGTCAGACACACGGATTACATGAATCCACACATTTTTGAACACTGTAAGGAATACTGAAAGTAAGTCAGATTAATGGGATTACCAACCATCTTGTTTAAGCAGGCCCATGTACCTCTGCAGATTGCACAGACAAGCCACAAGATCACAGACAGAGTTGCCCCTATCAAGCCCAAGGAGATGGAGGAGGGAAGAGAAAGTGTAAGGATGGAAGAGGCACGTACCTCCTAAACACATATACATAGTCTTGATATAGGGCTTCCACGTCTCCCAGATTAGTGAGAGAGAGGGCTGCCATGTTCTCTGGTGGGGGTGAGATATCCCCCGCTCCCAACCTCCGCCCTCCACAACCACTCACCTGGCTGGCGGGGGGAAAGGTGGGGGACAGGCCTCCCAGGCATGCTCCTGGTGCAATGTGACAGTGTCACTCCCCATCTGAGGCACAAATCAGCCGAGTGTGAAGCGCGGGAGTGCTCCAATGATGTTACTCCTGGAAGTGACATTGTTACGCTACACTAGTAGCACTCACAAACAAGGGGAGAAGAAAGGTAAGTGCCAGGTTGCCCTTTTGTCTAGGAGGGTAACGGGGCCTGGCAACCCTAGTGGGAGACCTCCTACTGTCTTTCCCCAATTGCTGCTTGTAGGCCAGAGGGAGGAAATGATGGAGAAATTGCTGGAGCTGGCAACTGGCAGTAATACGATGACATCATTTCCAGCATGACTCAGAAGTGATGTCACCAGATAGGGGTTACAACATATAGTTTGGAGCAAATACTACAGTGTTTACCCTAGATAGTGATGTCATTTCTGGATTGCTCTGGAAATGATAGCACATCATTGGAGATGTCCTCCCCCCCTCCATGAGTCTCCCCCTAGTTGCCGGCCCCGGGTGTGTAACCCTGCTTTGATACCAATTGAGTCCATGCATGACTGCTATTTTGATTTTAAAACTTCTGGAAAGTTGTGGTCATAGAACTCCCTGTGTCACATCTAGTTAAGCCCCATGTCTAATCCTTTTTTTAAAAAGCAGGAATAGCTGTTAGAGTTGCCAGCCTCCAGGTGGCATCTGGAGATCTGGAATTTCAACTGATCTCCAGGCAACAGAGACCAGTTCCCCTGGAGAAAATGGTTGCTCTGAAGGGTGAACTCTATAGAATTATATCATGCTGGGATCCTTTGCCTCCCTAAACCCTGCCTTCTGCAGGTTTCACCCCCCCCCCCCCAAATCTCCAGGAATTTCTAAACTTGGAGTTGGTAACGTTAACAGCTATCCATTGATTTCAGCCTGTTTTGTTTTTTTCCCATCAGTGTGTTTTCCATGAAGCATATTCTCTAGGGGAGGAAAAACTTTCTGTTTTTAAAAACTGCTTTATGTTATCTTGGAAGCTCTTCTCAAAATACTCTCTGACTGTTCTTGCAGCTTCTGTTAAGTCCTTCTAAGGAAACAGCAGGAATGTATTGATCTTGAATTATGGATTTTTGTAGGTTTATTTCATGTAATATTTTATCTAGGAAGGTAGATCTCTCTAGAAAAGATCATAGTGGAATATGTTAGGAAATCAAATGCTCATTTACTGATATTTATGAGACATATGTGTTCAGTTATTAAGTTTTAACAGGGCTTTTTTTCAGCTGGAATGCAGTGGAACTGAGTTCCGGCACCTCTTGAAAATGGTGCCGAGTGGCGCCAAGCGGCGCGGAGGGCAATGTAAACTCCTCTCTGTCTGGAGATCAGGGGACGGGGCCACTGGCCATGTGACCATTTTCGCCGGGGGGGGGGCGATTTAAACTTTAAAAAACTCCCCCCATTGTTCCAGCTGACCCAAAGTGACGTCATTATGCGGTCCTGAGTTCCACCACTGAGCTCCATAACCTCTTTTCCCAGAAAAAAAGCCCTGAGTGTTAAGTTTTTAAAGTCTTAATCTTGAGATTACAAAAGACATGCAGCATGTGTCTTGGTTTTATACAGGTGTTCGTTCATAACCCACCTTTCTCCCCAATGGGGATCTCCATTTTATCCTCACAATTAATGTTTTTTTCCATCCCCACCTTTCTTGGTTTGCTTGGTATTCTAAACATATATTTCACTGAACAAAAACTTTTGAGAGAGTATTCTTAATTATCATCCCAAGCACTTGACAAGGTTGGGGAGTTACCTGTGGCCCAGAGATACTTGAAGGATTTTCTGTCGCAAATGTCAAATTCACTATGATCCCTGATGAGCCACTCTGCTTCTCTCAAAGTGCTTGGACGACCAGTGTAAATGTTAAATTTAAATAATATAGGAGTGAGTGAGGGGCATGCTCTCAATGGGTGAGGCAGACTCTGCAGGCATCTCCAAGAAAGGCCCATTGCTGGTCTACAGGCAGGCATAAATATGTGGAACTGGCTCTGAGAGTTCTTAAGGCAGGAATTTAATACAATAGATTTGGATAATGAGCAAAAAAAAAAATCCATTTGATATTTAGTCCCCTGGAGTGTATCTTGTGTAACCTAAGTAGAAGTCTGTGCAGATTTGCCTTCATAAGATTAGTTGTCCATCTTAGTATGTTATAAGAAGTACATAGATCTTTGCAGGCCCATCTTTGAGTTGTTGTTTGGTTTCATAGACTAAGTTTGTACAGCGTTGTGGTGATCTGAACTCTCACTAGTGATGTCTTGCATAGTCTGGATTTCTACAAATATATCTACTAATTTTTTACCCCAGTAACACTGCTCACAAGACAGAGAGCACAGCCTTAGAGAAAGCCTCTAAAAAAAGCAATAACTCACTTGACAAGTATTATAAAGAATTCAAGAGAGAAAGATACAGGAAATTTATAGCAAGAAAACTTGTCATTTCCATGACAAAAATCAATGGCTTATATTCCACATAGCAGTGAATATTTTATGCAAGCTATAATATCATGGCACTTAAATTAATCTTTAAATTACCAAAATGGTTTTCATTACTTAACCTTATTTCTACTATTGTTAAAAAAAAGAATTGCCTTGCAAAATCAAATTTAGACACTGGGTAGCATTTAATATTTCTTTGATCCAGAGCACAAAAAAGTGGGAATAAGCTGTGATGGTCAGATAAATGAAGTGACTTCATTGTCTTTCTTATGGAGCAATGGTAAGCAGGGCTTTTTTTCAGCAGGAACGCAGGGGAACGGAGTTCCGGAACCTCTTGAAAACGGTCACATGGCTGGTGGCCCCGCCCCCTGATCTCCAGACAGAGGGGAGTTGAGATTGCCCTCCGCGGCGCAGAGGGCAATCTCAACTCCCCTCTGTCTGGAGATCAGGGGGCGGGGCCACCAGCCATGTGACCATTTTCTCCGAGGGCAACCCACTGAGTTCCACCAACACTTTTCCCAGAAAAAAAGCCCTGATGGTAAGACATTTGGGATAAGGATTTTACTTCCTTAGCGTCCAAAGGATCACTTTGTAACTTTAGAAATTGTCCTAAAGCCTGCAGTCTTAGCTTTACCAAAAAAAGTATGTAGGATAAACAGTATACCATAGTTTGGGTTACAGTCATTATTAATAATGTATTTCGCAACTAAATCCTGGTGCAGAAAGCTGGGTTTTCATCATAATGTGCTGATTTATTTTTGAGTTTGTCTTTTTATTAAAGCATCATGGTTTTTGTTTTGCACGGTTGCAGAACAGTGCCTTTAATATGCTAGAAAAAAATACAGGTATCTTTTCAAAATGTGATTTCAGGTGTTAAATAAGTATCTCAGCGACCGTGAGTAAAAGCAGCAGCAGTGGTGAGAGTTGCTGATGGAACTCTTAATTTCAAGTTCATGCAATATATGATGTAAAGAAATACAAGATGTCTGCAGCTCACAATGGGAAATGGGTTATATGCTCTCTCTGCATTTCTTAATATTTGGTAAATTGCTAAAGTTTTAGATATGGATTTAGGAAACCATCTTTGGGCCCTTAGGTCTGCAACTTTTGGAACATAAAAGTATTTTATTGACTTGGTGAGCTGTAATGCTTGTGCTGTTTTCTTGAAGATTAAATACGGCCTAAGGAGCACAATTTATATTCGGAAGCTCTTCCTGAATTTTCCATTTTCATCCTGACAGATTTATATTTCTAGCATATAGCAATATCTCTTAAGGTTGCCAGATGTCTCCTTACCTTCCCAGTGGGAGGGGGAACTTGGTACTTAGCTTGCCAGTCTCCTCTTGTGTGTGGGGAGCACGCCTGCTGCATACTGGCCCGGAAGGGTTTTTTTGCATCCCAGCCCCATTCCCTGCGGCCTTCTCCCCCACCTGCCAGGTGAGTGGTGGCAGGTGGCAGAAGCTGGGAGTGGGAGATCTGCCCCTGGGAGATTGGCAGTCCTAATATCTATAAAGTCCGATAAAAGGAACTGCCTTACTTGAGATTCATTAGAGAAACCCAAGATTTTGGGTGCTAAGGCAACTTGTTTAGGCATGTGAATGTGTAGCACTTAATCATAAATGAGGGGCTGACTTGATCAGGCCTCAGTAGCTTTCTTCTCCCTGAGAATTATGTTCTCTATCCACAGGTATGTGGGATTTAGCTGCGGGGACCTGAGGAGGAAGGAAAGGCATTGGAAACATTTTCATCCTGTCCCTCAGATGGCCAAAAATATTCAATAGTGCATTATAGGAGAGACTCAGGTTCCAGAAATGTGCAGTGCTTAATTACTAGGGTTGCCAGCTCCACTATGGGGGCCCCTCGCCATCAGCCCCCTCCCCCTCCTACTGCTCACATAGACAGCAGGGGAGAGGCATGGGGAACCAGCCAACTGCATGCATGCCACCCTAGAGGCACATGGCCAAAATGAGTGTTTACGTTCCTGCGTTGCTGGAAAATGATGTTATTTTCCTGTGACACAGTATGTACACCACCCACTGCCATGCTGTCACCCTGGTTTGGCCCCCCAAGGGACCTGGCAATCCTGTTGATTAAAGATATTCCAGGACCTCAGTGCGAACGAGGCTCCAAAGTTTATCTTCTGATTCTAGCTCCACAAATTTGACTACAAACACATTAAATTTAATTGGAAGAGACAAACCTGAAAACTGTGCAGATTTCATATTGCTGCTACTGCTGTTTTTTGGCCCACCCGGATGGCAGCACTGCAGCTTGGACGGGGGCCGCGTTTGCAGCCCCGGAAGAAGGAAAGGCAGTCGGGCATTTCCTAGGCATCCGAGGGCTTTGCTGGGTGGGTGGAACGAAAGGCCTATTTGCCGGCTCTGCCCTTCCCCAGCACACAGTTGTCTTTGTTGCTTGGCCTGAGCAGAGCACCCTTCAAGCCGAGCTCCTCTGAGGCTGGTTTTATTGAAGGCCCTGAGGTCTAGGGAGAAGCTGCGCTCTTGCTACCTTCAGACTCCAGGAGGAGAGCCAGGGCCCAGCGCCAGGCTCAGGGGTGTGGCAGAGGTTCCCCCCCCTTCTTAACATTCGGGGCCTGTTGTCTATCAGTCAGGAGGCCTAAAGCAGGGTGAGGCCCAGCGCCTGTAGGCCTCTGGCCTACCTAAGCCCCTCCCCCGCTTTTTTCTCTTTTTTCACTCTGTTGGAAGGGAGTCCTTCCAGCAGCTGCAGCAACAGGCTTTGCTGTAGGCCACAGGGGTGAATTGCAGCCACCTGAGGGGCGGATTGCTTCATATACTCCTGCTATGGGCCTAACAGGGTGGATGCTGGTGCCCCCCTCCCCCGTCTGGGCTTTTCCCTCCCCCCTCCCCCGTTTACACTTTGGGGGCCTGGGATAGGCTCATGCAGAGAGGGTGGCAGGCCTTCCGGCCTTAGCAGGCCTTGTTACTTGAGGGAGGCGAGACGTGGTAGTGTGGGGTGGTGGCCATCTTTTATTAGGGCAACTACAGAGGTGTTATCGGTGGCCATTATGTGATGCTGGGGCAGCCATCTTTGTTTAGGGCATCTTATTGGGCAGCAGCCATTTTGTGTGGTGGGCAGCCATTTTGTGGGTCACCCCATAGGTGGCCATTTCACTTCAGTACCTGGTTTAACCATGCCACCAAAGAAAGCCCAAAGGCAAACAGCCAGCAAAGAGGCAAGCCCCTGAAAGTGCTGTGCTGGTGCTGTCCTCCTCTGATAGGAGGAGTCCTTTAGTAATAGAGTTGCCAACCACAGGTGGTAGCTGAACACGTATGTGGCTTCAGATCATCCATGCTGGCCTGAAGAGGCCTGCCCTATAGCGGTGATGGTAAGCACACTGAAACACAGCAGGCATATGCATGGCTGTGGGGGCCCTGGGTTCAGCCTCTACTCCTGCACCTTTGGTGCTTTACACTCAGGCAGAACCCAGGCTAGCACGTCTCAGGGCCTGAGCTAGTCGGGACAGTGGCCTTCGTGGCCGCTGCCATGAAGCAGGCAGGTTGCCAGTCCGCACACACGGTCGGCTTTAGTCCCTGTGACGTGGCAATGAGCCAAGGGTTAGGCCTTAATGGGCTCAATGGCTCCCTGGCTGCCCCCCCCTTTTTGTGTTCGGTACCTGGATATAATATAAAGGGCATAATGACTTAGCTAGTGCTGCATGGTTGCGGTGTGACAAGGAATTCAATGTGTGGGGGCCGACCTCAAGCCTGGCTTACCCTGGGATAGGATACACTAGCAGCTTGGGATATGGTGACGTCTCCTGTAATACCAACACGGGGGATCGCTTTGACAGCGGTCACCTTGTTTATAGGGCTGCTGTTGATCCTAGTATCTGTGTCCCCGGTGATGCATTGCATTCAGCCCTAGATGCTTTGTTGGGAGTTCACCTCACAAGGAGTAGTGCTATGAAATTCTGTAGATCTGACCATGAACGCCCAATCTGAGGTGCCCCCCCCACCTTCATGGCTGGCAAACCTCAGGGGCATGGAGGTAGGCCTGGTGGGAAACTGAGTGGTGGTCCCAACAACAACAAACTGGAGAGGGGACCTGTCCCATAAATCTGAAGGTTCTTAGTGGTGGCTGGCTGCATATTCCAGGCGCCAGGATATCCCTTTATTTGCTAGTGAGTGTCACATGGATGTTGGATCCCTCTTCAGGGTCCTGGTACAAAATAGCAATGGCGTGTGCTGAGGGCTGGGTGCTGCCCCCCCCTTTTTGATGCCCCTCTTTTTCCACATATAGGTCCTTTGACCAGCAGTCAAGGTTGCTCGGTGATGTGGGGTCTGCAATTAAATGGCAAAACGTGACATTGAGCCTGACTTTCACTCACCATCTCAGAGATTTTGTGTCATTGGGTTTCCCTTCATAGGGCAATATCCTAAGGGCAATATCTTACAGTCAGGGATCTTCGAAGGGAGTGCTCTGTCTTTTAGTGGCCTTTGAGCGCTTCAGCTCTTTTTGCAAGTGAGGGCTCAGCAGGTTCTGGCCATTGCGAGGGTTAATTTTGCCTATAGAGTGATGGCACCTGATAGAGAGTTTCTTGGGGCCGCTACTTGAGGCCAGAGGTTCTTCATTGCAGACTTAAATCTTGTAGGGGTATCAGGGAGGATTTGGCAGTGAAAGATGAGTTAAGTTTCCCAACTGCTTTAATGGGCTTGCCTTTTGGAAGGAGGACCTGCTCTTAGAGGCAGAGTTTTCAGGTTAGCTCTGATGCTTCTTGGTTTCCAGATCTTAGTGGTAGTGTTTTGTGGTGAGGGAGTTTGTCTGCCACATTGTTCACTTTTGGTGTGACAATTCAAGGGGCAGTCCATGTTGCACACACACACACACACACCCAAATGGTCAGACCATTTATGCTCCTGTGCTGCAATTTAGGTGGCAAGGGGGGGGGTTCACCTGGGTGACCTCAGGGTCATGGCATGCCCATTTCCTATAGGCTTACACGGACTTGCTGCACTCCGGCGGGTAGTGGGCTTAATGGCTCAAGGGGAGTTGGGGTCCTCCGCCTCACGTCGTCTCACAGGGCATGCCCCCCTTTCCCTACAGGCTCATGCAGGCTTGCACTGCCCAGGCAAGTAGTGGCCTGATGCCTCGAGGGTAGGTGCGGACCTTCTCCTCACATCCTGGTCGTTCACCTGGGGGGCGATGATGACCTTGGCTCACTTTCCTTACAGGCTCACAGAGGCTTGCAGTGCCCAGGCAAGTAATGGCCTGATGTTCCAAGAGGAGGTGCGGACCTCTGCCTCACATCTCAGTCATTCACCAGGGGGGTGATGACCTTGGCTCACAGGGCCTGGCCCTTTCCTTCCAGGCTCACACAGGCTTGCATTGGCCAGGCAAGTAGTGGTCTGATGCTTTGAGGGGAGGTGCTGACTTCCACATCACGTACTGGTCGTTTGCCTTGAATTACAGGGCACGGTCCTTTCCTTACAGGCTCACAGCGCCCAGGTTCTAGGGGAGGTGCAGTCCTCAGCCTCCTGTTTTGGTCATTCACCTGGACGGTGATGACTTTGGCTTTTGGGGAAGGCTGGGGTATTATTGATTGCCCCCCCCCCAGCTTACTGAATTCACCAACCTCTACAGAAGTGATGGGGTCTACCTATCGGTTGCTGGCTATGACATATTCCTGGATGATTTATGGCAAGGGCTCAGGTTGGCCATAAGCCACCTGTGGGGCACAAGGGCCTAAGCAGAGGCTTGGCCCTAGCGGTGGTTAGGATGGGGAAATGAGCGGGAACGGTGACCCCCTTGGCACATCCCCATTGGTGGAGAATTGGGGTCAGTCAGGAGCAACTGGTGGGCTCCATGGCAGCCAGTTGCGAGGGCAGACTGCCACATGGCTCCCCTGTGCAAGAAAGGCCCTTCTGCTGTATGGCAAGGTGCTGCAGGCTTGGAGGGGGAACCATTTGCCTGGCCTGCCGGGTCCCAACCATGCGTTGTATGGCTCACCCCTGGGGCAGTGGGGGCTCGCCTAGACAGGTCAAGGTGGAGGTCATGGGTGACCCGAGGGCTTGACCTGTACCACTAGTTAGTTAGATCCCTTGCCTTATTGACAGTTTATGTTGAAATTAATAAAGTGGCCCAATTTTATATCCAAGCTTTGTGTCTGCCTTTTATTTCAACTGTGTGTGGGGGGGATATTTATTGATATAAAATTCTATGTCTTTTAGGAATATTACGGTACAGTCCTATGCAAAGTTACTCCAGTTTATTTATTTTCTTCATTTATACTTTGCCATTACCCCCAATGGAGATTCAAGTGGTTTACATCGTTCGCCTCTCAGTTTTATCTTCACCACAATCCTGTGGCATAGTTTAGACAGAGAGTGTGGCTGTCCCAAGGTCACTGAGCAAGTTTCTGTAGCAGATCTCCCCAGTGCTAGTCCCAAAGTCTAACCCCACTAGCTCACATTACTGCAGTTTGTCCATTGGGCTTAGACTGGAGTCATACTGCATACAGTTGTACTGTCATTGACCACCAGGTGCTTGTTAATTATTTACTTATTTTAAATATATATATATCCTATTTTTAGGGCTACTCTTAAGGCGACTTTCAATAAAGTCTCAGAACAACAATTTGTAACAAGCATGTTTTAAAAATCCCTCCCTTAAGATCAGTTGCAGATTAAAACCAGGACCTACCAAAACCGCAACATTCAGCTTACAAAACCAAGGTAAATGAAGGGGAAATGGTGGACAAATCACCTCCACACTCAATTCAGCCCAACGGTCCACTGAAAAGAGTGTGGTCTTTTACATGGGTTAGGATGAGATGTTCATCTTAGGGGAGAGTTTCAGTGCCATCGCCAGGAAAAGAAGCTTCCCTCTTTTAGCAGGAGATCCTATTGCCGGAGCATTAATAATCTCCTTCACACATTCCGAAACTAAGATGTGACATTTAAAATAGGTTTACTAAGCTAGGTTGTCACTGAGGATTGCATGAAATTAAATTGGGAATGAACTCTGCTGAAGTATATATATTGGCAGCTAACGCAGGGAGAGGTGCTTGCCTGCCAAACACTAGGGTTGCCAGGCCCCCCTGCCTGAAAACCAGGTGAAGGAGGGGTGGGGGCGCTGCTGATCCTCCTCTCCTGGTGAGCAGAGGCCTGCTAGAACACACTGCACATAGGCTCTGCAGGCCCCATGACATCACTTTTAATTTTAATCTTAATTTATTTAGCACTGTTTTTGTTTTTCTTCAATAATGGGGTTTTTCCTTTCCTTTTTGAAATTTATCTTAGAAAGAAGGAGAATATTGTCTTACAAAACTAACAAATGATACTTTAGTCCTACTATGCTATTATCATGGTTTTGCATACGTGATGGCCGGCATTTTTAATATCTGCTGATATGTAACCCCTTGTGTTACCTTCTTGGGGGCAGGTGGAAGGATACCTGGCAAGAGCTACTCGTCTGTGTGATGTATTTCAACATTCCCATTTAATTTTTCATCGTGTTAAAGCAGCCTGCCACTTGCATATAACCACTGTGGTTGACCATCTTAGGTTTTTAAAAAAATCTTCCTTTGTCAAAAGGAGTGAGTTATTTTCCATTAAAAGTTATTAAAATATATTCACAGAACAAATGTAGAAATGTGTGTTTCCTGTCCTTTAGAACATTTTAATGATAACTTGATAAGCAACCATATTTCTTGCTTCTCTCTGAAAGGACATGCTGCTGATGTGCATGCGCAGAGAGCAAAGGTCCCCTATCTTCTGCCTTTCTCTGCACACACTTCTAGAGGAGCAGCAGGTGGCAGTCAGGTCAACAGTGGAGAAGCTTCTTCTTGAGTGCAGGTAGTATTGGCAGCACTACCTTGGCAAATGCCACAAGATTTGAGGACCGTGGCTGGTGAGGGAGGAGTTTGGGGAGGTTTTGATATCACTTCTGGTTCATGCTCTAGGAATTTCCCCAATTCTCTGTAGTAAAGACCACAGAGGCATGGTAAATTGTTACAGTGCCACGGAGGCCATTTTCCAACCGTTTTTTTTTCCTGTCACTGCTCCTCAGTTTTTTGAGCGTGGGGGATTGGGGCTGAGGGTGGGGGTTTATGTGCTGCAGATGTGCAGAATACAATACATGCAGGTTCAGAGATCCTTCCGCCCTCATCATAAGCTCTCCTTTGTTTGGTTGATTCCTCCATTAATGCTTCCAAACTCCATGTATATTTGCACTGCTGAGCTTCTCCCCACCCTATCAGTCGGCTGTCTCTGCATCCTGTCATGTGGCTAATGACTTCCTGTCACATGTTTGCAACCTGGCAAGTTGAAGACCATGCTGTTCCCTCAGTATTAAATGTTGGTCCCAGGTCTAGAAAGGTTGAAGACTGCTGTTATAGAGCTACAGGCTGTAATAAATTTAACCGAGAAAGCAAATAAGCCCTGATTGTTTATGGTTTTCTTAAAGTCCAGTCCTAAAATTATCAGATCTTCTCTCTGTTAGTCTCCTGCCATGAAAACCTTGCCAGGCGTCACCGTAAGTCAGCTATGACTTGTGGGCACTCTCCACTATCACTGTATTTTTAAACAAATAAGTAGCTTTTAAAATAATAATTTGGGAAATTCATAGAAATGGAGAAATTAATGGCATTGTGATATTCAGTTTGCTCCAATTTATGGTTACTCAGAAGTAGCTCTTGCTTTGTTCAAGGAGACTTTCTTCCACGTAGATCTGGAAAAAAAATTGCAATTATATATGTTTTCAGCTTTTTGCTGTCATGCAGTCTGTCTGTCATTTGTAACATAACTTCTTTCCGTTCCCCTTCGTTTGAAGTGCCTGGCGTATTCTTGCAGCGTAGCAAAACCACAGCAGCACAGTCACTCGTGCAAGGTCAGTCAGTGACTCAGGAGGATGAGCTGGGAATAGAACAACCGTCTGCCAAGGTCTGTGCTGACTTCTGCAGGATCATTTCTTATTCCTTCATGGGCATCTTTGGGCTGCTCATGTTCCTTTGAAATTAATCATGTTAAAGAAGGGTTACTCAGGTTTATACGGGGGGGGGGGAGTAAGAAATCTCTAAGGTAGATTTGGATCTCTTTCTGTCTACTCATTTTCATCTTAAAAGTGTCGGACTGTGTAATATTTCAGTGAATTTTCAGGCAATGGAATGCAGATGAAGTATAGCCCAGTTCACCTTAATAGGAATACTGCTGCTCTGAGGTTATCCCTTTAGATGCTCTGTTCAAAAGCGTCTTTCTTTCTTCTTCATGTCTGGCATTTCTTTGGGGTGCTTTGTGAAATCTCATGTGAAAGTTACAGACCAAACAGACGTTTGACTTAACCCGTGTTCAGTTGTATCCAGCTGCATATACTGGGAGCCCAGCGATGCTTCGAATATACACAGTAGCCATGCCATCTGAATAGGGCACCACATGTTATCTTCCATCTTCAGTATATCCTGTGCAAAACCCTGATTTTTGAGGATTCGTGTTTCCATGTATCAAAGCAGGAAAATACACACAGTGTCTTATTCAGACAAAATGGTAGCCCCATGTTTTGGGAGGACTTCTGATAGGGTGCTCTCACCTGTGGTTGGTTACACTGAAAGGGACTCCTGTATCTCTGAATATGAGTTGCCGTGGGCAGGGGGAACTTTTGTCCATTGTGTCTTGCTTGTTGGCCTTCTGAGAATATCTAGTTGGCCACTGTAGAAAACGGAACACTGGGCTAGTTCGACATTTGGCCCAGCAGGGATGTTCTTATCTGTAGGAACTCTTTCTTAGAGCTGTATTTACATTATAAACACATTGGTTTGTCAACAACAGTTGTTTTAACAGCAGCTATTTTTCTAGAAGCTAAAGAAAGTGTTTTTGCTTACAGTGTTTTTCCTGGTGTTGGCGAGTTGTCATTTTAGTCTTTGGAAAATATCACCCGTGTCATCAGAAGAGAGGGTAAAAAAAAATCAAATAATCTTGGCCTGAGTTCTTTTAAGGAATACTGATAAAAAACAGTATTTATATGTGTGGAAATAGAATACAAATTGCTGGGGAAATAATTATTCCTTTTGAAGAACCAGTGTGGTGCAGTGGTTAAAGTGGGTTCAGATTCATGATGATAGCTGGGTGAGCTTCGTCTAATCACCCCCTCTCAGCCTCGCCTACCCCACAGGGTTGTTTTGAGGATTAAATGGGGGGAGAGCAAATCATGGATGCTGGATCAAGATGCAAAGCATAGATAGTTACAAGCTCAAGAAAATTGTTGTAGAAATACAAAACTTAAAAAATAGATTTTTTTTCTTTCACGAATGAATGTGAGCTATTCAAACAGTTTCCAGTCAGATTTAGATATAATACTGCATGACTGTTAAGCAACAAAACCTGTTATATCACAAAATAGAATGTATTCTCTTGTAGCCGTTCCAGGGGGTTTATTTGTATCCGAAGAAGGGAGCTTTGATTCTCCTAAGTGTATACCCTGAAGACCTTGTTGGTTTCTAAGGTGCCACTGGACTCTAATCCTGCTGTTCTCTTGTAGCAATTATTAATATGGGATTCTAGGCCAAGAGAAATCTATTTTCATATTTCATGGGGATAAAACAGATTAAATGAAACAAGCATTGGAGATGGGGAAACCATTTTGGAGGGAAAATGTGAAGCTTTTTGTGTTGCTTGCGTAGGATGAATGACGTCTTACAATGGAGCAAATCTAGCTTTCCGCCTCTTTTGTTCTACATCCATTCGTTGAATGCTGCTGGGTTAGTTGTGGCTTTTTGCCTTTCCTGCCACGCTGCAGGCAGGTTGTAGAGTCTTTTTTTTGTATTGTTCAAGTGCTAGTTGTTCATTTATTTCATTAAATACACACACCTTTTTTAAAAAAAAACACTTAACATTTTAAGTTGGAAAGGAGGAGGAGAATGTCAAAGCCACCAGTCAGCTGGCAGTGTGCACAACCTGGTTCTACTTCCTACTCTCGGAACTGGTGTGTCCTAGGATTGTTGCATGGGGTGGGGGCATTTCTTTTTCTAAAACGTTCTTTTTGGTTTTAGAAATTGGTTCCTCTTACTCTCTTTTCCTCTTCCAAAACAAGAATTCTGTCTGATTTCTTATTAATTTGTCTTGGAGGTTTTTTTGGTTTTCTTACCACGTGATAATGTAGTTTCTGTTTATACCATTCAGTGGTGCTTTATGCGCCCCTTTGGAACTTTAGTTGTTTCAAGCCTTACCTCAGTGGCAGGGGTCTTGTGAGGATAAAAATTGAGACAGTGTTGTATAGTGGTTAGGATGTCAAACTGGCATCCTGGGTGACCTTGGGCCATTCACACACACCCAGCCTAACTGAGAATGTGAAAATAAAATGGAGGAGAATGGAGCAATATAAACTGCTGGAGGTGAGAAGGAGGCTGGGCCAGCTATCATATCTTAGCCTACTTTGCAGGGCTGCTGTGATGCCATAATGGGATTATGTATGTTGCTGTGCTCCTTGGAAGGATGGGATACAAATGTAATGATGAGGTGGAGGATTAAAGAAATCTACAAGATGTTCGCCAAACATGCCTTCCTGCTTGAAGAACCAGTTTTACCAAACTTATCTAACAACTTAAGTCTCTTGCATAATGTGTATGTGCACGTATGTGTGTATGAGAAGCAATTCCCTGAGCTTTCAGAGATGGTGTGGTGTAGTAGTTAAAATACATGACTTCTCTGAGATCTAATCAAATCTTCCTCTTCACAAAAGAGGAATTGATTTGAAACTGACAAATAAAATTCCTAAAAAGAGGAATATTAATGGATTGCTGGATTTCGTTGAGAAATTGAGCAAAGAGGAATTAAGAGAATTCCACTTAACAACCCTGGTTTGCCCTGAGCTTGTCCTTGGAAGAACAGAAGTAAATCGGAGCATGATACTGTCAATATGCTTCCAGAGTGTGTAACCCTTCGTGGTTTTAAGGATATGCATTTTTTATTGAAGAGCTCTGACAACTTTAAATTGGTTTGCATGTATATTTCCTGGTAATTTATTATATGAATGGGATTAAATTAGCAATCATATAAAAGCATAAAATGGAATTAAATTAGCAGTCATATAAATTCATATAATAAAGAAATTAATTGTTTGTTCCTTTATGTAGTGTGAGAGAGAGTCCTGTTGGAAATTAAGCACCTTGCAATATTAATTGCAGTATTTTCACTTGAGCTGCAACAGCTGCTCTTACAAATGGGAGTTAACAATCAAAGAAAATTCAAGTTAGTGTTTTTTGCAACGGGCAATGATGCTTGCCCTCAGAGACTTTATATGTAATATCGTAAGTGTCTAAAGCTGAATTTTTAAGCACTAGAAACAAAAACAGTGAACAAATATTTCAAGAATTCAGAAAATTTATAGATTCAAAAATAGTGTGTGTGATGGGGGGTTGCATCTTTGCATTCTGAAGCTATATTCTAATATCACACAAAAATCTACTGCAAAGTAATCATGAGGGTGGGAAAAACACTCTTTGGTATTACACCTTTCAATCTGGATCAAAGTAAAGATACAGTAAATTGTGTGGGATTTGTATCTGTGAATATGCCCTTGGTATATACTGTTACCTCAGTTAATTAATGACTCCTGCCTTGATCCCTGGTTCTTCTTCTCCCCCTGCCCCTCCCCACCCGGGTTATGCGTTCAAACAGAAGAAAACTTTATAGGGAATTTATAATCTTGATAAATTCTAAACTCCCAAGATTGCCCCGATCAACGTCTCCTCGGGGCTTCATTTTCCCTTTTGAAGGATTGCCTAATCACCTGCACATTCTTTTTGTTCTTTAGCTGTGCCTCCTAAATTGAAGGAGATGAAAAGCCAGGAATCGGCTGTGGGTCAGACGCTAGTTCTCAGATGTGAAGCCAGTTCTGAGCACCCTTCTCTCAAATTCAAATGGTTAAAGAATGGCAAAGAATTAACAAAACGAAACAGACCGGAAAATATCAAGATCAAGAGTCCCAAAAAGCAAAAGTAAGTATACAGCAATGTATCTGAAAGCTAGGCTCTGGAAAGGAAGTGAAATTAATAACTAGGATGAAAGCATCAACTGTATTAATTACCTCAGCTTACCCAACAACACATTATGCTGCAAAGAACAAGATAATGAATGGGATGTAAGTTACCACTTTATTTTCATTTGTTGGTTTTACAGTATTGCTGCTCTTATCTATCTTTATATTAATAAATGTAGTAGCATTTATAACTGTTATAACTGCTGTATGAGATAAACTTTGTTTAGTTATATAAATTTTTCGATGTAATCTGTTGACCATTACAGGTGGCTCCAAATTTTTTAAAAATCAAATATTAGGATGAGCAATCCTATGCTCGTTTAAGGAAAATGCTGAAGAAGGCCCTCCATGCCATACTTGCTAAGGTTTCAGAGGAGTAACTCCTGATTGTCCCATCTTCCCTTATGGCCCATGATCCCAGAGACAACGACTACAATTTGTTTCTCTGGATGTCTGATAGTTTCGGCGCATTTGTATGTGGATGTTTTAGCTACAGTGTTCGCTTTTCTGGCTCGGTTAATTTTTAATCATTTAATGAGATTTTCAGGGTGGCTAGATAGAATGTTAGGCTTGGATGTGGAAAACATCTAATTTGGATATGTGCAGTTCTCCATTCAGCTGTGAAACTCGCTTCTGTGGCTTTTTACATTGAGCTTATGTTGGTTTTTATTTTCTTGGGGTTTTTTAAATTATTTTTATGATTGGTTTTACTCTGAAAATGAATGCAAGTTGCATCATATGATTTTGGCTGACATTATGAGATATAAATGTTTTAAATAAATAGGTTGCTGTATCTCAGAATGGGTAAAATGCTAAATGAAAGTCTGAACTTTTTGTAGAATACAAATTTGACAAAATAAAGAGATTCATTACTACAGTATCTAAACTGTGACATTTTATGACAAAACATAACATGAAAACTGGGCAAGAAGGAAAGTGACTTGGCTGATGGTGTCCTTCCACCAGTGATGGGCTCTTACTGTTGGTGTGGAAGAATGCTGTAGATCAGGGCTTTTTTTCTGGGAAAAGAGGTGGTGGAACTCAGTGGGTTGCCCTCGGAGAAAATGGTCACATGGCTGGTGGCCCCGCCCCCTGATCTCCGGACAGAGGGGAGTTTAGATTGCCCTCCGCACCAATCTAAACTCCCCTCTGTCTGGAGATCAGGGGGCGGGGCCACCAGCCATGTCACCATTGTCAAGAGGTTCCAGAACTCCATTCCACCGCATTCCTGCTGAAAAAAAGCCCTGCTTTGCCTAAAGGGAAAGAGTTTCAGTCTGGAAGAGGGAATTGATATTTTTTTTCTTTTGTTAAATAGTACTAGTGTCAGATACACCCCAGTATATGTGCCATGGTTGGTTCTATGTATATTACTTTGATCCTCTGAGAATGTGTAAACAGGGCTGGCTCCAGCATCACCGGCACCTGAGGCAGCTTAACGGCTGCCTCTGCGTTTGTGCGGGGCTGTGTGATGACAACACTGCGTGTGATGATGTCATCACGCAGGGCTGGTGTGTGCACGGGGGGCTTTCCAGCGTCCCATTCAGTTACTCTGCAGGTCAGGAGCAGCCAGCCGCCCTGGCCACCGGCTGCGCCTGGCCCGCAGAGCAACTGAATGGGAGGCTGCCCACTCAGCTGCCCCACGCTGCCGCTGCCAGCACACGCTCCTGGCCGGCTGTAGCGGCGGCAGCTCTGTGGTGTGCACCCCTGCCCCCGGGCCAGCGCCCCTCCGGTGCCTTAGTGCCCTGAGGTGGCTGCCGGGCCAGCCCTGTGTATAAAGGATACTTAATTGCTACTTGGCTGTTAGCTATTGATCTTTCAGGTGTTTTACTTTTGATTTCCCAGCCGGCTTGAGAACATGGCCTTGGAGCGCCGGCCGGAGCCAGTCCTCCCTGAGAACTGTGATGAACTCATTCCTCCCCATTCTCTTATCTCACAGGCCTGGACCCTTTGCACCAAAACCCTAATGGTCTCCTATACCCAGGGGTGGGAACGTTCCCCTATAATTAATACTGCTCACCCACCTTGCGTCACTTCTGCCAATGACCCTGTCTGAGTACCTCAATACTGATACATCTCTAATAAAGCAACTTTAACTTTTACACAAAAGTGTCTGAAGTGAAGTGCTTGGGAGACTTTATCTGGCAAGACCTGACAACTAGATTATTTTGTTATTTATAGAATCATAGAATCATAGAGTTGGAAGGGGCCATACAGACCATCTAGTCCAACCCCTGCTCAGTGCAGGATCAGCCTAAAGCATCTCTGACAAGTATTCATCCAGCCTCTTCTTGAAAACTGCCAGTGAAGGGGAGCTCACCACCTCCCGAGGCAGCTGATTCCACCTTTGAACTACTCTGACCGTGAAAAAGTTTTTCCTAAGATCCAGCCGGTACCTTTGTGCATGTAATTTAAGCCCATTGCTTTGGGTCCTACCCTCTGCTGCCAACTGGAACACCTCCTTGCCCTCCTCCAAATGACAGCCTTTCAAATATTTAAAGAGAGCAATCATGTCCCCCCTCAACCTCCTCTTCTCCAAACTAAACATTCCCAAGGCCCTTAGCCTTTCCTTGTAGGGCTCAGTCTCCAGACCCCTGATCATCCTCGTCGCTCTCCTCTGCACCCTCTCGATTTTGGCCACATCCTTTTTGAAGTGAGGCCTCCAGAACTGCACACAGTGCTCCAGGTGCGGCCTGACCAAGGCAGTATAGAGAGGGGCTATGACCTCCTGCGATTTCGATGCTATGGCCCCTTTGATACAACCCAAGATTGAATTAGCCTTTTTTGCCACCACATCACACTGACTGCTCATATTTAGTTTACAGTCCACTCTTACCCCAAGATCCCTTTCACGTATACTACTGCCCAGAAGTGTATCCCCCATCCAGTATTTGTGCTTCCCATTCTTGTGGCCCAGATGTAATACTGTGCACTTGTCTTTGTTGAATTGCATCCTATTCACAGCTACCCACTTCTCCAGAGTATTCAGGTCTTGTTGAATTTTAATTATATCTTCTTGGGTGCTTGCTTCTCCTCCCAATTTGGTATCATCAGCAAATTTAATGAGCAGCCCTTCCACTCCTTCATCCAGATCATTGATAAAAATATTGAAAAGTACCGGGCCCAAAACCAAGCCCTGCGGCACCCCACTGGACACCTCCCTCCAATCTGATGAAACGCCGTTGACCAATTTAAAATATTTACATCCTACCCTTATGGTAGGATGAGAGCAGTAGGTTGCAAGGACACCAAAGCAACATCACAGCCCCTCAACAAGAGAAAACAACACACACACACACTAGATTAAAACACACAGATCTGCCAGTAGTTTACCTTTCATCAAATGACCTTGGAAATAAAATCATCTCACACACCTTTCTAAATGCAGTAAGTGAAAGCATTGTCTGCACCCATTCTAGAAAGGCAGAGTGGTGGGCCTAGCGCAGAAAAACCTGTTACTTAACCTTTTTCATACAGATTGTCTTAAGAGGGCACCATTAGGAAAAATCTGTCTAAAGAGCTTTGCTGACATGTGGGGGTGTGCTAGAGGATGTTATTCAATAAATATAAGAGCCCTAGATTGTGGAAATTTTAAAGGTATTAAACAGCTAACACTTTGAATCAGGGCCAGAAGTAAGTAAATAACCAGTGCAGTTGATACAACACTGGAGATGCATGTTCTGAACAGCTGACCCCAGTCTGGCCACTTATTTTGGTCCCATTGAAGCTTCTGAGATGTCTTCAGAGGCAGCTGGCATACCAGCTTGGTACATGTTCGGCATGAGATGCAAATACGAATGATTTTTTAAGAAGTTTTGCCCGATGGAGAGCTTCTGGATTGAGGTGGACGTGTGCCTCCACTGGCCCCCTGAAAATCCCACTGAGTTTGGTCTGTGTTCTTCTTTGTAACTGAGAGAAAGAGTAGAGCTTTTGTAGCTTCCCTGGAACATCTGGAAAACTCAAACAGCAGCCAGAATCAAAGAAAGCACTTAACCTTTTTGAGTTACACAAAACTTTTTCCCCCTAATTAATGCCAGAATCTTGAAGGATAAATTCTCCCCTCTGCATTGTCTTCATCTGTTATTGCCTTAAAGGCAGTGACAGACGAATAGAGAAGAGAGTCTGCTGGAGTGAAACCACAAACTTGGCCTGATTGATTGTGACAAAAGAATTTTTAAGGGTTTTGTTATGTAGGAAGAGTCAGCAGAGGATTCTTCACCCCATCATACTATCTTGTGAAGCCCAAATTGGTTGAACCGTTCCAGAAAGATAATTAATCCTCTGGTGAACCCAAGTTGCCTTGAAATCAATATTCAAAGAGAATTATTTTATATTTAGGGAGAAATATTGTCCTTTCTATTCTTGAACCAATGTTGTTCACTGAGATCCATCACGGACTCGTGTAAATTTAGCTCCTAGCACCTAAGGCAGGCTTGTTTGTTTTCTACAATCAAACTTTGCAAGCGTAGAATTTTGGAATTTGGTGCAATATTCAAGGCCCAGTACCAAGAATTTGGTGCCTAATACCAAAGATCTTAATGTTCGTGCTTTTTTTAAAAAAATGAACTATTTTCAAACTATGCTGAAGAGAAATCTGGGGTCCCTTGAAGCTTATCAAGAGGAAGACAAGTAATGGCACAAAAGCTTCTTCAGGAGACAGCTTACTCATCACTTCAAGTTTTTCTCTGTTATGTGCTGCCTCAAGAATTCCCTGTGTCTTAGATAAATATAGTGTGCACTTTGAGAACCCTCTGCAAGAGGGTTGCCAGTTCCCCGTTCCCATCCTCCACCCCCGCTTACCTGGCTGATGGGGGGGAGAGTGCCTCCCAGGGCGTGCTCCCAGGTGCTGCAGCAGGCTCCTGGGCAGTACGGCATGCTTGTGCATGCTGTAGCAGCCTGATTCAGGCCAAATTCAGCTGGAATTGGGTCAAATTTGGCCTGAATCAGGCTGCTGCAGAGTGCAGGAGCGCTGCTGTGATCTGCAGCAGTTGGATACAGGCCAATTCGGCCCCCTGTGGAGTGTGGGAGTGCTCCCAGGGCGGCACGTGACCCACGCTTACCAGAAGTGACATCATCGCATGGGCTGGAAGCATGTGTACATGCATAGAGCTAAAAGGTAGGTGCGAGGCCTCCGATCCCCCATCCGGAGGATCAGGGGACCTGGCAACCCTATTCTGCAATGAAATGTGTTTCCCAGCCAGATGTTTAGAAGTTCCTTGGCAGCCAAATTACATTGGGTACGGATTACTGAAGGTAGAAAGTTTGAAACCTCAGAGCTGGATATTGAAGTTAAGTTCAAGCCATTCGAGTTATCCAACCACACCTCACTAAAATGTATAAATTCTGGAACTCTTCTGAAAGAATCATGTTGCTACACTCAGCTGGATTTGTATAGAATTCTACCACATGCTTGAATCTCTCCTAAGGCTGTCAGCAGCAAAGCACGACAGAGTCATTGAGAGTATTAGAAAGTTCTCCTTGTGTTAGGTTTGAACCAGAAATAAAGAACAGGATACTTTTTATGTGGTTAATACTAGGAGTGTGCGATTCGGGGAAAATACCCGAATTGGACCTGATTTGTAAAAATTTGGGATTTCTGAATCAGGCTCAGCATGCTGGCGTTGATTTGGAAATGCCGAATCAAAGCTCCCTGAAGCAATACGGGTCACTTCAGGAAGCTTCGGGGCACTTTCAAACCCTTTAAACTTCAGCTGCCGGGGGGGATCCCCCCCACCCGCAACTGCCAGGTGAAGTTTAAAAGGCCCTTTCCATGCCACTTGCAAGGCAGGAAACGGCCCTTTCTGCACTTCAGCTGGCAGGCACGGGGGTGATCCCCCCACCCCGTGCCTGCCAGCTGAAGTTTAAAGAGCACTTTCCCTGCCACTTGCAAGCGGCAGGAAAGGGCCCTTTAAACTTCAGCTGGCAGAGGAGGGTATCCTCTCCTCCCCCTCCCATCAGGTGAAATAAGCGACAGGGCAGGAATCTTTGTGTCCCTGCACATCCCTAGTTAATGCCTGACAGGACACTAATCCAGGCCCATAGTACCTGCTCCCGTGCCGCAGGATCAGTGGTGGTAAAATGCCCAGGGAGAGGGAGTGCAAAGGAGGTGAAGTGTCAGGCTGACAGCGCACCACGTCGGATTCAGAACAGGACACTGAGTATGATACTTCCTCTCAGGATCCTGGCCAGAGCACAACATCGCCTCCTAAGCTCCAACACCTGCCAGCAGGTGCAGCTGAGCCAGATCACTCCTCAGCCTATTTGGGCTGATCCTTGAGAGTGCTGCCTTTGCTGGATCAGCTGGCCTGCTAGGTGCAAGCCTTGTTCTCCAAGCTCCAACTTGCAGCTCCGGGCCCCTGCAGCATTGCACCTCTAAGGCCAGCTGGCCAAGTGACTGACTGACTCCTGCAGAGCCCAGCAGAGCGCAGGACACTGCCTGCGTTTTTGGACTTCCTATTCCTCCTTTTTTGGGTAACAAAAGGGTGACCTGTATTTTTCTGTCTACCTGGGGACTCTCCAAGAATGCAGAACCTTTTCTCTTTGCTTGTGAAGCCACTGTGCTGCTTTGGTGATCAGTATAAAGCCACCAGTTTTAGCACTGAAAGATCTCTCAGACTGCAGAGAAAAGGCAAAGAGGTCCTCTGAAATTTATATTATATGTCATCATCAGATTCATGGTTTATGAAATCTTTCTAAGGCTGTGTTCAGATGGAAGAGCTTTCCAAGACGAATGAGGTGGTAATTGTCAAACTGTAGTTTCTTTGTATCGCACCATAGTTTCTGATTAAGCCCCTCTTGCTGGTGTTCATAACGCTTCAAGCTGTACCAGAGAAGAGCTGGAATCCACTTTCAGAAATGAAAGTACCGCTTCTACCATAGACTGTATGATAGTATTGGTCACGTGTTCAGAGGGAAGTGGGAAATGTGTTTTAAAGCTCTGAACTGTCTGAATGCTGTCTTTAAAGTTTTTAATTTTTTTGTTTAGGGCATGAAAAAACTTGTGATTAGGCTCAGGAGTGCTCTTGTAGCCCTTCTCTGCCTCACCATTTTTATTTCTTATTTTTAGGTGGGTAGCTCTGTTGGTCTGAACAGCAGAATTTGAGTCCAGTGGCACCTTAGAGACCAACTAGGTTTTCAGTATGTAAGCTTTTGAGAGTCAGAGCTCTTTTCTTCACGAAGAAGGGAAGCATTGACCCTCAAAAGCCTATCTTCTGAAAAACTTACTGGTCTCTAAGGTGCCACTGGACTCAAATTCTGCTGTTCATTATTTTTAACATCAGTTTTTCTTTGGATGGTGTTGTCACTTGGCAGTATGAAAGTGAGTAGCTTTTTAAAAAAAGAAAGAAAGAGAGAGAGAGGGAGAGATCCAGATGTCGTCTCCACAACATAGCTGTTCTCCCTGTATAGATACACAAACAAGGCTACTTGCTTGTTGACCACATAAAATCCAGGATAAGCAGTATACCTGTCAACGGCTGATTCCGCACACGTTGGATAATGCACTTTCAATGCACTTTATCAATCGTTTGAGGTGGATTTTTTTGTTCCGCACACGAAAAAATCCGTTCCAAATGATCTATAAAGAGGATTGGAAGTGCATTATCCAACGTGTGTGTAATCACTCTACATGTAAACAACATATGACTAATGGAATCCAAAATAATTGTTGGAGGAATAAAAAAAGAAAAATTGGGAATCTTACTAAAAATTGCAGATTTAAATAGGCCAAAAGTACTAGGTAAACCCTAGTTTCTTCTCCCCAGACCCCACATTGTGGCGGAATTCCCTGTATCATTAGTTAGCACTGCTTCAACTGACTGGGGGCATTAAAAACCAGCCACTAAGGAAGTGTGATGTGTAAGTGCCCCAGCTGTTTGCGCAGTGTAATGGGCTTCACTTTAATTTATTGCTAACAGACAAGTATTCTGACTGACAGTTCCGAAAGTTTCAGCCTAACTGGAAAGTGATTATAACAACATCTCTTACGCTCTTTTTAGCTTTCTGTGCTTTCTTTCATCTTTTGTGTTTGCTATGACTGGCTCTCTCTAAACATTGTATTTGGATAAACTCTTTTCTACTAAAGTGATTATTAGCTGTCTGTTCTTGGTTACTTGGTTTCAGCATTGACTGCCTATACTGCCTGTGGTAGAAATCATGATACGGATTTTTATCCTCGGATTTTTTTTTTAAAGGTCATTATGTTATTTTAACAGCGCTTTCTAAGAATTTTATATAGCTGGTTGAACTTTCTCTGTTTTTATATATCCCTAAGTTGACTTTAATTTTTTTGGAAATTGACTTTCTGTGTTAATTTTTTTGAAAAAAAGAAAAGCATTTGATCCTGAAATAAAGAGGAGGGCTTATACATGTCATTCATCGGGAGAATTTTAAGACTTCTTTGTTTATGAAATACCACAAAAGGCAGCATTTGCTATGCTTCACTTATTCTTAATACCTACTCTTATCTGTTATATTTTGCATTTCGTTATGGGGAGATATATGGTACTCGGACCATGGCCATATTGGTACAGTGGGCCCAGGGACACTTAGCTTCTCTATTTACTGAATGACTTTCATCAAGTAGACATGGGCACGAATCGAAATACAAATAAAATTTCATGACGAATCGGGCCAATTCGTGTTTTGCGAAAATGCATTTTGTGGGACTGTGGTTTTCATGAAATTCATGACTTTTTGGCCCAATTCGTTCGATTCGTGAATGATTTGTGATGCCAGACAGGCTGGTGCTGATCCATTGATTCCCTAGGCAACATAGACCTGGAATGTCTGCAGACCTTTTGTTGCCACTGGAAACCCCAATCTTAGCCAACATAACCTTGATAGGCAGCTCTCCTTGTCAACTGGAGAGCTTCCACTCTGCCCTATACCGTGAGGATCAGGGGGGTTAATCCCCTAGGCAACTGAGGAGATGGGTCTTCTGTAGCCAGTCTCATCCCTCCAAACACTGTTAGGCAGGTCGATCTGCCAACCACAGACCTCCTGTTCTGCTCTATGTGAGCATTTGTTATATAAGGCACCTCTTTCTGCCTTGTGCTTTTAGTTCCAGTAGACAGAGAGAGAGGGGAGGATCTGTTGCTGGGATTTGGAGTGAGAGAGAGTGGAGTTGGGAGCTTTTGCTGCTGCTTCAAAAGAGACTGACATGCCTCTTTCTTATTTTCCTCACTTGTCCTTGCTGGGAAGGTCTTTGGGCGAGGGTGCTTTTTTTCCTCCACCCCACCCCACCCTAGTCTCAGGCCTTTGCCTGGCCCTGGGGCCTAGCTTGACTGTGGCATCCATTATTTTTCCTTTGCTTGTATTTGCTTCTTCTTAATTCTTTCTCTGCTCTTTCGAGGGCTCACACTCTTGTTGTTTCCTTTGGTTTTATTTTGTGTACCTCTCCTGCCTGGGCAGGTGTCTGTATGGTGGTTTTGGTCCCCCCTCAAGCCCAGTCTCAGGGCCACTGCCTGGCTCTGGGGCCCAGCTTTGTCGGTTCCGGTCAACATTTTGCAATCTTGACCAAACTGTGAGGGTGGGTGGAAGAGAGCCTGCTGAAGTCTTCCTGCGAGTTTGGCATCTCTGGGTATGAAGGGGGCCGTTGAAGTGCCCCAGGTTCTGATGAATCATGAAATTAACTAATCGTATTGTGAAACGGGACAATTTTGTGGAAGTTTGTGTTTTGTGATTCATAGAACGCCCATCTCTATCAGCAAGTCGCACAATCTCAGCCCAGATAACCTTGTTAGTATAAGATGAGATGATCCCCACATATGCTCTAAAAAGGTTATTAGAGGGCTGGCAGAAGATAAGATCTGTAAGATCTGAAGGACCGCTTAGTGATCTTGGGAAGTCAACGTGGTTTTGTTCCCAACAGATCTTGTCAGACCAACCTGGTTTTCTTCTCTGATTGAGTGACGAGCTTACTGGATTGTGGGAACTCTGTCAATGTGATTTATCTGGATTTCAGCAAAGCTTTTGATAAGGTTCCCCATGACATTCTAATGGGTAAACTGGAAGACTGTGGACTGGACTATAGGACAGCTCAGTGGATAGGGAACTGGTTAGAGGACTGCGCCCAAAGAGTGGCGGCCAATGGCGTTTCATCAGATTGGAGAGAGGTGTCCAATGGGGTGCCACAAGACTCGGTTTTGGGCCATATTTTTATCAGTGATCTGGATGAAGGGGTAAATGGGCTACTCATTAAATTTGCTGATGATACCAAATTGGAAGTAGTGGCAAACACCCAAGAAGATAGAGTTAAAATTCAATGAGACCTTAATACTCTGGAGAAGTGGGTAGTTGTGAACAGGATGCAATTCAACATAGATAAGTGCACAGTATTACATCTGGGCCACAAAATTGTGAAGCACAAACACAGGATGGGGGATACACTTCTGGATAGTAGTGTATGCGAAAGAGATCTTGGAGTAAGAGTGGACTGTAAACTAAATATCAGTGTGATGTGGTGGCAAAAAAGGCAAACTCAGTCTTGGGTTGTATCAAAAGGACCATTGCATCGAAATCGCAGGAGGTCATAATCCCCCTTTATACTGTGTTGGTCAGGCCGTACCTGGAGTATTGTGTGCAGTTCTGGAGGCCTCACTTCAAAAAGGATGTGGACAAAATCGAGAGGGTGCAGAAGAGAGCAATGAGGCTGAGGGCCTTGGGAATGTTTAGTTTGGAGAAGAGGAGATTGAGGGGAGACACGATTGCTCTCTTTAAGTATTTGAAAAGCTGTCATTTGGAGGAGGGCAAGGAGCTGTTCCAGTTGGCAGCAGAGGATAGGACCTGAAGCAACGGGCTTAAATTACATGCAGAAAGGTATTGGCTGGATATTAGGAAAAACTTTTTCATGGTCAGAGTAGTTCAAAGGTGGAATCAGCTGCCTAGGGAATTGGTGAGCTCCCCTTCATTGGCAGTTTTCAAGAAGAGGCTGGATGAATATTTGTCTGGGATGCTTTAGGCTCATCCTGCATTAGGCAGGGGGTTGGACTATACGGTACGGCCCCTTCCAATTCTGTGATTCTGTGAAATCTGTGAATCTGTAAACATAATATGGCAGATGTAAGCCACACCCTGTGTGTAGTAAAATGACCTGAAATCTTAACAAATACCAGGATTCAAAACAACAGTTTTATAGAGACAGATATCTTTCCTCATCTAACTGATACCCCTGACAGACACTGTCAAAGGACTGACTGTGCCAGTTTGTTTCTTGGCCTTTTTCAAACATTCCTTCAGGCCTTTCGGCCTAGTTAGAACCAAAGGAGGCCTTTCGTCTGAGTACAGTCAGGATGCCACTGCGAGTTCCTAGATAGGTATGGGTGAGATGGAGGCGAACTTCACAGGGCTTCAAGGACAGAGTTCAGAAGGGAGTTTCTCACTCTGCATTCCATCTCATTAACTCATAGCATTCTGGAAATTGAGTGATTTGCTCCCTTTTGTGCTGATGTGCTGACTGCAGGGGTATATCTTCACAAGGTGAGCCACTCACTGATTGGTCAAGCTGGTCAGACCATACTGCTGGCAGATGGCCTTAATGTTTGAACACTCATTCCAGTTAACTGGTCCTAAACAAGACCAGTTGCATCCTTAACAAGACCAGAAGTCTACCTGCAGTCCCCTTCTTTGGCCATAGTATAAGTACCTACCTGACTCCCTTCACGTCACTCTTACTAAATTCACTTTGAGCAGCCTAAGTGACTGGATATCTTATATTTATTTAGTAATTTTATTATGACATCCACCACTGTGACATTAAATCAGTTAGTGTGCAGTTTCTTAGAGCCTCTCTACACAAGACATCTTACATGAGGACGCTCAAGTGACTTACTTTCTGTGTGGTCGTCTATTCAAGTGTATTCTGTCTCCGTAGCAGGGCATGGGAGAACAATTCTAAGATCGTTCACTTGAGCATCCCCGTGTAAATGTCTTGTGTAGAGAGACTCTTAGAAGAATGTGACTGCTGTTCAGATAGTCATCTAAAAATATAGATATATACTTATTTCTGTAACAGAGGAGTCCAAATAAATTTCTTTCTATTCTTTTAGGGTGCCTATTTATCAATGGGACTATAATAATCAATTACTGTGTTGGTTTGTGTTCCCCACATTTTAGTATTACTTAATGAATGAACAAAGGCTCAAATGCCCTTGGGTTATAATGCTTGCTCTCCTGCTTTCCCATAGGACATTATCAGAACTTCGCATTTCGAGAGCTTCATTGGCTGATGCTGGTGAATATACATGTAAAGCAAGCAACAGGTTTGGGAACGACAGCACAGAAGCTCGGATTGTCATTACTGACACCAACGGTAAGATATGGTTCATACTTTAACTGGAATCGCTTATTGAAGTAGGAAGCATTCGTGCAATGATTGTAGGAAGAATTACCTGAGTTGTAATGAAAATAATTGGGCTTACAGTAGTTTAAAAGGACCCTAGCATACCTACAATTTACAGTTAGTGTTGTTCAAAATTTTATTTCTTTATTATTTAATTTGGCATATCTTCCCAAAGGGACAAAGTGGTTTGCAGCGGATTCCAAAATGTGATTACAACAGCCAATTTAAATAATACAACTTAAATTAAATAAGGAAAGTGTAAACCAGGGATCTGTAGCATGTAGCTTGTGTGCACAAGAGTGTCCGTGGACACCACGGAGGCTTTTCTGGAAATGGGTGTGGCCAGATGGGGCTTCTGCAAAGTGAGGCTTCTTCTGCTTGAACACCTGCAACAGAAGGATTTACTTGCCTGAAGTCAGCCACCTTGGCCTAGACCTAGCAAATGATCCACCTTCTCACCTGTTCCACCTGGCGGGGGGAGACAGAAAAAAACCCTTTTCTCAACCGAAGCCTGCTTACAAGTGGCGCTGCTGCAGCCAGAGAAGGAACGACATGGTAACCGCCTGCCGGAAAAGAGAAGCCATTCCCGCTCAGGTTTTAACAGTGCTCGAGACAGAAGGAGGCTGGCTGGCATGGGGAGGGGAACGGGTAAGACTGAAGCCCTCTTCCCACTGCCCCCCCCTCCACAAGCCAAGCAAGATCCCTTTTCTCTCAAGGGGCAGCACTCTGAAGGGAACGAGGTTGGCTGGCTTGAGGGCAGGGACTGAAGCCCCCTCCTGCCGCAGGCCAGCCAGAGCCCTTTCTTCCCAAGATGCAGGGCTTGGGACAGAACAAGGCTGGCAGACTTGGGGGGATGGAGTGAAGCTGCCGCCACCCCTCAAGCCAACCAGAGACCTTTCCTCTTAAGTAGCAGCACTTGGGATGGAATAAGGCTGACTGGCTTGGGGGGGGGGAGAGGAGTAAACCCCCCCCCCCCGAAGCTAGCCAAAGCCCTTTCCTTCAGTGCTCCAGGGTTTAACCCAGGCCAGGTATAGTGGAAACTATTCATTACTCCAAATTTGAGACAAGATCTTGATTTATTTTAGAAAAAATAATTACCCATAACAGTCTTGTTAAGCATAATTTGCTTGTTTATTATAAACAGTTCTCAGCTGTTTCCCTTTGCTCACAAAGGCTTTTCACAACACATTCATTCCATAATTTCAGTTGAGTTAATGAAAATACTGACCTTTGTAATGTGGACCATACAACAGGTAAGTATGCATCAGAGTACACCCATGCCATAGACCACAAGAAGTACTTGCTTATATACGTATTCAAAATTGAACATGTTAATAAACATTTTTGTTGTGGGGGTGGGCTTCTTCCTTCCATACTTCTGAATTCATTGTCATAACCATGGTTACCATATTTATAACCTCTAGTCCTGCCTCTACCTCTTCCAGTAGCCTTGACATAAACATATCCGGGGCTTGTCCTAGTCCACCATACTGCCTAGTGCAGGCCCCAGGCTGCAAGCCACAGGCCAAAGGAGAACAAACCTTTAGTTTGCGCCCTGGACCATGTTCAAGCTAAGTACCTTCAAGCAGAGGAGAAACAAACTCTACCCAGCTATTGCTAGGAGGATCGTCCTCCCCTGCCAGAAATGCCTGTGGATGTTAAGACTAATTGGGTAATTCTTGCATAAAGGTTTCCCCAACCAAATGCCTCAGACCAACTTAGAACTTTGTATGTAGTTATCAGGCTTAGTTGTGAAAAAAATGCATATTTTTAAACATTTGATCATATTGAATGTTTTTTACAAATGATTAAGTAGAACTGCCAAGACTGTTCATGTGTGCATGTTTTTTCCCTTTTCTTAAGTTACATGGGGACAAACAGCCAGACTAAACGTTACTTTTTGCATGCGTTTTCATTTGACCCCTGCCGCCCTATAGTAGCTGTGGGGACCTGCTTGTCAAAAAAAGAGAGAGAGAGAGAGGCCAAATGTGCTTGGAATGGCACCTCAGGGTAGGAAGAGCTTCTGCCCCCCAGCGTGTCTTCACATGTGAAAATTGTGCACGGGGAGCTGTTTTGCCAATGGAATACTTCATGTGGAGCAGCAAAATTGGTGAAATCACTCCCCTGAGTCCCCTCCCCCAGGACAGTCATGAACCCATGTCATCTTCATATGCCTTCCTCGTCTCCAAACTAGCTGCTTTAACTGCACAACCATCTTTCTGATATCTTCATGATTTGTGACCAGATAAAAACCGTGACAGATTCATTTTCAATACTTATGGATACTTGTCCAGTTTGTGCCCCAAATTAATTGAATGATTACTGTACAGGTTATATAAAGGAATCAGGGAGTTGTTAATGATACCGTCTGGTAGCTTAGCTTTGTGATTGTGAGGAGCAGATAATGGAGCCAGGAACTTTCTAAGCTAAGAAACTCTTACATTTAAAACTTCATTCTGCTTTGCTTGTCGAAACCGCCATACCAGTTTCTGTTTCTTACATCAGTATGCATACATTTTATAGAAGTTTGCTTTCCAAATATGGAGGGGGCCCGACTTACTTGTACAGAAGAGCATATTATCCCTGAACATTCTGTTGATGAATTCAGAAATGTTACCTGTAGTGACACTCTGTATTAAATCCAAATTGAAAATTTTGGTGTATTAGGATGTTACTAGTGCTTTTAGAATGGAAGAGGTTTTTTTCCCCCCAAATGCACTCAGTCTAAAAAAGTATAGGTGGGGGAAACAAGCTACTAGTATCCTAGTAATGAGTGTAATTCTATGTCCTGTTTTGCTAGGATACTGTATAGAACATAGCTTGGACCATGGTTCTAACAGTGCATAACTACTGCCGGCTAAGCCCGTTGAAATCAGTGAACTTAGACTGGAGCAACTCTGCCTAAGATTTCGCTGCAAACATAGTTAAATGGCTGCAGGTATCATTCTGATTGATGGAAAGGGGCACCGCTGTGTGTTCATGTTATGAAATTCAGATACGAAGAATACTTTGTTCCCCATTACTGGAATTCACTGAAGCCCCAAATACGTTGTGCTCTCCAGCCCTGAAATACCATACCACATATACATATTAAATCATTAACAGCTACCCTCCCATATTTCTGTTCTGGAAGTTTAAACCCGTTCATACATTACTGTAGTGACAAGGCAAACCTGGCCTTATTTGGAGATACGCCGCTGAAGTGATAATGTTTGCATTCAGAATGAAATGCAAGTAATGTGAAAATACCTGGGAAAAAATAGCACTCTTACGGTATTAATTGTTACATTGGATTACTGATGTACAAGTATTGAAATAATGTATTGTGCAGACTTTTCTTTTCTGTTGTAAACTCAGTTGGTTCCCATGCATAAAGGAGTTGTTTGCTCATAAATCTGCACAGTTTCACACTTGGAATAGCTTTACCAGTTCCCAGTGATATCCCAGAGAGCCGAGGCTCGGCCAGACATGATATATTCAAGTGATGAGTCAGATAAATGAACACATGTTTGGGCACGAAAATATTTTTGTACTGAAGGAATGGGGAAAGGGTCGTAGAATGTGTGTGGGATCTCATTCCAAAATCTAAAATATATGTCTCAAACTTCCAGCAGGGATTTCGCTCTGTGAAAATGTGTATATCTCTCTCTCTCTCTCTTCATATACCACCTCATTCACTCTCACAAACACATCTTATAGAGCAGACTTTGGTTTGGTAGCGCCATGCAGCTCTTTAGTAGGCACACTGGAGGCTCTTAGCTATTCTATGTATGTTTACTTGGTGGACAATTACCGTGATTTCAACAGAGCTTATTCATGACTGGGGAAGGCAATGGCAAACCACCCCGTAAAAAATCTGCCAAGAAAATGTCGTGATGCGACATCCCCCGTGGGTCAGTAATGACTCGGTGCTTGCACAGGGTACTACCTTTACCTTTACCAATTCATAAGTATAAACAGGATCCCATCTTTATAGCTCAAACCTATGCATTTACTTAGAAATAGATGTGTGTAAGATTGAAGCCTAGTCTATGTATGCTTATTCAGATGTTTATCCCACTGGGTTCACTGTAACTTACTCCCAAGTAAATATGCATAGGATTACAGCCTCAAGGTGCCTTCTGTGGGGTGCAGGGAGAGAACTTTAAGGGAACCATGGGGTGGAATATAGTGGTGGAAGAGGAGACTGAAGGACAAGAGAGATGCAGATGCTTGCTTAACATAACTTTGTTGAAAGATAGCATTTGATCTTATTTATTTTTAATGTACTGTAAGTTGCCTTTTGTCTTGGTTCTATTTTCATTATTGTTTTTGTAATCTCTTTACTTTTTTCTAATTATGGAAACAAAAGAAATCCCACACATATTCCATTGTAATTGTCCATTTATCTTGTTAATTGTAGGCAGCACGTACCTTGTCTACTTTTGAAAGTGTCAGAAAAAATTGGGAAATATTATACTCCATATCAAATCTATGACACTCTTTATTACCCCTTTGGGGAAAAAAACCTTTTAATTACAAGTTGCAGAAATATATGTTTAATCTCGAACAGTTTGTTAATCATTCCATCTTAATAAAAAAGGCATTGTGGGTGCATATCAAAAAAGAAACTCTTTTTGCCTCTGAATGAGCTGTTACCAGGGCTGCCAGTTCCCAGTGGGGAAGGTGGTCCCCTGCTCCCAGTCCCCAACCCCAGTCATTTAGCCCGCAGGGGGAAAGGCACGGGGAATGAACTCAGGACTCGGCAAAATAACCTCCTGGGCAAGCCTGTAGGGGGCGCGCTCCTGGAGCGCCCTGGGAATGTCCCCACACTTTGTTTGGGGGATGATTTGGGTTCCAAATGGGCTGATTCTTAAAGATGTACAGGAGCATTCTCGTAGTTAGCATGATGATGTTACTCCCGGAAGTGACACCATTGCGTCACTGCTAGAAGCACACATGAGCATGCAAAGATTGTCAGACTGGTGAGTACGAGCCCCCCCCCCCACCAACCAGGAGGGTAAGGGGACCCGGTAACCCTAGCTGTTACCTAGCTGTAAGAACTTCAGTCTTCTTCTGTTTAATACCCCCAAGTGAGTTGGTGTACTTTCTTGATATTGTGATTCTGAGAATGCTTTGATATTGTGATGAATGGGATGATCAAGTTACAACATGTTGAAGGAAAAATTCCCCAAGAATAGCTTCAGTCAGAATTGACTACCTTACCTTATGAACTGTTGGATAAAGAGTTCAAGTAGCTATTGTAGTGATAGAATTTACAATTTAGAGACATTCCCTTATGTTTTACAGTGTTAGGGAATCAGTTGCTTATGGGTTTTCCCTAAGATCTTAAACTAGGCTTAAAGATTGCTTTAGTTGTTCTTCATACTCAAGTTGTTTTAAGCCGTTCCTTATACTGATAGTCTTTATGTGTAGACAGAAAATTAGAGTCTAAATAAGACTAAAAAATTTGCTTTTTATGAGTTTTTTGTACTGTATTCTTTTTGTGTCATCTATCTAAAAGTAATGTTTGAAAGCATGTATATCTTTCCCACCAGCCTGACATTGCCTGTCCAGTTTTTAGAGGATACGGTTTCTTACACCTAGTCCTTATCCTCTAGACATGAAAAGTTGAGAATATACATACTGTCTGTTCTTGAGTTCAGAAATGGGAAGGGAAACTTTTGTACAGGGTTTTCATCCCAGGAAGACAGATTAGCCATATTTTAACACACATTTGAAAGGGTTTTTTTTCTTTGCTATTTACTGTTCTTTCCATACTAGTTAAGCTATTTTTCTTGTTTTCCATTTTCTTTTTTATTAGCATTAGTTACCCTTATACTAGTCTTCCTATCAACTAAATGTTGCTCTAGGTATCTTTCTTAGATTTGGTGCAGATTTTCTGCCATGCTAGAGGGAGGGGGGCTAGATTTTTCTCCTAGGCCACTATGAAAATAAATAAAATCCAACCAGAGAAGTACATGGAAATATTTAAAGGCCAAATGCATCTGGCAATCTTAGTGGTGATATTTTTTCCTTCTCTTAAAATTGCAAGAGCTTTCCCTGCATGCTTATTATAAAGAATTTTATTTTGCTATTCAGACCTCCTTAGGAGAGAGTAATTGAGGTCAGGATAGACATGTAAAGTTCTTTGGGAGACTGAAAGTGTGATATAAATAGCAAACGCTGGGTTTGGGTACATTATGTTAATTGCCTTTCACAAACTAATTTGTCACTTTTTTCCTCTGCAAAGGATTCTTGCACCTTTTGTGGCATATGGTATTTGTCATATTTTAAGGATCTTATCAAATGCTAATGAAGGGCACTGATAACATTTCGTGTAAATTAAGAACAACATTTTCAGATACGTGTGCCAACCCTAATAAATCAGAATCAGGCTTGTTTATAAGGGAATTCAGTTCCAGAAGTTGTGGTGAGCCTTTGTAATTCCTGTTGCCCTCAGCTTTTTGACTTTTGAGGTTTACTTCAGAAATACATGATTCTCCTTCCTTGCATTTATTTTTCTTTGTTCTGTGTTTGGTGCAAGAATGAATACAGCAACACAGGTTTTTGTCCCAGTGTGCAGATGTGTGTGTGCATTTTTTTTCCTCAGTGGGGTCATGCTGGATCCTTTACCATTTCCATCTTGAGACCTTTAAGATTTTTATAGCTGAAGATAACTTAGAGATCAGAGGCATTTTTAAATGAGATGTCATAGATGTCCTTGGTTGGTGTAAATTAACATGATGGCTCTGGAAATAAAACTTCAGTTCCTTGCGATCTTTTCATTTCAAAACATAAAGCAAACATCGCATTGACTTATACAAAATTGTGATACCAAGTAGGAGGTTATCATGGGTAAATATAACACAGCCCTAATAGCCCAGACAGGAGGGAAGGCAACATGATTTAGCTCAGTCTCATCAGATCTTGGAAGCTAAGCAGGGTTGGTACTTGGATAGGAAGCACCATGGAAGACTCTGCAGAGGACGGCAATGGCAAACTGCCTATGCTTCTCACGTGCCTTGAAAGCCCATTGGTGGGGTCACCATAAATGGGTTGTGACTTGACTAGCCCAGTCTCGTAAGAGCTTAAAAGCTGATCAGGATTGGCCATGGTTAGTGCTTGGATGGGAAACCACCAAGGAAGGAGGACTGGGGTTGCAGTGTAAAGAAAGGCAATAGCAAATCACCTCCTGGCTTTAAAAACCCATGAGCTAGAACTTCATGGGGTTGCGTAATAAGTCAGTTGCTACTTGAGAGCCCCATTTAATGTAAGGCAGTTTTTAGGTTTCAAGTAGTGTAGCAAATCCTCAGTATGCAGTTTTGTTTATTTAAGTATTTTTATCATGCCCCTCAGCCAAAGGGTTGCTTCCTGAGGTGTTAACATTTTTTTAAAAAAAATCATAATCTCAGTAAAAAATATCAAATTCACAGGAACATAAAAACAAAACAGAGGATAAAAACAAAACATAGTAGAGAACATAAAACCCACAGCTCGGTGGTGTTTTCTAAAAGTTGCAAGAACACAACATAATTGGTGTGTTGGAAGAAAAAGTAATCACCTAAATGCCTAAGAGAACAGATATACCTTTACCCAGTTCCAAAAAAATAACAAATCTGGCACCATGACTGCATCCAGGGAGAGGGAGTGCTATGAAAAAGGCCCTGCTACTAGCTGTTCCACACCTCACCTGATAAACAGGTGGAGAACGAAAATAGTTTTTTCCAGGGCTTTTTTCCAGCAGGAATGCAGTGGAACGGAGTTCCGGAACCTCTTGAAAATGGTCACATGGCTGGTGGCCCCGCCCCCCGATCTCCAGACAGAGGGGAGTTGAGATTGCGCTCTGCGCCGCCAAGCAGCGCAGAGGGCAATCTCAACTCCCCTCTGTCTGGAGATCAGGGGGCGGGGCCACCAGCCATGTGACCATTTTCTCCGAGGGCAACCCACTGAGTTCCACCACCTCTTTCCCCAGAAAAAAGCCCTGTTTTTTTCACCATAATTTGGGACTACATTTTCCCTTGTGGATTTAACTGTTGCCAGGAATTGCATATCACACTGACTTTGTGGTTTGGAAACATAAAGACTAATGCTAGAAAAACATAAAGGCTAACGATCTTTGAAAAATCAAAGGCGCTCTTGTGGTAAAGTAGCTAACCATTTAGAGTCATTGTTCTCATTACAAGACTCCTTAGTTGAGTTTAGTGAACTTAGCCTTGTCTGTTGATCCATAGCTATTACTTCAAGCATGAATTCTATTTCTCTTGATTTTTATTTTAATCCCAATTGTATTATAAAGCAGGAAATGTTTGATTGGTTTGCTCTACTGAAAGGTTCAAAGGGCAAACACTAATGTAATATTTTTTGATATTGTATCCCATGCTTACATGTGTTAAGTGATTTGACAGTCCCCCCACCCCACCCCCCCGGCCCCAATACTAGATGTGATGGAGTTTAAGCCGTTGTTACCGCAAACCCAGTATTGATCATCCATCATCCAGTATGGAAGCTTTGTTTTTTTTTAAAAAAAAACATATTTGAAGACCGGAACAGACCACCATTTGATTCGAGACATGCCCTGCTGAGTTTCCTATACGAGCAGGGAACTTTTCTCTCTCTTAAACGGTGAGGTCAGTGCTTGAGAACAAAGAATTATATTTAAGATGCAGCCAGTGACTGAATCTTTCAGAGGATTTGTTGGACTATAGAGACCTTCTTTAATCTGTTTTCTCATTTTCTCATGGACTTCCACTCAGCATTTTACCTGAAAAGGGGGAAGATGCATGGGCAAATACTTTCCATTTCCTGCACTGAACCTAACAGTGTTTCCTAGAAGAAGTACTTCATCATTTGAAAGAAGATAGCGGGTCTCCAACTCCATATGCCTTCAAGTCTGGGAATCTGTAGAAGGCAATTGTATTTCTTCCAGAAATTTTTGCCATCTGTCTTTGGCTAGCACTGGAGCAAGCATTACAATTCCTCAAGTAATGTCTTCCTGTTTTCTGTTTATCTGGTTCCTGTTTTCCTTAGATGAAGCCAAATTCCTAGCTTCATTGGATCAGTGCTTTTTGCACTAGCTGAGTACTGAGAATTGATGATTATAATGTTCAGTAGTTCATGGCTAAGGATATACATGACTGTTAACTTCCATCTGAGCACTTGAAATTCTGTGCTGGTGATAATATAGCTCAGTTATCTTTACAACAGCACATATGACAGATATTATCTTGGATATTGTTGCCCAGTAACTTCATAGATGAGTGTTGAGGACTTCCATTCTGTTAGCTCGTACTCTTAATCACGATGCTGCGGCCATACCAACAGTACTCCCTGTTGTTCTGACTGGCTTTCTTTTTTCTGAATTGGGTTCCAGGCATTATCCGATACCATTTTGTTCTAAAATAATGTTGTTTCTCAGATCTGCAAACAATATTTTACCATCTGCATCAAGTAGGCATTGGATTTAATGGAACTTCCTCTGCTGTTGCTTCCTTCTTTATGGGTTTTGAGAGGAAGTGATGAAATCATTTCTATCCTACTTTATACCATTTCCAGGTGGAATATTGTTCTTTTAAGTAGCAAAGGAGATATCGCTTTGGAATTGTCTAATTGATGACGAGCACCTCTGCTGAGCGACTTTCTCCGTTGTAATTTTTTAAAAATTCATTGCTTGGGCAGCTCCGCTATAAAACTGAGCAATGGCTGAGCAAAACCTGTGAAAATTCTCATTCTGTTGACTACGTTTCCGCACATTCTGTGTATTGATTGGTTTTTCTACCTCGCCTGGGCTTTTTATTTTACACAACCCAAAGCAGTGTTGAAGAAAACTGAACATAACGTTTTGTCTGTGCAGAGGAGGTGAAAATGAGTGAAGTGTACAAAGGAAGCCTTAATGTTTATGGGGGAAAAAACTTTTCTACATGGAAGAGCTCAGCAAGGGACAAGGTATTACATTTATGGAATTGATCGGAACATAAAGGGTTGGTTATCCACTTATAGGAAATACTTGGTAAAAATAAAGGCGGCAGCATTTCCCGTGATTCACTGTCTAACAAGGGTGCTTGGGGGTAAGGAGGGGATTTTGTTGTCCCATGCCCTACATCTTTTCCCGGCATCGCTACATGTGAAGTAGTTACAAGGAAAAAAATTATCTTTCTTAAAATTCACATACAACTTGAGAGTGGAAAGCAACAGTTGCAAACATGTCTTGGAACCTTGTACAGCGTACATACATTGATAAAAGTCAGCATGCACATTCTATGTGAACAAATAGGGGCTTCCTGTGACATGGAATTGTAAAGTTAATAGAAAAAAACAGTGATTTTTAAAGAGTTTTGGAAGGCTGAAGAACCAGATAACCATCTGAATATCTATCTTGTTTTAGTAGTCTTTTTGTTATCATTCTCCCTTCAAGTGTTTGAGAGATTTCTTCTTCCTGTTCTTATAATTCCATGTCAGAGTGACGATATGTCCTGAAATGAGATGGTCTTGAGTGTCATCTCATATTCCATGTCGAAATGAGGACACTGTGTCGTCAGAGAGTGATGAGGCACTGTGCTGAAATATGCACATCTTTGTACTACAAAACGAAAATTCGGATTCAAGTTTTATGGAGAAAAGTGAACTGAACGACTATATTTTGTCCCAGATATAAGTAAACTTTATTTTACGAGACAATCTCAGCCTTCTCCCAAGAAGGGGAATATTACCTGCAGCAAAATGCTCTGCCAAGATGCCCCGTGCATTACACAGTGTTGTATATTCAGCTCATGGATTTTTGTGTGTGCATCATGATGCAGCACTAATTGTAGCCTCATCTCTGAAAACAGACATTTGGACACTATTTTTTCTCTGTCAGTTATTTCTGCTGACTCATGGGGACCAGTTTGCTAAAAAAAACGCAGTATTTACTTGTGTGAAATATAGTATTAATCATGGCCCAGATGCTACCAGATAAAGTGAATGATGGGCTCAAAGAAGGAGGAACCTCAAAGTAGCTTGCCCGAGAGGAACTGGTCTTTTCCTTCTTCTAGCAATGGCTGCTAAACCTTTCACGTTTTCAACAAAAAAAAAAAGAGATTCTTCCAAATATTTTAGGCCAGTTATAACAATTATCCCTAGTTATTTATACCCATCATTTGGGTTATATCCTGCATTGGTTTTTGTTTCCTGCCTTGTCATATTTCCAAGTTTCTTCAGACAAGGTGTTTTGCACACATGACAGTGCAGGGACACAGGCAAGTCATGGTATAAATGCTACTGATTTTTGTTTTGTTTTGCAGAACCCACCAACACAATACCAGTTTTGACAAAAGGCGCAAATACCTCTTCACGTAAGTCACATTAAATGGTTTCTCTCTCTTCCGCTAATTCAGGCCTTCACTCCATCTTTCTCTACAGTTTGCCTGTAGCTAGAGAGCTTCAGCATGTGGAAGGGGGGGGGGGGAAATAACCATCTGATTTCCTGGAAATCTAAACCCTGATTTTATGTACAGCAGTAAATGATCTCTCTCAACTGGAACTTTAGAGACTCTCGCAACTAAATGTGGCCTGAAGTTATCAATTGCAACAACCAGTCGGGTGTGGTAGAGCTGTTTACAAGTATCAGCCTGCTGGGTGACCATCCTTTATTCTTCTTCCTTAATTATTTTCTATGTGGCCCATGATGTAGGTGCTTCTGGTTTTCTCTGCTGCTGTTGCATGTGCCCTCTTGTAGCATGGCAGTGCTGGATTTCAATGTTCTAATCTAGTAAGTTACAACACATTCATATCATAGTCAATGTTCTTTTGCTTTTACTATACATTTTGACTCTCTGGTTCCTTCATCGGAAGGTTCTTATGCATCTCCCCCCCCATAACACACCAAATCTATTTTGAGTTTTCTCTTACAATGCCTTTTCAAGGTAGGGGTCACAAAGTATTTACAAGGAGGCCACCTTTAAATTCTCTGTGAATTACCCCTTACAAAACCCTCATTGGGGTCTCACGTGCTCGGACTGCATGCTGCTGCTCGGATGCGTACCTTTGTCAGCTTGGTAGCAATAGAAAGTGGATGACACATCACTAACTGTTGTTGATTTTTTTGTATAGCAGAAGCTAGAGGTGAAATGAAATTGCCGGCGTTTCTTGGCTACATCAAAAAAGGGGTCCCAATCATTTGCTTTAAAATCGTCTCCACTTTGCCACTTAACTAAATCCTCTCAACATGCTTTGTTTAAACTGGTTTTAAATCTGTTGTATGGAACATGATTAAAAGTTAACGTTTTGGTAATCTAGACAATCCTGATTTCTATCCTAGTCCTTCTTATTTTGGTTAGTTTCCAGATTCATAAATTCTCTCGACAGCTAGTCAGTATCATTCCCTGCTTCTCACTTTCCAAGCCACTTTGCGCTGGATTTCTGTTCACTGAAAACTTCTTGATGTTGCACCTGACCTCCAAATTTCTTCACTAAACTTGCTTCTCTGTTTAGCGCTCACTTCCTTCCCTGGATATTTCCTAACCTGGATTCTTCTCATGGACTCTTAGTCTTCGTAGAGCCACCTAAACATAGCCTTTTTCTTACGGAGCATAGAGTCTTCAAATCTATTCTATTAAAAACCATAAAATGAATTTCCTCCATATGTAATCCCTTCCATTTCTGGCTGATCATTGTGCTGTTAGAAACAGCTGAAGGCATCTTCCCAATCTGCGCAAGTTTTCTGCCAACTACAATAGAGCTTTCCCCCACAAATTGCCTATGATACTTACTTTGAAGTTTTTATATTTTTATATATAAAAATAAATATCTCCTTCTTGGAAAGGCTAACTTCAGGCTGAAGCACTGCTTGCAGATCCCCATTATTATCTTGCCTTCTATATATTGCAGAACCTATAGAGAAGATAGCAGCCTTCACTGAAGGAACAAATACATCTTCCTGTAAGTACATAATAATAGCAGTCTTAGTGAATTCATGGCATACATTCTTTCTGATTCAAGAGTATTCACAGATTGTATTCTAATTCCCAGGGATGCAACATTTGTTTGTTTAGGTAGGTTTTCTGGGACCCAGCTCTCAGGAAGAGAAAGCCTTTGCCTTTACATGCTTGACAGAAGAGGGATCCTGGTCTGTCTGCCCCCCCCCCCCCCGCTACCAAGTGCAGGCCATTACTTTTTAAGCCATAAGGAGCTTTAAAAGTCTTCATATTTATCAAATTGTGTCTCCTGGTACACTCCCATGCCCCAGTTACACTCCTCCGTCTTCTCCTGGCAGTATCCTCTCTTAGGACCATTCATATGACAACAGCTAGGTCACGGGCTTTTCCCATAGCGGATCTGCTCCCAATGAATGGCCTAGCAGAGGCACTGCAGTAGGCCCCTCTGCTCATGACATTCAGGAAGGCAAAGAAGACAGTTTTCTTTCAGAGGGTATTTGTTGCAGGGTAAACTGGGGTTCATTGCAGGCATCAGAGGGAAGACCATAATGCCATGCTCTGTGGGCGGAAATCCTTCCATCCACAGAAACCCTGTGGTGGAACCAAGCCATTGAAAGCGCTGTGAGTCTGAGCCATCCTGTTGAGCTTCAAAGGAAGTCAAGTAAGACAAAAGGAATCAAAGGAGACAGCAGTCATGTCCTACACGTTTTAATTGTTTTAAATGTTGTAATTGTTTTTATGTCTTTGTATGTTTTTAAACTTTGGTTTTAGTTGTAGTAATGATGTGTTATTTTTGTTTGGTTTTAAGAGTTTTAAATGTAATTTTACGTTTTTAATTTATCAGCCGCCTTGGTGGCCCTTATGAAGGCAGAAAGGCCGGTTATCAATAAATAAATACAGATAGCAACAGTCTTTGGATGAAGAGAAACCTGTATCCTCTCCCCTTCTGCAGCCCAAGCACCAATCAATTCAATTCCAATGACCTTTATTGGCATAGTACACGCATCGAAAGCACCAATCACCAGTTGCCATTTTTAATCAAAAGTGATTGTAGCCATGTAGATATTTGAAACTTTGTTGATCCTATAACTAATATGAACAAAGAGGGAGTGGGTCCCACCTGTATAGTGAGTTGATGAGTGTTTAAATGTTGTTTCTTTGGGATTTGTCTTTTATTGCGAATATGAAAGATAAAGCGAGCGGCATATATTCAACTACACTGTTCCTCTGACAAAAGGGCATTTCAGTTTGCAGCATTTCCATTTACAATGATTTCCCTTCCCTCTGCAGATACCCCCCCTTTGTTCTCTGTGCTGATCCTGAGGGTCTGCAGTCACCAGGAACAAAACCAGGTGGGGGGGCAGGGAGAGGGGCAGGCCAGTGTACTGTAGGAGGAGGGAGAAATGGGAAACTCTTGCTCTGCAAAGCCCACTGATAGCTAGATACATAGCATAATTTCCCCAATGTCAAGAAAATCCAGGGAATATGTGTAAGTAGAAAGCGACCAAGGATTTGTCTTTTAAGTCAAACTGTACAAAAACATGGGAAAATCTCCAGAAGCTTCTTGCTTTGGGGTTCTCGCAGTGTGACAGAAGAAAACAGGGCACGGCGAGCTGGCGTAAGTGGCTCTGTCATTGTGCTTACTTTGTTTCGTACAGTGCTCTATTCACAGGGAGTCATAACTGAAATTTGATTAGCTTCAGCTGTATTGGGGGGGGGCAGTTCCCATGGACATGTTATGTGTTGGTTTTCTCCTGAGCGTCTGCTTTGGTTGCACAGATTTTCATATTTGAGGATCCCTGCAGTTTGTATGAGACAGAGTCAGTCCGGTTCTCAGATTCAAGCAGAACCAGTTAATCCATGCACAAAATTCCACAAGTGTGATGTAGCATCTGGGTTCTGAGATAGTAGAATCCTGTATCCTGCATCGATGGTAATGACCTGTAGGAGTGTCTTGACAGGCTACCATTATCTGTTGAGGTGACCTTGGGGAAAGTAGCCCACCCACACAATAATTCTGAAAAGATTTTGAATGATCTGGCATGCTAACATTGAGAACGGGGAATCCCTAGTTCCCTCCCAACCCAAATGGTTTAATTATCCTTCTTATAGCGCAGTAGCATGGACAAGCGTTCCACACTAGGTAGACACTACAACAAACTGTTAAACAAATCCATGGTAACAATTTCCCTGTTCTGTAAAGCCTGTTGTGCAAAAGTATGGATGAACTGTCCCTTGCTTCATTTTGGTTTGGGTGATTCTCTGGTGTGATGTTGGTCCTCATAGGGAACAGTGGAGAGCGGCTGGTCACCGTACTCGGGGGGGCTGGGGTTTGGGGGGGACTTTATTTTGGTCCTGTTGGGTTGTCTAGTGTGTAGATTGTAATTGAGAGTGTGTCTCTGGCCATGGCGGCCATGTTTCATGTGTTTCTGCCATGAGAGTCAGTTTTCCCCCACAGTAGAAACAAATGGGACGGCTAGGGGCACCTTTTTTGCGGGGCCATAAAATGGCCTCCCAGGGTCCAGTCTCCCTGAAACTTGGGGAGGGGGGTCTTTAAAGGACACAGGAGTAGGTCCCTTGCAAATTCAGTGGGTTTTGCAAAATGCCACCCCAATCCCCTAGACAGCTCCCCTAGCTTTCCCCATAAGAAATAATGGAGATTGGAGGTGGCTGGGGGCACCTTCTTTGGGTGGCTATATAATGGCCCCCAGGGTCCAATCTTCATGGAACCTGGGGAGTCGTTAGAGGATAGTTAGGAGTAGGTCTCCAGCAAATTTGGTAAAATTCAGTCCAAAATGCACCCCCCCATATCCCCAGAAAGCTCCAAATCACATTTCCCATTGGAAACAATGGCTGAATTTTACCGAATTTGCTCTGTACTGCCAAGGGAAATTGGAGCATGCGCAAAGAGAAGATGCATCATAGGATACCATCCCTCATCTCCCCCACCCCACGCCAACCAAAAGCAGTGCTTTGCACCGATGACTTACTGATTATGACCATGGACACTCACAAATGCAGTCTCCCCCCACACTGACCAAAATCGATGCTTTGCACCGACAACTCACTGATTATATGACCATGGGCACTCGCAAATGCACATATAGACTGAAGTTACAGGATACATGCATGGACCAAAGTTACAGGACACATGCTCAGCTTGGGGAAAAGTCAGCACGGGCGCAAAGGAGCACACGTACTTCTAAACAGTCGCACAAACTCATATAACTCGTCATCTGTAGTTTTTCTTGTCTTTGCACTTGTGCAGAAGCTCTAGTACAAAAGGAAATTTTATGCTAGATCCAACCCTATGAAAGGCTGAGAATGGAATAATTTTCTACTTATCCAGTTACTTGATTTTGGAACATGTAGCAGCTGTAAAGGGAATTGGCATCCAGAATTTATGGCTGGCATGTGTTTGGGTTGCTGTTGGGCAGGGCTTTTTTTCTGGGAAAAGAGGTGGTAGAACTCAGTGGGTTGCCCTCGGAGAAAGTGGTCACATGGCTGGTGGCCCCGCCCCCTGATCTTCAGACAGAGGGGAGTTGAGATTGCCCTCCGCGCCACTTGGCGGCGCGGAGGGCAATCTCAACTCCCCTCTGTCTGGAGATCAGGGGGCGGGGCCACCAGCCATGTGACCATTTTCAAGAGCTTCCGGAACTCCGTTCCACCGCGTTCCTGCTGAAAAAAAAGCCCTGCTGTTGGGGAATCTGAACTGCAGTCCAGTCAAGATGCGTACTTGCAACAAAGGCAACTGAGGGCTAACTTACATAAGACTGCTTCAGACTCTGATATCACATGATGTAGAAAAAGAACATGTATACTTCTTTGTGAGATAAATGGACACACGTGCGTCACCTGCAGATCCAGCCGCCTGCCTTAAAGCTAATGCACACCTTTTATTCTTTCATAGCAAGAAACAGAACCAGGATTGGGCTCTGTAGGTGCAGCGTTAGGCATCTGGTTGAATTGATTTTAAATCGAGGTGATTTTAAAAAATCAAGAAGACCAACCTATAAATAATTAAGCTAAATGAGGTTTCAAACTTCCTAATTCATATATTTCATGAACAAGCATGCATACAAATAGATTACTATAGCTGTTAAAATATATTGGTTTGCACCTAAATAGGAGCTTTGTACAACCAAAGAGCATAATCCCAAAAGCTTAAGTCATGCAGCCACGTGCAGTCTGAGAATTACATCTACTTAAGAGACACTGATTTCTGCTTGGCTCTGTCTTGCATATGGAAAGATAATGTGGTCAATAAACGTATTCGATCCTAATTCTGCGTACGCTATTGAAAGTGTGGCTTACATTTTTGTTTTTCACATTAATGATAATTATGTTAATTTTTATACGGTCACTGCAGTAGAGATCAAATACGACGTGCCTTACTTTATAGGCCTGTCTCCACTCTCTTTTCAGCCTCCCACTGTGATAAGTAGCAGTCTATACTGCAGTTCTACAAAAGCACAGAAAGTGATATTGGGCAATGGGCATAGGCTTGAGCTCCCTGAGAGCCTCTTATTGGTTGTTGTGGGTTTTCCGGGCTGTATTGCCGTGGTCTTGGCATTGTAGTTCCTGACGTTTCGCCAGCAGCTGTGGCTGGCATCTTCAGAGGTGTAGCACCAAAAGACAGAGATCTCTCAGTGTCACAGTGTGGAAAAGATGTTGGCAGGTCATTTGTATCTACTCAGGAGGGTTGGGGTTGGGCTGAGTCATCTTGTAAGAGTTTCCCAGGGTGTGGAATGCTAATGGCGGGAGGCTTCACTGTATCCTGAGGAGGTTCTTTTGCATGTGGATTGGTGCTCGATGTGCTAATCTTCTCTGCAGGGCTATTGTCGAGTATAGAGTGTTTTGTTAGCCTGGTGTTTTTCAGAACTGGAAACCATGCTCGGTTCATTCTTAAGGTTTCTTCTTTCCTGTTGAAGTTTTGCTTATGCTTGTGAATTTCAATGGCTTCCCTGTGCAGTCTGACAAAGTAGTTGGAAGTGTTGTCCAGTATTTTGGTGTCCTGGGATAAGATACTGTGCCCTGTTTGAGTTAGGCTATGTTCAGCCACTGCTGATTTTTCAGGTTGTCCAAGTCTGCAGTGTCTTTCATGTTCTTTTATTCTTGTCTGGATGCTACGCTTTGTGGTCCCGATGTAAACTTGTCCACAGCTGCAGGGTATACGGTATACTCCTGCAGAGGTGAGGGGGTGAAAGCCTTCGACAATACAGTCTCAGGTTGCTTCCAAATTATTAAAAGTAGAGCAAAGCAATCTGAGCTGGCCCCCTTGCCCCATATACACACACTGTAGTCTGTTGAGCTCCCTGTAATTTTACTTCCAGAGGCACAAAACAGCGTGTGGGAGGGGAATTCATCAGAAATATTTCCCCTTTTCTCCAAGCGGTGCCATTCCACCAGCACAACTTATAAGCCACTCCTCACTCAGTTAGTGTCAAGCTGGGATCTTGGACCTCAAATTCGGACCCTCCACTCTGCCATGGAAGTTTGCTGGGTGACCTTCGACTAGTTGCTCCCTCTCGGCCCGATCTGCCTCCCAGAATAGCTGTCGTGAAGATAAAAGGGAAGAGGGGGAACGGTGTTCGAAGCTGCTTTGGATCTCCATTGAGGAGGAAAGTGGTATATAGATAATCTAAATAAATAAATACATTTCGATTCAGCTCCTTTTTTATTAATAGAAAAATTTTTCTAGCCCTTATGGCTGCAAATATATCCTTGAAACTGTATAGGCAGCCGCTGGTGACATCTCCAGAGCTAGAAGCGCAATAAAATAACATCCCAGTTAGAAAGTTTCTCAAATGCTAAAGGGTTTGAAAAGCCATCTTGCTACTATTGCTCTTAGGGTGTCAGTTATGGATTTGGCAGGTAGAGGCTCCTTGACAAATGCTCCTCTATAAGACATGTCGTTGCACGCATTTGCTACTTTCACACAATATTTTTAATACAAAGACATAAAAATAAATTTAAAAGGTCATCTGTGAAGCAATGCGAACTCACCCTGATCCTTCTTTTATATATTGAGATGTGCTCCATATATTTTTTTTTATCCAATAAAACTTCCTTTGCCAACTTAAAGGGGAACACTGAAGCGCCAACCAGTTAAGCAGGTGTTAGACCTTTTGAGAAGTCTCCTCTCATGAGGAGAATGGTTCTGCATTTTCTACCTGAATTTGGTGTTTCTGGCTGATTCCGCACGGATAATGCACTTCCAATCCTCTTTAGAGATCATTTGGAACTGAATTTTTCAAGTGTGAAACAAAAAATCCACGTCCAAATGATAGCTAAAGTGCATTGAAAGTGCATTATCCAACATGTGCAGAATCAGCCAATGACTATAGGAATGTAAAGGGTTTTTTTTTAGCAGCACAATAGATGCCCATAGCATCTGTTGTGAAGTATAATATCTGTTTAAACTCCTCCTGAGTGGGTCAAAGAGAGTGTCTTTAAAAAGCAAAATTAAGGAATATGGTTCTAGATGAAAATTCCGATTGTGGGAGCAGCGTGTGCTGACACTATACATCTCTTTCATCTTTCAAATACATCTTTCAAAAACAAAATCCAACGGGAGGCTGCTGAATTGGAATTCATATGCAAATTTGACTCTGTCAAGCTGGGACTGAATAGAGACTATGAATGGTTATCACATTATCACAGGTAACAGATTTCCTTTACAGTGGCATGGTCTGGGGGAGCCCAGTGGCGCCTGGTGTGGGCTTTCGGGGACCACAGTTCTCTTTGTCAGATGCATCTGGCAGGGAGAGCTGTGGTTATCGAAGGCTTATACTACATAGGAATTGGATGCTTTTACTGCTGCAAACTAACACGGCAAACTGACTCCACACCAAAAGGAGATGTTTACGTTTACTAGCAAAGGAATGTTTTGGTTGCCTCCCCGCTAATTGCATCCTGTCCCCTTCTGATATATGTCCCCTTCTCTCCCCTCTCCACCCTCCTCTTCTGTATTTGACCAGTTTGTATCATGCATCTGACGAAGAGAACTTGATTCTCGAAAGCTTATGCTACAATAAAATTGGTTAGTCTTAAAGGTGCTACTGGACTCTTTTTCATTATACATCTCTTGTTTTCCTGTTCCATAGATGAGATAAATGCTAGTATGGCAGCCTTGGTCTGGGCTATTGAGTTTCACTGGAAAGTCTTATATGCATTATCCTTTTGAGATAAAACAATTAATAACACAGTCAGTTCTGTAGTTTTTCCAGTGGAGGTCAAAGTGGTAAAAAGGCAATGCGAAGTGTGAACAGTATTGGAGCTGGAAGAAGCTGACGCTGCAGTCACAAAGGAATAAGCAGGAGAATACATAATGAGTGGATGTAGCTGGTAAAATTGAATGGATATTAAGGGCTGTTTGTTATCTGCATATTTCTTGTGCGAAGAGAATAGATCTCTGTGACTGTCGGCTGAGACAAGGCAAATTAAGAATAGAAGTGCAAGAATTTTAGCTTCTGTGTATACATCTAGAATGGAACCGCATTTCTAGGGTTTTTATAGCATAGGATACATGTTATTAATGTTTTATTGTTATTTATTATTTATATGGGGCGATCAATGTGCATGGCACTTTATAGCAAAGAAAAATGTTGAGCGGGGAGAGCGAGTGAGCTATCTTTTCACCAAGGAGGTTGCAGTCTGCAGGGTGCCAGTGGGAGAAGCAAAGGGGAGGTTACTATGTAGTTGGTTCAAAATCTATGGGGTGGGTGGTGTAAAATAACAAAGCCATTAGAGTGTAGCAGATTGTGATCTGGGTGGGACCCTGCGTTCGAATCCCCATTTTGCAATGTAGCTTATGGTTCGTAGGTGATCTTGGACCAGTTATTCTGTCTTTGATAACTTACCCCACTGGGTTATTGTGAGGGTAAAAATGAAGATGAGAGAACTACGTATACTAATCTGAGCTCCTTGGAGGAAGGGCGGGGTTAAAAATTGACTAGAGAGATTTTTAAAAAGTGAGGTTTGGGAGATCGATGAAAGGGCAGAGAAGAGGAACCATGTAAGTATTTGGTCTAGGCCCTGTTGAAAGAGTAAGCGATTGCAAGATGCATGAACTCCTTCCTGTGAGCAACAAACCTTAGGATGGGCGCAAGTGGTAAATTAGAAAAACGTGTATCATTGGCAGGCATGATACCTGTACATTTTTAAAAGGCAATATGGTACATAATTCTCTTCCATTGCTTTAAAAAAAAAACAAAGCCACTGAAAATTGTTGACACACTAATTTTAGCACATCCAAAGATCTGAGCAGATTATAGTGGGGACATAGTTGTCCACTCATATAGTCAAATAGAATTTCCATATAGGTCACTGGGGCACCTCGATTTTACTGTCACTTTCCATATCATCACTTGTGTTACGTTTTAGTTCCGTATGAGATATTGGTGATTGCCGTATCACTTTCACAATGTGAGATGAGACATATAAATAAGAACTTAATTTTTTTGGTTTTGAATTGACCTGCATAGCCAGTCAGGGAAATCTATAAATTAATTGTTTTATTTGGATTATTACATTATTTTTTTTTAGGATTTTGAGACTGTCACTGCCATATTTTGAATTCCCTGATCACATTGGGAGGGGGAAAGAGTTATTTAACATGAATCCTCTGTTTTATAACCATGTTGTTATCTGAGAGTAGGGTTGCCAGGTCCCCTGACCCCCCCCCCCCCGGTACTTACCTCGCTGCATTTCTGTGACTGTTTTCGCACCCACATTCCTGGCTTGCTCGATGATGTCACTTCTGGGAAGTGATGTCATCACGCAGGTCAAAGGGCAGCCTGGGAGCACTCTCATGCTTACCAAGGGGCTGAATTGACCCACTGCAGGGTGCGATTCGGCCCGAAACGGGCCCGCTGTGGGGCACGATTCATACTGAATCAGGCCGCTGTGGGCGTGGGAGCACACCGTGCTGCCTGGGGGGGTGCCCCGGGAGGCGCAACCCTTGCCACCGGCCAAGTAAGTGGGGGCGGGGGAGGGTGGGAGCAGGGGATCCCCTGCCCCAGATGGTGGAATGGCACCCCTAGAACTGAGACTTGACCTTGGAGTCCCAGTTCTAATAGAGAAGTTATCGTCAGACTTGTTGAAATGAAGTGTTTGACCTTGCATCTGTCACTCACCTTCCCAGCAGTCGTTTTACACAGTTACAGCTATTCATTCACTCAGTACTTGTTCCTGAGGAGCAAATTACCCAATATGCACATCATACTTTTACGCTTTTAGTATGCAGCAAGGGGCTGGTTTCATGTGGCTTCCTTAACGAGATGCAGATGAGAATCATTGCACCCCCTGTGCCCTTCATTTTTAAAAAAGTTGGAAATTGTGGAGGAGATAACGGGGGTTTTTTATTTCATAATTCATAGTTCTGATGCTCATGAGATTGCCATCTATGCAAATCAGGGGAAATTATTGTATTTTTCATGACAAGAACACCCAATCCACCTCACTTTTACCATTCTTTTTCACTGTATTTCATGCTTAAGCATTGCTTGCTAGTCTATAATTGTGTTGCATCCTCAGTCTGTTAAAAATGCATGATGAACAAGCACACCAAGCTCATTTAGATTGTCAGGAGGAAAGTTGTGGCCTTGGAGTCACTGTGATTTATGGATTATGGATATTTGGGAGATGTCCGTGTTTCTCTTCAATGAATACATACATACGTAAACGCGTGCATGTTTCTTCTTCTCCGGATTCTTTTGCTCCCTTCCTGCGTGCCTTCTCTTCTTTGCTGTAGAAGCTTTGGAGCAGCATTTGATCTCAGATTTTGCCTTCCTAATTCATAAAACAAATAATTAAAATCCCTATCAATCTAGCTACTGTTCAGAACTAGAAACAATCTGTGGTGATGAAAGATAAATCAAAATCCCAATAAATCCGAATTGCAGTTGCCATTATCCCATGTAATTGTCAGCACAGTAAAGCAGGATATTTTGTTACAAATGCAGTTTGATGATTGCGGGGTAGTTTGGGGTCCAACCAATATATACACAAAAACAGGTAACAAGAAGGCAAAGAGGATACTTGGATATTTTCTAGCTCTTCAGGGACCTGCCTTACTCTTTCAAAAGTGCAAGTTTCAAGTTTATGTTACTTTGTAATGTGTATAATAAAACTGGGATTTTATTAATTGTGTGGGAAATGTATTACTTATTTAGAAGGGGTTTTTTTATACCACCACTCCACAGAACCTGCGCAAGACAGCCTACAAAATAAAACATAAAAAACAACATTCAAAGTTGTCAAATAAAACCCAACATAGATCATAAAAACAGATAATAGAGCAATTATGAGGTATACCAGTTTTCAGACTAGGGGTCCCATTCCCCCTCCTGGGGTGTGGGATTCGCTACTCCTACCCTCCACCCCCTGCCCCCACTTACCTGGGTGGTGGAGGGGTGTTTACTAGGGTGCACCCATGGGCAGCACAGCGCGCTCCTACGCCCACAGCAGCCCAATTCGGGCCAAACCGCGGCCTGCAACGGGCCCGATTTGGCCCCCTGGTGAGCGCAGGAGTTCTCCCAGGCCACCCATTGACCTGCACAATGATGTCACTTCCCGGAAGTGACATCATCGTGCAAGCCGGGAGCGCATGCGTGTGCAGGAACACAGCAAGGTAAGTGCCGGGCCCCTGATCTCCCGCTGCGGAAGTTGGGGGCCCTGGCGACCCTATTTCAGACTTAAAAACACTATAAAAATGTGTTAAACAAACAGTCTGGTTAATGATTTTGCCTGACACCTAACATACAGTAATATAGGGAAGCTCAAGAGGAAGGGTATCCCATGGGCAAGACGCCATTAGTGAAAAAGCTGTCTCTGATTGCTACCGGCCTCACCTCTGAATGCGGGGGCACAGAAAGCAGGGGGTGTGAGGCAGCTTTTAACTGGCAGGAAGCAGGTAGTCCTTCTCTCATTGCGGCCCCAAGCCATATATGGTTTAAAGGTAGGAACCAGCACTTTGAATTTTGTCCAGAAACAAACAAACAGCCAGTGTAAATCTTTCAGCACAGGGGTAGTATGATTCTTGTATCCCACCACTTACAGAACCCTGGGTGCTACATTTTGGACCAACTGAGGTTTCCACACAATTTTCAATGGCTGCCCCTGGTAGAGTGCATCACAGTAATCTAACCTGCCTGTATTCAGAACCTGGATCCCTGTGGCCTAATCACAGATTTGATTGGCCATTGGGAATAGATATTGGGAAAGGATATTACAAATGGAGGAAATGAGGATGTCACATAATTTCTTCATTACTGACAATTTTATTTATTTAAAATATTTGTTTCCTGGCTTATCTTCTCAGCCCAGTTGATTACAGCTCGTTTATATCAGTGTCAGCATCTGAAGGGTAAATATTAGTAACAATATTATGCAAAGAGTAAAATCATGATATCACTACTAAAAACGGACAGTTCATGTCCTTGAACTTGCCACAGAATAGAAGTGCCCAGGAAACGTGATTTCATTTCTCTGAAATACTGACGTGGATCAAATTCAACTTCAAAGTGCTTTGTACTTTATTAGGAACAAGCACATCGCTACATGGCAGGCTTTTGAGCCCTCCAGTATTGTTTGTGCTAGATGTTTAGGACAAAACTTATTTTGCAAAAAAATCTTAATTATATTTGCAAAACACCCTGCATTTCATGGCCATTTCCACACTGCTCCCCGCTGCTCGTAACAACCCGGAATATCGTGAAAAAAACACGGAAGATCACGTTTTCTCGCACGAGAAAACATCACGTCGCGCAAATCTCGTGCAAGAAAACGCAATCTTCCGCGTTTTTTTCCACGATATTCCGGGTTGTTACGAGCAGCGGGGAGCTGTATGGAAGCGGCCCATTTTACAAATTGCAGACGAGAGACTTCTCCAGCGTGCTCTATAAAATATTTGTCCTTTCTCCCTCTACCTTTCATCATTTTATGCAAAATTTCCTGATAGAAGTTGTGAGGGATTTGAAAGCTTGCTATTTTGTAGGATTTTGCTTGGTGCTAATAAAAAGTGATTACATGGCTGTTGTTTTTGGAATTTTTCTATGGTCTAACATAGATAACTATAATTTTGTCTTAGCACCGATGAAATCTGGCGTGTTCAGGGTAGTATGGCCGTAGGCATATAATTTTTTCAGTTGTTTAGCTGTACACCTTCGATTCAATGAACAAAACAGATATCAGGGTCTCATAGACTAATCACACTGTTTATCGCTCATCTATCTGGCAAAAGAGACAAGTGAAATTGACACTCTATGTACATGGTGAGCCCTGTGGAGAGACTTCAAAATCGAGAAAATACTCGGAAAGGGTACCAGATTAAAAAGCAGAATAGCTGACAGTCTAAAACGACACAGTATATAATCAACAGAGATGTGAAAGGGCAAAAATCTCACAAAATCAATATGAATAGGGAGAAGAGGAGGACTTCATGGATTGCCGTCTTCCTGGAGGATAATATTTAGAACCTGCCCAAAAGGTTATCATAAGGCATATCAAACATATTTGAATTATAATGTTGATATGTTTAATTGAGATTGCCTTCCTCTCTATTATTTCAGTAGTTCATCATTCCAGTACACCATCATTATCACATTGTGCTTATTTTGCAACTAAAACACCAATGCTAGTGCATTGAAAAACAGAATCAGCAACTTGAACGGTCTACATAAGCCAATATACAGAGCTGTGCATTCCAGATGTTGCAGTAAATGGAGAAGTATTAGTGCACGTGGAAGATTTTATGCCCACTTTGTATACAGAAAGTACCAGGATCAGGCTGACCAAGCTTAGAAATTGTCAGATTCATCTAATTTTGGGTCTTGATCTGTCACACTGAGGTGCCCTCCCTCAACCTTGTTTGTATTCATTCTTCAGGGCATTGGCCCTTCCACACGAAATACCTGACGATTAATATATTGTATCATTGTACACTGCTAGCAATTTTGCTTTTTAAATCTGGTTTGAATATTTTCTTGATGTTAGAAATTCTTCCACCAAGCTCATTATGTGCAGATTATGAGTTCATGTCTATTTATTTCAATATTATTCAGTGGTGCGTACTGCAGTCAGATTATTTACTTTGCTTGCTGTCTAGCAGGCTTTCATGAGAAATAAGACACATGCAACACACACTGTTTTCACCAAACACTTGGAAGGTATGACAATTGTTTCTCCTTTCAGCCTCTCTCAAGAACAGAGTCACAAGACACGATTTATTCTTGGACTGAGGGTGTGCTTGTTAGGTGGCATTATCATTATCATATGTGGTCACGTGGGGGAGAGTGCCCTCATGTCATAGCTGACTTGTGGCAACCCCTGATGGGGTTTTCATGGCAAGAGACTAACAGAGGTGCTTTGCTATTGCCTGCCTCTGCAAACCTGGTCGTCTTTGGAGGTCTCCCATAATAATAATAATATTATAATAACATTTGATTTATATACTGCCCTTCAGGACAACTTAACACCCACTCAGAGTGGTTTACAAAGTATGTCATTATCCCCACAACAAAACACCCTGTGAGGTGAGTGGGGCTGAGAGAGCTCCAGAGAACTGTGAGTAGCCCAAGGTCACCCAGCTGGCTTCAAGTGGAGGAGTGGGGAATCAAACCTGGCTCTCCAGATTAGAATCCTTAACCACTTAACCACTATACCAAACTGGCCATCCAGTGATTAAGGCCAACCCTGCTTATCTTCTGAGATCTGATGAGATCAGGCTCACCTGGGCTATCCAGGGGCATGTGATTACATACTAGGGTTTTTTTTTAAAGGCATAACATTATTGGCAACTAAATTTGACAGAACAAAGCTTATATTCCTATTTAACTAACTGCCTGGTTCTCTACTGCATTTGGGGCGGGGGGACTCCAGAGAAGCAGACGGAAGCTTTTGTTCCTCAGAGTTCTACCAATGACTGATACAGCTTTGTGCGGAATTGGTGGGCTGCTTACTAGTTTACTTGAACTTGTAATGGATGAATTGAGGATAGGGTAAGCTTAAAAGACACATCAGTCCTATCCCTGCCCCTCCCAACCCCACTCCCCGTGCACATTTTTTCTTATTTTATCTGGTATATTAGTGAAGTGCTAATGCATCGCTTGGGTTTGTAGCAGGAGTATGGAGTGAGAGGGCTGCTCGGCAAACAGACGTCATTCCTAGGGCTATTCCACATAACCTTCTGTCACACATCTTTTTACTTCAGCTAAATGATAACCAAACAGACCTGTGTAGAAGTGGACTGGGGCACAATTTAGAAAGAAGGCCAGGTACTGAAATTCAAATTGTGATCGAATGTGGTAAATTATGTTCCAGTTGGGCCAGGAGCACTCAGGACATTTAGGCTCAAAAGTGAATCATTTAATTGGTGTGTTGTCTTGCAGAAATCTGCATTTTCTGTTCTGTTCACGTTACCTGGGGATCTATGAAAAGGGTATGTAGATACCTGCCTTTCAGGAAATAGGGGAGAAAATACCTCAAACATCTTCCCAAAGAATTACTCATTATAAATACATGCAATCACAGATATGCCTGGTTGCTCTGATTAGACTTATCTTTGGCAGATTGCCAGGTCCCTCAAGCTCAGAATCTGGAAGTGGAGCCTGGAAGTTTGGGGGATGGCACCATTAAAGGAGGGAGCAGGACTTGTTAGCACCTGGTGATTTTTCTTTAGAAGGGATCTCAAATGTCTTCTTTTTGCTGAGCTCCAGTGCAAGCAATTGCCCTTTCCTCCATATGATTTCAAAATACATTTATCATGCCCAGGGCTTTTTTTCTGAGAAAAGAGGTGGTGGAACTCAGGACCGCACAATGATGTCACTTTGGGTCAGCTGGAACAAGTTTTTTAAAGTTTAAATTGCCCTCCGCGAAAATGGTCACATGGCCGGTGGCCCCGCCCCCTGATCTCCAGACAGAGGGGAATTTAGATTGCCCTCTGCACCGATCCAGTGGCGCGTAGGGCAATCTAAACTCGCCTCTGTCTGGAGATCAGGGGGCGGGGCCACCGGCCATGTGACTGTTTTTAAGAGGTGCCGGAACTCCGTTCCACTGCGTTCCTGCTGAAAAAAAGCCCTGATCGTGCCTGTCTTTGTGTCCATGTCCTTTACTTCTCTGTTATTTCAATGGCGAGAGATACTGAGTTTAAAGAATTGAGCTGTAGTCCATGAAAGCTTATGCTAGCATAAAAACATGTTACCCTTTAAAGGTTCCATAAGGTTCTTTTTTATTTCTGAGACTGGAAAGATGTGCTAAAGGGGGAGAGAAAGCTATATACTTGCACCTTTGGATATACTTTCACCTTTGCTTCTGGCTCCTCACCTTGACTTTTAATTCCTTTCCATTGAGACCTTAAGAAAGACATTATAACCATCAAACCAGATCGGTCTCGGAAATGTGATCATTTGGTAAATCCTGCGTTCAGTGGTTCCCAGGTGAATTTTATTTATTATTTGTTTTACTTCATTTATACCCTTCCTTTCTCCTCAGTGGGGACCCAAAGCAGCTTCCATCATGCTCCTCTTCTCCATTTTTCCTCACAAAAACCCTGTGAGGTAAATCAAGATGAGTAGCCGTGTTAGTCTCTCTGTAGCAGTAGAAAAGAGCAGGAGTCCAGTAGCACCTATGAGACGAACAAAATTGTTGGTGGGGTATGAGCTTTCGTGAGTCATAGTTCACTTCTTAAGTGGGGAGGGTATCTGAAGAAGTGAGCTGTGACTCACGAAAGCTAATACCGCACCACAAATTTTGTTAGTCTTATAGGTGCTACTGGACTCTTGCTCTTTTCTCCTGTGAGGTAAGTTAGGCTGAGAGTTTGTGACTGGCCCAGGATTACCTAGCAAGCTTCCATTGCAGAGCAGAGAATTGAACCTGGGTTGCCCAGATCCTAGCCCATCACACTAGCCACTGCACTACACTGTCTCTCAACACAAAGATACAGCTTTTGGTTTTCCATCACACAGGCACTTTGCAAATATTGGCAGTGATTTACCAAATCCTATGCACAATGTCCAAAAAACATGACTGGGAGTCAACATGGGAACTCTGCAGTGTATTTTCTGTGGCTTCAGTGTGTCTAATGATTGTTTAAATAAGCCCATGTGGAATAAATTACTTGCATTTTCCTATTAAGCCCCAGTTAACTGTTACGCTTTATAAACTCACAGTTCCTATAAATATATCTCTTTTATATCACATATTTGTAAAAACTGTTTTGTTTCTACCCAGTAATATTTCTGTTTTGATTTGTCAAATGTGCCCCCTTAACTGACCATTTATGTCAGGATTTATCTGATTAATACATGAAAGTCAAGGATATGGTAGCCAGAAAAATATTGTTAAAGCGTTACTTGAAAAAATGGCTGATTTTAGTGATAAAGGCTCTAACGTAAACATTTGGTTATATAAAAATCACTGTAAAAATTAGTTAGTGTAATCGAAGATACATTTACTTTACACATGTTCTTTGAATGCTGCATCAATTTAAGAACAAAATAGCTTCTTTAGATTGTTATCCCATGCATTAAAGAAATGAGCTGAAAAAAAATCTGGTGATTTAAAGCATTAAGAAAATACAGTAAACATTTTCTTCTATCACCCATTGATTCTTATTTTGTTTACAACTGGTTTTTCATAGAAACGTCCCAGACCTGCCATATTTCTTGCATTTGGTGATCATTGGCGCCTCTGTTTCCAGTCTTTTTCATGCACATATGTGTGACTGTATATGTATGTGTGTAGAACAATACGTACACTCAGATTTATCTATCAGTTTAGAACAAAGTTTTGCATCTGATGAAGTGGGGCTGTAGCCCACAAACGCTTATGCTGCAATAAATCTGTAAGGTGCCACTTTGCTGCCCTTCTAGAATTGTTAAATGTGACTTCTTGGCAGGGTGAAAGGAGTGAATTCACATATATAATAAAACAAATTAGGGGGTTATTCTTGGCTTTCTTGTTCCATATAGTATATTTCCTTTGTTAACAAACAGCCTTTCCCCTAATAGCATTAGTGCAAACAATTATATCAGTCAGGCTCTCTCTCTCGTAAAAGGGTTTTTGTAGGAAAAGTATATGTCAGCTGTCAGACTGGAGCTACAGAGGTTGCTGGTAATCAATGGCCACATGGGACAAATGGAGACATCATTCGAATGGAAGGCTGCACATCTTCCTGCCGTGGTCTCAAATTCACATGGGCAACAGGAAAAAAGAGCTACTTATTAAGTCTGTAGAAATGCCACCAGCTATTATGGTACACCGCTAGTAAGAGCTTGTATAAAAGATTCAAGTGTGCAAGATAAAGGAAGAACCTGAGAACTGAATCCCATTTGCTTTCTTAAAAACTACTTTGGGAGAGGAAATTAATTCCGCTCAACCTTCTTTGTAAATTTCTGCAATGTAACTGGACTTTTTTAAAAAGTTAAGAGTACTGAATCATATTCAATTAATTAAGGTTAATGTATTGGCATTAGAAAGTGTCTTAGATGCCCTGTGAGATTTCCCCAATTATGTCTTCAGACTTTCAGAGGCATACACATTTTCCTGGCGGTACTGCACTCAAGGGGGGAAATTCCTATGCCTAGGAAGCAGAATGTGAGTTTCCTTTACTGGAAAAAAATCTGAAATGTGATCATTGTGTATGTTGATACTAGCACAATAAAAACGTACCTGCCGTCTTTTGCTGCCGTGCCAGGGAATGACCGTGGCTGACCTCTCCACCACAGGTTCTTCTTTCTTGAAAGAGCAAGAGATATTTATGAAGAGGCATTCTTGCTTTTACTCATTCTCACGCAGGCACCAGATTACCACGTGCCTTCTGGAAATTGCTGAATAAATACACTTGCCCTTAATCACATTAATAGATCAGAGGAAATGTGCAAGCCTATTACAATCAGTTAATTGCTACAGGGATAATTTGAGATTGCCTACCGAGTTCTGTTGGAGCCCTGTCAGTTAGCCCCACAAAATGGGCTCCCCCACCCCTAATATTACTTGTTATTACTTAGCTATTTTATTTGGCAAGGCTTTGGGCCTGTCTCATCACCTAATGCAACAGCACAGGCTTCTCTTTGCCAATAACTAGAACTTGCCATTTCAGTGGGAAGCAGCACATACAGGCTTTCTAACCCCTGCCTCCACATAAATAATACATTGGGCTTCCTGTACTGATAGATGCTGGTGGAGGCAATGAGGGTGGGGGGGGGGGGTGAAGAAAGGATGGTAGAGAAAACAGCTGCAAGTAACCATTACCCCTGACTAGACCCTAGGTGAATGTTTACCCTTAAAACTGGAGCGTAATATGGTTGGTGCTTTGTTAAATGGGATTAGTTAAAGGATGCTGTTTTTTTCCTCTTTGCTCGCAGTCATTAAAGCATGGGGGGCGGGGTTCCTCCTTGCCATTGAACTTCTGGAGGGCACTTTGGTCCCGTAACATGGTGCCCTGAAATAACCTGGTGGTATTTCTATATCTGTTTTGCTGCTACACTGTGCTGCGTAATTTGAAGCTTATTATACTGAACAGAGGAGAAAAGAGGCAGTTGAGCCTTTTCTCTCCGCTCAGGACTGTGTGTTTAACCCCAGCTAAATTGCTGTTGTTTGCAGGATTGTGAATATAAAACAAATTTAAAACACTACTAAGGAGAGACTCATTCCTATATGGAATTGTCATTCCCTCCCCATTGGATGTCTTTCCCCCAGCTTCCAGTCAACAGCAGCATCCCAGTGACATACGGCGCGGTTATGAAAACTATCCTGGGTCTGGCCACAGAGGGGCCGTTGAGGTGTCTTTTGTCCAGAAGAGCTAGCTTGGAATTTGACATCCCCCTGTCTGGGTGGAGTCTGAAAGGCCAGGTTTGGGTTTCACTTGGAGGAGAAAATATATGCCTACCTTGAACACAAGAGGTGTAATAGGACCAGCCAGCAGAATCAGTTTTGCAGGTTCAGGGATTCAGTTGCTTATTGGGGAGCTGATGTAACTGTGCATACACGAGCGCTTTTTTGCTACCAGCTAAACGTTTACATTTGTAAACAAGCAGGTTAGTACCAAGGCACTGTAAATCTCTAGTGCTGTGTGTCTGAAACGGGGCTCCATAAGGGTGCTTCAGGGGTGTGCGAGTCCCTTGTAAGGACAGTAGGTAAGCCTGTGTTAACATGAAAACAGGATCCTCTCATTTTCTAGGAATGAGGGCAGAGGAAGGAGATGGGATCGGTCTTTCCTTCAGCTCTTAGAGCTGCTGCCACCCGCAGCCACCCAGATCATCTCAAAGCACTTGCCAAAAAGATGCTGATTCATTGCTGAGAAGAACCAGTTGCTCAGCCCTGGGAATTCTTAATTGGCTGATTGGCACCAAGCAGTACAACCCTGATACCAGCATTGTGGTGATTTCCAGTAGAAAATTGAAATGGTTTATACTCTCTTTTCCAGTGCAAAGGGATCTCACCATGGGGCGGGCAGACAGATGACGTTCTGCATTCATGCACAGCAAGGATCCATGGTAATTTTTAGTTGAGTACTGGAGGTTCAAATTTTATGTGACGCTGGTCTTTTCCTGTGAGGAGCGTTAGACCCCCTTCCCATTCGCTAGAAATTATTACCGGTGAGGAAGTTCCTTCCTGTCTCTGCTGTGAAATGCCTTCCAATCAAAGGTTGAGATTGATTAAAATCTAGATCAGGGCCTTTTGAGTTGTGGCCCGACAGAAGCAGCCAATGAAATGAAGCTGTCGAGCACGTGGCATGTGCTAATTAACGAGATGACATCACGGTCTGTGAAATTTTAAAAATTAGGATGGGTTCATAGATTACAAAGGCGTGAGAGTCTCTCTGCTGTCTTTCTCTGTACTTCAGCTAAGGCGAGAAGCTGCTCCTGTCGTTGGTTGCAAAGACTGACTGAATAAATATTACCACGATATCAAAGTTCTGGTCTCCATCCATTCCGTAACGCAGCAAAACCAAGTGGTGCATTATTCTTTTCAAGGCCGTTTGATAGTACAGAATGCAAAAAATGAAGCGTATGGTCCCATTACTGATTTCACTTACATTACTAATATTTAGAATTTTTTATTTATTTGCTTTGTTTCATTTTACTTATTTGCTTTATTTGGAGTCTACATTTCTCACTCATAGATCCAGAGGAGTTAGCCGCGTTAGTCTGTAGTAGCAAAATAAAAAAGAGTCCAGTAGCACCTTTAAGACTAACCAATTTTATTGTAGCATAAGCTTTCGAGAATCACGTTCTCTTCGTCAGATGCATGGAGGGCAGAAGGAAACTGGTCAAATATAGAGGAGGGGAGGGGAGGGGAGGGGGATGTAAACAACTCCTTTGATATGGAGATGCAGACAGCTCCTTTTGGTGTGGGGATCAGTTTGCTTGTGTAAAGGTTCAACGGAGTTTGCCGTGTGCTGCTGAACTCTTTTTGATTTTGCTACTACAGACTAACACGGCAAACTCCTTTGAACCTTTACACAAGCAAACTGATCCCCACACCAAAAGGAGCTGTCTGCATCTCCATATCAAAGGAGTTGTTTACATCACCCCCTCCCCTCCCCTCTCCTCCTCTATATTTGACCAGTTTCCTTCTGCCCTCCATGCATCTGACGAAGAGAACTTGATTCTCGAAAGCTTATGCTACAATAAAATTGGTTAGTCTTAAAGGTGCTACTGGACTCTTTTTTACATTTCTCACTGAAACTCAAGACAATTTAAAACAATGTAATAAACAGCACTCAAGGCAACAATGCAACCAACAATATAACTGGATTACAGAATTAGAGAACAGCACACTAAAAACAGTAGAATACATACATTAATGCTGTATAACATACACAACAAAACTGGATCACAGAATTAAAGAGTGCAACAGTTTAATGTACATAATGAACAAAGCAATGAAAACTGCCTGAAATTTTCAAGACATTAATGACAACCCTTTACGTTTCGGTGTTTTTATAAAAGGAAGATTATCCAAAATAGATGAATATCTGTCACCAGTTCAGAGTTGTACCCTATTTTTGGCATTCTTCCATCAATGTTCCGTCATGGATTTAGTTTCCCTAATCTAATTTAGAATTTTTAAAATATGTTAATACAAAGCAAAACTAAAATGGTAAGATAGATGACTGCAGAGTTCAGAGCAAATTTAAGCCATGCAATAACAAAGCATTTTCAAAAACAGTCGTGTTTGTTGTTGTTTACCCCTTATTTTCATACAGCATGAGCAGAAACCATTGCTTTAGTGCTGGTTTGCATCGGTTCATATAACTTCAGAAGAAGCTTCATAATGGTGTGTTGTACCATTGAGAGAGTGCCAGCATGAATGGAATTGTCTAATTTGCAGCAGGCAGGTTTTCCCAGCCGCCTGTAACCTTCCTGGCTGCCCCACCCAAGCGCCTTCCTTCTCCTATATAATAAACCAATCTCTGAGTCAGAGCATAGGAGGAGGAGAGCTTCCCTTTTACTGTTGATTCTGTTCACTCTGCCGTGGTTGTCCCTCTGCCAGACTGTAAATTCATGTATATCAAGGATTTAGATGCGGAAAAAATACTGCAGACAGCATTCTGAATGTATTTGTACTTAAAGAAAATATATAGCTGTGCCTCACACTGACATGGCTGAAATGGAAAAAAGGCAAGGAAATTATTCTTTCTTTTAGTTAATTTGAATGTATTTCGGTGAAATGCTGGAAACAGTGATACAGGCATTTCTTGGCCATGTGGATGACATTAGAAATGATGCTAAGATTTCCATACGCAAGGCATGAATATGTCTCGGCAAGCATTCTTGTATGTTTTGTGATAAACTCTGGCCATTCTGTTTCTAAGCGGAGGAATCTGACTATATACTTCTGTGCATGCATTCAAACACACACACAAACCCCTGTGTACAGGTATGGTTGAAGCTGAACCAAGCAATAAAGTTGATGGTACATCTATCTTTTTAAAACTACTTTTTATAAACTGTGTAATGAAGCACTGAATACAGAACAGCTGGATTTAGGTGGTAGGAGCTGATACATTAACTTAATGGCTTTATAGTTAATGAGTTAAAAGAGAGAGACAGGAGGAGTGGATTTGATATATATGCCTAATTACAGAATGCTACTAAAATTAAAAATATAATGAAGCCTTTCTTGCAAGATAGTGCAAATTATTAAAAAGCTACTACTAGACTCTTAGAAGTATCTAACATCATCAATTAGCTCTAGTTTCAACTAACTCTTAAACATTCGATTATACTGCAGTATGTAGTACATTTAAAATAATGTGAATCTTGCTACTCATGTCAGTGGGATGCGGTTTGACACTGGGATTTGGGACTTTTTCTCCTGTCAGGATCAGTGGGGCATTTGTCCATGGGTCTGTAAAAGCCTGGGGCCAGTAACTTTCGATGCTGTTTCTACATGGGTAGTCTGTGGGACCCCTGACCTAAAAGAACTGGGATTTCCACCCCTTCTTAGATATACTGCTAGATTTTCTAGGTTTTTTCTTCACTGAAGTCATCTAATGTGGCAATTCATATAAGATACAATAGGCGCTGGATTTCCACTGGTTATTAACATTTTCCAGTAAAATCTTACGAACTGGTATTTTGCTAAAAGGTAAAAGAGCAATCCTGAACAGATCTACTGAGAATCCTACTCAGGTATATTCATTGGTGCTAAGATCTTCTTAGTGTTTTCATTCTTTGGCTTGGTTTAGGCATAACACTATCAGGGCAATCTTAATAACACTCTTCTAGGAGTAAGCCCCATTGAATAGGCCTAGGAGTACAATCCTATGGAGAGTTACTCCAGTCTAAGACCATTGACTTCAGTAGGCTTAGACTGGAGTAACTCACCATAGGATCGCACTGAAAGTAGGTTTCTGAGTAGACATGCTTAGGATTGCTGTCCAAATCATTGGCTGTTTCCACATGTCCTTAAAGGGATGGCCTACACACCAAATACTGGCGGCTTTTCTCCTTCACACGTCTCTGATTTCAAAGGGGTAGCAGAATTTTTGGCTTTTTTTTTTTTTTGGCGCCCTTTATGAGAACACAATTTCCAACACTTTCCTACGTCCCTGAAAAGGCTCTGAAAAAACAGACGCCAAACAGCCTGCTACTGCTTTGAAATTGGAGATGTGTGGAGTGAAGGAGAAAAGCCGCCAATGTTCGGTGAGTGGACTGTCCCTTTAAGGACGTGTGGAAATGGCAAGAGTTTAGCACTAACTGAATTAGCTTGAAGAATTCTTGGCACATGCTCATTCTTCAACCTTCCTTTACCTTCTAGATCTGAGTAAATAGGTTCTTCTTGGTTTGGGGCAAAGTACACGTTTCTGTTAAATCCAAAATAACTATGGTTTGCATTCACCCTATAAACCAGTTTTGTTCCATGTGTGGAAGACAAACACAAGCTGTAGTTCTTCACTTCAGATATAATGCAACATACAGTTTGCTGCAAACCGAGAAGTAATTAACTAGATTGTGGTGTGTGCAGAGAAGAGAATTTCTGAGAAAGAGCCTGTCATGATCTTGCCGTGCCAGGAAGGCCTAGCAAGGCCTTAGAAGCCTGTTAGCAGTGAGAGTAGGCCTGCCTACGATTCCCAGGAGCCCCTGGGCCGTTTTGGCGCCCTTTTTGGCCAGTCAGAACGCAGGAGGAAGAAAAGCCTGCATTCTTCCTCCCAGGGAGCAGGCCAGAGGAGGTTTCTGCTAGGGGGAGAGGCCCTCATCCAGGGATGGTGAGAAGGCAGGCCTGGCAGACAGAGGGACAGGGAGTTCAGTCGCACTAGGGCCTTTGGTTTACCCATCTATTATTGCTAACGAACCTTGCTTCTTGTTTGCTTGTTTGTTTAATATTAGCCGACCTCCTTGTAAATAAACCCTTTTATTTGTTGTTACTCTGCTGGGTCCTCACGCCTGTTTATTGGCCAAGCTACGTAGGTCAGAAGGTTTGGGAGGGTACTCTGGGCCTTCCCAAGGGACCCTGAATTCCAGAGTGGTGGCAGCATACAGTGGCTCACCCTACCTGAGGCATGACAATGCAGTCCTAAGCACAGTTACATCCTCCTAAGCCCATTGACTTCAGTGGACTTGAGACAGGTATAACTGTACTTAAAATTGCCTTTACTGGTCAATTCCAATAATGAACGAGACTCTGGCATGCTGGCTAGTTATGCGACCCCCGAGCGATCGGCATCCAACTTTTTAGAGGGACAGGTGGTGTTCAGCCACCCAAGATTGAGCAATAACAGGTCTGTGATGACCTTACTGGTTAATTCCAATAACAATCGAGACTCTAGCTTGCTTACTAGTTATGCGACCCCCAAGTGGTTGGCGTCCAACTTCTTAAAATTGCAGTGTAAGTTCATTCTATGCACATTCTCTAGCACCTGGCCATAGTATAATGTTACATCTAAACAAAGCCATTGTTTAGAATGTGCTTATAATAGAAACTTTATTGTATTTATATTCCTCCTTATTTCATGAACTCATGGTTAGTTTTTGGGTTGTTTCATAAGTTTTGGGTCTCTGACCCCAAGGGGATCACAATCCAAGCGTATTTATCCTATGGCATTGTTTATGGAAACGTCCTTGATATTGACCATGCTAATCTCACACTATGTAATCCGCCTTTAGTCTCAGTGAGAAAGGTGGACTATAAGAGACATAAATAAAAATAAATAAAATAATAAATATTGGGATGGCTTGCAGAACCAAAGTTCACCTGGTACACGATTATGAGAATGTTTAATTGCCTTATTTTTTAAAAAAAATCTGTAAATTATTCTAGCATTTACTTATTTTTGATGTCCTTGGTTTATTTTAGACATCCAGTTTATGTAATATTAAACCATATTTGATAAAATTTATGTAACGTGCACAAGCTGAGCTTCTCAAGTACACAAGTATATTCAAGTATCTTAATACCTACCCATAGACATGCAGTATTGACCATTCATGTCACCTTTTCGGTCCTTGAAATGGCTCAGTTGTTGAAAACAGTCTAACAGGGTTTGGGGGAGGGGGGATCTTTCCCTCTCACCTGGTAGCTGCGTGTGCCTAACATAACATGCTGTACTGTGACCTTCGAATAAATACTTTTTCTTCTGGGAGTCTGTTGCACTCCAGAATTTACAGGGCTGTTGAGAAATCCAGCCAGGAAACATAATGGATTTAATTTAAGGAGAAGAAGCTAGATATTTAAAATTTGACAGTCTTAGTAGCAAGAGTAAGACTAATTGTATTAATTTTAAAACCTAAGCAGGTTTAGGTCTGGGTAGCCAACTGAGATTAATGTTTTTCTCAGGAGGGATTTCCTTTAAAATGTTTTTGTTTAGAAAACTTCTGTGATGCTAGAAGACTGCAGTCTCTAAGGAGGGCCATAGGCAGCATCCGAAACGCCCCGTGACTCCTTTTTCGAACTTGAGCTCATTTATAACAAATGGTTTTTTACACGAGTCTTGAAAACACTTTAGGTTTAACCTGGGGCCAAATCTTGTACAAATCCTGGTGACGTCAGGTTAGCTTAAAACAAATTTAAACCGAAAAATGTCTAGGTTTGAAGTATGGCTCTCTTTTTTTTTTTTAACCAAGCCAGGTCACCAACGTTATGCACACTGGTCATTTCAATGAGAGGCATGATTCCATGTTCTTTACTGTAGAGCCTGATCGTATGTGGAATTGGAGACATACAGCCTATACAGCTCTTGTGACGAAGTAGTGGCTTGCTTGGTGCCTGTATTGAGTAACAACATTCTCCAGACAAGCGAGCCCATCCAGTGCTGTGGAGTTGCAGCCTTTTCATTCTTCTGCTAGCTTTGGAGCTACTTGCAGCTAACTGACTCGCTTTACCTCCATTCCTCATTATCTCGTTTCTTGTCATTTCACACACAAACACAAACAACCATTCACAATCCTAAAATCAGATTACAGTTTCATCTCACAGCATACGCTATCTCATGGATTTAACCCCATTTGGTAATGGATGCTGCTGTACCAAATGTCGGTGTTGTGAATTAGTGGCATTTTTTACACTGTACGCCTCAAGGACAGAGCTGTGCTTTCAAACTGAATATGTGGGTCTGAGGTTGCATTCGATCACAATCCCTGGAACCAGTTTCTGCATTATATCACTAGCGAGATGGTCTCTGCCATTCTCTGTTCTGTGCTTTTCTGTTCTGTACCAGATTAACGTTAGCAAAGCAGAAGTGAATCAGAACAAAATCAACACAAAAGATCTGCAGTGCTGCAGGGACTGTGGGGGGCGGGAATACACAGAGGTTTTTTAAACGATAGCTATGAGGAAAGGACAGGATAAGTCTGTTCACCTGTGGAGAGTAAGAATTGCCTTTAGGTGACCAGGCCAGGAAGCTCTTGTCAACTGAAAGAATTCATTTTCTTTTAGTTGGTTGATACTGTACAAATAGTTAACACATACGAACAGTTGGGCTAGAAAATATGTTTTGGGTTTATTTAAAAGGGCTGACATTTGATCCAATCCAGATGTTGACAGTCCTTATAAAAAAGGTAGAAACAAAACATCTTTCCATGTTGGCTGCTGTTTGAATTGCAAATACAGCTACAAACAAACTTCAGAAACGTTGCCAGATTTGTGTGCCACAACAAGACAACAACCTACCAAAGTGTGGTAGCATTTTAGAGATTACTTGATTGTTAAGCTATTCTATGATCCATGAGGTTTCTTTAGCGTACATCATCTACAAAATGCCATATCACTTTTAAGTGTTTTTTTCCTGAGAATCTTTTCATTATAGTGACTCATATGGCTTTACATAAAAGATGTGTTCTTTAAAAGTCTAATAAGTACAAAATAGCATAACCCTTTTTATTTGTGATGACTAGTAAGTTCCATATATTACAATGAAATTTTTAGTATCACTGCAGTGTGTATGAATAGGACTGCAATTGAGGTAACAGTATCAAACTACCACTGAAGATGCAGTCTTGGCGGGATATTCTCCTGCACCTTTGCCATGAGTAGGCATAGGAAGAGCACAATAGTTGAACTACCAGGATACAATCATGCCTGAAAGGTACTCCACACATTTACAAACCCTGCCATCTCTGCCCGTGGCTGGCTGAAGATATGCAGGGCACAACCATGGTGATTCAGAGAAAAGGACACTCTGTGTTCTCCCAGATGTTCTAATTTTCCTTCAGTCAGCAAGCTTGTGTACAGAGAAAAAAAATCCCATAATCACCGTACATGCGATCTGATTCCAGGTCTGAATCATGTAATCAGATTGTCAAAGCCTGACAGCAGCAATCCCTAATTCAAATGGATTGCCAGCTCTGCTGGTTATTCTAGGATATGTCAGACATATTTCCCAGAGAGGCTTCGAAGGAATAAACGGAAAAGCCATGATATCATTATAACAAATAGGTGAAGCAACTTAAAAAGAGTCCAGTAGCACCTTTAAGACTAACCAATTTTATTGTAGCATAAGCTTTCGAGAATCAAGTTCTCTTCATCAGATGCGTGATACAGAGACATCATGCATCTGACGAAGAGAACTTGATTCTCTAAAGCTTATGCTACAATAAAATTGGTTAGTCTTAAAGGTGCTACTGGACTCCTTTTGATTTTGCTACCACAGACTAACACGGCTAACTCCTCTGCATCTGTGAAGCAACTTAGTGCATCAGGTGAACACAGGGCTTTTTTTCTGGGGAAAGAGGTGGTGGAACTCAGTGGGTTGCCCTCGGAGAAAATGGTCACATGGCTGGTGGTCCCGCTCCCTGATCTCCAGATCTCCAGATGCGCAGAGGTCAATCTCAACTCCCTCTGTCTGGAGATCAGGTGGCGGGGCCACCAGCCATGTGACCATTTTCAAGAGGTTCCAGAACTCCGTTCCCCCGCGTTCCCCCTGAAAAAAAGCCCTGGGTGAACGACCCATGACTCAGTGGCACAGCATCTGCTTTGCATGCGGAAGGTTGCAGGTTCAATCTCTGGTGTCTCCATACAGGATCAGATGGTAGTTGATGCGTAAGACCTCAACTTGAGATCAGCCTGAGGCACTGCCAGTCTGAGTAAATATTTGATGGACCAACGGTCTGATTCAATAGAAGGCAGCTTCATGTGCTTTCATGTGTGGAGTGCATCCTCCGGCCGGAATAAAAGGCCCAGCCTGGAATGGAGCTTGGTTCAGAATTAACTTCAGGCCTAGTGGAGAGCGACCAGGACAGAGGATCCTATCCAATTGCATCACCTTTATCAATCCTGAGTGGAAGATCATCTCCCAGTCTACAAATAAAAAAAGACTTGGATGGAACAACACGCTGGTGTTCAGTAATGTTTTAATAACATTTACAGATGCCACTGGTTCGGTACCCATGAGCAATCAGAATTGTTTATTTGCCTCTTCATTTTCTTGAAAAGTCTAAGAAACTGCTCAAAAAAAGCAGCCAGTTGCATTTCTTGTTTTTCACTTTATCAGTTAACAGTTGAAACTCATTGAAGTATTCCTTGTTTTTACTCCTTGTTCATTGGAACCAGAAGATTTTACTTTTCTTTTAATTAGGCTTAGGTGAACTCAGTCTCGTTTCCTCTGTTCTCTGTGCAATACTGTCTCTTTATTAGTGCTTCCATCTAGTCTGACCACTCCCTCCATTTTCTTTCTCTCCCCCCCCCTTATGGTTTTCTGTGCCCCCATATTCCAAATTCTCAGGGTAGGAGATTGGGACTGAGCTTTGGACTAGAACACATGCAAATTTATTTGCCTGTGAGATTATGCAGAGTATGGAATACAGAGCGCAGTTTTGACTTTTATGGCATTTTCATTTTTAAGAGGCTCCCATTCAGAATTCAAGGCTAGATGTATCCAGTGGGTTCTCAGTTCTGTAGGGCCAGAGACGTGGGGCGGGGGGGGGGATCCTTAACTCTTTCCTTCCCAGAGTCCAACAGAGGACAGTGCAGCAGAGGTTGGGCAGAGCCTTTCCATTGCGCACCTCAGCACAAGCCAAGATAGGCAGATGGGGATAATCGGCTCACGTGGGGCAAAGGAGGTGCAAAACGAGTGTCCTGGGATTGGGGTTGTGTTGAATGCCAGATTGGAAATAACCCTGCAGCAGACCTGAGCTTCTGTGCTGTCAGTTTTACACCGCAGATCATTTTGCAGAGCTCTGTGAGAACCGAAGCCTGACCTTTATCATAAGCCTACTTAAAAATGAGGATGTGGAAAACATGACAGTTAAAACTATGAACTTTCCAAGAGAGAGGCATAATTATTTCTGCTACAATTATAATTTGTGACCATGTCCAAAGATTAGAATTTCCAGCCCTTCCTCCAGATGTTACCCTTTTAAGTCTTCCGTTGAAATGGGAGAAGAGGCAGTGATGACTCCCCCCTGCTTGCGCCTTTCCTGTCATCTTCCCCTCCTTCCTCGCTGCCCAGCGCATCTGTACCTGTTTGGCCCAGGCATCTATAGCGCTCGTCACCATCAGACATGGGAGGAGCACTGTGTTGGGAGCCACCTGCTTTTCTGTTGATGAAAAAATGAGGAGCGCTCCTCTTTGACTACCTAAAAAGGTTATGCTGGGCGTTGTGGGACCTGCAGGAATGAACACCGTGTGGGGCAGGTAGCTGCAGTAAGGAGGGGAATAGGGTGAGACTGTTTAGGAAGGCTGGTGCAACCCAATCCAGTGAATTCTTGGATGTGGAGGGAGGGGGGGAGAGAGAGGAGGAGGATCTTCAGCCGCCTCTTCTCCTGTTTCAGATGGAGATTTAAAAATTAATGCACTTGGAAAGCGGATAAGTGTTGACAACCTTACAAAAGATATTTTAAAACCCTGTAAAGTTACCCTACGGCAGGGGTGGGCAAACTGCGGCCCGCAGGCCACATGCGGCCCGCTACAGAGTTTTTTGTGGCCCACCAAGACAGTCAGAAAAATCCGCCTTGAACCGAGATTTGCAGCTATAAATGATATGAAATTAGCACAATAAATAAATTGAATAAAACTACCACTATTTTATTTAATTTATATTTATTGATTTTTATGATACGATTGATACCTTTTCTGAAATGCAAAGTTAACTAATGAATGCAATCATTTTAAAAGGTGCGGCCCTCCACTAACCTCCGCTCCCACAAAGTGGCCCCCGAGCCAAAACAATTGCCCACCCCTGCCCTACGGAGACCTTTTTGACTCCTTTGCTACTGAAAAGGTTTTTGGAATCCCCCAACGTCGGCTTTTCCCCCTCTCTCCTGCCACTTACAGCGATTCGGTTTATTTTGTATTCGGCAAAAGGGGTTTATTGTGTGGTTTTGTCAGAAGCTGCCATTGGAGTGAATGGAGGATCAGAATTCACCAAATTCCCCCCCCCCACCCCCGTGTCTCTTGGCTGAAGCCTGTAGGCTCGGCAGTGCCCAAGAAGTCGATGCAGTGCTCCGTCTCAAGGAGCTGCTGATTGAGAGTTCCTGCGCGTTGCAGGGCTACATATTGACACATGGGATGGCAGAAATCTCCAAAGGAGCTCCTACAGTGCCCATAAATCTGCTTTATGCAAATGTTACTTACATATCCCCAGCCATACTCCGGCTCTTTCTTTGTGCAATAAGTACACAAGACTGAGGAATAAAAAGGGAGGGTGGGGCTGCCATTGAGTATTTCATTGAACACACAGAACAGAAATGCTCCGGAAGCAAGAGAAGATAGGGAATTCACTGTCCTGCTACCTTTCCCATCCAGAGTGAAAATAAAATGCTATACAGTCAAATTCAGAGTGCCATTATAGTTTGCTCAAGGAGGGGTGAAAGAGATGCCGGGGGGGAGGGGAAGTAGAGCTATTGGAAGAATCCAAAGTCTGCTAAGATAAATTCAAGATGAAATTGAAACTTGGCGGTTCAATCTTAACGGCATTTGATGCAGGTGTTTTTATATCTTACAAATTAATCGCCAGAAAAATGAGTGCTGTTGAGAGACGAGCACAGATGGGCGCTCTCTGAAGTTGTGTCCCTGGTCAGCCTAGTTATTATTATTACACACATTGCATGTACGGTAAATGGCTGCACAGGAAACTATGGAAAATGAAGCCTGCTCTGCTCCACTGAACAGAGGCAAACACATTTTCATCATGTAAGGAACAGGGCTACCTGAGTGCACCCCCCCCCCAATCAGCACAGGGACCTGCCACTCCCGCATCACTACACTTACCACTCTGCACAGAACTCAAGAAAATCAAAGGCAAAATTACGGAAATCCAAGCCCATACGCCCTGCCTTTCCCACAGTGCCTTGCCGGAATGATCTCAGTATCTGGAAGGAAGCACTGTCCAAGGTGCAGGAATTGTGCAGGCCAGTTGGCTTCTTAACTTCGCTATTTATAATTTGCAGTTTGCTTTAGTATTTAAAGAATCAGGTTTCTAACTTCTAGCATGCATTGTTATGTTGCTTGCTCTTTTAATATTAAACGTATGCTGCAGCACTTTGAATTGCGAACTGTAAAGCATTACTTAATCTTTCGTTTTGCTTTCCCAGCAAATGCACATTGGAGCATTCTTCACTAGGAAACCAAATATGAATTTTATTTGTACATTTGACAAATAATATATGTCCTTTGCTCAAATGTGAACTCCCTCGATAAAATAAAAATGCTTTGTGGCACTCTAAAGATGAACAGATCTATTATGGCATAAGCTTTTGTGAACTTCATCAAACCCATGAAGTATGTCCTCAGTTGGCAGATATATATGCATAGACATTGGAGTTTAACAGTGTGTGTGTGTGTGTGCCCATAAATGTAATATTACCATAGTTTAGTTTTAGAAATATTAGTTCTGCAAATAATATTGTTCAGAAGAATGTTAATGTCTGAAATGCAAGTTTGTCCAAAGTTAGATATTTGTAAAAGCAAAACTCTCTTTCCATTGCAGTTATAGCACATGCATTTTTCAGGGAGGTAGAGAAGGCAAACTTTCTCTGTAGGTGGTAGGCAGAAAGCAACTGCAACTGAAAGGCCTGTGTCCCTTGGGAGGGATCAGATATCCAACAGCCTTAGCATCAGGGCCAGCCCATAAAGCTGCCACCTACAACCTTTCCCTTCCTTTATCCTCATTGCAGCTTTGTTAGATTTCTCTAATCGATTGGCATCCTTTCGTGACCACACAGTGGGAGAAAGAGAATGGGGGGGGAGAGTTTGTGCCTCGCTGGCTCCTCCGTGCCTCCCTTTGATTTTATGGTCTCTATTTCTCTAATTGGATAATCTAGGAAGTCGCTGGCAGTCCTGTGTTGCTGGCTGTGCTGATTTCACTCAGACCAGCCCTGCAGAGGGTGGGGTGGGGTGGGGTGGAGGATGGGAGAGAGAAAGGAGAGGAGGGAATCTGTACATCAGAAGAGCAGAAGGAAGGCAGGCACTAAAGTACTGACGAGGGACCATGAAACTGGAGGCAGCAAGAACTAAGAGGAGAGAGTTGCCATCCTCTTCCCTTTCAGCGCTCCCTGTAATGATATTGCTTGCAGTGATGCTCAGGGAACAGGCACCTGCTGCTCTGTAATGATTCAGCCTCATTCTGCCGGAGCTTTTGCACAACAGGATGCTGTTGTTACTGTCACTGCCGCTGCTCCTGCCGCTACCCGCCGCCACTGCTGCTGCTCCTGCTCCCCTTCTTACTGATTTTCCTTTTGCTTCTGCTGCATGACGGCTCTTTTCTCCTCCATTTAAGCAGCCACCAGCCACAGACGCTCAAGGTGAGAAGCCAGCCTTTTCCTCTGGGCTGTTGGTTCACTTAAACCATTTGTTCAAGGTTGCAGCTTTTATTTGTGTCCCATCCTTTTGGCTCCCTGAAGAATTTGAATGGTTTGAGAATAACTGAAGGAATTATAAACAAAATATTAAAAGTGAAGCAGGAGAGAAGCTGAATCATTCTGCGGTGCTCCGTGTCTCCTTTAAATGTTTGAGAGGATTTTTTTCCTCCTTTTTTCCTTCCCTCCTTTATTTGGATCATGTTTAGACTCTTCAGCTCTTTTCTGATGCCTGTACTATGATGCTGTAAGATTTTTGTGGATCTGTTTTCTCTCTCCTGGCTTGCTTACTTGGTAAAAAATGGACTAGGGTAGAGTTTAAGGCCTTCTAGAGGAGTGCTTGGTTGGGGAAAAATATTTATATATATGATTAAATATGTCTGAAGCGACACTGGAGACTTTTCCCAACCCCTCAATGCAGCTGAGCCCCACTGCATCACTGGAGGGGCTCCCTGCTGAGGAGGATGTGCCAGAAACTCAAACAGAGGAGAGGAGGATGCAAGAAATAGCAGGCCTTGCTGCTACTTGCTGTGTCTGCCTGGAAGCAGAACGACTGAAGAGCTGTCTGAACTCTGAAAAAATCTGCATTGTCCCCATTTTGGCTTGCTTGATCAGCCTGTGCCTCTGCATTGCCGGCCTCAAGTGGGTCTTTGTGGACAAGATTTTTGAGTATGACTCTCCCACCCACCTTGGCCCCGATAGGATCGGGCAAGATCCCATCACTGCTGTGGATCCTACCGCACTGTCTGCATGGGTGCCCTCTGTGGTGCATACGTCGTACTTCCCAGTGCCTACCAGTGAAGCTAACGTTGAGGTTACGGGGCAGGTGGATGGTTCCCTAGTTCCCACCGAGGCTGCTTCTCCATCATCACCACTTAACAGTGTATTAGGTTCTAATCCTTTACCCTCCTTGGCACCCTCCTTACCTCCACTCAGCCTGGACCCAGAGGTGAAAAGAGTCACAGCAACTTCTCTGGCAGAAGAAGCAGAAACTAATATCCAAACAGCTTCACCAAAACTTGGTAAGTGTGACGTCCCTATTCCTCCATCTCGTACAGCGTTCAGTCTTTGTTACCAGTTACACTACCATAACCCATGTCAAGAGTAACTTGAGTTGCATTGGGATGAAGCCATTCATTTTTACTGATTATTGAAGAGCAATGTTAAGACTCTGTCTATTAGGCAGATAGGAACTTTAGACTGACTGACCTTGCTATCCCTTATCCTAGCTCATAAAAAGAAAGTTGTAGGGTAGTTACTCGGTCTAATAATAATAACAACGAGATGGTTACTAGATGTTTAATATAGAGTTAAACACAAACAATTCAGCAAGTTGTTTTGGTAATGAATTTTCTGCATTGATTCCCTTTTTGTTGCTATCTCCTTGCCCAGCCTGCAATTGATGTCTGTCTACTGCTTCATCTGTCTCCCAACTTGGATTATTCTGTATTCCTGACAAATCTTCCCAGCCTCCATCCTCCCCCCCCTCTTAAATTAATGCAGTGGGCAGTGATTTGGCAGTAATTCTAAACACTTACCTTTCTTACTTCATTCTAATCTGTGCTGATAAAAGTTGCTATATTAAGTTCAACCAGCATCTTCTCTGACCCAGTATTTAGCACTAAATTGCACTAAAATTGAGCAACAGCTTATCATGGCTCTACAGTGGAATTCCTTTATGAAATATGTTGTGATAAGGGAGCCACAAAGCATATGCAGAGTGCATTTCTCTTACCGTGAACTAATTACAGACAGGTCCAACATCTCTGGGATCAGGAGTCATTTTTACTTGGAGAGTGTGGTTTCTGGGTTCGTTCAAGTTCCAGAATGCTAATTCTGATAAATTAATCTCTGGATACTCTGGAGGAAACCCAAAATTTAGATTTACAGACTGCCACAACCCAAGGGCTAAGGGCAGGTAAGAAAATAACACAAAAATTCCAGTTGGACAAAAAACAAAAGCAATCATCAGATTAACTCAGATGAACTCCACTGTTTTCTGTTTGAGTTCCAGGTCCCACAAGTCAGCCCAAACTGGAAGCTATAAATGATAGAGCCGTATTTGCTTTTTACCCCTCCAGCAAGGAATCCTATGAAATGTTACTATCTCGTTGGCTTTAACAAAATGACTCGATATAGACTATCAGGCATAAGAAAGCTTTTAGTCCTATTAAAATGGCTTGCTGTTAAAAATGGAAAGTGAACAAATATTTTCCATCTTATCCAAAATATTAAACGAAAATACAGTGTTAGATAATGAAATTGCCAACGTTTATAGAGAGGCTTGTGTTGAAATAATGCAACGCTGCATGACAGTCTAGAAGCTACTCTGATACAGGCGAAGGGGGCGTGTTTGGAAGGCAAGGCCATCATTTGTAGCAGAGATCTGCAGTGGCTAAAGCAAGCCACTTCCTTGATTTGTTTACTTAGTTGTAATAAGACTGCTGCCTTCTCCACCACCACCGCCACACACACACACCCCGAGAAAACGTGGAGATTTTTTTTCTGCAGTATTATGTATTTGACCTTATTCTGTTCATACGAGGTAGATAAATATCAAATGGAACCAGCCTTGGCTCCTTGTTAGTTACCAGGATTTAACAGATGTACAGAATGATCCTGTGCATATTTACTCAGAAGTAAGTCCCACTTAGTCCGGTGGGTCTTCCTTCCTAATCAGAGTGCATAAAATTGCAGCCTCAATGTGCCAGATGACTACAGCTGTGTAAAGGAGACACCCTCATTGCTAACGGTGCAGCTACACCCACTTTCATCCAAGTCACTGCGGCAGCTACAGATCTAACGCAGTTATTCTGATGGTTCAGATGTGAGTCACATCCAAAAGGAATCCTGCCATTCTTTTGCTTCTTGGGATGTATTGCGAAGGGCTGGATTAGGCCCATAGATTATGATTACCAATAGTTAATAGTCTGTCAGGTAAAGGACTGGTTGATGGTCAGGCTGTCTTTTGATAGCTGTGACAAAGATCAAGAAATGGTCACTTTGACTTACTGAAATCACCTTTACAAGTTTCGTACAGATGACTGTAACTGTGTCTTTTTAATTCCAGAAGTAATTAGCGAAGGAGCTTCTTTCTCTTCTTTTAAAGTGTCGTCAAAGGTATCAAACTATGGTCACAGTCCTTCTGCAGCTGACAAACTGGGTATCTAGAAAGGGTGCTTTCTCTTGGGAGGGGAGATGGCAAAGGAAGGTCTGTACCAAAGCAGTGAGATTCTTCAGGATCTGTCTTCAAGATCTACCTTTTTTGATAATTTGAGATTGTCTTAACAAGCCAGAATTTGCTTATAACTTGTCCAGCTGTGTGACCCACCCAGTAGGTTCCTGAAAAGGAAAAGACAATGGCCCTCAGGTAGCTACCAGCAATTTTTTTAAAATCTGCTTTCCATCCTGTTCACATTTGGAGAAATCAAGGGGAGCAACCAGCAAATTTATGTATCTTTTTATTGCCCAGGTTTGGAACTTTTTTAAAAATCTGAATTGCATACGGATATTGACTGAAAGGGAGAAGACTTTTCCAGTGATTTTGTTTTCAGTCTGTCCTGAGAACATAAGCCCTTAGAAGCCTAACTGTGGCAAGTTTTGAAGCTTTGAGCTGCAGTAGCAATTTTAGATTGCTGTAAAATCGGCAGGGAGAAAGAGAGACTACGTGATAGCTGCCAGAAAGTTCAGAGCAGCATTTTGCATTGTGCAAGTCATTGTGGAGAATAATAATAATAAATAATAATCCTACTATATGTATTGCCTAAAGTGAATGGGAACTTAAGCTGGTATATATATTCCTGAGAAATGTTTGAGCCTTCGTACCAGTATTTCTTCAGAACTAGGTATGAGCTGGCCTAGTTCCTAATCTGAGACTGTCATATTATTTCTGCACAGGACTTTTTTTATTGGTTTCAGAATCCCATTTTCCTTCTCTCCTTTCTATCTAGCTCAGCACATTCTGTCCAGGACTATATCCTTCAAGGTCATAGTCTGACAAGGGCTAATTGATTCTTTGTGCTGGAGTCTGGAAAAGAGGCAATCCTACTAACTGTCTCCTCTGTGTTACTCCGAAGAACTTGCCTACCTTTTAAGTACCATATATTTTGTATTTTATCCATATAGAAATAGTCCCTTTCCTTCCATATGTCTGGCCATTTTAAATTAAACATCTTTTTACTTTTCTGGAATAGCAAATGAATACAGCATTTTCTTTACATGACATATTTATAATACATGTCAGAGTTTCGTACCTGCTTGTATATCTGTCGCTATCTATATATCAATGGTCTACATTATATTTTGCTCTAACCTACAATTTCGCTTCAAAGATGCACGAGTCTTATGAATGCTAATCATGCTCAATAGTACCTTTCATACAAACCTGCAACAGCACTTCAATTACTCTAACAGTTATGTTCACAATACTGCTGTGATTTCTGTAATAATTGCTGTTTTGTGTTTAACCATGTCATGTTTTAAATATGTTCTCTGCTACTAGAAATTTGAACATTTTTGCTTTCTATTGGAATGAATTACAAGAGGCTGGAAGATGTTCCTGTATTATATTTGTGGTAGAAATTATAATCATTGCTGGATTCTGGTGTCCCCAAAATCTGTTGGTGGCTCCCCCTGCCAGGATGTGTTTGTTCCTTGTTCCCTCATGTGTGATGGAGCAACAACAGGCTTTCTCGGAATGTGTGTGCATTTGGGGGGGGGGGGGGTGGCCAGGGATGCATATGCAAAACCAGGGCTTTTTTTCTGGGAAAAGAGGTGGTGAAACTCAGTGGGTTGCCCTCGGAGAAAATGGTCACATGGCTGGTGGCCCCGCCCCCTGATCTCCAGACAGAGGGGAGTTGAGATTGCCCTCGTAGAGATCAGGGGGCGGGGCCACCAGCCATGTGACCATTTTCAGGAGGTTCTGGAACTCCTTTCCCCCACGTTCCCCCTGAAAAAAAGCCCTGTGCAAAACCATAGTACGTTTCAGGTGGATAGCTGTGTTGGCCTGCAGTAGAACAGCAGGATTTAAGTCCAGCAGCACTTTAGGGACCAACAGGAGTTCCAGGGTGTAAGCTTTCAAGAATCAGAGCACCCTTCTTCAGACACAAAGGGAGTCTGAAGAAGGGAACTCTAACTCTCGAAAGCTTATACCCTGAAAATCTGGTTGGTCCTTAAGGAGCCGCTGGACTCGAATCCTGCATAATTAGTCAGACGCTCCAGCGCCTGAATCAGGAGCAGCCTTCATGTCCTCAGAAGCCTTTGTACATACCCCTGGATCCCTTCTCAGCAGAAGGTTGTAGCAGTGCCTTCTCTGTGACAATCCCAGTCTTGTTGACCCGATTGCCAAGGGAATCTTGCGTAAATTTAAGCTCACATGATTTGAGGAAGTGGTTTCTTGTATGACTGGGGAAGGCAATGGCAAACTACCCCGTAAAACGTCTGCCAAGAAGACGTCATGGTGCAGTGTCCCCCCACCCCCCATGGGTCAGTAATGACTCAGTGCTTGCACAGTAATGACTCGGTGCTTGTATACCTTTACCTTTACCTTTCTGGGATATTCAAGTTTTTAGGCACATTGAAAGGTTTGGTATTTCCACTGGGATTTTTTTCTCTCTGAACAATCCCCCCTCCCCATGCCACACTACTTAGAAATTCGCATTTCCAAAAAGGCTGGCCAATCAGAATGGGGAACCACTTTCCACAAAGCATTCCAAAACCTTCTGTGGACTTGCAGTTTTCTGGCTTGAGCTCCCTGCAACACATTTTTTTCCAGTTAATTTTCTAGAAAGTTTTTTTTTCTTAGTTTTTTAAAATATATATTTATGTTATTTATAGTCTGCTTTTCTCACGGAGACACAAGGTAGATTACACAGTGTAGATCAAGACAGCCATGTGGTCTTAATAGACTCTTGATTTAAACATTGTAGTCTGCACTTTATTTTTCTTTCACTTATCATGGTGATGTTTCTGTGTAATCCAGAAGATACTTCTTTGTAAAATCATATCCGTGTCAGCACGTTCTGAATAAAAAGCTTAGAAGATTTTCTTGAGTTCCAGACTCCAAAGAATTGCATCAAGGGGGCAGACTTAGGATGTGAGTCTTTACTTAGTGTGTAAATGAGTAAATCAGACTTAGTATAGATAATTAACATAGCAGTTATGAGAAGTGTCCATCCCGAATGTTGCCAAAGAACAGAACTGCTACAAAGTTTCTTTACATTTGCATTGTGTGATTGAATGTACAAGAAGTGCAAGAATAGTGATTTAAAAATAAATAAATTGCTCATAAACGATGTCACATTGATATTCTCAGTCCCCTTTCAATCAGTCCCTCGCGTCTTCATGTCACTTTTTCTTATCTCCCCTCAGATGTTGCCCTTGATCCTTGGGAGATCTGTAAGAACAACTCCAGTTGTGTGGTGTAACAGAGCTCCTCACTAGGCCACATTCTATAATTAAGATAGTCTTCATATTCAGAGTGCATCATTCCTGGAGCTTGCCTTGCTCCGTCCTGTAGACTCAACGCGGCTTGTATGCTGCTCATTCGTCACATCGCAGTGGAGTTGCTGTCTCAGTTTTGCTTTGCCTTTTTCTAGTAATAGGGAAAACTTGAAGGCCAGATCGACTGCAGACAATTAATGAGTGATAATGGAGTCTCTAATTATAAACATATAATAACAACAACAACAACATTCGATTTATATACTGCCCTTCAGGACAACTTAACATCCACTCAGAACAGTTTACAAAGTATATTATTATTATCCCCACAACGATCTCCCTGTTAGGTGAGTGGGGCTGAGAGAGCTCTGGAAGAACTGTTGAGTGACCTAAGGTCACCCAGCTGGCTTTAAGTGGAGGAGTGGGGAATCAAACCTAGTTCTCCAGATTACAATCCCGTCGCTTTTAACCACTTCACCAAACTGACTCTCTCCCTCTCTGTCAGTTCCTTTTTTCTGGTTGGGGGAGTTGTCCTGTGCTCTGGATATTTTAAGCTTTAGAAACTTTTTTTTGCATTCTGAATCTCTTCTGGTTTTCTTTCTGCCAACTGCTTTACCTTCTACAGAAACGGTTAACTGGGGTAGATTCTACCTCTGTCCTCCCACTCCAATGAGCAAAGTTTGAAGCTTGTCTCCTCCCTAAGGAACCTACCTCCAGCTTAAGTGGTTCTGAACTAAAGTGGGAGAAAGGCTCGTTAAGACTCCTCAAAGGATGGTTGGATCCATCCTTTGGTCCTCACCTTGGTCCTCAGAGAAGACCTTTCCTGCTTTTAAACAGCTCTGTTCAAGTCAGCCTGCACAACTTGAGGCCTGCTAAACAGAAAAAACTCGCCAGCCCTCATACAATTTCAGTGTGCCATCCTTCTTCTACACCGGGCCTTTGACTAGGGGCCAGCTTTTTTGTCCCCCTCCTGACCGCCACACCCTCCTTTTGCAGCCGCCCTTGAGTTACATCATGGTGGTGCCAGGGCTTATAATGATTTTGCAGTAGCCGATCTGTCTGATGGTGCCTGGATTTTAATGTGTTAATGCATTAATAAAGTTTTTATTGTATTTTAACAGTATATTTGTTGGAAGCCACCCTGAGCCCGCTTGCGGGAAGGGCGGGGTATACGTTGAATAAAATAAATAACTTACTGTATCAATTTCCCTCCACGGTACCATCACTGGTCCCCAGTAACAGCACTATGTTACTCCCTGCCATATCAACCCCCTCAACCAATTGCTTTCCAACATCTCATCACATGCCAAAATAGTGGATAGCTCTCCACTATCCTGGAAGCTTAAACAACATGTTATCCAACCCACTTCTCCCTCGACCCCTGTTCAGTTCCATATTCTTCCCCTATGGCAGCAAATGGAAAATCTGCCCTGAGCCTGCTGGTGTGGGGAGGGCAGAATATAAATTGAAGCAAATAAATAAATAAAACCATAGATTCCACACTCCACTGTGGTCTGTACCAGCATACTCCACTTGTCAATAAACCCTCTGTTCCTTCACACCAGCACTGCTATCTTAAAGGGAATGAAGAAGCTGATGTCGGGGCCTGCTGGTTCAGTGTAGCTGAACCCCCCCTGATAGGTAGTCTCTCTTCAAGGGTAAAGGAATGGGGGCTAATATGGTCTGCTGTGGTAGCTGTTAATTTGCAATCGTTGGCCATGTGAATTAATTGCAAGACTGGAATAAGATGCAATAAAGGAAGATAACATCTGCGTACCAACAGAAAAAAGTTTTAAAGTGGATGAGTTCTTTTGAGGTATACATGCCATAAGAGACCTATCTCTGGGGCTCAGCCCACTTGCGCTCAGCTCAGTAAAGCATAACACAGATACGAGATGCAGATACTAAAATGCAGGGCTTTTTTCTGGGAAAAGAGGTGGTGGAACTCAGTGGGTTGCCCTCAGAGAAAATGGTCACATGGCTGGTGGCCCTGCCCCCTGATCTCCAGACAGAAGGGAGTTGAGATTGCCCTCCGCGCCGCTGAAGCAGCGCGGAGGGCAATCTCAACTCCCCTCTGTCTGGAGATCAGGGGGCGGGGCCACCAGCCATGTGACCATTTTCAAGAGGTTCCGGAACTCTGTTCCGCTGCGTTCCTGCTGAAAAAAAAGCCCTGCTAAAATATGTAAAGGCTATGATCCAGGAGCAATCAGAACTGTACTCTCTTACAGAATATAATAAAACTTTTAAACCTTGAAAAAAAGGTCTAAATTTGCATAAATAGACATATTTAATTGCTTTTTAAGTGAAGAAGTACAAGAAAAGTGAAAATCAGGAGGCAATAGGGTTGCCAGGTCCCTTTATCCTCCGAGCAGGAGAGGCGGACCTGGCAGTCACTTTTTGAATGTCCTTACACGTAAAGTATGGACATGCTCCTGGCGCACTGTGATGACATCACTCCCAGGAGTGCTTCCACATTTTGACCAGTTTGGAGCCCCAATCTGCCTGATGCAAAGTGCGAGAGCACTTCCAGGGCCTCCATGATGACGTCTCTCTTGGGAGTGATGTTGTCACGCCGACCCAGGAGAGCACCCTGGGAGGCCCATTCCCATGCCTTCCCCCTGCTGGCCAGGTGAGTGGAGGCAGAGGCTGGGAGCAGGGGATCCCCTGCCCCAACCGGGGGACAGGCAACCCTAGGCGGCAAACATGAGGAGTTCTAAACAGAGGCAAGACCTGTAATGTGCAAAAGACCTTTCTTTATCCTTACGGTTCAAAGATGCCATTGAGACATACAGTCGCATCTCAGACAAGTTAGACTGGAACTTGCAACAATCAGAAAAGCAAATGCCATTAACTATCTCAAATTTCAGTTGTGCTTGTGATGAGAATAACCCAGTCACTGGGCTCCTGCATTCCCTCTCCGCGTCTCCTTGTGTGACATTGAAATTGCAAACTAGGAAGCCTTCAATAATCCACAGTTGGCTATTATATCCAAATTGGGTGATTAAAAAAAATGTGGCTTGCTTTTTGCTTTGAAACCAGAATTCCAAACCGTGCCTTAATTCTAGGATATATCCCAACAACTTTAAAGAAAATAATCAGAAGTGTATATATTTGGCTAAAAGCTATAGCTTTTCCACACTATAAGTATTTTAAATTGCTTACCATTTTTAATGAGGAAGTGATAGCTTTGAGCTACATACACACCCCATATGATACTTTATAAAATAGGCCATCATATTATACGGTCATTTAGCTGATCTGTGGAGAAACCTGCTCTCAGTTATCTTCTTTACTGTTTTGATGATGCTATATTTGTCCTTTGTGCATTGCAGATATGAACTGAGCAATTCTTCAGTTTGCAATGCAGTCAACATATTACCTTTTGGAACAGAAAAGGCTGTGAGCCTCTCCAAGTAACTTAAAAGGGGCAACATGTTTGCTTTTTTTTCGGAGAGGCTATAGTTGCTGTATATCTGAGCATTTGTTCTGCAGCATGTAACTGGAAAGGTATAAATTGAACCTTTTATGTTTTGATCATTTGCAGTCTTGCTAATGGAAATGCAATAGATTTTGCTGCAGAAACCTAACTCTGAATCAATATTGATGCAGTGAAGCAGCTTGTTCAGCAACAGAGAATGTCCCTAATGTGTGTGTGTGTGTGTGTGTGTAGTTCCTATGGTCAGCTTAAGGTAACAAGGTACAACCAAGTCTGAAAAAGCAGGCTTGGGTTCTATACCCTGGCTTCATCCACAGGTATTGTCTCTGGCAACCCATGGGAGACTTAACCTCTGTGTGTGGGGTGAAGGGAGCTTTCCTGGCAACCCAGAAGTGAAATCATTGCATCATCAGTGATGCTAGTATTCATTCAAAATTTTATGAACTATAGAGTTCTGGATTAATACTAGAGCATCGCTTGACACGATGACATCACTTCTGGGATGTGCTGGAAGTGATGTCATGGTGTCAGTTGACGCTTCCATTTTCCCTTCCATTTCCCCAGCTATTTCCCCCCTGCTGCCCAGTAGAGTGGCAGTGGGCAGCCCTAGTGGGGGCAGAGTGTCTCCCACCAAAAAGAGGGAGGCGTGGTCTCCCAGTTTTGGTGAAGTGATTCCCATTAGTGAAATCAGTGTCACTAACTGTCATTTTAGCAAAGCATGGGATTAAGACAGTGGGATGGATCCAACCATCCTCCAAGTAGCCTTCCTCCAGTCTAAGGAGCTTTCTTTCAACTTAAATGGCTCTGTCTCCAATGGAAGAGTCACTTAAGTTGGAGGAACGCTCCTTAGATTGGAGGAGAGCTTCAAACCTGAGCCAAAAGGAAATGCTTATGACCACAGTATCAGGGTCACTCGGGCTTCCATTGATTTGTAATGCAGAAAGTTAATACAGGCCATCTTCGTGATGAAAAGTTTGGTTAACGTCGGTACTGATGTTTTCACTAATGTAAATCCTGATTTCCTCTTTTTGGATAATGATCAACCTTGTAATTGATGTCACCTTGTATAGACAGGCCCGGAAAAATGGTAGAATTCATAGACCCAGCTTATGTTTTACAGGTACTGTACCTTCTCTCCCTCTTTTTCTTTTTGATATTTTTCTCTTGTACAGTTTCCATGTATAACTATTCCTGAGGATGCCAGGAAGGCTCCTACATTTTTGGCTTTCTGTAAACTATGAAAAACAGAACTATTCAGGAGGGCATTTTTATACAGGAAGAGGGTTACATATAAGTTAATAGAATGATTCAGGAAGATGTTTCAATAGAGAGAATATAACTGCAGACTATACTAATACTATGTATCATCTTTTGCTCTTTGTTTTTATCTTGCTTTCATTGTATTATATTTCTACTTACATAGTACCATTCCTTGTACTGTTTAACATGTCGTGTTTAATGCCTGTGCTTTGTTTCAGATTCCTACAATCCCAGTCCTATTACATTGTTTATTAGATGTGTCCTCGTCCTATTGATTGTACTAATTTACAATGCATAATCCACTTTGAGTCTCAGTGAGAAAGAGAGGGAATAATAAATAAATAAAAGAAATAATATTTCACACATTGGAACATTATGGCATGTAATTCTTAATAAGTTGGATGCAGATGCTCTTAGAATTCTTTTTCTTTAAATAAAAGAGGAGTTCTTCCAAGTGTAGTATGTGAATCACATATTACATCTGATTAGAGCCTTTCCAGTCCATTAAAGCAAAGGCTCTAATTAGATCTAATATGTAATTCACATACTACACTTGGAAGAATTTCCAAAATTTTGAAACCGTAGGAGGGACTGTTCTTAATTTTTCTCACAAGAAAATTGGAAGAATTGATATTTTATAGAAAATGTAAATATAGGCAATATTTATGGAGCAGTCCGAAGCAGGGTTATACTCTGCTAAGCCTGTTGACATCAATATGCATGGAAAGGTGTGATTCTGTTTAGGACAGCACTATTTTGTTACCAGGCTTAAACTTGTGTTACTGCTTTAAACAACAACAAAATTGCATCCTTTATAACTAAACATTATAAAATTGTACTATTTGGCATGTTTATGAAATTAGAAATACTTTAGATTTCTACAAGCAAAATTTCAAAGTACTAGATTAAGAGAGAGAGAAAGAGAGAGAGAGAAGCTACTTTAGCATGTGGGGGGGGGTTGCAAACTGAAAAACAGGAAATATAAAAGTTGAAAATAGTAAATATTTCTGGTTATCATGTGAAACTATCAAATTTAATGTGATCACATTAGGCATTTTTAGCAACAGAAGCCAAGCTGGAATAAGTTTATCATAGCTGACTATTGTTTAACATATGATATGTTTGTTGACATGAGCTCCTTCATAAAGTAGTTGCTTGAGATGATGGAACTTATAAGCCATTGGGTGCACACAAAAGATGGTGGGAAATCATGACTTTATCGTATAAGAAGAGCATATTTAGATGGGAAAAGTCAGGGCTTTTTTTCAGCTGGAACACGGTGGAACGGAGTTCCAGCACCTCTTGAAAATGGTCACATGGCTGGTGACCCCGCCCCCTGATCTCCAGACAGAGGGGAGTTGAGATTGCCTTCGCAGAGGGCAATCTCAACTCCCCTCTGTCTGGAGATCAGGGGGCAGGGCCACCAGCCATGTGACCATTTTCTCGGAGGGCAACCCATTGAGTTCCACCACCTCTTTTCCCAGAAAAAAAGCCCTGGAGAAAGTGAAGAAAAAATGTACCAAAAGAAAGTGGTTTACTATTTGAAGATCCTGATAATCATTGAGACGGTCAGAAGGTCTTTAAGTCACAACCAGATTTGGCCTGCTCTTGCAGCTCTGTTTTCTATGGTTGGTTTGTTCAAAAGATAAATGTTGAAGGCAAATCTATGCAGTGATTGGATACTACAGTAGCAAGTATGTACTAATATCATGCTTCTCATCTTATTTCTGCTATGAACAGATTTCTTCCTGTATATATGATCTTTTATGAAAATTCTGCATTAACTTCTGATCTAATGAGCACATGGGAAAGGGCTATTGCTTTCCTGTCATTTAAATACTGTATCATTCGGTTTTCTAGACGTCTCCTTTAGTATACCCCAGCATAATTTTAGCGTACTGCATGCCCTCAAATTAGTTTCATCGTTAATAGTTTTGTGCAAGATATCAGTAACAATATCCCCAATTTGTAGGTCCTTCAGTCATGTAATTTTAGTAATGTATAGCTATAGGTGTTATGTGCTAAGAAAGGCAATATTTCAGGATAAAAGATGCAATCAATATCCCAGAGTCTATTTTTCAATGCTAGTTAACTGAAAGATAATATATAAAGCTCTCTTTGTGTTAATAGAACTGAAACCAATAATATGATGTATCTTTAGTCATTTCCAACATTGAAAGGTCCAAGGCAAAATATTGATGGTAGCCTTTTTTGACAGGATCTGCAGTCAGGTGAAGAATAAAGCTTGCTTTAAAAAGAAAATCAAATAGTTTGAAAGCAGTTTGCTATCACTGAAGTATGTCACGTTGAGGATCAGACCTTATTTTACATTATATAAGAAAAAGTTATCTTCAAAGTGAAGTGAAGGGTCACATGCAAAATTTTTGAATCCTTAACACTCAGCTGGTCATTGGTGACCACAAACAATCAATTTCAAGCAGGGCTTTTTTTCAGGGGGAACGCGGGGGAACGGAGTTCCAGCACCTCTTGAAAATGGTCACATGGCCGGTGGCCCCGCCCCCTGATCTCCAGACAGAGGGGAGTTGAGATTGCCCTCCACGCCGCTCAGCGGCGTGGAGGGCAATCTCAACTCCCCTCTGTCTGGAGATCAGGGGGCGGGGCCACCGGCCATGTGACCATTTTCTCTGAGGGCAACCCACTGAGTTCCACCACCTCTTTTCCCAGAAAAAAAGCCCTGATTTCAAGTATTACAAACTGGGGTTTTTTAACCCTTTTAAGCGACAAATAGTAGCTGATAGGCCAGTACATTCTTCTGGTGGACTAGTAACTTTATGGACTTACTTGCAATGCTGACAACAACATCAAGATAAGTAGGGGTATCTTGGTATTTATCCACATCAAGTTTTGAATCTCAGTATACAGAATGGGTTCTATAATACAGTAGACATTTACTCCAAATCTTGTCAAATTAGTTACACAAACTTGAAATCAAACTAGCCTTACTTTTGAAACCTGATTTTGTACTTGCCGGTGTTTGTTAACTGAATGAAAAAGAATACACTTTTGATTTTGAAAGACACTTCATCAAAAATTTGTAAGCAAGTTTAGTGTTTATGGGATAAAAAGACAGATCCTCTTATGGATCTGACCTTAGTTACAGACATCTTAAAACAACTTTTCACCTCTGTAACAATGAACGATCTCACACAGACACAAATTCAGGAACCAGGCACCACAACAGACCCTTCACCCTTATACATTCAAGCAACATGATCACAGAAACTAGTACCGTCAGTTTTCTATCTTAGACTCATTCACTTGCACGTCCGCCTATGTAATACATGGTCGTGGTCCCTAATCTTTTTGGTATCGTGACCCACAAGTCCAAATTTACTTCATATGGTGACTAGGGCTGTGCTATTCGGGTTTTGCTTCAGGTAAAGTTACCCGAAGTGGACCCGATTCGGCAAGCCTTGGCATTCCCAAAGTGGGGCCAGCACCTGAAGCGGGAATACCAAATCTCCCCACTCATGCACAGCCCTAATGGTGACCCATCCAGGGTTGACTCAAGAGATTGAGAAGGCACTGGGGAGTGCTGGTTTGAGGAGAAGTAGGAAGATAGCAGATTTCAGCAAAGAGGTGGGTGCCAAGCGGCTCAGTGAAGCACATCTCCCACAGCAAGTAGAGGGCAGTGAGGCACTGCATGGGCCGAGCAAAAGGTTGGGCTGCTGAAGGAGCAGTGCCAAGTCAGAGTCTAAGCTTGCATGCGCCTCTTTCTCTTCTCACTCTTCTCTCAGCTCCCACTTACTGTCCAGCCTTTTTTCTCCTTCCAGCTGTTATAATGTTACTCATTGCCAGACAGCTTTTTTCCTTTCATTATTGTCGCAAAGGGGGGAGAGGGAGGCAAGAAAATGAGAAGCTGGAAAAAAGAGAAAAAGAGAAGGGGTGTAAAGGACAGGAGCTGCCATTAGTGATGGCTGGTCTGCAACCCACTTTCTAAGGATCCACTTTTGGGCCCCAGTCTACAGGTTGAAAAACACATGTGTGGCATTTATTAACAATGCTTTTCTGTACATTGAACAAATAAGGCAGTCCATATGCAAAAGAATAAATAGACACAAATGAACAAACATTGCTAGAATGAGAAACCAGCGGATTAACATTTTAATCTTACAGGGAATGCTGTTGCTAATCTAAAAGTCTCCCATCTCTTACAAAAGAATTTCAAAGAGAGAATACAATGTGAAGTTGCTGAATTTGAATTCATTAAGAAATTGAACACTGACTCTGTTTTCCCAAATATTAGGATTTTCCACTCACTGTGGGTGCCAGTATCTTCCATATATTCTTACAGATGTTAATTAGTTCAGCCATATCTCTGTAACTTTCTAATTATATCTGCATTTCATGTTTCATACTGAACTTTTCTAGATTCTGTTTTTTGTCTAGCTATCAGAAGTTGGGAGTGTAAACTTCATCCATCGAATGTTAAGAATGTAATGAATGAGCTTAACTGACTGTGGCTAAGATCTCTGACAGCCCCTGTCTGTTAGTAGTGCTGTGTTGCTACTGCTGTGAACGTAGTCATACACAGCAAGTTACACCCTTCTAATTCAATTGAAGTCAGTCCGCTTAGAGGGGTGTGATTCTGCATAGGATGGCTCTGATAGTATTCATTTATCGATTTTCTTTGGACCAGCTGGGTTGAATTGGTGTGGATAGGATAGAATTGCCTCTCTGTCGCGCAAACTTGTTCCCTTTCTTGAAAAAATATTTTTTCTCCGTTTCAAAACTGGCTAAAATAGCGGGATGATGTACGTTCCGTCTGTCCATCGGCAGTTCTGAAGCTATAAGAAGAGTTCTGTTGTTGCAAACCCTTGATCTCTCTAGTCCAGCCTATTCTGTTTCACACAGTGGCCAACAAGATGCCCTGGAGGGCCAACGGATAGGGCACACAGGCCAAGACTTTTCCTTAATGTTACCTTCTGGTATTCTCAGGTTTGTTGCTTCTTTATATGGAGGTTTCCTTTATTCACCATGGCTATGAGCCGTTGCTGAGCCTCTCTTCCATGTCTAACCTCCCCTTTTAAAGCCATCTATGCTTGTGGCTCCTTAGAGGCTTCTTCCTAGAAGCTAAAATGACAAAACTGAACCTATCATACTTTGGTCACATCATGAGAAGATAAGATTCTCTGGAAAAGTCAATAGTGCTAGGAAAAGTGGAAGGCAGGAGGAAAAGAGGGAGACCTAAAACGAGATGCCTGGACTCAATAAAAGAAGCCTCGTCTTCCCATTTGCAGGATCTGAGCAAGTCTGTTAATGATAGGATGTTTTGGAGGTCTTTCCTTCATAGGGTCGCCATAGGTCAGAGGCGACTTGACAGCATATAGCACGTGCACGCACGGTTGTGTGGCTATAGCTACCATAGGTACCTTGTCTTTTTCTCTTTCTCCACCCAGAGATTTCTCTGCAGGATTCCCTGTCATGACCCCGTAGTGTGCATTCCCATCTATTCACCCCTCCTTTTCCTCATATCACAGGTTTTTCTATTCCCCCATTTTCACCCATCCTCCCCCCCCCTTGCTCTGTTTCTGTCCCACCCATCAGCCTTGCCCTTCTTACTCAGCTTGGCAGCAAGAGCAGATGAGAACTTCCCTCTCCCAGTAATTCTCACCATGGGGGAGTGGGCTCATTTCCCCACCCCCCCATACCATCCGCTAGCACGAGATAAATATACACTTTCTGTAAAGAGCAGCACTAACATCCCTTCATTTCATTCCTTGTTAATTTACTTTGAGGGAGAGAAAATACCGTGTGGTACCAAAGCAAGCTCAGTTTATTTTATCCCACTTAGTTCTACTGCCCATCCTGGGAGGTTAATTTAATGCAGAGGATTATGTTTCGCTGATTTCAACTCCGCATCCTTCCCCCTCAGTATCCCTCTCTTCTTCCTCAAGACTCTTACATCTGTCATTTTGACTTTCATTAATTGGAAGTAGAATCAGATACATGCAGATTAGCATTCAATGAATGTGTACAAAACAGCAGGAATAGAGTTGGGAAAATCTCATTGTGAGAGCAAGTATCGTGGGAAAGGTGACTATTAAGAGTAACGGCCAGTTCCAAAGTCAGCCTTTCCCTCGTTTCCACTTTTTAAAGGAAAAAATATTGTAATGGGGCTAGGAATTGTTTGTTGCTTTCAGACAAATAAGTGGAGGATAACCATGGATATAAAAAACGTACGAACTACAATTCTGTGAAGTTCTGTTACCTCGCACAACTTATCTGTATTGCGGGGCTTGATTTGAGATTCATTTCCTCAAACAACGCTAGACAAACGTGACTCAGAAGCCTTCGTATCAGACATATGCTGTTTGACATTCTCCGAGGAGGCGAAGCTGGCAGCCTGCTTCTAAATACAGTTGGCTTTTTGAATTATGCATCAAGCTGCAATATGGGGACAGCACTTCATAGCTCCTGTTTGGGGGGTGATGGTGATGGGAAGTAAGGGGAGGTCTGTGATATACTGCCACTTTTCATTTTTATGTGCTAGCGGAGTTAAAAGCAGCCCTTGAATTGTGTCACTTTTTTCATGGGCCTGACTATTTAATCATCTGAGAGAACATGAGTCTGAGTTTTGTGGTAAGATTTATTATACCCCTAACTGTCAGCAAAGTGCTTCCTTCAGCTGAGCATTGGGAAGTAGCCCAGTTTAGAACACTAATGGGCAACCGTCTGGGGGAAAAATAGCATGGGTGATTGAAATGTCACTGAGTTAGCCCTTTGGGCTGCCTGCTAAATGGTGCTGAGATCCTGGAGAGATTGCTCTTTTTTTCCTGGAGATGTCTGTGAGGTTGCTAACTATATACACAGCAGTGCATAATGATATAGAGGCTTTGATTTATCCTTGCCTTGGAAACGGCAGGAAAGATATTCAGGCTGTCGCCTGCATTTTGCAGAAGAAAAGACTTCAGTGCTGAGGTAAAATTTTATAATTATTATTGAATTGCTTAGACTTATAGCCAAGGACAGTTTTCTGTGCAAGTCAGAAAGTCTCCCCCAAATTCCTGGCTCTAAAAAGTCTGCCAGGTCGCTACAAACAGGATAAGAAAAAAAATCTAGTTGATATAAGTTTTAATTTAATTTAAATTAGAGGATTATGTTTCGCTGATTTCAATTCAGCGTCCTTCCCCTCAGTATCCCTCTCTTCTTCCTCAAGGCTCCTACATCTGTCATTTTGACTTTCTCCAGTTGCAAAATAGGGTAAAATAGGATAGTAGTGGGGTATGAACTGGAGTTTCAGGAGTAGTCTTCCATTCAGAATATCCACTTACCATCTCTCTGCCCCTCTCAGCAAGGAGCCAGTGGAGGCTTTACAGTAGATGTGTTATGAGTCCTATTTTTATTTATTTATACATTTATTTATTTTATTTATTTATGTCATTTATAGTCCGCCTTTCTCACTGAGACTCAAAATGGATTACATAGTGTGAGATTAGTATAATCAGTAGCAAGGACATTTCCATAAACAATGTCATGGGATAAATAAAAACAAGTTTACAAAGACATAGCATTAGCAGGGATCCAATATGGAGTTGAAGAATTGCTGAAACATAACATAATCAATTCTAGGACTGACATTAGACAACATGAAGCACAGGTAGCTCATAGGAGCACATATTTAAAACAACAGATAATATGTAAAGCAACATAGTAGTGAAGTCTATGGTCCTTAACTCATTATCGAAGCATCTGAGACCCCCTCCCTACAATACCGCCTTCCTATCTGAGTAATTTCCTAGCTGAGTAATTTCTGAATAATTCTGTTTTGCATTTTTTGAGGTGGAAGATGGCTTCTTACCTTGACACGGCCAACCTGGCCACCTGGATCCATGCTATAGTAACATCAAAACTTGATTATTGTAATGCACTATACATTGGTGTCCCATCTAAGTTAACTAGGAGGCTCCAATTGGTGCAAAATGCTGCAGCTCGACTATTAGCAGGAGCGAACAGGAGCTTGAACATCACATTCTACAGTCACTCCATTGGCTACCTGTCAGTTACCATGCTCAATTCAAAGTATTAGTTATTACATAACAAAGCTCTTCATGGCCTTGGCCCGGCATACCTGCGGGACCGCCTCCCTCCCTATGTCCCTCCACAGCAGCTTTGCTCAGTTGAACAGGGTCTCTTGCAGGTGCCAACCTGCACGTGGGTGAAATCAACAGCAGCCCATACACAGGCTTTCTCTGTGGTGGCCCCTACCCTGTGGAACGGCCTGCCTGAGGAGATCAGAAGAGCCCTCCCTCTCCTGGTCCACCTGATCAGTGATTGAAGAACAAGGTTGGCTTTCTGCCCTCTTGAGGGTGTTTTTGTTGATGTTGTTGACCAGGATGGGCAAAGTATGGCCATATG